>NW_026087853.1:12113660-13363660 GCF_022539395.1 Myiozetetes cayanensis
AGAAAGACAAATCTGGGGGTGTTTCGAAAAACAACATTATACCATGTTGTTCTTCAGCATTAGAACTTGCTTTTTTCCTGAAGCCCAATCTGGTTGAAAATTAATGCATTCTTTCCTTCACCATCAGTTTAAAAAGTGATAGGATATTTGAAGAACAAAACAGCTGCCGAAGGGGAATTGATTGTTGTTGTTTCCTGCTGAGGATTAACAAAAAGGGTTCTCTTACTCCATCTCCCCCATCCCTCACCCCGATATATTTTCCAAGGAAGTGAAAACCTTTACAGGAAAAGGATAATTTCCCCAAAGCATCTTGCTTATGAGGAAAAACCCCCACATTTTTAAAAGTCCCTGTGTACTTAACATACCAGGTTTTTGATTTTAATAGTCAACCAGGATAATCAAGCAGGAGAAGGATGTCCCACCTTCCATAATCACAACAAGATAAGCCTAAGGAAGAAAAGTCTGTCTGTTTATTTGTTTGTTTATTTTATGTGACCTCAAGGATCTTCTTAGAGGGGAATTTCAACACGCTGTTCTATACATATCAATACAAATATGGCTAGGCAAAGATGTTATTACAAGTGATCCTACTGTTTCATAAGAAAGTGTCAAATACAAGCCTAGAAACACAGAGGCATGGAGCTGATCACATCTTACCACTGATTACAGAAATATCTTCCTTTATTTTGATTTCCTTTTGTCTGCTACAGCAAATTCACTCTAAAGAGGGTTGTGCTTAGTAAGGCTTTTGTTGCCATAATTATTGTATGAGTACAAAAGAATACTATTGCTTGTATAATGTCACATAAAAAAATATATATATATACTTAGCTTGAGAAATAATCTTTCTTGTTAGGTAAAAACACAGGTATACAGCCTGAACGCTGTAAGGCCTTCAACAGGAGGACTAGACCTGAAAAGAAGTTGTGTTTTGTGCTTTCTCCCAAACCATTATTAAAAAACACTGATAACTGTGACCAATATATACATGACAGACTATTGTGTCCTACACAGCAGAAGGAAACATAAGAAGCTTTAGGATCAAAATTTACAACATAATGGAAAATACCTATTTCCCTCAGCCTCCTAACATGAATCCTTCTTCCTTTCTGGATTAAAAGTCTTCCAACCATATTCAGTAAAGTAGCTTTGATTAGATTTCCAGTAGCACATCAACTGCATTAGAGAATTTTAAACAGAACTTGTGGTTTTGGTTGCTTGACAAGTATTTTTAGTTCTACCACACACGAAACACTGGAAGGAATAACAATGATGGAGTATTATTCCCTCTAGATATGTCAGTTGCATAATCAGATCTTCAACTGTATTAATACAATTCTTGATTTTGTGGAGCTCTCTTTCCTTACATCTACACTAGCATAAGTAAAGCACCGCCAATTTGTCCATTTAGAGCAATCAAGGTAGCTATAAAGCAGTGTCAATACTTTTTATTTCAAATGACACTGACATTACATGAAAACAACCAAGACCATCAAAACCCATGAGATTCTAGCAACCATAATCTACTAAAGAAGGTAATATTCTAATAACAAACTGGAGATGGTTGGAAAGAAATTGCCTTTGATAAGGAAGGGCGCAAAGGAAGAAGAGAAAAGCAAAAGAAGACAAGAGAGCTGGGTTAACACATATCAGTTACTTGGATACAGCTGATAGAGACTTTTCCTAATGTACATGAAGCATGTGGTAAAATCTGGAGCACTGTGATTTAAGAAAATCTGAGAGAACATCATCCTTTTATATGTCTTGTTCTCATCATATCAGCGTGATTGATGTTTCAGTGCATTGTACATAACACAATGCTTCAAAAAATCAAAGACTAACTGTAATTCTTTTAGATTTGTTCTTTTACCTTGATCATAGGTACAAAAAATATTCTGAAATGCACAAAAATGTGCAAAAGTATAACTGCAGAAAAAGCACAGTGCTCTTTGCCACTGTTTACTTCCAAAGTTTTCCTAAACAAGCACTGAAATTTAGCAGTCAACTTTAGCTAATAAAGCTACTTATAAACAGTATACATCATAGAGCTATGGATTTGTGCATGCAAGGATAATCTATGACATCCATCCTGATTTTGCTTAGAGTAGTAGTCAAAACATTTTTCCTTCTTGCAGGTCATGCTGATCTGTGGCATAATTTGAATTCTCAAGCTGTTACCCATACATCATTACCAACAACTTTCCAAAATAGAAAATAATTTCTACTTCTTTAATTAAAACAAGGAGCTACAGTGTGTACTTGGCTGGGTCCTGAGTTACTTCTGGGGAGAGACTTGAGTTTAGGGATCAGATCCTCAGCTGAGATAAACTGATAAGGCTCAGCTGGAATTAATGGAGTTATCCCAGTTTACCTAACTGAGGATATACTATATAGCTTTGTATTTCTAGCATCAAGCACTGCCAACTGTTTTCAGATACACCTGAAGTGCCTGAATGTCGTTATTACTAATTGATGTCTATACAGCACCTTTGATGCAGATGGGCATAATGCTCTTTACATATTTTTTCTGCCAGATTCCACCCACAGGAACACTAGACTAAATCAGGAGGAATGCCACTGAAAAAAAGCATAGTGAAGAGAAGGAACAGCACATCTTGAAAGAGAAAGTGCATCTGGCTCAGTGATTGTTTGCACACTGTTTGCAAATGCAACCAGTACTGGGGTAGAACAAGGCAGTAGTTCAACAGTACTCACATACAACAAGCAAGTTGTGCATGGCAATAATTCTTTGATTTTACTTATGACAAACAGTAATTAGCTCGTGGTTATGTAAATATATTCTTATCCAGGTAACATTTTTCATTGCTTGTATCACAGACAGGAGCTCTGCAGCTGAGAAATATGCACAATTAGTAGGAAAAAAAGAAAGTTTATAAATTATGATAAAGAGCTTCTGAGATTTACCGTGTCACAAAACCTCCCAGTGTTTCTCCCAGTTTCCAGCTACCTATATAGTTAATCAAGCAATAATTGATCTGTAACAAAGCTACAAGGCAGGCTGCAATATGATACAAGTGAGACTTTCTGCTGAGGAAGACTGTTCTGTCATGGGGTAGAAGTTTTTTATCTTAGCCAAGAACAGTTCAGTCTGTTTCCCGTGCAATTCATCCAGAGCACCGTTAGCTGTGTGATCGAAGAGGTGCACAGCTCTCACTCCTGAAGAGGTACTTCTTCATGTAGAGCAGCATTAATCAGTTGAGGGATTTACAGATCAAAACCAGAGACTGAGCTGGTGCCAGCCACAGTCTTATAGAGAAGAGGGGTAGTACAGAGCCCTGCTACATGTTCTGCAGTTGTACTGGTGAAGAGCTGGGCCACTGTATTCTGCAGAGCCATAGTCTCTGTGTTGTTACTTCATTTAGCTTTACATACAATGAATTATGGTGATCCTCCCGAGATTTGATAGACATTAGTTTCATTGACTGTATCCTCCTCAGCCATGGTGTAAGAGGTGCAGCCTTCTGGCAATGTTGTGGGTAAGTCTGTGTGTGCTCATGCACGTCCTGCTGTACTGTGGACACCAGCGCCAGCACAGTTTTATCTCACATGTGAGTAAATGAATCCAGCAATTAATGCAGTACAACAGTCCAGGAATAGTTCAGGCCTATAATCTCTGAAGTCCACATAAGCATTTGGCCTGACCCCCCTAGTGGAGGGTCTGATTAGCCCTCTCAGTGCTCCTCCACCCCAGCTATCTGTGCAAACAGGTTAGCAGTCCTTTGTGGCCATCTTGGCAGAAGTTGCAGAGGTGGGGCAATGTGAGGGCTGAGATTTGACATTTTTGCTACAACCAAAAGACAGAGATCAAGAAGTGACAATCATGCAGCAGTCAAGCAAAACTTGGGACAGGAGCAGAGCAGCAAAGGAGCTGCAAGAGATGGACTGAAAGTTATTTCAAAGCTGATTGTTTCTAGTGCTATTTTATTTTTGCGAGATATAAACGGAGCCTGATGTTTTAGAATACACTCCTCACACTGTGACAGTAATGGTTGTCAGAGTATGTTGCTGACTATTTTCAATCTATCAGACCTCTGTAGCACCTGTGACTAGTTTAAAAGGTCTATTGTAGTGTGCAAATGTACGACACTGTCTTATGAAATGGTGGACTAGCCCTGAGAAATTTTTTGATAACGATGGCTTATGCCAAAGTATCAGTGATCAGTAAAGGATTCTTTTCTTTAATGAACTGTCAGTAGCTCCAGCATGCTTCTGGAACACAAAAGCAAGTTTACCTCCTTATGAAATAGTCTTTTTTCAAATACTTCCCAGAACTCATAAAGAGCATTACTTCTAGCAAAATGCTCAATGATATTGAAAGTAGGAAGCCTGATTCTCCTTATGCTGGGTTGAGCCTCAGGACTAAAGCAACAACACAAAACAATTTGTCTGGTTTGTAAACTGAGAACATTTTCCATGTGACTGAATGGAACAGGAAGCACATGTTGAGAGCCCCCAAGTACCATTTCCGCAGAAGGATTCTGTTCACTGCAATGAGACCTTTAAAAAATATCCAAGATGTGAAAAGATATTTGAGAAATTTTCATGAAGAATTTTTAGTACCCTCTGCTGTAATAAGCAGAAGGTGTTTAATAAACATGATATGCAGCAGTTGCTAAGCAGAATCTGATTTATGTACAGTAGCAGTTAGAAGCAACTACACATCAGGGTTGTACACTTTATTTGACTGTGAATTCTGATTTTCTGATGGAAGCAATTCTGCTGAACTTAATTTATAATCAGCTTACAACATGGGTAGCAGAATTATAAATGCTTCTCAAATTACATAGCAAATCTTGTTGTCTTCTTGGGCAAATAAGAAACCTATATCATGAGCTTTAAGTGTAATACAGGTCATTGTCAAGGGTAAAACACTCTCCAAACCCTTTTGATAGTTGAAATCATACTGCATTTAAAAACAGAATGCATGTGAACTCAGTGTACCTGAGATGGTATTGCATCTGCTCAGTACATATATTTCAAAACAAATCCTTCCTACTTTTTTTCTTCCCCCCATTAAATTAATTATTAAAACTCGATGGATTCCTGTATGGATTACACTGGGGTTTGTACAAGTGAGGAACTGGGAGACAGAAGCTCTGGTCTCTGCTTTGTCAGTGTAAACAGAGCACAACTTCCACACCAGCATAAACCTGTTAGCTGTGTACCAGGGAAACAGAGATCAGAGCTTGACCCAGAAACAGAGCAAGATAGAGAAGTACGGGTTCAATTAGTGGTGTTCAAGAATCAGGCACATGTTTTGTCTGTACATCCTCAAAAATGAGGATGTAAGCTGTGCCTCATATGGTATTATATGATTACAGTGCTGTATCTTTATCTCATTAGAAGTCAGTAAAATCAATGAAATAATGTTTACTCTCATCAGACGAAAGTCTTGCCAAAGGGAAAGCAGAAAGTATATAGGGAAGTCTCCAAACCTCTCTTCCCCTTCCACTTCTCTTTCCATTTACCTTTTCCTTCCTCAATATATTAGAATTTTTAAAATGAAATATTAGGAGACTTAATAGAGCCCCACAATGAATTTTTAGTGCCAGCAAGTGGATAATGATATTCATATCAATCAAGTCAGACAAGAAGATCCTGCTTCAGAATGGTTCCTCGACCCAGTGAAAACATTTCTGGGCATGAATCTGTCTGCCACATTGGAAGTAAACCACAAACAGAACCCTGTGAAAGAATAAGCTTCATTTTTATCTGAATTAATCTGATGCTAGGAGATGGCTATCATAATAATATTAAATATATATGCATTTTTTTACCTTTCTAGACAGTCTGATAATTTTCTTTAGTTTCGTTCCATTCTCAAGATTCTCCAGATTTTCCAAGTAGGCCAATCCTGTAAGTCATTTGATGCACAGACCCTAGCATACCCAACTCTTCCAGTGAGTGACTATTTAAAGAGCAAGGGCTCTGCAGCAGAGCACATGCACACTTCTGTTTGTTGGGGTCACAGCACCACATGCACAGAAATAAAAATGAAGGGGGTTCAGCAGGCAGAAGGAAAGTGAGTGGAAAGGATTCTTGACTGGAGAGAGGTGGGGTTGGATCTTGGGTCCTTGGCCACGTGTTCTGTTCTCATTTGTAAATGCAGAGTTTTAGATGTGGTGCTTTTTTAAAATTTGTTTGTTTGTTTGTTGTTTTGTTGGCATCATGCAGTTTCCAGAAAAATCTATTATAATACAGTGAGATAAATAAACACATCCATGGCCATGGGAGAAGAGCACACCAGTCTAAACTCAGCCAGACCTGACTCTAGCACACACAAAGGTATCACTCAGCCCTCTCTGCCCAAGGCTACCTGAGCTCCACCAGTGCTGCCACATTGTAAAGGATTCAGAGGAACAATCTTGCCCCATACTTTTCCTGAATCATATGATGTTTATTCCTATAGCAAAATTCTTCCCCTCTCCAACTCTACAGAATGACTGTTGATGAGGACACCTCCACCTTGCACATGCAAGATGTTCTGCTGTTTGACCTGTAGAAAGTGCAGTCCTCCCTGTTTGTGTCCCACACCAAGATCCTGCCCTGCAGGACATAGTGGTCATGCATAATAACCTTCAAAGCCCACTTTGTTTACAGTGTTAATGTGTTGTGTCAAGCAAAGTTCTCACCCTTTTTCCTGCCAGCCTGTTCTGTGAGGTTTGTATTTCCCTCTCTCAATCAATAAAGGCTTAAGTAGCAAATAGAGTTCCCATCCCCCAGCACTAATAGACCCTCATGCAGTCAGGAAGCATCAAGATGAACCCTCAGTTACCACTGTGCACCCTGTTTAATGTATGCACTTTTATGGCCTCTGATGTATATGGTTCCATTACTGTCTGTGAATGCAGAGTACTGGAGCTAGTTAATGTATTATTTATTTTATTACCCCTTTGTATAAGCTGGTATTTGCAATTTGGAATTTTATATACTTTGGTTCTATAATGGTTTCATAATGTGTACACAGCTCAATAATTAAAAAAATATATCTTACCACCTCACCTCCAGAGCCAAGTTTGTTTACACTGCTAACGGCACATTCCGGCTAGCCCTGGTCCCACGCCGTCTGCCGGCCCCTCTGCTCCCAGCCCCAAAAGCCCTGCTGGTCCCTCTGCCAGGACATGGCCCTCACCATCACCCTGAGAAATACAGCACCATTTTGTTCTTCCTCTCTGGGATGAGAGGCAAGTTTTCTAAAATTTCGGAGTTTTCAGATTTTTAGACCTAATGTGTGGCCAGCTGGCACATCCCTTTCATTACCAAGAGGAGCCCCATGAGCACAAGGGCTGCCTGTCTACCCAGCACTCAGCCCCACACAGGGTTTCACCTGAGCAGTTGCAGAAGCAGTTTCCCTCACCAACAAAGCAAGGTTCTGCCAGTACAACCTGTAGGACACTGTGCAACAAGAGGGACTGAAAGCAAGAGGCAATTTCTGTCTCCTGACAGGGTGATCAACATGTCCTACATTCAGATCTGGCCACACAATCCTAACCCGAGTGCCCTGCAGCACTGCTGATCCTCCTGCCAGCTCATGACGAGGAGCTTGACTCTCCTCAAATGGCCTGGAAGTTCACTTTCAAAAATTTACAGCCATACCCCTTAAGGTATCACAGCCTTGCAGCACAACTGTGGTTATGGATTTGATTTAGTACTTTTTGCCTGGTTCAGTGCTAAAACTATGACCTGTCCAAACACATAAGAAAGCACAGCACACTATTACTTTCTGTCTTCCTCCTTATGGATGCCAGCCAAACCACATCTCATCTGCACAGAAACCCTTTGGTTTCAGTACCCTTTGGTTTGAGCACTCTGCCACCACAAAGGGTCTCTACCAGTTCCTTGGCTTGCAGAGGTCCTGCCCTTAAACCCCCTTGTCCACTGCCCAGGAAGATAATGGTGGGAGTTGTTTGATTGTGGTTCTCTGCAGCAGCACAAGCACATGTTGGTTTTGGCTGAAAAGGATCCAGTGTCTGCAGAGGATAATGTCTTACTGCTGCTGGGAGCAATATGGAAGCATCAGTTGCCAGAAGCAGCTTTTATCTGTGGCTGGAGGCAGAACCAGGAGAGTGCACAGAGGAGGGTCAGAGAAAGGGGAGGAAGATTCCAAGGAAGAACACAGAGAAAGCCTCTGCTTAACTCATGTCAGTAATAAAGAGAGGAGTGTCAGCAAACGAAACCCAGACCAAAGTTTGCCCTTTTTGTTTCACCCCCACATAGTCTGAAACAATGTGATGCTGCAGTGGGCTTGCGTGGCCATGTTTGGCAGTGCAGGTGGGTCACAGAGGTGGCTTCTCTGAGAAGCTTCTAGAAACTTCTCCCATGTTCAACAGAGCCAATGGCAGCCAGCTCCAAGACAGATCCACCACTGACCAAGGCCAAGCCAAATAACACCTCTGTGATAACATATTTAAGAAGAGGGGAAAAAAGTTATTGCACAGAAGTAATTGCAACCAGAAAAGAGAGGAGTGAAAACCTGTGAAAGGAGAAGCTCTGCTAGACACCTGGGTCAGTGAATAAGGAGCACCAGGAAGGGCTCCAGGAACTGGAGCAGGCTTCCCCTGCAGCCTGCGGTAAAGACTGTGGCGAGATAGGCTGTCCCCCTGCAGCCCATGGAGGCCCACAGGACAGCAGAGATCCACCTGCAGCCCGTGGAAGAGCTCGCCACTGGAGCAGGAGGATTCCCAAAAGACAGCTGTGACCCTGTGGAAAGCCCATGCTGGAACAGGCTCCTGGCAGGACTTGTGACCCCCAGGGGGACCCACATTGGAGCAGCCTGTTCCCAAAGGATTGCACAGAGCAGAAAAAAAAAAAGGTCTCACACTGAAGCACTTCAGGGAGAACTGCCTGTGGGAAGGACTCTCATTGGAAAAGTTCATGGAGAAAGAAAGCAAAGAAAGAAAGGAAAGAAAGAAAGGAAGGAGATGGTGTGAGGAGAGTTGAGTTCCAGGTTATGTGGCACAAAAATGAAAGACAAATACAGATCTCTGAACCCACAAATAATGACAGTCAACACCTGATAGAGCGGGTTAGACACAACAAAGGATAATACTCTGCCTTGAGTATCAGCATCTGTATCCAAATATTTGTGTCAGTGTATCAGCTGGAAAGAGGACTGGATGACTTTGTGATGAAACCCCGGGTAGGAGATATGGGCTCTGTTTCTGCCTTTCCTATAACCTTCCTGTATGACCTTTGCCAAATTCTCTCTCTGCCTCGCCATCTCTTTCATTCAGATGGCAAGTACCACACCACAGAGATGGCCTTGCTGTGGGTGTTTACAGTCCTCCTGCAAGAGCCAACTCTGCTACCGAGACCAGCAGGTACAACAACTCAAAGAACTATTGCCAGTCATAAATTGTATTAGACCAGCTTCTACCTCACACATCTGATATAAATAACGTGTGCTAGTAACAGGTGATAGAAGCAGCAGACTGTTTCAGAAAGAGAAGAAGCTTTCCCTGTTTAATTTAAACAAGTACACACACACGCACGCGCGCGCGTAAACGAGACAGTTTTCAAAAATGAGGATGCAGATGAGAGATTCAAGGACAGTTCTAACGTGCCCTCTGTCAATTTACAAGAGAATTTATTCCAGACTATTCATACATGAATATTTAGCATGGCAACAATTACATCCAATGACACCCATGAGATACACAGTACTGAAGACCCTCTCCAAGGAACATGCACAACACTTGATGTCAATTTTTTAACTGGACTGAGCATTTCATTTTTAAGAATTATATTTCTTTAGATCTTTCAATAATATTTCCTTTAATTATTATATTAACTTTGTATATATTGCTGCCATGTTTTATAAATGATCGATTCACATGAGTAGAAATAGATACATGACAGGAAGTAAAGGGGAGAGGCAGTGGCTGCTGAGGCATGTTAAAATAGCCTGTGGTCAATCTTATTCTTAATGCAAAGACCTTGTTTTTGTTGTATAAAGGAAAAAGGAGGGGGAAGGGAGAGAGGCTGTTATGAGGAATCACTCAGGGCTTAAATAGCACAAACCTAAGGACATTTAAAATGAAAATGGCTTCAAGTCCTCAAGTAAGATTTAACAAGAAAACCACAAAATAGTGAACATAAGGTCTGTATATGGGCAGGTAGACTGCTTTTCTGTATGGAAAATGTATTTATTTTCAAAATGACGCTCTCTCATTATCGTGCCCTTTTATAAGCTCTTTCTGTGGAGCACATTATTAGTTGGGGAGAAGGAAAAAACCAGAAGACTATTCATACTAACATTCCAGATACAAAGCCCTGACAAATCCAGTAAAATGGAAACCAGGGAACACTGAGATCACAACATATGCAACTACAGCTGTGATGAGTTGTCTTGAAAGCCTACTTAATTCAGGGTCTAAGTTAAACTGGACATCATTCCAAAAAACAGGTTTACCCAGGATTGAGATGTCCTTTGCTGGTCATGGAATGTTCTTCCAAAGCACTCAATACAGTGCCTGTGATCGTTGATTCACATGGATGCTGACTCCACTACAGAAATAAATGCAACAGGCAAAGCCCCAAACCAACACCTGGAATCAGCTTTCTGGTTAAAGTAGGACCTTTCTCACTTCCAACAGCTTTCTAGCAACCACTAGAAGTGCCATTCAGAGCCTGGATAATCACTCATCTCTTCTGCATTGTGCCAAGGAGAAATTCTTTTGCCAGGAACAGAATGGATTTTAGCAGTTATATTAATTCTATTGACAGTGAAAGAGGTAGCTTAGCAGGTTAGTCTTCTGGTGGCCCATATTACTCAATAAAAGACACTTATGATAGTTCACTAAATATTTTCCACAAAACACAGAAAATTGTTTTAGAACAATTAAATTTAATGAAACTCTCCAGTGAGGTTTTACAGCCTCCTGAAAATGTGTTTTTATGGGAATGACAAGTTACTTTACCTAAAAAAGTGGTCCTGGAATTCTCTCACAAGGCATGGGAGCGTATCTGCATCTGTGGCCTGTGCAGTACAATCCCCAGAGAAATCCACTCAAAACTCCACCTGCCAGTTGCATGGTTGGACTTGATAGTATAAACCCCAGACACTATGGGACTGTTTTCCAGGCAAAAGTATTAAGTTGCAGCACATTATTCACTGAGTTAGAAAAGAACAAACATTTAATAATTGCAAATTTAAAAGCAAAGTTCTGTAGGACTGGGATAAGGAGATAAATCATTAAGGGATTAGATACTGCTGAACAGAGTAATGCAATGAGGTCAGGAGATGAAACTAAGCCTTTGGCTCATCAGCATTCCCCTAAAAAAGCAATGGCATTGCCTCTCTGAAACTAATTTAGCCCTGTCCATGCCACCCCTTAGACATTGCAGGAGAAGTCAGATATTTGACTCTATGTACTCATTTCTAAAATAGTTTGTTTGGTAAAAACTCTGCATCTCTCTCCTGTCCATTCAAGCACTGAGATTGATGGGGCCATTTACCCAACAATATTCAGTAAAAGTTTCTTCACACATTGGAACCACTCACCTGTTTTCATGCTAATAGTCCAGATAGTGACTTCTCATTGAAAGAGGACTGTTTGTTAGTTTTCTATAAGCAAAGGCTTCATCTTGAATTTGTGAACATGTCTCCTGTAGAGTGTTTACCACTTACAGTTTAGCCAAGGTAGCAGAGACAACCATGAATATTTCAGGATTGGACTTGTCTCCTCCAGAACCTTACAACTTGTCCTACAGTATGCAAGCCTTAAAAAAATTAAAAATAATACAGCAAAAATTGAGAGCAGCTATAGTTCTTACTGGGAGAATACCATGAAGTCATACCATTAGACAAAGGAGTAGCTGATGCTGATTTGGACAAAGGCTTTGGAATGAGACGCTGGAAAGCAGTGCCATGGAGGTCCTGGGCAATGGCAAGTTGAATGTGAGTGAGCAGTGCCCTGGCAGCCAGGAGGGCCACCCATGTTCTGGGGGCATCAGGCAAAGCATCACCAGCCAGTCGAGGGAGGGGATTGTCCCACTCTGCTCTGCACTCGTGCAGCCTCACCTTGAATATTGGGGCAGTTTTGGTCACCACAACATAGGAAAGATATTCAGCTATTTTCCTGTCAGAATGAGAATTTTACAAGTCTGACCACTCTCTGTAAGCCCCATCTTAGATATTTATTTTTTTCCTGAAAAGGCATTAATCCAAGATTGGCAAAAATACAAAATGCAGTTCGTATTAAATATGTAGGGTTTTCTATCTGTCAAAAAATTTCCTCTCAGGTGAGACTCTATTAAGGTTTGAAAGTCTTTGTAAGGTGCTGTGTAGACCAACCACATACATTGTGGCTTTTGATATTCTGAAGGAGAGGTTCCAGAGAAGATGAGGCATCATGAACCATGATGAAGATATTTATCTTTTATAGAGGAGTCTAAGGTAAGGCTGTTACTCCTGTCTCACTCTGAGTAGTCAAGGGAGGGGAGAGATCCTCCCAAATGTAATTAATCTCTGTAGATCTCAGCCACTCTCTATATGTGTGCATCTGTTTCTAATTGGTTACTTAGGGTGCCCTGGGCAATTATACTCTTTATGTAACTCAGAGACGTGTAAATTTAGGGACAAACTCAAGCCTTTGTGCCTAAGGAAAGAAGGTTAATGTATGCAAATGAGATTTACTTGAACTGTTTTGTCACTGTTTGGCCAGAACTTTCATTCAGGCAATCATAAATTAAAGTATACTAAGGTTTTACTGGGCATTTGAGTTACAATTCCGTGAAGTTTGCAATCACTTGAATATAGAGAAGTATTTACATATTTGTACTGTTATGCCATACAGAAGGTTTCTGATTTTGTTGCATAACCCTGACCTTGTGACACCATTTTCAGGTTTTATCTCTCTGCTCAGCATTTCCTGCCCTCATGGAGTGTTATCACTCTTGATTCATCGCCCTCAGTGACAGCTCACTCTGTTCAGTACAATTCCTGGTCTTGTATGCTTTCTATTGCTTTTTCTTTCTTAGCAAAACTTCTCCATTTATTTCCAACCCTAAGTAAATTTGAGATAACTTTAGCTATTCTGGACAAATAAATAATGAAGGATGTAGTCTTTAAAAATCTAATAAAACCTTCCTAATCTCTTCATATATTACTGTAAGTAAACAGAGATTACTTTACTTTAATTTTTGGAGCTGGAGTCTGAGAAGAAAATAATTTTGTGTTGTGCTGACAATCATCTTTCTTAATCATGCTTGAAATACTGATTTCCTTGACTATAAGCTGTAAGCCACAGATTTAGATACTATTGAATTCCAGTAGAGTGTAGAGGAGTGGCTGAGGGAACCACTTGGTGCAATGTCTTTAGAGACTTATCCCAGGTCACCCTCCTTCCAAGCTGCAACCGTGATCCTGCAACCACTTAGGCAGGCTCCTTAATCTTCATGAAAGCTCACTGAAGACCTGTTCTCAAATGAAGAATTTTCCTGTGCAATGCTGCTTGTAAGACTGGGGCAACTGTGAAGCCCAGTAGCTCCTATTCCTCCCTGTGCTTCAAAATTTTCTGGATTTGTGTTATCAGATAGATGACATCTCAAGTATAGCTCTTACATGTTGAAATTCCACATGCACCCCACCCCCATCACTCATATAATGAATTCACACTAGCAAAATTATGATTTAAAAGAAAAAATTGACTTCTATTACACTCTTAAAAGTATTTTGAATACTTAATAAAATAACAATACTGCTGGGAAAAGAAAGATCATAAAACAGTGCAAGGACTCAAGAA
This sequence comes from Myiozetetes cayanensis, assembly GCF_022539395.1. Lineage (NCBI taxonomy): Eukaryota > Metazoa > Chordata > Aves > Passeriformes > Tyrannidae > Myiozetetes > Myiozetetes cayanensis. The sequence goes on from NW_026087853.1 coordinate 12,127,427, forward strand.
AGAGTCAAAAAGTAAGACATGATATAGTTAAATTCAGAGGTTTACAGGTGTCCCTGAGAATGCAAAAATTTACATCCAAATGTGGTGTTTGTTTTTTTTTTTAATCCAACAAGAACATCTATTTCAAGGAGAACATCTGCCCTTTTCTACTTCTTTCCTTAAGAAACCTTTCCATTCAGGAACATCGCACAAAAGTTCTTCTTAATCCATGAAAATAATTGAGGCACATCCAAACAATTGATATGGAGTGAGAAAGGTAGGATTATCTGCCTTTGCCTCACCTCTTTCTGAAGGTCCTTCCATTCCCGCAAAAGGTCCCTTATTTTCCATCTCACTTCCCAGCAAATCCACATCACCAGTTGCTCCAGTCCATCCCCAGTCCATCACCATCCTGGCTTTTTCCCTAACACGAAAGTCCTGTCCAACTGCTGTAACTGGCCACACTCTCCCTTCTCCCAGCATTAAAAGAAAGCCCTCCAAAAACACACACCCTCTGCTTTCTTTAGGTCAGGTGGACAAATGCAGGTTTGCTGATGATATTTCCAGCATTTTCCCACACATACACACACTGTGAAAACACAATTACAAGTGAACAAGAGGTACCAACCAGCTCATACTGAAACCTGTGATTCATGCAAATAACATCCTTCCAGAAATCTATGGACTTTAAAAGCACACGTGCAGTGATTAAATAGACCCATGCTGTGAGTGGCTGGCATTGTAAATACAGAATTTATGGCCTTTCCAGCTATGATTTTTCTAACAAGCCTCCAGCAATGGTTACTCATTCTTTCTTTGTGTCTTTCAGTCTGGATTTATCTCAGTGGCAGAAAAAGGCTGGGGAAATTCAAAACTGGGGCCAATGCTAGACAGTCCTTTAGAATACCACAGGTTGGAAGACCAGGTGAAAGGCAGTGGGTGGGAGCATTTGCTGTGTGAGAGGAGAGATGGATAAAGCAGCTCAGCGTGTTGAAGGTGGGGATGTTCCCACTACCATGAGTGGCAATAATCCCAATAGCAAAAAGTGAGGCAGAGATAGAAACAATGCTATTTCCTTGCCTTGTCCTTTGTGTGAGGCAGGTAGAAAAATGAATTCTTGCAAACATATTTATGCCAAATCTTTATATCTGTAGGGGCTTTTTCCAGCAGGAGCCCTGGCAGCCATTGACGAGAGGAATCTCTTTGGCTCAGAGAGGCAGCAAGCAGCAAGTGCCACACTAACAGGCCTGGATGAGTCCCCTCTGCCTCCCTGCCTGGATGGAGACCTGCAAGCTGATGTCTGTGTCAGGCAGGGCTTTGCTTTGCTGCATCATCCTGCCCTGAGCTGGGAACTTGAAAACCACATCAGGATTTTAGGCCACCTTCTCGGGACGTTTTGCCAGACGTCTTGCTGTGTATAGCATGATAGAATCCAGGCATGCGAGCACCTTCAGCTTCATCCTAATCTTCTAGATATCTGCCCAAATCTCAGTGCCCATTAAATTCTCTGCTTACCCAGCCCTTTCCTCTCTACTTATTTTCACTATCATCAATTTTGCTCCCATTTCTGTCAGATTTGTTTCAGAAAGAGAGAGACAGGCAGAAGGGAGGAGCTGCCAGGTGACCTCAACACAGAGAACCCTGCACCAGTGAAGGTTCTGCACTTTTTCAGATGCTCCTTGGCCCAGAGATCTTCTGCAGTCCCCATTCTGGGAGGTAGAGACCTCATCCAGGTGCACTGAGCATCACTGCTGTGTCACTCCCATCTGGCCAGGCTCCAGCTACCACGACAGGCTGATCCCGCACTTGAATTTTGATTTCTGTAATCAAAGGTGTCACACAGTTATCTGGTGTGGGTTTATAGTCAGCAGCCAGGAGAAGTGACTTGGAGCATTGAAAACTTATTTTGGCTTCTAGCCCCCAAGAATTCCCCTTTCCTCCTTCCCACTGACCCTTATGCCACTGGTGTTAAAGCAAGGAGGGAATTAACAAGCACTTCTTTTAAAACCCTGTGAGATCTCCTACTTGAATACTCTCAGTGACTGTCCAGGCACCAAAAATTGCAAAGTGTTACCCCGGTTGTTCAGAGACAAGCAAGATTTCCAAGCCTCTCAAAGATCCTTGTGATTGATGCTGCAGAAATCATATTAAAAACAAAAATGGAAAAATAAAAATGTACATTGCACGTACCTTCCAAATGTTGTCCAGAACTAGATCAATGTAAATATCTTTTTGCCTATTAAAATTATTGGGAAAACTCAATCCTTTTGTTGGAGCTACAATGATTTACACCAACTGATGTTCTGTCGCTTCATTTTTGTAACAGCAGGGAAAATTTCACTATTATAAGAAAACCCCACAGATGCTGTTATTAATTTCCTGTAAGTTTTTAGATGCAGTTATGTTTGCTTCTCTTTTGCTCTCTCACTCTCTCCTCCAAGAACAATCAGAATAATAGAAAAATGTACAATGTTGTTGTGATTACATCTTTTTTTCGTGTCTTGGTCTAATTTTTCTCACACTTTTGTTTATACCCTTCTGGAAGTAGGAATTCTTTGAGCAAGAATCCTTACAAAAAGAAATTATAGTCATCTTAACCTAATGCATCACTGAAGAAGAAAGAGGATTTATTATCCTTCAAGTATCTTTTCATGAAGAATTTATCCCAGCAGGTGGACTCAATCTATGTGGGGTAGGTAAGCGTAAAATTTGATCCACAGATTTTAGAGCTACGGTAAAATAGCCATTTATGTTGGTACCTTTACTAATAAGTGTTTTGCTTTATACTGAAAGAGATTAAATTGAAGTTCCTCTACTTCTTGATGAAGTGTACTTTGGCAAATGGGGGTTAAAACTATTCTGTGGCTGGAAAGGGTTATTTCCTTGTGCAAAACTAATAAATTAAAAAATATACGTCCCTTTTGTGTTTCACTTTCTTCCTCCATCCCTTCATTTTTCCTTTCCTTCCTCTTAAATTCTCCCCTGCCCTAGTTTGCACACACACTCTATTAGCTTCACATTTCTTAGATTATTATCTATAAGCAGAAATAGCTTACATCTTTGCAATACTGGTCAAGGATAACATTCATACCCTTGACAAGAGACTCTCTCAGCTCTAATCTACTTCAGTTCTAATTGCTGAATTATTAAAGCAGAGACCTCTTGTGCTCTGTCAGTACCTACCTTGCTGCTGAAATACCAGCAGTGATGGTGGCGTTGCTGCTGGTTTTGAGCTTGCACCATTGCCTTGGAATCGTTTGGGAAAGATCAGCAATTTCAGATGAGCATGAAGAGACTCACTTTGCATGTTTGAACCAGTTAGGGGGCAATTCTTTGTATTCCAATGTGTCTGCTATGAAGGGATAGCAGCTTCAAAATATTGAGTGCTCTTCAGCTACCAAAAAAAAAAAACCAAAACCAAAAACCCTTAGAATGAAAATTGAGCTATCAACTTACCTGAGCTATTAACTAGCCTCCTCACTGACTGGAATGTGCCTGACAATAAACATGACTATCTGAGGGTAGAGACTGACCATTGCAAGAGCGTGGACTGTTCGGCATGCTCTATCTTTAGAGTATGCAACTGGTATAAAACAACAGAGACCAGACAGTGTAATTTATTTGCCTAGTGCTCACCTTTCAGTCCCTTCTGGACCCACTCATGGTGGCTAGAACAGGAGTGAAAGTTGTGATATCACATTAACTCTAGGCATGGAAATGCACTTGTGTCATGGTGCTACGTGGCAGAGCATTCTCACTACCCTGTTGATCTTTTCAAGTGTGAACCAAAATTATCTTAGTCTTAGAAAATCCAATGTTGTGATTGCAAAGGCTGTTTTGAGCTGATTGTTTCTATAATTATTTACTTTTGATTTAAAAAAGTGTTTTCTGCTGGCCTTAACACCAGAAAACACTTATGTTTTTATGGAACCTATAATTTGAGTCTAATTTGACCTGACAGAGTCAACTGACCATGCAGTTACTTGGCACCTGCTGAATGCCTCCCCATTAAGCCAAATTTACACTAATAAACAGCAGTCATTACCATTCACTGTCATTAGAATAAATGAGTTACCTGAGACACCTCCCAATCAACATAAATCTTGAGAAGATACATTCCAGTTGAGCCAAGTTCTGCAATCTCATCCATTTTCACTGCTCATGCCCTTTAAGATCCAGCTGCCCACCAGGCACGTTGTACACATGCTTGTTGGTTGCTTGTGTGCCACCTCTCTTGTGGATCCCCTGAAGAAAGAAGGATACAGCCCTGTGCTGTTGACATATGCTAACAGCAGACTGCCATGGCTTTCTGACAACCTCACCTGTGCTGCCCAGCACATTGGGAAGCAGACCTCAAGCTCTATTTTTCCTGTCCCCACCATGTGCAATAAAAAAAGTGGCATCAGTTGCAGAATTGTTTGATACCTTCATTTTCCTTTTCCTGTGTTTTTAGTTTGTACTTATTTTTAAAATAAATGTTTTGTTTACAAAAAATCTGAAACATACCTGCTAGGACTGCTGTAATATTTTATTTCATTTTTAGGTTATTATTGTATTGCTTTGGATATGCTAGAAATAGAAATGCATGACATGATTTATACAGGGCTGTATTCTGTCACGACAGGATACAATAGTTAAAATGTTAAAGTAAATTCTTTTATGGTTTATTGGCTTGAGTTTACCGAAAAAATAAAGTCTAATCACTGCATAGTACAGTTTGAAATGCTATCATTTGCAGATGAAGATGTACCTTCATTGGATGGCAATGACATTGCCTAACAACTTGCTTATATTCTATTCTGAATGTGTTCTGCTTGCATTGAAGTTAAATGAAGTTAAATGTTTTGACACTTTCATCAAGAGAATAAGTTAATGTAAAACTTATACTTCAAAACAAAGTGGTGGCATTTTGCTATAGGAAAGAAATATTTAAATAGGTATTATGTACCAGCTGCTGTAAATGACTTAAAAGTAAAATAGAGCAAAACATAATATAAAGTAACAGAATGTTTCAGCTATCTTCAAGTTAACATTGTATCAGAACTAGCGAGGAACCACTATAAATTAACAAAGTGACATAAATTTTGATTTCCCCCAACTTTAAGTCCTGTGAGAGGAAAAAAATAATTGAAAACATTAGCTTAGGTGCAAATCTTTGTCGAAAGTTATATCACATACTCAAAAACACATAAGGTTTCAAAACACTTCATTGAAGAAAAAGCTTTACGGACACCTCCAAAAAGTTTTCCTTTCATCCTGATCCGGGTAGCTCATGCAGACATAGAAAGAGGCTTTTTTACTCTTACTCTTTACTAATATTCTTATGTTTTATCTCTGACATCCGCTGGTACAGGCCCATAGCTTCTTCTTCCTAGCTGATAGTGTTGGAGTTTGCACCTTCATCAACTCAGTGAGCTGATTTGAGTTGAAAACACTAATTTTTCAATTTTGTACAGCTGGGGACATGGTTTACTCAGGTGGGAGAAAGCAGCTGGAGTCACACAAATGGGTCATGCTGGTGCAGGAGGGGGTTTGCTGAGTCTGGATGACACTATGACAAGCATGAAGCATGTGGGCTCTTGTTCCCAGGAGGAATCACGGTATAGAGACATAGAATGGTTTGGACTGGGAGGGACCTTCAAATATTATCTAGCCCAACCCCCTTGCTACAGGCAGGGACACCTTTCACTAGATCATGTTGCTCAAAGTCCCACCCAGCCTGATCTTGAACACTTCCAATGATGGGACAGCTTCTCTGGGCAACCTGTTCCATTGTCTCACCATCCTCACTGCAAAAAATTTCTTCCTTATATCCAGTCTAAATTTCAGTTTAAAACCTTTGTCCTATGTGCCCTGCAGGCACTGGTAGGAAATCCCTCTCCATCAGTCTTGTAAGCCCTCTTTAAGTCTTGCACGAACCCCAGAACACCCCAAATTCTTCATCTTTGCCAATATTTGGATTTTCAGAGATGCGGGAGATTTTTTATTTTTAATTTGAAGAATGTTTTTCCACCTGTCCAAGACTTCCCATGGGCTGGCCAGAGGTACAGTTGTCGGCTGTTCACAAAAAAAGTACAACACCCCTCAGAAACACTAAACCTAATGATGTGGCATGGGCACATTTGTTCTCAAAAATCTTTGGTGTAAATATGGAGGCCTTAGCACACGCATGTTTCTAGCAATAGTCATCGTGTCTTTTCCAGGTAACCAAGCAGTTTGAAGAGACAGACTAAACCTCTTCCCCAGCGACCCAATTAGCACGCAGGACTGCAATAATCCTACAACTAAATACAGGCACTGCTTGCATACACAAATTTAAATCCTTCCAATATTAGCAATACTGCCTAGGTTCCTAGGACAGCACATTTCATCAGATCTCTGAATGCTTTACAAAGGATCAGTATCCATCTCACAGCTTTTTAGATGATGAAACAAAGGCACCACATGACAAGATGATTTGTCCCAATTCCCCCTCAAGGCCAGCAGCAGAGCTGGGAACATGAAGTTCAAGTCTTTCTGGTGTTAAATTTCCCACCTTCTCAAATAAACTCAGAGACCTCATTGTCATTTATGTGAATAACTCATTTATTGTAAACAATAAATGGAGCATTACAGCAACACAAATCTGTCCTTTTCATCTGTAGTGGATTCCTCTTAGGCTGTCCCTTGAAAATTACTTTCTTTTCACCTAAATGTGTACCCAGGGTTAAAATCCTTTGTATGTAGGTGTTTATTTTTAGGTATCATCTCTATTGCTTGCTAGTGAACGTTTAACTTTCACAGAGGGTCAGAAAAGATTATCACTATAGTAAAGCTTTGTATAAACTAACAACTCTGTCTCAGTTTCGTACTTAAAAAATATAATATATTGCATAAAAAAACTCTGAAAGTGTTCAATTGCAAAAGGAGATGACAAATCTATTTTTACAGAAGCCTGCAGCATACTATAAAAATTTGATTTTTTTGAATATGTTGAATGACATACACCCATAGACATACCAGATAATTTACACAGTAGGTAATGGGAGTGATAATGATCTTACATCCTCAGAAAAAAAAAAGCTTTGTTAAAACAAAGTTAATCTCATGCATATATCACAATTAAACTAAAAGACAAATGCATCTCTTGTTCTAAAAGGGAAACATTGGCATACATGGAAATTCCCTGTTAATGCTCAATTCAAATTTTTAAAATGGGAAGGTAAGGGAGTTCATTCCTTAAGTGTTGTAATCAATGAGTATGTCTTCCTACCCAGCACCAATTTCCACCAGCCATTTAGCTCTCAGTAGACAGAAGCCATGACTTGACTTTGTAAATCTAGGGTATCATAACCATGCATGAACTTGATTCCTAGTAAATGCCTGCTTGTTTTGTGCTACCTGATATTCCTGGAATCCCACCAACAGGATATCTTGAACTGCTGGCGACATGGAAAGCCATTTTGTTAGCATATCCTGTTCCAACATATTCAGAGGAGAACTTTTCAACTTCAGAAAAGTAATGGAAATGCCATTTGTGAATCCAGCTCTTTGGGAACCACAGGTCCTGAGTCATCTCTTCTAGAAAGGGAGGCTTTGGGATCCTGTACTGAGCTGGAGCTTCCTACCTTCTTCACTTCTCTATCTGTATGTTGGGCTTTCTAGACCTTTCTAGATCTCGAGTCCAGAGGCTTCAAGTTTTCAAGTTACCTGCTCAGACATCTGTGCACATTATAGCTGTGTGCACTGACATTCTGAAGAACAGAAAGTGAATTATTAGTAGCAGGTTTTGTCACAACAGCAACTAAAATATGAACATGCTTTTGCAGTCCTTGTGTGATGTGAACAGCAGAGAATCTGGTTCTGTGATCTGGATGATGGTTATTTGGAGTACGTGGAAAAAATCATTCTGGCTTGGGATTAGGCAACCCCTGGAGTTCAGAGTCTTTGTATTTGCAGGTATAATACTGGTTTGTTTGTTCAGGGCATTGCTTTTGAAGAGGCCTGAATGATTAACAAGTTCAGCTTACGAGACATTTGGCTGAGCAGCACTATGTCATCTTACAAGGAGCTGGAACAAAGGCCCAGAAAGTCAAACCAAGGAGAGTTATTTGGTGTAGGGTGTCATTTGCTTTAGAGTTACTCAGACAGAAGGAACTTTTGGAATTATATCCAGTCCTATTCTAGTCCCTCAGATTTCTCTACTCAAAAGTGTTTTGTACGGCTGCAGCTGTCTGCTTTTCAGAGTAATCAGACAATTTTGGACACAGTTGGACCAAGTCATTTTCTGGTTTATGTTTCTATACTAGAGTAAATGAAACTTATATGACTTAGAAGAAAGCATGTTGTTCAGAGTTCCCTTTAAGGAAGGGGAGAAGAAAACCAAATAAACCTTGTCAGTGTTGGGGATTTTAAAACGCTTAGATTTAACTGACAAAATAAAGAAGTTATTTTTAAATGTTGCCTTTTGTGAAATCTCTAGTTTTCCTTCAAGCTGTGTCAAGTGGCATAATAAAGTTGCCTCAGACATAAGAGGTTGTAGCAATTTCCCCCAGCTTTTCTTTTCCTTTCTATAGCATCCCTGGGCACTGTTAGTTGTGCTCATTTTTTAGCAAAGCTTCTTGCAGTGGGAGGGAAATGGTGGGAGAGCACTTGTGGAATGAGAAAATTAAAATAACAATGGAGTCATGATGTGAGGTGCAACTTGCTGTCACTGACTCAGCTTGTTGATGTACATGTGGGTGATGGTCCACATCACTTGTACTGACCTAGTTGGCTCAATGAAAGAATTTGAAATAAAGTGTTACTACTAACTTTGGGGCTTCAAAGGTTATTCAAATCTCTACAAAAATCTTGGGCACATTGGCTGGAAAATGAAGGAAATAAATGTACAAGAAGGATGTGGAAAGGGATTTCAGATAGAAGTGTACAATAATTGTTGTTTAGTATTTCTAATTTAAAAAATAGGCACCTTTATCCTAGACAAAACTGGTTAGAACTCATAATTTTATCATGCCTCAATATGTGACATTTTTCACCAAGGAATAAGTTCTTTAGTTGCCTTAAACTTTAGCAGAAAATATGAGACAATGGATACCTCTTCTCCATACCAATTAACAGCAGGAAAAAAAAGTTGGGGGGACATCTAGGATGCTGGGGGAGTCAAGAGGGTACATGGTGTTAACAAAAGACAAGGAGCAAGCACATAGTACAAGAAAAACCCTCCATCAGTTTGAAAACTGAAAGAGGGAAGAAGGCAGGTAGAGGGAGCATAGAGAGGGAGCATAGTAGTAGCAGCAGGTTTTCCATCAACTCTGCCCCTATGCAGCCATAGCTGTGGTGAACTGGAAGGCTGGGCCATAGCTGGAGGCATGCAGATAACTAGGAATTTAGGCTCTACGAAGTTCTGCCACGTTGAGACCTGTCCTCCACCTTCCTTTATAAGCAGCCCACTTCCCCCCCTCACCTCTGTAAGCAAGAGGCCAGCTGAGTCCTGCTGTGTGAGTGCTCACTGGGGGTGGGAACTGAAATCCTTCAACATTGCATGGGGCCATGTTAGATAGAATATAATTTTTTTAATTACATCTGCTTTCCCAAAACTTTCCAGCTTGCCTTTAGAAAATTGTCTACAGAAGCATGTACAGTACATACATGCCTGTCTCTTTATTTGGTGAGGATGTGTAAGGGAGAATGTGGGACATGTGGGAAAGGGGAAGAAAAACATCAGCATGACTTTATCAGCATGAATTTAAAGGGAGCAAATTTGGATTAAATGCAAAAATTGATCAGGTAAGGGAGAAATGTACCTTTCATCAAACGTAGGCTGTTAGCTGCACTTAGTTCTTAGCTTTGCCTGCGAAATCTGAAATCACAGGGAGATAGAGAGGTGTGTATTGAGTTCTATTTGTAAGGTTTTCATTGCAGCTACCAGGATCAGAATTTTTTTGCTGTGGTGGTGGTTTTTCTGTTGTTTGTTTCTTCTTTTAAGGAAAAGAGAAACATTGTGGAAAATTACCAGGTTTCTGAGGAAGTGCAGCTAGTGTTAGCAGCAGATTGCATGCTTTGATTTGATGTGAATAAGTTAGGTGCATGAAAAAAAATTGCAATTTACAGATTTCTCTGCATTTTACCTCTTTTATAAAGTTGACTTATGTGCAGCAGGTTAGATTGGCTTGGGATAATCACTCTGGAAACAACAATTTGCATCTTTAGGTGGTCTACCTCTGAAGCAACACTATACAATGCACAAGTCAGAACTAACTCTTCATTCTGAGTAAATCATTCTTGATTAGATGTATCCTTTAGTTCTGTGTATGAGTGACCCAAAGCAGATCTTTTTTGAAAATATATTTCAATATTGATTTTGCTTCACTGAGATGACTGCTGGGAGGAAGCATTTGATATCTAAATTCTGAATTGGGCTATCAGAGGCTTGGGCTATTGTTTTCATTCTCTGAATGTAAAACATCACATTTAAAGCTGACTTAGTATTCTGTAACATTCATACCCTTTCCTCTTCTGCATCACCATATAAAATGGATCATTACTACATACATGTACTTCAGACTTTTATACATCCTCTGCTACTTTCACTCATTCCCCCATCTTCCATCCTCATCTAGATTCTTTCTCTCTGTGTTGGGTGGCTAAATAATTACATTTATTTTCCTATTTTTCTGTTGCAATGGCTGATTTCTAGACAACCACTCCAGGAACCATAAACAGGGTCCTCCAGGTCTAAATGAACATATGCTAATATGACTGAGAACTCAGACCTTGGCAGTTCCCATCCTCTACAGATCTCAGCATAGATTTCAATTCACCTGAGAGTTTTATTCTCTCTCGTCCCACTTTTAATATCATCATTCTTGGAGATATCTTCATTATCTCTGAAAATACTTGTGGTCTGTTTCTACTAAAAGGAGCCTTCCACCACATCTTCCCTTGTGTATTTGTGTGGTGACGTGATCCTGGCTGGGTGCCAGGTGGTCACCAGAGCAATTATGTGAGCTGTAAAGTTCCCCCCTCAGTTGGATAGGGAAGAGAAAATATAAGGAAAGGCTCATGGCTGAGGTACGAACAGGGAGAGATCATTCACCAGTTACTGCCACAGGCAAAGCAAACTCAAGTTAGGGAAATCAGTTTAATTTATCACCCATCAAATCAGAATAGGGTAATGAGGAAACAAAATCTTAAAAAACCCTTATTCTCACTCCTCGCTTCTTCCTGGGCTTAACTTCACTCCCAAATCCATTACCTCCTACCTGCCAGTGGTGCAGGGAAATGAGGAATGGGGGCTGTGGTCAGTTCATCACAGATTATCTCTGCTGCTCCTTCCTCCTCAGGGGGACAAACCTGCTCCAGCATGGGACACCTCCCACAGGAGACAATCCTCCACAAACTGGCATGGGTCCCTTCCACAAGGTGCAATCCTTCAGGGACAGATTGCTCCGACATCAGTCCCTCACAGGATCACGAGTCTGGCCAGCAAACCTGTTCCCACGTGGGCTCCTCTCATCATGGATCCACTGGTCCTTCAAGGAGCCTGATCCAGCACGGGCTCCCCATGGGGTCACAGCATCTTTCAGACATCCATCTGCTCTGGCATGGGGTCCTCCATGGGCTGCAGGGGGACAGCCTCTCTCGCAATGGTTTGCAGCACAGGCTGCAAGGGAATTCCAGTGCCTGGAATTAGGGTACAAATGAGACCATATGCAGAAGTCAATAACACCATTGTATTTTAAAAGTAAATGTGAGGTAGTGAGATAGGAAGAAATCACCTTTATACAATTCAAATTCCAGGTATCCAGAGGGTGTAGATATCATTCCCATAACTTGGGATGGCATGTGTAAAAGCAGTTGCATCTTTTCCCACAGTCTGCTACAGAGGAAATTTTTGTCCAGATGCATTAACCAGGATGTTGTCAGATTTTGCCTCTGTTAGGCCTGGAATCAGAGTCTCCCTGTTGCAAATTCCTCTCTTCTGTGCTTATGCCAAGTTTCCAGTGTGGTGGCTTATCTTGTGGAAAGTTCCTTCTGTGACCTTGACACTGTTAGAGGCAATTGTGATCTCTAAGTTTCCTACACCCCACTACTAAAACCTTGCCACACAAGCCAAACACAACTTGGCACAACAGAAATCTAATGAGGCATTTGAATCTGATTTTATATTTGATAGAATAGTTGATGAGGTTGCCCCCCCATTTATTATTTTATAAAAAGGAAAATATGACCTTTTTACTACCACTTACAAACTGGCTTTCCATTAAAATCAGAGCCACTCTGACTTGAGAAAATCTAGGAATTTAGAGTAGAGCAGTTGTGTAAAAACCATCTTGAAAGAGAGAAGGATTGCTGCTTGGGATCCAAAACATTTGGCAAAGTTAGAGCCTGAACACAGAAGCAGTACATGTTTGCAGAGTAAAACCCCAGGCATGACAGAGCAATTGTGGCTAATTCAAATCCTTTATTCAAGGGATTTCTCAGAAAGCAAGACAGACTCATCTGGTCTGGGTTTACCCTCCACACCATGGTGAATTTTAATCTAAATATTCAGGGAGACTCATAATAATGCCAGCCTAAATGCTTCAAAGTCTATGCGGCTGGATGAAATCTGCCCAAGGCTACTGAGGGAGCTGGCAAAAGAGCTCACTGAGCCACTTTCCATCATTTAGTTCTGGCTGACTGGAGAGGTCCCAAATGACTGGAGGTTAGTCAGTGTGATGCCCATCTACAAGAAGGGCTGGAAGGAGGATCCAGGCAACCACAGACCTGTCAATTGGACCTTGGTGCCAGGAAAGGTTATGAAGCAGATCATCTTAAGTGTCATCACACAGCACATGCAGGACAGCCAGGAGATCAGGCCCTGTCAGCATGGGTTTATGAAAGACCAGTCCTGTTTAACTGACCTGGTGTCCTCCTATGACAAGGTGATCTGCCTAATGCATGAAGAAAAGGCTGTGGATGTTGTCTACCTGGACTTTAGTAAAGCCTTTGACTCTGTTCCACACAGCATTCTCCAGAGAAGCTGGCATACTCTTTCCTAGGTGAAAAACTGACTGGATCACTGCGCTCAGAGAGTGGTGGTGAATGGAGTTACATCCAGCCTGGTAGCCGGTCACAAGCGGTGTTCTCCAGGGCTCAGAATTGCTGCCAGTCCTGTTTTGTCAATGATCTGGATAATGAGATCTAGGGCACCCTCAGTCAGTTTGCATTTGACACCAAGCTGAGTGCGAGTGTTGATCTGCTGGAGAGTAGGAAGGCTCTGCAGAGGGATCTGGACAGGCTGGATCAGTGGACCAAGGCCAGTAGCACAAGGTTCAATAAGGGCAAGTGCCGGGTCCTAACCCTAAGTCCCAACAACCCCCTGCAGTGCTGTGAGCTGGAGGAAGAGTGACTGGAAAGCTGTCCCATGGAAAAGAATCTGGGGGTGTTGGTCAACATCAGCTGAACGTGAGCAGGGACTGTCCTGCTGTTCTCAGCACTGATAAAGCTTCACCTCGAGTATTGTATCTGGTTTTGGACCCCTCACTACAAGAAAGAAACTGAGGTGCTGGAGTGTGTCCAGAGAAGAGCAACGGAGCTGGTGAAGGATCTAGAGCTCCTTACAAGGAACAGCTGAGGGGTTGGGCTTGTTTGTCCTGGAGGAAAGGACAGGGGAAGAAGCCCTATTGCTCAGTGGGGGATGTTACTGCTCTCTACAACTTCCTGAAAAGAGGCTGTAGATGGGGATTGGTCTCTTCTCCCAAGTAACAAGCAACAGGACAAGAGGAAATAACCTCAAGTTGTACCAGGGAGGTTTAGAGTGTCTATCAGGAAAAATTTCTTCACTAAAAGTGTTGTCAAGCACTGGAACAGGCTGCCCAGGAAAGTGGTGGAGTCACCATCCGTGAAGGTATTTAAAAGTTATGGTGCTTAGGGACATGGTTTAGTGTTGGACTTGGCAATTCTGGGTTAACAGTTGGATTGATGGTCCTAAAAAGGTCCTTTCAAATCTGAACGATTCTATGAGCCTATTCTATTACATGATTTTTTGATATCCTGATTGTCTCTTAAAGGAAAGAAATCAATGAGACATTTTTCTGAGACAAGACTCACCCTTTGTGCCAGAAAGTAAGAATTGACCTCTGGATGCTAGAAACTTCGCCCACAAATAACATTCATATTGTATTTGCCCACAAACAGGTTTTCCCTATTTGGAAAAAAAATCTTTTCTTCCTCAGTATTTTCTGAATTTATAAAGTTCTTTTGTTAATGAAAAAGCTTTAGCAGAGGTTCAGATACGCTTAGTGTAAACACTCAGTGCAAGTGAGGACCAGAGGTGTACGCTTCTATGAAACTGCCCTCTTCAGTTTTCACTTTATCAAATAAATTAAAGGTGCTTCATCTATACTTATAAGTACATCATTACTTGTAAGTGCTATATTATTATTATCGAAGTGTTCTTACACTGTCACAGGAAGACCTTGACATGCTGTAAATAACTTTGCCTCTCGCTTTGATACTACATAGACTCCTGCAATTGTGTTTATTGTCTGCAGGCATTATGGAAGCCTAATATGAAAGAACTGGAGAGCTCACACTCAAAATGAATGGATATACATTCTCTTTCTATTTAAGCTGATTTGCTACCTCAAGGAATGTTTGATACATCATCTTGGGCTTTGGGACTGAAAAGGCTGAAAGGGAAAGAAAAATTTAAAAAGCATAAACTGAGTCTTTCAGAGCTTATTTTTCTTCACCACCTCTTCAGTAACAGGAGAGGCAAAGCATTATGGAGGTTGCAGTGGCTGAACTTCAAAAGCTTCTTAGGCACAGGGTGGATGTTTAATTATCTGCTCACATGAAACCTTCCAGTCACTAATCTTGTACTATACACCCATTTGATTGCTGGTAGTTGCTGTCTTGAGCTGGGCAAAGCAACCTGCAAAAAGAATTTGGAATATCACAGTAATGTAGTATTTTGGTGTCTCGTATCAGAGGAGACAAACAAACAAACAAAAACCATACCACATAAATGACACAATGGTGCATCAAACTACATGATACATTAAAGACCAAGTTTTAATTTGTGAATTGAATGTCTTTAGCTTTATAAAAAGCCTGTGGAAGCAGAATAAAGACTGCTCATAACCATGCCAGTACCTGGCTAGGGAAAAAAAATAAGTATGGACAAATCCATAATCCCAACACCTTCCACAAAGGTCTGAAAACTTTTTTTTGTTGAAAGAGCCTCTTCCTAGCACTGAAACTTTTGTTAGCTGCAGCTAGAGATTTGATGGAGCCTTGTGAGAGCCTTTACTGTTTTGCATGTTATTTGCAAATCAGTTAGATATGGGGAAGAAGAAGGACATTATAAAATCCTTAGGAGAGTTTGTATTATTTACAACAAGAAAAACTTTTTAAATATATTCTATAATAATCTGTAAATTATTATGGAATCACTTTCCAGGTGTTGAAAAATCAGATATATCTACAGAGTGACACAAAATCCTTGAGCTTGTTTCTTTCAACAGTCTTTGTAGCTCTCTTCCTAGTAATGGCTGGTTTTCTATAACCATCCCCATGTTTGTAGCTTCCATATATAAACCAGACATTGAGAGAAAAAACCTGAAAATAACAACAACATTGGATGCAAGAGAAATACCCATTTTATATATAAAGCCATCCTCCACACTACATCAAGAAAAGACTACATTTACAACTGACAGTGATGAAAATACCCAAATGGATATCTAGAGATTATGAAAGAAGTTGCTTATAGTGACTTCTAGCTGCCAGCTCTAGAATAACTTTCCAGTGTAAGAATCATGTACAAAACCTCCAGGCAATTAGTTTTCTAATGAAGCTTGATACATACAAGAACAGGATTATACAGCTTCACTGCTTGTAACTGGGGGCCTGCTGATGACCTGAAGGGTCCCTTCTGGTGCTGTATCCTAATCTGAGACTAGGTTTGTTTCTGCTCAGATAGCAGAGACAACCCAGGGCTTGAAAAGTTGGCTGGTTCAGATCTGCTTTCCTTTATCAAACAGCGGTTGCAGAATTTTTGTTATTGCTGAGATGTGAGCCAGAAAGAAGTCCCCTTAGGAAAAAGAAAAAGGCCACTGTGCTTTTACTTCTGTTTTACTTACTGTCTCTGTGGGCCAAAGCTGCTCCTAGAATCTTCTCTGTTAAAATATATTGATTTATTAGATTATGTATTGGATTGAAGTTTAACTGACATAATCAGTTTAATCCCTGTGTATCCAGCTTTAAATGCTGTGCCCATCACAAGGATATCTGCACCCTTTTGTAACAGAGTTGAAAGCTAGAAATCATCATAAAAAATTCTAACTTTGAGTTGTCACTCCAAAAGATTCCAGAAGTTTATAAGGATGTTTGCCTGAGGAAAATCTGAGTGACATTATTAGAATTTGGTGGCTTTCCTACTGATTAATGTAGAGAACAAAACTGTATTTTTTCGTGAATATAGGATCATTTGCTTTTGAAAGCAAATAAGCCTGAACTGCACTGAAAGTTGCCAGAGTTTGTGGTTACATTGGACAGAAAAGAATTTATGTTGCTCAGAGGTTTATCGATCACACTAAACAATATCTAAAACATTGCCTTTTACAGAGCCAAAAGTTTAATTCCATACATTAATGAGGTTCAAATCTCTGTTCCGAAAGGCTGTAATAACTTCCTCTCTAATGCCTGATGGGGTAGTGGGTTTTTCCAGGGAATTGAATGGGGTAGAGTGCAATCCTCTGCATGGCCTTCATAGGTCTATGGAAAATAATTTCAAATTTCAATGGCTATGCACATTATATGATCACCACCTAGGCAATGACATTAGTTGCCATAGTAACCTCAGGTTGCATCATTAAGAATTTTAAATGTTGACAGTTGGGAAGCATAGCTTGAATCACTGGGAGAAGAGCAGGAAAGGTAGGCAGGCTTGACAGAAGTGTACAAAGCAATCAGGGGGATGAATACTTTCTGTTGTGCCAAGTCTGACCAGAAAACAATGGAGGAAACTGATGGCATCAACGTATTAAATGACTTTTCTGTTTTCAGCAACAAATCTCATCATTTTTTGTTTTGTGGGTTTTTTTGTTTGTTTGGGGGGTGTTTCTGCATCTTTTTATCTACTCATGTTCCAAATATCTGGCTACATCGCATCCTGGGGAGTAGGAACTTCTCACCTAACCTACCTCTATACCTCTAAAACCTTCCACATGACAAGGGACAGCATCATCAACAGCTTAAAAATCCCAGGCTCCACAACTGTACTGGCTGTAAGGAAATATCTAGTCCTCAAAATACATCAATAATATGTCTTCCATGAAGTGTCCTGATGAAACCTCATCTTCTGCATCCAAGGATGAAGTGCCCTATTGTCAAGAATAGCTGGGTTAGATGCAGATGTCAGACTCCCATGCCCCATTCTCAGCTCACAGGAGAGGCAAAGCTCCCTAAGTGCATCAGTGTCTGCAGGAACACCATTGCAGACTTGCTCAGAGCTGGCTCCAGCCCATTAATGTGAAACCAGTGTTAAATATACTTTTATCTTGGCTTGAGCAAAACTGGGCTCACATTCTTCTAACAGCTACTGTAAAAATTGGACACTTCTGCTAAAGGCTTATAGCAAAAGACAAACCCTCCCCTGAGATGTCTGTGCAAGTGCTTCCTGTAACCACCACCAGTCATTTGTAGTCATTCACACAGCTGAAGTTACACTTTGTTTTGATGCTTTAGGAATATAAAATACAAATTTCCACCCATGATTTATCACTAATTTGGGATATGAGAATCTAAATGGGACATTAGACAAGCATATTAGTGCAAAGCCTACCTGCTATGAAATGGCTATTAGAGATTACCTTTAAAAGTATATTTTACAGCAGATATGCTCATCTTGTTGTTGAATAATCAATGGCTGCACCTCTGTGTTAAATTTATTAGCATATCTACAAGGTGCAAGTGAACTTTCATTATAGAAAAACGCACTGGATGGCTATTTTCAAATTAAGAATAATCACATGGTGAGATATATTAAGCAAAATGGAATTGATAGTAGCACTGATGTGTCACATATACTGCTACTGAGTTTTGCATTAGAAAGTATATTTCTTTGCTGCTGGTTGGGATTTTTTTTTTAAACACACTAAATTGCCTCACAATCATATGCATGTCTATGAGACCTAATAAAAGAAAAAATCTCTCCCAAGTCAGAAGTAAGTCTTGACTTTGGGGTGTTTATAAATAAACTGCACACAACTGAATCAGAAAATCAGGAATTTCATGGTATTCCTAGCAAACAAACATGTACTGTGACTAAGTCAACATATTCTACCATAGGCACAAATATGCAAGTTCACTTTAATAATTGAGGGCTTAGTTGAAATTGTTCAGATTAAAGGCTAAAGAATAAAGCTATCCTACCAATTGTTTGCTGTTAATAATGGTTAATGTTTGTCATGGAAGTGCAGTGTGCAGAATGAATATGTGTTTCTCTATCGGACTATCAGATTGTGCTTAAAAATTCTACCAGACACTGGCAGTAAAGTTGCTATGAAGAATGGCCACATCAGTGTGTCTCATGTCGCCGTCCAGCAGCCCCCTTGGCTATGCAAAGCATCTTTCCATGAACTCTCCAAGTCTCTCAGGACCAGGAATAGCAAGAGTCACTTACCAGCACTGTCCTAAGCATGTCCCCCCATATCCAAAGGCCAGTGGAAAGTGGTCCTGCAACTGGACATGTTCCACTGCCCAGGCATATGGTTTACACCACCTCATGGACCCCTGACAAAGAGGGTCTCTGGACCTGAGTCCCATGATCCAAGCATTTAACAGCCTTGCCTTTGCGTCTAAATGTTCTGTGTTAGCAACTGACAGCAGGAAAGCAGCAACAAAACAGTGGGTTGTGGGAGTGGTATTTTTGGGGTGCAGGGAGATATATATATATACCATATTAGTGCTATTCATAGGACGTCTAAAACACCTAAGAATGCCCCTCTCAGGACCCTCTGTATACATTTCCTACTTGTTCATATTGAAGTTATCTTTCTTTGGTGTTTTTACAGCACATTGTATAATGAGATCTCACCTCATGGACTATGGCCCAAGTTTTTAGGGGCATGTAACTCAAGGACACATTGATCCTTGAGTTGAGTTTCATGCACAGTGATGTCACCTGCACCATTTCCATCACAGGAACCATGTCCAGACATGCTGAAGGCACTTCATCTGGAAGGACTGTGCTTCTCAGCCCCATATAATGACTATCATGACATTTTCTACAGTGGCCAGTGATGTCAGATGATCTTCTTGGTATCATGAAAAGACCTTGAACTAAGGGCATTCAAAGGACACTGTGAGGGAGCTGAGAATGTTACTAACTCCTGGTGGGCACTGTGGTTACTGAGATAAGGCAGGATATCAGCAGGAGGCAAGCACTGCTGGCAGTGATATGTGTAGTTTGTCTGGCCCATGGACGTCACATATCTGAGTACCTTGAGGAACAGAAATATTGCAGAACACAGAAGCCTCACGCACACACAGCTACCATGGCTGACATGAATGCCAAGGTCATGGAGAGTGCCAAGTGAGAGCAAGAAGTGTGCATGGTGACCCATGCAATTAGGCTGAAAACCAGGAAGCTCCTGCAGGGGAGCATTGGGTGAAGCCATGTCCCATCAATGCTGTGGCACAGCAGGCATAATAGGGCACAGTGTTCTTCTGAAGTCTGAGATGAAGTTTGGGATTGTGTGAGTGATATAGGAGAATGGTGACCTTCCAGATCTTTTCTGAACACACCAAACTGGTAATGTGGAGTGTCTTGCAAAAGGCCACTGCTATCGGGCAGTTGCCAAAGTGAAACACTTACACCATCCAAAGCTCGGAATAACAACATTTATTTCAAAGAAGCAGCAAATGAAATGAGAAAACCAAGGGACGGGACAAGAAAACGAATCCCAAGACAACCCCCACTGACTCATGTGCTCCCCACAGCCACTATACATACCGATCCCAGAATGCTTATAATTCCCAAGAGCAGTAGCTTCATACTCGAAATGCTGGCAGGCTAAAGCACTCTGGCAGGCATCCCTGCAGGAAACATTGTCCTCAGATGTATAGCATGCTTCCTGCTCTGAGCAAGAGCTGTCTGCTTTTTCAAACAGTCAGTCTGTGATGTTCACCTGGGTGTGTGTGACCAGCACCTCCCAGTTAGAGGCCTCCAGTCCCAATCCTGGCTATGTAAGTGGTGCCCCTCCTGCACGTGCACTGGTACACTGGAAATCCCCCCACACCTGTGCTCTGCACACAGGGGGTCTCTTCTAATGAGTCTGGGTTTGCTAATTCATCACCTTCCTCTTCTTTTTCTCTTTGAAGTGTCCTTGAAGAGCTGTCTGCCAATAGCCAAGTCCCAATTAATTTCAGTTTACACAAGATATGTCCTGACAAGGATGTCCATTTACCAGTTCTTGTTTTCTCACAACTTGGCAGGAAAAGAACAGACTCTTGCATGTGGATGGGCCAAACAGGGACCAAAAAGTAACAGAGTCTACTTAAGCATGAATACAGCCATCACTGGGGGTGATCTAACAGAGAAGTACAGAGGTACCAGTAGCAACTGAGTCCTCTGAACAGACTCGATGTTGGGCCCTGACCCAGGAACCAAAGAACTGGTTCAGCACTTTACTGAAGAGGGCCAGAATAGAAACGCAGTGGTGGGAGAACAGATGCCATCTGAGGTGTGTGGCTGGCCCTGTTAGACACCACTGACACTATCTCAGGCTGTTCCAGGCAGGAAAGCTCTTGAACTGGGTTGTGCCTTGGGAGGACAGTTCAGTTCTCACACTAAATTTTTTTTAGTCAGTTAATGAAAGTGCTTTCCTAGGGTGCAAAAAGTACAAGGCAACAGGACATAATAACATGTATTAGCAGTCTCTGATATTAATAGTTCAGATTGTCACATGATATGACAGTGATTAAAGTGGGCATGGATGGAGGTCTCCCTTTCTTCTGGGAGGCACTGTTCCCCTTTGCAAACAGAAAATAAACACAGCCCTTCCAGAGCATAAATGCCAATAACTGTGAAATTTTGATTAAATAATAGATATGTGTTCAGAAGCACTTTTTATAGTATGTGATTAAGAAAGATAACTAGACATCCTTACAGCTATAATGATAATAATTACTGCAACACATAAAGTGCAGAATATGACACTGGAAAGGCCACTATTAACCTTTCCAAGGGTTATTTTTTGTTGCGTTTTTGACACTATGGACAGCAACGTTCAGAGAACTAAATAAAACTGTAGCTGAGACAGTTCTTTCCAGTCATTCTCTGGCATGTTAAAGAGGAGGTGTAGGGAGAAGTGAAATATCTTCTGTTCAAAACAGATGTTTGTTTAATATCAAACATCTGGGTAGTCTTAGAAAGACTGTTTTGCTCAGACTTCTGCAACTCTTCCTAATTCAGAAAACTGACAACAGTGTTTCCCTCTTTAAAACAGGCTATAAATAACAGCTCCATGCCCCAGACCAAAGGCTTTTTTTACTCCTAGCAAGCAACTTTCCTGTCTCTAAAGTGTGATGCCACGTTGTCCAGCAGATCACAGACATTATCGGGCAATGTTAAATCTGTGAATTCCACATTATGACTTCTTTGTGCCTTGCAGCTCTAGTGGGGAATTATAGACCATACACTGCTGTTCATAAAAACTGAGCCACTATTTTAGATCTTACCAGAATTACTCGGTCTGGAAGGGCTGGGTAAATAACTTGGGAAAGGTAGAAAAGATTGGCTGTAATGACATCAGGTTTTCTAATAATGTAAGGAGGAATGGGTGAATTCCAGGAGTCTAAACAGCAGACAAAACAGAACACGTGAATGCAGTGAATGAGTAATATTGGTAAAAATCACCTCAAAGGTTTCTGTGACTGTAAAAGGGAGGGTTGTCTCTGGAGCTTTGTAATTCACCTCCCTGTAATCGAGGCTGGCCTCTGTACATCAGTCAAGCTTGCGAACATGCCACTGATGTTCAGTTCTGCTTTCTATATGATAAAAAAGTCCCTATTAGTCAGCTGCAAAAATTATTTTGTATGAAAGCAAGAAGATGTCATTATTTTAAATGATGGCATTGCAATGTAATAGATGGTGTGAAAGAAGGCTGTAAATTCTGGGTCACTCCTCTCTGCTGAGTCCTGCAAATAAGACACATGATCCAGTAGTCCAAGCTGCTCAGGATAGTGTTTTTAAAACACATTAATTAAATCAAAATGAAGTAAATTCAGCTAAGCCAAGATTTTTTCAACAATTTATTATTGAAAACACAATTAGCTGGAGGCATTTGGAGGAGTTTTGTGAAATCAAAGGCTGCACTGCAACTCAGAGGAAGTTTTCAAACAGTCAACTCATTAATAACAGAAAATGGATGTGCTGCTGCAAGGCACCAAATCAGGAGTAAAAACATGGAACTTGTTACTGTGGTTTCAAGAACTAATGCTAACTAATTCTAAATGCTAGAATATTTTCAAGCTGCTGTTACCGATGCCCCAACTTCATTCTTAAAGTAGAAACTCATACCTTTTATACCCAAAGTTGTTGGTCTTTGAGCAGATTAAGGAGCCAACGGCTACAGCTATTGGGTTTTGGCACCAGAGTTATCCTGATTTTTCAGGATCATTTTCCTGACTCTCATTGCTCTCATTTTCACTATAATTTTTCCTGTTACGCACTTTCTCCATTGTGCTGGATGCGTCAAAAATAACTGTTACTGGAATAAGGGCATGTTAGCCAAACTCAAGCCATAAGAAAGAAACCTGCTGCTCTCATCCATGCCACCCTGGAACCATGTACTGTGGCAGCACGACTTCCCTGTGAAAGGAGCTGAGAGTTCTGTCCACAATAGCTGCTGAAAGGAGCAAATAGCAGAGGCAGCAAAATGTTCTTTAACCAGCAGAGCAGGGCCTGACACTCTCTGCAGGAGAGAGTAGCTGCGTAGGCACAAAGGAAAAGTAATTTTGCATTAAATATCTGTGGGTAGTGAGGACTGAAACCACCATTCCTATGTTAAGGCTGTGAGAGTTCTCCAAATATCCATGGTCCAATGAAACTTTTGTCCTAATAGGAAGAAAATTTAAACCCAACTGACCCTTTAGTATCTGAACCTCAAGCAGGAACACAGCAGGAGTCCATCCCTGTCTACCCCAGGATTTGTCTTAATGCACCTTGTAAGTTTAACAGACTTGATTTCAAAAGCCATTTGAAGTGAATGCTGTCACAAGTTTGAAGTAAGCCTCACCTGGAAGTTCCACTGAACTGTTCAAAACCATCTTAGGGGCAAAGAATCGTCTTACTCTTGCTCATATGTGGTCCTTATTGATGTGGGCTGTTTGTAAACTGAAAGTAAAAATTCACTTTGTGTTCTGTCTGAAGAAAAAGATGACTCTGCATTAAACTTTGGTTCACACATCTGTGTTTGTTCAAAAGAGAATTTAGGATTCTCTGATTCAGGTAGGCCAATAGACTCCATCCTGCCCAGTCCAAGCTGTCAAATATAAGCCAGAGTGCACATGGACCACGTAGTGTGTATGACACAGTGTCCAGACCAGGAGGTTCGTCTGAGCATTAGCTGAGAGGAACAGCTGACTGAACAAGAGAGATGTGTAATTTCTAAATCATGGGTTTTTGCATCCATACAGCTGAGAATGTAAAGAAAAGCTCATCTATGTAGACATGGATTCTACTTCATTTAAGGTTCTGAATTTTTATCTGTGCTGCTTCCTCTCCTGTATTATGTTGAAGGCAGAGGTAAAAGATTAATGAATTTTGCTTTCCCACCCTCAGATGCATTTAAATGAATCAACCCAGAAGAAAAATATGTTCAGTTCTTTATTTTTAATTCCTACTAACTTTCACTGTTCTTTGCTTTCAGAATAGATTTAGAAATGTTAATGTAATTGAAGGATCTCATGTGACTGCCTCCAGTGACTTTGAGTAGGAAGTACTAGAAATCTCAGGCAGGCCCTGGTAAGGCTACATTTATTTCATTTTGTTCTTGATGAACTAGGTTCTGTTATTAAAACCCAGCTTATCTTCAACTCTCGATTCATGCCATTGCAGGTTTTATCTTAGTTTGATTTGCCAAGGAAATTAAAGTGTTCTCCAAATTTGTGTTTGTAGGCCCATTCCTCTTTGTAATGTTAGAACTCAGTGGCCAGTTTCAAAAACAATTACTTAAGAAGTCCTATCAAATGCACTAACTCTCAATGAGCTTTGTGTGAATAGTTTATCCGATGGAGGAAGGGCACTCAGACTAATGTCCCACGATGGAAAAGGATGTGCACTGATCCCACTGGCATCATTAGACATGAACAAATCCAAATCAGTTAGACATTAGATGGTATTGCTGGACAAGCTTAAATTAAATTTCTTGTCTTATTTGCTTGGGACAACCTAAGTTGGAAAAAGGGGCCAGGATGACAGCATTCAACTTCTGCTGCTCTCTGAACTGATTGGCATTTGTCAGCCAGGTTTTTCCAAAGCTTCTCGAGTATAGAGGGAAATTTTCAAAATTGTAAATAGTCACCACAGATAACTGGCAAGTGGAGAGGTTCAAAACTCTACCTGTAAAGCTACCCAGCCATACAAAGAAATTGTGGGAGACTTCTGGGTTTCCTCTTTTTTCCAGAATTCAGTTACAGGTGCAAATGCATAAAGCAATAGACAGAAACCCAAGTGAAAATGGTGTCTTGAGTTATCATGCAAAAGGACTATATCATACTTTTGAAAAAACTGGAGCAAACTGAGGAAAGCATGGAGAAAACAAAAATTTAAAAACGGCAAGAGATTTGGCAAACAACTTTAATGGTAGAAACTTAAGGAATTTGACCTTGTTTAAAGAGTGAATGGGAGATGGAGAGATGGAGGAACAGTTTCTAGACATGGGAAGAGATAGTGAAAAGACCATTAACCTATGAAATCACAACAACAAATAACAAGTACAAGCAAATGATACCTTTCTTTGAACACCGTGTAATCATACCCTGCCCAAATTCCTTTGTGTCATTCTTCACTGGCAACTCTGAAAACACTAAAACCAGCAAAAAAACCAGATTAAACTTGTCCCAAGCTTGATTATTGCTAATACTTCTCTGGCCTAACCCCTTGCTCGTTCACCCAGCGGTCACAGTCCAGCCTCAGGTATATCCCGATGGGACATAATAAGATACTTGTTCCACCAAAGGACAAACACTTTCTACTCCCATGAACGTATGGGTTCCCCTTGCTGGTTTGGGTTACTCTGAGGTGTCACGCGGGAATTTCTACCACACTCAGTTCTCAGGTTAGGTGTGCTTATCTCACTAAATCAGCCCCCTACGACTACCCAGGTCCTCGGGTACTTCCCTGTAATTTATACACGGAGTGAGGATGAAGCAGGTAAACATGGCAAAATCTGAAAATGCAGAGATGACTATAGATTAGAACAGTCATTTAATATAGTTGATTAGTAAATAATTAAATTCATCCTATTACTAAGAAGGGGGAGACCTTTAGTAAGCTTTGAAAGTCCTGCAGAAATCAGGAGTGCTGTAGAATGCACCATGGTCAAGGAAAATTATGAATTACATAGTTTGTCAAACATACATATAATTTATTTTTCAGATATACAATGATGATGATGATTACATTATGTACTTATGGGAAGCCCCTCACCAAATTATCCGTGCCTATTTGTAGAGCTGTCTCACTGCTTTCAGGTGATACAAGTTGCATTTAGGAGCCAAATGCAGTAAGCTGAACAAACTGGATATACGGCAAGGATTAATTACAGAGCTTTTCTCAATTTCAGTGGTCACACACCCATGAGATGTCTGAGAAAACATTTTTTGATATTTGACAAAGAACACATCACTTTTCACTGATACAATAAGCACAGAAACTGCTCTGATCTCCAAGAGTGAAACATCCAATAAGCAGTTAAGAAACTTCTAAGAGCACGTATACAAAGTCTAGGCAGCCCCATAAAAAGCTGAGGCTGGGCAATAAAGAGTAAAAATTAGCCTGGAATTATTTTCATGTTCTCACTGGTCTCAGTTCTGACCTCCTGGAAGCTGTTAGAAATATTGTCATTGGCAGTATTGAAACACAAGAAAACCTCAAGCTGTTCCTGAAATATTACCACTGATTTCCTGATGTGAACTCCCTGACTTCACAGACAGGAACGGAACTTGCCCATGTGTGTTTAAGCTGCACTTAAAATTTCAAAATGTGAGACATTTAATTTCTAAATTGTTTGAAAAACAATACATATACACATGCATGTACGTACAGGTAAGGATCTCAATTATTAATGGAAAAATTTGGTTTTTGGTAAAGTTCAACATGGTGAGAATTTTCTATCTCCTTTATCAAATACTAAAATGTCCACATAAAATGTATCAGTTTATGCCAGGATGTGGCATTTCCAAGAAATCATACAGGTGTTTTCCTGGGTGGCAAATGGGTTGGAACAGCAGCAATTCCTATTCTTTGCTACTTGTCAGGTCAAATTTCAGCCCCTAAAAGTATGTTGTGCTGACAGCATGGTTGGAAAGATAGCTGTAATGGGATTTCTGTATTTAGTGGAAAAGTTTTGTGTTGTCTAATTCCAAAGGACCTGGAGATCCAAATAACCAGATGTACACTATTATGTATGAAGCATGTACCTGATAAAAAGTCTAATGGTTCATGATTGGCAAACTTGCCAATTTTAAGTCCTAAAGTCATTGATGAGACACACCTGCCCTCCTGTGCAGCAGAAGTCACAGCACCCCAAGCTGCACAGCTGCTCCAGTGCCCATAATTTGCTTTTGCACCCAATTTGTTCTTACCACGACACCTTGCACTTGTGCTCACCAGTTAGATGTTGTGATATTAGATTTGTCTTATATTTATATAAGATATATTTTCTAATGTATAGAGGAGAGTGTCTACACTCTCCCTTATATTAATGATTTGCATTTCCAATAACAGACCATAAGTACAGCCTGGGTGTATTGAGGTAGATTTTATACAAAGCTAGAGCTGAAAACATTCTGACCTGAACCACAGTTTTGGAGAAATCCTGGGGTTAGTCTTG
Source organism: Myiozetetes cayanensis (assembly GCF_022539395.1). Taxonomy (NCBI): domain Eukaryota; kingdom Metazoa; phylum Chordata; class Aves; order Passeriformes; family Tyrannidae; genus Myiozetetes; species Myiozetetes cayanensis. Next base: position 12,154,498 of record NW_026087853.1, read on the forward strand.
ATACAGGCAGACCCCCAGGGGACTTGGGTATTTGCTTAGAACAGTCCTGGACACCTGACTGTGTGAGATTCCAAAAATATCACATAGCATCAAACTGACTTAAAATTTCCATTGGGGACCTACTGCTCCTTTGTCTAAGATATTTGTAACAAAACAACAACATCAACAACAACAAAACCCTACCCCAAAAAAATCCTGCAGGGATGACTAAGTTGCATCAGTTCTCCCAGAGGTATAATGTATACAAATCAAATCAAAATATAAATCATTCCACCCTGTTGTGGGGTTTATGCACAGTTTCTTTTAATAAAATATGCAAATATTTTGCAGTAAATTGATTTCCCAGTTTCAGTTCTCTTATCTCCATATTTATTATTCATGATTCTTCTACTCCCCCACTTGAGCTGCTAAAAAAAAAAAAAGAGGGGAAAAAAGCTGTGTAGAGTTCACTTGCTTTTAGGAACTAGCTTTATTATTGTTATTATTAGCACAATTTTATACTCCTAGGAGTGAAAGATAAATGTAGATATTACTTCTAATCTCAACCAAAGCTAAGAGGTAATACAATGACACTCTTTAATGCAAATCACTGCAATAAATGACTACATAGCCCAAGTGTTCTGCTGCATTACAAATTGTAATGAAAGTTTGAATTGCTGAGCAAAATGACTGTTGTTTAACCTGTGACCAAGCTGGATGGTATCAGTTCTGCTGTTAAAGGTGTACACACCATGACTGTACAGGAAATAAACCCAAATATTTCAGATATTTAAATTTTTTCCTAAATAGACTTTCTGGTTTAAAAAAAAAAAAAAAAAAAAAAAAGTTGGTCAGTTTTATATTACATCAGCCAATGTATATTATTGCTGTTTTCCATCCCTGTGTGGTTAACAAGTTCCGCAGCAGAGAGTCAAGACTGATCAAGCCTGGGTGCACCATTCCAGTTACTGGTGCTGGAGCCTCTGCTGGACTGCAGGACAGAAAGATGAGGGAGTCACCGAAGGCCAGGGCAGCAGATCAGGCACAGCTCATCACATGCCAGGAGAAGGTCAAAGACAAAGTCAAGGGAAGGCACAGTGAGACTCCAAAACAAAACAATGTCAGGTTTCAGTCCTGTGTAGAGAAGACCCTATCACAGTACAGGTAGTTTAAACATAACTTATTACAGGCATATGCTCCAAGTAAGCTCCATTTTCAAGCTACATTCAATTTAATTAGGTATAATGATTTCTTTCCATTAAGATCCTCAGTGGATTACAGGTCTCATTTTTTAAAATGTGTCTGTGATCTAGGAATCCAATTGCTTTTTGAAGGATTTAAAGGTTTTATTCCTTTCCGAATAAAGAACCAGGCCTGTAAATATTCCAACAGTTGAGTAAAAAACCCTAGAGGAAAAGGAAGATTTTACAGATATTCTAGGTTTGTTGGACTGGCTGAAGGATTAAACTACATTTTGTTCTTTGCAGGAGTTTGGGTAACTATAGCCATGAACTTTGATCTGTGCAGAAACAAAATTTTCGTCTAAAAATTCCTCAGAAGAAAAATTCCCAACAAGACCCTAAGGTGGGCTGTTTGTGAGAAGAGGGTTCTGTAAAGTTTGGCCCAAAGCGCTGAAGATCAAATTCTCTCTCAAGTCAAAGAAATTGTGTCAGCACAGAATCTGGCCTTAGGTATCAGCACTGAAAAGAGACTGCATTGCAACTGCATTGGCATTGCAAATCAGATGGGGAGAGAAGGAGAAGTCACAAAAATACTTTGGATTTCTGTATAATGATTCCATTTCTTCTCTGCCAAGAAACTGATTTGGTTTGTCTCTGCACTTCCACATCAGCTTTCATCTGGCATAAATCCTTGGTTTAAATGGAATGGCATCATTAAACTAACGTGATGACGTGAAAAGTTGCACTCCTATCTCTGGAAAAGACTCGCAGTCTTATTCAAGAGTAGAATAATTCTCTTTGTAGGCTGACAACAAGTTTTTTTCCATAGGCAGGTTTTTTGATGTTTACTTTCTTGACAAGCAAATGAGATGGGTTTTGGTCAGAGAACCTGATACATTATTGGAAGTTATGACTGGCCATCTGCTTTTTCACTTCAGTCTCACTCAAAATGCTCCTAAGACTTCTCTTCTCTGCTGTGGTGTGCACGCCAGGACCTAAAGCAGAGGTTGGGCATGATGGTGTGTCACGGAGAAATAGGCTCCAGACTGCTGGATTTCTTACTGCAGTCAACTATTGCTCACAGCTGCTTGGGTACATCCAGTACAGTATTTTTTTTATTATTATTATTATTTTATTAAGATGTAAATTAAATTTAAAAAACTCTGCGAAAGAAAAGTCTACTTGAAAAAGTTTGTTCATGTTGCAGAGTATTATCTGTAAGTCCTCCAGCTAGGCTAAAAGCCTATCCCACTGCTCCTTGGGATTTCTAGTGAATTAATAATGTCACTGATGAATATTCAAAAGTAGGCAGCTATTGTGCCTCCAAGCACATAATTAATTATTCATTACACATTTTTATTCACTGAATTAAAAAACACAGGGTGCTCTGGGAAATGAAGTGTAGTTCACTGCAGGGGCATGAAATTCTACACTGCCCCTTTAAGGATTATTACTCTGTATTTATAGTTGCCAGGGCAACATAAATGCTGGGCAATTAGATCATGGGTTGTCCCCGAAGACTGATGGGATAATAAGCAGTAGTCAAGTATTAAGTTGACCCAGTAAATGTCCCACATGAATAAACCTGGGCTAGGACCACAGCTGGCATCTTTCAAATAAAACTTTTACATTAATATAGTTTAAAAGGTGCATTTATCCAGGAATTGAGCATGCATCCACAGTGGGAAGGCTGTGGAGAGGACTAATACCACTTCCCGGTGGTGGTCCGCAGGCTTTGTTCCTCTGGCCGGGCTTTGTGCAAAGTTAGGCATATTGAGCCTCTAAAAAGCTCAGAATGTGAGGGGAGCCTCACATTTACCCCCTAAGAGCCAATGTTCTGTGTCAGTGGAAGGGGTTTTTTTCCCCCTACTTATTCTTCAAAACTCACCAGCAGGGAAGAAAACCAGTTTGGTTCCAGGCTTTAAAAAACAGGTATTAAAAACTGCAAAAAGAAAAAAAAAAAAAACAAACCAACCCTATAACTACTTAACTGGGGATGATTTTGCCTTAAAAGGAGTTTAACAGAAAAATAACATCAAAATAACTCCTGTAAATTATTACCTGTTAAAGAGATGAGTTACCCAGGGCATTTTCCAGACAGTAAAGAGTGATCTAAAAATATGGAATGAAAAGGATCAGAGAGATTCTCCTAAACTACTTTTTTTTTTTTTTTTTGGTTTTGTTGCACATATCATCTTCAAACTGCTGCTGGACACCCCTTTTTTCACTGAGTTAATTTTCTGTGAACTCTTCCACAATATTTCAGAAATTTATCTTTTTATCTTTCTCTCCAAACTATTTTCAAGTTAAAAAAAAAAAAAAAAAAAAAAAGCCTGGATCATGGAGAACCCAGACACATACATTATTCAATTTTTTTCCCCATTAATACTTGTTATATTATTATTTTTTTAACTTAATGCTTTCCACTACCCCCAGTGGTGGCACAAGGTGATGGTTTTATTGTGCTTTTAGATCACTAATTTTGTAGAGGAAAATGGGAAATCATAGCTTATCTCTGCCTGCAGACACTTGGCTATGCTAAAGCATGAAATAGTTCTCAGTTAGAGATAGAGTAATGCTTTTTATAGTTTTGTAATACAGGGGGAAAAAATACAATTCCCGGAAAGTATTATACATCCCCCAGTGTAAGAGAAAAGACACATCTTATCAGTGAGTGTGTGTGTGCACAGATTTATCCTAACATATATATACAAATCACATTGCCCCAGACAGTTGAATGCATTTACTCATTCATTAAAATTATGCTTATATGTAATGAAATAGCTGGCTTTGTAGTGAAAATATTTGGGGGAAGAAAGCAAGTGCTTAGACACAATTTTTCTATGATAGTATTATTTTTCAAAATGTCCCTGGCTTTCAGCAGACTACACTTTTTTGGACCTAATTATTTGGGGCATGAGAGCTGTACCTTTCCCCTAAAGGAGAAAAGGAGGGACACCGTAAAGAGCTGAGAGGACAAGCAAGCCCAGACTGCTTGGTCAGACACTGGGCAATGTGGCTTTGATACAGTAGGACTTATGTTCTTAAAGTTAAGCATGAACTTAATTGTTTTTTATGGGACCAGATTCCTGGGAGTTGAATGGCTTATCAGACCTCTAAGCCTGGTTATGGTTATAGGTCAGCTTTGTAATTTGGGATGGGAATATCATCCTCCTATGCTCACAGCAGAAATTTGCTCAGGAGATGGAGCAGGATTACCCCTCAGCATAGCCAAAAACCCTGAGCTGCAGGTTCAGGACACACATTCAAGGACATTCACCCTGCCAGGGCTCTCCTCCACCCCATAATGAATCTGTAGGGATAGCAGACCCTAGGATATCACCTCTGCTGCTTTTATTACTTACCGTTGAGTCCTGTGTGTATTTCTCAATGACAAGTCAAAAGGTATGTGGGAATATTTCTACGTACAAAATATATTCATTTTCATACTTATAAATATGGATGTGGTTATATTTTATATATGTGTATACAGACATTAAAATGGAAAGTGTCTAGTGCAAATTAATTCAGTTGCATTTGTGGATTTGAAATATCAGCAAAATATCATTTCTAGCAATTATTTTTAGCTACAGGTAAATGATAGAGGACTGGCTGCTTCAGCAGCTTGTATCTGTTTATTAATTACAAGATTGTAAAAAATTGACAAAAACAATTGAGGTTTCTTTCATGGCGTTGTGAATCTCAGGACAACGTCCTGTAGAATTAGCCATTAATTCTCCACTTGGACATAGTCCATGAGGAAACTGACAAAAATCAGCTGCAATTGATGCTTCTGCAACATTCTAGTCTGGTCTGCCTTTGCAGATAGACACAAAATAATAACAAGCTGATGGGGAATCTCTGCCTTACTTAATAGCTAGAAGAATTAGGAACTGCCCTAGTCTGCAAGACTTAGCAAGAAAAACAGCATGATCAAACAGAGATGCTGGTTTTGCTGGAAAGAACACACAATCCAAAGTGCAAAGTAGGCTCATGTGGAGATAATCAATCACTATACTAATAGCAACACTGAAGAAATGGGATTTACAAGGCTATAGCTATGCCAGATGAGTTATAACCAGTGATCTTCCATAACTTACATTTTAGCCTCATGGCCTGGCAGCTCTCACTCCGAAGTTTGAAGTTTAGCCCCAGACAAGGAGACGTTTTCCCCAGTATTTCCAGATATCCTTGAAGAAAGGATGGGGTTTGTGGATAACACTGCACTCCTGGACTGCATAAGTGGGTATTGAGTTCTTTTGGTAACATTCAGCTCAAGACAAATAAGAGTCTACACAGCACACAAGAGGACTTCACGTGAACTGGGAGTACCAGAATATGGCATGTGAGAGAGTAAATGTTAACCAAGGGATCACCCAAACATACCACCAGTCAGGTCCATCTTGGTTATTTCCTGGTAAGGTGGCAAAAAAATCTCATGCTATTATCCGAATTTTAAATTAAGAGAAAAACACACACAGCCCTTAAGGTGATTTGAGAGTACATCTTACTAGGTCCATGGCAGTGAGATTATTGGCTTGGGGTTTTGGGGGCTTTTTGGGGGTTGGGATTTTGTTCTTTGGTTGGTTTTGTGGGGTTTTGTTTGTTTGTTTGGTTGGTTTTGTTTGTTTGGGGTTTGGGGGTCTTTGTTTATACGTGGGTGGGGTGGTTGCTTGTTTGTTTGTTTGTTCCCTTCATTAAACCCTTACTGAACACCCAAAATAGAAGCCTTGTATTTGTAGGAAGAAGACCTCCAGTTTCCCACAGGAGCTGAAATGGCTGCATTAGCAGGCAAGTAGTAAAGATCAGACAAAAGAATTTTCTTTTCTGGGAAAGTCACTGAAAGAAAACATGAGTAGTTTTCCTTACACTAGAAATGTGGAACTGGTCCCCACAATAGGAATCTCTGCTGCAAGGCTCCAGAGCACAGTGACAAAGACATTTGGACAATCACCTGCATAGCTAAAAACTGCTTTAGAATTCATTTTACAGTTATTGTCACTGCATTCATCCCAGTGTAGAAAAGGTGGAAGGTGGAAGATTGTGGGAGTGCAAAGTGCTCAGACTGGATCTGAAGGAAATTTTCTGCCACGGGATGTCAAGCCGAGGCATCAAGCCTGATATATAATGCATCCATGATTTCATCTCTCTGTGGCAAGTGATGGTGATACCAAATTCCCTACTTCCTTCATGCAGGGTACAGCCAAAGAGCTGCTTAAGTAGATATCAAACTAATTCTTTTTCTAGGACCAATTTCAGTCTTTATTTTTACGTGCTAGGAGCTGAGAAAGCCTTCATAAGACAGGCTCTCACCATTTGGGCATTACTGCTGTGACTGCTAGTAACAGCTACACAGAAGCACTGCTGCCACATTTATCCAGCCCACCTCCTACAAATTCATTTCTTCCACTTCTCCTTCTCCCATTGATGCCCATTCCTTGGCATTCACACTTTCTGCATCAGAAAGAAAATCTTCTTTCAAGCTGATGTATCCATTCTGTGGTCTGCCTCCTACAGCAGTGTGCCTGCATTTATGGCAAAGTAAGTGTTTATAATCCAAAAAATATGACACGCTCATCGAGGAAACAAGAAGCCTCTTTGTTATATGTCTCTGGCTTTCCTGGTGCTTTGTCACTAAGTTTGTCAGCTGCATGACACCTGGAGCAAAAGTTCCTTAGGATAGTCAGATTGTCTTTGTCTCTCTAGGAAGTGCTGGGCACACATGAAGATCTCTGTATCAGGGCTAAAAGGAGAGGAACAACACTATGAAACTAATACAGTATTGAAATTTCTAGCACTCACTTTTTTTCCTAGGAGAGGAAAATTTTCCACACCAAGTGAAAGTGTCTGTGTACCAAGACATCAGGTCTTAAAATTAACAGAAGCAACTAGTTTTTTAGCCAGAAACAGCACACAGAAACTAATAGTACATTTACAGTGACAGCACTAACACTGTAGAGATGCCTGCACTAGTTGGGACTCTTCCTCACACAGGGATCAGAAGCTCCATATCAGTGGCACCAGCACCTGAACTAATTAGCTCTCAGTGGTGTAGTATCAATAGAGCCAGAACCATTGTAGGGTGCTGATTTTCACAATGTGGATATAGGAGCATGCCCAAAGATACCAGTCCCATTTACCATTGCACAGCATCAACCTGACTCAAAGGACTGATCAAAGGTCATGGAGCAGAGAAGTGACTAAGATGGGATGGAAAGTACAGATTTCCTAAATTCTCATTCTATGTTTAATTTCTCTGTCCCTCCAAGGAGTTCAAGAATTTAACTGGACAGGTTATTGTGGTGTGATGTGCAGGCAGATTTGCTTCATTGAAGACATTCTTGATTTACAAAGGAACAGTTGACACTGAGAAAATCATATCCAACAGCTACTGTGTTATATGAGTTAAAGCAAAAACTTTTTTGGAGATGCACTTTTACCTTCTAGGGCATCCACAGTGCAGCATCAGGGAGCAGAGGATAGAAAGAACAGGAGGAAAGACTGAACTAAGAGAAAAGTAAATTATGCTCTATTAAAACAACATTACAAAAATTATCAGGAAGGCATATCTATATCCCAGGCAACCTAGAGCAATCAACTTAGTTCTTGTAGTTGATCAGGACCACTTAATGAAATATTCTACTGAAGCAGTCTATTATATGACTTAACAGATCCAGTTATGTACCATCTTATGGCTAAATATATAGACAGATATGTGTGCCTGTATATATATGTATATTATATATATATTATTTATGTATCCATATGTATATTGAGAGAATGGCAAAAGAAACTTTTAACCATCTGTTTCAAGTAATTCAAAATACTAGACACCAGCAAAATGAAGGGGAAGAGAAAAAAGGAATAGGAAAAGGAATTTTTCTCTCCCCCAACTCCCAATCTTTAATTACAATACACAGATAAATAAGGAGACAGTCAGACAGGTAGGCAGAAGGGCACAGATAAAAGGGCATGTATGTTCAAAGGAAACATAATTACCTGCTATTCCCTTGCTCTCTGGAAAGAAGTTCAGAGTTTCAATACTGACAGAAGCTAAAAATTGATCCATAGAAAAATGTTCACTTTACTAGAGGCTGCAAAAGAGCCTCGGCAACTGACACAGAGGAAAGTTGTTCTGAATTCCTTCAGGCAGGTTGGAAGGCAGCTCTGACTTGAATAACGCAAGAGGCCTTTGAGGCATACAGATGCCCTCCTTTCTGAAAAGTTTTTCTTGGAAAGCAAACTTCCTCCTCTCAACTCACACTTGGCAGAGAGGACTGCAGTCCAGACTTGCTGTGCACATTATTTCATTCCAGTATCAGTGGACAGAGCTCAACAAAAGTTAATAGCCTCTTTCCTGCTTAGAGCTTTTTATATCAAACAAAAGTAATCATCCAATCTGCCACTTCCCTTCTTCTATTCTTCTTAATCTCTCTTCCCTGCCATCCTAGCTAAATTCTCCTTCTCTGCCTTCAGACAAACTCAACCTGAGAAAATTAAATATTTATTCCTTCCCAAGACCTGTCCCCCTTGTAACTTAAAGGATGCAAGCACATCTGAAGGCAAACAGATTACAGGCTTTCATCTCTGCAGTGTAACATGTGGTATTAACCCTTCTTCCCCCTTCCCACAGATCTCTCCATGGGGCAGGGAATAACCCTTTTGCCATGTGTCAACAACACCCAGCAAGATGAAATCCTGACTGTTTGGGCACATATATACTAAGATGATTTTGAAAACTCCGTTGACTGGACTGGAAGACCCAAGATTGGGGTGGAATGCGCAGCCAGCAGGACTCTCCTAACCCTGCGTGTGCTCCTGCTGCTCCTCCTCTGCTCCAGCTCAGCACCAAGCTTCTCCTACTAATTGTCTATGTTCAGGGACAACTTCTACAAGGCAGTACTAGAGGTTCCTCTCTGTCATCATCTTCAGCCATGTCCATATTTTCTTTAGAGCAATAATTAAAACAACATATTCAGCAGCTGGGTTATTTTTTTCCCTAGATTTAATCTGTTCAGGCTCTGATTTACATATTAAAAGCACTAATTAGCCCCTCAGAGTGTCTGAGCACGGATAGTGCAATAACTGGTCATGTAGTCACTAGAGACCACTCCCTAGTGCTTTTGGTAAGATCTCATGTATACAGCCTCAGTCTCTGGATGGCAGGAATGGCCATGTGTAGTGGGTTGTCTGCTTTGTTTCGTAGCATTGAGGGACTGTAGTGCTGGATTGCTTCATTCTTGCATTTTTTCTTCTCTTTGAAGTGTTGTGTTTGATCTGTCTGCTTGTCTGTCAGGTTTTCCCCCTCCCCCATCCCCCATTGCGTCATGTGCGAGAGCCTGCAAGAGGACAGACCGCCTTTGGCCAATGCTGGTGCAGAAAATTCCAATCCAATCAAAGGCACAATGGCCTTTTCTCTCAGCTTTGATGCAGCATTCAAATAAACAAGAACTGTGCATTCAAAAAGAAAAAAAAAAAAATCAATAACCCTCGGAGCCATTCTTCTGGCTAAGGATATTCGAAGGAATCGTTTAATTTTCTTTGCATGTTTAGTAGTCACCTACAAAATTGCTCAGTGGTCTGGAAGCAATGTTTCATAGCCCCAGGTGAGAGGCCTGAGACTGAATCCTTATTGAGCTTGTTTCCAAATCTGCCAGAAGCCATGAAGCCTCTAGGGTGAGAAGAAAGGCTCTCCAAACCCAACTAACAAGGTTTTGATACTCAGCTTCTTCCTGCAACTGTGTAAAGACAAGACAAGCACCTCTACCCCAGAAATCACTGCAAATGGTTTTAGAAGATGCAGAAGGTCCCACTGCTCTGGAAAAGGTACAGGGTTAGTTTCCTCACGTGTGATGCTGACACATGAACATGATGCTTTTTACTTGGGCTGTATGTGGGAGCTGTATCACCACATAGCATTGCACTGCATTGCCTCATGGTACCAGGTCATTTGGAGGGATATTTGCACCATATTTCATCACTTAATTCCTTCAGGAACACAACAGAGCAATCAGGCACCAGGAAGGGCCACTTCACCCTGTTCTGAAGAAGCTGTGCCATGGAGCAAAGGAGGTTTTTTAAGCCAATGCTGAGAAGGAAGCAACAACAAACTATTTAAATCAGTTCCCAGGGGTTCAAGAGGAGATAAAGTTCTCCTTATTGCTCCACTCATATATCTTAAATAATCTTACATGAATATCTTAACTCCATCACCTTCCAGGCCAAATGGTTTTCAGAGCAGGAACTTACCTTGAACATCAGTTTGAGCAAGTTTTGTAGAATTATAAAATCATTAAGGTTGGAAAATGCTTCCAATATCATAAAGTCCAACTAGGAGAAGGAATACTAAACAATATTCTCCTTGCTCTGTTTGCTAGCTGACCAGACAAAACCAGTGTTGTTGTTGTGGTTAGCCCCTAAAACAGTTAAGTGTGTGTGAATGGTACCCTGGGCACTAGAGTAATGCAAGTACTCAGCACAGCAATATTACAAGGCTAGGGAAGGTGGCATGTAGGAAAATAAAAACAAGTCTGGGTAAAAGATCGGGAAAAATGAGTATTCCTCAAAGTTTTTGTCCTGAGTGAAACTTCAGGCTGCGATTCAAATAATGATTTTTATTGCCATTACATTTCTTTGCCTAGAGAAGCCCTAAAGCCTATAAGGAGTTTCAATGCCATAGAGAAAAGATGCAGATGGCATCTACATAAGTACCAGAGGGTTTGGCCAAAAACCAAGGGGAAATTGTCTTGGATGTGCCATCATCTTTGCTAACTATTTGCTTCATAACAACACTATACCTTTCCAAGAGTCCCATTTCAGAACAGTTTTTTTTAAAAAGCTTGGATTCCACTGTTATCAGGAGCCAAAGCTGCAAGACAGCCCAAGAGACTGTAAAACTATAGCTTCTAAAACTGAGTTCTTTTCAAGTTAAAGAGAGGAAATCACAGAGTGGGATGAGGGTCTGGTGGCACAACTGTGTAAACCACCCTCTGCTTCCAACAGAGGCAGATACCTCTGACATATTTTAAAAGTTCATTCAAAGAAAACAAGTCAACAAAATCCATTTGATTTAAACTATAGGCTCCCTGAGGCTATCAGAACAGACCTCTGTCTGCTGAGGGAAGGGAGCTGCTTGACTAATGCCAGCTCTTGTGAGATGTCTCTCCAACCTTTAAATGGGTTGGGAATGCTCACAGACATACTATTCTGATTATTAACTTTGAAATTACAGCTGACTGTGCAAACCCCATCATCCATAGTGTGTGTCTCAGTGACTTCAGTAAGAAAGTCCCAGTCACAGCTGGACACATCCCCCAAAGAGAATAACCATGTTTAGGAACTCCTCCTCCAAGACAGAGCAAATATTGTCTTAAATAGATGAGACCTGATGAGGGTTTTCAAAAACAAAAACCAAAACAAAAAAAAACAAACAAAAAAAAAAAAAAACAAAAAAACCCTACAGTTTTGCTGACAAATCTTTGTAAAGCAGTATCTCAGAGACCTCTAGAGGAGAGAAGACCCTCAGTCCTCTAAAAAAGGGCATAATGTCTTACACAAATCTCCTGTTAAGGAGTGTCTCAAAAATTCTTTGTCAGTTCCTGTGATAATCTAGGCAGCTAAATTTTCCCAAACTTCCCAAAACCTGAACCCATATATTTTGCTTTTAAAAGATTTGTCAGGGAACATAATTGTAGCCAATATTTACTGTTAACTAGAGAACAGATGAAAGGTAGAGTATTTAGTATGTGCATTCAGTTTGTATTGGCCTAGAGAAGTAGGTTGGAGGGCTCCATATAGCCAATGTTATTAGCTGGCACAAATCCTCCAGGAAACAATCACAGAATCATAGAACAGTTTTGGTTGCAAGGGACTTTTAAGAGCATCTAGTTACAATCTCTGTGCAATGGGCAAGGGTACCTTCCACTAGACCAGCTTGCTCAGGGTCCAATCCAATAATAAACTAAACTAAACTAAACTAAACTAAAAAATTAAATTAAAATAAATTAAGTTAATTTTCTTTTAAAAAAGCTTTGTGCTTCCCTGAAGTGCTTGCCTTAGAAGCTTATGGTCTCACACCTCCTCCTTCCCCTCTTTCTCTTGTGTTTCTATCACCTCCAGGTATCAACTGGAGATATTGCCTCCATTCTTAGCTCACTTAAATAACTTCTCCACTTCTTCCCTACTCTTTAAATCTTTCTGCTGTCACTCCACCAGTATCTTCTCTTCATCTCTCTGATTTCCCAAATAGAATATATCTGGACTTCCTCTTGTTTCTCTGTTTCAGGTCTCTGCAATCTCAGTGTCATTTCGCAGTGTCCAGTCCTCTTGTAAGACTCATTGTTTTATTCACCGCCTTTTTTTAGCACTCTTTATGAAAGCTGGACTTTATGAGACAACAGAAAAGAGGGAAAAGCATGTTCTAATTCCCACTGACAAGGTGTCACAGCAAGCTCTCCTTGCATGCTGTGCATCAAGTCATCATGCTTGGGGTACAGTTGTCTGTAAGCACATTATGAGTGTGTAACTTTGAGAGGGGTAGGAGAAAAAGGCTCATCAAAAGCTTCAGTAGAGAAGTAGCAATCATTGATTTTCATTTTATAGTCATCCCTTCAGTCTTCCTAAATTGGCAAAGCAAAACTCAACTGCCACCAGCAAAACCACATGAATTCTTGCCTTAAAACCACAAAATAGTGTTCAATTCTCAGCTGACCCATGAGCTGCATCAATCAGACTCATTGCAAAGTATCTACATCAGCCACCACTGTCTTGGCAGACCTGACCTGATTGTGATGTTTGCGGTCAAGACCAGCTGAGCATCCTGTGATGTAAGATGTGCTGGGAATATTTCCTCAACAAATCAGCTCTATGGTTTCATATCCTGCTCTAGATCTCTAGAACTGTTTCTCCCTGAAATTTTCTATTTGTTGTATGAATTGAAGTCCATGTGCATCCAAAGCTGGGATAGCCAAGGCCTTAAATCCTATCACCTGTTTTCAGTCTCGTCCTGGAGAGTGCAAGGCTTTCCTTCAATTGCCAGCTGCATTGTTACACACAACATATGCATAATTTGCTTAAAATAAAACTCGGGCTTAACTACTACCAGTGCTAATTTCTGATTAAGACATAAGCTTGTGCTGATGATCAGGGAGAATCTCCTGTTCTCCATGCTGTGCAGGCCCACTTCAAAGTCTGCAGTCTGGATTGTGCTCATCAGTGAGCTAACAGAGTATCTCTTACCAAGCAGGCCAAAGTCCACAGTGCCACATTTCGGTAACAGAAAGATGTTGCTGAAAATAATTGGGCCTGGCAGCACTCGATTGGTTTCCAAAACCAGTCCATTAGTTCCAAAGCTCACTCAGTGTTTGGTTGCTCTGTCAACCAGCCACATGCCTAGATATTTTGCCCAATTCATCTGGAATGAGTTCGATTTAACAATGTATATTTGCAACAAGCTGCTTCTGTTAAAAAGAAAAAAATCCTTTGTTTTATCCCAGTTACACCTTTTTCCCTTTCTCTCATCAGCTGTGTGGCTGCCAGTGCCCACAGGTATTCCTCAGGGATGTGGCAGGAGACAACAGAACAACTGGCTCCTTGACAAGGGAGAGGTGGCTTGCCAACTGCTTCCCATTGACTGTAGTGTGTGCTTGGCTCTGGGAGGCAAACGCTGCTGCAATATACTCTCCCTGGAGATATCCATCCTCAAAAATCATGACTACTGCTGAAATATTCACAGATCTCACTGCACTTTTAAAGCATGGAAGTTGAGCATCAGAAGAACTAGTCAAAAACTATGCTTTTAAGTTGCTGGAAACAGTAATACCTGCTTCCTCCAAATACTATTTTTGAGTTGGTTTTCTCTGCATTGAACCCACCATCAGCATTAACCATAGAGACAAGGCAGATCCATGCTCCAGGTGAACACTGTCTTCTGCTTGGGCTTAAAGCATACTCTCCTTGGAGGAATTAAGATTCCCCATTCAAACAAGTTTGCAGACATGTGGCAATGCAACCTTTTTACTGTTGCTTTGCTGGATGTGTCCTTCCTGCAAGTTCAGTCACCTGTAAACCAGTTCTGTTAGCGTTAAACACTAACACAGACTCAAACAGACACATCCCCTCTACCTTGGAACACGGAATTAATGGTGTTAGAGATGTCTGATTTAGTCTAGTGACCACAGTCACTAGACTGCAGGTAGCACAGTTACCTGATGTAACTGCCAGGCTCACCACTGCACTGGAAGCAGAGAAATCAAACTGGTTACTAAGCTGAGTTATTTCTCTAAGAGGAGCTTATGGTTATAATGATTCCTGTTAGTGTCCATCATTGAAAGAGACAGAATTTACCTGCATGAATTGGGTTGGAGAATAGGAGAACACAAACACTGGGACGCATTCTTGCATCTCAGAGTATACAACGTTTCAGCTGCAGGGGTGCACAGGTTTTACTGATCATCTCTATGACCTTAGGAACAAAATAGAGGAAACTGGATTTAGTTTCTCACTCACAAGGATGCTAAATTCAGTCTCTATTTTTCCCCAGCCTACTTCACCTTGCACTTTTAGACAGAAGTATTGGTTAGAAAAAGCAAAAATATCACATTAGTAAGAGCCTAAAAGAATTAAATGACTTAATCCATTATGCCTCACGGGACATCAGCAACTTTTAATCAGCATGTGAGATCTTTCTTTGCACTTGCTAACTAGGCTGGGAGGAAGAAAGCTGGATTTAAGCAAAACTGCCCAAGTTCATCTTGCCCAGCCTCAGCTTACGAGCAGTGTTACCAACTCCTCCCAGTCCATGCTCAAAGAGTTTTGCTTAATTGTCTGCTTCCAAATCCTAAATCCTCTGAACAGCTCCCACTTTCCTTCCAGCAGACAAAGTCTGGAGTGAGGAGTTTGTTTCCATCTTTTGGCTTACACCGTAGCCAAAAGAGACAGTACGGAGCACATACCACCTCCGGGCACCGAGAGCCCCCATCTCTGTGCAACATGGGACTGGAGGGGGAAGGGGTTGGCTTTTGCATGATTTTCAGACCGAAATTTCCTTGTGAGGGAGGGAGATGACAGTGCTGGCACAGAGTTATCCTCTTGGAGCATTTTATCCTTTCGCAAAGCCCTCCCCAAACTGTGCGTGATCCAGCCCTCCAGGACAGCTCACATTTCTGACCAGATTGCGCACAAGGTTCCAGCAACCGCCTGGAAAGTCACTCCAGCAATTAAGTGTTGGTAGATTATTTTTTTCTTTTTTTTTTTTTTTTAAATACGAAGGATATGGCCCACTGTGCAGGGTATTGCAGCCACCCTCCCTGTCAGGCCGTTTCACAGTAGTATTGTGGCGCCATGGAGAGGAGCTAATTGGATTTGTTGTCACCTCCCGAAGCTGCCAGGAGCTCACGTCTGCTCTGGTTACAGATGAAGACATCACGGTGACAGGCTTAGAGATGGCTCAGCTGGCATCCTAGGGCCACTAATAGAGCCATGTTGATTTAATGTCCGAGTGGAGAGGTGCAGACAAGCTGTTCAAGTTTTCTATTCCAAACAAAGCAGAGATCTGTTATCAGTTGTCTGTGGATCAGTAAATAAACTTCCATGTGGCTCTCACAGCACCTAACCATTGCTACAGAAGAATGACAAAGTATTTTAACATTGAGATGGTACTTTTAAATGAGAGCACTGTCTCTATGGTTTATATTGCCCTCAGGGAAATCAGTTAATTCCTTCATACATAAATTTTACTTAACTATGTAATTATGGATGAATCCTATTAGTCTTTAAATTGCTCACTAGTTAAAAGGTGTGTGTGTGTGTTTTCTACAGCTCTTTTTTGTGGAATGTACAGATCATCTGCACTTATGAAGATTAAAAGCCTATTTGGGGATTTTTGTTTGTTTGTTTTTTCCACTTTTAAGTAAAAGTGTAAAATTTATTAGAAGACTCAAGCATGATTTTTTTTTTGCCTTTTCTGTATAGTACTATCTACTCAGAGCACAAAACTGGGCTCAGGCAGCATTCCCTTTATTCTCGACGTCTCTGTCAGTGCTCACCCTGGCCCCTGGCTGCCTGCACGTGGTATCACCCACCTCTCTGCTGTGCTCCATATTAAGTGATCACTCGTGCCAGCATGATGAGCGTGTGAAAGACAGCTCAGGCACAACAGTGTCCTCTGATACCCATTTTCACAGCTCTGAGCCACGGCTGAAGTACAGCTCTGAGTCACATTTTCTAGTTCTTGGTTCCCAGTGCCACATCACACTTTCTTCCAGCAGCACTCAGGTCCTGTTTATACATCTCAGGCTTAGGTTTCTGAGAGCACCAGAAGTCCTGCTCTTCCCACAGCCACACTTGCAGCCAGAGTTTCAGAGGAGCTCAGCATCTCCTATCTTGGTTCCAAAATGAGACCTTTCCCTCGATGACTCAAGGATAGCGGAACACCTTGAATAATTCAAACAATGCCTAAATCTACAGGCAATTATGAAATAGATCTGTGGTCATTAACACTTCTGGTGCTTCCATTAGCCCTGTTCTTTCATTGCCACAGGTACCCAAAATCATATGGGGCCTGAGCAGGTTGAAAGAAGTATTCAGGGGCCAGGACACAGGGCAACAGTATTTCTCTGCTCTGTCAGTACTAGATGTAAGCCAGAAGGAAAGATGAAGACCCTGCCACAAAGCTAACAGGCAGCAAACCTGTGAATAGAAGCAAAGCAGGAGAGAGACAAGGACCCTGCCATTAATACTTGACTATAGCAGTTCTTGTCTATAGACTGAGGGATTTGGTGAATGACATTGCTGTTATGCCAGTTGTCCAGGCATAGTAGAAATGTGATGTGACTTGCTCCAAGGCCTTCATCAGCCCATCAGCAAAGACAGGAGTCCAGGTTTGGAGCACTGGCCCAAACTGCCAATATCCACCTCTTCCTCCTCAAACAGTTGTTTCCTGGCTGTCCTTATCTGAAGAGTGAGCAAGACCTCTGTGCATGGCAAAAGACCTCATAGCATGGCAAAAAAAGCCCCAAACAACCAATGCCAGAAAAATTGGACAGACTGAACATGGGCTCTCTCTTTTCCCTCTGAGGGCTCTGCTGTGTCTGGGGCAGTTGACCTTAGTGGAAGGCACAAGTGCCAGCCCTTCCTCATTGCTTTCAGTGGAAGTCACGCCCAGCCATGCGTGACATCCACACCCTTGGCTGATCCCACTGCCCAGCAGCACGGCAGGAGTGCAGCATCTAGGTAAAGGGTAAAAGCTTGAAAACACAAGGGTTGAGATAAAGACAGTTTAATAGGGAAGGCAGAAGCTGTGCACACAATCATAGCAGAACAAGGAATCAATTCATAGCTTCCCATGGTCAGGTAGGTATTCAGCCCCAGGAGAGCAGGGCCCCATCACACACAGCGGTCACTTGGGAAGACAAATGCCATCACTCCTAATATCTCCTTCTTCCTCCTTCTTCCCCCTACTTTATATTCATGGTCTGGAATATCCCTTTGGTCCCTTTGGGTCACCTGTCCCAGCTGTGTCTCCTACCAACCTCCCATGCACCCTCAACTTCTTCACCAGTGTGGTCGTACCAAAAGCAGAAAAGGCCTTGGCTCTGTGTAAGCCCTGCTCAGCAATAACAAAAACATCTTCATATTATCAGCCCTATATTCAGTACAAATACAAAACACAGCCCCATACCAGACACTCTGAAGAAAATTAATGCTACCCCAGTCAAAACCAGCACACTCTTTCATTTGGTGTTGTTCAGGCCACTCTTCACACACCCCAGTCTGACTGTGGAGCCAATGAGTGGTAGATGGACTAAGGCAGCTCTGAGAAGTGAACACTGGGGAGTTAAATGGTCACCAGAAGAGGGCAAGCACCTCCTGGTAGCAGGGGTCTACTCTTTACAGAGACAGATGGCCAATTAGTTATCCAATAGACATGTGGAGATAATGGAGGAGGAGGCCCACTGGAAAACCATTCTGAAAATTTACATCTGACCTTAAAATATGGTCATCCTTTGAGTATTGTCCTCTGGCATATAGATGGAGCTTCCACAAAGTTCAGTGAAAACAAAGGAAAGCCTTTGACAAACTACCTGCAAGTCCAAGCCAGAAGGTATTTCGAGAATGGTTTCAAGGACACAAGCATAAGTAGGTTTTGATGACTTTGAAAACTCAGCTGTGTTCCCTTTCTAAGGAATGCAGACTGGAATTTTCTATGGAACTGCACAGAGGGACACGAAACAGTTGGGTAATGAGGACAGGACAAGCTTAGACTCAATCCTCCTCACCCAGTGGGGCAACTGCTGTCTGAAATCCTGTGGAAAGTCATCCCCTCCTACAAGGTGACCTCTCACACCTCCAAACTGCCCTTTTCATCTGGTATTAGAGGTATATTTTTCTTGCCAGGCAATAGATTTTCATCTCGAGCACATCTTCATTTTTCTGGCACAGCAGAAACTGTACTTGGAGAAATTGTCCAAAAGAACACCACAACTGTATCCTTTTTTTCTGAAGGG
Source organism: Myiozetetes cayanensis (assembly GCF_022539395.1). Lineage (NCBI taxonomy): Eukaryota > Metazoa > Chordata > Aves > Passeriformes > Tyrannidae > Myiozetetes > Myiozetetes cayanensis. Next base: position 12,173,162 of record NW_026087853.1, read on the forward strand.
AAACCTCCTATCTGGTTACCATTGTCAGTAATTTCTACTGACACTGATAGTCTGAAGACAGATTTTCCCTCTCTTCTCTCTAGGCTTCAGTTCTAGTGCCTTTTGATAATCTCCCCCAAAGCTGTTAGGACAAATGATTCCAGCTTCATCTACATTGCCTCATGTTAAATGAGCTAATTTTCATGTTGTAGAGTCACTGAGTAGATTAAACAAAGCCACCCGGCTGGAGATACGGTGCACTACTCCAGATTTTTCAGGCTAACAATTTCTTCTGAAAAAATAATTCAAAAGGATTTGGGCTGAGATCTGGATTCAATTAATTGAGATAATTCTGGCTCCCAAGGACTGTCTGGGATGTTTCCTTTTCTTTTAAGGTATAAGTTAAAAAGAGTGTTAAAAAGAAAGCGTAAGAAAACTGCAACCCTGGATATAGTACACAAAGAGAAATGCAACAGCTAGGGCAGATAAAATTACTATTTTAGCTTCTACCTGCTGGTCTCCACACCAGTTGTAGACTTAGCTGAGAAAACAGTTACCAGCATAAACCCTGGCTAAGAGGGCAATACACTCCATGGTGCTCAGTAAGTAGCAGACTTCAAATTCCCACATTTGTAATGGCCAGAAACAGTGTGAAAAAACCCCACAAGCAATCTCTGAGCAGCAGGTCTCTTCTTACACCTGTATGGTAGCTGCAACCACCTATTCCAGGGCTGCAGTACACATCCCAGGTCCATACATACGTTTGCTGTAGCTTTTTTCTTGGACCTGACCCCATACTCCCAGTGTCACCTTACTAATTTGACTGGCTGTGTCCAGTCAGCCTCTGTCTTGGACAAAAGGCCAGCATAGTCCCTCACTACAGGGCACACTTTGCTCTCCTTTCATTTGTGTCCACTAAACCCCAGAAATCCTAACAGAGAGTAATTAGTATCTAGACAGTAGCTGTCCACGTGTGTTGGTACAGATTGCACTGGCTGTGTCTGGAATTCGGTTTAAAGTTGAGTAGCCAGAAACCAGCACCATCTGTGAGAAGGCTGGACAGGAAGAACAATACCTGAATGAACAAAACTATCTAGTATCAATCCTTGTACTACAGGACAGCACTTCTACATAATGCTAAGGAGGGGGAACCCAGCTCATTTCCAACTTCCCAATCTTTTTTTTCTGTGAATAAAGTATTAAACAAAAAATCACAAGACCTTCTTTCTGACTATAGTATGCTGACTATTACATGTTATCTAGATTATTTGGTTTTTATTTGCAGTGATGTTTGATTCCATTCCAGAGCTCTGCTGTAAAATTCTGCACTACTGTTCCTCCTTCTTTGTAGGGTTTTACCACTCAGGGCTCCTCTAAATTTCTCTTTCCTGCTACGACAAAAGGCAGGCATCCTCTGCCAAAACTAGGACAAGTCTAAAAAGAGACCACTTCTTTTCTACACAGGTAGTTCAAACAAGAGGGTTAAGATTTAATCACAACAATAGCCATGTATACTTTATGTATTTATTCCTGCAAGTTTACTCTAGAGCCAGAATCAACAAAAAGCTGCTTCTCTTCAACAAAAATGAGTTAATTTTCACCTCCCCAAATGCTTTTTTCTCCGATTTAGCAATTAATCTGGTGTTCACTTGGACAAGGTCCCAATTGATCCAGTAGCCACTGACTCATCGTTATCAAGCTGCCTCTCCAGGCAAGTCAGACCTGTCTGCAAATAGACATAAATGTAGTAAGCAAGAACTCACTGCAGTGGCCAGCACTCACAGCGTGACAGAAGCAGGCTAGGACAGCTGATCAAAGTACATCACTAAGCATAAGTGATCATCTGCTAAAGTCTTGAATAACAACTAGCAATATGAGAATCATAGGAAGAGAATCCAAGCAGGGCTTAAAAGTGATGGCAGAACACAGGATTGTGTTATGTGCCCCATTACATTGTCCAAGTGTAGGTTGGTAGATTTTTTTACAAAAACAAATGACATAAAAATTACCCCTTTAGCCAAACCGTGTTCAGTAAACTGAAGTCCAGTTTTAAACACGAAATTAAGTCATTAGTGCCAATGAAGATCAGTGTCCAAACAAGGCAAAGGAGCATGATAACAGCAATATACCACAGCAGCTACACTCTGTGCAGGTAGGAAAACAGGAGAAAGTTTTAGATGTGCCGAACGTAATTACCTGAATCAGTGACTACGAGGAGGACACAGCAAATGCTTAAGTTCTTATAGGTAATACCGAAAGATGTAAGTGCTAAGGACCCTGGCTGCGCCTCATGCAGAAGTCAGACATGGAGCCCTTTCTGCCTTGAGGGAGAATTAGAAGTTTCTAAATGGGAAGAGTGCCCTTGTTAAGCACCAAAATTTCCCTGGGAGCCTCCTTTTGTCTTGCCACAGGGATTTGATCAGTTCACAACCTGAGGTGTCATAGCACCAGCCAGTTCCAGCTCAGATTTTCTGTGCTACAAATGCTCTAACCCTGCCATTGTTGATTATCATCTTTATATAATGGAAGAACTATGCACATATTCTTCATATTTGGAGGTATTAATTCTTAAATGAGTCATCAAATACTTTATGGGTAAAAGGAAAATGTTCAGAGCCAGCAACCTAGAAGGTGTAAATGCTATGCTAATATGTATACTGGGCTGTTCTCGCTGTTATTTATTTTTAGAGATCACTTTTAAGCAAAGTTCATTCATGACATTTCATAGTCAGGACCTCCGTGCCAGCATTCACATGCTCACCTTTGAGCCACAAGGTCCTAGATTTGTCTGGTATCAGATATCAGCTTACACCCAACCCTGGCACTGCAATGGAATACTAGAAAAGTGCTGCACTCACCTTCACAGGGACAGCTCACGGGCTGGCAAAGGGCCAGGGTAAGCCTGGCTTTCCCTCCCTGCTGACCAGCTGCTCATATGGGGACTGGTTCTGGTGCCCAGCTGGTTCACTTCCCTTGAAGCCCAGATCCCATTGAGGCCGAGCAGCACCAGCATCTGAAGCCGTTTTCTCTCAAACTTCATGGTATCCAGCACTGACCTGCCCTGGTGCTTCCCACCCAGTCTGTGCACTGCTGGGAGTAGCAGGATATGTTCCTGCATGTCTTTGGCTTCACCAAGGTGAAAGACATGCCTGCACAGACCTCAACTCACCTCTTTCCCCACCCCTTGACTTTGATGAAGCTTGCAGAGACATGAAGGATATCGTAATTACACTTTGTTTTCCAGTCAAAAAGGTGAATCCAGCTATCCTGCACCTCCGAAATGGGCAACTAACATCCCCTAACATGAATTAAGTTAATAGGGAGGCCCCAAGAAACTGCTCAAATCAATCCTGGCCAGTCTGAGAGGCTGTTCTTGGTGTTCAAGCTCTAACTCAAAACCCTTTTACCTGATACATGCCATAAATCTCCACTTAAATGTGACTATGACAGTGTTATTTCAGTAATGTCAGAACCCTGAGCCTTCTAGTGGTTATTTTGAAGAAAATGCTCTCTTACACTTTTATAAATGTGTATGCATGTGTGTATGTTATGTAATATTTCCACTTTGTCCCAGTGTTAAAAAGAGAGAGTTTTGAAATGCAGTTCTAATGAGATGGCTACACAAGGCCAAAAGACCAGACCCTGAATTTATATGCTAACATTTGTATCTGTAACTACAGCCATTTAGGAGTAACAACACACACACACACAGTAGCACAGTGTTGTTTCATGTCACCAAAGACTCCCAGTATCTTAATTTACCTTGACTTTTATTTAACTACTTCTCTCATCCCTCATTCATATCCACATGTGACCTTGCATCACGCTCTTCAGATGCCTCCACTTCTGCTCTGTAATGTTGTAGTGTCTAGAGCAATCATTAGAAACCTTTGAGCTGTTGTGCAAACAAAAAGAAGTCCATTGCTAAAGGCTTTCTTATGCCTTTACTCTTCAGTGGGTTTCCCTTAGCTCAAGAAAGTGAGTTTGCTTTCAGTAGTACAGATATCCCTGGCAAAGCTCTGTTTTCTGTGCTTTGCTGAACTCCTGAACACAGATGTCCCATTTGTGTTTCATTAGTACATCAGCCTCTCTGAGGCTTTCGACCTCTGCACTAGGCAATAATTACCTGGCTCAGACCCATTCCCTCGCCAGCTGGCCTGGGACCTGCTCTGCTCAGACCAGGGCCCTCTCTGCTGTCAGCCCTTTCCAGTCAACTGGACAGCTCAATCAGCAGAAAATATCAAATATTGTTGTTGTTTAAGCTCAGGCAGCATTATTTCTACTTGATCTGACAATGCCTCTCCAAAGGAAGATTATGCTTCCCAAGGTCTAGATGTGAGACAGAAGAGTTAAGATGTCTGGCAGTTTAGAAGCTCTTTTGCAAGCAGTTTGAGCTGATCATGTTCTTCCCTTCCTGCAAGCAGTGTTGTAGACACCTCCCTGTGCCAGGCCCAATGACTATTTAATTATTTGTACAAAGGGAAACAGCTCCAAGGAGAGCTGGAGAGGGCAGCTAAGCCTGACTATAATCTTGGGCCGAGGGCACTCGCCTGTGATGTAAATAGGCAGTTTCCCTCTGTTAGAAATTTGAGTCCCCTCCCACATGTGCATTCAGGGCGATGGGGCATGCTTTCCATGATTTCACTTCTTCTTTGAGAGATGCAGACTTGCCTCATCGCAGAAATTAGAATCCTGGAGTTGCTCCCCAGCAATCCTTGCCTGCTGCACCAGAAACAACACACCACAGCAAAGGAAAACCCTGAGCCCAAACCAGGGCATCGCTGACCTTCCTGTCATGCTTACAGCACAGCAGCTCTCACTTAAAGAGTTCTGCTGTCTGTATCCAGGGAACTTGTAGGAGTTAGGGGTGAGGATCCATTTTTATACGACTTTTTATAACAGTCGTCGTGTTTTCTGAAACAGCGTAGTGTAGACTAAATACAGATAGGAACAGATGAAATGATGGAATAGATGACACAGAGTCACAGACAAATCTACACTCCCAAGATATCTTTCCAGCACATTTTAGAGAATATGAGACTGAGCAGCATCCAAAACCAGAATGTGAGCCATGGGTGAAGGGGGAAATGATAAACAAAAAAAAAGGAGGGAGGCTGACTGATGACTCTGCACAAAGAGTACAGGCAGATGTATCTCCAATTCAGTTGAAAAAAATAACAATTCATGGCACTTCCCAACTTGCATGATTGCAGCACTGCAGGAAGAGCTTCTGGATGAGATGAAGACTTCTGGGTAATTCCTACTTCTTGTTTCACTCAGCAGATCCACTGCAATCTATAGAAGCAAAGAAAGGTTTCATGGAATCAAAGATAACTGTGAAAAGAAGGTGAAAAATGTAGCTCATGATGGTGATCTAGCAGGGGAGAGGCATTGGAGGCCAGGAGGTCATGGGATTTCCTGCAGAGCTTCTGCTGAGGGTGCTGTGTTCAGTAGGAAATATCACAGATTTTAAAGAAGATTTTACTTCAGGTAAAGGAGCAGGAACTATCACCTTGCTCAGTGACTGCTGTGGACTCTAAGTTTTAATATAAAAAGAGATGGGAACACTTTGAAACAAAAAGTGAATCCTTTATTTACAGAAATATATGGTCTTTGTGTGTCTATTCCCAAAAGCAGAAAGGTAGAGATAAGCCAGAGGAAAAAGAGAGTAGACTGAGTGATGGATAACATGATCTAGTCAAACTAATTGAAAAATGGTAGGGTGAGATTTATAATTGAAATACTGATATTGATGAGTTCAATCTGTACAGGATAAGAACAACAGTAATATTTAGCAATGATGCAGCACTTTTCATCTTAGAGCTCATTAACTAATTAATCTTCACAACACCCCTGAGAGGCAGGTAAGTATTATTATTATTAGACCATAAGAAAGATAAATCCACAACAGAAGCAGAGGAAGGTGGAATTAAGAGCCAGAAGTGACTTTGTAAGAGGGAGGAGGGTGGAAAATAACTCCCTTGTTCAGTCACAGCAAGGGGCAATTCCATTACCAGAGGAAGATGGCCTGGCACAGAAAATATTCGTATAAGAGATCCACCTTTTCTTCCACACCAGAGTAAAAGCCACAAAAGATGAAGCAGGAACTCAATCAGTGGAGTAAAATTCATAAAAGGAAAATAAGATGAGTCAAATGGCAGCAGAGTGAGTTAATGCAATCCAGGACTCGTGAAGGGCAACAAGATGCTGAAACCTTGAAACCTAAAGCCAAAGCAGAGATATTTCATACTAGAACTGAACTATTGGACTGAATTTGAGTATGAAAAATAATAACAGGGGGCTGTGTTTGTAGATGGTGAAGAATTAGTAAAGGCCTTGTTGATAAAGCTAGTGATAAAACACGGGAACTCAGTGATGGTGAATGGCAGGCTGGCAGCAGGCTCAGATCACAGAAATCCCACATATTAAAATGAGATAATTCTTGACATTTAATTCTCTTATTCTCTCCTCGTATGTGTGAGAGAAAACAGAAATATTGAAGGTGGAAAATAGGAAGCAGGCATAACAGTAACCTTCGAAGAAGATAGGAGCTTGTGTGGGCAAGTTGGAAGAGCCACGGTTTAACATGAAATTTAACTTGATGTGTTACTAGAATGTTACTGCATGTTTACAAATTGCTAGTCAAATTTTTTTAAAACACAGAGATTCTCAAACTTACAAATGAGTATTTGCTGAGGCCAGGATCTCTGTTATGAACAAACCAGAGTCCTTAAAGATGGATATATGACCACAAGGATAAGAGGAAATCTAAAGAGATAGTAGCATCTCTCTACAAAGCTCAGCAGTGTTTAGTCTGTAAGTCAAAATAAACTGTGTGAATCCTTAATATTTTCTACCAAGGCAGGAAAACAGTGTGGCCATGATCAGGAATTACACAAGTACTTATGGAGATAGTTAGGGGAGGAGAGATCTGGGAGGCTGCAGGATCTCCTTCACATAGGCAACCTTTCCCTGGGACACATCCCAAAGCAAAAGACCTGTTTTGGACCAGGGGCACATACAGCCTTCCACCAGCCTTCTAGTAAAGAAGACCCAGCAATTTTCCCTTTAGATCTTAGAACTTAGGTCTTGTACTTCTTTGGCTTTTCCTAATTTTTTGAAGGATAAAGTGAGATACTGTTCTGAAGTGGCAGGTGAGGAACTTCCTTCTCTGCATCCCTGTACATGAGAAGAATCACAGTTAGGGCCAACAATTAGGGGCTTGTATGAAAGCTGGAGCTTTTTGCACCTTAAAGATTGCCACTGAGATGCACACAGTGGTTTTTTTTCAATCCACATATTTTCATGGCTGTATGAAATGTTGCAAACCTTGACACATGCCTTATGCAGCGATACCACAATTTCACACCGAGTCTGGTCATCCAAGGTGAGAAGCAGCAGTCCTGCCCTTGAAATTGTGCTGTTTTAAAGGTTCATGGAGCAGTCACTGCTGTCTGCTTCTCCTGGGGACTGGGGGGGTCACTGCTCTGCCTTTCTTTATTTGAAAAAGAAAAAAACGTTTAAAAGAACTTTTGTATTGTTCCTTGCAAGGCCTGAACTTGGGAAATGAATCCATCATGAGCAGCACTGTGGCACCCTCTCAGCAGTGTGCACAGTTGTGTTTTTAGTTGCATGATGTAGCATGACACCTGAAGAGCATGTGGAATACGTTACTGGCAGAGCCAAGTGGCTGTACAGTAGCAGCACATGCAGAACATGTAATTTCCACATAGTATGCTTTTAAAGGAGGGAGAAAAAAGGCAAAATACACTATCCTGTGTGCACTGACCCTCAGTGGGACATGACTTGTTCCTTCCTGAACCAAGGATGGGAAAGAAATCTTTCTGCCTTATTCTAGAATTTCCACGTTTCTTACTCATTATGAGAAAGACTTTTGATTTAATAAGCTGTTCTGCTCTGCAACAGAAATCACTCTTTCTCCTAAAGAAGGAGGAGTGGGGGGAGGCATTTTCCGTGCTTTTTATTGAGCGAGCCACATGTAGGAAGATCTGAATAATCTTTGGAGGGAAAAAAAAAAACCCAGGACATGAATTTCAGAGCATATGCTTTTGTGTTATTCAATATGACTGATAGAGAAGGATAAGGTTGAAGTTCAAGGCAAGTATGGAATGTAATTTCACTCTGCACAGTCACAAATAAAATGAGTCACAGCTCTATAGGATTAAATTAATTAAAGATGGATCTTGTGCTTGATACTAGTTTGATAGAACTAGAGTTTGTAGTGGTTGTATCATGAACATAAGTGGGTATCTCTAGTGGTTAGCTAGTATTTTCTTTATACTCATGAGTGTTTACTATGGCACACAAATGCTAACCGGTTTTATCACACAGTCATTATCATATCTTCTTCCCTTTCTCTCTACTCTTCAGGTGTTGCTGCTACAAAATGATTTCATATCAATTAGGAATTCCATTTCCTTCAAGGGGCTACTGAAGGAACAGCCACCTGTAATGCATGTTGTTAAACTTCAGCTGTTCTCTTTCCTCACAACAAGATCAGTGTTTTTAAAACCCATGTTCGAAATTGCAAGCACTACCTGGGTATTTTTTTCCTATTAAAAAAAAAAAAAGAAGAAGAAATTTACTGTCCCTGGAAAATTTAGTTCCTACGACACACAATATATGTTGCAAGAAAAATCTAAAGGTGACTTTAATGATAAAAAAAAAGTTGAAAATATATCAGACTTTTCATCCAGTGTAAAAGTGAAACAATAGCAATGCAGTACTACGAAGTTTCTGTGTTGCTGTTGAAAGCAAAGTCATTTCATTAAGCACAGTCTAAAGATGACAGATGATTATCTAAGTGACAGTGATAAGAAACCAAACCCAAACAAACAACTTCAAAAATTTTTTTAAGCGGAAGACCTCTAGTTTCTGTGCAATTTTGTAAAACAATAGATTTTTTTTTTTCTTCACGTACATGAAAAAATTAATTTGAGAACAAAAGTTCCAGTTGTACCTTCACAACAGTTCCTAAGTAACATTAAGGGGATCTGGCATTTGGAAGGTTAATTTTCTTATCAAAACTATACAAAATCCTAATTTTGCAGAGTAGCAATTTGGAAAAAAAAATCAGCAATGGGAAAATGTTGGTTATGCAGCACTAGACATTCAGTACTCAGGGGATCAATTATAAAAACACTCATTCAGCTATTTCTATTCAAATGAACACCTGAAGAGGAGGTCTCAATGGTTTTAAAAGTGTGTGGATATTAGTGGATAAATGTTAGTCCAATAAAAGAGATCATCATCTGCTATTTGTGTGCATTTAAGTTGACACTAAAAAGATCTTTGTGGAATATTGCTGCTTCTTTTTCTTTTTGTGTGTGTGCATCTTTTATCTCATATTCCCTTAACACTTTGTGAACTGAAGAAAATAGACCAAATGAGCTGTTCTTTAAGATTAAAGGGGCAGCATTTAGTTGAACACACCTGAATGTGGAAGGAGTCTATTTTCCTCACACTTATGAATATGTAATGATGTGCTTGGAGGCACAGTCACGAACCCCTAATAAGAATGCACGAGTCTGTGTTTGAAAACAGACATTTGCATTTGCCCTCTGGTCACAGTACATGGGTCATTCTTATTCAAAAATTTATTTGCTTTATTTTTCTATTCCCCCTCCCTTTCCTGCCCACCTCAAAATATTTTCTCATTTCTAGGTTTAGTTTAGAGAAAAATTAAAAAGGGAGGGCTAAATCCCTCCAGAATGGTCAGGATTCAATTAGAGTGAGCTTACTCAGGGATATATACATTTATTTGTGGAAGTGAAAAACTCCATTGTCTGCTTTGAGGAAGGAGTATTTTTTTGTCTCACAAACATATTTGTTTCAGCAAAAGCATTTGGTAGGATTTGAGAAGAAACAAAACAATCACACACAGGTGCATAACACAGTATTTTTAAAAGTGAAAATTGGGAATGAAGTAATAGAAACACAGTGATCTAGATAAAATTGGATAAATACTTCAGAAAAGCTATCGTCAAGAAAAAAACAACAAAGCATCATAAATGTTAATACTGTGAGCTAATCAGTGTCTGCACCAGACTACCAGAGTATCCAGGTGGGGAAGAACAGGCTGTGGAGATTGGTACTTAATGAGAATATTCCATTTCTCTTAAAATTTAGTTTAAAAAGCTGTCGGGGAGCTACTCCAAAATACACTCAAATCAGGGTTTTTTTCCACTTTCTAAAAAATATAGTAGTTTCAAATTAGGCAGCAGGGAAGAGTGTGACAAGACTTTTTAAATCCCTTTTTTTCATTCTTTCTCACTCACTCTTTTTTTCTTCAAAAAAGAGCTATGGAAGAGAAAAGGAAAAGTGATAAAAAAGAGAAAAAGAGAGAGTAAACTTGCAGGATTTTATTTGTTATCCGAATAAAAATGATGGAAGAATCAGGCCTGTTTACTCAAAAAGGAAAAATAAAAAGGTAGAGAATATTTAAAAGAAATAAACAAACAAACAGGAAAAAACCCACAAAGAATTCCAAGCAAATTCATTCGTTCAGAAAAAAAATAATGAGCTACTGCAAATCACAGCAAAAAATGTCATATGCTGGCTGCGTTAAAGATTTCATCATCACTTTGCTGAGGGTCAGGAGAAGTTAAACACCCATCCCAAAAGCATGGAAGGATTTCAAAACATTCGGAATAAAAGTTGTAAGTCTGATTTACAGAGGTGTTTCAGCTCTTTGTAAAGGTGCTGAGACAGCTCTTGGCGGGGTGCAGGGGGGCAGAGATCCACACCTAGAGCAGGTGCGTGGGCACACCCTCCGTGCACATGGAAGCGCACGTGTACACACAGACACACTCACACCGGCCCTGAATTGATTACACCTCCCTACACATTCCCCGGGTTTTACATTGCTATCACCAGTGCGACTTCGGTAAGAAAAAAAAGAGCCTATTGTGGCTGCAGCCGTAGCCAAAGAGCAGAGCATTATTTGAGATCTAACAGTGACACCTGCAGTTGAGCCCCACACAGACATCTCTGTTAGAAACATGGAGCCGTATTTTTGAATCTAACATCGCTCCTGCTTAATTATCCCCATGTACCTCAAATTCGCCTCTCCCACTGGCAGCACAATCAGCTTCCACACCAGCATGAATCAGCTTTTCCACTTAGAAAGCAAAAACAGCCTGCCATAAAGTATATAAATAGCCCAGAAAAGCTTCCTTGAGCTGCTTGGTGGGAGTAGAGCTGCCCATGCATATACATACACACAGATCTCTCCTCCACAAACAGGCATTTCAGAAGAACCACCTGCATGTCTGAAAGGCTCATCTCCATGTTTCAAAGATTTAATCACTTTTCTGTTAATTGCAATATAAAGCGTTACATTTGGCATGAATAAAGACTAGATACCCGACAATTTGGATGAATCCCCTTCGTTGTCACTGCTCCCTCCTTGGTTTTGGTTAACAGCTGGTGAGCATCAGTAATGTGGTCATTCTAGCTCCCTTCACTCCCAGATAATTTGAGAGTGTTCACAGTTTCCCCACTATTTAAAGCACTTTGTTTGTTTTGGTTTTTTTGTTTGTTTTAAGAAGAACAGTGTTGCGCTTCAATTACTGCTCTGAAGGCTACTTTTAGAGGCCTGACTGTCCAGTTAAAGCAAATATTATGTCAAGGTCTGTATTTCATTTTCCTTTTAATCTCTCTCACAACTTATTGCTTCTCCAGCTTTTTTCCATATATTAGAAAACAGGCTCCTCTTTCTCTCTTAAAAGCAGAAACTACAACTAAAAGGTAGGTCATACTTTGCCGTAAGATGATTTTTTTATCACCAAATCTTTTGACCCACTACAACAGTTTCTAATCAAGATCACTACTCATATTTTGCCCAAGCACAGTATGACTTTGGTTTTAATTTACAGCTCTTGGTGCTACTCCTTTTGTCATGTAAGCATTTTGACCTCACACAGAAACGTGTGTTCACTTGAAAAAAAAGATTTCTTTATAACTTTTGTCAATATTCTGCTGATTGCTAGTTCAGTACCAGATGTGCTATGCTTAATGGTGCATATACAAGAAGCATTCCCTAATCCCTAAGTGAACTTCTTATCTATAAATATATACAGGATAAGCTATCTAAACTCAATTTAGCAACTATGCTATTAAATCTACCAGAACCAAACAGTGAAAGAATATTGTTAAAGCCAAGCGCCTGTTAGCAAAAAACCGAAGAATCCTCCTGAAACAAAACATTGCTAACTGTAGAGCAAAATCAATCAGACATAGTTCTACCTAATTTCTACTATCAGTGCATCTTGAACCCCCACATCTTCATTTCACAAGTGCATACACCCAGTTTTAAATGCCTCTGGTTTTGTTAGCATCACATTCTGTCAGTCACAATTCACTGCAGAAAAATGAGTTGTCATCAGATCAGACTTTTTAACTGCCTATGAATGCAGATGGATCCATTATGGGATTTAAGAGAAGTACACAAAAAGAAAAAAAAAAAAGAAGGCAGTTTTGTTTGCTGGTTGGATGATTACAGAACCTGAAAGCTTAGGTTGTGGTGCTGAGGTTTCTGCTGCATCACCAATCCCCTTAGTGACCTGGGGACACAGGTTGATACAGCATCTGGATGTCTTCACTGATGAAACCAAACCATTTTCACCTTCATTCACAGCCAGACACTCTGGCCTGGCCCATCAGCTCCTCAGCATTGACCTCTCCTGTCCCTGGATTGTACAGAGGGGAAGGCAGAAGATGCTTGGGGCAAAGGGCAAGAATGGGCCTTTGTCTTTCTGATGTCCCTGACATCCCTAATTTAATAATTACCTAACCCCAAAGAACCCTGGACACATCTATTTATTTCCCCACACGGGGTTTTTATAAATAATTGACTATCTGTGAATGCAACAGAAGCAAGAAAGTATACAGCGAGAAAGAGGGGAAGTTACATTCAGGCCCACAAAACAAATGACTCCTGATGTTATCTGCCTGATGGTCTGCTATGGCAGATAACTCCATCAAAGTCCAGAGGGTTCTCTTCTACTTTCCCCGCATTCCCTTGCCCCCTCTTACTTCACCTTCCTTCAGCATGAAGATTGCGGGGGACCAGTTGTATATCAGGGACTCTGAAAATACACTTTTTCAACCCTTAGGACTTAAATGCAGCAATAAAGAACTTTTACCTTTGTAGAGTTTGGTCTAAAGTATAACAAAATGCCAAGCAAAATTGTTGACTGTCTTCTCAGAAACAGCTGCACGTGGAAGAACAGAATCCCACTTTGGTACAAGAGGAGAGCTCTAGTTTGGGACCAGAGAAGGGGATGGTGAGTTATCACAGAGGTGCATATTCATTTTGTGGCATCTGCCTGTCCTTTCCTCAGCTTGTGCTTGTATTATTGTCTTATTACCTTGGGAGAAGTTTTACAAAATCACCACATTTTTAAAAAGGAAAAAAAGGAAAAAAAAAAAAGAAAGCAAGGAAAAGAAAAAAAAGGAAAAATACAATTTAAAAAGAAAAGGCTATGCATATGCAAAGTTGATTCAAATGCTTTCAGATTGCGCCATAGAAAAGCTGTGGCCTAGTTTTTGAAATACATATTTCACTTTATTTTGCACACAGCTGGGTTTATATTGGCACTCGCACTAATATGCAAAATGCAGTATCTTATATTCATGAATGACTCTTTATAAAATGCCAGGAGGGCACCTGCTTTCTTTTCTTTAAGTCTATATCATGACAAAGAAGCAGCCTGTATTAATGGCCAGCTTCCAGCTCTGACCACAGCCTGGAGGGATTTATGCCAGCTGTACACAGGTTTGGAAGTAAACAACATGCCCCGGTCAAAAGGAGTTTCTTACACTCCACGGAAAGAGACTGCTAATGAGATGCAATGGCCTGAAGGAGGGAGCGCACGGCAACCCTGGCTGTGCACGGAGCCCTCACGGCCAAGGGTGTGCGCTCTCAATTCCGCTGCATCCTTGTTCTGTCCAGCGTATCAGCCCTGTACGTTGTCTGCAGCTCCCAGTCCTTGCAGCATGGCCATAGACACACCAGCCAAACACCTTCCCCATCCTGGTGGTTCCCAGGCTCAGTGCTTGCCAGAGCGTTCGCTAAACTAATAAAAGGTACCTTAGCCAGTAGTAAGTGCCGGGATTTCTATTTTTTTTATTACATGTGTTGTGTCTCAGTGGTTTAGAAGAAACGACTCCTCGCCTCAAAGAAGTTGCTTTGTCAGCCATCCAAATCTGAGAGGATCTGTGTGCTTCAGACTTCAGATCATGATGCAAAACTCAACTCTCTTTCAGGATTTTCCCCCCAAAATCAGAATAACATACATGAGACAGCTTGATAGATAAATATTTTTCCTTAATGTAGAGTTATTAAACATGTACTTAAGAGAAAAAGGTTTCTAAATGAGATGTGAACAACAAACATTAGATGAATTTCACAGACATTTGTGCAGATAATTGGAACTTCAAATAGAAATTTTTAATATTAGACTGATGTATACTCATTATGTGGGCATGTTTAAAAAAATAAAAATTCAATTGTATAAAATGAAGTCGATCAAAAATGTAATAAAATCTTTATTCAATTTTACTACATTCTGCAAGATTATTCCTACAATGTGCTTTCTGGGTCTGATTTGGATTAATTCTTTTTCCTGACTAAACAAGGCCACCCCAATAATCTCAGGGTGCACTCCTGAGGTAAGCAAGGTACTGTAAGGTCAAATCAGCCTGAGTTTTGCACAGGATGTTATTGAGCTGATAGCTTTCCATCATTACTGCACTGCATTTCATGTACCATTTGATTGCCAGACTAGAAATGGCTGCATTTCACTGGCTATCAGCTGATGTATTCTCCCAAATGTAAAAAGAAACTGAAAAGTAACAGACATGATACAGCTATAATAGAACAAGCATGTTTAATATTACATCAAATCCCCTAACCAAACCTTCAAGAAAATTATATGAAGATAGAACTGTATTTGTGATTAGTTCCTCAAAAAGTAATAATCTTTCTTCTATTTTCCAAGCCAAGACTTAAACTGTGTCCTTGTTCCTGCATCAGGAATAGGCAGAACCAAAAAGCAAGAGAATAATGGACGGGAAAACAAAAGCTGTTAAACTGAGCTGTGTTCACACATTTACCTTTGTCTCCCAATGCCTTGTAGCAGCCTACAAAATGTTGTCGCAAAATGCTTTGCCACTTTCAGCAAGTATCAGAACAACTGGAGGTGTTTATTCCTGGACCAGTACACTGCATACAAAGTATGAGTCTTCCTGCAGACGCTAATTTGTAACTGCTTGGAGATCTCCCTCTGCAGTTTGCACTGCAAGATGAGAGTTTAGCAGCACAGCATCTGCAACAATCTCCTCAGAAACACAGCAGCTCTGTCAGGGGACTTAGTTCACCAGTTCTGAGTCTTATTTGATGCAAAAAGCAAAAGTTTATTGATTAATTATCAATGAACTAACTAGCAGCAGTAACTATTTTACTAGTAGCAAGGAGAATCAAATCAGAGGCTATAAATCTTGACACTGTCACATCCCAAAAGGATTCCTAAACATTTCATGCCCTAGAAGAACTATGAGAAATAGTCACCCTGCTCAAGGCAAGACCAATGTCCTGGGTGAAGGTAATGCTCTCACATGCTGCACCATTTTGTACATATACTCTTTCCACATACTGTAAACAGCAAGTCACATTTCTATACTTTTCAACCTATCAGTAAAAGTAGATATGTGCCTTCTGTATTCAGGTGACAAGGTAGATCCAATAAAGTTCCGATGAGAAACAAACTCATATCACAAACACTAAGCTTAAGGTCCTCTGAGATCTATCTCACATTTTTCTTATTTCCTCATCCTTGCTTCATATTCCTGCTAGTCCCATTCCTGATACATAATGTTTTTTAAGTATTGGATAGCCTCCTCTTTGATACAGATAAGCAAGCCATGAAGAGACATGGTTTACACATCTTAAGAGATATTAGGCAAACCCAGGAAATATTAAACACACAGAACTACAGTTTTGAGTCATGACTTCTCTTTTATTGCTATTTAATTCTTTCACTGGGCTGGTTGCACGAAGCAGATAATTGGTTTTGCCAAGGCTAGTAACAATTTAGTATTTTAGAAAAGCTATGGTCATTGTCAGAATACAAACTGCAATTAGGGAGCTGTATCGGTCTTTCCCAGTCTGAAAGTCTGGTTGATGTTTGCATTTATCTGGGAAAAAGGGATTTAAACCCAGCAATTAGAAAGAGGAGTCAGGCAGCCAGTTTTGTACCTCTTAGCTCTACTGCTGAATCACTAGGCGACCTTGGGCAAGACAACTACTCTGTATCTTCATTTACCCATCTAAACCACACCTATTGTATTTATTTAGCTCACAGGGGCATCAACAGGCTTAATTAATGTTTGCAAAAAGCTTTGAGATCAACAGATGAAAGGTCCAAAATACTGTAAAGTCAATGAGAAAAAAAATGGATCGGTGCCAAGAGAGTCAATTGGACAAACGGCTTCTCCTATCAGTATTGTCCATATTTCAGTTTCTAGTTTATCAGTGGAAAATACACGGCTGTCTAAATAAAGTCTCGTGCATGTTCCACTGTGTACAGAACCAGCCACCACAGCTTGTAGATCTGGAAACAGTTAGAAAGCTATAAAAGAACTCTTGGGAAGACGTATATTATATTTCAACTCCAACACAAAAGAAGTCCTTTCTCCAGAGTGATTCTATACTCTGTACAAAAATTCCCAGTGGCAGTTGGCAGCACATACATGGAGTTTGATTTAACATTTTTATATACTGTAATTTTGTGATCAATGGACACTCATCTTCCCTTGACTGTTTTATGAAGAAAAGCCTGAATTTAATATCTGCAGGCATACAACCAGTGCCTAAATAAATAAGAAACTCCCTTCTCCCCAAGGATCCTAATGCTATAGCATCTAGGTCACTGCTATTAACCTCTTCCCTAAGGATTTAGAAATAATTCCAAGATCCCAAGTAAACTCTATTCCTCAGTGGACTGGATTCCCATCAGATGACATTGTTTTCATAATTTTTCTCCTAACCTGGTGATAAGTAATTTTAGCTTAAAATTGCTCACAGAAGGAATCTAAGATATCGCAACACTGTCCCACTTCAGGCAGGACCAGGCCAGCTGAAGACAGATTTGCTCAATACCATGGCATATACTCACCCTCCCACCCCAAAGCCCAGCCCCTCTTTTGTATTCATGGGTTTTAATTGCAACTTGTCTCCTAAAAACAAAGGTTTTAAATATGCTCCTGTGGGAAGGGCAAGTGCTGTTTTAACCTCCCCAACAAAAACACCTAAAGCAGCAGACATGAGGCCAAGATTTGGATACTTTGAGGGACCTCTGACAGAGACAGGCTCAGATAACAAGATGTGAACAGCAAGCAAAGCATTACTGGCAATCGTTCAGCATAGCACACGTTCACATAACTCCCGACTGGGTTTACGTCTTGCAGCCTCAGTTCAGTCCTCCAGGCAGCAAAAAAAAGTAGGAGGAGTTATTTCAAAATACCAGGACTACTTAAAAGTGCTGGAAGCAAACAACAAACAATTGGAAGGTGTTGAGAATATCTGAGGGACAATGGGATCACCATAGGGCACATCCTATTTGGTAGTATAGGAGTATAGGCATTTGTTTCTGAATTAAGTCAGCCAGCCTACAAGTAGTTGTCAAAATGACAGAGGAGTCCCCGTGTTACTTCCAGTTTTTGTTCTGCAGTGTTGCACAGGCTGACCCTCAAAAGGTGGTGAACTTGAACTTCCACCATTTGCTTAGACTAATTTCTGTATAAACCAAGGTAGTGTTGCTGTGCAATGCTGTGCACAGCAGCGTAGCAAAGCACTGCCTTCTGCTGCTCGGTAAAACTAACGTGCTTTTCTTTTACCTAGACCTGCCCTGGTATTTTGAAATAACTCCTCCTACTTCAAACTACTAGATCAAACTTGCATTTTGACTTTATCTGAAGGACAGAACATCTGGTGTGCTTCTGGCTAAACAGGTCCTATTCAGAGCAACACTACTCAGACTAGCAACCAATTCCTACATCTTCAGAACAAACACAAATGCAAGAGTGAGTTAGCTTATATCCCTGCATTAAAAAAACAAAACAAAACAAAACAAAAGGCAGTCTTCTTAGGTTATTATAATCATAGTCAGTCAACTGACGGACTTGAGATTCTTCAGAATTCAACCTGCATTTTCATGAAGTAAACTCTGAAGTTTTGTTGTTTGGGTTTTTTTAAATAGCCTAAACCAAGATGCAAAATTTAAAAATAGGGGGGAAAAAATTCTTGTGCCTATTATCAACTACCAGAAAAATCTTACTACATCAATTCAACACTTTTTACTCACATCAACTACTATAAAAGAAGATTTCATCCCTAGTGAGGTCAAAGGCTCACTGAACAGAAAAAGCTCTTAGTGTTTTGTTCTTTAGGAATGAGGAAGAATACATAATGAATTTATTAATTCACTAGTAAATTTCTTTTAAAAATTATGAAGTTATGGCCAATTGGCAATAATCCTGGAAAAAGTCTATACTAGTATTTGTACAATTTGTCCACAGGAAACAATCTACCACCACTCAAAATGCGATCAGGCCAAAAGGACTGATCTTCCTCCCATAAATACATTCAAAAGCAGAACACTGAAGAGTGGGCTATTGAAAGTGCTTTTTAAGGCACTGTTCTTGATTTGGGTTGTGAGGATCTTTTTATCTCACTACCAACAAGGACTAGATGCTGCAAGAAAAAAAAAAGTACTCCCAGATGAGATATTGATGAGATATTGCACTTAGTGGTCAGAGTGATCACTAGTGAATAAAAAATCCACACACTGTTCTGGATGACAGTAAGAAACAGTGGGAATAATCACTAATAACTCCAATATACTGTGTGAGCAGATGGCCTAAACTATCAAATGTTTTCTCAACCTGTTTTTTACATTGAGATGGATAAAACTTATAGATGATAAACTGTGGCTGAGACGATGAATGCTTCCATCCATCATCCTGGGCTTCTCTTATTTCAACCACGTGACTGAGTTGAATCAAGTTTATGACACCTTGTCAGGGAGATTCCTACAGAAGCTAATATCTAGATTGAGTACATGAATAATGCATTTATTCCCCATAAAAGCAAAAAATGTTAATTTTAAGAATCTCTATTTCACTTCATTTAGCCAGACCACAAAGAAATATTTTAAAACGCCTAGGAGATCACTCTCAAAAATTTCAGAACTTATCTACACTAGCCTTTATATCGCTGTTGAAACTGTGTTTATTCTCAAGAGGTCATAAAGCTTTTTAAAAATTGTGTGCCAATCTAAATAAGAGAAATCTCCCTTTAAGAGCACAAGCTAAAAATTTAATTGAAATCCTCCGTACAAGCTGCAGACTCCTCTCCCCAAGCACTGAGCAGGCTTGGCACAGCGTCCAGGCATGGCCGGCTCTCTGCTGGGGGCAGCATTCTTGGCTGTGAAGGCAGAGCGTGCCCTCTGTCACTCATGGCGAGCAGTCCTGTCCAACTGTCTCTTTTCGACAACTTTATCATCAATCTCTTTATTAACAGCTCCGCTGCAGACTGAGAGCGCAAACAAGGACAGTGCGCATGCCAGATTTCTGGAAGGCACACGGCACCAGACACCGCGCAGGGCAAGGTCTGGGCAACGCTGAAGTGGAAGCTGCAGCACAAAACTTACACACTGTTTTAAGAAGTATTGTGTTTATTAAGTTTACTCATAATCAAACTTCTATTTGAGGAGAGGGAGGGGGGAAATTGTTTCTCAAATGTCAAGAATTGCCCAACTTGCCTCCAATTTTATCTTCGTGCCATCTGAAGTGCCCGATCAATGAAGGGTACTTTACCTAATGTTCTATTCAACTTTAATTATTTTATCTGCTTTAGGTCAGCATATTACCCTAACTGAAGCAAACGCCACGGAAATAATCTTCGATGAAGTGAAAAGTTTCATATGACGTGTAGACTTTAGGCATGTAAAAATTTACTTAAGTAATCTTATTCAGGGAATTTACTTCTAAAATAGCAAACATGAAACAGGTGTGCTAGATCACAAATAAAACAGACTAAAAGACACTTGCACTTGTAAGCTGTCCAGTATCTGTGTGGGCCACAGTTATTATGGGGCAGTTTAAATGCATTGGTTAGTTTCTTAAGTTAAATAAATGCATGCAGCTTTCCTTACTCAATAAGCTGGGGTTTTTATCACCTTACATCAAAATTTTCTTCTTCATCCTTTCATGTTACTTTCCTGTATTTTGTTTTTTATTTAGAGAAAGTAATTTACTGCAAAACCCAAGCTTAAAAAATCTATGTATACCATCAAACATTTTCTTTCCCACCATCAGTACACTGCTAAATTTGACTTTTTATCAATTCAGAAGAGTTTATGAGGCAAAAACTTAATATAAGTGTGTAGGACATTGTCACCATTCTTAGTTTATTTGAAACATCCTATTAGAATAGAGATCATAAGAATACTGAGGTAATCAAGAAATCCAGAACAGCTGAATAGGAACTGTGATCTGCTTAATTCATTAAGCATGATAGGAAGGAAAAAAAAAGAGCATTCCAGAATTTATTTAGAACAATACAAATATACCTAAACTTTATTAAAAAACCATTAGAGTTTAAATATCAAAAAAGCAGATGGAATATCCAGCAGTGGTTCACTGTATTATCTTCTTCATAATAAAACATACCCTCTGAAGTTTCGTATCAAAGTTTGCATTCTTTCAGTGACAATATTAGCAGATGTTTTATGATTGTAGGTATTTCAAATCATTAGTTTGAACTTTGTAGATATACCAAACTGCATCTGCCTCTACCGAAAAACCCAAAAGGGTTTGTTTCTATTGAAGAGACTTAAATCTACTAAGATTAAACTAAGACCAGTTTATTATTGACATTTTTCCAATATGAATATTGGATCTGTAAACCAAGCGAACCTACCAAGAATTCAACTATAATATATGGTAAGTATTGTTCAGCCACAATGATGGCAGAGATTAATCACAGCAAAGGTGACTAGTGTGTTCATAAAGGTACACAAATGATGCCAGCATCACTTCAACATGCAAAATACCTTTTGTAGAAAGGCACACAACTTCCAAATAGTATCTATTACAAGAGGATAAATATACTCTGTTCAGCCTGGAGGAGACTGAGGGGAGACCTCAGTCTACAACTTCCTCTTGAGGCAGAGAGGAAGGGCAGACACTGATATTTGCTCTGTGGTGACCAGTGACAGGACCAGAGGGAATGGCCTGAAGTTGTGTCAGGGGAGGTTTAGATGGGATATTAGAAAAGGCTCTTCACCCAGAGGGTGGTTGGGCACTGGCACAGGCTCCCCAGGGAAGTGGTCACTGCACCAAGTCTGACAGAGTTCAGGAAGGCTTTGGAGGATACTCTCAGGCACAAGGTGTGACTCTTGGGAATGGTCCTGTGTGGGGCTAAGGGTTGGACTCAATGATCCTTGTGGGTCCCTTCCAACTCTGCATATTCTGTGATTCTGTGATATTCTGCTTCCTCAGTAACTACCACAGTAGTTTTTCATGCATTTAAGTATAGGTTGTGGCTCAGCAGTAACTACTGTGTTCTTGCTGAATTATTTTTGGTTATTTTAGAAGCTGAAGAACTGTTTTAACTTTCTGTTAATAAAATTCATTCATTAAGGTACATTTACTATCAGTTGATATTAATTACTACGCAGTTGCCATACACTTATAACTACAAGTTCAAAGATTTTGCAGTTTAAAACAAACAAAAACCAAATCAAAAACCCACAAGAAATGCACTAAGAAGTTCATTTAAGAAGTGGCATATACATATACTACCTACATCAAGGAAGTACCGCTTGAGCTAGAACTCATCAACTCAAATGTCTGATTCAAATCAGTATGTCTGAAGCCATCTGTTAAACCATGGCTTATTAATGTTAATTATTTTGGCTACAACAGTAGTTTTCAGCTTCTTGTTTGCGAATTCTTATGAGTCCGTGAACTTACTTCTGGAGGTTGATGAAGGGGAACTCAGAAAAACAATCTATTGAGACCTATTGCCACTAGACTGAGAAAACACTGAACAGAAATGTGTATATCTACTAGCAGATTTTTATTGGTCAGAGAAAATAAAAGATAAGCCATAAATAACATCATCAGCTGTGATGAAAGGGAAGTGTGGTGGGCAAGATATAAAGATGATTAATCTGTTCTAAACAAAACAAGCAATTACATGCTGTGAAAAATATATACAACACAAAGGTTTAATTGTTTTAGGCAGGGCATTTATAATATGAAGACCATAATCATCAGTGGGTTTAGCAGTTAAAGAAATTTTAGTCAAAAGGAGACTACTTGTTAATGTTAACTCACACCAAGCATTTGGAGGATTGGGCTCATGCTGATACAAAGATCAATCAAGTGATGCACAGCTACTTGTAATTTTTACTTTTATTTCAGGGCACACTCAAACTACTTGACAGGAAGAGAAATAGTGCCATCTGCTGACATAAGGAATAAGCACTGCAAGAAAAGCAAATGTGTGGTGCCAAAACTCTTACAGCCAATGTTTTTAAAAAACCAAGTTCAGACTTTCCAAGAAAATAATGTAGCCTTAAATTGTTTAGGCACATGTTTCTTCTAGTTTTGTCAGCTTCGAAGAATTTAACATTGATTCCTAAGAAGAGAAGGAATGGATACCCTGAAAATGTTTTGTGTGTTTTGGAGAATAAACTGTCCCCACCAAGCCACTGAACAATTTGCAACCTTTCCCTTTAACAGACTAGAACTCAATATCCTTCTGAGTGTTACTTCCACCTCCCATAGCAAACATAAATTAATCTTCTCTATATAAGCATTGTCTAGTATTTCTTTAGGCCGTACTGTATTTTCACTTAGCAGAAAATTTAAGAGCTGAGTATCAATTAAGAAAGTAGAATCAATTTAGTACATTCAGAAAAATCAGACAACCATGGGATTGTGCTGTTTTTTATTGTGTTTTCAATGGAGAAATACATCATCTGTTTACAAAATAGCTCTTGAAAAATACAAGGAGTACAGATACTATAAAACAAAGCAAACTCCAGTCATGAGACACTACGTACATCATGCGAAAGCAACAGTCTGATCTCCAGGTTATGAAAACTAGAATTAAAAAGTCACTATACAGAAAGATTCCAAGTTTCCAGCTTGGCAAAACTTGGGTGCAGTTACATGAAACGTTTAATAAAATGAAAAAGATTTTCTGATGTGTAAACAAAATGACAAGACTAAATTTGTGCCTGGCAATTTCAGTCTAAACTCCATAGCTACACAAAATACACAGACAGCTTGTACACTTCAACTGGTAAGATATAACCTTCTTTGGGGGTGGACGACAGCAGGCTGCACAGGGCAAGGAAAAGAGAAATATTGTATACTAGACATCTTAGACAAATGGCAAAAAAAAAAAAAAACCTTCAGTTACTGCACAGCCTAAGTAAAAGATAAGCTACACTCTGACTTTGGAGAATTAATTTAGAAGGATAAGGGGAAGAGTGTAAGTAATTTAACTCTAACATGAAAGATGCACGTGTAATAGGATGGAGCACAATGGGAGAAGGGAGTTCGTAAAACATGCTAATCAAAGTATGGGAAGTATGATTTGACATCCCACATACTTCAGACTTAAGTAATAGTAACATGAAGTTTGTTATCTACATCTGGTATTACTGTTGGTATCCCTCATGTTCCTCAAATACTGCTGTTCTTTGCCATGAGAGCTTCAGTTTTTCCAAAAGAAAAAGGCTGTTATTTTTTTGATAGGACTACAAGAACAAAAAATAGGAGTAAGAGAGCTTACTAGATGTCAAGTGCTTACTAGAAATATGATTTTTAAAAATTCCGTGTTGTTCAGTATGTAAAACTATTTCTGATGAGCCATCTAAAAATAAAAAGATTAAAATTCATCGGGAAAACTCTTTTCGCATTCATTTAAAATTTGAAGCTTTTTAATGCATACAGGACCTTTATGGAGTGTACAAAAATCATCTTATATTTAGTGATTCAAAGGCCATCAAGACAGGTGTTGTATTTTACAGGCACGCAATATTTACCTAAACACTTTAGTCATGGGACAAATTTTGAATTTGTGCCTAGAGGCCACAAGGTATAATGACTAGGTAAGAGGCAAGGGGGAACCCAAATGAGTACATGGCTTGTTTTTATTTTGTATAAATAACTGTTGTCCTATATGGTGCATACAAGCTGAAAAAATAATTAAAAAAAAAATAAAACACAAAAAAACCCCCAACATAAAATGCAAAAGCTTTTCCCAAGAAATAAAGGGATCAAAAAAGGGAATAAGGAGTTCAATTAACTCAAAAGAAAGTTTATTTACTGTTCGATTGCTGATCTGTATGCACCTTAAAATAATCCTATAAATAAAAGTAGACCACATCTTAATCATGTCCCACCAATACCAAAACTTCCCAATTAATTCCTCAAGTTATGTCTTATAACCCCAAGATTTGACATTACATTTTAAAGACTTACTGCTGCTTGATGGCAGTTGAAGTAAATATACTATACACTTTGTTTTCAATGTATAGTATGTCACAGAATGTCATCCAATTTGCAAATTACTACTATTGAAGAGCTTCTTCAATAAAATGAAAGTGTATCAGCTAAAGATCTAAAATTAGTCATACTCCAATAAAAAAAGTACATAAAAGTGCATTTCAGGGATTCTTATGCCAGTTTTATCTCAATTTTGAAACAATTCAAACAAATTCAATCAGAATGTCAAATATGGCTACAAATAGTGTTCATGTTTTTAAAGGCAGTAATCCTTCGAAATATTTAATGCAACTGTTGCTAACACATTAATTGTACTCCTGGCTTCACATACTAACCTGGACTTCCAATCAAGCGGCAATTTTAGTCCAGAAAGGGAAGTGCACAAAATATACCTACATCCACTTGCGATTATATTCTAGTCTTGCACCCTCCATTCTCCTTTTTTTCTAGCATTAGAAGACAACAGGTTGAGTTGGCAGATACTGTTTATGGACCCCTGAGGTTGTTTTTACCGGTTCAATCTCAATTTTATTGAATTCTTGATAACAGGAATAGGATTTGCAGGGAGAGCAGGGATATCTGAAAGGTCTGTACTGGGTGTTTTCTGAAAAGAAAAGAAGAAATTCAGTTGTATTTTAACTTTGTAGATACTAAAAGAAAAAATTTGTAGAATTTGGTATTAACTTTCAAAACCAAGATATTTAGAAGACTTTTTAGGAATATATGAAGACACGGATAATTACAAATCAAATAAAGAAGCAGGTATTTCCTTTGCCTACATAGTCTTTACTAAAGAAAATGTGTACAAGAGTCTTTGTGTGCACTACCCTTTTTGACAACTGCAAGAAATTAGCAAGTGCTGCAGATCAAGCTGAGCCTACTAATAACCTGTATTATAGTAAAACATAATATCCACATAACAAGGTTGCTTGATCAGTGACATCTACTATCTGATCTACATGTTTAGTATTTAAAAATGCCTTTTAACAATTCAGTGTTAAGTCTCTGCCCCTTACAGATGAGTGATGAAAAGCTGTCCCCAATGCAGAGTATGTGTTTTCATACATTCACATTCCTAACTGTTGAAAATCTCTTTACAGTCAAATTTCCAAATTTTTCATATTGGTTTATATTTATGAGAAAACAGGTATGACAAACTTCACAAAACATGCTGTATGAATGAGTTAAGAATTCCACCTTGATAACAGTCTGAACACTTTTTTCTCACTTAAGACTTAAATACCATTAAGCAAATTTTATCTAAAGCCAACTAAAGGAAAACACAGAAAAGAAACTCTCTCAAGACTGGGTGTGATTCATTAATTTCTCACTTGCCTTACGTGCCTTTAACATTGGGGTGGGGTTTTTATTAACTTCTAAAGTATTTTCTCTTCCACTGTGGCACATTATTTGCCATCCCAATAACCCAGTTATTATGCATTACTTCATGTCATTTATCATAAAATGTCTTATGTTATAAACAGTCAAAATTAATATAAGGTACATTTTATACATGCTGCATTAAAAAGCTGCATTTAAAAGCTGCATTAAAATGCCTGCTCTAAAATGTTGCTTTATTCAAAAGAAATCAACTGAGTTATGAACTGAGTTAACCCTGGCTGATCAGTAACAAAGCACAATGCAACAGGGACCCAGGGCAAAACAGATCTGACCCCCTGCCTTGTCCCTGTCCCGAGCAACCCCTTCTGGTCAGTGCTGATCTGTGGGTTGACACGTCACTATGTTCTGCAACATGGGCAGTGTTTTAAACAAAGCCAATGAGAACACAGAGGCGACAGAAGAGGCTCACCATTCTTTTGTAGTTTCCAGATTACTTTTGCTAACATAACAACTACACAATCTGAAAAAAAAAGCTACAAAGCTTTATACAGTCACCCCTCAACAACAGGCGAAATAAACTTGGTGTACTTACTAAATGATCTAAAAACTTCCCTGAAGCAGTTCAGAGAGCCCATATAGCATCTACAATTTTTCCCAAATGATCTTGTTATCTTTATATTCAGTACTGTTCATATAGTTCAAAACATCCAATAAGAAATACTATTAAATTAAATACTATTGCAATAGATCCCCATTTTCAACCAATATATTTACTACACATTATTTAAGGATTCAAGTGTGCATAAAATGCTTTGTGATAATGAAATTTTAATCAGTAGAGCACTAAGAGAAGTTTAAAAATGCTAGTAAGATGGAGATGTGCTCTCTAAAAGTTGTGATAAAAAAACAGAAATAAAAATTTAAATGAATGGCACAGAATTCTTAGTGTCTGTTTATCCAACGGACCCTACACTTTCAACACCTGCAGTGAAGCAACACAGCTAGCTAAGGCATGACAAGATCACAACTTCTCTCTCATACCAAATATCAGAATCTGAAGTCACATTTCAAACATTGTCAACCTCTACCTGGATATCTTTGAACAGTAGCTATTTAAAGCATTTGTTTCCTTGGTAGAAAGGATTATTCTGTGATGTGCGAAGCACAAAGGAATAAACTGAGTCCCTTACTTTGAAGGCACAATTCAGAAGAGCAAATCCAGCTTTGGTCAGTTTGTATGGCAAGCCATACATGTTTAGCTACAATGCACATTCAATAAGATCAATGACCATCTAAAACACAAAAATCATTACAGTAACAAGTTTTCCATACAGTGGATTTAGATTTAAAATTTTACATTTATTTTTAGCATCTGGACTCATTTCAATTTCAATGCTTTCACCACAGATCAGTGCACACACACACCGAGGTATTGCTTTTAAAAACAGTACCTGAGGAGCTTGCAGAGAAGTTGTCTGAAGAGTTTCTGCTTGAGAATTAACATTCACTTCTGTCTCAGGTTGCTCCTGAAAAAATTAGAAGTATCACCACAGTTACACCACTTCTCACTATAAATGCTACTTATATAGACCTCCACAAAGCAGAATGCTTTATATTGTGCATATATAGCAAAAGAAAAAGGCAAGCATTGGTGCTTGCTGCATTGATACTCGTCCTTTTATAAGGCAGGAATCACCACATTTAGAGAATGTTTCCCTGATTAGGAATTCGACATCGACACAAGCTACATCACTTCTCAGTTGTCACTTGTTTAACCACTTAACACCTTTTACACAGAATCCTATAGGAAAACATTAATAATTCAACTCAAGACAAAAAGTGTAATATCAAGGAAGATCATGTGAAAAGCTTCAGAATTTGTTGGAAATTCAACCGCATTTCCACTACTTTTGCCACTCTGCCAGAAAGGTTTTCCTGCTGCTTTAATGGGTTCAGTCAGCTTTCTAAATTAATAGATGAGTATCAGAGCCTGTTTTTCAGGTGCAACAGTGGAACTACAGGGCTAAAGCAGGACAATGGCACATTCTCATTTTAATAAAAAAGTCTGTTAGTTAAAATTGTACCATTTAGTAACCATACTCTAAAAAAAGTGTGCATTTCAATGGAAGAAAACCTATGTTTGTTATCCTTCCATGGATATGAAGGACAAAAGATTTAGAAGAAACTGCCAACAGAAGCTAACAGGATTACCTGTGTCTTTTACATTGACCTGTATCCAGAGAACCTATTTTCGAAGTGAGGATTAAGTGCTTACATGTATTTCTGCCCTCACCTGTCTTAAGTTCAAAGAGATTTCAAGGTGACTACATAAGATACAATTCCTCACTTAAGGGAGTTGAACCAAAGCACTTTAACATAAGTTCAAGCGTATTTTTCAGAGTATTCTGAAGACAACAGAACATGCCTATAAAAACTGTATATGCCCAAGTGGAGGGCTGCTATCGTTACGCTAAAGAGAGACTGCCACCCTTTCTGTTCACACTAAGCAGAAAAATTGTCTGCTAAATTACAAGATACTGGAGGGGCACATTGCATCTCTGAAATCCCCCAAAGGTATGCTGTAACTTCACAAAATAATTTCACTGCCAGGAAAGATTTACCATCACTTGAAATATTTTATAGTCTAAAAAGTGAACAAGGTAGTGCCCAGGCTTTGGGATTCTCAGTTATATAGGGTAACTGTTGTTTAACTACATCAGGTTTGGGGTTTAGGCAAAACGCAGCATATTGACAAATCCCTTCCCCGATTTAACAAATTGATATATAAATATCACTAGTTTCTTCACCTTGCATAATACCATGTGAATGACCAGCAAAGAAATCATAATCCTATGTAACTTAGGCTCAACTTAGCCTGGCAGCAGGTAATGGACTCCAATTCATCAATACTGACAAACATTAAGAAAATAACATTCGTTTTGATATCTTTACTGGAGAATCTATACCTCCACACACCCTTAGTCATTCCTAGAGGGAAACACAGTAGTTTTCACAAGGAAGAGTCCAAATTAATATACAAAAAATTAGTCATAGATACCTTAGCTTCCATTTTTTCATGTTCATTCAAATCTATACAGCTAGTATCTTCACTTATTTCATCCTGCTGAAATGCAAACACAAACTATTACAAAACATAATGAAATTTTTTTAAAAAAAATCAACAAGACAATAAGGTCATAAAGTGTTTTTGAGTACAGAATTAGTTGTAAGACTTAGCATGTTCCAAAATAATTGCTTTTAAGACAAGAATTTAGCACTTAAACACTTGTGCTAATGTGGTACATGTGCCACATTATGAATATCAACCTAATAAAAAATACTAACACCTTAGCAAGCAAAAAACATCAAGCACAAATGCAATCAGAGTAGGAAATATCTGAAATCTGAAATACGAGAATCAGCACTCTGTGGGTGAAATTAATATTCAAAATTTTGAACACTGCTGTGGTATGACTTCAAAATCTCAAATACCTCTTCCATTTTAATTTTCTTAGGAGACTCTTCTTTATGGGGAGAAGATGTCCTTTTCACTGCTGTGACAGGGCTAGGCATTTTTGTTGCAACATTTCCTGAAGTTCTTGGTGATGGATTTAATAGATACGCTGAGGGAACAATTCTAGAGATGGTAGGCTTTGGTGGTGGAGAAATGGCTGGTTGTGTGGCAGTTTGAGGAATGCTTTCATTTGAAGTACCTATGGATAAATAATTTAAAGATCTTCAACAAGATGAGCTGGCACAGTCATTTCAGTTCAATCACTGGTATTTCTGGTCTCTATTCAAAACCACTGCTATCAAGCAGGCACCAAGGAAGAGGTACAGTTAATGGTATAAGCATCAAGTTTGGAACAGCAGGTGTGCATACACAGCACAGCTTAGTTTCAAGTTCATTCTTGAGCTTGGGTGCACCCTCAGCAAGTCTGCTGACAACACTAAGCTGTGTGGTGCAGCTGACATGCCAGAGGGAAGGGATGCCATCCAGAGGCACCTGGACAGGCTTGAGAGGTGGGGCAATGCAAACCTCATGAAGCTGAATAAAGCAAAGTGCAAGGTCCCACACCTGGGTCGTGGCAATCCCAGACACACCTACAGGTTGGTTGGAGAAGTGACTGAAACAGCCCTGAGGAGAAAGACTTGGGGCAGATGGTCTGGTGAAAAACTCAACACGAGGCAGCAGTGTATGCTCACAGCCCAGAATGCCAATGAAATCCTGGGCTGCATCAAAAGGAATGTGGCCAGCAGGTCAAGGGAGATGATGATACTCCCCCTCTACTCTACTCTTATGAGACCCCACCTGGTGTACTGTGTACAGTTCTGGTGTCCCCAACACAAGGACATGGAACTGTTGGAGCAAGTCCATAAGAGGGCCATGAAATTGGTAAGAGGACTGGAGCACCTCCCCTACAAAGACAGGCTGAGAAAGTTGGGGCTGTTCAGCCTGAAGAACTCATAGCAACATTCCAGTATCTGAAGGGGGACTACCGGGAAGCTGGAGAAGGGAACTGTAGTGACAGGACAAGGAATAATGGGTACAAATTGAAAGGGGGAAATTTAGGCTAAATATTAGAAGGAAATTTTTTACTGTTAAGGGTGGTGAGACACTAGAACAGGTTGCCCAGGCAGGTTGTGGATGCCTCAGTTCTGGCAGTGTTCAAAGCCAGTTTGGATAAGACCGTGAGCAACCTGGTCTAGTGGGAGGTGTCCCTATAACAGGAGGGGTTGGGACTAGATGATCTTTAAGGGTCATTCCAACCCCTTACCAGTCTATGATTCCGAGGGAGAATTCCTGTACCAAACCCAGGGTAGCCATGTCAGTGACACTCTACTTAGTCTAATTAACCCTGCTTAACAGTAGGCTATCCTAGCACAGGCAAAGCTCTGCACTAATACACCTGTGTTATTCATGGTACCCAAAGAAGTTTTACTGCTTCTGTACTCAGCCACAGTGCATTGCCAAGACTACCTTAAATCAAATCCAAGAGCAATCTGCTACTCGCTTTGTCAATCAAAACCAAAGTTTATCGCTTCTCAGGCTTAGATTACGTGATGACAAATATGAAGTCATCACAGAGCATCAGAAAAAGAACTCATATTATATACACCCTTTTGAAAAATGCTCCATATGATAAAGCTCTATCTTATCAATTGCCTACCTCAAACCAATAAGCACACATAGGGAGATGCTCCAGGATGAGCAAAAAATACACTGAGGAAATTTTTCATTAACAACTATCAGGTGATTAACGTTTTTCATTAACCAGAATACAAGAATGATAAACTGATATGGTTCCAAAACCAAAAACCAGTCATGTCATTTAAGCTGAATTTAGTGCTCATGGACACACTTAGTCACTTTGATGCACCTGTGACATGATAGAAACCAGAGAGAAGTAAGACTCCACCATCCCACATGTCAAGACTGAAATGAGAGATTTCATCCTGAAAGGCTAACCAGTTGCTACCCTTTTCCATCTATTTTTGACTTGCTCCTTGTACACAGCTAAAGCTCCATCAAAAAAAAGGAGTAGCTGAGTCTGCTAAGAGAACGTTTTCATCAGATGCTTTTATTCTTTGATTAAAGAGTCAAATTTTTAAAATTTTTTTTAAGTAAAGTGTACTTTTTCTTGAAGAAAATGGAGGATAAAATCAGCACACACAGTGGGACATATCTGAACAGACATCAGTAAGGAACATGTGTTCTGCTTACATCTGAGTCTTTTTCATTCCTAGAATCAATTTCATGAAGCACAAGGAGCAGGAACAGGGAGCACAGACTACAGACAGTACAGATCCATCGCGAGTATAACTACAAAATGAATTAAAAATAAATATAAAAATTGCTCTTCCGGTTCTAAATCGTTTTTTCTCATTTAACCAACTGAACTACAGACCTGCAATAGGTCATTGGAAAACTATTGCTATTGTGAACAGTAAATATAAATCCCCAAGAATACAAGAAATAAACATAATGGTATAAGATATTTTAGCATGATTTTCTGAGTCCTAAAGAAATTAATTAAATCTGTGTATCAAGAAGAACACGTTACGGCACGTGCTAAGACTAGGAGGCTCAAACTGGAAGAAAAACTGCCGTATAAACTTTACTAATAAAAATCAACAGAAACAATATGCTATGCCATTTTACTTACCCCCTGAGCTTTCACTGGAATTTATTTGTGGCACAGTGACTTCAGAAGCCTGTGTGTTGGTCACAGATGCTGCTGTTACAGCTGGCGCAGGACTGCTTCTGCTAAAGAGAAGAATTATGAAATGCTGAACACAGTAGTGAAGTTATGGTGCTCCATGGCCTGCCTGGCATGGTCAGCAAATGTAGCTGATATTTCACCCACATTACAGGTCAGAACTCACTAAGTCAGTAAAAAGATTCAAATGAGCATTGGCAATCTACTACCAAACCTAAGCAGCGGAAGCTATTTCAAATATTTAATTTAAATCACTTCAAGGATAGTTTATTAGACCAGGGAGAAGCTGCATTTTATAAAAAGGCAAAAATTAAGGCAATGTCTGCCCAAATAAGGTATGGGGGGAAAACACAGCAACTGCTTCCTGAAGGATGAAACAAAACCAGTGTACAAGAACTAAAACAGAAAGTTTGTTCTTAATCTACACACACCATTACAACAACAATTTCAGTCTGGACTTCCCAAGCAAAGGCCTTCCCATCACCAAAAAAAAACCGTTCTTTATTTAATTTTTAAGAAATTAGGAAGCAGTGTGTGTCTAAAATCAACAGGCCAGTATCCACTTGAAGTGTGACATCCTAGATATCAGAGACTTGTTTTAACAGCACAGTAAGTGTTTACCATTTACGACTTTATCATTTACCAAGGAAGACTAATTAAATAAGCACTGGCAAAAGCACTAAGTTAAATGAAGTATTTCATCCTATAGTGTCCTATAGTATACACATAATACTTCAGAAATGTAGGAGATTGATAAGTTCTCTAGTGTAAAAGATGAACATGAGACTCTTGAAAGAAGAGAGTAAATGTCATATATTTGGGCAAACTGGAATTTAGGTAGGAAAAGACTTAATACAGAAAGTTAGAGTTAAGAAAAACATACTTTGAAAATACGATGCAAAATTATGTTCCTAAGTTTAATTTGCATAGATATTATCAGTAATAGCAGTAGCACTACTGACTTCCAAGACAGAAAGACTAACTTCTTTACTGTCTCACACTTGGATTCAAAACTCATGTAACACTTCCTCACCCTCTCACCTCAATTTCCTGCTCACTATCTCTCATAGCCTCCTACTGCAGCACCCAAGTTTTTAGATCATTGTGCTCTTCTAAGCATTTTTATCCCATTTTATAATTCCTCATCTGAATTATTGTTATTTTTGTTGTTGTTATTATTATTATTATTCCAGTGCCACGCTAACTATCCCCAAAATTTAGACCTGCTCTAGTGCTCCAATTGGAAATAAGAGTGTCTGCAATCTCCAGTTTGGAACAGTCACAACCTGGTAACTGTACTCACACACGCAGTATTTGCCAGGCTTTTAACACAAGGAATTCAGGAACTGAGAGCAGCAACAAGACTGAAAGTTTCCATTACCCCTGAGAACTTCCGGAACTGTTCAATGGACTCGTCTTCATAGCACTAGTAGGCGAAGGCACAGACGTGCTGTTATCACTGTCCATAGACAAGTCGAGGCTGCTGTCATTCAGAGCTGTCAACCTGATCCCTTCTGTCGAATGCTGCAATCCCCAAGACAAAGGAAAATTCCATCAGTCTAATTAAAGGCTTTAAAATCAATGGAGATTCAGGTAATTTCAAAATGCAAACATAAATAAACAATTTTCAAATCCTTTTACATGTAAGTAATCCACTATCCTGTTACCACAAGCATTTACATTTTCATGTTCACAACTCTGGTACAGATTTGTCTGAACCAAACGTGTTCAAAACTAGAAACTGCTGTTGTATTTAGTAATTGTATTTTCAGCTTTATTTCAAGTTTCTTTGATTTTTGTGGACTGTTATTAACTTTAAAGAAACTGATGTACATCAAAACCATAACTAATGAAAAGAAATTAGAGACTCATTTGAACTTAGTCTGCAGAGAAGAGAAGCCCTTCTCTGACACAGTACTACACAGAGATGTATTATTAAATATTTACATTGTCCTCTGACACAGATCTACACTGTGTCAATAAAGACTTTCTATTCTTTAAAACAGCACTTGATATATAACAGTTATAGACAGAAAAAGCATGTTATTCAGATACACTTAACACAGAATATGTAACACTGGTTTAGCTTTCCAAAAAACCAAACAGACCTGTATTGCCCTCAGATTAAACTAATACAAAGCAGCAGGGATATCGAAATAGAGTGAACTGTTCAATTCAGTGTTCCAATCCCTTCCTCCTGGCTCCACTGAAAGTAAACAATATCTAGCACAGCACCTCAGTTAAACACCATTGCTACCATCTTCATATATGGCCACAGGTTAACTAAACTATACACTGAGGGAGCAAATCATCCCAGCCAGGCAATGGGCAATGTTCTATGTTAAAAGTGTCATTTAATCTTTTAATTAAAAGTGCATATGATACCAAAAGCTGCCAAGCTGCAGGTTGAAGAATACTTTCCTTGAAATTATCCCTAATGATTCAATATCAGTTACAGCAACAGACTATTCTCTTAAGAGAGAAAAAGGCAGCAACCAGTTCAACATTCCACTCTGTTTCTATTTGATGATTTGCAATTTTACTTTTAGGGAGAAGCCTGAGAGAAAAATCTAATATAAGAAGAAAGAGCTGGAGATAGCAAGAATCCCTTGTCTGCTTGTTCTATTGTACTGTTACAATAGATGTTTTCTTTAGGTAATCTGCAGGTTAAAATGCTGAGAGATTTAAAACCTTATTAATTACACTGTATTAAATCTGTTAGGGAAGGCAAACAAAATATAGTATTTCAGCCAGACTTGAAGATACTATCCATGTTGTTGATGTTCTGGGAAATCTAACTTTACATTTAGTGCATGCAGTAATACCGCTACGGTCAAAGGAGATCACATTGCAGGTAAAATTAGGATTTTGAAATGTGATTTTAGTTCTCTGATTAGTAAGTTTAAAAAGCTGAGGAATCATTTCTCAATGGTATTTTTACTGCTCTCAAATATTAGCCAAGTTTACCTTTTTCTTTTTCTGAAGCACGTGATTAGGTAACAGTTGGTGAAGTTGCTTACGTTTCACATGCCTTGCAGCAATCTTCATATCCATCTCAAACATCTTGCTGTTTATTGCTTGCCTATAAACTACACAATTAGAATAACATTATGGCATATTGAAGTATTTTGCAAAGTCCACTTACTTGCCCAGGCAGAAACAAATTGCATTTAAGAGCATTTATTACCTTCAAGAACAAGGAAAATGTTTCCTTGTTCTGGAGGAAGAAAGTGAACTGCCTACTATGCCAGCACTGACAGTACAAACACAAACGTTCCTTCAGAAACAGGTGACCTGTTTTCCAAGAAAAATATCTTGCAAGCACACAGTTCAGTTAGAGCTCTGAAGCAAACTGTTCATCTCAAAGTGACTACAGATAGAAATAAGATTTCCTTCCTCATAAGAATTACAGTATTTACAAATAACTGTTTTCTTCACAGTTGATTTTATTAACGCAGCTCCTGCAACCAACAGATTCTAATTCAGGCACTGAATGCTTTTTTGTCAGCCAATATATTACAAATCACTCTGGCTACTCATATACCACTGTGTTCTTATACAAAATTATTTATGTTCGGGTTTTCTTCTGTTCAGTTGGGGTTTTTTGTTGCTTTGTTTTGTTTTGGGTTGTTTGGTTTGGGTTTTGTTGGGGTTTTTTCATCTTGTATGGCTGTTTTAGTGGTTTTGTTTGTTTGAATTTTAATTACTGTAATAAGCCATTTCTCTTTGCCTCAGAACATCTTCTGGTGAGTCAACATGGTAAGTGCTAGCAAGAGAACTGCAACCCAGGATCCCGGGTTCAAGTAAAGCCAGGTAAAAATGAAAAACCTGATCTTTCACACCAACTATCTATACAATGTTGAACAAAGCTGCGGCAGATGTATGAATAAAAAATCATTCTGTAGATCTTAAACACAAAAAATTAGAAGAGGTATCTCCCTTATTCACTGTGTAGTTCTACAAACATAAGGAATCTCAGTGAATAGGCTGTGGAGGTGTAATTATTAAAGTGTTAACAGACAGGCACACAAAGAGCTCAATGAATATTGTGTATTAGAGTACTACACTAATTCTTGGTATTGAAGCAGCTTATAAAGCCTCTTCGTAAAAATTACATAATTACAGTTAAGGTAGGAGCACACTCAGCAAAACCAGACACGGCTAAAGGATTTCATGTTCCTGACGTTAGGTCTTACCAAAGTTTCCATACAAGGAAAACCTCACCCCCTCTTCACATCTCTTCCTCCCCTTGTTCTCACTCAAAAACAACCTATTCCCTAATTTTATCCTTGAAAATGCTTTGTTAGTTTTAATAAAATCTTGGGGTCCAATCCAAAAGACAGGGCAAAGAAGTCTTTAGAACGAATTAAAAACAATAAAGACAGATCCACATTAATTTCAGATTATAAAAAACCCCACCAACACAAACAGAAATTTTTTACTGGATTGTTATTTCAGGAAGAGTATTTACAAATTGAAGAGAAAATTAAGCATCAGTCTACAATGATTTTGATGAAATGCTACTCCATTTAAAACTGCATATATTTAGACAAACTTCAGGAATGCAGTGCAAGGAAATCCCATTCAAAATTACAAAAGTAAGTTGAGTCTTTTCATATCAAAAATCTCTGACAAGCATACAATTGAAATGTCTGTTTAAAACCAGTAAAAGACCTGAGAAACTGTAACTTCTAGCTTCTTTTACTCCTTCAAAGCAGCAGCCAAGGTATTATGTCTTTTCTAAATTCTCAAAAATTAGGATATATCTATAGTTTATTAGATAAACCTGCCAAAGCTATTGTTCTTACACCTGAAGTCACATTCTCCAGCTGTTATTGATTCTTCGCTTACAAACTTGTTATGTGTGTTTCAAGTTATTTTTGTGAATCAAAAAGTAAACAACAGAAAAAGTCAAAAAGCTTTTTTGCACTGAGTGTTGGGCATGAAAGTAAAAGTTACTGAATCAATTATCTAGCATAAAATGCCATGGAATAAAAGATGTTTTGTTAATCCACTGATAAATTAAGCTGATAAGTTAACAAAAATATTTAAAACTATACTCAAAAATTTTGAGGTTATGCTTGCTAGTTCACATATGCTAACTACTTTGTTCAATAAAGATTACAAAATAATGTACCACTTTTCGTGAGATCTGAAGATGGGTGCAAAATTTGTCACTTTTAATGAAAACAAACAGAAAATGGTTAGTCTGAAGTGTCTAGGAGCATTAAAACTCATTGAAAATGTGTTTCTTAAAAAATATCCCAAACTCCTTAGCTGAATCCTGCTACTCTATGTCTAGATACAATTCTGCTAACTATTGTGAACATTATGAATAAAGACTATACATTTTGAACAAAGACACTAACTTCAACAAGATTATCAACACCAGAACATCTAGAAAGCAAAACTCACCTGTGTCTGTAAAAGACTGAATGTCGTAGGTAAGATCGACACTTAAATTTTCAGAATTTTCAGTTTTCTTAAACACCAACCCAATCACCCACATTGTACGGTATTCTTCCCTGGAAAATTTTATATAAAACAGTCATGTAATGCTGACAGAATTAAGTAATTTAATAACATATCTGCTGCAAGAGACAACAGCTATACATTTTAGCTCCACTAGCAATGGGAAGCTAGCCATAAAAACACAAAACCCAAAACTGATTCAATAACATGTCCTTTTCATTCATGATATAAAAAAAGTCTTGAAACGGTGATATTTATCCCCAGCAAATGAACTAAGATCATCAGCAATATACTTCAACTGTGCTCCTATACAGATTCTCTCATGTAGCTACAACCAGTGATTGCAACTACAAAGAGATCTTCAAGTAATTAGAATCTATTCCCCAACTAAGCAACTTCCATTTTGCCACCTAAATGTGTCTTCATTGCTTAAATTTCTTAGCTGTAACTGCCCACAAATTCCCCTTCACATGGGAAAGTGAAAGAACGTACTTGGTATACACTGGGAAGATGACCTCTCCTCTGAAACAAGAGCTAACCAGAGCCTGGGATTATGCAGGCAGTTGTAGCTGTATTTGCCCACTAAAATGGTGCTGAGGAGGTACTGCCTGCTTTTGTTCCATTTCACTTGGAACTTGCATGTAATTTATGTACATAACTTCTAAAAAAAAAAGGCAGCACCATCCTGTCACTTGAAGCAGTTGATGTGTGGAAAAGCCAAAGAAGGCTTTTCACATATTCCAATGCAGACAAATTTCTTCCCCATTCTCACACTTCACACAAAAATATGATTCCTTACAAATTAATTACACCACCATCTAGAAATATAATAAATTCTTAAAGAGAATTTGCCCCCACACATCTGCAATTGCTGCTTTGAGCGGGGGAGGAGAGGGTGGCAGAGTGGGGAAGGAGTCAAAAAACATTTAAAATCCTGAACAATCTGAATATTCTCTTCACTGTTTCCACAACCTGACAAATTCTTTCATCAGTCATTATGATTTCAATTATATGCATCTGAACTGCTAAATTTTTTAACATTAAATATACTTAGTTACTCAAGAGTTTGGTTCTGCAGTGCCTATGTTCTGCTCAATTCTCAGTGCTGCCTCGTAATTAAAACAGCATCAGATAAACAGTAGTAACTCACACAGGTTATTGGCAAGAAATTATGCAGTTAATACAGCTATTAGCAAAAATACATTTTTCCTTATTTTTTTGTTTAGAAACATTCTTTTACAGAATTGAGTAGCTAATTCCACAAATGGTACTTGAGAAGAGCTTAAGACTGTTTGCCTTTAGATGCTGTCATTAAAAATTAATACTTTTAAAGTTCTAAAAAACATTAATTTTTTAATTAATTTGTATTTAAGTAAGCTCCTCCCTATTACACAAAAAAATGGCTTTGCTTACTTGTCAGGATTCTCCTTGGGTGCTGGGAATGACTGTGGATTCACATGAGCCAGTGTAATGAATTCATTCTTCTCCAGGTTTCCAACTAGAATACGGATTTTTGATTCCACCAAGCCCACCCTGTATAAATGTCATTCATTAGCAAGATTTCATTAATAGGGAATAATAGGATATCCAATATCATGTATCAGGATAAAATCCTCAACATTCTCATTATACTTATATTTGAGACTACTAATGAACTAGCACATATGTCAGATTAATTCAGATCAATAAACCCAGTGAAGGTGTTACAAAAACTGATGCAAGTGAAGTTTAAGAATGCCCTGCAGCTCTCTCTATGGCCTGGTTTTACAAATGGAATTAAATAGCAAGACATTATGCATCAAGTAAAGGGCAGTCACCAAGAAACTGCTACATATCTATCCAATATTCTTTTGGCTTCAGATGAATTTTAGAGCAGAAAAAATTCCCAATACCTGCCGATCTTAAAATTTCACTAATAAAAGGCAGCAGAAACATAGTTAAGGGGAACTTCTGTTTTGAGAGACAGCATTTCAAGTGATTGAAAACGTATCTCCTCACACTGCTTATTAAAAAAAGCACATTAGGCATTCACTAAATAAACGTGACAGTGCTGTTTAACAAAAATTTGAGCAACAGTCTTCAATTCCTGGTTTTTCATTCCCACTGTCTTTTTCAGAACTCTACACTCCATTTAATTCTGAAACACTGAAGCTCCACTTTGTTTCACTATGAAGACACTCCATGCATAAGATATCCCTTGTATCCAAGGTCAGTGGGAGGGAAGAAGTGGTGTTTTTGTTGTTTGGTGGGTGGTTTTTTTAAGTAGCAAGGATTATACTCACCATTCTAGTCGCTGTTTTTCTGTCGGTGCACTTGCTAGAAGTACAATATAATGCCTTTGGAGATAAAGACAATATGCTATTCTATATATCTTTCTAAAACTAGACATTCAAACCTTAATATTAAATTGCAGTAAATTCTACATTGAAAAATATAATTATTATCTTATGTATATACCCTGCATTAAATTAAGCACTGCTAAGTAGAAAACAGGGCTATGTCCCAAGTGTGTGACTAACAGACTTATCAAAACATTTCAGAGTTTAGGGCCATTTGCAACTACACTGCATTACCAGTAACCTCAATGCAAGGTTAGGAATGCAGCACTGGTTGAAAAGCACTACCGATATTTCAATACCTCATGAGATCAGGAATTTAACTGACTATGAGTCAAGAAAAGAATAGTTGTTCACAATCTACCTATACATGTCAATTGGCTTAGTTGTAACATTATTTCTGAAGAGTTAGAAAACTAAACAAATGCATACATGCTAACCAAAGTCAAAAATAACACCATGAAATGTGGTTTAAAAAAATTTTTATCTACATTTAAGAATTGTCTGAAGACACTTATCTGAAACTTCATAAGGAATGTTTCCTCTGATGATAATTCTTAAGCTCTCAACTATATTCCAGGATAATGAGTGTATACCCACTGTAAGTAGATTTCAAAGAAACAAAGCAAGAATGGTATTTAAACAAAGAAGCCCAAGGACAGTGGAATGGGAGACCATTACTTTTAACTTGAGTTTGTAATGAGGGACATGAGGGAACCTTACGTGCCTACAGACAGGTTTTTCAGAAGCTTAGCTGGGAAGTCTTTAACAACCTAAGTCATCCAATGCAGCACTCTATACTGATACAGCATGTTCAGGTACCCTCAGAGTAGGATTTAAAGAACAGCAGTAACACAAGGGACTAGACCCTAGTACATACACCTCTCATGGAAAGGAAAGCAAGGTCAATGGTGGTCAAAAACTACGGTGCAGAGTCCTCTGATGCTATTACAGGCCTTCAAATCCCAACAGAAAATCCCAGTCAACAGCTACATGTTTCTGTACTTATCTTTAGGTGGCAAGAGACAAAACCCTGCTAAACACTACAGTTCTCCAGATTCTGTCACAGAATGCAGTAAAAGGAGAAATGGAAGAGACATTTGGAGAAACTTCTTCCCTGTTCTGAGCAACATGAAGATAAAATGTCCTCTTCATTTTTTGCATTTTGTCAGTATTAAATGCTCCACAATAAAACATTATGGAAAAGAGAGTAAGGG
Source organism: Myiozetetes cayanensis (assembly GCF_022539395.1). NCBI lineage: Eukaryota > Metazoa > Chordata > Aves > Passeriformes > Tyrannidae > Myiozetetes > Myiozetetes cayanensis. The sequence goes on from NW_026087853.1 coordinate 12,214,337, forward strand.
TCCCTTTACTCAAATTCTGTATGAGAAGTTACTAGTTTCTACTATCGATTTATTCTAAGGAGTAGCAGACCCTCCATAAGATTCCTACATCATATGTACAACAGTTGCAGAATCCTTAATTCAGTAGGAAAGACATTTAAACTTTATATTGTTTTTAACCTTGTACAAACCAGAACAGATAAATCTCAAGTCTGCAAGTATTTGAAGAAGCAAATATTCCAGTTACTTATTAAAAGCAGTTCTCTGAAACAAAATTCTGAAGAACCATTTAAAAAAAGATTAATTTGGCTATGTCTGAAAGTCTCAACTAGTTAGTAGGCATCTAGAAAAAACCCTAAGCCTTATTTATGAAAAAATAAGTAATGATTAACTATTTTTGCTAAAATAGTGCTAGCTGAAAAAATATAAAAGATGCAATTTCTCCCCATTCCCCCCACACCTGTTAGTGCTGAGAAGGAATTATTCAGTCAAAATTTTCTACTGCCATTTTTAGTAAAAAAAACAGCACAAGTGTTAAGAATTAAGATACACTTAGTTTGAAAGGACCACTGCTAAATGTTGCAAAGATAAGACTTGTTATCTGTTCCTCATTTGTATTGTTATCACAAAGCATATGTCTAATTCAGAAGTATCTATCACTGCATTATAAAGAAGGTCTTAGGTTAAGTTTCTACCTCTCAGTGGTGACTTTCAGATGTCGGGTATTATTTTGAAGTAAATGGGTTTGGGTTTTTTTGGGGTCTTGGGGTGGGTTTTTTGTTTGGGTTTTTTTTTTGTTTGGTTGGGTTTTTTTAGAAATTGATGGTGTTTCTCACTGCCTCCCTTTCAGCATTGTTTTCATAAAAATAATCCAATGTAGATCGGATGGAATTGTAATACACTATTAACACAAGTATTTCTTAAAAAAAACCCCAAATTATTTAAGTCATACTACTTCCTGGGGGAAAACAACAACAACAAAACAAACAAAAAACCCCAAACAAACACAAAAAAACCAAAACAAAAACCAAAACCAAACCAAACCAAAACAACCAAACTGAGAATACCTGAACATGTTCCATTTCAGGTTTTCTTTATTATCTGTCCAGGAATTATACTTTATACAGTACTTTTAAGTCCTATAAAGCCAAGTGTTCAAACAACCCTTTTTAAAGGTATAGTTATATTCCACTTATTTAGCAGTGTATCTCTTTATTACAGGGAAAGAACAAGCTACAGCTCATTTAATGAGTGCTATTTCTCTCAAAACCACACTGCCCTCGTGGTCCTAAGCTATAACCATTTCATTCTCACACAACACTTGATACTCATGTTCTATCCATTTGAAATTATTCTTGTCACTTCCGTAAAGTGTAAAACACCGTATCTAGCAAGTGTATGTCCTTTGTTGTTTTTCCCTAAATCTGAAAAGTTTAAACCTACATGAAGAGCAGATAATACATGTTGTAACTCCTTAACTCCAAGTAATTGCTGATGTTTAAAAAATAGGAAGAATAACTAAATGCAGATTTCCTCATTTTCCCAATTTCTAATCTGTTCCTACCATGCAAGTATGCAATAGGTCCCAGTTTTCCTTAGTCACAGATCATCGAAGTTTATTTTAAACACAGATAGCAAGTCAAAAGTGTTCAGGAAAAATAGATATATAGCAACTAATTGCCATTGAGAGTGATACAGATTATTGATGCTATGCTTTCAGAGATGAAATGTTTGTCTCAGAGCAAGGATCAGATGTTCTTATCTGGCAGAGTACTACACACTGCTATGAATTTCAGCAGAACATGCCAAGGCATCTACAATTTAAACAGGAGAAGAGTGTGAAGAGAGGAGAAAAAATTCAAAACATCCAGCTTTCAGATGGAGATCTGACCAAGAGAGCCACATTTGCTGCATACAGATGACTGAACATAAAGATTTATTTTGTAAAGGTTACTAACTAAAGCTTTAAAATTAACCTACTAAGGGAAAATAGAAAATCTTCAGCAATTTAAGTTAAAGCAGGCTCCATAATACCATTCCACAGTTAAAAAAAAAAATTAGACCAAAGACACTTTGTGCAAAACAGAAAACCTGGATATATAATGTTGAGCAAGAGAAGCTTTTATTGCTAAAACTGTTAAAATGGCTAAAGCTGGTACACAAAAAACCTATTAAAATAGAGATTATTTCAAATGAAGTTAAATGCTTCCTATTTTTTCCTAGATTTGAAAGAAACAAAGAAAATGTGCTAGGGAACTTTTTAGCAAACTCTTCAGCAGAAACTGATCTGTCTGCAGATTATTTTTACTTCAAAACATAATATAACTTAACAGTGCTCTTTTATGTGTTTTCAAACTTAAACTCCAAAGATCAACATAAAAGCCATCCAAATGTTTTAAAGTTTTTATCATGCAAAAGGTATAGAAACAAAACACAGACACATTATGAAGGTCATCAGTCTCTTTTAATGGGGGAACTGTATATTTCAATCTTCTTTAGATTAGTACAAAACCAACCAACCACCCAACACAAACAAGTGTAAAATATATTTGATCTTGATTCAAGAAAAATGGGTCTCCAATTTCAATTGAGGGCAAAGAAGATGTAGTCCAGATTTTAATAATCCATATTTATTGTTAAAATACAACTTTCAGCAAGTCCGTATACATTTAACAAGCTTCTGCCCCACAAGCATATTAACTAGAAACCCTAAAAATGTGAAGTGTGAACTTCATTATTTCCCTTAGAGACATTCCAAAATCAGAAAAGCTAGGTGTGAAAAGAATTAATAAATATTCAAAAGCCTTAAGCTTGAACAAAAAAAAAAACAAACAACCTAGTAATAACTACTAGTACAGCTGGTAGTTAGTCAACACAATTGCAAAAATATCTTTTATTATCAGAGTGAACTGTTGACTATAATGACAGAAGAAAACATAGTTTCACGTATTTATTCATCTTCAATATTGACCTTCAAAATAAGTTCCTTTAATATCTTTTTTCCTGTGAGGTAAGACCCATTTTCAGAATGCTTACTGACAGCACTTAGAACATTTGTGTTAGTCAAACCAGCTGATACATCTTCAATTTTACTGGTAGCATACCAGTTGTTTAGTTAACTGCTGACATTCTAAATATCTAGTCAAGGACTAATAGGTTCCTGAAATACATGCTTAAGACATGAAAAAGTACCTGAGGAAATTATTCACTTTCTAAGAGAAAGGACAGTAGCACATTCACTCTCCCACTTTATAGAAAAATCCTAACAAAACACATTTTGGACATGTACTATATTTATAGTATATTTAAGATCCTGTGCTACAGTGCATTATTAGGTATTTCAACTGATAAACTTAAAATATTCTGCCATGCCATAAAATACATACTTGTACTTCTGAAAGAAGTTTGGAGCTTCAAAAAGTTTGGACCACTCTGCCTTACTCAGCAAAATTTCATCTGTGATAGCAAGACCTAAATTATCAAAAAAAAAAGAAGAAAAATTTATTTTTTTTTAAATAGTTTAGTACCCAGACCAAAGACAGTTATCAACTTGGCAAACACTACTACAATTTATTTCCTCCCTTCAAATTCACAGCAATTTATCAACAAGCTTACAGTCCAGTCATACTTTAAGTGGTCATTAGTTATACAAATCATGTGATTAAAAAGACCTCCAAAGGTCTGTATAAGAAATGTATATTAATTCAAAGTGATAATTTCACATATTTTTGTTCTGCAGTGTAACACTGCTCAATTTAACCTTTTGTATATGCCACAGTAACTACTTAGTTTAAAGAACAAAGACACCTTTTTCTTTTCATTATTTGAATCACCCGTTGTGCAAGGCATTGTACAGGGCAAAGAAACAGTGAGACAGTAAGGTACTGCTCTGGCTGAGGGAACTACTGGTAGTTGCTCCCTGCATCAAATCTACTCCTTTCTTTGATAACATCTTCTCTTATCTGCTATAATTATTCAAGTACATCACCAGGATAAATCCAGAGAACTCATCTTAGAGCAAGTATAATCTCCTATATTAGGCCTAAAAACTGGAACTACTATGGTTATTGTCCTTGTGGCACAACACAATATAAAGCCAGTAAAATCAAGTTTTTTTCTGATTAGTTGTAATTTTCAGAGCACAAGGCACTCTATTTAATTACCCTCAGTTTCTAAGAGTGAAGGACAGATCCACAGAAGTATCTACTAAATTTGCAGCTTTAAACATTGTTAAGCATGACGGACAAGCTCTACCTCCCTTGAAATAAGAGTCTCATGTCAATAAGTTATTTAACATCCACCCACCTCCCCCCTCACAGAGCATACCCACAATGAAACTATTTTAAATGTCTGAAAACATATAGAGAGCATAAGATAATACTCACCTTGCTTAAATTCCTCAACCATGACCATCCGTGTGGAAACGGACACATTGTACGTGGAGTTCTGCTGTGGGTATGCTGGTGTAATTATAGGCATAAGATGGTACCTATCACTGGGGTTTACCTACATATAACAACAGCCAATCAGTTTTCTTCAAGCATAAATAGCAGTTAACAAATTTGGATTTTTCCCTTCACTACAACCAAGTCTTAAGTTCTAAGAGACCTTAGTTTGCAAAGCAAGAGTTCAGAGAAAGTTTAGAAAACAGGGAAAATGCTTTCACAACCAACAGTGATGTGGGAGGGCAGTAACCTGTCAGCACATCAAGTTGCAGGCTTTTCAGAGTCCTGAACAGAACAATTTCCCTCTTTAATAGAAATTAGCTTGTGATCTCATGAAACCAAGGATACCTTATCACCATATGAGCACCTTCTGCAGAATGACTGTCTTCAGACCTTGCAAAAGATATTTTATACTTTATTTCTGCAATACTACTGAAAATTAAGAGCCAGTTTAAGAAAAGAGGCTCTAGGCAACCTGACGGAAGCATCACTTGCATTAACGTATCTTTTATTAAACAGCACACAGGGTAACAAAGAAAGAGACACAACATACACACAAAAAATACATTAAAAATATCATTAGGGTAGCAATCTTGTAGAAGGTAAAAAAAAGATAAAGTCACCATTAATTTAGCCCACTTTGATTAGTTACTACAACAGACAGTTCCGGTCACACACACTGACCTCAAACCCCCTATCTCAGGAATAACAGACTCAAGAACAAGTTTTCAACTGTCTTATGAAGTTAAATGTGAACTTTTGTCAACCAGAAAAAAACAGATTTGAAGTACAAAGGGGCATACAACTCAACCTCTGATGCTTACACTAGTCACCAAAAAAAAGATTAGTTGATCACCAACTATTCTATGATTGACAAAATAGCACTGAATACACTCATGCTATGCCCTCCTGAAACCTCAGAATGTGAGCTGTGCATCGCTGCAAGCTGTTTTATTGACTGCCTGAAGGGCATTAATGCCCAATGTCTTTAGCGTAAGTGCTACAAAGATGGAGATCAAATACTATAAACAATATACCAAGCAACTAAAAGACTTAAAGTTATGATCTTCTTTGGTGCAAGACGAAAAGACACATTGCTACAACTATATGGAACCAAACTTTTCAGGTGTGACTGTTGCACTAAAGTGAATTCAAGATACTTGTAAAAGTAACAGGTTTAAAGTCATAAGCAAACCATTTTAAGACTAGCAATTTTTAAAAAATGCATTGATTTGAGACATATATCTAATTATGCCTAATTTTTATTAAGATTACTTATTGCAAAAGTTGGGAGTAAACAGTACATTTGTTCAGCAAGTGTGCTTCAAGCGGTCAGTTCAGAAAATCAGGGTAAACTTTGTCCTGTATTCAGGAGAACTAGATGTTACTTTCAAAGAAGATATAACACCACAACATTAAGTTTAATAAATCCAAAATGAAGTTCACCTAGGATTCTGTAAGCAACCGAATTTATTGTACAGTGTGACTTAGAGGGGAAAAAATAACACACTAACCCTTGGGTCCCATACAGGCAAATTAAGATTGCATTCTTCTGGCTGTTTCAATAGCACTGGATTTGGCCATTCCCTGTTCAAAAAGATTGTAGCACTGAATAAGACTATTGGATAACAACGATGTATGTTCAACAAACAATACTTTTGAATGCGATCCTTCTTAACTCCCCTCTCAACATAAAGCACCATTTCCTCAAGGCTAGGCTGGTCTAACAGGGGTTGTTTAAATAAGTTGTATTGCTGAACTACAATACAGGAGCTATTAGCTTCTCCAGGGCAGCAGAGTAATGAATTTTCTGTAGTTTATAGCTACTGGTTTAGGTAACTAAATTAAACTCCCCTAAATTCTTCCTAAAATACACCAATCAAAGAAAATTGCTCTGTGAAGACTGACATTAGGTCCATCTTCAAGCTAGCTGTTTCATGGACAAACTACAGAACAAACAGCCAGCATATTTACAATAGCATCATTACAAACCATATGTATTAAAACAAAATTATAATCAAGACAAAAAGAAACCATGTTGAACGAAACACTAAAAATAACCGTTCTGTTCTTCAAGCTGTCTTAACCCCCTGAATAAAACTATCTTCCTATGAAGAGTACAAGTTAGTTAATCTCTTGGAATTTGTACATTAACGCTCCTATGCTATGCATGTATAAAATAGACAGAATTAGAAGAAACATTAAAAGGATTGCAACCCACAACCCTCTACTACTTAATGTGGGAAAAATATTACTTAACACTACATACCTCAAGGAGTCTATAAAGCCTATGAATTCAAGACAGTGAAAGTGTGCAAATTATCTTCACATTAAGAAGAAAAAACACTATACTTGAAGTAAAGCAACACCTTAGTAGAACACCTTGAGACACATTACAGTGTCTCATGAAGAATATAGATATCCAGACATGGTCTTTCAAGGAAAACAGTATTCATTTGTAATCTGCAGAGTTCACTTCTGTCTCATTTATTCTAAATTTATTTAGAATGTTCCCATCAGAGTTATTCAAAAGATCTTTCTGAGGTAACTGGCTCAAGAGTATGAAACTGTATGTAATTCTGGAACACCTGCCACTCCACACTGACAAGATTAAAAAAACACATTTTTGCCACTGCTCCTCCTAAACCAGATACTTAGCATACATCCTTTATCAATTAACCCAGTTATCCAAATGTTAAGAGATTTTAAATTTTGGGGTCTCGGCTATTGTTCTGAACTATATTAAGGATTTTACCAGTAGATTAAACGGAGTTTTAACAAATACGTGAGAAAATTTTAATTAAGAACTGGGTGGTTTTGGTTTGGATACTTTAAGAACAAGACATGTTGGATGACTTACTGAAAGTCTTAAGTGAAAAACTTTCTAGTGGCAAGAACAATGCTTCTAACTATGGTCTTAACCTGGTAACAGCTAAAAATAGTACCATAAAAACAGGACTAAAATTTAGTGTCTACAAACAATTTTATTTTAGTTTAATCTAAATTAAAACAAAACAAAAAAAAAAAACATACCATTTAGAAAATACCAAGAAAAATTTATGTACAAGAGTTGATGCTATTGCATTTGGATAAAGCTGGCAAGTTCTTGCTACTAGCATAGCCCAGGAAACACCGCCAAGGAAACCTAGTATATTGGAATAGATGTTGTGGCCTGCGGATTGAGAAGGGAAGAGATAAAAGGAGAAATATCAGTAACCAATAAGAAGTAATGAAAACGTCACAAATTTTGGAATAAAACTGCTTACGTTTTGCCCACAGTTTGATAGCTCTCAGTGTCAACCTGAAGTTGTCAATGTTTGGTACTAGATGCAGAATTTCATCGGTTACCCGGCAACCTGCAAAAGAAAGAATCCATTTCGACTGCTGCCTCCAAAGTTTTTTGCTTGCTTCTCCTCCTTCACCTCCAAAGCTATCAAACTTTTTAGATCAGCACGTTGGAAACTCATCTCATATTTGGATCTCTTTTTGTTTTGAATTAGAAAGCTTATCATATTTTCATTTGACTTTTGATTTTTACAGCAGCACTCAGGTAGACAATTCACGTGGGTGTAACAGCAGTTTTGGACTGCTATTTGACTTTCTGCTACTACAATATAAGCTGACCTCAAACTGACAAGCATTTTGATGTGTCCAATTCATCGCTAATGACATTTCATGTATGTTTATGCACAATAAAACACATACAAATTAAAAATCAAACACATCTTTATTTACAGAAATAGGTAGTGCTCCATACAAAAGTCTTGCAACTCCCATTAATTTCTAGAACCATTTAATAACCAAATAAAACAAAAAAATTATAAACAGTCTTCTCTCCAAAAAATATATAAAACTGTCCATAATTTTATTTCTAGATACGAAGCTACTGTATTTTCAGTCAAGTCCATAACTACTGTATCAAAGAACTTAGGTTACTTATTTTAAGATTAGACAAGAATTTGATACACAAAACCATATACACATACCATTAAGACTTCGTATGCATCTAATGTCTAAATTTTTAAGTAGGCTGTCGTCTCGTAGGTCTAAGTCTTCAGGAATAGTTTGCAGTGCTAATCTTGCAAACAAAATATCAATCTTAAAAAAAAACCAAAAGAGACATGACATTAGAAAACTGTTCTTTGTTCCGTACAATTAATTCTGTAACTCATTTTCATCAAGTTTACTAATAACAACAGCAGTCTTCCTAGTACAAAGAATCCCTTTAAGTAATACATGCTCACACCCTTCACAGACATTAAAAGAAACACTTTCAGATGCTTCATCTATCTTTTGGCTCCTTTTCCAAGAGGATAACATACACATTAAGATTTATATGGAACCAGCACAAACAAAAACTATATTCACTGTTTTTATGTAAATAAATATCTTTTGGGGAGAAGCACCTCTTCTAGGTCCAGAATATAAAATTCTACCACATCAGAGCAAGCCTTGAAAACATAACCCTAGTTTTAACCTAAATATTCCAGAGAGGAATTTTAGAGAAGACTGACAGGAGATCTCACTGCAGACTTCAACATCCTCATGAGGGGAAGGGGAGGGCGGGTACAGATCTCTTTACTCCCATGACTGGTGATAGGGATCTAAGGAAATGGCATGAAGTTGAGTCATGAGAGATTTATGCAAACGGCATGAAGCTGAGTCATGGTAAGATTAAGCTGGGTATCAGGAAAAGGTTCTTCACCCAGAGGATGGTTGGGCACTGGAACAGACTCCACAGGGAAGTGATCACAGCCCCAAGCCTGACAGAATCCAAGAAGCATTTGGACAACATTCTCAAGCACATGGTGTGATTCTTGTGGTATTCTGTGCAGGGCCAGGAGTTGGGCTCGATGATCCTTATGGGTCCCTTAAAAATCTGCATGTTCTATGATTCTATGAAAATTATCACTGAATTACAGAAAACGTTGGAGACCTTTCCCATCTAGCCCTGTAAAGCACACACATAAGTAGTTGCCTTTATACAGGACCTGTATCTATGAGGAGTCTACATATCTGATTACAGAAAACAAAGGTCTGAAAACTCAGCAATCTGCTGAGCAAGTGTATACATTTTGAATTTATTTCCAATTTCTTTCCTATTACTTCTAAAATACTTTAAACCATAACAGCTTTTCTAGGCCAAGAACACCTGAAATACTGTTCAGTTCTGAGCTAGAGTTTTATATTGCCCCACACACAAGGACATTGCACAGAGTGGAAAAGTCAGTTTGCCTTTTTATCAGTCAGTCGATGCCAATACAAAGCATATATCAGCAGCCTGTCTGGTAGACAACAAGGGCACTTCACCAGATGAGGTTTTTAAATATAAACTGGTATCCCTTGACCTGCACAACAATGAAATACCTAGCTACATTATTTCAGTTAAAATGAAGCTGAAGATACCTTAAAGATTTTTTTGTAGGTACTTAAAACTTTGCATCTGTATGTTATAAACTATGAAGCATTTCACAGAAAAGTCATATCTAAAGTATTCAATGCATTTCTTATTTCAAAGTCCTTCATAATTGGTCTTCTCAACAATCTGCATTGCAAGCAGAAGTTCCTACTTACGTCAAAAGTACTACAATGCAAAACAAGTTCAAAATCAACTTCAAGTTCTGCTCTGATCTCTAGAAGGTCTAGAATTAAAGATTCAAAGTTCATTGACAATAAAAGAATATTTCAAATAAAGAAATTAATAGTCTGTCCTATGTAACTGGGGGGGATGAGGGGGAGGCAATCAGTATTCTACACGAAGAACAAAAAAATTCCAAAAGGTTGTTGCTTATTTCAAGCAAGAACATAAAATCCTTTGTAAAAAAACTTCTGAAGTTTTACTGAAAGGATCACCACAAAACTCAACTCTTTTCCTCAGTTATAACTCCTGACATGTTTTGTCTGGATTAGCAAAAGGAAAACTGAATTAAAATCTTTTGATACTGACAAAACTACAATCATCAGAAATTGTGGCCCAGCAACACTAGTATATACAAAGAGTGTGCTTGCCATAAGATAGTGCTCAAAACTAGAGAACTCTCATGCGCAGTCAGTAATGTGAGTTAAGTCTCAGTCATAAACCTAAGCCCATCAAAGCCCATCATAAATTACTATACTGGAACAAGATACTACTTTTAGAGTAAACAGTCCCTTTTTTCCCCTATTTAGGTTTGTATTTTGAAGTTCATTTTTTTCAATAGGAGAGACAATACTGACTTGAATGTTGGGGGGAAAAGCAGCAAACATACAACAAAAAGAACAAACTTACCAGGACAATTATGGCAAGTTTCAACATTTAGAATGAATATATCAGCTATGTAAACAGAAAACAGATTCTCCAGAAAAATGTTCTTAATACCCAGCTGTGGATGGACAGTAATAAAATGGCTGACTCAGATGCAGAATCACAGGCTAGGTTGCTGCACAGTATCACATTCCTCTGCACATCGCTCTCACTGGGAGAATACACCTCTCTGCCTAAGTGTCAACTGACACAAATGTTGATGAAAAGACAAGTAAAGTTGGCTTAGTGAGGGCTAAGGTTCATCCTCCCAACATACAAAAATTGCCAGTACCCTGTGGTCATTATAACTGCAAGGCAGAAATTTAACTCAGTGGGAGAGAAGGAAGTGTCCCATCTTGCGTACAATACTGCCCCATGTCATCTGCCAGAAGATCAGCATGGGAATTCTCTCCCACTGAAAAGTGTCCTTCTTACACCCACCAGTTACTGTTTGGTATAATTCAAATAAAAGTTTGAACTGCGTGTGTATGAATAGTCCGTATGTTTTTGTCTTGTCCCCAAAAAAGATGACAAGTTGACTATATAAGTCTGAGAACCATTAATAAAGAATCTTCTGAAAGCATCATTCCTGTTTTCTTGGGAAAAAAAAAATCAAGTCAAGCAAGTTCAGCACTCTATGAGAGATGATCAATCAGGCTTACAGGCACAAAACCCATTGTTTTGGTTGTGTGTTTAGAGACGTGAAGAGATCAGGGCAAGGGGATACCCAGCTTGCCTTCAGTAGTACATTTTTGAGGACTAATTAAAGACCACAACTTCCTATAATATAAGATACTGAAGCATATCTTTGATGCTTGGACAGTTAACCATTAGCAGTCAAAAAATTGAGGTCACACTATGAATATAATTTCTATTCAATGTTAACTCTAAATAATGCCAATACTGGTACTCTACAGGTCAGTAAACTAGTCAGTACAAGTGGGTAGCAGTGCCAAAAAAAAAAAAAAAAAAACAAGGAGATATTCTGCTTACAGCTTTAAGTCCATCGAGAAAAAATTCTTTCAGTCTCAAATCTCCACACAGCTGAGGACTGATGTCAAGGACTTGGGTATGAACTTAAGAGTTACTTAAATAACATTCATATTAATAAATAATATATGACTTATAAAGATCTTAAACTTTGTTTTAAAACCATGTTCTATCAAAACAAATTAAAATATGATCTTTACCTCTATTCCATCAAAACAAAGTTTAATAACTGGGACGAAAGCTTCTTCAACAGCCTGGGGGGGAAAAAAAGTTGTATTTTATTTTAAGTATAGAGAACATTTACAAACAATAGCTACCAGGTCTAAACAATTATAACCAAATGCTACTTATATCAATTCTTTTCTGTTTTCAGCTTGATTTTTGTCAGCAATGTCTTTCTCTTCTTTTGAGGATTTATGCAGTAAGCCCTAACCTACTATGTGCTGCAGCTGTCAAGATGTTGATTATAATCCAAACCTGTACCAACCAGCTCTGATAATGTTACCCAGGGTCCAACCCTCTTTCTCCCTACATACAGGACATGATCAAGCATCTTCTACTCCTCACAGGCATCTCCCAAGTACTCCAAGGCCAAGCCATGAGGATTCTTAGTCTAAAAGGCGTCTTATTTCTGTTTCTACAGTCCATATTTTATGAGAAAACAACTGTGTAACCATGGAGTCTGACTTGAGATCAGCTCAGTGGGTTAGAGCATGGTGCTGGTAATAACAAGGTTGTGGGTTTGATCCCTGTATGGGCCATTTGCTGAAGAGTTGGACTCAATGATCCTTGTGGGTCCCTTCCAACTCAGAACATTCTGTGAGTTGCAGGTTACCAGTTTCCACAGCTTGAGCATCTTTTCTAAACATGGTCAATAACAAGGTACTTTTACAAACAGTATCCATGATGCAACTCTAGGACTTCACATTTACTCTGTCATCAGTTATGAGCACCATTTTCCCAAACTGAGCATCCAAACTAAACGCAAAAGTGTCCCAAAAGATGGAAATGTACAAACTTTCTTAGAACTAGTCTGAATAACTTAAACTCCCTGACCTAAGAGTTATTTGCATCACTGCAGAGCCACACTGAACAGCACACATACCTTGCTGCCAAATCAACTACATTACCTGGAGTTAGAGTTTATAGCAAAGTTGAATGGAAATCTGAATCCTCTTAATTATAGCATGTGGATTTAAAGATTACTAGAAGTGTTCAGATAATAAAGCATTCAAAATAGTTTCACTGCATATAGTATTACCATCAGATGTTTGCACTACCCTGGTAGTTACCAACCATAGGAAGAGTGGAAGAATGTTGCAGACACAGTTCCATTTATTTTATGAGAGCAAGACTAAATCAAACAAAGACTTGTCAGCAACTATCTTTATCTAAAAAAAGAAACTGCAGCATCTAAAATTTACTGAGCTAATACTGAAAAGGTTAAAGTTCCCAACCAGTTAGCCTAGTAAGGCTTGTCATTTAGGTGTAACAGAAACAAAATACTGTGTATACTACTGTCTTCCACTACGACAAAGGAAATCTTCATTTTTACACGCTAAAAATCTTGCACAAGCATCGAATAATGAGACACTAAAAATATAACTTTCCTTTTCAAATGCACAGCCAATATAGAAAGTTTAGTTATTATCAACCATTGTAACTGTTTATAAGCATGAAATTACAAGAAAGCAGCATAAAATCTTCATTAAACACACACAAGTTTGGTCCTGATCCTCTTCAGGCTAACACTTACACGGGTACATGCCCGCTGCTAGACGGTAAGCAGAAATTTTGCCATACTAGCACACATGCTGAGAAATGGTTCTGCCATCCAGATTTTTAAATGAGTCTCACTATTAAGTGGGAGTAGAGAAAATCTGGAAGAATCAATATTTATTTCAAGTCTGGTGATAGGTTTTGCTGCAGGTAAAGTAAAAATCCACTGTAAGCCTTAATACTAAAGTTATAGTTACTTATTTAATGCATTACTATTGACTTTTCTGCATTCTCAGGTCAGTGAGCTGTACCAGGCATTTCACATACCCTCAGATCTTTCACTTCTTCCTGCTGTTTTAGTTTTTCATAAAACGATGTGAAAAAATCACTTCTTTCAACATGTCTTGGTGCAACACAGAGGGCATCAATATCAGCACCTGAAATGGATAATTAGCAGAAGTAAATTACCCAACACTTCACATGCATGGAATGCCAGCAACAGACAACCATTTTTTCTTGAAATTAAACAGCAATATTTTGTTTCTCATCTTGTGGAATGTTTTTTCTTTGGAAATGCTAAGTCAAATGAAAAAAAGTTTAAGGCCATTAAACATACTGAACACGTACATACACTCGTTTCAATTGTGGAACATTTGTAGTAATTTTCAAAGAACAAGACATGAGAATCGAAATATACAACTTCCTCAATTTTTAAATCATTTCCAACTTTTTTGTGTGTTTCTCAATCCATGATAAAAACATAAAATAGGAATATATTTCTTTTATTTATAATGAAGACCATATGGTTGACCAAGAAAACAAAGAAATCTAAGACCACCTCAAAAGACAGAAAGATCAGTCATTAGCTCAAACACACAGATTTTTATCATAAAAGTAAATGTTACCTTTTGTATGAACCCCTAATCTATAGGATCCAAAGGTAAAAATTTTTCCTCCAACGTTTTCTATTACAGACTGTGGAAGATTCTAAATGGAGCAAATAAAATTGGTTATTTTACCTTAAGAAGTTGTAACAACACAAACAATTTATTTTAAAACAAGAAGAAAAATATTCCACAAAATTTATGCTGTTTAAACATTGAAATAATTACCTCAATATTTACAGAAAAAAACTGAGGTATGTTTGCCATTTGGGAACTACTGGTAGCATCTCAACTACATTACACATTACTGCCTCAAACCTCGTAATTGTTCTACCAATTCTACACTTCAGGTGCAACAGCTTTATAAAATTACAGAGATCAAACACATTTTGCTTTACTCAGGCATTTCAGATTGACTCAGAAATTGATGATGGATTCCAATTTAAAGCAACACAAAAATACTCTGCACAGTATCAGTTACTTCCAGAGACACCCATACTATACATAGTCTTTATATTAAAAAAATTTGTGTTTGGGAGAGATATTTATGTTCAAATCATTCAGGTGCATCTATTGAAGTTCCTAGATTTGTATAATCTATAAAAACCTGCTCAATCCACAGTACTGTGGGCAAAGAGAGTTATCCTTTCACAACAGGATACAGTGCTACAATCTGAGACCCTACATGAATGGTTACACAGCAGAAGATAAAATAAATCAGAATTTGTATTTTGCAATGTATATTAATTAACTTTAATAACTTCCCATCTTATACCAGTCATGATATTCTCACTATTTTGTTTTCAAGGATCAAGACTAATACAGCAGGGCTGTTCCTGCCTGTAATCTTGTTCAGAAGTGTAGAGAATAAATAAATTCCAAATATACTCAGAGCAAAATTGCTTAAAAATTTAGGGGTTTATTCCTAAAAAAAAAAAAGCCACTTTTTTGCAAGTCTGTAATCATTAAAAAAAACATGTGTGTGGGGACAGGGGTTACTATAACCTGTCAAAAACACTATCATTATTATCAGTCTACAAAAGTAACATTACAAGATTCACAGTAAAGAAAAAGACCACAGACCATAAGTGTACAAGAAGTACATTTTAAGATCTAATACTGTTTCACAAAGCCAAACAATCTAAGCATATGATTAATACAGCACTATATGCATGAATTTTGACAAAAAGTCAAGTTACATCTATCCATTTCTTTCTTTGACAAGGTTATACTTCTTTTAAAGGGACAATGCTGCCTGGTAACAAAAGAAGCTACACAAAGATGGTATTTGTTTTCAACCCCAAATCTAAGGTTCATCCCATTTAGTCTAGGAACATATTTTAGAATTATCTTCCTAGAGCAGTGTTAGAATCACAGTACGAGCAATTCCATGTAAAATATATCCATACCTTGCTTTCACTGATTTCCCGTATCCATTCCTTTACCAAGTTATTTAATTTTCCCAAAATTAGAATCCTATTGATAAAACAGCAGAATCACAGGTCATGAACTTAGATCAAACCAGTAGTATTTTAGGACCTAGATCATCATTACACAGTAAGTCAACTACAATAAAACTGTAGATCTAATTACAGATCTTTTTATATATATGTTGAAACCAAGTCTCTTTTAGAACATTCCCATTATATTCCCCCCTTAAAAATATTCAAGTGACTTAAGCTCAAAAAAAAAAAAAAAAAAAAAAGCATGCAAGGCATACACACATTTTAGATATATGAATTCTACTGATTTTCAAAGTAAAACTTTAATTCTTATCACACATACATCTAAAAGGAAAGTGAGAAGCAGTACTGTGAGGAAAAAAAAAACCCTCTAGAAAGCTTAATAAGTATAAGGCCCACAAAACAATGAAGGGGGAAACATGCAAGCCAGCCTCTAAAATTTAATAGTCATTTTAATTCCCTTCTGTGTTTTGAGGTGTTCCTCTTAAGGTGAGAAAAACAGAGCTTACAATTCCAATAGGAATTTTTTCCAATAAGAAAGCATTTGAAAGAACCCCAATGCACTTGCGGTTCAGTAGTCAACTACATGTACCCCAAGACAGGGAAAAAACATTGTTAAGAGTGTTTACTCACCTGCGTTGTAGCTCTTCTTCCTCTTCAAATACGCCATAAGGTTTTAGGGTTTCAATTAATTTCTGGGTAAGCATGCAGTCAAACTCCTTGGGGGCAGCTAAACTGATAGGTGAGGTAATGCCATAATGCTTCTGTAGTTGCTGTGTTTGTGATCCCTGGGTTGTAACGGGACTAATAAAGGCAATTAAATAAAGTTACTGACAGAAACCAACAAAACAAAATTAATCTACTTTTTATCATCAGAGTAACAGGCAAGAGATAGATACTAAGAAAATTAAAAGTTAAGCCTAGTGTTAACATTTACATCACAAATCAAGCTGTTAAATCTCTGCTATTAAGGACACCAACAGAATTACCTTTCTCCAACTCTTAATACTGATTGCAGGGTTACAAGTTGCTATGAGTCATTTTTTTACATCAGCTGACTTCACACTCTCAAAACGTTCACCTAAGGAGGCTTTAGTATATTTTGAGCCCATCAGCATCATACACTGGTTTTAAGCTGACTTCTCTCATGGCTACCATAACTTGGTGAGTTGGACAAAACACGTCAGCTCATCCTATGATGGTAATACTACATACAGCCTTGCTTCATGGGGGGCTGGGTGAAGGGTATTTTTTAATTCACATTATGCATTAACTTTTTTCCCCTGGATTTTTTGTTTTCATTCTACTTGGGCAAAAGTTTTCTCATCAGTTTAGGCTTCTTTAACGTTCATTAAGTCTGAAGCAAAGAGGACCCTTCATGTCAAAAAGTCAAGCTGACAGAGTAAATCAAAGTCCCACTCTTGGCAGGCATAACATTTCTCTGCATATTGCTGTAATATCAGTCCTTTGTGTTTACAAGTATTATATAAGATTTCTTTCATACATAATGAGAAATATTTTTATCAGGTTAACTATGTATTACATGTGGAAAAACTTCAGTACAACTTCACATATACTTTCACAATTTGTCACCATCATCTCCTCAGGATTTCATTACACATTTCCACAAAGACTAAGTATTAAAAAACCCACCTAGACTTAAAATTGACAGGAACCAACAAAACATGATATAATTTGCCACAAGTTAAATTCATTGTAAAATGATTTTAAGTACTATAGTTCGTTTGCAATCAAGAATTCAGTCACAATGCAAGTTTCTCACAAAGCAAGTTCTAGCACATCTGCCTCTTTGCTCATTAGCAAAAAAAACCACAACACATGAGGAAAAACATGCTAAAAAAGTGTACATTAAAAAAACAACCCCAAGTAATCATGAGGAGTGAGGCAATGTCTGGGAACATTATTTGATATTGTTTCCTTCAGCTATGAGCTTTTAGTCACCTAATGAAGAATTTGATAGCAGCTGAACAAATCATATAGACCTCAGGGCTTAAGGTATCAATAAAAACATTTTTTTAAAAAAGCTGTTCAGATGAATTCAAATTAAGGACAAAGGAAGCCACTAAAACATCTTTTTCTCTTAAAAAAATTTTAGGAATGTCAACACAAATAGTTGCTCCAACCACTTAGCTGCCGCTAAAAAAAGCAGTCAGAAAACAAAAGGTCTCAGTATATAAACATCCTTTGGGTATCTCGAATATTTTTACTTATACCACAAAGCAAGTAGTTAAATTTGAACTACAATTTCTCCCCTTTTGCCAACTGCTAATATGAGAAAATAAATTTCCTTTTAAGATTTTTCAGTTTACTGTTACAGGTTTTTAAAGCACTGATATAAAGCAATCAATATAAAGTATTTTAGCTTTTCCTGATGGTCTGACTACAACTTTCACACATTCATAGCTAGAAAACGTATCCAGTTTAACAGATATTAGACTTACAAAGGCAGGTAAAACACAGCCTGGCAGAGCCTGTTACTAGATTTCAAAAAAGACTCAGTGTCACTCAAAACCAGACTCTGTGAAGCTGACTCCTCAAGTCAGCAATGCTGACAGTGGCCTCTTCCACCTGCTTATAAGGGCCATAATTCACCAATTCAAGAACTAATAATTAAAAAATCATCTTTTATCTTACCTGTAAGATTACAATACATAAAATCCAACCAAACAACAGATCTCTTCCCTGATCTGGTGTACACACAACCCTGGCACTGCAAGGTGCAGCTCTGCCTTTGCAAAACACCACACTGCCATGACTTGAACTCCTTCAGGACCACCAGAGCTGGCCAAGGGCACAGACAAGCTTTGAAACCGTTCTCTAAACAACAGCTTTAAATAACCAATTAAATCAATCACCAGATACACATCTTTGGAAACTGTAACATAAAAACAGCTACAGTTCTTATATTTACTTTTATAACAATGGAACACGGTTGTTGTTAACAGCCCAAGAACTTCCTAAAACAAGTGTTTCACCTGTGTGTAACACTTCTCAGCACAGCTACCTCCAAGAAGGTTTTACTACCGCAGGGGGCCTGATGAAGCCTACATTTTAACACAATCCTGAGGAGAATATACTCATTTCCAGATAAAAACACTTAAATTTAAGCTCAGTTGTTTACACTTGCTGAAGTTAAGTCTAATCTAAGGTTTGTGTAGCACACCAAAGGATATCAGAAAAACTCCTTTGGAAAAAAAATGGTATGGCAAGAGTTTGTTAATTAAGGATCAAATAAAGTAACTGTGCTAGGTAATCCATGTTTATTTATTAAAAAGACACTAAGTCACGAAAGTTACTATAAAAAAAATAAAGGTTTATCTTCTCCCCGCCCCCTATCTCCCACAAAATCAAGAAATTTCAAGTAAAACATTTGCTAGCTGCTTTTTAAAGTAAAAGTAAATTACCTTTGAGAAACAAACTTTTACGTGCTTGTTATTCCAACTTTAATGCTGTATTTACATGTTACATTTTAGCCAGAAAATGCTAATGATCAACACTTCTAGACTCATCTTCTATTTTTCCTAAAACCATGAAGATCATACTCATATTCCAATATTTTCTCTCCTGGTAAGACTTATGGACATTCTCGTTTTTTACCTGTGACATGTCCAGAGAAGAGCTTAAACTCCTGAATTCATTCAAATCAAGAAAGATGAAAAGTCAGGGAAGTATTAGAGATAACCTTGTACTCAAGAGCATTAGAAATGTTAAGGCCTTGCTGGGGGGTCAATACCTTGATGTCGTGTCACATATGCTAGTCACTGAAGTTAAGCATTAATGAAAAACAAAGTATTAAACAGCAATTGGAAATCCTATTCCAGCTATTCAATCTTGACAACAGCAGAGGCAGATTTGGCAGACGTGTCAAGGTCTGACACAACTGAAAGCCTGAAAAAGCTTGTTTGGGGCTTGTTCCTTTTTCTAAAAAAACAAAATAAAACAGTAACAGAAAACCCAAACAAAAAACCCAAAAATCCTCAATCTTTCCTTTTAAGATCACAAGGAAAATTAAGACACAGTTTGGGGCTTTTTGGTTTATTTGTTTTTAGTCAACCACATTGTTGAAGCTCTGGTTTAACCTGGATTTTTGAAGAGCTTATACTGACAATTTAAACCATCTGCAACTTGGACAGCAGCTACAGTGGATTAATTCCAAAGTGTTATGATCCTGTATTTCATATTCAAATATTAATTAATCTTATCTCTAAGAAATGTACATGTACTTTTCCCCCATATAAAAGCACAAACAGACACAGCTCTAGTCTGTGCTAAGCTGACAGCAACTTCTTTACAGCACAGTTTGGTAGGCACTACCTTCTTATATTGTTATCAATAACTACCAAATTAAAAAGTGCAGACCCTGGCAATACTAAACTGCTAAAACCCATCCTAAACAGAGTGAAATAGCAGAAGGAAAAAAAAAAAAAAACAAAACCAAACAAATAAAGCTTGTAAGAGGTTTCATAGTTTCCAGAGCATACACCTTTAAATTCCTTTAAATGGAAGCGAGTGCACATTTTTCTAAGGTTTACAATGCATCTTCTAAAGATCAGGTTATAACCTGAACACACACAGGTAAACAGAATACAGACTTAGAGGAAATATAGGTGTATCTATGTAATACTGTCCCATATATAGCTAAGAGTTGGATACAAATTCTAAGTTCTGTACTACTGCTTTCTTTTACAACACTGGAACCTTTCCCCATCCTCAGAAGAAACAACAATCCTGTAAAGAACTTCTTTGTCAAGAATGCTTTGTATTTAACCCAACTCCTATCCCACATGAAGATCTCTGTCTTTCTAAGTCTTTATTCCTCTTCACTTCCAATATTCTACCTCAGTTCTAATGGTAACATCTTTATCGTGTTATTTGAGTTACGATTTTACATTTCTTATCACAAGCAAAATACAGTTGCAATCAGCATCACACTACCTAAATGTCATGCTCCTGAAATTTGGGATACTTCCCAAAAATAAAAGACAATGCAAACAATAGAAATCTTAAAGACACACAGCATAATATTGAACAAATTGTAACAGTTTAAATCCCACTGAATTCTCAAACTTGTTCATATACTAAAACAAAAGGAATCTCAATGACTATCCTCACTTCTTTATTTGCCTCTACTGATTACCTCAGTAAAATTTATTTCTTCTTATTTACTGATGTAAGACACCAAATTCAGATTCCCAAAGCAATACTGGTTAATCAGCTGGAGCTAAATTCACAGAGCTCAAGCTCCACTGTGTCCAATTTCAGAGGAAGTCTGTTGAAGGGTTTTGTTTGCTTCTTTTAATGTTTCCCCCAACAACAATTGTGTGGCAATTTCAGACTGAAGTTTCTCCACACAGTTTCAAACATCTAGGCAGGAAATCTTAGCCAAGTCTGTGCAAATCAGGTACTGGGGACAATACATTTTAAGTGGTTAAGGCAATCCAATTGTCCCTCCCGAACTGAAGTTTTAACATCTAGCAGAAAGCCACTGGAACATTTAGACCATGAATTAAGTTTTCAACTGTCAGCATGATATGTTCAAGACACACAAAACTAATTTGAACACAGGTAATGGAGCAACAACAGGCAACTAATCTACAGAAGAGACTCACCTATGGCAAAAGGAAGATCACTCATACACATTCTGCTAACCTTGGACTCTCCTGAGCTCCCTGACTCTTGTGTTTGCAGAGGCAGCGTGTCTAAACACAAACCCATCCACAACATTCTTACTAATGCCTATTTCAAGAGAAGCTTCTTAAGTTTAAAGAAAAGGAAGTGCTACTGAACTATACAGGCAGTACTTGAACCAAAAATAATCTTTCTTGCTATTCTGGGGACAAAAACTCAAAAAGGTAGCAGTTCAAGAAATCGAAAGATAACAAGAAGTATAAAATCAAGAACTAGGAAATCCCACAAAGCATTTCACAGTAAGAGATTAATTTGTCCCAGAGGTGAAATCTGCTCTGCCCAAATTACCTGGGGTTCCCAGTTCTGTGCAGTACCTCCACATTAACACGTATAAACTCATTCTTTTTTTATAAGACTGAAAGCTATTGCAAAACCACACATCCTTGCCACCTAGTTCTTCTGTTCTGTGTCTAACAAATTAATCCTCAGTATAGATTTTCATATTAATTGTTTCTCGATTAAGAAAGCTATCCCTTTATATTAAGGTAACTACTGTTCTAAAGTTGGTCCTATGCTTTGCAATGTTAACAATAATTTAATTTCTTTCCTAACAAACTATGAAAATCTGAGATGTCTGTTCAGAAACACACTACTTATCCACTCCCAACCACTACAAACCATTGTAAATATAGCACTGTACTTATGGCATGCAAGTTGACAGTCACTAAAAGTCAAGAAAATGACTTTGTATATGACAAAGCAAACTTCAGTGAAAGAAAACACAAAAAGTCTTACTTCAGAAGTGAGAATAAGCTCGACTGTCTACAATAAAGACTGGAAAAAATAATTACTGATGAAGTTCCAAAACTCTAATACAGAAGTTACCAATACTAAAAATACTTAAAATTTAGAGTGCTTATAGCACTTTTAAACGTTCAGATACATGGTTCAATGTAGTTTTCAACTTGTGATTACAGAAAAAACCAAAACAGACCAAAAGTGTTTTGCAATGATTTCAGCAGGCACAAAAGTTCAATAGCTTACCAAGAAACAGATTCATGGTGCTTTTTCTCTATTTGGAGGGTCAGAAGGGCCCAGGTTACATAAGACTACATCATCATTCACATAAACTTAGCTGCAGCTCTACTGAGTCAGTACTCTTTTTGCATAAACCCCAGACCTGACCAAAGCATATGAACAGCTCAGTGAGCTTCATTTTTGCCTAGAATCGAACATTTCAGCTAACACACAGGAATATTCTATACCTAACTCTTGACTAAAATGTATCTTTATGACAGTGGAAGTAGTCATTTTGTTTCTAAACAGCTTTTTTTAACAACTGAAAGTTAAAGACTTTTTGCTTATGCAGCTGCTACCTCTTCATGCGTGACAATTGTAACAAAAAGTCACACAAGTTTCTAGGATAAATTTAGTGGTTTTTTTAAACATTAAAAGGTTTCTGCAAATGCCAGCTGTCAGCATCAGCAGAACCCCAGTTTGCTCTCTTACCACTGATGTGCCAGGTACATAAAGAATATGCTTGATTTTATAGCTTTGTCCCATACTGGTAATAAGCAGACACACCATCAACACTGCTGTAACCTTGGGGAACCCTGGACTTTCAGGTCAAGAATAAGAACAATCTCTGGTCGTATGGGAGATCGTTCTGTCTAGGCCTGTCAATTGCAAACTCCACCCTTGAAAATGAAGTTTAAAGGACATATTTAAAGGTCAGCCAAAAAACCACAAACAAAAAAGGCGGGGTAAGGGGCTGACACTTGGTCATTTTGAAAGTTGGGCAATGATATAGGGTTGTTCCACTTTCACTCTAAAAGATTATCATCCAAAAGCATGAAAGCATCAACTGGAAAGACTTAGATAGAAAAGGGCTTCCTAAGCCCTTTTTTCCCCCCTCTAAACTTAAGTCAGTGGTAACACTTCATAAACTGAGGAATCAATATTACTAGCCTTTCAACTTATTAGCATTAAAATGCTCACTTTGAAGTCCTGACAGACCGATACAAAATCAATAATTTCAAACATATAAATGACTGAACAAATGCATAAACTGAGAAAGCTTCACTTTTGCTAACTACAATAACCGTCCTGTACTAGTTAAGTTGCCAAGTGATGTTTATACAGAAAGCAATATATTAATGCAAATATAACTATGTAATGTTATTTAAGAGTTTCTAGTTAAAGTATCATAAACACCTATATAAGGAAAAATTATCAAGTCAGTACAAACTTTAGAAGTTGAAGATTGCTATTACTGGAATTCATACAAGTAGCCCAAGCTTTTAAATGTTGTTACTAAGCATTCACAATTTATGAAGTCACAACAAAATAAACTAAGAATGAAAGCAAGCAGAATAAACACCCTCTCATTCTCCTGAGGCTGAAAAACCTGGCCAATTTCAAAGTTGATTTCTGGTAAGTTTTCATTGCCATAATGAACATGTGCAAAACTGATAGGGTATAAGGACATTGCATCTTCATTATACAAGTATTAGAACCTACTTGGCATAATCATTTGCCTTCCTGGATTCACCCACTGTGTTTTCCCTACCACAAACTCTTTCGGGTAAGTTTCTACTGTGTTATCCACCCCATGACTAACTTGGCAGTATTTTAGACTGAATTAAACAACCACAACAGGCAAGCATGGCTACCCTTCACTTAAAGTTTACATACTTAAAACAATAGTGAATAAACCCAACCAATAACAGTGAAAAAATTAGCAAATAATCCTTTTTTTTTCCTTCAATAAAAAACAAACAGACCAACTAAACCTAGCATATAAACTTGCCTGATTCTTAAAAGTCACTTGCCCACCTACACATCACTGGTTCCTTCGATTTTTATAGAGTAATAAAATACTAAGATTATAAACTACAGAAGTGAGGAGTTGAAAGTTTTGTCGTCTCAACCAGGAGTCATTAAAACGTCAGCAAAAAAAAAAAAAAAAAAGGAAGAGAAGAGCTTAAAAAAAAAATCCGCAGGGTGTGGGACCGATATAAATCTGTGAACAAACCGGGATGAATAATGCCACACTTGGTCGTTCCTGACTGCCGGCAGGGTCACGGCACGGCAGGTCCAAACCACGAGCCCGCGGGTTCCCGGCAGGGATGGGGGGGGCGGACACGGCCCCGCCGCCCGCGCTGCCGGCCGGGGGCGCTGCCCGGCCCCGCCGGCACCGGGGGGTTCCAAGGGCAGCGGGATACGCTCGGGGCGGCCGCTGGAACCGGCGGCTCGGGCTCTGCTGCCCCCGGAGCGGGGAAAGGCCGCCCGCGCAGCCGCGGGGACAGAGGCTTCGCCGGGGCTCTCGGGAGAAAAAGCGCCTCAGCCCCGGCGGGCAGGGCGAGGAGGGGACGGACACGCGGTCTCGCCCCTCCGAGCGCCCGGGCACGGCGGGGGGGGCGGGGGCGCCGCACGCGGCCGGCCGGCCCCACACGCCGCCGCTGCGGGGTCGCGGCGAAGGCGACAACAACAACGGCGCCAAAGCCAGATCAGCGTGTCCTGCGGGGCCCACGGCCGGGGGCGGCCGGAGGGGGCGGGAGGGAGAGCGCGGCGCTCCGGCGGGGCCGCAGCGGCCCCAGGCCCGCACACTGCGGCAGCGGAAGCGGCGCGGGGGGAAGGGCAGGGCCCGAGCCCGGCAGGAGGGCCCGGGCCGGCACTGTGGGGGCCCCGAGCGCGCCCCGCGAGCTCCCGACTTACAACGGCATCGTCTCTCCGGCCCCTCCTCCTCCTCCTCCGCCGCCGCCGCCACCACCACCGCCGCCGCGTCGTCCCCTTCTCCCTCCTCCTCTTCCTCTGCGTTCTCCCCCACCGCTGCCGCCTGAGGACCGGTCACTCGTCCCGCGGAGCGGCGGGAGCCACGACCATGGCACGGGCCGGGGCCAGGCCCCGGGAGAGGAGGGAGCGGCTGTGCCGGCCCGGCCGCCGCCGCTTCACTCGCCTCTTCCCCTCCGGCCTTCTAACATGGCGCCCGGGCGCTACCACAGCAACGTCCCGGCCCGGGGGGGACCTGACGCAGCGCCGCGGACACCCCCGCACGGCGCGCACGCTCGCCCGGCCGCGCGTGCGCAGGCGGGAGGGCGGCGCCGCGGGGCACGCTGGGGGATGTAGTCCCGGCGGCGCCGGCCGCGTTTGAAAACAAAGCGCCAACGGCCGAGGGGCGGCGCGTGCGCGGGGCGGGCGTGCCCGGGCGGTCCCGGAGCGGCCCTGAGGGACGGGAAGCGGATCCCGCAAAGGGTCCCAACGCCCTGCGTTGGGCACCCGCATGGAGCGCTTTTTAGTCGTGCCCCACGCAAAGCAAACAGACCCTTTCCTAGTAACTGCTCTTTGAAACCTCTGCCCGTAACAGTTTGCATAAAATTTCGGAAAACTGAATTTAAAAAAAAAAAAAAAAGTCACGTTTTATAAATCAGCTTAAAACTTTATTCTTAGAGAGGTAAATACATTACAATAACTCTACAGAAAACCTCCTGTTTTACCTTATTTTGTCAGTGTCTGGTTTTCATCTTTACTCTGAAAAAAAAAGAACTTTCAAACTAAAAAATTCTCTGAAACTGCCGATTATTTCATTTTCGACTGCCTCACACGATAAATGGTAACCTGAGCTGACAGTATATGAGATAAATAGATCACAAAAAAATCTGTTTCTTTAGAGTAGGACAGGATGGTTCCAAACTCTTCCTGGCTATCATCACTGACTTGTCTGTGTGACTGTGTGAAAACAGATAAAATAAAACTCATAGTGTGTAAAAATATTAATATATCTGAATAAGAACATTAGGCATTCTAAAAATTCTGATACTAAAAGTTACAGATAAAATAGTTGTTTCTATATCACCATTCTTTCAGTTCTACCTCTTTCCCCCCCCCCATTTCTCCCAAAAGGTCCTTGCCTTCTGTTTTGAAAAAATCCTGTATTTGTTTTACACCACGTGTTCTATCAGTTTCAGCTCAGTCAGCATAGATACTGTTTCTGCAAGAGCTGGATGAATCAATAAAATTGGGAATGACAGCCACAAGCTGGAAAGTCTATATTCTTCAAGAATCTATAAAATACATGTAATATCGAATGCTGAGGGTAATTAAATGAGAACTACACCCATAGGTTGGATACCAAAGTAAAACACAGGATTTCTGACATACCTGTACTGGGAAACTGTTTACAAGTCAATCTTCAGTGCAGCACGAGAAGACTATATTGTGTGACTTTTTGCCTCTTGGTAGCCAGGAGGGAAAATAAGTGCTGCTTCTATGTATTTCCATTTTCAGTAAAAACACCATTTTTTTTTTAATAATAGTTTTTCTCAAGCTAGCTGCTTACATTCACTATGGATTAGGAAAATACTATATTGCTTAAATAGAATGTACATCTGAAAATAAATCCAGGATGAAGATTTTGAAGACAGAACAGATTCTTATGGTTCACATTTTCAAACAGACACATGAAATACAGAGGTGTAAATGGATTTATCAATATGTGCAGTAAATGAAACTTTTATAAAAGAAATATTAAAACCCCAATACAATATAGTAATAAAGTATGAGAAATAAAAAGGAAGATTACCTAATAAGCCTAACCAAAAATAATTTCAGAAACTAAGTATTTTTATCTAAAATGTATTAGGAATTTTCTGCATTTTTATTTCACAATTCCCATGGCTGCTAGGATTTAACGATTATTCCAGTCAATATCAGGACTGTTCTTGAAGAGGTATTCTGCCTATAAACAGAAGAGTTTCAAAGTTACAATTATTTTTATGCCTCCAACTTTGAAATTTATGCAAAATAACAACAATATAGTGGATAACATTGCTTTAAAAAATTGCAGAAAGTATTATATGACTCTCTAAAATGTAATTTCTGGCAGTTATGCCAAAGAAATCCCTTTCCCACAAACACCGTCCAAAAAACCATTGACCTCATTCTCCTTCTTGGTAGCAGTCACCCTGTTTCTATTGTAGGTAAGAGAAGAAAGTGAGCCATTTATAACAGTATTTGTCTCTCCATGGAAAAGCCTAGGGAGTACCATAGGGCCTGATTTGTGGACCCAGAGGAGTAGAGGATACTGATCCTTAAAAGCGATGCAGTTACTAGGGAAGATCTCATGCTCATACAGCTACAGGTAATTACCACTCACAAAAAGGTTAATGTAAGAAAACATTCCTTAGTGCCTGAAGTGGCATTGCAACACTCTTGCTTTCATTTTAAACTTTTGCTTGGTTAATAAAATGCTCTGTTTCAGCTTGTTAATAACTTGCTAGGATGTGCAGGAGAACAGGAGCACAGCAGTAACGTTATAGCACCTGAATCAGTGTCTGAATGCAGTGCTGACCCTGCTTTCAGCCCAAAGTTGAAATGGATAACTTCCTGACATCATTTGACACTGGAATTATTCTATGAATGTCCTATGGGATTTTCTCATTAATTTATCTCTGTGCTGTGAAGGGAATTACCACAGAGCTTGCATTCATCATTACAACGATATGTTTGGTTGTGCCTAGAGAGGCGGATGGAGAGTCACATCCCCCTTTCTGAAGGGTTAAAAATTTTATATCATTTGAAAGTAGACATAAGCAGCTAGAATTGTTAGCACACAAACTGAACTTTATCTGAACCATGTGCTTATGTTGTGTAAGTCAAAGATGGATCACAGTGAAACCTGGTGCTAACAATATGAACATTAATAATAGTCAGAATAGACAAAGCTGCAGCTTAAAAATTACTTAAAAATTAATAGCTGGAGTGGACAGCCTGTAGATTGTGTTATATGAACTGCGAAAACCATAGTATGGCATGGACTACAGAACAGACCGAAACTGCCTCTGAGACCCACCTAAGAGGGTGTGAAGGGGATCACTTAACAACCACTGGTAACCAAGCAGCAAAACAATAGAAAGCAATAATAAGACCCCAGCCCCTTACATGGCTGTTGGTCCAGACTGTCCTGTGAGGGATGGGGAGTGTAGATTATAAGGGTGTAATTGCCTTGGGATTTCTTTTGTGGTACCTGGCTCAAGATACCAGATATCATAACCGATTTGTGCCAATGAGCCTACTGGAGATGAGAGCCTAGTGTCAAATGTTTGTTTAACTTGCAGGCTTCTTATGTCACAGCAGAATTGTCAGGGTACATAAGATGTGCAGTGCACATACCAAAGGGAAACAGATTCTGATAGTGATTCTTGCCCTATTACTGTTTCACTGAACTGGATTATGCCCTTACTTGATACACAGTATCAACTGAACCCACAGAGAGTAGTTGCTGGGTTTTAATTTTCACTGTTTAATTTTTACTGTTTAATTGCTGTTCACCAGAATTGCAGATACAAGTTATTAATTAGTTTACTATTATGACAGTGGGGAAAAAGAATTTAAGTCCTTATGTTAGTCCTTTGAGTCTAGATGAATATTGAAACATATTGAAGAAACAAAGCATAATCACCTTACCAGAAAATTGACTGGATCTTCTGGCCTGATCCTACAGCATTCATTTATCCCTTGCATAAGTGTTGGCATGACATTCTTCATTAAATAGTTTCGTAGTGGAAGGGATTGGGCCTCCAGTAACTCTTGTTCTTGTCTTTTCACTTCCTCCTGCTGTTTATTCTACAAGTAATGAAAAAAATTTTAAAAAATAAAATCATACATAATAAGGCTTATAACATCTACCAAATAGCACTTGGCTACATAATGATTATGGCCTAGAGGAAAAAAATTAGCTTTAGAAGCTATGGGCAGAACTTTAAAACACAACTTGGTAGGAAAAAATATCAACTGTTTATTGAATTTAGAACACGTGACACACTGAGGACAAAGAATTAAACATGATGACTACTGAAATAATCTCCTTAGTAAAATTATTTTATTTTTCTTCTTTAACACCTAAAAGGAGATTTATTCCGAAGTCTTCCAATGGTCCTGTTTCCATATGGTACTTA
The DNA here is from genome assembly GCF_022539395.1 of Myiozetetes cayanensis. Classification (NCBI taxonomy): domain Eukaryota; kingdom Metazoa; phylum Chordata; class Aves; order Passeriformes; family Tyrannidae; genus Myiozetetes; species Myiozetetes cayanensis. Next base: position 12,243,704 of record NW_026087853.1, read on the forward strand.
GCAAAAGGATTGGAATACACAGTAGCACTTCAAAAAATAGTACTATTGCAAATGCAGATAGTTTCTTCGGGGTTCTACTCAGAAGAGAGTCCTGGAACTCTAAATATTAAAATGGTAAGTTGTGTTGTGTTTGGTTCCTTTGCTTTCATAGAATCATAGAATCAGCCAGATTGGAAAGGAACTCTGAGATCATCAAGTCGAACCCCTGATCCGCTACCAGTGTGGTTACTAAACCATGGCACTAAGTGCCACATCCAGTCCCATCTTAAAAACCTTCAGGGATGGAGAATCCACCACTTTCCTGGGCAACCCATTCCAATGTCTGATTACACCCTCTGTAAAGAATTTCTTCCTAAACCTCCTCTGGCAGAGTTTGAGACCATGGCCTTTTGTCTTACTGATAGCTGCCTGGGAAAAGAGACCGACCCCCACCTGGCTACAACCTCCTCTCAGGAGTTACAGAGAGTGATGAAGTCTCCATTAAACCTCCTCCTCTCCAGACTAAACAACCCCAGCTCCCTCAGCCTCTCCTCACAGGACTTGTGTTCAAGTCCCTTCACCAGCCTGGTTGCTCTTCTCTGGACCCGCTCCAGCACCTCAATGTCTTTCCTGAGCTGAGGGGCCCAGAGCTGAACACAATACTCAAGGTGTGGCCTCACCAACACTGAGTACAGGGAAAGAATCACTGCCCTGGTCCTGCTGGCCACACCGTTCCTGATACAGGCCAGGATCCATTGACCTTCTTGGCCACCTGTGCACACTGCTGGCTCATGTTCAGCTTTCTGTCAATGCAAACTCCCAGGTTCCTTTCCACCTGGCTGCTCTCCAGCCACTCTGTGCCCAGCCTGTAGTGCTGCAGGGGGTTCTTGTGGCCAAAGTGCAGGACCTGGCACTTGGCCTTGTTGAACCTCATCCTGTTGGAATCAGCCCAACTCTCCAGCCTATCCAGGTCCCTCTGCAGAGCCCTCCTGCCTTCCAGTTGATTGACACGCCCCCGCAGCTTGGTGTCATCTGCAAATTTACTAATGGTGGACTCAATCCCCTCATCTAAATCATCAGTAAAGATATTAAACAGAACTGGGCCCAACACTTAATTTTTATTTCATTGATGTTTTTGAGGGGTTTGAGAGTTAGACTAAAACCACTGTGATTTACATTTGCTTACACCAGCTAAATTTATTCCCAAATTCGGGTTAAATCAAATACAGTTATTTCACTCAAAAAATAGGAGGAGTGAGGAAATAAAACTGCTGCAAATTTCTCTTTCTTCCATTCAAGAGCACTTAGTAACACGCATATTTGCAGTAGCTTTAGGCAAAAGATTATTCCAACTCATTTCCATTGTCCTCTCTTCTCACATTTTATTCATCGGTAGCCTGATGTATATAGATACAGCAAACAGATGATATTCTGAAGACTGCTTTTCTATATGCAATGTTCAGATAAAACCAATACACCAATCACAGAATCACAGAATATGCTGAGTTGGAAGGGACCCACAAGGATCATCGAGTCCAACTCAGCTCTGCACAGGATCATCCCCACGTATCACACCATGTTCCTGAGAGTACTGTCCAAACACTTCCTGAATTGTATCAGGATTGGTGTTGTGACCACTTGCCTGGGGAGCCTGTTCCAGTGCCCAACCACCCTCTGGGTGAAGAACCTTTTCTAATATCCAACCTCCTCTGACACAGCTTCAGGCCATTCGTTTGGGTCCTATCACTGGGCACCTCAGAGAATATACAATCATAATATACATATAATAATATATGTATAAAATAAAATATTTACCTTCTTCACCCAATCCAGGAGTGCTATTGAATAAATCTGGCAAGTGGTCTTTGGTCACTACTCAGAGACAGCAGCTAATCTACAGTCTCAACATCAAATGAACAGTTGCTTACATTTCCTGAGCACCTGCCTATCTAAAAGGATAATCTTAAGAGTACATTTTATTTAAATACGTGGTTTAGCTTTGAGTGATGCACAGTTTGCTCTATTAAAGGTAGATACCATTGGATTGGTTGTAGCTAAAAATGTGTTAACTATATCTAAAAAATTTACAGAGCACAAAATGTTACAGTATGCTTTTGGTATAGAAAAGTATGCTGAAGTTCTAATGTTGTTTAAAGTGAACATGCTTCCAAAATGGTGTTAACTCTTTGTGTAAACCTTTCTCCTTCCCAAGATCCCTTTAGTCCTTACCTGTATCTTTGGAATGTCTAAGAGATAACTGGAAGCTCATCTATTGGTTGTTAACCCTTTCTTGTAATCGGTTGGTTTGTAAGACCTCCTGGACTCCCACTGGTCACTTTGTAATTCCCCCAAGAGCTATTTAAGGAGTCACTCAAGACAATAAACTCTCTCTGCTATGGGGTCTGGTTACAGCAGGTGCTGCAAAGCATCCTGGAAGTTGTAGTTCTAAGTACTCTGTCACACATACTCTGTTGAATGCTTGTATGGGATTGGCTTAAGTTACCTGTGTGACGTGGCAACATTTGAAACTGCTATATAAGCTGAGACTCCTTGAATAAACTCTCTCTCTTGTTACACACCACGTTGGTGTCGCTATGGTCCCCATGGGACTTATTATTTATTATATTAATAACTGCTACATATGGCGCCCGGAACAGGGACCTAAGCCTTATCCTGAATCAGGAAGAAATACGGACCAGACGTCAGGTACCAGCCTATATTTAACGCTGAAGGACGTCCGCCGTGAAAAAGAAAATAACGCCAGGTACCAGAGGAAAGGAAACTCTGATGGGCGTAGGCGGGAGAAACCGCGATTGAGCTCGAAAAAAGGCCTGAATTCGGTAGGAAATTGCCTACGTTTTGAGAGGACGCTCTCGAGAAGAAAAATCTACGTCCCAGGTGAGAGGGCGGGAGAAAATAGAAAAAGAGAAAAAATGAAAACTTTTAATTCACGTGAACCGCAGAATATTGCAAAAGCCTTAAGCTTAATATTGAAAAAACTTTGGAGACAAGTTAACAAACATAAAATAGCTGGACTTTTAAAACTGATGAAAATAACTGTTTTAGGACTGCTGTTATTTACAATGCTTAGTGAAATTACTTGGAAAGAGGGGTGGAGAAGCAGAGAGAAAACAGAAGTAAAAAAGGTGGACACTTTAAAACCCTCCCAAGAGAACTCGTCCACAGAGAGAAACTTTAAATCTTCCCTCCTCCAAACATTGTAAAGCATGGAACTCCACGTGCTACTGCTGTGTGGAAAGGGGGAGGGGGTCCGAGAGTATGGAAGAAAAGCCTTAGAATATACCTTTTTGTGCTGAATTTTCGCGGATGCGTGAATTCCGGGAAGAAGGCGCGTGTCGCGGATTGTGTGACTGGTAAAAGGGAACAAACTTTGAATCCCCAAGCCATGGCAAACTTGCAGACACGTGGAGACCACGCCGGAGCATGGGCGGCGCCATCTTACCCATGCCGGGAGCAGGAGGTGATGCCTTCTCTTCCTGTCTCGTGGCCATGTTGTGGACTGCCTCTGCTGGAGGCATGCATGGAACATGGTCCGTGCTGGGAGCCGGTACCTAAGCAACAGCTGCTGTGCCTACCAGCAACAGCGGCGCGATGTTTAAAAAAGATACGTAATAACCGCTCGACGTTGCGAGCGGCGAGACCGGCGGCGGGCACAGAGCGCGGGGCTGTCGGGACGCTCGGCAGCCGCAGTGAGTCAGGTCGGGGAGGGAGCTGTGCACGGCTCCGCAGGACTGCTGACGGCGGGCGGCGACTCCTGCCCCCCAGGCCGGGCGGCTCCGGGACGGGGCTCGGCAGCGACTTCATCTCGCGGTGCCAGCTGGTGTCGACCAGGCTGCGGCGGTTCCTGCGCAAACCCAGATGGCAGCGGCGGCGGCACCACTGGGAGCGGCGGAACCGGCGCACAGCGTGGAGGGAGCCGGGCGGCTGGAGCGGCGCCGCCGCGGGGCGCCTCTGTCCGGAGGCCACAAGCGGACCAAGGTCCGGCCGAAGCGCAACCGAACGGGAGGCGGTGACCCGAGCGCGGAAGCCCCGCCGCAGCTGGTGGCGACTCCCGCCGCGCCCCCGACCCGCGTAGAGCTCCCGGCGGAGTTCCGCGTGGAACCCCGGGGCCGGGGGGGCAGCCGCCGTTCCTGAGGAGAAGCCGCGGGGCGGCCCCGCGGCCATCCCGGGTAGTCGAGCAGGCTTGCGCCGGGACTATAACACAAGTTTGTTTAAATGCAGCTGGCGCGGGGCGCCGAGAGCGGCGCGGCGGCTTCGGCGAGCACGTGTCGGCGGCGCGGAGCTGCGAGGCTTTCGCCGCCCGCCTGCATCTGGAGCGCGGGCAGCCCGTAGTGACGGCCGGGCCGGGCCGTGCCTAAGGCTGACGGCCGCGTTCCACTACCCGTGCCGCCGCTCCCCTGAAGCGGACCACGCGGCCGCAGCAGCGCGGCCCGGGACAGCTGCACATGCGGCACAGAGCGGGGCCGAGCCGAGGCCCGGCGGCGATGACCAGCGGCATGGCCCCCACCGTGAGCGGGCCGGGCCATGGCCGCAGCCACTCCGGCTCCTCCGGGATCCTCAACAGTGACAACACCGCCTCCCCACCCCCGTGAGAGAGGCGGCGGCGGCCCGGGCAAGGACCCGGGCTGGGACCAAAACTGTACAGACACTGAATTTACTGACTGTTTTTACATGTTTTACATATAACCCTTTAGAAATTATTAGAAATGTTTTTATCTAAAATAATTTAATTAACTATCTTTAATTTTCTAATTGCACTAATAAGAGAGAAAAATTCAACATTACCTTATTAATACATTTTTAAGTTTCTAATTTCCCTGTAGGTTTGTTTAAGTTACTAATAGTCACATTTACTGACTATTGTTTAAAATTGTTAAGTTCTTAAATGTATCTAAATAAGTTTAAGTTTCTAACTATCTCGTTTAAGTAGTAATTAGCATCTTTAAGAATTTCTATTATTATTAGTTAACAAATTATAATAGTAACCTATTCCTTTCTCTAAGTACACACTCAGAAATATACACACTACTTACCACTCTTATACCTTTAAATTCATTAACTTTCCATATTCACAACAAAAGAAGGGGAGTAGGACAGTGAGAATATGCATGTAAATAAGTAAGTAAATCCTGAGTCAAACAATTTTCATTCTGACCACTACATAAAAGTTTAAGTGTATAGCTGGAATATGAAGACAAAATAAAGATTACATGTATGCATGAATGAAAAATGATTGGGGTGACCACCCGAATGAGTGAATGAGAGATTGTGTGAATGTATGAATGTATGTAAACCATACTACACCTTATATATGAAACAAACACAACATACACTACCTCTGCCAAATCTCATTGAAAAAGAACTCAGAACATGATGTTCCTCCTTTAAACTTTTCCTTGTGTTTTAATAAAGTAAATTTTCCCCAGTTATATGTAAACCCTCAGATTGATAAAAGTTTTTGTTCTAACAAATTGCATAGAACTCTTAGGTATATAAGGTTTAATCAAGTGAAAAACGTTTTGTTAAGAATTACACTGTTTTTTGGATTTACACTGTTTTGTATCTTGTTAATAAAAATGGGGGAATTATGGGGTCTGGTTACAGCAGGTGCTGCAAAGCATCCTGGAAGTTGTAGTTCTAAGTACTCTGTCACACATACTCTGTTGAATGCTTGTATGGGATTGGCTTAAGAAGTTACCTGTGTGACGTGGCAGCATTTGAAACTGCTATATAAGCTGGGACTCCTTGAATAAACTCTCTCTCTTGTTACACACCACGTTGGTGTCGCTATGGTCCCTATGGGACTTATTATTTATTATATTAATAACTGCTACACTCTGCCTGCTCTCCCTGCTTGCTGCTGGCGTCCTGGTCTCTCTGGGGGCCATGAGGCACCGCGAGGTGGGGGGGCCAGGGGGAGGGCATGCTCCCCCCCCCGCCCAGCAAGGGGTAAAAGGAAAAGCCCTTTGCCTGGGGTTCCTTCTCCCCATCCACCCTCAACATTCGTCAACAAAATGCTATTTAATGTTGAGTAAAGCTGTAAATAAGTACAGAGATAACAAAAAAAAAAAAATCCTTATTTACAAGCCAACATCAGAGCAATGTAAATGGTTCTTTAAAAGTGAGTAATTTCAGTGTATTATTTCCCCATAGGTGTGTATGGACATTCGAATAAGAAAAGGACTTAGCTGTGGAATGATCAGTTTGGTTTTAAATAGCTCTAAAAGAAGACAATAGATCTGCCTTCTGGGGAAACAACCTGACTTTGGGTGTGAATAAGGACATTCTTACAGTATGCACTTCAGGTTATTTACCTAAAATGTCCCTAGGTGTGGCAAAGTAAATAAGGAAAAAGCATCTTGTGCAAATCATGTGAGGCCAGGTCACTTGAATGCCAAGTACTTATTACATTATTAGCCAACAAAAATCATCTTTCAAACTGCATCAGGCAGTCCCTACTGAACTGAGGACTCAGCTCTTACACATGTTCTTGCAGGCTCAGAAACCTTTCTGCAGCACAGACTGGAATGTTGATCAGTGTTAAGTTAAAAATTTAGTTTGATAATTAAGGCTTGATCAGCTGCTTAGAAGCAAAATGAGTAAAATGCAAAAGTCCTAGAAGAATTGATATGGAAAATTATCATTGATTATAGTAGACATTTATAAATGGTAAAATATAAGAACTACAGCACAGCGACAGCAAGAGTACCATAGAAGTATTTTAAAGACATACAAAAATGTTATGTCTGTAATAAAAAGAGACTACATTCTGTAGGATGGGCTCCAAAATGCACTGTGAAGATAGTCTACCCCAGATCTAAAGTATAATACAAGGCATGAAAGAATGCCTTATATGAGAGAATGAAAATTTATGCCATACTTCTCAAGTGTATTTACGTAAAGATTTCTTGAAGTCATCTAAACATACAAATAATAGTGGTTTTCCAAAAATATGTATTAATAACCTACCCACTCTTCCAATCTTGCCATCCTTTCAGCATTTTCCTCAGCTTCTTTACGCTCTTGTTCAGCTTTTTCTTGGGCTTCTTTGGCAAGGCGTTCCTCGGCTGCTTTGCGTTCCAAAATCTCCTTTTCTTCATCTGTCAAGCCATAATTTCGAGGTTCTCCAATTTCTGTGATGATCTTTTGCACAATAAATCTGTTCTCAGGATCTTCATATATGGGTACATCTTTTAAACAATTAAAAAAAAAACATTTCAAGGCTTTTGTCGATTATCAGTGGACATTAGTAAATAACTGCAGGACCTAAAGATATATGGTGCTCATGTTGTTTGAATTTTCAGGTGTAAGATGTTGCTTTCAGTTGCTTATAAATGTCATTTTTTTGCTACACAGAATGAAATTTTCTAAATCAGATTTTCTTTACAAGCTTCAGCTAAAATAATTTGCATTTTAAGATGATGTAAGGAAGAAATGTATTAAAATAATTTTTATAACTGTCATTTATCAGTTGCAGCTTGCCTAGGTTTTGAAACGTGTAAATGAGCTCAATCAACTGTCAGAGATGTTCCTGACACCAGTCTTATGTCAATTTATCTAGATGCATAACAACTATCAGCTTTGTCCTTGTCTGCCCCCAAAGGCTACAGAATAGATTGTTAGGATTTAGCACAAACTCCAAAGTTTTTACTCATGCAGATTTACAAATATACAGACCTACCTCTAGTCCACCTCTTACTATGTGATATTTACAAAACAAATCTGTAGCTTCAGGTAGGAACATAGAGACTGAGTAAGACCTTCCCTTTCATTCTATTCCTTCTCCCTTTTAATTGCTGGAGGTTATTGGCACATTAAACTTGACAAGGACAAAGGAAAAGTACAAAAGAATGAAGACTTTCTCCAGAGCTTTCGAGATCCAGTAAGGGAGGCAGAAAAGGTACAGAAATGTACATGGAAAAGAGGAAGAGTGGGCATTTGAGGTAGAGAATACAGAGATAAAGGGCTTGTTCAGAGGCAAGAAATGGAAGACATAAAAGCACAGAAATGGGTAAGGAGAGGAAGTGGATGAAGGGAAAAAGACAGAACTAGAATATAGAATTTAGATGAGACTTCAGTAGTCCTTGCTTCACAGTTCTCTGCTTTAGAAAGTTATTTTGAAAGTTATTGGCAAAGCGTTCTTCCCAGTTCTTTCTGATCACCGATTCAGGCAGAAGATAGCTGTCGAATACTAACACCATTCTTCCAACAGTTGAAGTGTTTGTGATTTGGACCTGAAGTCCAAACTCTGCCCATGAATTGAGGAGAAAGATAACATAATTTTAAATTATAAAATTCTTTTACAGCTTCTTCTTTCAAAAAATCAGGAATTGCATTCCTGAAGGATTTCAAATTTAAGACATTTGCTATGACAAGCAGTCCAACGTTTCCACAATTTTAACTGCACCTGGATATACAAATTACAATGAAAATCACTTTTCTAATCACTTGTAGTACTGCTAATACCAGCGTTGAATTTGAGGTCCTAAAGACTACATGGTTTTTCTTAGACGGCCACAGAAGTGTACAATGCACATATTACAGCAATCATAACTAACTACATTTGTCCTCAAAAATCAATGCCTTTTAAATGAAAGATTAGGCAAGCACTGATGCTAATGGAGAGGAAAAATCATCAGAAAATGAGTTAATAAATCAAGGTCTTCCAATTAAATTGCTGCTATAACTTTAACATGCTTTTCGGAAAACAAGATACAAGATAACCAACTTGCAGCCTTCATGCAGTGATTCATTGTGGCAAAGTAGGGTTTACAGAATCTTGAAGCCCACTCCTTTGTACTAATCATATTTCAGACTCAGAAAAAATAATAATCATAAAAATGATACATAAAACCATATGCTACAATTTTCTAAAATTAAGGTAGAAGAAAACTTATTGAGCCAATATTTAACAAATCAAACACAATTTTTAACCCCTTCTTCAGAATATGACTGAGAAAGAAGTTGGCTCTCTGATTAAATCCAATGCAACTTAATTCTGTGCATCTGATAATCCAGATGGAACATCAACTAGAACAGAGGGTATGGGCTGAGTCGAAGGTTCCTCAGTAATTATCTTTGTAATCTGTCCTTACCATTTTACAGCAAAAGCAACATGCTTGCATACTTCAGTGGGTAACAACCAGCAATGTGAATTTTTTCCACTACTATGTTTCCTAACAACACATATATTATTCTCAAAATAATCTCAATGATTGACACTAAAAAAAAAAATCTTAGAAAATCAGTTCTGACCGACGCTTTTGAACAACTAACTTCTCATAATTCGTCTCAAACAGACATTCCAAATACCAGCAGTATGATTTTAGTTGTGGGGTTTTCCCCTTGTTCTTTCTTTCCTCTCCCCTCCCCCCAAAAAAGTCACTTTTTCTTTAGAATGCTGACACTCTGATCTCACTGGTGTTGAATAATCAGATTATAGTAACCTTCTCAAGATTTTCCAGTGATCACAATTTTCTAGATAGTGTGCAGGGAAGAAAAATTTTCTCACATACAGGCAAAACAGATACAGTTCTAGCTTTCCACCTTTAATCTCTAATAATTTTATTTAATGCTTCATAATTTACAGATTACCCATAGTGTTGCAAAATGGGGAATATGTAAAAATTTTCTTGAGAAAGAATGTTCTTTGTTGTTTGATCTTTATATACTTTCAAGTGTAATCAACAAGAAGGGAGATTTAATCTGTGACACAGAGAGCCACTCATAAGCAAGATCCAAGTGATGTCCCTGTGTTAGAAAGACAAATTACTTGTTGGTGGAATTGCCTTGTTATGGTTTAGGACTGGACATGCTTCAATCTCAGACACAGCAAGAGATTAACAAAGTTTGGGGAGAAGGTTATACCACTGATAGAGGATACAAAGAATGCAGAATTCATGGGCCACAAGGACATCCAGCAGAATTCCCAAGATGAGGAAGAAACTGATAAAGTCAACCTCGTAATTGTACTGAAATCAGCTCCGACTGGGTAAAAGGTGATTCCAGCAGGGGGGAGATCATGACCATTCACTCACAGCCCACTGACCCAAGAAACCCACCAAGTCAAAAGAAGAGAGAGACTGAGTACTGGACTAATTAGCATGAAAAGTGAGAGAATCATTAACCAACACAAGACAGGATACTAATTAATAAGAGAACTGTGTAAGTTTTAGCCAATGAACACTAATTCCGTTGTTTGCTAAAATGTATAAATAGTAAAAGGTTTTGGTAGTTAGAGTGTTTGGTTTGTGGAATACTACTGAGCATCCAGGCTTGTGCAACTCAGTGTCTCTTGCATGTGTAATTATTGGCTTGTAGCACACCAGGTAACGATTCTGATTTTTGTGAACAACAATGGTGTCTGAGGATAAGTCTAAAGAAAAAATATAAGCAACCATAATATTGAAAGTCCATGAAAATGTACTATTACAGCTATCTGGAAGGATTCAAGTGCAGAGGTCTGGAACCCAAGTCATAAAATCACTTAAATAATTTAGCTTACGAAAACAAATAACTAAAACTCCAATTTTTAAGAAAAAGCCTAACTGTACAGTAACATTTTTTGCAGGTTATATAATTAAATGTTTGTTGTATATGCAATATGCAATGTTAACAAAAGTATTATTTATATATGCACACTTATTATATGATTTTTCCAAGTGTTAAATTTGTAACAACAAAATTTTTTTTGTTCATATTTTACCCACTAATTTTATTATTTCATACCAATAAACTGAGGATGTATTTCAAGTTCATCAAAATAGTTGAGAACTGTCGTATCATCTGTGTTGGAATCTCGGAAGAGTTTCAGAGATTGCGGGAACCTGTCCTGAGTATAATGAGTCCCAGCAACGACACTCTCTGGCAGATTTGTTATTCTGTTTAGAAGGAATTCATCAGATGCAGTCAAAGAAAAAACAAATTCTGTGAAGAAGAACATAGTGTTTGAATATAGTCAAAATCTCCAAAGAAATCAAGTACTAGCAAAAACACCAGGATGAAGCAATTTCTACGTAGATGAAAACCACATCATTTTAATTTCCAACATAACTGATGTATTCCAATAAACTTGGAAAAAAAAAAAAGAAAAAGTATAAAATAATAATAATAAATATCCACAAACTAAAGCAAAGCCTTCCATTTGATTAAGAAAAATATATTCACCAAAAGGGTTGTCAAGCATTGGAACAGGCTCTCTAGAAAAGTGGTTGAGCCACCGTGCCTGAAGGTATTTAAGGGATAGGAAAATGTGGCACTAAGGGACAGTGATGGACTTAACAGTGTTGGGTTAACAGTTGGATTTCATGTTCTTAGTATTTTTTTCCAACCTAAATGATTCTGTGATTAATTGTTCACTTTCAAATATGAGGGCAGCAGCATTACATGAAATAGATATTTAAGTTAAATTCAATAGGAACAGATGGAGTGATATTTTAGACTTCTCGTTGGTGGCAGCAGTATTTCAAAACTCCTCAGTTTATTTAAAAAGAAATCCATCAAACTTACCAGGTGTGATTATCTTATGACATTTAGGTATTTTGCTTTTTATTTCTTCTTCTTCCTCTTCATCTTCTGCTAAAACAAAAGTAAGAAATGATCAATATTTTCATTTGAAGCAACAATATCACTATATTTGCTAAAAATGTGTCCAGTACAAACACAGGTCTATATCCTGATAATATTAATAGCTGGAAATCAATCTAACCTTGACACCAGTTTAGAGAATTCAATAAGTAATTTATGTTTCCAGCCACCACAGAATTCTACCAGTAATTGTTTTACCTACAGAGCAGCAGCCTATACATGCATACACAATTTTAAAACGTGTTCAACTACAAAACTGCCATCTTGTCTTTGGACTCTCCTCCTACTAAGTACATTATTCTTCCAAAACCAGAGAAAAGGCTCAGAATAGTGAGTGGAAAAGTTTTACAGCTGTATATTTAAAATACTTCCTGCCACTTAGTGTCTGATGTTCTGAATAGTCAATAAAACTGCCTGAAGAGCATCAGCTGAGCATGACCACTTACAGAACAGCATACTAAATTGAACAAGATTGTTTCTTCTTTTCCCTCAAACCTCATATTGTAATTTAAATATGAAGATGATTCTTAATCTTGATCTTAATGTATGCACAGCGCTTGCTCACAATTTGAAAGATTTGTTGCAGATCTTCTCTGAAGTCATATCTACTGTAGCTGATCTAATAAACCCACTCTAATTTGGCTCACAAGATTTGTATTGGTGCACTGGCTGCATCCCCTCATTCAGTGGTCCTTTAATATTAAAGAAATTTTCTGTTGTAGAGCTTGCTTAAGCAGAGTAGATCAACACAAAACATAAAAATATCTTTCTTGTTTGTGCATTTACTTATTACTTTGCCAGGAAAGAGAGCCTGAAAACGATCTTGTGCATAAATTAAATAAGGTGGATTACAGTATTTCTTATGCTCTAAGAATCATGTGTAAACAACTTTGGTTTGTATCCTGCACCGCAGTCATTACAGTGCTGATACAATTCCATTAGTATGGCACTGAGAGCAATAATAATAATGAGAATATTAACAGCAAAAAAACCAAAGGCAGCAACTAAACCAAAAGCAGCAGTACTTACCACGAAAAAGTTCCATTGCCTGACTGTAGGTCTCTGGGAACCCATCTAAAACATATCCCTGATTTTTACAGGGCATAGATTGGAGCTTATCCTTCACAATTGTAACAATAAACTGATCATCTAGACGACCTAAGACAAAGAAGCTTAATAGGTACCTAGTTTATAGAAACAAGATATCTGAAATTATTTTACTAACATTTAAATTCATTTACCAGAGAAACGTCTTCTTAGACCCTGAAAAAGTTATATATTTTGAGTTGCTATTTGTATATTATATGTTGACAATGATTTATGGAATATGAATATGTAGCTATAAAATAAAATCACATTTGTGTTTACAGGGATATAAATATTAGAACTTTAGGAATACTAAACATGAAATTAGTTCTATTTAGAACAATGCAATCAGATTTTAATAGAAGCAGTAAAGAAATATTTATAGAAAAAACGATGAGCAAAGCAATCATTTTCTATTTACATTTAACAGCCTTAATGATAGTTTTGCAAAAAAGAAGTGAGATTGAATTTACAAATTTCATTTTCAGATTAATATATTGAAGTATGAATTGGTTTATTAATTTGTCCTGTATTGTTGAGAAAATATGTGGAAGTGAAAAGGTTGGTTTGACCTGAGTTTTTGTGTTTTTGTAAACATTGGTTCTAGTTTATTTTGCTTTGGCTATGAGAAGTCTTAGATATTTATAACCATAGAATTATGTTATTATTCTAAAAGTCGTTATTATTTTAAATAACAAATCAAAGCATGTAGAAGAGATACATAGGTAAACCTTTAGTGATAGAATGCATTTTTAGTAGGGATCACTTTATACCACATGGAAAATGTTACGCACTGAGTTAAAACCAACATGACTTTATTCATGTATAGATGATAACTAGTACTTTTCAATAATGGCAATTGTATAGACCTTTTTCAATCTACAGACTTTAAAATTCTTTCCCAGCTTCAGTAAATATTATTTACTTTCTAATGAGGTATAAGGTACTTAAATCCCCTTCACAATCTTATATGACTGTGCACTAATGCCAGCTGGCTCCAGGACAGAGCTGGCACTGGCCAAGGAAGTCAAGCAGAGGTGATAGTAACACCTCTGTGATAACACATTTAAGAAGAGAAAAGGTCATTGTGCAGAAGTTAAATGTGGCCAGAGAAGAGAGGATTGGGAACCTGTGAGAGCCCTGCAGACACCCAGGTCAGCGAAGTGCTCCGGGTGCAGCCTGTGGTGAAGACCATGGTGAGACAGACTGTCACCCTGCAGACCATGGAGGTCCAGGGGGGGCAGAGGTCCATGTGCAGCCCATGCAGGAGGCCCACAGGGAGCAGGTGGATGAGCAAAAGAAGGTTGTGACGGCATTGGAAGCCCGCCCTGGAGCAGGCTCCTGGCAGGACCTGTGGACCCATGGAGAGAGGAACCCATGCCAGAGCAGGTTTGCTGGCAGGACTTGTGACCCCACGGGAAACCCATGATGGAGCAGCCTGTTCTTGAAAGACTGCACCCCATAGAAGGGGCCCATGAGGGAGCAGCTCATGAAGAACTGGAGCCCAGGGGGAGGCTCCACGATGGAGAGGTTCATGGAGGACTCTTGCCTGTGGGAGGGACACCAGAGGTAGGACTCCTCTCCCCAGGGAGGGAGCAGCAGCAGAAACAACGTGTGGTGAATTGACCACAACCCCCATTCCCATGTGTTTATTGTGGGAGGAGGTAGAGAACTGGGAATAAAGTTAAACATGGGAGAGAAGGGATGGCAGAAGGTATTTTTAAGATTTGTTTTACTTCTCATCATCCTGCTCTGATTTTGATTGGTAATAAATTTAAGTAATTTCCCCAAGTTGAGTCTGTTTTGCCCATGACAATAATCAGTGAGTGCTCCCTCCCTGTCCTTATCTCAGCTCATGGAACCTTTCATTATATTTTCTCTCACCCTGTCCAGTTGAGGAGCGGAGTGACAGAGAAGCCTTGGTGGGCACCTGCATTCAGCCAGAGTCAAACCAGCACGTTAATGTATAACATAAAACATTGTATTTTATTTTTAAATAAGGTACATACAAATGGAAAGGACGTGATTCTTGTTTTTAATAGGAAGTAAAAGTTCTAGAGCACAAATTTGTTTCCTGATTTTCCATTTGCATAGGGTTGCAGTAGTTGTCTTTAGTATAGTATAGTAACTATAATGTTGTATTTCCTACCTTTATTCAGCTCCATGTTTTCTTTTATTCCATCTAATAACTCCAGTGCTGTTTCTACATTTTCACCCTCCTCCTCTGCCTCATCTCCCCCCTCCTCTACTCCAGTGTCCTGTTCTTTAGCCACAATTTTCTCCTAATGACAAGAACAGAAATATGACTAGGCTCAGAAATTCCATAACCAACTTATTTTATACACAGATGTAAAAAAAGAAACAAAAAATGAACAATTCCTTTCATGTATCTCTTGAACAGTGAGATACTGAACAATCCTGTCTCTAAAAAGAATTCAGTGCAACCCCCAGAAGTGATCAGTATGTCAAAAGATATTTCCATTCTATAATAATGGGGTTATAACTAATTTTTAAATTATGCCAAACATTTTAAAATCACAGAAATTAAAATAATGGGAACATTAGAAATCAGCAACGCACCAGATGTGCAATTTTTTCAGAAATCACATCATCTATCTTAATGTAATGTAGCCTGTAATGTTTGCAGAGCTCCTCAGCAATGGTGGATTTGCCAACCCCAGGAGGACCATGAATGTAAACTTTGAGAGGCTGGAAGAGAAAAGGTGAAGATATGACATCATTCAAACAATACAGATGTTTTTTATGTAAAAGAAACCATCTTTTTAATAGGACTAATAGCGATTATAATTAAAAGTGAAAATATATTTTGGTTCTATCAATTTATTTATTTACTGCTGAATATCTCCTCTATCACCCACAGTCTCTGAGTAAGCCAGTTACTTAAATGTAGAATTTTACTGCTGGAGAGAAAGCACGTTTCTATTCAGTAGACTTACAGACCAATGTATTGTGGCTAATTAATGTTTGAATAATCCAAAGAGATGAAATACAATCCCACAGAGAGGATGCAGTGAATTTTGGAATGAGGTGGCAGATATTATATTATAAACATGCAGTAGTTCTGTTTCCCAATTGTGGTAAATTTGCTGTCACCACAATGATTATTTTCACCTCAAAAATTTCAGATCCATCACACTCTGAAGATATTAATGATTTCTAATTTCAATCAACCAGCCTGAGGATGAGTAAATGTAATTAAGATTCCAGTATACACTTACTAAACATATTATGCAACAAACTCAAAATCATACATAATTAGCTGCCTCTCTTACTTTAGTAAATCTGTCAGCACAAACTCTGAAAATAAGAGTAGTGACAGAGACAGTCTAGACAGCCTTCCCTCTCTTTGTTACTTGGTAGGTCTATATTTTGTACTGATTTTTTTTTTAATTAGATGTGTGTGTACTCAGATACAGTGGTTTAACCCAAACATAGATCTGATAATCCTTTCAGAGCTATGCAGGGACTTTAATGAACAACCTTGAACTCTTATTTGAAGTCTGAACAAGATTTAGTCATGCTGAACACCTTTATCATAGCAATCAATATTTCAGTGTATACAAGCATTTTCCTTCACTTTTCAATAAGCCTCCCTATACAGTTGAATAGAGAAGTTCTAAATATCAAGCTAACTCAGGAAACAGCAAAGTTACCCAGTAAATTATGCAACAGAGCAGGGTGAAATGGAGCCTGCATTGCAACTGAATATCCTGATTCACTAAATATAAAGAAGGACACAAAATACTCACCTAACTATTGACTACTATAAAAAAACTTAAGTAAAAGATACACTTATTGCATTCTTGAAGCAAATACACCAAAAGCACCACTGCATAAATAAATTACCTTCTGAACAGCAGCTTCTCCATCATTAAGCTAATTTGCATTTACAGGATTTCAGTTTTAGGCATAAAGGAAATAAAGCTTAATTGTTGTTTTAATTAATATTGCCTCTAACTTCTACAATTTCATTTTGGGGTTTTATGTTCACTTATTTTGCATCGATGTCAGTTTTCTATGTATTTTTACTTAAATAAATTAAAGCCTGTGTTTATATAACTATTTCTCTTGGGGAGAATGAAAGAAAGGTGCACTTTAAAATAGTGTTCAGCAAAGCATTACCAGTAATCCTCGACTTTCCTTGTATTCCTTGACAACTTTTTCAATGTTCTCTATCAGTCCTGCCTCGGCAACCCAGTTAATGTTGAAAGCCTCTTTCAGAACAGTAGATTCCATTTGCAGGTTCACAAGCAACATGTCCAAATTCATTTGCTGAGGGAATAAAGCTACATTTATTTACAGACATAAGCTATGCATGTTAAAAGAACAGTTAGCTGAAACTAGAAACCAGAATGGACAGGGACAATACAAAGAATTAAAGCATAGGGAAAGAAGGTTTATGCATAAAGCAAAACAGACAATTTAAGCTCTTAAAAATATAAATTTTCAATATATAATTGTATTTCAATGTTCTCTTGAACTATTAGAACATGAAGCACTCAGCAATTATTCTGTACAATGTAAAGGTTTCTTGTAATCCCAAGGAATCACCTCTTCCATAAATTTATCAAGTACCATCTTAAAACTATTTGGATTGTAATTTGTTCATTTCTCCTATGAACAGTTAATTCCAGATAAATAGATGAACACAATACAATTTATGTATGCTATGTTCATCACCTTTAGAAGCACTTTATTATTAACTTATTTTTTTCCTATTTTTATGATTTGGTGTAGGTTTTGCCAGAGTGCTCCAGTATGGTAAGGGGAACAGCAACATCAGTGCTTTAGTGTTTTGTTTTGTTTGTTTGTTTGTTTGTTTTTAAATCAGACTATAACTCCTTAAAGTAGCCTGTTCTATGATGGTTATATTTTTCTTTGTAGATTTTCTAAATTTATAGTATACATTTTTAGGCATATTTTGGAGTTAAATTTTTCTGGTGAAATAAAAAAAGAAAGTATATATTTAATGACATTTTACTTTTAAGTTTATATGCTTCACTGAAGTAATAAAAGAAAGAAAAGTACTGACTGTTAAATCTTTGCTCAGGAATGCATTTTCTTTAGGAATCTTCTGAATTTTTCCTGGTCCAACATTTTTACTGATGCACTATCAAAAATAAAAACAAATAAACAAACAAAACCAAAAACATTTAACAAATCAGATTCGTAGACAAAAATTCAACAGGATTCTGTGAATAAAATGTGTGCTTTAAATTTTATGTTACACTGTACCTGAAAAATCAGAGTACTGATTTGAAATAGATCTAAGAATAGTATATTAATTTTAATGTTAGCATTAAATAGCTTTTGTTTGCTATATGACACTTTCTCTTTAGTACCTGCAATAAAAAAAGTAAAGAAACAACCCAAAACCACTGAAATGTTTGATGAAGTTCTTAAGTCAATGTACAATTTCCTAGTGCTTAAGATCTATTTCGAGATCTATATTATCTGCCAGCACTTTTCACTTCAGGTTCCTGAGGTGTTTAACTCTGTTAACACCCAGGAAGGGTTTTCAGATCAATGCCACTGATAACTCTCCATATATCATCCTCATTTCATCATTAGACAGAAATTGTTAGTTACTCCTACAGCCCTTTAAAATAGATGTAACCCCATTAAATTCCATAAAATCATAAACATTGATATAGACCATCAGATCAAATCTACATACGTTCCAGCATTCTGTCTCCAATGATGTCAGTTAGTGGACACCTAAACTAAAATAAGCATGGGAAAACTCATATGATACTCCTTCCAAATACCCTTCTAATCTTCCACTATTTTCAGCTATAATTCTCAAGGTGTTTCTCTCCCATGTGCCTTTCCAGTCTTCTCCTGGGCTGGTACAGATAACTCCTGTGCCAAGATAACTCTCTTCAGCACTCTCTCCACTGGCAATTTCCCATCCACAAAACTGGCCACCTACTCCTGCCCTCCATTTCCCATTTCTAAACAACCAAGTAACCAATGAAAGGACACAAATCACTCTCTTTGGTGTCGAGCTGCTTCTCAATAGGTATTGGTGAAACACTCCTTTGGGAAAATCAAGTAGACTACATCATCTTGGTCACCCTTACCCACATTGGCTAGTCATAGAATAGAACTCCAGGAGATTTGCAAAGTATTTGAGAGCACCTTTTTGGAAAGTATTTCTTGTGAAAGCATTTTACAAAAGTGGCAGTGGCTCTTCCCAAATAGAATCATATGCATATGGGTATCCTCCAATGCATTTAATTTGTTATATTTTCTTAACAATGTATCTGGTGGTTAGCTGACGTTATTAGGTAGACTGGTTTGTAATTCCCCAAATATTTCAGGAACCTCTCTTTTTACATTGGCACCCCATTTATCATGCTTCAAGTCTTCAAGTGCCAGGACAGTGATGAACAGCAGGTTGTATGTATGAATTTGCAATTCAGAGGTATTTCATCCTGCAGCTATTTGAGTCATCTTCAGTGAATGCCATAAGAATCTGGTGACTTCTTTGTGTTCATTTTGCCAGTGCATTTTATAATCTTTTCTACAGTTACTTTAGTTTTATACAGATCCTCTAACATGTTATCCACAAAGAAATCCTAAAGCATTGATAGGCTTCCAAATTCTCACCCCTATTACAAAGTATCTCTGCTATGTCCTTGTCTTCCAAAGTGATCCTTTTACACCATAATCCTCAGTTTGCCTTATAGATTTTCTGTCAGGCTTTTCCAATTCTTTGAAAAAAATAATTTTGAGTCTTTCCTGATAGTTATGTTTTTCACTTAGCCTGCCAGATTTCATGTTTGTTTTTAAAAAATTATTATTGTTATTTTATTTATTGTTTTATTGTATTCATCTGAACTTTTTGAAGTCTGTCATCTTGTTTTCCTCAACCTACAGTTTAACTGTGCTAATTTTCATTTTCACTTTTTCAAACTTTTTTTAATAAGTAGATGAAAGGGACTTACATGGCTAATAATGTAAGTTTCATTAGTCTCTACCCTTCTCCTACAAGTATTTAACATTTTTAATTTCTTTTGCGACCATTTTTAAATATAATATTCTTTCCTGTGGTTGACCGCAGCTTCAAAATTTATTTTGACCTTTGCTTCTTTTGTAGGAATGTTGACTAACTGTATTATGGTCACTCTTATACAATGGCTCTTCAACTACCAACTTTTCAATGAGACCCCGTGTATTTACCCAAACCAAAGCACAGAAGTCATCTTCTTGTGAGCTCCCTAACACTGTGTTCCATTAAACACACTTTGATACAACAAAAAAATTGGGCTTTTATGTTTGGTCCTTATGTAGCATTTGCCCAATCTACATAAGCAAATCTCCTGTGAGTTGACTCTCATTGTCACAGTGTATAGTTCACATACTTCTGGACTTAACTTTAAAATGTTTGGAAAAAAAAAGGTATTGTTCACAAAACGAGGGGAAAAACATTGTAAAGACTTTGAGTACCTGATTACAGTACTGTGAATCCCATAAAAATTCACCAGAACTTTCTTAGGTAAAGTTTCTCCTTAAATTAATGATAATACCCCAAAAGTTAGTTCTACAAAATCAGGTCCAAGTAGTGTATTCTATTCAAAGGGCAGAAGTCTTGGAGGATTTCAAAATAATCTCCTATATAATTTACTGCATAAGATAATTCAGGAAGACCTTGGAACTTCTACTTCATTAAAATGTATAGTTTTTAAAACCTTACAAATCTCTTCAGAAGAAGTAAAAAAAAAAAAAAAAGATTCAAAATCTCATACCTTTATCAAATCTCTTACCTTTATTAATTCTTCAAGTGTGTGCTTGGATGTATCCACTGCAAGCATATACTGAACTTCTGGTCTGTGGTCTGCTACATTTTGCAACACTCTGAAACACAGCAAGTAGGGCCAGGGCCGATACTTACAGAAGCATACTTAGCTTTCCTTGTTAAATAAATTTCAGGAACATTACCAGGAGTCTACAAATTCTTGCAGAACATTTCAGAGCGTGACATTTTCATATATATTTTACTTAATAAAGCATGGTTGGATATTTTGTTTGGAAAGAAGCTGAAAGAGTAAGAAGCAACATCTGTAGAAGGGGTAGAGTCCACAATCCATTTTCAGTTCTGTGCCAGTTAATTGGTATTGCACTCTAGATCGGGTAAGGCTCATCATTTCTTAAAAGCTCAGCACCAGTGCAACAGTAGGGTAAGGTTTCCAGAAGGCACATCTGGTACTAAAGAAAGTGAAGGCTCTCTTTGACCCAGCAAAAAGGGCCAAAGAGTGACCTTAAACCAACCCACCCTGTTTAAAAGCCTCAATACTCTCTCATGGATTTGGATTTGTGATCTAGCTGGTATCAATTGTTGCCCAGGGGAACTTCTTCCACTTACGCTGCTAAATCAAGAATATGAATGGTTGGAATATAATTCTTTCCATCTTCAAAAACAGGTATTTCAGGAGTCTCACTAAGCCAACACATCTGAAAATACAGAGAATAAAGTGAGAAGAAAAAGGTTACTTTTAACTGGAGTTTAAAAAGGAGCATTTATTTACTAGGGAAATCTATATATTCAGGATTTAAAGTTCAGTTTATTGAGTGATTAATAGAACTGCAGAAAAGAAAATTTTTGGAGAAATACTGATTGGCAGCCTACTGAAAGCAAGAGAC
Source organism: Myiozetetes cayanensis (assembly GCF_022539395.1). NCBI lineage: Eukaryota > Metazoa > Chordata > Aves > Passeriformes > Tyrannidae > Myiozetetes > Myiozetetes cayanensis. The sequence goes on from NW_026087853.1 coordinate 12,265,043, forward strand.
CTTTTTTTTTTTTAATTTTTGAACATGTTTTCATCTTGAAAAATGTTATTTTGTATCCCCCAAAAGACAAGTGCTTGGGGAAAAAAAGAAAAAGAAGACTGCAGTGTTGAGAAGAAAGACATTTTTCTGGATTCCATTGATATGGCAGACATGTTCTCACTGTAAAGTACATATGGAGATACTGTCCAAAAACTACAGAAAAATCTAAAACCAAGATAGACCCCAAAAGGTGAAAACCAGTTTCACTGTAGCTAAAATATTTAAAAGGGATCAAGTCATCAGTTCTGCTCATGAAAGCATTAAGCTTATGATACCCAAGCTGCTAAAGATGCGTTCAATTCCAGTGCAGTGTGCCCCTAGAAATTAAATGATTCTTCAAATGTCTACCTTAAAAAAATAGTGGAAGACTCCTTCCTCAGCTCCGTATTGATGTCCTGAGGCAACAACATAAGTTGAAAATTTGTTTTTGTTCTGTGAAGTAAAATCAGCAAGAAAGTTTTTATTAAAATCTGGTACTGCAGTTAGGATACAGGCTTACACTGAACCTTGATTACTTGTATACTAAATATACAAAATCTATAAACTATATTTCTTAAAGTTTGTAACTAGATCACTTGTTGCATATCCTGCAGTCTCTTATTTCCTTCAAAAAAAGGCCCATTGCTCAGTCAAAATTGATCTGTCTACATTTGAATGGAAATTCTAAAAAAATTTAAGAGTTGGAAGAACTGGAAGTTACGTAAATCAAGTAAAGGAACAGGATAACTCATGCTTCAATTTTCTATTTCCAAGAAAAATAATTCTGAAATCCACTGAAGCTATTTTTTCAATCGCAGTATATTTGCATTTATCTACCTAAAGGAGTGAGAAAGGCTGGATCAACGATTTTACAGTTTCTTTACTTTCATTTTGATACACAATTCAAAAAAATAAATCTGTGAACTATTTAAATGTTTTCCTAACCATACATCACGATTAACCCACATATTTTTGCTGACCATTATTGTGTAATACCATAAATTTGCTTGTCTGCTTGGACATACATGATACTGCTTGGATCAATGGTAAGAATGGTTTTAGAGAGAAAAAAGAGATTTTTAAATCATTTAAAGAAGAAAATTTGTCGAGGAAGTCTTTTAAATTAGGACAACTAACTTTGAAATTTTTAAGATAAATCAACATCATTAAAGAGTTGTCATGTTGTAAAGATCCTAGACATTATATATTTCCATCATACTATGTAAAAGAACCTGCATTTACCAACAGTGGGAATAAATGCACAGAATTGGGATCTACATCTTTTCTGTTGAAAAATAAACCTTTTGTTATTTTTATAATATTTAAGGAACATAAAAATAAGGAAAGTCTTAGCCAATCTTTAATTATATCAGCAAAGCATCATATAAAGTGATGACAAGTTGTAACATCAGTTCATTGTATCTGTGTGTTTTTATCTAACCTACTTACCATGTAAAACTTTGTGATAAAAACTACCTCAACTCAGTTGAATTCAACTCGTTATTAATCATAAGAAACACTAAAATTAGAAGACATTACAGGTAGCATAAGAGCTTCCACACTGTAAGGACTTAAAGAGCACAGTTTCCTGTCTCAAATACTGTTAAGGCCACAGAAGGACTTTGCCGTGAGATAATCACAGAAGGGAAGGACAGGATGGCACTAACTCCCAGCCTGGTCGAGGTCAGATCTTGTTGTCTCATCCTGGTTAATGCATCTGGACAAAAATTCCCACTGTGCCAAACTCTGTAAAGAAGCAACTGCTCACACATGTATCAAACAGAGATCACCCCAAGTTTTGGGACAGATGGCATCAGCGGCCACCAACGACCATGGAAGCCCCTCCCCAAATATGCCTCTGTGGATTCCTGGAACTTGGGCTGTAAATTAAGCCACCACAGTAGGAACTTGAGATAAGATAGAAGCAGTACTATTGTCTGGGTGTTATCTCCCCTCGTCCTAGGGTGAGGTTTGCAAAGCCTGGGGAGAAGAACGTGGCACTGATAATGGACACAGAGAACACAGAATTTAATAGCCACAAGGAAAACCAACTCAGCAACTGTGCTTACATCAGCTCTGACTGGGTAAAAGGTAATTCCATCAGGGGGGATCACAACCACCAACTCATGGCCACCTAACAAAGAAACCCACCAGAGAAAGACTGAACATGGGACTAATTAGCATTGGAAGCAAGGGAATCATTTAGCCAATACAATAAGAGAACTGTGCAGCCAATGAGCATTAATTCCTTTGTTTGCTAAAATGTGAAAAGTTTTGAATGGCCTTGGGACCCCCATCACCAAGAAGCCCAAGGTGAGGAAGGACCACTGGATCCATGGGTGATTAGCATCTCTTCTTGATTTCTCTGTCCCTCTCCTCTCTTTTCTCTTTCTTTCTCTCTGCCTCACATTAATTGTTAAGTAAAATGGTGTTATTGACTTCAGCATATGGTCTCGTTTGCACCCAAATTCGAGGAGAGGCATCTCTCAATAATCAGATCTTAACACTCACCGAGTTTTCTTGGGTAGTACCATGATAGATACTGTTTAACCCCTAAGAGCAGCAGCTCCCAGGGTTGCTCTGCAAACATGCCCCAAAAGACAAGTAATAATTTTCATTTCCTAGCAGGAAAAACCTGCTTCTTGTGAAAGCACAGGAGGAGCTATTTCTCATTTCCCCTAAAAAGAATGTAACGCAGGATTTTCTTCTGTGAACCTTGTGCTAACTTCTGCCACTTGTGGAGACAAAACAGTTTGGCACCAAGTGCTATACGTCGCTGAAATGTAAACCTCTAAAACAGGTTGAAGTCCTCTAACAATACTTACTTAGTGTCACAAGTCACGCATATGAGAAGGTACTCCTTGGATATAGTTAATTTTAAAAATGAGGTAATACTTAGGCAAGCGCAGTTCCAGCATGTTTAGTCCCAGGTGAAGTGCCACGTTCCCGTGTAATATTCATTAAAGCCACTAGATGTCACATTCTAGCTGGAATCATCCATTCTAGGCTGTGCTTGTTTTATGTTTGTTTGCTTTATTCTAATAAATTGCTTGAAGTGGGAAACAGGTCTAAATTAATGGGTTCTGGAACTGTGAGAACAGAGCTGAGAGATGAAGAGCTTTTTTGTTTGTGGTAGACAGATATTTCTCCAAGGATTCTGAATTCGGCAGGAACCCAGAGTCAGCAACTTCTGAGGGAAGCTACACAGCCTGTAAGCCCTGCCACAAAGGTAAAAGGTAAAAAATTGCTAGTGGTAAGCAAAGACTTCTAGCTCACAACTCTTACTGGATTTTAATCAAAAAACAGGTGGAAGATACACTAACACAGGTGGATGAAATCTTCCTTTGACCAACAACAGCCATTAAATTGCACTCTAAACAGACACTAAGGCAAAGAAACCCTTCTATTCTTGGTGCAAGGTCTTCTCTACCTGACTGACAAGATTGATGAATCCTGATATTGAATCCCTCTCTTTGTGGGCAGTGGTAACACTGTAATTTCTTTCATTGATGGTACATTCTCTAGATGCCACTCAGTTTAGAAATGAGTAGGAACTGTAATCCAGAAGTCTTGAGCCATCACAGGAAGATAATGTTGATCTCCTGGGAAGAACAGAAGCTCTGGGGCCTTCCTGTTCCAAAGTACTGACACAAACTACCCAGGGGCACTGATACCCATTGATGCCGACTGGAGTTCTGGAGGAAAAGGGTTCCTTTTGAAAGGCCTACAGCAGGTGTGTATTGAAAATATTCAAGTTGTCTTTATCATGGACAGCTACATATTGTTCCACTGTCTTCTCAACAGATGTTCAGCCCAACAAACATTCAGAAGCTAAGATTAATTACATTAATGCTTTTGTTACACAGTGACTCAGTGCTTTGGACTAGTCAGAAAAGTAGAGTCAATACTTCATCTGGGTGTTAGTTGTAGCAGAAGTTATTGCAAGGTTTGATGGACGTTTACAATCTTCATGTTTCTAACATCACAAGTACAAAAGTTGTTTCATGGTCTTATAACTCCATGTTATCACAGTCAAAGAAAAACTAATTCCCCACCACATGATTTTTCAAGCTGCAAACCAAATTTTACTGGTATTCTATACTATTAGACCCATGTTAGAACAGAATATAATGTCTAGCGCTATTTTCTCAGCAGAGCATAAGGTGGTAAATGTATACTCAAATCAGAGCAAAGCTTTCTTCCCCCTCTATTATTACCCTGACAAGGTTCTGCAATGGACACTGAATCAAATTGATTATGTGAGACTGCTAACACGTGTGAAGAATGACCAAATGACATGTTCACCATACAGTGTATTTCACTGTCTTCCTAACCTCCACAGTACTCCATCACTAATGATAACAGCATCCATTTTCCTGAATTGTGAAGCATAACCTGAGCCACTGTTGGTATTTATTTAGTAATAGTTCTTAAATACAAAGTTCTTAAATACAAAAAACATGGTCTGCTCTCTAGTAAGATTAATAATCTAATCAGATCAAAACAAACAAAACTGAAAGAAAGGATTTTAAAATATATATAAGGTGGTAACATATATTTTGGTTATTCTGGGTCAGCTCTATGGCTATGATTTTAAAGTGTATTATAGGGTGGAATAAAAGTCAATAAGCCCTTTGCTCCAAGAGCACAAACTATCCAGGAACAAGCTAGGTATGGTCAGAACATCTTTTGAGTATTTAAATGAGACATAATACTAACACAGCTTGTTAATATTTAAAGATGCAACTTTTATTTAAAGCTGTACTGATACCCCTTTCCTTCACTGTCTTTCATCCTCAAGTCTTTCCCCACACGAGCCCCAGTTTTGATTCTCGCTGATACAACCAAAGAAACAGTATCTTTTTTAGAGGAAATAAGCTTGATTTACTCACTAAACTAAAAAAGACAGATTTTGGGATTTACATTATGCATACACTTAGATTTCAAAAGACATTCTAGTATTTTCTATACTACTATATTTTATTAATTATCGATGTAATCAACTTTTATAAAGAGAATAACATTTTCTTAGAATGTATTCAAATTATTGGTAATTTCCACTAGTAAGATAAAACTATAAGTAAGAAGATAAAGTGATTTATTTTTATAAATACATTCTTTACATACAGTTTTTCCAAGTTTCACAATGAGTTTTTCAGCATTTGTGTGATCCACAAAGTTTGGATGAGGTTTTCTTTTGCGATAATCTTCATCAGTAAAAGGAGCCTCAGGATTTTCCTACAAACAAAAAAAATGTGACTTATACATTTCTTAAAACAGAACAATTTTTGAAGGCCTAGATGGTTAAAGTAAGTTCTTTAACAGTATTTTTAAATCTGTTTTAGCTTGGTTTTCATTTGAAATTCTTAAAGTTTCTGAATCTGATGCCTGAGGGTCAACATTTTGAAAACATCATTAGTTCAATTTCAGTTTTCACAGATTTCACAGAATATTCTGAGTTGAAAGGGACTCACAAGGATCATCAAGTCCAATTCTTAAGTGAATGGCCCATATGGGGATCGATCCCATAACCTTGTTGTTTTCACAGTAGAACACTTTTAACTTTCTTATATTTTAAAAACCATTAATTTTTATTACACAAGGTTACAGCATTACACAAGGTTGAAAAACTCTCTGTAACACTGAATTTGAGAATTGCAATAGCATACTCCAAAGTGCCTAGCATGGTTCCTGACAATGCTTAACGTATATAGATATAGAGATGTATCTATTGACCTGACTATCCACTGTTAAAAATATGTATTTTATTAAATATATAGAGTAAATATGGGATTTCTTTTAATGACTGGAGGACAGTGCATACTGTGGTTAGCATAGGTCTTACCTCTTGACCAACCAGCCCCTTATATCTTTCTGTTTCACTGTAGCCCAAGGCCTAAACTTCTCTGTCAGTGGAATACATTTAACAATTTTGGCAGTAAGTAATGATTCAGGGAGAAAGAATCCTAAAAAAAACCCTCACTTGCTGACACTAACTTTATTAGCTATCATTGAAGTACATACCTGAAACAGATTGTATAATTGATTTTGATGAATATTTTCCATTAAATGGTAATATTTGGTTAAAAAAAGCTTAATGTTTTCATATTACTTACAGGGTCAGTGGGTTTTGTATTTGCCCAGGTCATTATTGTTGAGATGAGGATGAACAACTTTGGTTTTGCAAAATTCTCTATTTCCTTATGTAAGGCTGTTAAATGAAAGCAGGGAGTTAATTTATTTTAAATTGCATTATTCAAACTCTATTTTTGCATTTATATAAAGGTCCTGTATAGACATTCATATCTTAATTGTCTATGTGGTTTGTATTTTTAAGCAAATGTTCTTTATTTAAGTTAATATAAAATAAAGATAATAAATCAGGAATGAAAAGAAATAAAAAAAATAATGGTAATAAAGAATCAAATCACTGGGAACATAATCTTCAAGAACTACATATTATGGGGAAAAAATCCAAACAATCTATATTAGGAAATGATTCATCTTTATTGACTGCTGAGATACTGAAAGGAAATAAAAAGTGTATGTTTTTCATGATAGAAAAAAAGAAAGAGCTACTGAATGCAAGCATATTTCCTTATTTTAATATCAAACAAAATAATTTTTGTTAAGTAAATGATTCTCTTATCCAAATACACTATATATAGCTACTATATAAAGAATAATATTGCACTGTCACTATAAAAGGATTTCAGATGCCTATTAGAATTTGAATGTAGCAATCAGGATAAAGTTTCCAAAAAACTGATAGCAGTACTTTTTATTGGAGTTTATATATATATTTATATAATATATATATTTATATATTTACATATATTTTATGTATTTACATATATTTACATATATTTATATATATTTATATATATTTTTATATATTGGAGTTTATATACTCAAAATCATTATATAAAACATTCAAACATTCTTTTAATATCACAGGAGCAAATTTTCTACCCACCTCTCAATGCAAATAGATGAGGTGATGGTTAACAGTTATTTAGGGAAATAACTGCCTACAAAGCTGTGTCATTTAAAGAGTTGGACCATACCAGGACAGCTTCTCTCCTTTCTAAACATGAGAGGGCACTCCATGGTTCCTTGCTATTTAATCAATTCATGCAGCATTTCTCCATCAAGGAACCCAGTTTTATATTACAGTGAACTATAAATCCCTCATAATTTCATTACATTTCTGACAAATTTTGATGGCTGTACAGCAACCAAATTTCTATTCAGTTGATAGCTATACTAACCAGAAGCAGCCCACGTTGCTTCCTCGATTTGATCTGTATCCTCAGTGATATTATATAAAACAACCTCACACTCAAGCAAGTGATTTAAGAGTTCATCTCGAGGAGAGACCTGAGGGAAAAATAGTTACATTCTGTCATTAAAAACAAACAAACAAACAAAACCACAACAACAAAAAACACCAACCTTTTCAAGTTTAACTTTCAGGTAGAACGTGGTTTTCTAACACTACAATGTTGGAATAATTCATAAGACAGTTATCAAACATTATCTGTCAGATACAAGGAAGCTGATGAAATGTAAATTAAATGGTAAGAGATTTCTAACTTAGAGTACACGTCAACTGTAAACATTTAATGGTATTTTGGGATCCATATCTTTAGCGCAATTGTGAGTCTCAAAAAATATCTGTTACTTGTACAGCTATTTTAAACGTATCAGTTGGCAGAATGAAGAAAACATAAAAAATGTCCATTTCCTTGCAAAATAGCATCCTGTAGTTTTTGTTAAGTGAAGATTGTCTGTATTATTTGAGCAAGCCCAGTAAACACTTTGGGCAAAAGCAGTCGTTAAAAATAAACACCGCCAGCTATAATTTTCTGATTGAACAGATATGCCTGTATAGACATTTGAATCAAAACTTTCAAATGTTTGAAGAGATACTTCAATAAGAAGAAGAATAATCAATTTATAATAAGCAGTTTAAAACAGAGGTAATTCTAATCAAGCAATAAGCAACCATGTTCTCAAAAGTATTCCTCCTTTAGTTAACTAAACTCTGGACATACACATCTTCATACTAAGATGTGCGTTTTCAGCACAATTAGATGCTAGCGAAAGCTTGATTTCAGTGAATGGTTAAGGAGGACACTTTGATTCCAGCACCACTACCTTTAAAATGACGATAAAAGACACAGAGGAGATGAGAAATACACTCTTGAGGGAAAAAAAAGCAGACCTATGAATCATCAAGATAGATGATGTCCTGTCCATAACTTTTTTAAAAAAGCTATTTTGAGTCTGAGTTCCTTCCTTTTACTATTTGCTGTATTAGACCTAGAAGAAATTGGAGAGTGTGCAGGAAGCAGAAGGAATAATAGACATATACAGCTTCCAGCAGGAGCAAAGGACTATTTCATTGCTGCAGGTCATTTTACATGACTTGCAAAAATATTTCTAATGTTGTCTAATGGCAATCTGAAATAAAACTCCTACTTACTGCATATATTTCCTGTGCAAAACGTGGTTTTGTACTCCCTGGTTTAGAAAGAGTACCCACTATTTCGTAGACTTCCTCTGGGCTACTAGGAACCTCAACAGCTTTCTCCTCTTCTTCATCTTCCTCCTCTTCTTCCTCTTCCTCTTCCTTTTCAAGTGACGCCCCAACAACACACCTGGACAAATACTGCAAATATACAAGACACACAATTTGTATGCAAATATCTATCGAGCCCTACACAGCTTCTTATGATCTTGAGAAGACAACAGCACCGCCTGACTAGCCCTGATCCTGTTGGTAAGGCGGGTCAGGACACAGTTTCCCTTTGAGCAGGAAAACGCTGGGGACTGCTCAGCCCCGGCTGCAGTGTTTTGACTTGTGTTCTACGCCTCAAAGCCGAAGGTGCTGGCGGGTCCCTGGACGCCTCTGCTCCGCACCCGGCTCCTCTCAGGCAGGGGCTCCCTCAGCGTGATGTGAGTTCTCTCTAGTTACCTGCTCTCACAGTGACCATCTGCTGCCTGGGCTCTCCCGACCGGCTCTACCCACACCTCCTGCTCTTAACTCCTACTTTTTCTCCTCATTATCTTAACCCTTTCTTGTCCCGGTCCCTCTCCTCAGCAGCTATTTTGGGTGACCCAGCTGTCTGCCCGGCCGAGCTCCCCGAGGACCAGTCGCGGCTCCCTGCCGCGCTACCGAGCCGGGGGCGGGCGGGAGGGCAGCAGACCGCTCAGGCACCAGGCAGCCGCGGTCGGCAGCAGCGGCGGCCCGGCCGGGCGGTCACCTCGCCGATGGTGCGGCCGCAGTAGGAGTCGAGGTGGTTGAGGAAGACGCGACGGCCCCGCGGCGGCTCCGCCATCGCCACAGGCGGCTCCGCCATCGCCACAGGCGGCCCCGGGGACGCGGCCCGTTGCCGAGCGACCGGCGGCGGCTGCGCAGCGGCACCGGCTGAGGGGACGGGCGGTGGAGACAACGGGCAGCGCCGACACCGCCGGGCAGCGCCGACACCGCCGGGCAGCGCCGACACCGCCGGGCAGCGCCGACACCGCCGGGCAGCGCCCAGGGAATCTCCCTGCACAGAGGCAGCGGCGCCAAGGACAGGGACAGCAAAGCCTTTCCAGTCATCTTCAGCTATCCAGACACGGTGGAAGGACATGGCTGTCCCACCTCTGGGTTAACTCTGCAACGCATTTTAAGAAACAACACAAGTTTCTTCTGTCAACACCTACACAATGCCTGTTTTGAAAGTATTGTGTTTATAATAAGCACACAAATTACAAAGCAGTCTAAAGATGTCACCCCCAAAAAAACCCCTCCAAAACAAAACTTAGCAATTTAACATTTAGTTTGGAATTTTTCCACTTGGATTTCTAACTCCCTTTCCAAGCCCCTCTTTACAATCACCTACCTTGTTTTTTCAGGACAAAGTTTCAGCAGAAACAAGTTTGCAGTCAGTGTTTTCCAAATACTTGACACCTATTTGATATTTAAGATTTTTCTAAGGGCATGATGACTTCAGTTGTTCACTCCCCCCCTTTCCAGTAGCTCCACCCCCCACAAGAAAACTACAACACACTAGTACATTTGTTTAATTCTTTAGTCAATGAAATTGAACAAGTAAATTAGTTGCAAGGAAAAATATTCAAATATAAATTTGCTAAAGTACATTCTCCTCACAGAGGACTAACCACGTGCCACAGACCTGTGTGCAAAAAAGAGCCTATGAACAATTTTTGGAGCATGGAAGCATACCCTAGGGCAGAGGACAAGTATCAGAAGTTTCAACACAAAAAGGTAATAATCACAAAATTAAGCTCTTGAAAACAGAAGCAAAAATTACAGTTGTCTTTTCCGTCACAGTTGTACATTATTAACTCAAAGCTATTACAAAAGCTCTACTAGGATTCTCTCATCAATATGACTAACCTATAGCAGGTAAAAGTCAGCATAGCTCTACTGAAATCACTGGAATCTGTGAGAACTGATATTCCTCTAAATGTGGCTCCAAAAAAGCTACTGCATGTACTTGTCATAAAAGCATAGAAGAATAATGGCAGGATTGTTTAAATAAAGATACACAAACACAGAATAATAGAAGAATACAAAAAGTATGAACATCACAGAACATCGTTTCAACTGCACAGGCATTTCTACCCAATTGTAATTTTTAAAAAGTCTATGATTCAATACACACTTGAAAAGTTATAGCAGAACAATATATTTATAAAGAGAAGTGTACCAGTTTTCAAGTAGAAAATACAAGTTATATCTTCCAGTTTGTATTAGTCTTAGCAAATTTCATACAGCCTTTGGTTTCAAACCAATACAATGCAATCATCATTACAGTGCTTATTCAGTATTCATTAGGAGAGGATGCTGTACAATTGAGGGAGAAAATGTGAAAATTGGGAGTACCAAAGTACCGTATTATAGAAAGTAAAGGTTAAAGCAAAAATATTCTTGGGTGTATCCTGTACATCATGTAAACACACATTCAAAATAGTAAACAGGCTAAAATGCCTTCCGAGCCTCCCAAAGAGTTGCAATATAGCATACATGTACATATATATAGCATATATAACATCATCTTTAGGAAATGTGTAGCCCATTAATTCTGTGCTTAATCATTTGCGATTCAGACAATACATTCATATATTAATAGTATATCTCATGTATTATTTGAAGCTTGCTGGTTGTCATAGACAAGGGTAGATCAATTAATGCTGAGCCTTGCTTTTAACTTAGATACTGCCACTCTATAAGCAACGCTCAACTGTTAAAGAATCATCTTTCTTGTTACCAAAGCTGAGAATTTACAGATTTATGTACAGCAAATCAAGCTGAAATTCTTTGCAGAACAGTAGTTTTCCCAACTATTTTTTCATTAATCAGGTACAGCAAGTAGTAAGTTTCTATTTTAAAAAGCCGATATGAAAATTTTCAGTAAGCACACAAAAAATTACTACTTGTATATATAACATTCAGCCTCTATTTTTTTTTTTTTTTAGTTTTGAACAGTAACACTTTGGAAAGACCAAAGTTTTTGAACACTGTAAGATGCAATTTACTTGCTCACAACAAAAAGTAAAATTAAGAATTTTTTATGTTATTTATCAAAGTGGCTTTTAATAGTATTGTGACATATGCAAATCCACGGTAGCAAAATGTTATATACTTGTAAGAACATAGAGATGTTATATGATAATATACTAGCATGAATTAGGCCTTAATGCAAGAAATGAAGCTTAATATGTCTGTAAGGAAGATCTCAGTGCTTCACACTAAGAATTCTTTCTGGCACTAAACCTTCCTTATATCTGGGCAAATCATGACTGACTTTCTTTTTTCAAAGCTTCTAGTCTTTGTAGTAATGCATTTCCAAACACCTCTCGATATGCAGGGCTGAGAGAGTCCAATAAGGAGTAGACAGTTTCATGGTATGGAGTTTGCAGTCTGTCATCAGTCTGATCAAAATCATAAGCTACTACCTGCAACAAAGAAATGGGTTGTTAAATTTCTGTGGTTATGATCACCTTGCAACAAGTATCACAACATTTAAGTTTGCCAGTCACGGTAGTACAGTAATGTGAGAACAAGAGATACTGGATTTAAATCACAGTCTGTGCTTTCTACTATGTAGCTTAATAGTAATACAGTATTTAAGGCAATTTCAAATACCTTCTGTACAAAACTCAGAATATTAGCAAAATATATCATTATGGTTTTTGTCAACATGTTTGCACAAAAATACAAATGGTGCAAAATGGAATTGTATGGATGCTGCATTATTGAGTGCTTTGGGTACCTGAGAAAACCAAAGACTGACACACCTATAATAAACTGCTACTTCAATCTTCACCATTTTGTGTCTCAGATAAATGACTGTTTTTTTATTAATACCACTTCTTGCTTTGTTGGAAGTGACTAGTTAAAGTTCCCTCTTCTAGGAGAAAACACGTAGAACAGGCTTCATAAAAGTACAAGCAGGATATGTATGCTTTTTTGGTGTCAGTGAAGTATTTTTCTAGGCACCTTTTGAACATGTTCATTGTTCAAAACAAAAAAGCTTAAGAAATTATAAATAAATTAGTTTACCCTGAGTCCTGCTTCAGTGAGCTCCAGGCAGTACCTGTTCCTTTCCCTGGTTTCCACATTGATATAAGCCACATCTTCTGCACAGGGAAGGGTTTTTGAGACAAACATGTTGCTGACAGCAAACAAAACATCATTCACAACAGCTTCAGCTTCAAGTCTCATATCTTTCACTTCTGTTCCTTCAAAGTCTGTATAATCAGAATCCTCTTCAAATCCTGTATTATTGGGCAACTCCATAGGATTGCAATCAGTCTCCATTCTGTATATGGAAACATTTATTTGAGATTTATTAAACCATTACACTCAATATTTATTAAGACCATAAAACACAAGATATATTTTAAGCAGACATATTTAACGTTCCAAAAAAACCTGCAAACTATGAAATCTCAATGACAGCCTAGAGAATTCAAACCCAAGATGTTGAGGACAAGTGCTGAAGAAGGTTACATGAGCAAACAGAAGCAATATCAGTTTCACTGAAGTTAGTTTTTCTTAGGCAAGTTAACCCGCATTCTGTTGTATAAGACTGTTATGATTCAGCAGTCATTAATTCTGCCCTTTGTTCATCCAGAATGCAGAAGGAAGACAAGTCATGCCTTGAAAAACTGAAATCAATAGCTGTAGAAAATAAAGACCTATTGTTGGTGAACTTAAGGAAGATTTTGAAAAGTCTGTGACCTAAATGGATTATCGATGACTAAAAAGACATTAACGGGAGCTTTTTGTTTACAGTCACTAAAGACTAATGCTCTTGATCATCTTTCACGCACAGCTGTCGGTATATTTCAGACATGAGCTCCTGCTCTTTGTGAGCAAGTGGTACCAAGAAGGGTCAGACCCAGCGGTTACCGCAGTGGCCTCTCGGGTACCAGCGTGGCCGTGAGGCCTCAGCTGACACCCGTAGGGAACTTGCCTGCAGCAGCAGGGAAAGAGCCCCTTGGGACGCTGCCCCGAGAGTTCTGGCAGCCGAGCCCTGCAGCCAGGAGGGCACGGGGGCTGCCAATCACCGATCCGCAACACGCCAGTCACTCATGAGACTCATCACATCCTGCCAAACCCCACCTCGGACCTACAAACAAATTCCCAAGACTCTGAAAGCAACAGGGGCGCTGGACACCGAGCCGCGCAGCTTCCCGCTTCCCGCGCCCACGGACCGCGCCCCGGAGCGCACCCACCAGCGCCGGCAGGACCCGCCGCCCGGCCCCGCACGGCTCCGGACGCGCCCGCCGCTCCGCTCCGCTCCGCCCCGCTCCGCGCAGCTCCCGCCCCGCCGCTCCCCGGGCCGCTCCCCGCACAGGCGGCCCCGGCGGTACCGCCGGCTCCACTCCTGCGGCCTCACCGCCCCCTCCGCGACCGCTTCCGCCCCCGCCTCCTCCGCTCCCGACGCCACTTCCCGCACGTCACGGAGCGGCTGGCGGCGGGGGCAGGCGGGAGGCAGGAGACAAACAGCCCCGATCGGCCTGGCCGCCCTCGCTGGCGGCGCGGAGCTGACGCGGGGGACGCTGCCCGCCCGCCCGCCGGACCGCGGCCCCTTCCCCGCTCCCCGCAGCGCGGCTGCGGCGGCCCCTCCGCGGCCGCCGAGAAGATGGCGGCGGTGTCCGAGTGAGGATGGAGCTGCCTGTCAGCGTCTCCTCGCCCTGAGGGCGGGCAGTGCCGCCCGGCCGGGCCGTGAGGGGCGGCGGGGTCGCCGCCCGGCAGCGGAACCCCCGCGGTAGCCCGCGCCGAGGGGCGAGGCCGGGCCCGGCGGCTCCCGCTCGCCTGCCTCGCACCTCCGTTCTCCGCCCGGCCCCGTCCCACCGCCCGGCCCCGCGGCCCCCGGCGCGCCGCCGCCATGCCGTGGCCTTTCTCGGAGTCCATCAAGAAGAGAGCCTGCAGGTACCTGCTGCAGAGGTACCTGGGCCACTTCTTGCAGGAGAAGCTCAGCTTGGAACAGCTCAGCCTGGATCTCTACCAGGGCACCGGCTCCTTGACGCAGGTCCCTCTGGATAAGTGGGTAAGAGACGCCGTCGCTTCACCCCCTCGGCTCCTACTGCGTCTGAGGGACCAGCTGATTCCCTGCCCCCGGCTGCCACCCACTTTATTTTCAATACCCAGCCTACTTTATGTAAAAAGTTGCAGCCATAATTAGCATTTCATCCAGAGAACTCTTCGCTGATGTGCTGGCATTTAGAAAAAGAAAAATCTGGGCATTTGTTACAGATATGTTTTTCTAGCCATGCTTTGATTGCGTAATTTTTAACATGAGAAAGGAAACAAAAACTAAAAGAAGGCAATAGCTGCTGGTATTTCAGGGAGAAGGAGTTAGTGTACCCCAAACTACTAGAATTCAGTGATATACTTACTGAGGAACATGTTTGCTGGCTACTAGAGGTGGTAAAAACATAAAGTAATCCCTGTGGCATCTAGACTTTTTCTTCATCTTGGAGACATCATGGTTCTTAATGGTCGTGTTATGTTGAGCTTAGTCCACGTAGATCTCTAAAAATTGTCCCCTAGCCTTGCAATAGTGAAAGTACTGGTTGACAAATGGAAAGCTGGTTTTAGCTGGAGTCTAGCAGGTGGGCTGTCACCCTTTGAACCAGCTGAGACTTTTATTTTTCAGTCCTGACATATACGCTTTTGTATAGGTATGTGCCTGTGCACACATATGCACGCTTCCAGCCTACTGTAACATTGGACCATTGGATTACTGTGTTTGTAATAATTTGTAAAGTTCTTTGGTTTAATTGCCAATGTTACTGAATTCTACCTGTCAGTCAAGTGTCTGTCGTCAGGAACCTTAAGCACTGCAGTGAGTCAGTCATTTACTTCCAGGGTAGCGTGGATCATGAACTAGGTACTTTGGTTTACTAAGTTTCTCCAAAACACATTTTTACTAGACTACATACTGGTATTAGGCTGTGCTGGATACATTTTCAAATAGTTGTGAATTTATGATGTTTTCAAGTAATACTTTTCCAGGTGTTTGTGTGAAAATATGTTGTAAAGCGGTAGAAGACAGACATTTGCAGAAATGCTCAATGTTACCAGTGTTGGTTTTTGCTTGTTTGTTCATTTCTTTTTTAGCTGTGTTTGCAGCTTGTTTTCTGTGGCAGGCTTACAGTAAGGCTGGTCGCTTTAATTGAATTGTTATGCCCTCTAGTGGATATGGAGCACTCGGTGCGAGTCAAAGTGATATTATTTAAAATGTAAATACTTTGTAACAGCAGCAGTTACGGGCCAGTACTAAACAAGCAGGTCGTTACGTATACACAGCGATTAAATGAATATACAGTAATACTTAGGTGATCTTCCCCGTTTGTGGATCAGCATTTTTCGTTCCACTTGTAAACAATGACATGTTTGAGGTTCCTTGCACGTGACTTCTCATGTATGACAGATTGCAAAAACAGATGTCGCGGAAGTACTACACCTCTTTTTCCCCCCCTAGTCATTGGAACCTTCTTAATGAGTCACCACCATGACTGCATTTTTACATGGTATCCATTTTTGTGGATACTTCTGTTCATCTGAGCACTGTAGATACTTCAGCCAACATTGTATGTGTTTATAGATTGTAAAGATAGGTAGGAATATTGGGGGCTAATAATGTAATGCCTTTGCCTTTTGGGACCTGGACTGTTTAGAAAAATCAAAATGTAATACATAATGTTTGTGGTTGAATTTTAATATAACATCAAATAGCACTTTTTCTACTAGTGTTACTGTGATTTCTAGCTGGAGACTTCTGGTCAGTTATGTGGAAACAAGTCCTGACATGAAGGCTGTGCTTCAGTTTTAAAATTTCACTTGAAATGCTCTAATTGCTGCTTTCTATGAACAACTGGCCTACTTATGAAGCAATTTAGCTCAGGAATGCTTCAATTTTTTTTTTTTGCTTTTAGATAGTAAATTGCTATTTTAAAATAATAAGCAATGCACTGAAATACCCTTATTTTTATCACCATCTATATTGGTAGTAAAATCACATCTCAGTCAGATTTATTCAAAATATGATAGCTAGCTTACTTCCTGCTATAGCAAAGTACTTTATAAAGGTTCGAGTGATTTAAATGAACCTGTGATATTTTAAAATACAGTTTTCATTTCAAATTTTGTTTTTACTTATCTCATGCTGTTACCACATGTGTAATTCTTATGTTTAAGTTCAATTATATTTCAACTTTTATATTTGAGTTCAAAATATAATTTTTATGTCACTGAATCTTAACTGATTATTTGATTCCTAAATAATTTTGTGGTAGGACTGTTCAGGTTCTGTTTCTTTAAAGTTGGTGTCTTTTCCTGCTGTTTAAGTGGACTTTGGAACAGAAACTAGAAAAGCTGAACATGCAAGGCAAACAAGATTCCAAAAGCAAAGTTATTAAGCATAAGCAGAGCAACAAGTTAACATGATGGGAAACTTGCACCTGGAGACATAAGAATGAAAAGCGTAATTTCCGTAAAACTTATTTTGTTTATTTTTAAATTTTTCTATATAATTGGAACATTTTAAATATGATTAAAATGGAAAACAACTTTTAAATCCTTCCAAAAGTTTTGATGTTGAATTTATGCATTTTCTCAGGTAAAATCAGCGGCCTTGTTCAACACAGGAAGGTCAAAACCCCACTTTTTCTTGCCAATTGAAGATTATGTCCTATTATTACAACCACAGTCTTTAGTAGGGTCTTGTTTATATTGGAAAGTTGCACTCACCGAATTTGGTATGTGATTTAGATTGTTTTTTGTTTCGTTAAAGCAGCCTAGGTAGTTCGTGTTCCATAACTTCAGTTTTAACTACATTTTTGAAGCAGGGTACGAACAGGGATTCAGGTTTTTTTAACGTAAATGCAAAGAATCTGTTTGGTCTGTATGGATGTAATGAAACCTATATAATGCAACAAGGGAGTTGTTTTGAGTATAGTGGAAGACTTAAAAATCTGAAGTTACTACTACAGAACTGGTACAATACCAAAGGCAACTTGATTGTAGCATTTTATATAAAGATACGATTTAGAAATGACAGGTATGTTACACAGCAAGAGGTGATTGTTTGGTTCCACTGATCCAGTGTCACAGAGAAATTGAAAATGAACATTACACTGAAGATACATGCTATGAAATACTCCTGTCATTAGGAGTTTAGGTACTTTTTCTACTTCTACTGTCAGCCTGTTTTCAGTTTTTTTCAAGTACTGCCGAAGAAAGAATAGATTTACTTTTGTTAGTACTGTAGTATTTATAAGAGGAAGTTAGCAGACATTTTTTTTGTATAGTGCAAAAATACAGATTATGCAGTTACCACAATCTGTGTTATGCTGAAAGCTAGGTAATTAATGTGAAACAAATTGTAATGGAATTGAGATACTTGAAAGTGACTATTTTTGTCTTTCTGAGTATAATTCATTTTCTAGTGGTCTCAAAGTGTTTTATTAGTTAGATGCATTATGGAGATGATTTTAAAAAAACTTTTTTTGTTTTGTTTTGTTTTGTTTTGTTCTCTTTTAGTGTCTTAATGAGATCTTGGAGTCTGCAGATGCACCTCTGGAAGTCACAGATGGATTTATCCAATCAATTTCTTTATCTGTTCCTTGGGGGTCGTTGCTACAGGATAACTGTGCATTAGAAGTAAAAGGATTAGAGATGGTCTTCAGGCCGAGACCAAGACTTGGTAGGCTTATTTTTTTCATTTTAGAAAAGGAGATTCTTTACAGTTTTTCAGAGTCAAAAGGCTACCCTCGCTTTAGTCAGTCCCTGCCTTATTTAAAATGCCATTTAGTTTACATACATTAATGTTAGAGAATGTAATAAAAATAAGAAACCATCAGGTGCTCATCCATTGGTTGTCAACTCAATTAGTTGTTGTTCTGATAAATAACTTAAAATGTTAAAATGCTCCTACTGTTGTATCTCTTCCAAGCTGTTTCAGACCTATTGAAATGAAAGTAATACTGTGTGGAAAGGAGTTTTAATTAACTACCAATTTTGGGTGTCTTATGCCAAATGCTGTTAATCAGCATTGGTAGCTGGCAGTAGGATAATACCATAGTATAAGACCATGAAGAGGGGTTACAGAGAGGTTCTGGATTTCTTTGGCTACTTTAGGGTAAAAGATGCATCTTCTTGTGTATTTGGAGAACAACTAATGCAATTTAATTGCTATCACAGTCTTAATTAATGACTTTTAAGTACTCTAAATACTTATCTTTCTGTAATCTAATGCTGAGAGGATTGGCTGAGTTCTTCTAACTTGTCTGTATCCAGACAAATCTAACTGATATGGTGATAAATTTTCACTTGTCACCAAACCTCCATAAATTCTGCTAAGATGTGTTGTTATAGCATGTGTGGAACACTTAGTATGTGAAAACTGTTGTTTGGTTATCTGAAGGATTTTAGTTTGTTTTCCTTTTTATAGTGTGGAGGAGATGGAATAAAATATTTCTTTAAATGTATCATGAAGAAGAGAAAAGCCTGCATTAAACCTATTTTTCATCTGTTGCAGGTTACCTTAAGTAACTTATTTGCATGTATATGCTCTGAATTTCATCCTTAGTGTTTAACTGGAATTAAGTTTTGAGCTATCTTACTTTCTGATGAAGGATTACTGCTTTAAAAGAATGATGGCATTAGAGAGAAACTTTTAATTTATTCACTTGCATCCATTTAGTTCTCTTCAATGCACAGTGCTTTATAATAGAATAAACAGTGTAGAAAACCCCCCACAGAGCTGGTTTTATCACACATCTATAGCCACATGGATGTTTCCAGACCTGAATGCTGGACTGAAATGTTTTGCCCATTTAACATGTTTGTATTTGTGCTAGTTTTACTTTTTTCTGCCTGTACTAGAGTGTTTTAGTTGAATTTTATTAACTTTCCTAATCTAGTTTTATAGTATTTGCTCACAATAGGCTTGGTATTAACTGGTAGGAATGAACTGTCAATTAAATTAATCTGGCTGATGAAAACTTGTTCAGGTTAATACTTGCCATGCTTTCTGATTTTATTATGTTCTATTTACTATGTCAGGTCTATGTTAGTTGTTTAAAACATTTCCTAATATGCTAAGATAACATCTTAAACCTCGTTTAGTCTTTCTCCATGTAGGATATGTTCCAGATGGAATAAGAAACCTTGAAATAATTCTTAAAAATAGGACTTAATAATTTTGCCAATTTTGCCCGCAAAAGCATACCAATATAGTAAAAAAACTCCAGAAATTATTCACTTAAACCAGTGCTGAAGATTGGTTATGTTGTTGATTACTTGATTTCATCTTATTTATATTGAGTTTTCAAATACCGGAATCCTACCAATGCAATCTAAGTAGATTAAAAAAATTTTTAAGTAGTAAAGTCTATAAAGAGAGGTTGTAACTAAATTTGTTCTTAAGTATGGCCTCTCACTAAGCTCTTGAAATTCTTTCCCGGGTGTGCCAAATATATTTCTTTTGTCTTTATAGTTTCATGATGTTCACAGTCAAATTTATTAAGACTTCTTTTACTCCACAGCATCTGGTTCTGAGCCTATGTATTGGTCAAGTTTTATGACCAGTAGTATGCAGCTTGCAAAAGAGTGTCTTAGCCAAAAACTGACAGATGAACAAGGAGAAGGGTCCCAGCCTTTTGAAGGACTTGAGAAATTTGCAGAAACTATTGAAACAGGTATGAATTAATTACTGAAATTTGAATTAACATCTGAGATTAAGTTGGTTTATGTTATGTCTTGGTTTTACAAAATGGCAACTCAATTGCCATAACTTATCTGACAAATTTTCATTTGTTAGCATTACCTGTAAAATTTAAAGAGGAAGGGAGGACAATTGATTTTGTTTTTGAAGCAGGGAAAAAATACCCTATTTACTTACTAAAATATTGTATACTTTGTTCAGTGGACAGAATGAGCCCTGTTTCAGGGCAAGTTGGTGTTTGTTTTCACCAGAATAAATCCAGCTGAATCTGCTCCTGAGTGATTGGTGAGATGCCTTAGTTTTGGAGATACCAGTTTAATTCATCACACAAACTTAGATTGTTAGTAGTGATGCTGTGGAGGGGGAAATGGAGAATGTTTTTTCAGCTGTTTTATGCAAAACTAACCTGTTATTATATATCATGCCACTGTAATCACACTGTGTTGATAGAAGGACTTCAGAAATCCTGTTTTTTGTTGAAGGTGGTTTTGTTTTAAATGGAAGAAACTAAGACCTTATGACCACATTATCTGGTGGAGAATTTAGTGCTGAAAAGTGTGAGCTAAGGGAAGTGTCCAGTCTAGAAATGGAATTATACAGTCCGAGCAGTTTGGTGCTGCCCAAGGTTTAGGAGTTCAGCCATGGTGCACAATGAAGCAGATGCTTTCTTTGAGGATCATCCACACTGAGCTACAGAACAACTTGGTTTGGGCTGTCACTTGCTCAAGTATCCAAGCCTTAAAGACCAGTTGTATGCTATGGATGTACATATTGGACATGTATTAGGAGTTAGCATTGTCTCTTCCTGTGTTATTACATTGTTAAACTCAGTTGATTCTTTATACTGAAATAAATGCTGAGAACTTAAACAAAATGAAAGACCATTTAGTAGGGTTAACTACAGAAGTATTTGTTCAGTAACTTGACTTAATTGCCTACATTGTATTTTTTTGTTTTCTCTTTTAAGTTCTAAGAAGAGTGAAAGTTACCTTTTTAGATACTGTTTTGCGAATAGAACATGTGCCAGAGAACTCTAAAAGTGGAACTGCACTTGAAGTCAGAATTGAAAGGTAAATATTTTTTTCTTTAATCTTTGGATTTTTTTTCCCTAAGGCACTTTTGGCCATTTCTTGTAGAATATGTTTCATTCATGCACACGTGTTTTTAGTATACAGTTAGACACTAGCTCCTGAGTACCTCTTCTATAATGCCAGTGAGCATTTTCTCCACTCAGTTTCCACTTAACATCTTTACACTAAGGATATTTAACCATCAAATTAGAAGAGTTCTGGGTTATTTTCCCAAATAAAAGCTTTCATCAACTTCTACAGTTAATGAGTATAATTTCTCAGATGTTCAACAGTCTTATATTGGTGGCAAATCAGACCATCTCTTCAGTTTAGAAAAGGCACCAACCCTTTTGAATAAGACACTTCAGATCTTTTCTGAAAGAAAGGTACGCTCCTGGGAAAAAACTAAAAACAAACATAAAGAGTTTAGGTCCTTTGTGAACTTTCAAAAGAGCCCATGTGACTTCTGTAATTATTTGGAACTTAGAATATTCTATACCTTCTTAAAGTAGATATTTTTTAACCTACAGGAGAGTGTAATCATACTCTTTCGCAAAGTACCAAATAAAACTGATGCTTACTGAGAGTTGCTAACAAAGTATATTTGGTTTTAAACATTTGTAAGCTTTAGGTTGTTATACTCAGTTCAGGAGAGATTAATAATCAGCTTGTGATTATTTTTCTAATGGAAATCCATTTCCAGACCAAACCTTCTTTGCTGTAATTTAAAAACTATACTGAAATAAACTGTTAAATAACATGTTGTTTTGATGTTTGATAGATTTTACTTATGGAAAAGTATGTATATTTTTACTCTGCAAATACTATCATGTGTAGTCTTGCATCTTCAAAGAGCTGACTGTTTATACTGTCTAAGAAATTCAACATCATAGAGATTTTACAAGATACGAGCATATTCTCTCAATCTTCAACTTTCATTTTGACAGAATGTTACTTTCAAGTAGTGCTATTAGACAACAGAAAAGCATTAGATAGCAGAGTTTTAAGAAGTTCAGATTCTGAAGCAAGAATTGTGTGTGTCCTAATGGAAAGATAAGTTTAGAAGCATTGTGTGTACTCCTTCACCTTGTGGCCAGATTAGATGTAGGGACTAAGATAATACACTGAGGTATGTTTGCAGTGGAAGCATGTCTCAGTTTTCCTGTGGTGTTCCATAGAAAATTTTCAAGGTCTTCACACACTCCCAGTGAGTGGTGGATTTTCCTTTCGTGACAGTGAGTGGCACTGTAAATAGTATGAAGAGAGAGATCATGTACAAACTTAAAGGTTAAGGAGCCCAATAGAAGTAACAATTTGTAGGCACCCACCATCTTTATTTCCTTTCTTTTGTCTCCCAGAACTATGTACTGTGATGAAACTGCAGATGAGTGCTCTGGTATTAATGTACATCAGCCCACAGCTTTTGCTCACAAGTTACTGCAGCTCTCAGGTGTCTCTTTCTTCTGGGATGAGTTTCCTGCATCAGCAAAGTCCTCCCCAGTGTGCTCAGCTACACAGCTGGTAAAATTAAATATATTATATGAGGGTGTAAATTGATGAAAGAATATATTGTTACACTAATATATTAGGTTAATTCTAAAGGATACAAGAATTGAACTTTTACTTGAATCTGTGTTTGATAAGTTTTATAATCAATTGCTGTTGATTTTGAGGAGGGGGAAGGAAATGGAGTCATTAGGATTGAGTAAAGTTTAGGACATATTGTGCTGGAATGTTGTTGCAACTTGAAAAAGTACCGTACAATTCACTGTTCTGTGGAAACTTGCTCCTCTTTTTTACAAAGGCCTAAGGCTTCACATTTTACATGCTTTGTTTTTTTCACAGTTATCGATACATATTTTCAGTGCCATTGTCATATTTATAGTTGTTGTAAAATGATTGTGTGATATTCTTATTTGAAATGCTTCTGTTTTGTTGGGGTTTTTTTTTTGGTTTGTTTTTTTGTTAAGAAATGAGGTACATTCTTATTCTTTTCTCTGTAATATTTTAAGGCAACTGAACCAAAGCTTTCACCTAGCTGGAATCCAAAAATCATTTATGAGCCACATCCCCAATTAACAAGAAACTTGCCAGAAATTACTCCTTCTGACCCTGTACAGATCTGTAAGCTGATTGGTAGAATGGAGTTGAGCCTAACATTAAAGCAAAATGAAGTACTTCCTGGAGCTAAGGTTAGTCATGCTTTCCTGGTCTTTAACTAAATTAATAGTTCTGTAGAATTTTTTTTTTCTACTACATTGGTAGTAGAAATTGGTAAGATTCTCAAGGGAACAGAATGCACTTAGTTTTCTTGTATATTCTTTATATTCAAACTGAAATCCATTAAAGGGGAATTTCTGTATGTTAGAGACTGAATTTAAGTGTTCAACAAAACAAGTAGATGTGGCACTTCGATATGGTTTAGTGAGCAGGGTGGTATTCAGTTGAAGGTTGGTCTTGATGATCTTGAAGGTCTATTCCAACCTTAATGATTCTCTGATTCCATTCTATGAATTTATATATTTGAGTTACTTCTGAGAAAATTGTTTTGTTTTCATGAAACTCCCGCTACTGTTCATTTGTCCTTTTTTCTTGTAGCACTATGACCGATTTGCCTACAACTGTGTGGAATGTGTAACTGGTGGTTGATTAAAATCACTTTGATTTTAAAAGGGTATAATTCACTTCAACAATTACAAGTAAACTGTAAATGATTAATTAGGTTAAATAATTTCAGAATTGGAGCATTATAAACCTAACATGAACATTTCTATTAGTGGATTTTTATATTAAAATCTATAGTAAATCAAATAATAATGCCATAATGAAATACTACACATTTATATTTATATAAATATAGTATTTATTTTTACATAAATATGCAGGAAGCAAAGCAGTTGAAAATAAAGCCCTATTTTCCTAAAAAAGTGTGAGTATATCAGTAAAGTTGTGTAAATATATTCCTCTTGTCTCCAAATTTAAAACTGGCTATTGACCTGTCTTGTATACCATACTATATTTCATAGAAAGCATAAAGTTTCTACTGGAGTAGAAAAGTTTTTTTATGTCCAGCAATTTCTAGTCAATGTTTAACTTTTCTTGTTAATTCAGTTAAGAAGAGACCTTGAAAAGTTAAATATCATTTTGTTTGGTGTGAAGTAGAAAAATGCTGGCTATTTCAAAAGCATGAATAGTTAAAACAATTAACACCCTTAAATTAATTGATATCCAGATGTTGCTGAGGATTTTCCACTTTAAAATCATTAGATGTATTTTAATATAGCTGGCAGAAAAATGTCAAGGGCAGAGTTGAGAGTAACGTTTGTTTTATACGAAATGTTCAAGGCGGAGCAGAGATCTCTGCAAGTTGACCTCAAGTACAGGTAAAATACTATTAGATTAAATAAGAGTAATATCTGAACTAGTGAATGGGTGTAATATGACATGACAAAATTGAAGAAGGAACTGATTTTTGATTTATCAGGCAGAGTTCATGCAGATTGCAAAGAACATAGATACAGTATATTGCTTAGTCTAACTTCAACTCTTTTTTTTTTTTTTTTTTTTTTTTACTCTGGAAGCTGAATTATGTTACAATAGACGTTTCAAGCATGTAAAATACAAAGTACATTTTGTAACTTCATGTCAAGTACACACATTTCAGTAGTGTTATTTTCTTACAACTTTCCAAAGGATGAAAAAACATAGGAAACAGTATGATCATTTCTTTTCTCCACTTGGGTAAATATTCCCTTAAGGTCTTTATGAGCAAAAGTATATTTTTATATAACTGCATTCAGTTGCATGGTTGTTTCCCCTCTCCCCCTCCCCCCACCTTCCCCACAATGAGTGTGGTGGCTTGACCTTGGCTGGCTGTCATACACCTATCCACTTGTTCTCACTGACACTTCTCAACTGGACGGGGGGAGAGAATGTGGTGAAAAAGCTCATAGATTGAGATAAAGACATTTAGCAGTTACTGCCATAGGCACAACAGACTCAACTGGGGGGAAATTAATTGACTATTGCTAAGTAGACTGGAGTTGAATGCTGAGAAGCAAACTAAACTAGCTTTCCCTCATCCTGTTTTTCTACCCAGGCTCAACTTTGCTTCATTATTCCCAGCTCCTACCTCCTCACCGCCTTGAGCAGTGCAGGGACCATGGGGAATTGAGGGGTTGCAGTCAGTTCATAACAGTTCCTCTCTGCTGCTCCTTCCTCCTCGCTCTTTTTTCCTACTGCAGTATGGGTCCCTCGTGTTGCAATCCTTCACAAACTTCTTCAGTGTGGGTCCTATCCATGGGCTACAGTCCAGGATAAACTTGCTTCCATGAACGATGGTTCCTGATGTGAGAACTTGTTTCTGTATGGGCTCCTCTCCATGGGCTGAGCACCTCCAGGAACCTGCTCCAGCGTGGGTTCACCACAGGCTTCCTCCAGGGCACATCTGTCTGCTGCAGAGTGGGATCTTCCATGAGCTGCAGTGTGGATTTCTGTGATCTCTTCCAGAGGCTCTGGCAGCTGAAGCACCTGCTTCCCGTCTTTCTTCCCTGACCTTGGTGTTTGTAGGATTGTTTCTCTTGCTGGTTTTTTTCCTCACTGCCCATGCAGCATTTTGCCCTTCCTTAAATATCTTTTCGAGGAGTCACCACTAGCTTTGCTGGTAGGCTCAGCTGTGTCCTGAGGTGCATCCATTACAGGGCTGACTGGAACCAGCTCTAGGCAGACCTGACCTCTTGGCCCCGCAGCAAAACCTCACTGCCAATACCTTGCCACACCCAATACAATGAGTAATAATCATGAATGGACCAATGTCTGGGAGTACAGGATTCTTGAATTGAAAAATAAATCCGTGCAAGTCTTTTCAGATGGTTTTAGCTTGGTTTGCTTTGTAAAGCTAAGTGGCTTGCTCTGTTGCATACCATCTCAAAACAGTTAGACTTCTATAAACATCCCACTTGTCATGAAGAAAGTATGTGAATTTATTCATTTGTATAATGAAGAGGAGTCCTGAAGAGAACCATTACAGTTTTAAGGTCTATTTCAGAAGCTTCTAGTGTCAATATTTTATAATTAGTATATAATAACTAACTTTATATAGTTGATTATTTCTGGAATTATTAAAAGAAAAAAACATTAGCAGATTAATGAAATTCTTGAGGTTTTCTATTCTGAGATGGTATATTTATTTTAACATAGTAGTGACACATTTACATTTATCCTGCCAAGCTACAGGTTGGAAGTCATATACAATTAAATTTCTAGGTGTTGTGCAGAAAATGAAGATACTGCTGGAATGGCTGTATTTACATCAAAAGCGCCAAAAATCTGTTATCAACATAGTTGATTCAAGACTTGTAAAGAAAAATTCCTTCAGTGTTCTTGAAAGTCTTCTTTCTTTTTCTGTTTTAGTTGGATATAGATGGACAAATAGACTCTGTACATCTATTTCTGTCACCAAGACAGGTGCATCTTCTCTTGGACATGGTAGCAGCTATTGCTGGACCAGGCAAGTGAACATTCTGTAAAATTTAAATATGTATTGTATTGAGCAGAAAGTGAACTTTGTGAGATAAATTAATTTCCTTAGTGGAAAAAAAATTTGTGGTAAATTATTATGAATGTTTATCTGATGTTAGCAAAATGTTTTGTAACTGCACTATATTAGGCCTATGATCAATTTATTGATTTCAGTTGCAAATTGTACATGCTAGTAATGAAAAAAATAACAAATAAGGCTTGACAAGTATTATGTAATAGGACAAGAGGTGAGAAAATTCTAGGTGGAGAAAATCAGGAGACCAAACCAACTGTGGTTCTTGTCGTGCTGTTTCATGAGAGGAGCTTAGCTTCCCTGTGCTATGCTTTAGTGACAGGCACAGAAAACATAGAGCAGACAGTAACTGAGTCTGTTTGTCCATATTGGTGAAGAATTAGCAGCAGTGTTTCATCTACTGCATTGGAAGGACGAGGGTGTTTTAGTTTGTTCCCCATCTACCTCATGTAACAACACTTATTAGGGTAGGTAGTTAATAGTTTCAAAAAGATTTCCTGAACCTGAAATTTTAAAAATTCCTTAATAGTAAAACCTTTAAGAGATTTTGACCTTAGTCCCTAAAGCTGACTGAAAAATGTATGCTTATATTATATGTGACTTGCATATAAGAGCTTAAAATATTTTCTTCAGACTTGAAGTTAATGAATGCTGGGGAGAGAGTAGTCTGTTCTGAACAGGTAAAATCTTCACACCAACAAAATTCACATAATACACATCTGATGTACAATAGACATGTGTTTGTTTATATGTGTATATCTACAGATGCATATATATATATATACAGCAATGGTTAATTTTGAGATTAAATTTTTGAATTTTCTTAGGGATACTGTTAAGGAAATTACAGCGGGCTTTCTGTCCTTTTTTTTTTTTTTTTGAATGCAGAGGGTCTAAACAGGATAGAATTGTCAAATAAAGATAGAAAGAACCGACCAATGCAACAGGAGGACGAGTACCGGATTCAGATGGAGTTGAAACGTTATTTAAGAAAAGAGTCTTTATCTGCGGGAGCATCATCTGAACAAAGTTTCTATGAGACAGAGAGTGCCAGAACACCTTCTAGTCGTGGCAAGTATAAAAGACGATGCAACATAGCAAATAATCTGTTGTTAAGATTGTTTAAGTTGACTGTTCATCTTTCAATCTTACCAACTTATGTATTAAAATGACTTGGACGTAAAATAATTGTAATCCTATTAATTGTAAAGTTGAATAAAAAATTAACTACTTTAGGTATCAGACTAGACTTGATTCAGTATTTCATTAAAATTGTTCAGTTTATATTAATGTGTAGCACAGCAAATACAGATGCAGTGTAACATCTTTTCAAATGTATGGTTGAGGAAATTACATCTAGAATAGAAATTACATCTAATAGTTGTATTTCCCTGATATTTTTATTTCAGTGTTTTTTTGCTAGTTATTTTTAATGGGGAAGTATGAACTTTGATTTGTCATAAGGAGAGTGTATGAGTTCCTATAAAATATACCACCTTGAATATGAAAATAAGACATTTAACTGTTTTAGTACTCATTAAGGTTTTTTCCTTTTGGCTTTTATTTTTATTTAAATCTCTCTTCATAGACACTTCTAGTCTCAGCATCACGAAACCTTGGAACTTCTGTAAATAATGTATTTACTAGCAGTTAGATTTGTAAACTTACGAATACATTTCTGTTAAAAGTAAAGTGATTTTTTTAAATTAGAAAATAACTCTTTACTATCTGTGGTTCTTATTAGAAGAAGAAGTTTTCTTCTCAATGGCTGAAATGGACATGTCTCACAGCCTTTCCTCCCTTCCACCTCTTGGAGACCCTCCAACCATGGATCTGGATTTGTCTTTAACCAGTACATACACAACTACACCAGCAGGATCTCCACTCAGCACTACAGTGGTATAGTATTAACTATATTTAAAACCTCTTTGAAATTAACAGTATTGTCTGACACTGTTGCATAACTGTTGCATTCTTTACAATATCGAGAACTATTGAAAAATTCTAGAACAATTGCAAACGTTTAGAGCTGATAGTATTTCCTTTTCTACTATGGAAATTGAAATGGAATGGTTCTCATTTATTTGGCCACTAAGCTAGGAAACGTGTTTTCAAATGCCTTGAAGCTTATGTGGGACACTTTGTGGTTTATTTTCTTTTTAATAGCTGCATGTTTGCCATCTGGGTTTTCTTTTAATATAGGTACACAGGCTGTGACAATAAAAAGTACAAAATTGTTATATTATGTTATTCCTGAAACAATATAAAAACTGAAGTTGTTATCACCATCTTTGCTAAATCTGTTATATGCTTAGTGCTTTGTTTAATGAAAGCCATGGCGAATAGTTGAGCATATATTCTCCCATCTCTCTGTAAAAAGCACATGGAGAGTGCAACTTCACCTTTAAAAATATGTGGGTGTAGAAGATCATAGAATTAAAAACCATATCCCAAAGTGAAGCAAATCTGCATTGAAATGAAGTTGAGCACTAATACTCCATGAAATGGCATGACATTGATTATACATGTTGGGGTTTTTTTGTTTCTTTACCTTATTATTTATGTTTGATCTAATGTCTAACAAACTCTTTGCAAATTTAAGGTCATATGTACTTTTGTTCTAGCTTCAACCAACTTGGGGTGATTTTCTTGATCGCAACAAACAGGAATTACAGCCTCCAAGAGGTTCTTCGCTAGCAGCCAACATGGTTCACCAGACTTCCTTAAGAAGGACATGTAAGTAACAACAGATAGATAGATAGATAATTCTGAAAATGGTAACTTGGTAAAAAGAAATGAAAATCAAAAGTAAGATGATTTTATAAATGTGTTATTGCTGAAAAATTACGTGAACTTAATTTTGTATTTCAGCTATTCCATCCAGATCTGTTTCTGTGGATGAATCCAGACCTGAGCTGCTTTTTAGACTGGCAGTTGGAACTTTCTCAGTGTCTGTACTTCATATTGACCCTTTACCCCCACCTGAAAGTTCACTGAACCTTAACCCATTGACACCAATGGCTCGGGATTTCTTTGCCCGAATAGAAAAGATTGAGCCAATTAAGTTTTCAACAGAAGATTTTCTGTCCTTCCGAGAAGTATTTGCAGAAGCTTGTTCTCATGATCACCTTAGGTATAACTTTGCTTATTAATAAATATAATTAACAAAAATATATTTAAAGTAAATTTGAATTAAGTAAGTTTATTTCCATAGGAATTGTGTCACTTAATATTTGAATTGCATTAGACTTCTTTATTAATTTCAAAATAGTCTTGAATTTTGACATCTGTTGTCCAAGACTTTTTTTTTTAAATTTATAAAAAAGAGAAAATATTATAAACATTAAAATCACCTAGCTTTTTAATAGATGAATTAAACTAGATACAGTTTCTACCACAGAAGTTGAGAGTCAAGAATTATTAAGTTTATTATTTCTTTAGAAATAGCTGTGTTTTACAAGACTCTTTTTATTCCACTGTTTCTGCTTGAAGGAGCTTAGGAGTTTACTTAGTGCAAAATAGGGATTAAATATAAATGTGAACAAAATCCTAAAGTCAGTCAACAGTCCTGTTTTGCAGAAGTTTTTACCATCCCAGTACAGTGTATGAAGGGAGTACATGCCTTTTTTATCTCATGCCTGTAATTTAGACTTTCTGAGACATTTAACTTTTGCATTGTCCAAGGATATTAGATTTATGTGACTTGCACCTCAGGTTAGATGTCTAAAATGTTCTTTACAAATTTCTCTATGCTGACCATTGCTGAAAGTGTAACATAAGTGAGCTCCATTGTCTTTTTTGCGAAATCTGTTATAATTAGATATTTTCATATTTTTGAAGAAATTATGGTTCTTCTAATGATTTTAAAAGGATTGTAGTGATCCTATTTTGCATATTTAAGTCTTGACTTTGTTATTGTTATTGACTTTGATATTGTTTTATGCTACTTTTCATAATTCATGGTTTTAATAATTAGGTTTATAGGTACTGGCATCAAAGTGTCTTATGAACAAAGACAAAGGACTGCCTCTCGAAGTTTTAGTACTGATTTATCCATTGGTGATATGGAGTTCCTGGAATGCCTTTTTTCTACTGACTCTCATTCCAAGCAGCCTCACTATACAGAGGTATGTAAAAATAGAGAGAATGTCATGGAAAAGAAATATTAATTGTATAACTGACAATGCTAGATTTTAAAATGGTTGTAATTTAAATTTGTCTTAATTTTTTTACTATTTAAAACATGTTATGGTTTTAAGATACAACTTATATTTTAATTCTGAGCTCAAATAGCGAACATGGCTGTTGTCATACCTGACAGGAATAGCAACAGGTAGCCAAACTTCACTAGTTTACTTCTTTTAAATCTGCCTAACACAGTTTGGGAATTGGAGTAAATATTTTCTAAAAACTAACCAGTGGAGTTGAGCAATGCAAAGGTTTCTTTGCATGATTATTATTCTTCCAGCTCTTTTATTGGTCAGACATCCAATAAAGTAGCTGAGTAAGTGCACTGAGTAAGCAGTTGGGCTGGGGCTCTGTTCACTGACTTGAATGTGAGGTTACCTACTTCTAGGTAAAATGTCATAAGTACCTTTTCCTGTGTCAACTCTTTCCTCCTTATTTATTAATACTTTTTTTTTTTTCTAAAGCTGCTGACATTTCATTCTGAAGAAAGAAATGATTCTCATGCTGTGCCATGCCTTCAGCTGCATTATAAGCATTCAGATAATAGAGGACCTCAGGTAAGGTAGCAGATTTAAAAGACCAAGTTTCTGTATAATAACCTTTGTCTAATTTCGTTTGTTTGAACAGAAAGCTATCTAACTTGTAAAACAGAGAGTCTTTAACTCTCAGTTATTATAATTTGTTTCACTGTGTTGTTATTCAAGATTTTACTGCTTTTTCTCTTTCTTCTTAGGGTAGTCAAGGGAGGCTCAGTTCTGTACCACAGAAAGCAGAGTTACAAATAAAGTTAAGTCCAGTATTTTGTGAGCTGGATATTAGTATTGTAGACAGATTGAATTCCTTACTTCAGCCACAGAAACTAACTACAGTGGAGATGATGGCATCTCACATGTACGCTTCTTACAATAAGCACATAAGTCTGGTAAGTTAAAAGAAAGATTGATTAATAAACTTGTTGGGTTTTTTGCAGGAGGAAGTCAGGATGGCACTAAGCCTGAGATTGCTAGTTCTGATTGATTTGTGGTGGTTGATGGTTATTTTCTTAATGTGAGGGGGTTTGTTTCTTTGTGTTCTGTTCTTTTCTTTGTTGCTTGTTGTTTATGTGTTTGTTTGTTTGGTTTTTTAAACTTTTGACACAGAACAGTAGCCATCTGACATAGGTTCTCAGTTTGAGATTCAGTGATTGCATGTTTGATAACAGACCTAAAGACAATTTTAGGTCTTATGTTATCAGCTTATAGAAGCAAGCAGAACTGAGCAAAAAAGAGGAATCTTGACTGACTTCTCATCCATGAACTGTCCCATCATGCTCTCCAGCAGCTGATATAAACTGTTGCTGAGAATTCCACTTGTATATTGAAATCTTTGTGTCTCAGTCAGCCCAATTGCTTCTACCTCTCTTTGCCTGCTTTTGGGGTGAGGTCACAAGAAGATGGGGAGCATATGCTTTGCATTCTAGTGACTAGGGACCCACAGAAGTAGTTTTGGCACAATAACATTAAACTGGATTACTTTTCTTGAAGTACTTGAGGAATAATTAATCCAATTAACTACACAGCAACAAATAGTTGTTTTGTGTCATGTAGTTTTATTGCTACATTGATTGATTCCAAAAAAATCAGTCTTCAAACCTATTTAAAAGAACCCTTATTTAAAGAATGTGTAAGACATCAGTCATTTCTATCAATATGGTTGTGCCCTGAGAGTTTGATTCTTTTCAGTGTTTGTTAGCGAAAAGCTGCACTCAAGGAGGCTTTGAAGGACATGTCAGTGACAGGAGCTGGATTACATGACTTCTGAAAGAGGCAAATACACGGGATAGTAATTCCTGGTTTCTTAACAATCACAATTTAAAAAATATTTCTGAGATATGGTATTTCCTAACTGCAGCTGAGTACTGTTTGGTAGTCTGTCTATAAGAGAAAAAGAAAGATGCAAAAACAGACCTTTTTTTGAAGGATTGCTAACTTCTGAAAATACTTGACTTCTAACTAAATAGAATCTTGACAGCACCAGTAATAGAAAAATATCCTAAGAGTCATAGCAGTTGGCCTTAGTGATTTTTTTTTGATACAAAAATAATATTTTTCTGTTTTAGATATTGCATCGTCAAAAAGCTTTCCCCATAGTCACTTTTAATGCAATTTTCTCTAATTCATTTTCTTTTTTTCATTTACTTTGTTTTTTAGCATAAAGCATTTACTGAAGTTTTTCTGGATGATTCACAAACTCCTGCAAACTGTAGAGTTTCAGTTCAAGTCACTGCCCCAGCATTAAATCTCTCTGTTCGCTTCCCAATACCTGACCTACGGTCAGATCAAGAAAGAGGACCATGGTTTAAGAAATCACTTCAGAAGGAGATTCTTCATCTTGAATTTACTGATTTGGAATTTAAAACTGAATTTATAGGAGGGTCAACTCCAGAACAAGTTAAATTAGAGCTTACCTTTAAAGAGCTAACTGGTAAGAATGTTAACATTATACTCAAGTGTTCTTGTTTATTTTCCCAAATACTATATAGTTGAAAAACAGGTCCTCTCATGGATTAACACAGGGAGCATCTTTCCACCTGAATTTATGAGTAGATATCTCTGCTGATGTTTAGTGCTCTGTACTAAATACCAACATAAGTCAAAACAAAACTAATAGGAGGCTAACGTAGTGCTTGCATTCTTGGTTTTTGAGATCTGAGCTAGTGTTTCTTCTATTTTCTGTTACATTGTTATAATAGTTTGTTTCAATTTAGTGTTGTCTCTGGGATCTCTATCCCAGGTAAGTTTTGTAGATTCCTAGGGGGTTACTACAGCTATACAAGTTATAAGTCTAGAAATGAAGTATCCCTCCCTGGAGGAAGGGATAGAATGCACCCTCAGCGAGTTGCTGGCCACACAGAACTGGGAGGAGTGGCTGATACACCTGAAGGCTGTGCTGCCATTCAACAGGACCTTGATAGGCTGGAAAGTTGGGTGGGGAGAAACCTAATGAGGTTCAACAAGATCAAGTGTAGAGCACTGCACCTGTGGTGGAGTAACTATCAGTACAGGTTGAAGGCTGACCTACTAGAGAGCAGCTCTGGAGAGAAGGACCTTGGAGAATTGGTGGTTGACAAGTTGACCGTGAGCTGGCAGGTGTGCTCTCGTGGCCAGGAGGGGCAATGGTGTCCTGCCATGCATCAGGAAGTGTGACCAGCAGGTCGAGGGAGCTGATCCTCTCTCTACTTGGCTCTAGTGAGGCCACATCTGAAATGCTGTGTCTGGTTCTGGCCTCCTCAGTACAAGGAAGACAAGGAGTTACTGGAGGGGGTCCAGCAGAGGGCAACAAAGATGAGAGGTCTGGAGCATCTCTCGTATGAGGAGAGACTGTGGGAGCAGGATTTCTTTACTCTGAAAAAGAGAGGGCTGAGAGGGTATCTCATTAATGCACATAAATATCTCAGATTGGGGTGCCAAGAGGAGGGTACCAGACTCATTTCAGTGGTGCCCAGAGACAGGACAAGGAGTAATGGACATAAACTAAAACACAAGAAGTTTCACCTCAACCCAGGGAAGAACTTCTTTACATTGAGAGTGGCAGAGCACTGGAACAGGATACCCAGGGAGATTGTGGAGTTTCCCTCTTTGCAGATATTCAGAACCAGCCTGGTTGTGTTCCTGTGTAACTTGCTCTAGGTGACCCTGCTTTGGCAGAGAGGTTGGACTAGATAATCTCCAGAGGTCCTTTCCAGTCCTAATAAGTCTGTGTTTCTGTGGTTGATTCCCTAAATAACCATCGAGAAAATTTTAATAATTTTAATAATGTCTCTAATATCCCTCAAAGTAATAAGTCTGTGAAACGATTTATATTTGCAAACTTTTCTGCTTATGTGTCATTTTGTGTACTTACCAAGGCTGTAACAAAATGTATTGATGCTATAAGTGTAAATGCAGATATCTGTGCATTAGAAGCATCTTGTTTTCTAACTACTGCTAGCTAGAAAATAATGTGAAATAATTTTTGTTTCTAAAAGTTGGTATTTTTTGGAGAAAGAGACAACCAAAGTTGCCTAAGTAGCTTAGTAATTAGCATTGAAAATTGCTGCATTAGACTCTAGCCTGAGGAGTAGCTAACCTGAAGTTAGTAGTTGCCGTTCCTGTGTTAATTTTTAAAAAATTTCTTTCTATTCAGGTTCATTTGAAGAAGATAATGCAGAAACACCAAAAAAATTTTTTCAAGTGTCTGGTGGCACAGATGGAGATGTAACATCATCATCAGACAATTTTGACTGGCCTCGGTAAAAAAAAAAATTGGGATTTTTTAATGTGGGTTGTTTAGATTTTAAGAAGCACTGTTATTTTTCTGTAATCATTTCCCATTTTTTTGTCACTTTACCTTTTCTCCTACATTCAAGACTGAATACCAAACAACCCCCCCAGTCAAGTGTTGCCTCAAAATATTAGATTAATGGATTAAATATTATATAGTGACACTATATTTTTATATTAATATAATAATGTAAGTTATATAATTATATAATATATTAATAAGCCAGAATAACAGTAAGAATAACTATATTGAGACTGAATAATTGCAGCTTGTATCACATGCAGGGCAATACAATACTTCAGACTTACTGAGGAGAAAGACCTAGCAACTGAAGCATGTAATAGGATGTTTAAAGAGGCAATTTTAGATTTGCTACAGAATTTGCTGTGTACTTTTTTGCCACAAAATTTAGTGGCTTCCTGACAGCAAATTTGTAGGGAGATTTTTTAGTTTTATAATGGCACAAATAAATTTTGTTGTAACAGTGTTTACATACAATATACTTCATCATGCCGTATTTTGAATAGCTGTTAATGATCTAGTGAAACAAGCATTATTTTGGGAGAGTGCCAGGTTTTTCTTAAAAAAGGTCACCTAAATGGTCACCTGATGGAGTTGAAAAAAGCAGACACTAACATTTTCTTTCACCTGATGATTTATTTTCCATGTCCCTTTGTATGCATAAGTTTGTTTTTTTCTTAGCAGTATTATTTTGGGTAATAAAATATGTTACTATCTAATTAAAAAAAATCCCTGGTCTTTGAGCTGTTTAGTCTGTATGTATTTAGTGTCAAACCAGTAGAACTAGGGGACATGTGACACTGCATAAATATAAACATTATAAACATATCTAATGGCTTATTCTGCATAACTTCTCCAATGTCAGGATTGTATTGAAAATAAACCCTCTGGCTGTGCACTCTATTCTGGAGAGGATAGCAGCTGAGGAGGAAGAAGGTGATAATAACTTCCAAGAGGAAGAAGAAGGAGGGTCTCATTCTTTGAAGGATGTCTGTGATATTAGAAGACCAGAGCCTTCTCCTTTTTCTTCTCGTAGGGTCATGTTTGAAAATGAAGAGGTACTATAAAGTTTTGTTATTGCTTTGTGCTTATGGTAGACAAAATTAATACATTCTCACTGCTTAATATGCATCTTCTGGCTTCCACTTTTGGGTTTTGTTTTTTTTTACTTAAGAATTTTTTTTTTTTTTTTTTTTTTTTTTTCCCCAGATGGTGATGCCAGGAGATGTAGTAGAAATGACTGAGTTTCAGGATAAAACAATTAGCAATTCTCATTATGTACTGGAACTCATGTTACCAAACATTCACTTAACATTACCGAACAAAAGCTTTTATGAAAAGCTTTACAACAGGCAAGTATGATAATTGTTTTTGCTTGGTTATCATGACCTTAGTACTCTTAGTTCTGTATTCACCGTTGCTAAAAGCAGTTGAATAAGCAGGTGTAGCACTTGTATAGTTTATTTAAGAACATAAAATGCTATATAAATATTTTTCCAAGTTAACATCAGAGGCAGCATTGTCTCAGGCATCTGATCAGTGCCTTGGCAGCCATCTGATAAGTGTTTGGCAGATATTGTGAACAAAGGGTAAAACTAAACAGTCTTTTGCTCTCAGTGAATATTTTGTTCAGATCTCTCTTTACAGTATTTAATTTTGCTCTAATCTTTCTGATTTCTTCTTTAAGTAGATCATTGTACTTCAGAAAGTATTGCACTCCATTTTATTTTTTCCATCTAAAAATCTAGAGTTTACAAGGCAGTCAGGGAAAAAATCCTGAGCCAATTTTGTAATCATTACAAAGATTTACAAAAATGTAGACAGAACAAACCCAGCTTACAGATGGGTGTTCAGCTTTTATTTCTGTGACTTTTCTGTCGGAAAAACAACAAAATACTACTGGATTGGTACTGTGCTATGCGAGATGCAAGAGAGATGCTGAACTATTTTAGCCTCTGATAGGTATTACTTCTAGAGTATTTTTCACTTCCAAAGTGGCAAAGCTGAACCTTCCGTTGAATATTCTGTTGGAATATTTCTGCACTGAGTGTCATATCTGTCTTTACCCTAGCAGACACACTCACTTGAAATCAAAAGAACAAATTTTTCCTGCAACTTGGTTGAAAATCGATGTGATGAAAGTAGGGTTTTCTCACCCTCACTCCAACCTACTGAGCTAATACGTACCTACTTACAGAGGCTTTTGTGCTACTGCCAAATGTTAGATTTTGATATGTGCATACAATAATTACAGAATAAAGGTTACTTACATTATTTATTGCTTTTACTCATTAATATGTTATTCCTTCCTGTACTCTTGAACTTTTTTTTTCTGTCTTGTTTATGGAAGCTAAAATCTGTTATATGAAGTCTGCAAAGAAAATATGCTTGACTGACTTAATATAAAGTGGGAATATAGTCACATATTTTGTGTAATGACAATGTATTTCTTCCTAGGATCAGCAATGATTTATTGTTGTGGGAACCCACAGCTCCATCTCCTGTAGAAACATTTGAAAACCTTTCTTACGGTGTTGGACTATCTGTGGCCAGTCAGCTCATCAACACTTTCAGTAAAGACAGCTTTAGTCAATTTAAATCTGCAATTAATTATGGTAATACACTTAATAAATCATCTAGACTATAGTGATTTAGAAGCATAATTGGCTGAAGTGATTAAACTGTTAGTGGAAAGATTTTGTGAACTAAGGAGAAAGCATAAATAGAGAAGAAAAATGTAGATTACTGTTTAATTGAGTAAAACAAGTGTGAAATTGAATTACATTACCGATGGAAAAACAATGAGTTATTGGCACAATATGTGTACTAGTTAGAGAATGAGTTGAGTTGTTTTTCATATTATCTATTAGATGATGAGAGTGGATCTGAGGAAGAAACACTACAGTATTATTCCACTGTTGATCCAAACTACCGTTCACGCAGAAGGAAAAAGCTGGACTCACAGAACAAGAACTCGCAAAGCTTTCTGTCTGTTCTGCTGAATGTGACACATGGATTAGTGTCAGTATTCACAGATGTAAAGGTGAGGCCCTGATACTGGAAAAAGCTGTTTGTTGTGTTGACCACAGGGTCCCTTCATGCTGTAGAAAGAACAAATATTTTTAACAGTAAGTCTGTAATCTTCATACTATTATACTATAAATAGGCAATAATGCAATACAATATTTTGCCAATTGTGTTTACTTTGCTTCGCATGAGAATAACTAAATAAAGCAGGAAAATGTGTTGGTAGCAAGTGTTATGTTAGTTAAGATTGTCTAAATGCATCAAACTCTCAGCAAACAATAATTTTATCCTTTCTATCCTTCCTTCAGCAGGATGATGGAAATACACTGGAAGGAAAGTACGGTGAATTTTGGTTTGAGTTCAACAGTGGTTCCCTTTTCAGCGTGACTAAATATGAAGGTTTTGAGGACAGACACTATGTTTGTCTCCATTCTAGCAGCCTCAATTTATATCATCAAGGTAGGGGTGGCATTGACATGGCGTTGGGACTAAATTTGAAATGAACTTGAAGTTTTTTAGGAGAAAGGCTGTATTTTTTTTTTTTTTTTTATTTTTTATTTGATAGCGTATCATTTGGCAAAACATTTAATTCATGGCTGAAGTTTCTAAATGCTACGGTAATGCAACTTTATGATAGGTATATTTACTTAGTTTAGCTCAAACTTCTCCTTGGCAACTGCTAGTCTTCATTGATATTGTGATCCACTGGCAAGTCAGCTGTACAGTCTGTTCTTTACTATGAAAGTACTAGCTTCCTACGTGTTATTGGTTGTTTTATTCAAAAAGTTAGATTACCAGTGGCTGCTGTGTCTTTCCTGGGTAGCTATTTATAGTCAGCAGGTAAAGAATTTTGGATGTGTAGTTTGTGAGTTTGGCAGTACAAGGCTTAATTATTGTACATTTAGAGGTTAGTGTGGCACTGCCTCGTAAAATGGAGAGATATGTTCTTAATTCTCCACGTAACCCACTGGAGATCTGTCCTTTATTTCACCTCTACCATTTTGTTGGGCAAATAAACTCAAACCTTATAGTCTGATGATTTTAGCTTGAACCCTGGTTTTAAATATTGGATCACCTGTGACCTTCCCTTCACAGGTTTTGGTCATCAGTGTTCAGGACTAACTTTGGTGATTAAAATAATTTTATAAGCATAAAGCATAAAAAGGATTTTCCTTCACTCTTTCATCAGTAACAGCTTTGAAGCCTGAGGTAACTAATTTTAAAATCTCTTTGCAGGTTTGGTAGATGGGGTTGTCCCTTCCTCTGAAGTACGACTGCCCAGCACGATACGTCCCCATTGGTTAGAACCTACTATTTGTTTCTCTGAAGAAGATGGTCTTAGCAGGACTACTTCAGATGGTGTGGGAGTGGACAGTCCAAGTATGCTGACTGTTGCAGTCAAAATCCAATCAGATAAAGTAGAGAGCAATACAAAGGTTTGTGTTTTTATATTTGTGCTTTTATGAATTGAGGTACTTCAATTTATGTGGATTCATCTAGATATGGAGTTACAAGGGCTATAGATAATGAAACCATGTAGTTCTGAGACATTCATCCTCAAACTGTAATTTTCTGTTAGAATCTTATGACTGGATTCTAAAATTTAAGTATCAGTATAATTTATTAATTCTTCCAAGGTTTCACTTTGCTGATCACACTGTATTTCATTACTGAAGGCATTTCTTGGACAGTTTTTTCTGGTTTTTTTTGTTTGTGTTGTTGACTTTTAATCTGATGCCAAAACAGACAAGAAAATATAAAAAGAATTAAAGCTTTCTGCTCAGTTTACTGGCAGTGTCATCTAATAGGCAGCCTTTACCTACCTATTTGGAGTGACACAACTAAATAACAGTAGCATTCATTGGTGTGGCTAAAAGATGACCTCTTAGCTGGTGACAAACAGGGTGGAGTTACCTGGAGAAGGAACCTGCAGACCAGCAAAGTGTGGGGGGCTCAATTGGCTCAGATTTGAACAGTATAGGAAAGAACTACATTGGGTTGGTACTCTTGGTAATTCCTGGTGAATGCTGGAGTGAATGTGCAGGTGGCCTTCCTTCCATCCATCACCACCACAAAACTGTTATTTCTAAACTATCTTGTTGCAAAAGGTATGAGACTGTATTAGCCAGGGTTTCTGTGTTGGGGAACAGGGTTTTTTGAATGTGTAATCCTGGCCCAGTCCTTTCTTCATTTCTATACACTTGGAGATTTCGGGAACAGAGGGATGATACTATTTCATAATCTAGATGCCAAATAGTTCCATGTGTTCCATGTAAACTAAGTCATGCAACTTTGTTGTGCAGGAATTTCTAGTTGCTGTTGGATTACGAGGAGCCACCCTTCAGCACAGAGTACTGCCTTCAGGTTTAAGCTGGCATGAACAGGTCAGGTTGCTACAGTGTTCTCAACTACATCTTCAATTTTAGTCTCATTGCTTTAATGGCGTTAGGTATCAAACTAAACCTTGATGGGAAATCTCAGTGTTAAGCTATGTCTTATTATCATACTCTTCTTTTGAAATGATATTCTTTCTTTCTTGTCTCTTTTAATATCACTGATAGGCTGTAGTCTTGCTTTGAAATTATTACTTGTGTATTCCCTTGGTGCAGTTCCTCTCATCATCCTAAATCCACAACATGTCAGAGAGTCAGGGTGGGGTGGGGATTATTTTGTTCTGTTGAGATTTGTTTGAGTGTTTGATTTTCTTGGTGTTTGTTTTTGTTGGGTTTTTTGTTGGTTGTTCTTTTTTTTTTTAGGATTTTGGATGAGAATTTTGGTAGTGCAATGCTATTTAAGTACTTAAATCATTCTTTAGTGAAAAATCACCCTCAAAACACAGCAAATGTGCTACTTGCACAAGTACTGAAAGCATTTTCCCATTTTTCCTTTCTGCTTGCTTTATTCCTCAAGTCTTGTTTATCCCTTGTATGTTCCCTGTTTTGCATCGTTTGAAGAGCAGTAATGGAGAAGACTTGAGGGAGGCAGTAAGCAGCAGTTTACACAAACACTTCTGAATGAGAAAGGTTGTACTCACAGGTGTGGATGCAGAGGGACAGCACGGCAGCCAGGGCTGGAGCCCCTGTGTGTGTAAATACATGTGAGGCAGGACCTGCTATTAGCACAGTAGCGATGTAGTTGCATGTACTTACACCATACTGGATTACAGATAATAAACCCTGACATTCAGATTTATCCTTCTTATCCTCCAGTATGGATGCTGTG
Organism: Myiozetetes cayanensis; assembly: GCF_022539395.1. Lineage (NCBI taxonomy): Eukaryota > Metazoa > Chordata > Aves > Passeriformes > Tyrannidae > Myiozetetes > Myiozetetes cayanensis. Next base: position 12,306,703 of record NW_026087853.1, read on the forward strand.
TTTATTTTTATATGCATTGATATTGTATAACTTCATGGAGCTGAACTTCAGACTCTGCTGTGTCATTACTTTCTTCTTAGAATGATATTCCTGTGGGTTCGTGTAACCTGCTTTAAACCATGTTCCATATTTGCTTTATGAATTTTTGCTCAATTAACAATCCACTTGGGAATCTTTTTTGGAGGGTGAGGGGTGAAATAAAAAATTACCCAAAGAGACAGCTAGAGGAAACAATTTAAAGGCTAGCACTGATGGTATGCCTCAGGCTCAGAATAAATTAAGAACTTTTATAGTGCAACAGATTTGAGAAGGAAATATGACAGATCTTAAAGAGGAGGACAGGTGTTTATTTTATGTGGTACTACATGGAAAATCTGTATGTACAGTGCTTGTGCACGTATTTCTGGCTCTGAGCATATTTCTCACCCCAGCCCCAGTGTTACCTTAGATAGAGAGCAAAGAAAACGATAATATTGTAGTGACGACTGCAAAGAAAGATTAATGAAACTGTATTTTGGCAAGATTTTAAAAATGAATTGTGAGACTTTATACAAGGAGCCACTTGGGTCTTTTCCATACCTCTGAAGCTGCAATTTTGATGGGGTTTTTTGCCTTGTTTCCATTCCATGCTTTTCTATATAAAGACACTGAGTAAGCACCTTTAAATACCTGAGACTGTTCACTCTTTTTCTTTTGACTAATCTTGTTATTGTCATACCTGTTACAGATTTTCTGTTTTGCAATAGATGATTGTTTATTTATTTAACAGATATTGAACTATTAAAATAACATTGTTTTTTATTTTTAGATTTTATATTTTTTAAATATTTCTGATGAACCTGTTCTGGGATATAATCCTCCAGCTACAATTACAACTTTTCATGTACATCTGTGGAGCTGTGCTCTTGACTACAGGTAAATAAAATGCAAGTGTATGTCACTTGGTGGAACTGCAGCTATATATTTAGTCTTCAAGAATGTCTGAGTTTGCATACTGAAAAGAATATTTATTTAGGCTTTTTTGGAAAAAGTACTTAACAGAAATCCCTTAAACAATTTAAAGAAGCAATTTAAAGTAGAATATGCACTTGCCTAGGACTGGGAAGATGTAGTTAGGTCGTCTGTAAGGCTTTGATTGCACTTTGAAATAGGTACAGAGTATTCATTTATTTTTCCTATTTGTTGTTAGGCCATTGTTTTTGCCAGTCAGATCTCTACTTACTGTTGAAACTTTCAGCATTTCAAGCAGTGTTGCAGTCGATAAATCCTCTTCTACTCTCAGGTATGATTTAAATGATTGTAATTCATGGAAGCTCCTGTAAAACTTGTAATGCCTGTCTGCTTCTTTGACCTTAGAAGCATTCTTGTTGTGTAAATGATCATACTGCTTTACATATTTTGTAATATACTTTGCTTATGTGTAATCCTTCTGTTTTATTAGGCTAAATAATTTTTTAATACATTTTTTAATTTGGATTGCTTTCTTTAACAACCAGCAATTCTGCATTTTTAAGAAGGTTGAAAGATGTCCTGAAATGATCTTGTGTCTGTTTGATTAATTAGAAACATCTTAGGATTCCTTAAATATTTGTGATTTGGAAACAGTATATTAATTAATTAAATATTTAGTGATTAGTGAACATCTCTATAACTTTTAGTAATTGTTTTTGCATCTTCAGTTGAATATTCATTCTGTTATACCAGTTCTGATGTGAATTATTTACCAAGTTACCTTTTAAATTACCTTTGAAACAAATGTGTATGTTAGCTTTATCAAAATGAGAAAAAGGCAAAAAAGGAAATAAGTATCAATTCTGTATGTGAAAAACATTATTTCTTATTCTGGAAAGGACCAAATATATAAATTGAAATGCAAAACCAATATAATTAGTGATAGTGAAAATATGTTACAGTAGTTAGTTGCCAATGGATTTGGAAATTATGAAAGGTTAAAGTGAAGAGTTTGCCTTTAAGATAAGTATATTTGTGTTTTAAGGTATTTTTTTTCTATACCAGTTTCTTTTGGCTGGTTGATTGCACATCATTTGTCTAGCATCTTTATTTTGTCTTGTTTTGTGTTCTAGGATAATTTTAGATGAAGCTGCTTTGCACTTGTCTGACAAGTGCAATACTGTTATGGTCAACCTCCATAGAGGTAAGGATGTTTTAGATGTGAACTAATCAATTGTAGAGCCTAAAGAAACAAAATTACAGTCATATTCAGCATCTATAAAGGTTATTGAAGAAGAGGTCTGAGGAAATAAGGAGCAGCAAGTTGAATATGAGTGAATAGTGCAGTGTTGATGAAAATCTGAGTTCTCTAGTTCAGAAGTATGTTAGAGAAGAGCAAATTGCAATTTCTCTGTTGTCTTCTTACAGTTCTGTAATGGGTATTTGAAAAAAAGCATATTTTTAAAAATCTGGAGTTTCTCAGAAAGAAATTTTCATAGGAAAGAGATCTCATTTTATGAGATATGTACTCTGAATAGTTGAACATCAAAGGTGCTATATGGCACAGAGTTTAGGTTCTGAAAAGGATACCAACTGGTTTGCTCTCATTCAAATAGTAAGAACCTTTAAGGACTGAGAAACTTAAATCAATATTTAAGAAGTGAATTGGAGAAATAATGAATCCTTGTGCCCATAAATGTGTATACTTAGCTTAGGTAAGAGATGTCTATTAAAGGACACAGTAAATGTATGCCTGTTTTCTTTAAACAAGAAAAGAGGGGAAATAAGTTATTCATGACACTGAAAGATGAGTACAGCATGGACATGTGTTCTTTCTCTAACTTCAGCTAAAAAACTGGTAGAATGCTTAATCACTCAACTTGTGTGTGCCTCTGTTTCTCTAACTCGCACAGATGGGATGAGGATAAATACCTTGAAAGATTACACACAGATGGTGACAGTGGGAGTGATATATTGGATTGAAATTATTTGCGTTCTTGATTTGAGTAGCTGAAACTTGAACTTGGAGACTGATAAAAAACTTTTTTAATGCTATTTTTAGTGGTGTAATAACAAGAAATACATATTAAGGGTTGTGTCTGTTATTGTCTTAATATTTTTTTTCTAATTATAATTTTTCAGATTATGTTCGTGTTATGGATATGGGACTGCTGGAACTAACCATTACAGCAGTAAAATCTGATTCTGAGGGAGAAAGAGTAAGTATTTAATCATAGGCAAAGTAAAATGTAAAATCTCTGAGAGACTGTGAATGAAAATTACCTTATTATACCTACAAGCAAACTGAAAAACTTCCCTTCATTTTACTATTTCTTTTAAATGCTTTTTGGCTAGTTAAGTAAATTAATGTAAAAACAACTGTGTAAAGATGCTATTTTTATGGAACCTGAGGATGATTTGAAGTGCTTTCTTACCCTTTTATTGTTGCTATCTAGACTAAACCACGTTTTGAGCTGCACTGTTCCAGCGATGTAATCCATATTCGTACCTGCTCTGATTCGTGTGCTGCACTAATGAATCTCATACAGTATATTGCAAGTTACGGTGATTTACATCCACCTGCTAAGACAGAGGTTAAACGTGGAGTTAGCAAGCCAAAAATGAAGGTATAACATGGCAAAATAATATCAACTTAACTTTGTGCTTCTTGGTAATATGTTTTAATTTTAATCCCCATTCTATTTCCAAATAGTATGAGATTTCCTGTGAAGAAATTAACAGATTGTATCTAACTTAAAAGATACTTGAGAGTAAAATAATGTGGGTTTTTTTCTGCTTTGGTCACTAAATATTTTAAAATGTTTTGTGCTGTTTACCTGTTGTACTTTATTCTTATCTAAAGGAAATTTTAGGACATATATGAGCTATGTCCAAGTAATCTCATGATCTAAATGTCCTGAACCATGATATTCTAATCTATTCTATGAATTTTCTAGGTTGATGTTTCAACATACTTGATTATTTATCAAGTAAAGGTGTTTCTTCTCACAGTTTAAGAACTGTGAATCAAGCTCTTCTAGCGAGATCTTTTTTGATGTGACATTGCAGTTGTCTTTCAGATGTAACTATGTATAGTTCCCCTCCTATAGGTAGAGACCTTTAGCCAACCATCTTCCCACGGACCAGTCCTCGCTGAATCAGAGCAACAGATTTTACGGGATTTGATGAGCGATGCAATGGAAGAAATTGAGACTCAACAGACTGCTTCTGCCATGAAACCAGAATCTAATGGTAAGAATCCTCTAAAGGCATAAGTACACACAAAGTACAGCCTTTTTGGAAAGAAAATGGGCTTGGAAGTTTTGTGTATGTAGAGATGCTGCAGTAAGAATGGAAGCGCATACTTATGATGTCTGAAGTTTTCAAGCTATGAAACACATTCTTGCTTTTAATAACAATAATGCAGATTCTTGTCAGATATGTGTTACTGAGAAAGCAGCAGGGAAGGAATCTGTCAGGACCCCAAATTCTGTAAGACTGTAAGTTAACATTGGGTGTAAATTTATATATCATACTACAGTGTGGAGGAATCAAAGACCTCTCTTGTGTGTATGAAGGGAGTCCAGGAAGATGGTACAGTTCTGAGTCACAGGAAGAACTTTTGACTGTGTGAAATTCTTTCCATTAGCAGATAGAATAAGACAGGTTGATTTTATCACAGGATTATTACTCCTGTATCATGGATAGAGTGTAATTCAGGTTTAAATTTCCTAAGGATTTTGTACTGCAAATAGAGAATGTCGTTATTTCTGTGATGTCTGGTCTTTTTTATGGTGGAGGGTTAGCAGTCACTGTAGTACTGAAGGTTATTGCTGCTGTGGTCTTACTACCAGAATGGGAAACTTGGACATGAACATGTTTGATCTATGTTCGGTGTGTTTGGGGTTTTTGTATCTGTGGGGGGTTTTGCAAATAATTTTCCTATCTTTTCTCAGTTCATCTATGCTAGTAACTAGTTATGATTATATTGTAATCACTTTCAATTGTATACTGGATTAATTTTGAAAATTGTATTTATTTATAGTAGGAAGTGATTCAAGATATAATAAGCAAATTTCCTTGATGTAATTGAAGCTAACAAATGTTATTTTTTAAATAATTTTCGTATTTTGTAAGGATTTTTCCACTGAAACATGTTTTTTTTTCTCCACCCTTCTTCAACTCTCAGGAGTTCTGGATGACAGATCTCAAACTCAGGAACCATCTTGCTCAGATCTCTTCCTGTTTCCAGATGAAAGTGGAAATGTCTCACAAGATTCGAGTCCCACTTATGCTTCATTCACTCATCACCTCATAAATGAGGCCATGGGAGATGTTCCAGCAGAAAGTGATGATTTCTGCATTCTTTTTGCACCCAAAGTTGCTGTTGCTGTAAGATCCTTTGAAAATTACTGGAAAAAATCCATATATAAACTGAATTAGAGAAAAACCTATGTAAGACTTAGACAAAATAGATTTCATAGATTTCTGTGATACTTAGTGATGTTTTTATCAATGGGCAGAGGAGCAGAAAAATAATTTTTCTGTTTGAAAGGAACTCTGCATTGTTACTGCAAGGAATGAGTGTGAGTATTTTCAGATAGATATGATTTTTCTATATGTCAGCATAATGTAATTGTTCTCTGATCTGAATGTTACATTAAATTGTATTGTCATTTTTCCTACATTTTAGTCATGTTTTATCATGGCTATTTTGACTTGCACTAGTGGCATAGTTAGGAAAAAAAGTGTTTTATACAAAACCCAGTATTTAGCAAAATAACAGTTTGCACATCTTCTAATCTTTTATTCATTTCTCTCATTTCTTTCAATATTTTTAAGGACCTAAGGTTCTTGCTAAACCTCAGAGAAAAGCCTCTGTGTTGCTTTACGCTGATGTCTGTGCTCTGCACGGTGTTCATGTTGTTCACAGTGTCTCTGGTTGTGTTCATCTTAATAGACAGGAGTAGTTCCTGGATCCCTGATTAAAAGCCGTATTTTCCCAGTTACATTTGAGCTGGTTTGTTTCCAAAAGTGATAGTATGGTAGCCTGGGCTCTTCTGAGGTGTTTTTTTTTGTTTACTTTTAATTAGTACTTTGTTTTATTTACAGTTTGGGTGGGAAATGTTTTTGTTTTGGTTTGGGTTGTTTTGTTGTTGCTGTTTTTAACTACCTCTCAGCTTCTAGGTTTTTTCATATGCTTTTGTCTTTACTTTGTAAGAAATTTTCCTCAAACAATCCAGTTACATCCAGTGTTGTATAAACTTTAGAAGACAGTACAGAGCAGCTTTTCTTTTCATAGGAAAGAATTAGGCATCTCAATAAGGAAAACAGATTTCATCTTCTCAATGCTATACACTTTTTTTTTTAATTAGGAAAAAGAGGAAGAACCAGTTATAAAAATAATGGTTGATGATGCAATTATCATAAAGGAAAATCATTTCAGCCAACCTGTTAAAAAAACAGATACCAGCAAAGCTCCTCTGCATTTTCCTGTTCCTCTGGTACGCTATGTTGTGAAGGAAATATCTCTTATTTGGCATCTTTATGGTGGAAGGGACTTTGGGACTGCACCACCGACATCTCCAGCTAAAAGTTTCATGTAAGTGTTTGATGTAATTCTGTAGATTAGAATCTTTAAAAATATGTAATGTTCTTTTAATTTGGAGTAATCTCACTGTTTAATCTCAGTCTCCCTTGCTTGCTTTACTTCCTTCTCACAAGAAATCAATCTTCTTCAGTTTAACTCCACACACCAGAGTGTATTTTTCCTGGGTCTTAACCTGGACAAGTTGGGTTTGGGTTTGCTGATTTTTTTTCCTGTTGTTGTTTTTGTTTTTGTTTTTGTTGAGGGCTGGGAATGGAGGGATGGATTTTGTTTTAGGTAATATTAGAAGTCAATTTTTCCTAAGGAGATCAGGGTTTAAGGAGCGTGAGAGTCAGATTTACCAGATGACATGTAAGATAAAGAATTATTAAAATTATCACGGTCAAAATTCAGGAAATGTTTTATGGATGTTAATTTGGTGGGACACAAGCACATAGCATTCTGCTTAAGTATGCATTACTTGAAGAGCAAAAAGAAATTATTTGGTTAACAGTAACACAATTTCAATGGGTTTTTTTTGAAAGCCATCAAAATACTAATAAATTGCATCCAGTGCATTTAGTTTTAGATTAACCGTGAGATAACTTTAATCTGCAAAAGTGTATCTTTTCTTTTTATTTCCCCAGAAGTCCCCATAGTTCTCCTTCTCATACACCAACAAGGCATGGTCGGAATACAGCATGTGGGGGAAGAGGAAGAAACCCAGACTTCCTAATGGAAATACAGTTAAGCAAGGTGAGTGACAGAAACAGCTTCAGCCATGGCTCTGTGTGTGAATGTGACAGTCCTTTGGTAACAACTTTCCATTAGAGTTCAGGAGGTTTTCTTTCAACAGTATCTAAATCTAAGCAATCAGGTGATGAAGGTAGAATTTGTGTATTTGCTCTTCTAGTATAGCCATGTCTTAATTTTTGGATACTTTATGAGTTAGTGTTAACACTGAGGCATAAAGATTTCCCCCCTCGCCCTTGTAGAAGACTTAATAATAATGTTTAAAGAAGAAATTAAGGAGCAAATGTCACAAACAGAGGGTGTTTCTTTGCAAATCGGGCCAGTAGAGGCCGCTGCTGTGCTGCTGTGTGCCCTCTGCTGCAGGCCGGGATCCTTCGGGGTGTGGTGGGACAGGGAATGGTTTGCAGGTCAGCACAGCTCTGTGACTGAACATGAGAACTGCATCAAGAGACAGGGAAAAGAGGATGATTCTGAATTACTTAGAAGTTAAGAAAAAGAATGAATTAGAATTTATATGGACTAAAGTGAGTAAAGAAAATGGAAACAAGACTGCAAGAAACCACTTGAGAAGTCAGTTGGTAGGAAAGAAACCTTACTTTCCTTAGTCTAGAGGGTGCAGAATTCAAGAATTGCAAAATTGCCTGATACAGGCTTCACCATGAAGTAGGAAGATGTCAGCACTGAGAGGAAAAAGCGGAGTCACTGTTAAAACAAAAAGTGAAACTTGTTCATTGTCTTATATTGACTCTTTGTTTTGTCTTGAGTTTGCATCCTAAGATATGAATATGTATGCAACTAGAAATTGGAAGATTTCTACTGCTGCATGTAAAAAACTGAATGGTTTTCAGAAATCCCAGTATTATTCCTGTAGATTTAAAATAGTAGACAGCTATTAAAGTTCCTATGTGTCGTGTGGCTTTCTGTTTTGTTTGGTTTTTAAAGTAGTATTTTGCTGTTAAATGCTGTTTTTCACTGAGGCTGATTCTGCTGGTTTTCTTTCCATTGTAAAAGGTGAAATTCCAGCACGAGGTATACCCTCCATGCGGTGCAGAAGGTGAATCCTGTCTGTTGGAGCAGCCGGTGTCCCGACAGGTTTTTATTGTTCAAGACCTGGAGATTAGAGATCGCTTAGCTACATCACAGATGAATAAATTTCTCTATCTCTACTGCAGTAAGGAGATGCCCAGAAAAGCACATTCAAACATGGTACAGTTATGAAATATGTTAGAAATATGTTAATTTGTTACTGTTACAGTGGTTGAGGTATCATTGTGGGGGTTATGTACTCTTCTTAGAAACCTTGCACAAGAAAAAGAACAAGTTAACGGAACACTGAAGTAATATAATTTTTGGTAGTTTTTGCTTAACTCTTTGTGGATATTAAAACTAGTTCAAAAGTGAGGTTGAATGTTAGCATGTGAGGTATTAATGTTGTTGAGATTCTGTCAGTTAAAAAAAGTAGATGTGCAAGACAGCTTCTGGTAGCTTTCTCAATTTGGTTTTGAACAAATGTCCACTTGTATGAGTATGATGAGACTTCATTACACATACAGAGTTGTAGTTTTACGGTATACTGAAGTCTTACTTAGTTCTATAAAGGATTTATTAATTTTTTGGGGCGTTTCCTGTAATTTTTATTACATTCATATGAAGCTTTTATTCAATTCTAGCTTTATAATTGCTAAGTGTAACCAGATAAGTACAGAGGTTTTGCATTAAATATTTTTCCTAGTTAGTGTTCTGAGATTTAATAATTGTGAATGTGAGTGCTTCTATTTACCTTATTGTTTTTTTCAGTTAACAGTTAAAGCATTACATGTCCGTCCCGAGTCTGGCAGATCCCCACAGGAGTGTTGTTTACGTGTTTCACTAATGCCTCTTCGCCTCAATATTGACCAGGTTGGTTTTTGGGTTCGGTTTTGATTTTTAATTTAAAAACTAAGAATATCTGTGGACAAGGCTGTTTACTCAATAAGTTTTCCTCCTGAGATTTCTGATTATCTCAAAGGTTTTGGAATCACCGTTTTTAAAAAGTATGTACTTACTCTTGAATGATCTGGCTTTGTTCATGAAGCGGCTTCATTTTTTTTAATTGAGGAAGGTTAATCATTAAAGCAGAAGGGGTTCACAACATTTTAGTCAAGGGCACTTGACACTCATAAATGCTTCTTAATTCTGATGTCTTTGGTCTTGCTGTCAAGTGCAGTAGCGGGAAGAACAGAAATTGTTTTACTTTCTTTAGCAGGTCTTTGTGCAAAGTATTTTTGATGTACTCAGGAAACATTTGGATTTTTTTAAAAGGAGTAAGGAAGCTATATATGTTAGTGCAAATATAAAGTGCATATTACTCTTTGTTGAGGCATTTCTTTCTTAATTTGTCATCTTTAGAGAGATGTGTGGGTTTTGCGTATTTTAAGAGCATAATTTAGGAGTTCCACATCTCCCTCCTCTTTTCTTCAACGTACTTTAGAGACCAGGTTTTCATGTTGCTATTAGAAAAATTGAACTCTGTCTAGTTTGCAATAGTTTCATCTTGAAAAATTAGCTTGGAAATACTGCCATCTAGTGAGGAAATGTGTTCCCTCTGCCTTACTTGTTAAACCCTTTTATCTTTTGTACCATAAACGAATTCACCTTTACAACTTCTGTGTAATTAACCACAGCTCGTTTGGAAGCATGGGGCAGGCTGTATGCAGTCATATTAGAAATACTTGTCATTACTACTTAATCTGTCTTTCTTATCAGCTGGAAACAAAAATGGAAAAGAAAGTCCAGATCCTTAATAACAGGATGAATAAGGCAACAGTGTGATGCATCTGTCAGAAAAAGAAAATGGGATGTAATAACTTTAGGACATTAACACCACAGATATTAATGACTTTATTGAAGCAGTGGTGAGATCTGATCTGTAATGATTTGACTGACTTTGACAGTATTAGAAAATATAAACTGTACTTAAATACCCTTTTAGTGGAAATGAGAGAAAATATTGTAGCCATTAAAGCACCTAGTTCTGGAACGGTTTCCAAAATTAGAGTAGGAGTGATGAAAACAACCCTGGATTTTTAAGACAGAGCGAGACTGATCGTGAAATCATATATATAGCAGTGGGCAGTGGCCAGAGGATCTTCCTGGTTTCTGTCCTAGATTTTATGTGGCTTCTGCATGTGTTAAAGGATCAAAAAGAAGAAATGTGTTTTGTTTCATGACTGTGTGGAAATAGAGCTGGAATAATAGATAATGTTTTTAGAGAATTGGGTCTTTATTTTAATCTGATTGTATTTTATTTTTTGCCATTAGGATGCCTTGTTTTTCCTGAAGGACTTTTTCACTAGCCTTTCTACAGAAGTAGAACTCTTAGTTACTCCAGATCCTGAAGGTATACTTTTCAAAAATCTAGTGTAAAAGTGCATCTTTGTTCTCCTTTAATGTGTGTACATGTCTATAAATTTACATGTGAATCTTGTGTGTATAAAAACTTGTGTTCGGGTTTGAGCAGTAACATGAATTACTGATTTTTTGGAACACAGAATCTTTGTGTATTTTAGCTTTGTATTTTATAAATATCAACAAAGGTCTTCAAAACCCGGGATCTCGATTGTATAAAAGGTTGCACCAATATTGGTGCATATTTAGTAAGAGCTTCTGAAAAAGATGAGAACTGTGTATATAATATGAGGTGTAATTATTAGATAAAACAAATACATGGTGTTGCTTATTTATAATACTGAACTCTGTGTTACACAACTTCAAATTATTAGACAGGCATACTATTTTATGGAAGAGGTATTAAATGATGTATGTATGCAGCTAAAGCAGTACTTCTAATCAACTACAACCTCTGATGCAGAAGCAGTATATATTGAAAAGCAGAGTTCCACTATTAACAGTATTTGTGCATTTGTTAGCAGCTATACTTTACCTGCTGAGATGTCATACTGAAATGCATAGGTAATGAAGCACTCTACAATACTGCCATTAAAACCAGAGGGATTATTTATGCTGATGCATCAACCTCATCTTAAGCTGCGTGTAATAATTTTGGTTAATAAGTAAAAGTCTAAATATTGTCCTGCTAGTAATTCCTACTAATAAACATTAGAACTTACTAAGGACAGAGTTAATGGTGTAAATGCAGTCTTTCTGTAATCAGTGTGAAAAATATTAGTCAGTTTATTTTGTGTAACTTCTTATCTTAGTTAAAAAGTCTCCTGGTGCTGAAGTTACGTGCAGTTTGCCCAGGCATGTCAGCAGCCTTAAGGAACCAAGTCCAGTAATTTCTTTCGCATCACACAAGCAAGCAAATGAAAATGGTAGCATTGACTCTATGGATGTGGTTAATGGAGATGATGATCATTTCGAATCACAAGAAACGATGTCATACAGTGATCAACCAGTATTTTTCAGGTAAACTTTCATTACAAAATTTCCAGTGACACACAACTGTTCTGCTGAATATTGTAAGGAAAGGTGCTGATAAACTATACAGACCTTAGGGCAAAGGTGCATTTTTTTGTCTGTTTATTGACTGGGTGTGGCAATCAGATATATTTGTTTCTATCACAGGATAGTAACTAATGAATTTTATTAACTTTGAAACGCTACTGTGCATGAGGAAATAAAAATTAATTAAAACTCTGCCATGTACAGAACCAGTAATGAGATGTTTTACAGATGAATAAAAAGAGCATTGTTTGTATTCTCTACATCTTACAATATAAAGTAAATCTAATATAACCGGAGATGAGAGTATATAAAGGAGAAGGATATCATGGGAGAAGTATAAGATTAAAATATGACAAGATAAACTCTAATGTAGTCCTGAGGAGGAAGTGACTATGAAAATTGTAGCTTGTTATGCAGAAGTTTTTTCACATATGTTCAGATTGTGCCTTTAACAACAGATGTGTGCTTTGGCAAGAAATGTAGAGCCAAATTGTGAGAGCATGGCTGTCATTCTATTTCATCACATACATCACTAACAGAGTTTTTATTAAGATCCTGTTGCAGGACTAAATTTTACCCACAGAGCCATCATTTTGTGGGGTTTCTTTCTTTGTGTTTTTTGTTTCTTTGTTTTTAACCGAATATTGTGCTGTGAAAGTTGAGGAAAGATGTTCACTTGAAGGATTAGTAGCACTTTTGCAGGACTGTTAAATTTATTACAAATGAACTAGACGTTAATAAAATCAGAATTTACCACTGTATTTTGTATATTTTTTCTGAAGTACGAACCCAGTAACTAGAGGATTTATGGCTTACAGAAAAGACTGGTATTCTATTCCAGGAGGATGGGAAACCAGGAGTTTCTTTTGGAAGGATAAGTAACTTTATTTCCTTTCCACGTACCTCACTTTAAAATTTCTTTTTATGTTCCAGAGAATTTCGTTTCACATCAGAAGTTCCAATACGGCTTGATTACCATGGCAAACATGTATCAATGGATCAGGTTTGTGTATAATGCTGACCCTACAGAACAAAAATTTGATGTTTGTTTTGTTTTTCCCCCAACCCTTATGAGTGGGAGTATATTTTTATGCTCCCTAATCGTTGTTAATATGATCAAGACAAATATAGAACACTTTTTTTTCCTTCTCATTAGAGTCAATAAAACTTAACTTTGTTTCACTCTTAATTGAAACTTAAGGGGTGGATCCTCCAAATCTGATTAACTCAGAATGGAACTTACATGCCACATTTATGAACTCCATGATTGGCCTGAACTCAGAAACAGACATTGAAAAATCCTGTTTGCACAACTAGATTTGTACTTTGACATGGCAAATCAGTAAGAAAATATGGAAAAGTGGAAGCAGTAACTTTTTGAATTTGCCCAGCTGTCAGAAATCAAAATGTGAAATACAGTAGCTTTAGAATGCCTGGAACGTACTAAAACCAGAGCTATGTTTACATAATTTATTATGGCTTATTATTTCTGAAGAAGCCGACTTGTATCCACATGTTTTTCTTAGAGTAGCAGGTTAAACCAAATTTCATCTCTTGCAAGTTTTCATGTAACATTATTTGTAGCACTGTAACAAGTAGCATTTGGAAGACTGAGGGAGAATCTGCTTGGGCAGAAAAAAACTCTTACCTGCAAGTAAGAGTTGAGATGGTGAAATTATTTCTCACTTACAGGTTGTATGGGTTAAGTAATTTCATGTGATAATAAAATATTTTGCTTACAGGGAACACTGGCTGGGATTCTTATTGGGCTTGCTCAGTTGAACTGCTCAGAATTAAAGCTGAAGAGACTTTGTTACAGACACGGGTAAGTTTGTTGAAATGTAGATGAACATTGCTATTGCATATTGAACAAGTTTATAGTGAATAACTGAACATAGCAAAAGCAAAGCAAATTTTCTGTTAAGATGTACTTCTAAAATCCAAGATGTTTTTTGACTTTACAAATATTTCTTGATTCTCGTTTTTTTTCAATGACGAAGATGTTATTCAAGAATAGCATCTAATTCAGAATAGTATTTATTATATATGCTAGTCTTGGTGATAAACTCTTGAAGTGTCAAAAGATGATACTTGAAAAAGCTTTTCTTTTGTTTAAATGACATCTTTTACTTCAATGAATAATGAATGCATTTATCTTATTGGGAATTGTATGTTTTAAAAAAAATAATAATTTTTTTTTATTTTAGTTTGTTAGGTGTGGATAAATTGTTCTCCTATGCCATCAGTGAATGGCTTAATGATATCAAGAAAAACCAGCTACCAGGAATTTTGGGAGGAGTAGGGCCTATGCATTCGCTGGTGCAGTTAGGTAAGTTAATTCTTATTTCTTCTCAGACACGTGACGGTTTTCCTAAAAACCAGACAACACCTCTCCCCTCAAAAAAGCTCACCACAAAACATCTTGACCCTTGTTTTTGCTTCCTTTCAAGGCATTCTTCTTATCTAAGAGAACTTTCTGACTGTGGTGTTCTGTCTTCACTTTCAGTGCAAGGTCTGAAGGACTTGGTGTGGTTGCCGATAGAGCAGTACCGGAAGGACGGGCGTATCGTCAGGGGCTTTCAAAGGGGAGCAGCTTCTTTTGGTACTTCCACTGCAATGGCAGCACTGGAGCTGACAAACAGAATGGTTCAGACTATACAGGTACAGTGTATTACTTCTGAAGTCAGACATAAAATGAGAAGTGCTCCTAGTAAGTGCTCTATATTAAAGTAGTATCTTAATGCTGTAAATTTAAGGTTAGGAGTATGTATTTAAAATAAAAAAAGCGCAGCTGTATAAATAGGAAAGCACGGACTGGGCAAAGTTTGCATCAGTCTATGAGGTGAGAACTATGGCAGCAAATGCAATAGTTGGAAAATCATGTTAAACTACTGCTGAGCACCAAAGCTGCTACATGTTTCTTAATGGCTTTGATGTGTTACAATGTACAGTTTAATACTAAAATTTTAATCTTCACTAAAACATCATTTGTATTGATAAAGATGAGTTCTTCACACTTGTATTTGCCAGTAATAGATTCTTGCCTTTTATAAAAATCTCAGCTTATCTATGTTTTTTTAAAACAAAACAAAAAAAGCCCATAAAACCAACAAAGAAAAAAACCCCCAAACCTAAACGCAATTCTATTTGTGTTGATCTGCACAAAGTCTATAAAGCTTTCTGAATTTAATCCCAAAGTAATCTTGGATTAGAGTTAATAAATTTACGTTCCTTAATGTAAAATACATAATGAAAATACACTTTTACCACCTAATTTTGCAAAAATTGTGTATCTACTTAAGCTTGAACATATGTAGTTAAAAAAAAAGTGATATTAATCAAGAGTAGGATTATATGTGTTCTTCTGTGTTTGTAAGAAATATATACCATTGATCAAATGTTCAGTTTATATCTTGAGCATTTCATGCAGATTAGAGGGTACCTTTGAAGATACAACAATTAGGAGGTGGAAAATCCACCTAAACCCACAGCATTTATTCTTTCATTATGGCACTTAATGTATAGTTACAGCTGCACCCATTCCAGAAGTTCTTGTACAAAACCTTAATCTTATGTAAATGAGTATTATTTGTGGAATAAGAATTGTTTTATTTCAATGATGTCACCCTATTAGTAGTTTAAATTTGTGATGGGGTGCCATAAGACTTCTTACATGTTTTGCATTTGCCCCTGATCTTCAGGCAGCTGCAGAAACTGCATATGACATGGTATCACCAGGGCCTACCTTTATTGAAGCAAAAAAGATCAAGCGGTTCCCTCGCCATCGTTTAGCTCACCAGCCAGTGGACCTACGGGAAGGTGTAGCCAAAGCCTACAGTGTCGTAAAAGAGGTGGGTGCAGAAGTGACTAACAGATTAACAGATGCTAGTTTAAACTGAGCAAATAAAGAAGGGGACTTAAGTTTTGAACAAGACTGTCTTCATCAGTAAGATTAAGCCAGCAGAAACTTTGCATGGGAAAAGCAGAAGTAAACTATGTGAGCGCTCTACAGTTGTGATGGTTTACAATTACTGTAAATCCTGTAAACTTGATTTCCTGCACCACGTCATCCATCCTTCCTTCCTGCCCACCCCCTTCCTGCCCCCTTTGAAGTTACTATTAATTCTGAGGTAGAGCTTAATCACAATGCTGGATTTAAAAGAAGGGAAAACTTTTATAGCATATTATAAATTAGAATGCTGACCTATTTTTATTGTACTTTTGTAATGTACTTTCAGTTACTCTTGATATGGTGTTTATGAAGTAAGCTCTCAGTTGACTTTCCAGTGAATTCTGTCATTTTTTAATAGTTCACAATACCTCACAGCTTTTTGCCATATGCACAAGATGTGCCACCAGAAGTCACATGGAATACTTAGATCTCTGAATTCACAGTAGCACAACTAAATCATATTTGTATCAGTATAGTTGCACTACAGCTATAATACAAATCACCAAGATGAGAAATGCTGAGCAATTGAAAATTTCCCTTAAAATTAGGAGAGGTTGCTTTCTCTTTTTCAGTGTAACTGATTTCTTGTAATTTCTCAAAGGGAATTACGGACACAGCCCAAACCATCTATGAGACTGCTGCTCGTGAGCATGAAAACAGAGGAGTAACTGGAGCAGTAGGAGGAGTCCTCCGCCAAATCCCCCCAACTGTGGTGAAACCTTTCATTGTTGCAACAGAGGCAACCTCGAATGTTCTAGGTGGAATGAGAAACCAGATCAGGCCAGATGTGCGTCAAGAAGAGTCTCAGAAGTGGCGCCTTGGGGAGGATTGAGATTATAAATCTGGCTCAGCACACAGGTAGCAAGGCTGGAAATGCAGAGGAATGTCCTGTTGGCAGCTTTAGATGGAGCTCACTCTTTGTCATGCTCATCTCAGGAACAAATGAGGTTTTCAACTGTTATTCACAAACCATCCAACCAAAAATATTTATGAGGTGAAAAGCAAATTGGTACGTTCTCATACCGTGTGTTACCAATTCATTTGGTAGATAGTGCCAAACGTAGTGAAGCATGCGCTGCCAACTCAGAGACATGCTTGCTCTGTTCCATTTACCATATTTTTCTTGGTATATTTAACATCTGAAACAGTAGCCTGTATGGTGAAGCTAAGTGGACTTTAAAGAGGTTTTCTGAGCATAGTCAAAGAACTGTCTTCAATAAAGGGCTCTGCAGATGCTCTTCACTGACTAAAGAATAAAAGCCTTCATTGTGGACGTGTGACATGAAGGCTGTCTAATATGGAAGCAGATAAGATAATACTGTTTAGTGGTCATAAACATCGCTTTTAGCGTGGCACTTACAGCAAGGACAAGCTTGATAACCATGCAGAGTTTAGGTTCAGTGTCGATACACCTCCAAACAGGATTTGTTCCTAAATATTAAATACCTACTTTTGTGGGTTTTTGAAGAACCTGAATGTTGCAGAAATGTTCTGTTGTGTTGCACTTTAAAGGATATGGCCTGTATATTGTGCTTTTTTTATAGTGTGAATAAAATGTAATGTGCATTATCCTTTATGTGGTTTAGAAGCTTACACAAATTATTGAAGAGAGCATCATTTGATGATGATCCTATAAGAAAGTGTCTTAAATTTATTTAAACTCATATGTTAAAACATCTTTTGTCTTCTGTCACACTAATTACAATGCTAAAAATACCTATTCTTCAGGAAAACAGCAGTTGAATTTAATTGTGGCCAACAGTTCTTTGTAAGAATGAAAAATCATAAGTAAAAATTAATTATTTCATAATTTCATAGTTAAAAGGTTATACAGACTTTATTTTAATACTCTGCTTTTGTTTAAAGTTCGTATTGTTGCAAAGCTGCTGCTCTCACAAAATATTTTTAATTTAGATTGTGTGTCATTTATTTGAAAATGAGTATTTGGGGTCATTTAATTGGAATTGGGGATGGGTGAGAGGATTTTTAAAAAGGACAGCAAAGTTTCAAAAATCATAGTTGGTACTGACATTATGTGTTATTTAGTAGGTGACCAGAGTCTCCACAGAGCTTTATGAAGCACCTGACATTGCACCATTTTGGGGCAGTTAAAAGGCTTGGCACTAGCTGTGCAATAATTAACTTCTTTTATTTTGTGTTAGCAAAAACTGGAGGATAAAAAGTAAAGACTTTTTTGAATACAAGAATACTCATTTTGAATTTCAACAGGTTAAACTTTGAATGACTAGCCAGGATGTAAGTTTGTCATAGTTCTGTGCTAGTCATAAGTGGGAATTCTGCCTATATGGCATGTGGAAAATCTCCACTGAAAGGGAGACATCAAATGCCATTGATCAGACTTCAGTCTCCAAGGATGAAGAGGAAGTAGTTTTCCTCTCTTTTATTTAATATCTGCCAATAGCATGATGGGCCTTACTGGACAAACAGGAGTGTATGAAGGAAAATAATTATTGCTTGTTCACACTGATACTATGCTCCCTATTCCTGAACACCAAAGAATCTGGCTGGAGGGTAGATGATTTGAAAATGCCCCCTCTGCTGGGAAGACTTTTTGCAGTCTGCTTTATTATTTTTCATAAAACAAAGTTCCATTTAAAAGCAAATTCCTGCATTGGGTGACATGTGATATTGCAAAGTTTTGTTTCCATTCACTGGAATCGTTGAAGTTGTGATAAACTTTAAAGATCTCGTTATTTCAGTTAAAAGACTTACTGCAAGCAGGAGGAGATACTTTTGAGAGGACAAAGACCTGCAGATTTAATTACATGAAATATTTTCTGAGGTAAAAATGCTTGCTGCAGTGCATACTTCTGTCTAGTAATTAGAGAGCTCTGCTTTAGTGAGAGCTCAAAGTGTGAGAGTTTTTGCGCAGGAATGAGTTCCATGTTTGCAATGTGACACCTCCTGAATGCCTTCTCAAGAAGTGGTGAGGAGTCAATGCAAGTAAGTAACAATGCATCTTTTTCTTTACAATTACCATACTACATGATTTCAGCTAGTCCAGTTCATCCAGTTAACTAGAGCACACTGCAGTAGTATAACTCTACATATTTTCTTCATTTTGACATTGCTGAGAAGAAGCAGTGGCATTTCAGTGTTCTTTTCATTTTCAGTTCTGTCAAGATCTGATTGTACTGCAAGGCAGTTAGAATATATTTTTATATGAGGGCATGGTGTCAAGGTGAAACATTTTTATAGCATGTCTCTCAGTGTCAGCAATACAGATTGTACGAATTTATTAAACTTCACTTTTCACTATGTAAACCCTCTCATTTACTGCTTGCACTTTATTGAACCTTTGCAGTGAAATAGATTCTAATTTTTTCCGACATTTTATTTTTACAAGCAGTTTTTTAATTTTAGAGTATACATTCTGCACTGTCACAGTGTTTGAAATGTTTAAAAAACCCTAAAAGCTCACAAACTTGCCAAACTAGTCTTTACATCAAACTAGTTTTCAGAATGTGTCTTGTATGGAGTGGCTTGTGTTTTAAATCAAAAAAGTATCATGTATGAGAAGGGATTCATCAGATGTTCTCCTCAATGCTGTAAATTTTCAAGCACTTAGAAAAATACACAAAATGAGATTTGACTCTCAACATATTTCCTGGAAATGAAAGCCTATGGATACGTTACTGTATTCTCTGTTAGGATGAGGAGATTTGCAAAAATATTGTTGTACTTGAACTTTCCTCTGAAATGAGTCGCTATAGATACGGACACGTTTCATATTTGTAGAGGCTGTAAACTGACACATTCAACGTTTAGTTCTCTCCACATTCTCTGATGTTGAGCTGACTAACACTACTACTGCTACTACTGTTACTCAGTCCAGTACCATCCCGATAGACAGAACTGTCATCCTGGGTTTTCTTGAGTGTCCAAGTGCTTCAAATAATACATCAGTGAGTGCCTGGGAAGTACATGAAAAAAAGACAGCCGTCTTTTGATGACAAACAAACAAAAAACCATCCTTAGCAGTGACTGACTGCAGCAAATCATAACATCCATGCAAAGGCAGCTTCCATTTGCTTTCCAATATCTGTTCATGGATTCTAAATCCTGTAGGTTTTCAGCAATGCAGTGTATCCTACACTTACTTGCCTAATGATGAGCATCATCAGTGACTCATTGGTCAGTTCCCAGTGAATTCATCTGTGCTTGAGGGACATGACCATATGCTCACTAATTGTTTGATTGTGAACATCCATGGCTTGCTTTCATTTACACTTTCCTAACTGAGTTGCCAAGAAAGGTTTCTTAATAAACGAAAAGCTGTTCGATTGTTTTGAACAAAACACTTACTGAATGATCCCTACACCTGCAAATGTGATACTGATTTTACTTTAAATATTGAAACGTATGCATTTTATAAAACAATGACATCCAAGAATTTGTTTGGAGTAGTTGAATATTTCTAAATCTTTTAAATACCCTAAATGCCCCAGCAGTATAGGTCAGAAAAGATGTGGATATGTAATCAGTTTGGATCCTAGTGTGCACAGTTCTTCAGTCTCCAGGCCTCATGATTTAAGCTTCTGACAACTGTTTTAAGTTGCTCTACATGCTGAATCTTGTTTACAATTAAATATTAGATACTACAAGTTAAATACATAAATACAAATCATGCATTTTTACTGGATTTCTCAATAGTATGGTAGCTCAGACAGAAACACAGAAATTTGTGTATATGTTTGTGTATATTTTTTACATTTTTGCACTTACAGTAGTTTTGTGATATTGTTTGTATATAGTTTGCTAGTGTAAAGAATATAATCTCATGAAATAGAAACCACTGTTGAAGGGAATTGACTATTTCAACTTGAGTTATTTTGCTTAAAGTTCTTGTCCCCTCAGTATGTCCTTGAGAATTATTTTTAACCATAATTTATATGGCACCAAAAGTGTATATTTTAGCTTATTAAAATGCCGAAAGGCCTGAGTGCAAATAGGTTGTCTGTTAAATACATTTAATGGAAAAAAAACCCCCACAGATTTGTAACAATACATAAATAAATATCTGAATTTGTTCCTTGAGTTGGTTTTCTCTACCTGGAATGTAACTGCCCCAGAAAACAGTCTCCCAAAATAGTGTAATTACCTGAAAGCTTTTTACCTGCCTAGCTATAGAGTTGTACATCAAACAAACAAACAAACAAAAACCAACCCAAAATGAAAACAAACAAACAACAGATTAAAAAAAGGAAAGCTTTCAAATTGCACGGCAGTCAAAAGGTAGGAAATTAATTAAACTGGCTGATATAACCTGAAACCACCTCTGCTGTGCATCAACAAAGCGCTCTTTACCTGTATGATCAGATACTGTTCCCCCCATAGGCCTGTTGCCACATTTATTTACTAAGAATGTATATCTCATTTCCATTTAAAAATCTCAACAGAGATTTTTAAAGCTTTATCAGCTTCCAAACCGTGTGAAGTATGCAAAATAATAAATGTCTTTCAGGATGCTTCTCTAATGCCCATTTCATACCCATATGTTAAGGTACAAGCATCTGAAAAGAGATCTGAGTACTGGGCAGTGTTAAATGCTGGTGCCAGTGCCAGATCCCTGAATAATGTGACAGGTGTAAATAATTTTCTACTGTGTTTTGTAATGATGTAACATTTTGGGAGGTGAGGGGTAGTCACTGTATAAGGCCTGGATAACTATTCTGTCAAACAGTAACCCTTCATTTAAGAAGGAAGCTGACTCTCATCCCATGTATCTCCTCTCCTCCTTCCTCCCTGCCTTTTTTTTTTTTTTTCTTTTCAAGCAAGACCTCATATGGGTTAAAGGAAAGTGGTAAAGTTCTTTCTCTTTGCAATACTAAAGCATACCAAGGATAATTCTGATGTCTGCAGGCTAGTTCCAGACTAGCAAAGGAGAATAAGGCCACAGCTGATGATACTCCAGCTCAGAATTTATGAAAAGCTACCAGTAAGACATACCAACCCAGAGCAACATGAATTGGTGTCCTTGAACTCCATTCCTAATGGAGCATGACTGAGGCTCAAGCTTTCTTTTTTTTTTTTCCCCTCATCAATGATTTTTGCTAGCAACCGTTGAAATGTGATATTAAATAGTGGGGGTTTTTCTGCCAATTCATATTTCTAGGAAATAGTGTTTTAAACCGTCGTGTGTTATCAGAGATTATAAAAGGCTTCATAAAACGTCCTTTTGTGACAGATAATTGAAGTTTTGGAGCTGTTTTGTTCTGAAACAGACTGATTAGATGAAACAGAGCTTACTGAAGGGCAACAATGAAGTATTCATGACCCCACAGGCAGGGAAGCAGTCCTAGCTTCTTAGATGTTTGTCAGGAGGATTTGTGAGAGAGTTATCTGTAGTGAAGTTCTCAGACTCGTATTTGCTCTGTTATGGATTTCATTCTTTACTAGGAACATGAGTGTTAAACTTGGCTGTTGCAGGCCAAAGAGTGGAAGGAAGAATCTAGGGAGGAAAAGAGATGAGTACCTGTTTGAGCAGGAGGCAAGTTTTGGGGATATGGGCATATATACTCAGTAAAATGGAGCTTGGTCCATTATAGCTCATGGGCACAAAGATAAGTAGGAGCTATCTCCAAGAGAAAGCTTTAACTTGCACCTTTAGACTTCAACACTTGGCAGTTGTTTGGTATTGAAGGTTTGTTGGTGGCTCCAACAACTTCATGAATCTCCCAGTACTTCTTTCTTTCTTTCCTTTTTTCTTTCCCATCTTCTGTCTGTTGAGTTTAAAAATGCTTCCTACTGTGTGTACAGCACAGTCTGAAGGAGACTTATGGCTGCTTGTAAGTGACAGGAGTTGTGAGTCTGAGGATGTTTGACAGTTCCACAACAGTGGCAATCCTGGGCTGAATGGCAGGGGCACGAATGGTGAGCTGAACCACGAAAGATGAAATGGCACAAGGTGTGCTTATGAGAGTGTTGGCAAGACCGTAGCACGGGTATTGCTGCGTGTATGCTTTGCTTTGATGAGCATTGTACAGATCTGGATCCATTCCTGCTGATGGAAAGCCAGATACCACATGGACCTGGCAGTGATGGATAAAGACATGTGCAACACTCAGTGCTCTGGATGGAAAGGTAATAGAAAACCAAAGTATGACAAGAGAGGATGGAAATAACAGTGCCCAGTTGTATAAACAGGTTCTTTATACAGATACAAGTTTTTGAGAAATACAATTCCTGGTATCATCGATCTCTTTAGTAATGTTTAACAGATCTGAAATGTTTCCTGGAATCACTCAATAAATTAAAATGATTCATCTTCATTATGTCCTGTCCCTCTGTATTCAGTGCCAGAAATGTCGTTTAGTGCACTGGAAGTATTTATTTTAAACAGGAGACTTTCAGTGATACTCTTGAATTCTGCTTTCCCTTGGCCTTTTAGAGCTGTTTAGTACCTTGCTGTAAAAGTGTTTGCTCTTTTTTGGGTTTTTTTCCATGTCACTTCTGTCTTTGAGTGCTTACTTTCCTCATAACAGTCACAGGTCAAACTCAACAAATGTAAATGAAGGGGAGCAATTATACCAATTCCACTGGAGAAAATCCTCTTACTTGATAGCTGAATTCTATTTACACCAGCCAAAAGTATTGTCCCAGGGCATGGCTTTCTCTTTTTGCTACTGTTCTTTCCTAAGTGCTGTGAACTATTGGCAGGAGGCTCCTTTTTCCTTTTCCCAATCAAAAGTGATGCACCTCCAGGTAAATTTGCTAATACAATGGAGTTTGACAATTCATTCAAAGAGAAAAATTACCTCCAAGTTTGAGAAGATCTGTTGTCGTGGGGTTGTAAACTGGGCTCTGTCTCTTCACAATATCCCACAGGCACTGCAGAAATGACAGGAGGCAATTACATAGGAGTGTGTCCTACTACATTAACCATTCATGCCTCTACAATCATTGCCCTAAGCCTCCCATATTATTTAATGCAAAAATCCACACTGACGTTAAGAGAGAAGGTTTTCAAATGCGATTTTCGTCATAACCATCTTTCATTGTTGTCCTCAACCTGAGTTTTTACTGATGCTACTTCATATTAAGCATGAAGCCCCAACAATAGTTTGATATTTGTGAAGATGCAGAAAAGTCCGGGTAGGTTGATGAATAAAGTTGAGCAGTGTTGTTATTTCTGCTACCCCTGAGATTTGCTGTTAAGTGCTCTTGTGTCTGAATTACTTGATTGATACTGCTACCCCAGGGGCAATCAGTTGAATTTAAACTTGCCATGCAAACAGAGTAACACTGAAGACTTGAAAAATGTTTGGGGTTTGTTGTTTTTTTTTTTCCTCACTACACATTTTATGGATATCTATACAAACAGGTTCCCTGTTTGCGTTGCTGAGTAATAGGTCTTAACAGTTGGTGCTTTTGCAGAGCTCATCTCTGCAGCGAAGTTAATGTAGAGAAAGGGCAGTGCAGTGAACTCTGCCTGAACAGAGCTGAGGAGCTGAGGAGGAAGCTGTAGGTGTAAGCATCCAGCCATCCTGAAGAAGGATGGAGATGTTTGTTTCCAAAGCACACTCAGTGTCTTTCTCTGTTGGTAGGAAAACAGCCTTTCTGAGCTTCCCTGAGTTTTGGGGAGCCAACCCTGGGTGCTTCCTGCAGTGGGTCCTGGGGCAGGGCCATCAGGTGCAGGGACTGACAGGCACACAGCTTCCCTCCTTCCTTTCTGTAATATACTGCTGTGACTCCTTTCCCTTTCTGAGGAGATGCTGTTTCAGCCAATTTGTGAGTAAGGGAAGGTCTAAACTGTCACAGAAAGCTAAGCGAAATAGCTTCTCAGTACACCTTGTTTTTACTGCAAAATCCAAATAGTTTTTGTCCAATTCTTGTTTAAATAAATATATAAATCTGTTCCCATCCTGCATTGCACAAGAAAATTAACATGGTGATGCTGAAAAATCCTCTAGAAGCCTATAGTAGAACTGAAAATCTATGTCCCTGCCTATTTATAGCAAGGCTAAAGTGAGAACTTGAGAAGTGAAAGAGAAGACTCCTTCAAATTCTTTACTGTTTGAAAATTGAAGGACCTGTTCAGAATAAGGCAAAGAACTGGGAGCTTTTTGACAGAGTTTGGTTAGTCTCCAGGGGAACTTCCACATGACTGAGTCTGCTTTGCTGAAAGCTGTTTCCTTCTTCACATCACTTTTCTGTTTAAGATCAAGTCCACTGTGTTAGGTTCCAAGCAGCAAGAATTTACGTTCCTCAGACATTTCAAAATCCTGAATTTGTCTACAAAGTGTTTCCAGAAATAACAGCTGTCACTATAGTGCAAAAAAAGATGTTTGAAGTGTATTTTCAGAGTAGCTCTTGTTTACATAAAAAACTGGCAACTAATATTGTCTTTTATAAATCAAACTGCATCCCATGTATCTACTGTGAGACAGAAACTACTGGTGTAGAGGACAACACATGAGCTCTAGTCACTCAGGACACAAAGTGCTGGATAATTACCATCGAGATCTATGGTTGATGCTAAGGTCAGTTTTGGAGGTACCGTGTGTACCTCTAGGTGGGTAAATTTGCATCCTTATGTGGATGAGAATTGTGACTAGACAGTAATATTCCAGGAAGCTGAGATACATGTGAAAGAGCAATAGACAGTGCGTTTTATGCAATGATAAAGGAAATGTTTTATAAGGTTTATCAATAATTTCCCCAAATGTTGTCATTTTCAGGGGGGAAGTTTCTAGTTGTTCATAATGAAAGCCGGAGTTATGACTGCAAAGAAGCCAATTATACTGGCAGAAAATACTAACAAGGAATTAGCTGCTACAGGAGAAAGTCAAGTGTCTAAGTATTAGCCAGTTATTCACAGAGACCAGGGAAAGTCACAGCAAATTAAGTAGATCTGTTTTCCAAGCCATCCACAACTGAAGTGATGTATCTTAATACAACCAAGGCCACATTAATTACTTATAATGCATTAGCTCCTCTTTCAACAGAGAAAATTATTAGAGACTTATTTAGAAAGTACATATATATCTACACTGCTTCTGAAAGAATAGTGATAATTGCTTTGTATTGCAGTGTTAAAAAATAGTTATATGCATTGCTTAGAATGAAGAGTCTCTGAAAACTGCATTAAGAATATGTGAAAACTGAAAGCTTATATTACATGCAAGTAACCTGAATCATGATGGTGCAGAGCCACGTTAACTTTGGGAGACATTATTCTGTCCAATAATGGAACACGTTAACGTGATACATTTTAGTGGCCTGAATCCCATTCATACAGTGTGATGCTGCTAAAAAGCTTGTGTGACATTTGGACAATTCAGGACATGATTTCCCTCAGTAAATTAATTCTCCGTCACAGCACACTCAGTCAGGGAGGGAAGATGGAGAAAACAGGATGAGGAAATATTTCTCCTATTCACCAGCTTTTGGCCTAGCCAAAGAACCACCTTGTTGTGTGGCCTTGCTGTCAGAGTTGAGCCCTGCACTGAAGTTCCTACCCTAGAAAGACAACATTACAAGTTTGCACTTTGTTTGGATGTTTTTCAGTTCTTAATTTGAAAAAAATGTTGTAGCTCACTTTCACCCAGCACTTGAGCAAATAGCGGGTTGTTTTACAAGTATGATGTTTCTGCTGGGATGTTGTTCTATTAGAATCAAATATTGTTGTCTATGTCTATAACTGGCAAAAACCTGTTAATAATCTTAATGATGTATTGAAATACTTAGAATTGATGATATAATGGTTATTTCCAGGAAAAATATCATCTCTAAGAAAGAGAGCCAGGAGTCTGGATAAAGAACAAATTACATCTGTGTAATTCCTATAAAATTGTACCATCTTTCTTTTGTATGCGTTACATTTTGGTCACAGAATGTCTTAAGCTGTCCTTAACCCCTCCTTCCAGTAGCTACTCCATCCATGTCCTGCTCTGCCTCCTAAGCTATGCAAGGATATCTGGTTTTGTGCTTATCTAGTGAATTAGAACAGGAAGGGAATAATTAATAGTTTGCTGGGTTTTAATCTGGATCACTTTCCTGATTTAGTTCATCACATATCTACAGATCCAGCTTGTCCTGCCTCAACCAAAGGAAAAAAAACAAATGAGTGGAGAAAAAGTCCATCTGGGGTGGGACAAACTCAACAGAGTCCTTAAAAGAAGAATATGGGAAACCGTGACCTCAGCAAAGATCACTTACCTTTACCTCTTCATTTCCTCTTTGGGGGAAATTAAAGAGAATTCACCAACTTGTAAGCAGACTGCCTGTGAACACTTGGAACTGTTGTTATGTGTCATAGTAGGATACAACTTATTACTGCTTTTGGAAATACAGTCTGACATTTGCTTGTCAAACTCACTCTCAAATGTGTATTCTCTGCTAACTGAAGCACAAGTAAGAAGTCTTGTAGCTTTTCCTCCTTTTCTTCTTCTCTTTTTATGTAATTTAAGAGTTATTGTATTGCTGGTCTCTAATTGTGAGGTTTATAAATCAATACTGTTAGGCATAATGTGTTTATTTATCACGTGTTAAAGTATGTGAATTGGCCTTGACAAAAAATGTTGCAAGATACAATCTCTTTTCTTTATGTTTCTTTTGCTACATTGATTTATTAGAAAAAGCTTTGATATTCAGCATCTCGCACCAATGCTTTTTATTCTGAGTACATCTCCATTTGTGCTGGGGTAAATAATACTGTACTGTCTCGATGACATGAGACAGTTTTTATGCCAATTGTGATAATAGTTTAATTAGTCTAAATGTCAGATTCTGCCAGTAGCTCAGAGGATACTGTGGGGACTGGTAAAGACTCGATACCATTAAAATATGTGGCTTGCTTTACCTACACCACATGTAACTTAGAAAGTGCATTCCATATGCTATTATTATTTCTACATGGTTAAACCCCAAAACTTTTCAGTGTCCACTAAGTTTGACTGTGGGTAATCTTGCATGATTCAGCAGGACAATTAAATAGAAGTCAATAGAGGTTTAGCGATGCAAATGCTTAAGTGGTTTTTGTAATAAGGGACAATGTCCTTATGTGTTTACTAGAAAAGGGATTTCGATTTCTTTACAAATAGCTGAAATTCACAGCAGTGTGTGGAATGTGACACATTGAAGGTCATGAACTGTTTAAAACAATGGATGATTCGTCTTCTCAGATACCTGATATTAAGAGGCACTTCTGGATCTTAACCAGAATCCAACTTAACAGGTGATTTGATAGAGTGTGTTTTTAAATCCCTTCAGATTTTCACTGACAGCATAGTAAAGTGATAGAGAACAACTTAGTTGCAGTGACTGTAGCTGGAATTAAACACTTTAAATTCTAATTCTCCTGGAAAAGCAGTAATTCATTTCCACCAGGAGAGGCTGCTCAGAAACTGTTCCTTGCTCATACAGCCATGCCAAGAGTAAAAGCCTGTGCATGTCACATGTGCCTCCCAAATTTCAGGCAGTTTGTTGGAAAGGTTCCTTTCCTTTGTGCGTGTGTGTGCACACCCTCATCAAGCCTTTTATGATGCTCTGAAATGTCAGTGATAGGGTAGAATCTTTCACTCAATAATAGCAATAGGCCTGAGGACCTTAAACAATTTGGATCTTTATGTCTTTGTGCCTCAGCTTTCATTAAGCTAAATAATTTACACAGTTCTACCTAAGTACCAGAACTTGCCTTGCTCTTGAAACGCTCAAGGCAAAGCTACCTTGAACAACCATAGCAGTGGTCTTTGAAATGTTGTCAGACTTCTTGGCTTTCTTAGATGTGTTCACAGACTCTGTTCTGACAATTTTGGTTGATCTCCAAAGCAACCTGAGCCTCATGATATGCCTGCCTCGACCACACCAGCCAAGCTCACTGAATGGGCACTTTGCCTTCAAAGCTGTTGAACATGACTGCAGCCAGCTCCTGGCAAGGCAGGCACGTTTCCTCAACACCCAGGAGCAGATGTCCTCATACATGGGTGGAGTTAAACATCATCTCTGTCCAGGAACTTCTTTGGTAAAGGATTTCTAGCTGTGCTCTTCAAGGCAGAATAAATTTGTTATTCTTGCATAAACATCTTGGATGGGGTCTTGTAGGTACTCTTTGGTGTGGGGTCCCACACAGTCAGCCATGGCTCCCTGTGATGTGTCTGGTCAGTAGGAGTAAGATAGGAGCTTCTGAGGGGCTAATGGAGACTGGGAAAGCTGTCCCTAAGCAGGCCATGGGTACCTGGTCTCAAATCAAGGACTGGGCAAATGGAAGAGAGAGATGGTGAGCTTTTGTGGGAGAGTTAGAGAGAAGAGTATGTATGTTAGTAGTGATTTTTGGCACCTACTGAACAAAGCCTGTGTCACTTCATGACCTGTGTTCTCCCTGTGGCACAGAGGGAGGGCCATAGCTCTCTCCAGTTTGTCCTGCCCTGCTGCAGCTGTACCCAGCACAAATCATTCCTCAGCCACACTTGCCTCTGCTGTGTCCTTGGACGGCTTTTAGGTCTGTGGATCTTTGCTGGGGCCATAGACTCATCAAGTGTCAGTGACAGGAACCCACAAGGACTGTCTGTGCCTGGCTCTGGAGCACAGGAGAGGAGGTATCCTGCTGTGAGCAGACTGGTCTGGAGGGGGTGATGACAGATGTTTTTGAAGATTACTATCTTGCCAAGGCTGTGTAGAAGATTTGTGACTGAGCAGGGAATTGGATCCTGCTTGACAGAGTTAGAGGTGCTAAACCATTAGAAAAAGGTAGTTGTAACACCCCAAAGCTCCGAGCATGTGTGGTTTTAGTGGTTGCTGTTCATCCACATGCAGCAGGAAGGAATTTTACTGACCAAGGTATTAAACTTATCAACACACTCTTGGGCAGAGATGATTTTGATTTACACTGTCAAAGCATATAAGGTAGAAGAGTCCTGGGTGTCCACATGCCATGAGTTATACATGAGATAGTTCTGTTCATTCACTGTCTTTAATGAATGCAAACTAGAAGAACACACTAGTGAAAAAATGCTGTTTGTGCCACCAGGGATCTGGGCCTGGCTGGCTTCAAATCTCCTGAGCAAAAAATGTTCATCACACTCTGACTGAATAGAAAAATGATGTAGCTTACATTCTTTCATGTTCCCTTTTTTTTAGCTGCAGCTGCAGTTGTGTTTGGTTTTTATTGTTTTGGGGTTTTTTACCTTATGGACCTTTTCTTTCCAGACCAAATTGCTCTTTATCTGTACGACTTCTGTTTATTGCCGTCCATGATCTCTGCCTTTTGAGTCAAGACTAAGCACAAGATACAGAGGTCTAAGCTTCAGCTTTTTACTCTCCAATGTTTCTCACAGAAAATCAATGCTTTGTTTTTGAGCTCCCACGTTGTGTATTAAAGATGAGCATCTTCATCAGCACAAGATCTCTCTTATTTCCCTTCAGCTGCAGAGGTGAGGTGAAGGCTGTTTTTACACCACAGCTTTTTTCTCCAGCTCTAAATAGTGCCTTGATCTCTAAGCCACCTGTAAAAGCTTCCAGCTTTCTTTAAATGTGAGTCTAGTGCTCAACTTTCATCCATCCAAGAGGCTGGGTCAGTGTTCAGTTCAGGGGATCCATACAGTGTTGTGCAGATGTGAAAATTAGCCTGGAGGGGAGTCTAGAAGAATCTCCTGAGCACTCTTGATTCACATAAAAATCAGTCAAATAGCTACCACCATCCACTGTCTCACAGACAGAGTGAAAGTGCCTGTTGAGTGTAGTTTCACAACAAGTAAATTCACATTTCACCTCCGTCTTGTAGCTCTGAGTTTTGTACACCGTATTGTTTTAGAATAATTTGCATGTATTTGCATATCCCTTTATGTTTGGGGGACTTGTTAGCAACAGTGGAAATGGAAGGGAAAGTTGGTCATTAGCGTTGTGCTGTTACTGTTTCATGGTGTTTAATTCCAGAGCTCCTGCTTCATGGTTTATGGGTCCATTCATGTAGACACTGGCAATTTTGAATGCACATTTGTGCTTTCTTCATCAGACATACTCTGGAATAATTCTGTGGCAGTTTTAGGCAGGACAGAGTGATCTGTGCCAGAAGACTGTTGTTCTTGCATAGGAGATAAAGCAGCTGAGGGCATGGGGAGTGATGAGGGTCAGCAAGTAGTGTTAGAAAAAGCTAGCATCCACTCTGTGTTGCCAAGCAATGCTTCATTAAGTGCTCCTTTTTGAGTAGAGACTGCATTTATTAGCAAGCCAATACATGTATTTTTCAAAACTGCATTGGAAGGTTTAAGAGTAACCTAGCAACAAAGGTTATGTGTATTGAAAATGTAGTACACAAAAGGATGAGGCAGCAAGAATTCTTCCACTAATATCCAAGATACATGATTTACTCTCTGCACCCTCACAGAGGTGTAAATTCAGACTGACCTTGTTTCAGGCAGAGGATCCATGGTGTTGGAGACTCCCTCTGTAGTCTTCAAGTCTTTCATGCTCACACCTGGCAATGCCTGTAGTTAGAAATGAGTCTGTAAGAGATCATCCTTTGTTAATGGACAGTTAATGGACAACAGTGCATTGGAAGAAGTGTTCTTGTGATACTTCACTGCTGTCTGGGAAACCTGTGCTTCTGCCAAGAGAACTTCAAAACTGGCATAACATTCTGCCCCTGCATCTTCTGTAACTGCACACAAACTCCTGCACATCCCAGTTAAGTGACTTAAGCAAGCTGTTTGTCATCACCTTAGCTCTGTTCCAGTTTTCTTAAATGGGTTATGCATTATTTACAGATGAGGAAAAAAAAGGCAAACAAGCTTAAAGCAACTGCATTGGCTAGAGAACAGACTATCAACAGGGTTAATTTGGCATTTAGGTTCATGACATTAATGTATATTCACCACTGTCACCAATACTGCTTTGCTAATTAATCATACAGGTCCTAAAATTTCTGTTGATAAAAATCCCATGAACATCTTTGGCTCTTGTTAGTGGACTGCTAGAACCACACAACTCTTGACAGGCCCAAACTTTTGGGTGGATATCTTGATCCTAAATTCTGCTGGGACCCTCAGGCCAGGAGTTTCCCACCTGTGTAGGAGGTCAAGAGACTGCCCAGTGTGGCATGTGTTCAGATCACATAGATCTCACTGGAAAGATCCAGAAAAAGCAGAGTAGAAGAGCCCAAGAAAGGGGCTCTTCTACCTGCTCACTTTTGGGTTTGATGTGGTATGTGTTCACATCTTCTCCATCACCTGAGATAGACTGGAAACTTGGACACAATTCTACAGGTTCCAGGAGAGAGTCCTAAAAAAAAGCTGAACTCAAGTTCAGCAGTGTGCCGTTCTCAGCCTGGAAATTGTTGCTTCTTGTATGATAACTAAAATCTCTAAACACTATTGTGACCCAGTGCATGTATAACAAATGTTTGAAATCATAGTTTGGGGGAAGTGATCCTTCCTTTTTCTCCGCACTGGCAAGGCAACATCTGGATTTTTACTGCCAGCCTGGGCTCCCTAGTGGAAGAAAGTGTGGACTTACTGGAGCCAGCTGAGTGCAGGTTTGCTATGATGAACAAAGGACTGAAGTGTCTCTCATATGAAGAAGGGCTGAGAGAGCTGGGACTGTCCAGCATGGAGAAGAGCAGGCTCAAGGAGGATCTTATCAACGTGTATAAACATCTAATAGGAGGAAGAGAGTGCCAGACTTCTCAGTGGTGCCCAGTGACACAACAAGAGGCCATAAACACAAATTAAAGCACATGAAATTCCATCTGAATGTAAGAAAACATGTATTTTTTTTTTTTTACTCTGAGTGATCAAGCACTGGCACAGGTTGCCTTAGAGAGGTTTTGGAGTCTGTTTCTGGACATATCAAAAACCTGATAATGTGGTCCTGGGCAAGTTGCTGTAGCTGTCTCTGCTTGAGCTGGGGGTTGCACTAGGTGATCTCAAGAGGTCCTTTCCAACATAAATGATTCTGTGATTCCGTGGTGTGAACTCTAGACCTAGGTGCACACTACTTGGAAGCAATCTGCCTACGGTTACAGAATATTTATAGAGCAGGATGTTGAAATCTCAGAAGATTACTAACATTGCATTTGGCAGCTTGCTTTCTTCATCTTTTATCTGTGAACAGGGAGAAAATACTTTGAAATATTTAAACTAAACAATTTTAAGTATTTGCTTCGTACAAAATATGCACTTAGCAAAAGTAATGCAAAACAGTTTTGGTTACCACAAAATTCTGTGTGTCCTTAGAAGCTTCTTCAGCTGTTCCTATCTCTCTGGGCAACAGTATTTCTGACTTTCTTTCCTGTTTCTGCAGGAGGGACATTAATTTTTTCCTATTACCATGTGAGCTAAGAATGTGTCCTTAGAAGTTCTCAATCCCCAGCTCCTGTCTCATGTACACCCGTTCACGCAGTCCTTCTGTTTCCTTCTGTGCCATCTCTTGAGGCCCCAGGTGCTCATCTCCTCTAAAAAACAGGCTTTCCACTATGTTTCATTTGTGGTACACTGATGTTGTCCCTGGAGCAGCTCAGGTGTTCCTGACGAATGACATGTATTCCTCCTCTCTGAGGAGCTGACAACATTGTCACTTCACCCCTGGGAAGGCAATAATATCCTCAGTTACTTGGAGTCCATTCAAGTCATCTTGCACCAGTTGTTTGAATTTCAGCACCACGTGGCACAAGACCTCACTGGCAGAGAGCGGTATCACATTGAAGATCTCCTCATATCCACAAGTCTTAGGAGGCTGTTTACTAAACAGTATGTGATAGGTAGGTAGCTATCATGCCCTTGAGAGGGCAAGGACTGGTCAGTGAGTACCTGTGAAATAGCACACCTTGCTTTGAATCATAAGCTTCTGCTTTGAATTTTAATTTCTCTGTAACCAGATTGTAACCAGAAAGGGATTCCAATGGCCAAAAAGATGAGGAGTAGGTGTTTTCATTTAATTTTAAAGAAAAATATGAATGTTGTACTTCCCAAATATGCTCATACTCGTCCCCAAAAACTGCCTCTGTACTTTAACTCACCTTGCAGGAAAGCTTCTTTGTCTTGTCCTTCAATCTTTCTTCAATTCAAATGAGAGATGGATGAGCAAGCATGCCAGATGACCTCGAAGACAAGGACCATCTAACAAAGCAGGTGATGCTGGGAGCTGTCTGATGCTCCAGTGTTTCCCCCTAATACAGGTTATCAAAGTGATCAAGGCAGTTTAATGGTTGGAATGGGTCAGGAGGTTTCAGCTTTGTCTGACCATTCCTTAATCACATTTCCCTCCATTTTGCTGCTTAAGTGCAATTTCCCTTCATTTTTCTTTCAGGTGCATTAACTCTAATGGTATGTTCCCTATATAATCTATTGGTGGTTTCACTGTGGAGATAGGCAGTTTTGGTCATGGTTTCATCAGTGCATGTGTATCTGGGGACCTGGCTTGCCCTATGGCATTATCATGTGTCGTGCTGGTAGCATCTAATCTAAGCTGGCAGAGTTGCTGCAGTGGCAGCCTGCGTGTATTGTGATTTATGTGAGGGTGGGCAAAAGAACAGGGATTGGACAAGGAGGCTGTGTCAGCACTGCTGCACCCTTTAACTCCGTGAGCACGGGCTACTTGGGGCAGTGCTGATGTTTAGGAGGACTGGGCAGGAGTGAGAGGTATGATAGAACTCGTAAAGACTTCCCATTAAGAGCATGCACTCAGTGGCAGTGCACACAGTAGGCTTCAAGCTTGTCAGTTCACATAGGTCAAAAATTTATATGGATCAATGCTCCTCGCAGAGAGTTCTGCAGCAATGGCCTAGGCTGGCAACACAAGAGACCTGCTGTGATAGTTTTCGAAATTCTGTTATGTGTGTTATAAATTGCAACTGTAAATTTGTAATTATGTAAGTTACCACTGCAATTTCAAAAGGTTTAGAGAAATTAGGTATTCATGAAGCTCTATATCACTTTACCAATCATATTCCCTAGTAGATGTTTCTTTTTTTGCTCAGAGGAGGCCATCTCATGGGGTGGTCTGAATACAAGATGAGATTAGCATGAAAATATTGTGTTTAAATGTGTATGAAGCACTGTAAACATCATTAGTCTTTCTGAGACACGCTTGGCAGGCAGCACTATAAGCTGCATAGAGCAGCAAGCAGAATATGCGACATAGCCTCTCCTTGAAAATGAAGATGCATTTCAACAAAAGCCCCTAATACCTGTCAATATTTCAATAGCTCAGGCTAACAGCTGCTGGTAAAACTGTGCTGGAGGTCCTTTGGGACACAACACAGCACTGTGTGTGCATCTTGCCACTGTTTTTACTAGTCTGTTGGGAAGGCCTCCTCCAGCTTGCTAAGTGCTGCTGCAAAAACAGACTTAAACTCTTGAGTTCATTTCCATGTATGTAGACTGGATGGAGATGGAGAAATTCCTTCAACGAGGTCAGGTGGAAGAAACTTGGATAGATTCCAGCAGGAGTGTCCAGCTGAATCACAGAGGCAGAGGAGCTTTTGAGGCTGTTACTAATCCAGCCAAGCAAAGGTGCCACGTTTTCTTTTCCATATTCCCACTCCCATATTCCTTCCCCCGCTCCCCAACATTTCTGTCACAAGTCAGTCTGAACAAAGTGTTTTGAGTATTCCCGTGGGAGAGTGCTCCAGTGAAAAGAGTGTGTGAGGCTCTACTTAGGGGCTCTAAAAGTATCCTGGGTAATGGAAGGATAAAGGAGAATTCATGCCCTGGATGGCTCTCCACAGTGAAAATCGGCATCTGAAACTGCCAGCAGCAAGATTAAAGAGTTAAGAATTCTTTAGTATGCTGCAATATACACCATCTACTGCATAATTTCAACCAGTGAGCATTTAAAACGCATAAAGCACGTTCATTCTCCAGATATTTGGTAAGGAAAAAAAAAGTGACTGTATTTCTCAAGTAAAATACTCCTCTAGAAACAGTTCACGAACTCTAATCAAACCAATCTATCTTCTTCTAACTCAGTGTCAGACAGTAATTACAGTCAGTCGAGATAAAAGACACTACAAACAAATTTACTGAAAGGGAAATTTAGGGTATTTATTGTAATATATGTGGAGAGAGGAAGAGTTAGTGTCCTAGAATATTGCAAATGGTAAGTCGATGATTTTTAGGACTCATGAGTTAGAAAATATTTGCCTTGCAGATCACTGTAGCTTCTCCCTATTTTCCATTAGAAGAAGAAATAGATTATTAAACACTAAAATGGTATTGTAGTCCTAGTTCCATATGGATGCAAATATACAGAGACTATTTATAGCAAAATAATGCAAATACCACATAAGATAGATGTCAAAAAGTAACCAAATGCAACAGCCTCCACTGTCTGCCCTACCTTCATTTACCTCCCTTAGTGGGCTTATGCTGTGAGAATCATCTCTGTTTACGTGACTGTATGTAATTATTGCCACACAGTCTATTTCCTGCTGTCACTCTGAGTGCATAGACTGACAAGACGGGACAACTCCTCTAGTTTTCTGACTATTTTACTTCTTTAGCTTCTTTCAACATGGAAACACAGTTGTTGACCCAATGTCAGATGGACTAGTCCATATGGACAGGAGTGATTTGCCTATCACCAACGCCCCTGCTCTCACAGTCAAGCTATGAGTCATTTAGTATTCCCTTCCATGGCACACACATTGTTTCCCAAACATTGAACTGTTTTGCTGTCCTTCACCTTTGTTGCCAAAGTGAAGGACAACATAATTTGGAATTACCAAGTATGACCTTTCTAAGTGCTATACTTATAAGATACACAACTTCTGGATCACGTGTGAGTAGCAGCATATTATGGAGAACTTCATTAGTATGTTTCTTTCCTGCTAATTTATTTTTCCTGTAGTTGTTTGTCTAGTTTAATTGCTGTTCCAGAGAAGCTTTTCTATCACTGAAGAAAGTACAGAAGAGAACTTGGAATTTTTGTAGTGATTTTTTTTTAAGGGTAAGAATGATCAAACACTGGAACAGGTTGCTCAGAGCATTGTGGAGTCTACACCTGTGAAGATTTTCAAAAACTGACTGGGCATAGTCCTGAGCAACCTGCTTGAGTGGGAGGGTTGGCCTAGATTATCTTCAGAGGTCCCTGCCAAACTTAGCTCTTCTATGAGTCTATAAGAATAAGCTGCATACTAAAAAGTATCTCTCAGAAATTACCTTCACATAATAATACTTAAAATTGTACAAATCAGAGAATGTCTGGGTAAAGCAAAGCAATTATTTGACTCTATAGTGTGCATTATTAAGGTATAGTGTGGAACTCAGTAATAATAGCAGAAGAATGTAAGAAATTATGATTCTGTGAAATCAAGTGTCTGTATTGAAAAATTTCCTTACCAGATTTTTTTATGAACACAAAACTGTTCAGTTAGAGTGACTAAGATGTTCTCATATTTCTGTTTTTCTTTTTCTAAGTGGAACTGATTTTTTTTCCTGACAGCTTCTGATAACATACACTCATATTTCTCCAAATAGATTATATTTTTCCTGTAACATGTTGTTATGCAATGAGTTTAGCACTAATGTTCATTAAGTGTTATTAACCTTAGTCTAAATTGGACTAATAGCATCAGAGCTGTTCAGTCCTTCTCCTTATACAGTAGGAGAATGTTCACAGAACTAAGTGCCTCTCAGTTCAGAGGACTGAGTGTGTCTTGCTCTCTTGTTTGCTCCTGAAAGATGTACAGAAAGCATCACTTCACATAGCAATAGGCTTGGACAAAAAAAGGCATTTCTCAGTTGGCCTGTGTGGGAAAAAGAAGTTATTTTGGACATCTAGGAAGATACTTCTGGTGGTTCCTAAAAGCAAAATGGCTTGACTGGTTCATCACATTTCTCTTGTGCTGCTGGCTCCTGTCTCCCAGTTCTCTGCTCCCAGAGTAGTCCCTTATGGCAGAGTTGCAGGGACTTTTCTGCTCTGGGCCAGCCTGTGCTGAATACAAATGTCTGTGCATTGTGCTCGTGGTGACAGGGTAAGAGAGAGGCTGTAGCTCTGGACTAGGGAGCCCTGGTGAAGAACACCATCTGCCATTATTTGTTGCTGCAGGCTGTTTCCACCAGTGACCAGGGACTTCAGATAAGTCTCCAACAACACAAGTGGATACAATATTGTCCAGTGCACCAGAAAATGATATATTGAAATGAAAAAGGAAGTGTTTCACTAAAATCAAGACACAAGAAAATAATACTAATACTAGACTGAGTAGTTAGAATTTGACAAAAAGGCAGACATCGAATCCAGTGCATGGAGGGATTTGTGTTTCACAGCGATGCCCCAAAAGTCTGGGACAAGTATCCCAAAATAACTTTTCCGGACCCTGCACAGCTCATCTGAATAAACAGGATGGGTTGTGCAGAATGCCTGGAAGTGAAGCAGAGCAGGGCAGGAAGAACAATGCATGTCTAACATCACACATCTAATTTTATTCTACTGAAACCGTGCCCTTGCTTTACATGCTTTCTCCATGGACAACTCCTTTTAATGTGATCAGTCAGTGGTATTTCTGTGTAGTTTTTCAGGGACATCATGTGCTGTTTAGAGGACTTCTTATTGTTTGGATAACATGCAGTGTACTTGTAGGATATTTGATTTTTGCCACAGCATGAAAGATGAGATATGAATAATTCTAACAAAGCCAGTTTTTTGTCCAGCTGTTCCAAGGAAATGGTTATTTTCACAGTAAAACATATGAATGCTTATTTTATGCATTTTGCTAGCAAATGCAAAACTATGCTTTTTAGCTAGTGCATGGGAAGGAAAACAGCAGTGATGCAGACACATCTGAGGATGCAACAACCAGCAAGACGTATTGTGGGAAAACTTCGGGCAAGTATTTCACACTTAAAGTAAGTGCTACATACCCATACACAACAGGTCGAATTTTGGCTTTTATTGTCTAGATGAAGCACTTGGTAAGCTCTGTTATTATAGTATCTGATATCAGACAATACTCTCTGACACTTGGTGTTATTCTTGGAGTGTCCTGTGCAGGCCAGGAGTTGCATTCAATGATCCTGATGGGTCCCTTCCAAATCAGCATATTCTATGATTCTGTGTTCATATGCTATTTTATTTTGAGGTGTCACAAGACATCTGTGAAATTTGTAAGCCTCATTATATTGATGGTTATCTGAAACATATTGGTGGCAGTGACCATGCTGTGTATAAGGGCGAATTATAGCAGCCTCAAAACAAAAGTACCCTTTTGGCTATGCTGATTAGTCTAGGGCTCACATCTGGGGTGATTGTTGGCACATTTAGAAGCAAACCCAGGTCTACATATGGAGCTTAGGGCAGCCCACAAGGCTGTATTTAGAGCCCCTGATAACGAGCTACCCCATCTGCTGATTTAAAACAAAAATGTTGTGTTGTGGTTGAGAACTGAAACTCTCTCAAAACTTCACACTTGTGCCTTAGTAATTGCAATACTTTTGACCACAGTCTTGCCCCTGAAAACAAGTCTTCAAGGGCAGCTGAGAGGTGCTAAGACAGCTGCTGCAGAAAGTCAAAGGGCGGAGGATGTATAGCTAGGATCAGAGCTGGTGCACTGTGGTTTCAGGGGGCTGAGATGCTGGTTGTCCAACTGGTAGTTACACCACTGCCCTCTCCCCTTGGGCTACCAGTGTGTGTATTGCCTGAGAACGATGCTAAGTCTTGGTGTGAACAGTGCCATGTGTGAAGGAAAGTGTGTGTCTTTAATGCATCACTGAGCACCTGAATGTTGATCTCCAGTGACAATTTAGCAAAGAATGGCCTTGAAGTTTAGGATGTGTGAAGTCTGCACACCTAAGAGTCCTTTGAGAAAAGAAATACTTTTTCTTTTCTGGAACTTGCTTCTGGTAAGTATTTTCCCATTAGCTTGAGTTTGCTTCTCTCTTTCCTTTATGATCCAGTCATGAAGAGCACCGCAGGGCAGGCTGTTGGGATTTTGATGCCACTGAGAAATGGAAGTCCACATATGTTCCCATATACCTGCAAGTCAATTTGCTGCATTAGTCTTCTACCATCATTAATTCCATCTTCTATTAACAGGGCAATAATAACCTCTTCCATGTTATTATTTAACAGCCTTATAGCTGTTGCCAAACAAAGCAAAGTATTTCTTTTCTGCCACACTGTGCAAAGAAGAGAGTTTTCTGACAGTTTTCTGACAGCTGTAAATTGTAAATTGTAAATTGTATTTGGGAGCCCCTGGTGGTCTAGTGGTTAAGGGTGCAGCACTGTCACCTCCGAGGCCCGGGTTCTATTCCCGGTCAGGGCCACTCCCGGGCAGGTGGGGCTCGTTAGCCCTTAAAGGCAACCCACCTACGTCCTAAGGACCTCGCTGCCACCGTCCAAGCTCGCTTGGCCCCGGCAGATGAACCTTAGGATTAAAGGGTGGGCTCAGTTCCGCGCACACTGTGTCTCACCTAAAAAATCCAATGCGCAGGCTGGAAGGTGTAAAGACCTTCCCTGGATCTTCGCTTGCGAAGACTGGCCATTATTATTATTATTATTAAATTGTATTTAGCTGACCCACTGGTGCTTTGCAGCCATTCACATCCAAATTTCTGAGACAAGCAGGAGACAAAACCGTGCTAAATATCGTAACATCATCTCACAAGTAATTTCGGATATTCCAGTAATTACTATTTATCTGCAATAATATCTTAAACATAAGGATGTCTATAGGGCATTAAGTCCCATCAGACATACCGTCATCCATTGTCTGACTACCACTTGCCACATCAAAGAAATTCAATGTTCTGGTTGTGTGTGATTTGAATTACTGGCATCCATGCTGGGGAGCTGGCACTCAACCAACAGATAAGAGTTAAGCAATGTTGGCATGAGGCCTCACTCAAAGGCTCAGTACATCTTGTGATTCATGAGAGACCCATGAAGTTTTGCAGAATAGGCAGCCTGATCTTTACATTTTCTTGGTTTTCTCTTTTTAAAAAGTGTCTTAGCTGCTTTTTCATTTGTTAAATTTAATATCATGTCTTGACCTTTTTTCTTCTTTTTTTTTTTTTTTTTTTTTTTTTTTTTTTTTTGCAATTGGCATATTTTTCAAATCTGGGCTTACTGACTGTCTCACTTTATCACTAGATGCTGATCTTTCTCATCATGATTTGTCCTGGGCAAATCCTCATCTCCCCCAATAACTTCTACAGTATGCACCAGCAGTTTTGTCACATAAAAGAGATTTTTATCAGAAGTTTTATAGCTAAAAAGCATGGCAAAAAAAATATAAAAAATAGACACTATTGCTTATTATGCTAATTTTGTGCTGGTGTAATTTCTCTGAAAAATTTATAACTTTAAAATAGTGTAATCTTAGGCACTCAAATCCCTATCTGTGTTCAGGATCAGCCCTTTATCTGGAAAAAAATAGGTACAGCTCCACTAACTTCAACTGACTGTGATGTATGTGATAGCCTCTAACCTGCTATTCACAGTGCAGTTCTGTCACTTAGATAAAGAATGCTTGAGGCTCCATATATAAATTATATATCTATATAAAAATATAGATAAATATTTCTACTTATCTTCCAGTGCTGAATGATGAGCCTTTCTCACCCCATGTGACTCCAGAGCTACCTGGCATGTACATTTGTTCATACATCAAAAAGATACTGGAACAATTTGAAAAGTTTCCTCAGGATTTGAACCTTGGAGTTCATCTGTTGAGTTAGTCTTGTGTGATGGATGTGAGACTTATTCCATGTCTTCCTGTGGGAAATGGCAGTGGCTGGTTTCGTCCCTAATGTGTGGCTGGGGATTTGCTGTGCAGGAGCTGAAAGCCAAATGTGAATTTTCTATGTGTGAATTACTTCCCAGAGGAGAACATCTCTCCCAGCTGTAGCTGTAGATTAGAGTGATGATGGAAAATAAGCCTCAGCTCCTGAAAGAAAATATCACTAGCAGATGGCGGATATTTTGCTAGAAAAAACCTGAAGTGCACAAGATTAAGATGGCAGAAGAGGGTTTTCTAGAGCAGTTGCTTCCTAAGATGTTTTCTTCCTAAGGTGTTTTCCTATAGAATGCACTGCAACCACTTACACATATGCATAAAACTAGGAAGTTTTGGATTAATTGATCCCTTTTACTGTGTCATGTCATTTAATAACTCCCCATGGCCAGTGCTTGAGAGCAGAAGAGAGTTACTGAATTTCTGGCAACAGCATGGCCAAAGTAAGTTGTGTGGACAAGGTTCTCCTGCCGGAAACTGAGGAGCTGTGTTAAAGCAGGCTTTTTCCCTCTTACTATTCACACAAGGCAGTATGATGTGGTTTAATCCCTGCCAGCAACTAGATACCATGTAGACAGTGGGATGGGAAGAAGAATCAGAAAAAAAGTCGTGGGTTGAGATAAGAACAGTTTGATAATCGAAACAAAGTAAAACATAATACTAATGATAATAATTACAACAACAACAACAATAATAAGTAGAAATAAAAAGGGAGAGAGAGAATAATAAACTTAAAGAAAAACAAGTGCTGCATAATACAGTTGCTCATGACTTATTGACCAATGCCCTGCCTCTCTGCAGGCTGTGATCAGTTTGGTATCAATACTAGTCTCAAAACTAAACACAGCACTGTAACAGCCACTAGGAAGAAAGCTAACCCTATCCCAGCCAAAACCAAAACCAGATGCATTGCTGCCCATGGATTCACCCTGAGAGTGAGATGGATCTGTTCAAGCCACACTTACTAACCAAGGTGACACTCAAGGATGGGTCAAATCTTGGTTCTTTGTGAGCACCTGCAGAGTGAGCATCTCCAGCAAGGCAGCAAACATTTTCTCTTGCTCAGCATGATAGGTATTTGCAATGCAGTGTCTTCTGGAGAATTCAAGGCATGACACATGTGACTAAATGGGTCCTTGACTGTTCTCCACCAGGGAAAAACGTACTAGTTGCAAGAGCTCTCTATTGTGCTCAGGAAAGAGAGGGCAGGTCCCTCATCTAGCCCAGTAGGCTGGAAAAGATACTCAGGATTTTACTCCAAGTCATGTGTAAAATAAGAGATGGACAACAACTGCTGAAAAGTGAAAGGAAAAAACAGCTAAAACACCAGAGTAACTAAAATAAGCTGATATGCTCTTCAGTTGGGCTTGTTTTCCATTAGAGCTTCAAATTCTCTTGTGAAAAAGAAAAACCAAATCCAAACCAAGCTCTTGCATGGTTTACCATCTATTCTTTGTGCTGACAGAGTAGGATGTTTTTGAATCCCCAGTTTTGCTCTTCTCCTGCCCTCCTGATGGACCCAAAGCCCTGACCTGCTCTTCTATGATGTGTTTTTATAGGTGTTTTGATGAAGGTATTTTGACACCTCCTTTCCAGTGACCAAAGGTGGTTTCTACTGTTTGTCAGGAAAGGGGCATTTTACTGCCTACATTTGTGCAGATGACAATATTCTTTCTATTAGCTCTTACTTTAAAATGTCTTCTAATCTTTTCAGTTATGATTCTATATGATAATTAGACTGAATTTTTCTCTATATAATCTCACATAAACAAATTGTTCAGTTTAATTATATGCTTTTTCAAATATTTACTTCTGTAAAATTCGAGGCAGGATCTGTGCTATCAATACTGTTGTTTTTATTTAATATTCAGGATGGATGATTTAGTTTCTTGAGGGTATTGTTTGTTTTATGTAAGTGTGTTCCTCTCTCACATGAGGCAGAGTGACACAAGGCTAAATCAGAAGTGGATAAATTGCAATGTTGGATATTCAAAGCTTAGTCATATAAGACCATAATATAACTCATACCCTGGAGGAGGCCACACTGAGATTCCAGGGACATCTCTCCCAGCTTAAGTCAAATATTTCCTGGCCCTTGAATACTTGATTTGGTAAACTCAAATTTCTCTAATTTATTTTAATGTTTTAATTCCAATAGGCTTTTTTTTTTTTTTTTTAAAGGAAAAAAGTATCTCAAGTCACATGCTGAGATATCTCCTTCTTCCTTTTTTTGTACTTTACTCTGGTCCTTGCTTGCCAGCAGGTCCCAACTCTTTCCCAGTTCATTGTCAAAGCCATTTCCCCCTTCACATGCACACTGCTTCTCAGTGTGCTTGCTGGTACAGCCAGTGCCTGTCTCCTCCTCCCTCAGTGCTTTCTTTTGGTCACTGTGACCTCCCTGTTCCTCCTCACGTTCTGGCATGGGGAAACAGCTTGACAGAGGCACTGACAGGTGATTTATTCTCTCCCCTCAGCCTTTTCTTCTGTTTCTTGACTCCCAGTCTCCAATCAGATATTTCTCTGTTCACTGCTAAACTCCAGACATAGTCCCATTTCCCCAGTCTGATTCTGGTCCTGCCATCTTGGCACAGCTTTTGTCACTTATTCCTTTCCTGCTGCTGGGAGTGCACCAAGAAGAAAACTGGGACAGTGAACCAGCAGCTTCTTTGATATCCACAGCCCTTGACCCACAGGACCCATGGGCAGTGAATTGGGTTGCTCTGTGACCAGGTCTCTTGTGAAACTCTGTCACAGGTGACTACAGGGGGTTTAAGCATCAATGTGAGGATCTGGCTGATGAAAGCTCCAGCACATCTGTACTGTGAGCAAATTGCTTTCTTCCATCCAAGGCTCAACACTTTTACTTGGTATGGTGCAATTTTAACAGGCACGACAAACAGTTCTCTTCCCAGGAAGATGACTCCTGGCAGGCTAGAAGCTCACATGGCTGTAAATCTCTGAAAAAGCATCTGTCTTTATATATAGTGATCAGTGCCTTTTTTTCCAGTTTCAGTTTTAAAAATCAGTCAGCTCAGTTTGGTGGTGTTTTCTGTTGTTCTTGTTGTTGTTAAAGGTGGAATCTGAGAACTGTCTACATTTACAGTTAAAGTTGGTAAAACTGAAATGGCTTGTCAAAATGTTTTGATATTACAAATGTAAATCCAGGCTGTGCTATTCCTTAAGATGGGTTTCAGTGAATCCTAAATGTTGCTTTATTGCTCTAGGGTTAGGAGGGTTCTATTATAAACTAAAGGCTGGGTGTTAAGCATGACCTGAACAGATAAAAAAAGATAATCCTTACCCTAGAGAAATTATTATTAAAATATAAAATACACAAATTCAA
Source organism: Myiozetetes cayanensis (assembly GCF_022539395.1). NCBI lineage: Eukaryota > Metazoa > Chordata > Aves > Passeriformes > Tyrannidae > Myiozetetes > Myiozetetes cayanensis. Next base: position 12,351,425 of record NW_026087853.1, read on the forward strand.
TATAGATGGATGAGGAGAACAAGTTACATTGTACTTGCAAGCTCTTAGGATGCTGGTATCTCAACTATAAAAGATTGGTATTGCAGCAGAGAAGTTTTTTAATGATTAATGCTTGACAATGTTTATCAGGAGTGTGAGAAGTAACAGAAGAGAAGGTAAAAAGGATGCTTATTCAGAAGAACAACCCATGCTGGGTTCTCTCCAAGGCAGCCTGTCACCAGCTTTACCAGAATGTTTTTGTTAATATTTATCCTGAACTTTCCTTGCTGCAATTTAAGTTCACTCCCTGCTTGCACGTACACACCTTCAAGGCAGAAACGACACAGCGCTGCTGGGTTGTTTGTTGTGGTGTAATCCCAGCCAGCAGCCAGGCCCCATGCAGCCACTCCCCCAGTCCCCCATCAGTGGGATCAGGGAGAGAATTGGAAGGATAAAAGCTCGAAAACACACAGGTTGAGATAAAGACAGTTTAATAGAGAAAGCAAAAGCTGTACACACAATCAAAGCAAAATAAGGAATTAATTCACAGCTTCCCATGGGCAGGCAGGTGTTCAGCCACCTCCAGGACAGCAGGGCCCCCTCACATGTAATGGATACTTGGGAAGACAAACACTATCACTCCAAATGTCTCCCTCCCCTGCTGCTTCACCATTCTTCCTCCCACTTTCTATACTGAACATGATGTCATATGGTCTGGAATATCCCTTTGGTCCGTTTGGGTCACCTGCCCTGTCCGTGTCTCCTCCCAACTTCCCATGCATCCCCAACTGTCTTGCCAATGTGGCAGTATGAGAAGCAGAAGAGGCCTTGGGTCTAAGCAAACCCTGCCCAGCAACAGCAAAAAAATCTCTATATTATCATCAGTATGTTCAGCACAAATCCAAAACACAACCCCACATCATCCACTGTGGAAAAAACTAGCTCTACTTCAGCCCAAACCAGCACATTCCACCTATTCCATACTATTTACATCATGCCTAGGTCCCAAACTATTCAATTCCAACTTCATTAACCACCACACTTATTCCCATTCTTTGATATAATACACAGATGTAATTTCTTTAATCAATAGACCATCCCTGAAAATGTCCATAAAATGGCCACAAATATTCACAAAATGTCCTTTGACTTCATGCAGTCCATGACTTTGGACTCCATCAGTTATAGTGGTCACTCAAGACAGGAGAGGTGTTGTATTTCTTGGAGTTACTGGGCACCAAAGTCACCTCAGGTCTGGTCACTGATGTGCTTATACTTCTTTTTTAAGGCTTCTCCTCCATTAGTTTGGGTGATTTCTGCAATAGCAATTCCTGTAACATGCAACTCAAATCATGGGTTACCACAATTTAAAGACACATTAATTACAATCTCCAACACAGATCCTTTTGTGCCAGGTTATAGATTTAACATTGTTCCCAGCCTGGCTGCAATAAGGGTTACGTGCTAAAATCCACAATTAGTACAGTCACATCGCAGTCCTCCATGGGCTGCAAGAGGACATCCTGCTTCATCATGGTCTGCACCGAAGGCTGCAAGGGAATCTTTGCTTCCCCTGCTCCAGCATGGGAATTCCACCCATGAAAGATAGTCCTCCTTGAACTTTTCCAACCTGGATCCTTCCCATGGACTTCAGTGCTTCACAAACTGCCCCAGTATGGCTCCCCTGTGGGGTCACAGGTCCTGCCAGCAAACCTGCTCCAGCATGGGCTTCTCAGGGGGTCATGTCCTCCTTCGGGCACCCACCTGCTCTGGTTTGTGGTCTTCCACAGGCTACAGGTGGATTTCTGCTCCATTATGGACTCATCCGTATGTCGCAGCCGTTCAACTCAAGTTCACGCCGGAGTTCCACCCTGTGCAGTCCAGCAGGACAGACACAGCAGTGTCTGGTCACCTGCCAGCCCAGGAGCATCACCGGGGCTGGTATTGAAATGTTCCCAGGCACAGCACAGTGAGCAGTACAGCAAGCAGTGAAAGGGTAAAGTGCCACTATTGAGCAGTAGACCCTAATATACAGTCAGGAATGCATACATTTACATATATTCGTATTGGAGGGTAAATCCATTGATTTGCAAGACCCTTTTAAGTGGCTTTAAGCAGTATTTAAACTACAGATGCTTGTCCTGACAGTTGTGTATATGTAAAAGGGCAGGACTTTCAGGAAAGCCCTCATTGCTTGCCCACTGCAGGAAACAAGAGGTTTTCCATTAAATTCAGATTTCAGACTGATTTTCAATCTATTAGCTCATACCCTAAATATACCACAGCACTCAAGAAGTGTTTTTCCCTTTATTTGTGTACATTACATAACATGGACTAGTGTTAGTCAGACAAGGCAAAATATTTTTCCCTTTTAAGGTCCTCATCCACAGTGGGAAAATGGCACTTCTGTTTCTACCCTTCTTTTTCATGATTTCAGGTTATTTTATTCTTTACCTTTTTTTTTGTCTTTTCTTTTGTCTTTTTTCTCCTCAGAAAATATCTCTACTTGAAAGTTTTTTACTTATTAAGGATTCAGCTAGGGATGTATTAAATAAATACAGTGTTCAACAGTTTACAATAAATAGGAATGAGGATTTGATCTCAGATGACTCAGGGGACTTCACATGCAGTTGTTACTGCTGGTGTCTAATCCTTGTATTTATTTTAAAAGCACCTGTTACAGAAGGAGTGAAACTAGTAAAGCTATGAGTGATTCTTCCTCCTGATACCTTAATCCACCCTTAATTCTTAAACCATCATTGAAGAACGATAGACTTTTAAGTCTTCAAAAGGCCTCCTCTGTTCAAATTCAAAACGTTTGAGAGAATCATTAAATTTTAACACTAATCTTAATGCAATGAAGTTGAACAGGCAGATTTCTACAATCAAATATGAGATTATTTCCATATTCAAAATGGCAACACTAAAAAGAACTGCAGAAAATGCAGTGCTGTTACAGTAAGTACAAGACTAAACAGACTTTATAATGACTAATGAAATGAATTGTTATACAAATTGTTATAAAATAAATTTGCTCCTTTCTGCTCTCAATATCTTTATGGATGAACAGGCTGCACTATATTTTTTTCACATTTGTACATACACATACTTCTGTAGAAACAGATATCTCAGTTGCCTTAAGTCTACTCTGCAATTTTGGCTGTGATGGAAGAGAAGTTTTCTTCTACTACCAGAGTCTGTATTTTGGTAGCAATAAGGATTTTTAATCACAGAACTATATATTTGCTCTTCCCCAGAGAAACAGGGAAAAGAAACAAAATACAAAAATAAAATATAAGAAAGAAAAAAAACTATGATAAAAAATGAGATGTTACACAGTTTATTAATTTTTATTCATAAAAATATAAATATGTCTCTAAGGATTTGCCTCAGATGAAAGATATTCTAAATCAATAGATTATCAATGGCAATCACAGATATTTTCACACATAAAAAATAGAAAGAATCTTTATGCACTTGAGGAGCAATTGTGTAACATTTTACCAGATCAAAAAAAGTCAGATTTTGAGGAGGCTACTGTGTTACATTGCTTTTTTACAGCTTATGTATAATTTCTTTGTAAAAAATCATCGTTTATAATATTTATGTGCTGAATGTAATTGAAATGCACAAAAAAATATTCAGATTTTCCGTATGTTACTGTGAAAATGCAAACCAGTTAAAATATTGTTCAAAATAACTGGAGCTATTCTATAATTGGTCAAATGCAATTATCAGCTAAAGATTAAGCTTGTATTTGCTCTGTAACACCTGTTGCAATTTTATGAACGGTGTTTTAGGTGGTATAATAGCTGTCATCACAGATACAATGAAGAAAAATGTTCAGCTGGCTTATGGTTTTCTGTAATATTTTCTGGTATCTTGTCCAACAGTTTTTCTTTCAAGCCACTGGTAATTGGTACAACAGATTTTGGTATAAAATTCCGGTATCACTTTATGCATTTGGATGGATAACACAGATACAAAAAAGTAAACCTGAGAACAAATAAGCAATCAAGTGAGTTACTTTAGTAGATAATTATCGTAGTCTGCGAATGGCAGTTCAGTGCAATTCATATTAATTTTTAATGTCATTTACAATGGCATTAAATAAGTTATAATACAAAAATGAAGATGGAGACAATAACCATTAGGTTAAACTACTCCTGACTGGAAACACTTTGAAATTTGATGACATTTCTTTTAAAGATACCCATTTCAAAGAAAATCCACAGGGAATAAACTGTGAAAAAACTTCTAAAGCCTTTTGCCTGAAGTATTTCCCAACAAAGACGTAAATCACAGGGTTAATGCAGCTGTTGGTGGTAGCCAACATATAAGCAAACTGCTCCCCAAAATTGATCAGTTCTTCCCAGAAGCAGCCTTTGATCACTTCTGTATCGTGTAATATATCAAGGAATACAAAAAAATGGTGAGGAGCCCAACAGAAAAGAAATGTCAATACAACTGTGAAGATCAGCCTGGTAGCTTTTGTGCCTTTTCGCCCCTTGCAGTCCTTTGTCCTGAGTGCTCTTCGTACTCTTGCTTTTTTTTGTAGGGACCTAATGGTAGAGAAATTAAGGAAGATGATCGCTGTAGATGGCAACACAAATCCCACTATGTTGAGTACCAGGCTTTGAGCTATTTCCCATGCTGGGGTGGGGAAGTCCAAAGTGCATGCTGAAATATTCCACTGGGGGTAGTCTTTCACAGTCCGAAACATAAAAACTGGGATGCTGAGGAGGATGCCAAAGAACCAGATGAGCAAGCAGATCCCTTTGGCAACAGCTTTGCTCCGTATCCCTCTGTGGTTCAAGGTATGCACAAGAGTCCAGTAGCGATCCACGCTGACGGCCACCAGCAAGTAGATGCTGGTGTACATGTTCAGGCTGATGGACGCACTGTTGCTGCGGCAAGCGAAACTGCCAAACGGCCAGTTGAATTCATTCCTGATGTTCTCTGCCCAGAAAGGGAGGCCCATGAGGAAGATGAGATCAGCAACAGCTAGGTTCATAAGGTAGATTTCAGCTATCTTCAGAGGGCCCTTGTGCAGTGAATAAATGAAGAGAACAAATATATTTCCAAGCATTCCAATAGCACAGACAGTGTTGAGGTACTTGGGTAGTATGTAGTACACGATGTCCCACCAGTCTTCCTCCTCTGGGCAAATAGTTGAGTTGCTTCTGTTTTCACTCTGGTTTGAGGAGGGAATATTCAGTAGAGGAGTTTCAGTCATTTTTTAAAAAATTCCGAAGTGAACGGGAGATGTCTTTCAAGTGAGAGAAAATGACTGCAAAGAAGAAGCATAAAATTGCAAAAGTTGTCTCCCATGAGAGGTGTAACAAACATTTAACTGCTGGAAATTCTTTATTAGTCCTCACTGATTATTATAGGCTAGATCAATCCATACTTGTTATGTGCAACAGTGAGAAATGTTTACAGTATTAGCAAGGATGTAACTTACTCTGCATCCTATGGAATTTCCTCTCCTTGCTTCTGTTGTTTAAAATGGTACAGCGGAAGGAAAGTATCAAGTTAGTGTAAGTACTTCTGTATGTCTCTTCCAGACTGATGACAGAAACAGATATGGGAGAATTCCATCTCCCTGAGAGCAGAGGGAGTCAAGCTGGTGACACAAAGCCAGCTTTGCACCCTTCCCTGCCCTTTCTCTTACTCTTATTTACCATGCTATATATACTATTATATATACCTATTGTATATATTAATATATTATTATATTCTATCATCCTGCTTAAGTAGGATGATGCCTGTTTCTCCAGAACTGAAAAAGCTGCTCACTCTCTGTGTGCATCACTTGTTATTTGAACTTTGCATTCTTTTGCTCTTTCTCAGTTTCTCTCATCCTGAACTTTGGGTTCAAAATTGTTGTTAGACTAGACAGCTTATTGCCCTCAAATGTCAGCAGTTTGAATAATAAAACATAACTCCTCCAAAATCTTATGCTCAAAATCTTGCCTGAAGGAAAACTCTCTGCAACTCTAAATTTACTCTTCTCCAGTTCAAAAACTTCATTGAATTCAGCTGGAGAGAGGCTGTCCCATCCTCCCAAGCGTTTAGACCTGCATAGCATTGGCAATACCTTTATTTAGAATCATAGAATCATAGAATAAACTGGGTTGGAAAAGACCTCAGAGATCATCAAGTCCAACCCTTGATCCAACCCTGTCGTGGTTACCAGACCATGGCACTCAGTGCCACATCCAGTCTCATCCCAAAAACCTCCAGGGACAGTGAAGCCACCTCCCTGGGCAGCCCATTCCAATGTCTGATTGCTCTCTTTGTAAAAAAATTTCTCCCTAATATCCAACCTAAACCTCCCCTGGCAGAGCTTAAGACCTTGCCCTCTTGTCCTACTGCTGATTGCCTGGGAGAAGAGACCAACCCCCACCTGGCTACAACCTCCCTTAAGGTAGTTGTAGAGACTGATGAGGTCTTCCCTGAGCCTTCTCTTCTCTAGGCTAAACAATCCCAGTTCCCTCAGCCTCTCCTCATAGGACTTGTGCTCGAGTCCCTTCACCAGCCTGTTTGCTCTTCTCTGGACCTGCTCCAGCACCTCAATATCCTTCCTGAGCTGAGGGGCCCAGAACTGGACATAGTTCTCTCTGGTAACTCCGTGTGAGATTGTGCATGAGTGAGAGCACAGGTAAAACGTTATCCTCTCATGAAAATCCGCTGAGTTGTCAGAGCTGACTTCATTCTTCTGGTATTGCCATGCTTGACCATAGTGCCTGTATCTTGTTTTTTGTGGGTATTCAGTCTCAGAATCATTATGGCATGCAAGATATCACTGAGCCTGTGGTGTCATCTAACACTTCAGGCAAGTAGAGCATGTCAAACATAAAAAGGAATGTATTTGAAAAAAATCAATATTTTGCTATCAGTCATTGTGAATGTTAACTTTCTGCTGCAGCTATCTAACTCTGCTCTTTCAGTTTCTGTATTTTTGCACAGCTAAGGATGGAGTTTCTGAAAACAGCATTTAGGACCATGGTTCATCTCTTTTACATATACATACAGTCTCAGTTATGTCTATACCTGAGCAGCTTGCAATACTTCTCTCTCTGTGACACCTCTAGGAATTAGTTAAGTACTAATACTCCACATCATGTTATTTAGTACCAATGTACAAAACATTTTTCACCACTGCAGAATTAAGAGAGCAGCTAAGTTGTATCTGAGTTCATAAACTCACTCAAGCTGACAATATTGGCAGGGAACTGAGCTACTGCCTGAGTTAAAACAGCTCTCTGGATTTGAACATCTTCCCTCACAACAGTCTGAATATTACCTAGTTTGCAGACAGTCTTATGCAAACTAAGATAATTGGAGAGGATCTAAAACTATAGATGAGATATATTTAGCAAATAAGTGGCTAATTAGCATCAAAACGGCTATTTGTGAGACAGCAGTAATCTAACCTTATTATAGCCTAAGGCATGAGAGCAACAGCAGAAAATCTCTAACATTATATGTCAAAAATTACTTAAAAGAAAGATAACAGTTAAACATAATCAGAATTATTTCTTCTACTAAATATAGAGGAAAAAGAACTGCTTATTGTCCTTGCCCTTCCCCATTTCCTGATGATTTCTTGCTGTCAGCTTATACCAGTTACCTCAGATGTGATCGCTGGGCTGGAGTCACAAATTTGTTCATGAGAGGGTAAACCAAAAACACTAGGAACATTTATTTTCCATTGCAAATAGAGTTTAGTAACAACTAAGTCTGAATTCTTGTTCACATAGCAATTGTACCTGAAGATTCTGCAGAGTTCATCATTGTGAAAATTTCTTCAGTTTACTAGTCAGCGTCCGAGTGCTACAGCAAACCTCCTACAAATTCAGAGCTCCAGATGTCCTCTTGACAGAAAATGCAATTTATTTTCAGTTGTTTAATTTTATTTCTTCCTCAAAGACAATTTTCTTTTCTAAGTATTTTTAAATATTCAGTGCTAATGGACAATTAGCGACAAGAATGGTTTTCAATTTAGGTACTTAACACATTCCAGTCATCTTTTGTACAAATAATGACATACTTTTCTTACTTTGAGCTGATATGTGATGAATTTCATTTACAGTGAATCTATCAGTATTTTTACCAGTAATTCTCATTACTCAGTTATGGTAATTCAGTAAAATGAATCTTTGTTTTACACATAAACTAATTCTGACCTTCAGAGTTACTTTCATGGTTAAAAAGAAAGGGAAAGTCTTACTAGACCTCACAGGTCAGAACTGAGAGCACAAAAATTTGTTTTTTAAAATAAAACATATAAATGATTTTAATAAAAACAAGGCATTAAAAAAAATATAGACATACCTACTCCTTGTTCTTCCTGGCAATTTAGACAAAGTTTCAAATCCAGAAACAGTCGGTAAGCAGCAGTACAGAGGTTACTGAGAGAATTCAAAGATGCATCCTGAGGCACGACTGAGTGACTGAGTGGTGGCTGAGAGTTTTGTTGGCCATGCACGATGTGTGTGATGTTACACTTTGGAAGAAAGCCCCAGGATTTTTTTTTTTTTTTTAACTTCTCCAAATGTCAGCTGTAGTAATTTTCAAGGCATGTGAAATATTTCATTCTCATTGTGAAATCATACAAGCCATATGTCATGACTCTTGTCGTCCTGTGCTTTCAAGTATGGGTCCTTGGCAATCGAAAGTTCCTTTGTATGATTAACCATGTCCGTAACAATAATGATTTCATCAACAACTCTGAACTGTTCTCTCAGTGCCAATGCACACAAGGACAAACTCAGAGCTAGGGTTTTGTTGTGGTGGGAGCTCCTTTTCCTGCTAGCCTTTGTGAGCAACCATGCCAAAGGGCTGGGGTAAAGCAGCACAGATATATAGGAACAGCTGCTGAAACACAGACCTGCTAAATCCCATTTCCACTCTTCTTGAAAAGCATTGTCTTTTGCCCCACTATAGGTGTCCCCTGCATGAGTCTCTGTGAATATTTCTTCTGAGCAGTGCACAATGACTGCTGTATTTTCTCAGGCTTACACCCATAAATAAGCTTTTTTTTTTTTTTTTTCTCATTACCTACTGGGACCTCGTAGCCTTAGATTGGTGGTTTATAAATATTTTTATCTTTTTGATTTTGATTGTCCACTGATTAGAGCAGTATTTTAAAAAGATAATACCTATTGCATCTCAGATTTTAAATACAAATCTCTCTTAAGTATATCTGTGTAAACAATACAGGCTTCTCAAGTATTTTAAAAAAACAGTGAGACTGGAATACTTTTTCCTTACAGGAAAACTTTCCTCCCCTTGGCTGCTTAACTAACACATACACCATCTCTCTCAATTCTTTCAACTGGGTCCTTTCTTGTTTGATAAGTGTTAAAGAGTTAAAATGAAAAAGCATGAGATGCAAAATGGTGATACCTTATTATGAACTTCCCTATCATGATAAATACTTTTATTCCAACCTTTTATTCATTAACAGGTAATAAGTTAGATTTATGCAAACTCTGATAAAATTGATAAATTAAAAAAGCCGTTCCAGTTAATACCATCACCATGGGAAAACTCTGAATGGCCCAAGGTTTAATTTGAAGATTTTAAATGTATAAGTATTTCTTTTATTTAAACACTACCATGTTAAAAAAGTTACTTTTTTTTTTTAAATAAATGAAACAGTTTAAAAATTCATCTCAAATGAAGCTATATGCTTCATTTCTGCCAAAATGACTTTTTTGAAATATCCTTTTCAAAACACGTGTTTTGTGAAGACCTTAAACACAACATTTTTTAAATAATGTAAAATTTAAGTTACATAAGGAATCCTAAAAACTCATGGGAGGACAATCTCAGAAAAACCATCCCATAAGTGACTCATAAAGGTGAGTGCAATGGGACAGCAGAACTTCGTCACAAACTTTCCAAAGCTTCCTCTTTGCTTACGCTGATGCATTTCTGTGTTTAAGTTATTTTTTCCATAAAGACGAACATTTGAGCAATAAAAAGAAGTTTGGAATTCATCCTTGCTTGGACGTGAATCTCTAGGAGCTGCCAAGTTCCACATTTACTCACAGACTGAATACAAAACTGCAGCTGTGTCTAAAATTTATATGATAAATGACATAGTCTTACAAAGCTCATCAAATGAAAACGGAACCAAAATATTGGTTTGCAAATCTGACTCCTCTTTGTAAATCCAGTTTCTTATCTTCTGCTGTTTTTCATTCCCATATTTGGAACTTTTTTCAGTAGCGGAGAGAGATTTAAAGATTCAAAATTGGAAGTCTACGCATTTTGTGCAAATAGTAAAATGAATAGGCACTGTATAGCTCCCCATTCAAACTACTTAGAAAAAGTCTACATAAGAAGCTGTAACTTTATACAAAAAGAAGGTTTAATTTATTGTTTCTTTGCAACTTCATTGTTCATTTAAACATGTAGAAAGTATATAATGACATTTTACAGTTTGCACAGATATAATGGATCATGAATTCAACGAATGTGAACAATTAGTTTAAAAACATCTATAAGAGTCAACAGTTACATGTTTTTTACTGCAGAGATATATTGGTCTGTTAGCACCTTCAGCTTGGGATACTCACAGAACATTAGTTTATGTTTTAAGCTTGCATGATCTTCAGTTCCCCTATCTGAAAGAACACATTCTCCAGAGCTGCATAGGAATTTACAAATGTGAACTGAGACTCTCTGATCAGAAAGATTAAAGAAACATGTTGATGAAGTAGGAGGTAAGATTGCTTGACTATTGCACACATTACATGTAGAGAAGTGGCAGAAATCCAAAAGGCTTCCAGAGTTCTCGCTCTTTGGTCCAACAGTTCAACCTTAAAAATCTTTCTTTTAACATAGATCGAGCCTTTAATGATTGGAATAAACTATCTTTTCAGAACAGTATGACTTAACAGGTTTGTTTTTTTTTTTTTTTTTGAAATGGTTTTCAAATCAACTTTGTATCTGTGTAACTGATCATCTGTTCTGGAAAAGGACAAAAGGTTTTTGATGTCACCTTGTGATGTGAAACTCTATAGTTAACTTGGTTGGATTACTTCACATGTACTAAAGTGATTGCTAAGGATAGCTTAAACTCTGGTGCAGTTATTTACAGTGCCTAATGAATGATCCTGGTACTATCACAGTATTATTACAGTGTGTAATAATCAAACGCTACTCACTACAGTTTACAGAGGCTGAAATAGCAACATATGGAAGGAGCCAGTGTAGCCTGGAAAGTACTGATGGAACAATTGGAGTGAAAGGATAATTCAATGGCTAAAGATTGGCTGGGGATCTGACAGTCCTGAACTGAGATCCTGACTTCTCTGCTGAAACCCTGCTTAAAACAAAAGCAAACCTGTCCTGTCAGCAGCAAGTACCAGTTGCTTGTGTAACAGCTTTTAAGCTGTTAATTTTGCATTTCAGGTGAAGCCAATAATCAACCTGAAAAAAAGAGAGATTGGAAAGATGAGAATTATTCCCTACTGTACCTACTGCAGGCCAGAAAGATCCACCGGCTGTTGATATCCTTCCAAAAGGACTGAGGGTGGTCAGCACCACTCAGAAATGGGCCCTGAAAAGGAAGCTGACCCAAAGATTTCAAAGTAGTTAAAATTCTGTTGTTTCAGATGAATTTCCTTTGGTATAATGTGAAGTGAAAGAAAATAACTGCAACACTTGGACTTCTGAGAAACAGTCCTTAGTAAAAGGATACAGGATAGAGAAGAAAATGCCAGGAAATCTCATTTCTTGAAGTAGTTTATTTTCTGTTGTACATACTTGCTGCATAGCAAAATAGTGTGTCTATATATACATTATTTAAATTAATGTGATACTAATATAATAACATTGTTTGATTTTACTTCTCAGTACCAAATACTCAGAAATATATTCCATTGCCTCAATAATCTCTGTATGGAGTTCCTTTCAGTTAATGGTTGCCTAAACAGCGTGGTCACGAATGAGACAGAATGATAACACTGGAGGTAACAGAAAGCCTTGCAGTGTTTCATCATAGTTTTCTCCAGTTGTCTCAGGCAATATAAAGAATGAGCAATGGGAGTCTTTATGACAAAGGATTATACTGGATTATTAAAGAAAAACTATGGGAATTTCTTACAAATCATCTACAGTGATTTAAATCCGATAGTCTTTATATTGCATCAGGATGCTTCTAGAGTTTTTTTTGGTTTAGTTATTTGAAGGCTTCATATGAATTTCCCATCTTAAATGGCTCTGATGAATAAAGATCTCATAGTTACAGTCAAGTTTACTTATGCCACCATTTCCCTCGGTGACTTTAAAGGCTTTAACCTTAAGTGCTTTGAAAAGAACAAAGGCTCTGTTAGTTTCAGAAGATATTAGATCATCTCCAATTCAGTTTTGACCAAAGTTCCTAGAAGTAAAAGTGTATACAGACAATTCAGTACACTTTGAGTTTATCCTCTGTGTACTTATCAAACCTGATTTCCTTTTATGACAAGGCAACCCACCTAGCTGATCAAGGGAAGCCTGCTGATGTAATCTTTTTGGATTTCAGTATGGGGAATGAGATGCTGGAAAGCAGTGCTGTGGAAAGGGACCTGGGGGTCCTGGTCGATGGCGAGTTGAATATGAGTCAACAGTGCCCTGGCAGCCAGGTGGGCCAACTGTGTCCTGGAGGGCATCAGGCAGAGCATCACCAGGTGGTCGAGGAAGGGGAAGGTGCTCTGCTCTGCACTGGTGTGGCCTCACCTTGAATATTGTGTGCAGGTTTGGGTGCCACAATATAAGAAAAGATATTAAGCCATTAGAGAGTGTCCAAAGGAGGGCAATGAAGATGCTGAAGGGCCATGAGGGGAAGTTGTGTGAGGAGCAGCTGAAGTCACTTGGTCTGTTCAGCCTGGAGAAGAGGAGACTGAGGGAGACCTTGTTGCAGTCCACAACTTCCTCATGAGGGGAAGAGGAGGGGGAGGCACTGATCTCTTTTCTGTGGTGATCAGTGACAGGACCAGAGGGAAGGGCCTGAAGTTGTGTCAGGGGAGGTTTAGGTTGGATATTAGAAAAAGGTTCTTCATCCAGAGGGTGACTGGGCACTGGAGCAGGCTCCCCAGGGAAATGGTCTCATGCACCAAACCTGATAGAGTTCAAGAGGCATTTGTAGGATGCTCTCAGGCACACGTCCTGTGCAGGGCGAAAGGTTGGACTTGATGATCCTTGTGGGTCCCTTCAACTCAGCATATTCTGTGATTCTGTGAAACTCACCTTAGATCAAGAATCCTGTCCAATTGGGGAAAAATTATCTTGTATTAAAATCTCACAGATTAACTCTACAAATAAAATATAGGTATTATTAGAGTCTGAAAAGGCCATTCTTGAATACTCTGAACTTTGGAGACTCCTGTTATTTTCAGTCAGATTTCTAATGTAGTTAAGTGGTGCTCTCCTTCATATTCTCAATTTTTTCTGCTTGTGAGATTATACCTGCTGTGCTGAGCTTTTATATTTACAATAAATAACATTTAAAGTTATGCTTTGTGAATACTAAAAAAGTCTCTGAGCTAAAGTGTAGGTATGAATGTAAATAACATTCCTGCATTCACCCCAAGGTAGAAGGGGTGAAGGATCTCCTGTTATAAAGAAAACTCAGCTAACTTCATGCAGCTGGCTACAGCTTTCCTTCCACTACTGCTTTACCTTTTCTTGAGCTACTTGCCATACAAACTTGCTCAGATGACTAACAGGAGCAGTTGCAAAAAGGCACCTTTTGTCAATCAAACAATTAAATAGTTTTGGATGACTGATGAGAGAAATTAAAAGCCCAGAAGACAAACACACCTAAAAATCCATATGAATAATAACCCTAAGGGATTCACTTACCAGAACTTACTCAAATGCAAGCCCCTCCCAGACTGAAAATCTAATCTAACACACTGTATGGGTACCATAAGTAGCTGCACAATCCTGACAACAGCCGGGGTTCTGTTCAGAGAACTGTATGTACATGTATGTACACCTTAGAAATGCAAACATTCCAAATGATACATGCACCAAATATTATTCAGCCATGAAAATGTAAGTAAGCTACCAAATAGGATTCAATCATGGAAAATGTCCAACAACATTAGAAGCAGATCTCTGCATGGAGTTACTATTAAGATCACACTGTTCATTTCCCACACATGATGAACTCTACCACATGTTTATTCTGTGGATCGGTAGCAGACAGATATTAGTGGAGACTGATGTGTTTAGAAGGCTTTCTTCTTGTAATAATTTCCTAAAATTTTGCTATCGGGGTAACGGCAAAACAGACTTTTTCCTTGGGTATACACTTGAAATGGAAGTTCTTAAAGTGTCCAGGGAGTTTTCCATCTGCACAGACTGTGATTTTCTGAACCTCTTCGGGATCAAGCCCTTGTAGAATTCCACAGCCTTCTTCTGGAAGTGCTTCCCCACAATTACATAGAGGACTGGGTTCAGGCAGCTGTTGCTAAAGGCACAGTAAACAGCTATCTGAGTCAGCATTTCATTGATGTTTTCCAGGCATTTGAGCGTGGGTGCGAAGTAACGGATTGTGTCAATGAATGTGCTGATCTGGAATGGAAGCCAGCAAATGATGAACAACAAGAGCACAGTAAGGACCAGCATGGTGGCTCTCCTCTCTGTCTGGACTACCTTCATTTTTTGTAGCTCACTGCTGCGTAAGGCTTTGATGATTTGTATAGTGCAATAGGTAATTACACAGAGTGGGATCAAGAAACCCACAATATTCAACAAGCTGTTGTTTGCAGGCTCCCAGTAGCTGGCTGGGTAAACAAGGGCACAGGCTGTGATGTTGTATTCTTCAAAATACCGTAAATTTCGAAACGCCATTGTAGGTGAACATATGAGCAACGCACACGTCCAGATTACAAAGCTATTCCATTTGGCACAGACCGTTCGTCGCATCCGTCCAAGGGACATGGTTTTCACCAAGGCCAGGTAGCGGTCAATGCTCACGAGTGTCAGGAAATAAATGCTAGAATAAAAGTTCATGTAACTCATAATGTTGACAGCTTTACAGAGAAACAGGCCAAAAGTCCATTCAAATTTATTAGAAATATTAATGGCCCAGAAAGGTAAAACACAGACCAACATTAGGTCAGCAAGAGCCATGTTTGCTAGGTAAATTTCAGCCACTGTACAGCTACTCTTGTGGAAACACAGTACAGTGAGGACAAAGGAATTTTCTATTGCTCCCAGAATAAATATAAACCAGAGGAATCCAGGCTGATATTCATGTAGCCATCTCTCTAAATCTTCATTAACACATTCAGATGGATTTATCTGATCCACGCCTGAATTATTGTGGAAATCTGCTGGACTGACTGTGATCTCCTGGGTGGTCATGTTGTACAGTTGCGTAACATTTTCAGTTGTGATGGAAACCATTTCTGTGCAGAGAAAAATAGGTGACATGAGACTGCTGCATCTAACTTATTGCTGCAAAAGACACAGTGAGAAAAGCTGCCTCTGCTTCTCCTATTGTCCTAAAAGTGTACCTTTGAACAGGCTTACAACTCCCTGGGTTGCTTTCTCACAGACACCAGATGTGCTTGCTGAAAGTTTCACAGACTGTACTGCTGAGGACTGTGTGGACCAATTTTGGGAGAGTGAAACAGAGCGGATGAAGCAACAATCAGCATTGTTATGAACAGATTAACTGAAGAGAGCATTTACCAGCTTTTATTCACCAGAACCAAGCTGCAGCAAGTCTTTGTTAATTCTTTGAGGAGGTTCATCATTACTTTGTCTTCTTATCTCTGTGAATTGATAACCATAGTCTCATAAAGGGCAGATGTACCTGATATCTCACATTGTTCATTGTTAAGCTGCTAGTTGTCATATCCCTCAACATTTTACACCCTCTTCTGTAGAGCAAGAATTGGGTGGAATTCAGTGATGCTTCCTCCCCAAAGAGCGCTGTACATTTTCCCAAATGTTATGATTGAGACAACAGACATTTAGTTGTAGCTCTAGTTTGCACTGAGAAAGCTGAAAGAGCAAGGATCAGTGTTTGCCAGCACTGTGCCTTTCTCAGCTTCTCTCCAGAATTGTCTATGTATTTCTGTTCCTGAGTGTCTGCAGCTGAGTCACAGGAGAGGTAAGTGCTACAACCTTCACGGGGGAACTCAGTTCTGATAGGTGTGCAGTGGGTGGTTGGCAGTCTGGCAGAGATGGTGACCATCACGTAAGCCAGGACCTGTCTGCAGTCAGGCTGCAGTCAGCCAGCTTGGGTGCAAGAGCACAGAGTGAAAACCAGGTGCTGTACTGTAAATGTTCTACAGGTCAGAACAGCTTGAGATTTTACAGGGACCTATGTATGGGCATAAATGTCAGATGGGCACTTAAATGTTGCCAAAACTGAACAGAAGTTGAGTGTGCAGCATCACTCAGTACTGACAAAATAACCGTGTTTTTGTTGTTGTGATCTTGGATAATGAATGCTGAGATATTATCCAAATGCAAAATTGGATTCTCAGATCTGTTCATATAACGTCTATGGAGTGGGTGACAGAAATACTGTTTATCTTTTTCCAGGTCTTCAAAGTACCACCATTTATATTATAGTTTGGAAGCTTTTCAAATGTAGTTTTAATTAAGACACTTGTCCTAGTCAGCTGGTAAGTTGGCAGTAAAAAGGGGCACATTTGTTATTCCTGAAAGGATGGGGTTCTCGTTTGTATTCTGGTTCCTGGACTTGTTGGTTGATAAGTGTCAGTGCTTAATATGCATATAGACATTTGGCTGTTGGTAACAGAATTACTGAAAAATGGTGGTCGTATTTTGTGTACTTTGTATTAATAAAACAGTGCAGTGTCTGAAATCAAAAGCAAAGGTGAAGACCATATCTTAGTAAGTACAGTAAAGCAGGAGAATCTCTCCGTGATGTAAAATTTTCAACAGGGGTGTCAGATAGGACAGGTCAACTGAATAAAACAGGAAAGTGAGATTGAGAACTTTGAAGAACAAGGCAACTTAAAATGGATTAATAAGCACAAAACATCAGCAATACGCCTATCCAACCCTTCATAACTTGAGCAAGGGACAGTATTTGTGTTAAGATGGGTAACGACATATTCTCATTCTCCAGGTTCACCCTTCCAAAACACCAACTTTTCAAGCCCATATCTAAATGCAGGAACACGTTTTATTAGCCTTGCCATTGTTAGAACCACCTCAGTCTTGGGACACCTGTACCCTTTGATTACTGATGGTTTTCAACCAGCATCTGGAGAAAGGGTTGGTGGAACCCCAGCACTTCACACTGTAGATATGCCTCCAGTAACCCCTACTTTTATTAATACTGGTTAACTGGAGCTTCTAAGTCTACTGGATATGGAGTTATTTGTTTTATACTGACAGTAAATGCCATCTGCAGTGCATGCTGTGCAGCATTTGTAATATTCTGATTTATGTACTCTTTTCTTCTTCTAGATATAAGCAACTAGTGCGGGTAGTAAATGCTTGGGTTAGAAATTTTATTTTTGTTTGAGCCTTTGCAGGTATAGTATAGCACATGCATCTATGGTGCATTTTTATGTGACTTTATTTGTTCATATTTCAGTAGAATGAAATATCAGACAATACCAAAAGCCCCTCTGAAACCTGTATATGCTTTTGCTTTATCCATTAAACTAGATTGAGTTAGTCCAATATAACCTCAATCCTGACAAGTGTGTATTGGTAGTTCAGAATTACCTGGTTCTTTATTATCCTCCATATGTGGATATACTGGTTATTTAATATTTTGTTGTCATGATTTCCAGGTATTTAATTCCAGGTATTAATATACATAATATATTCCCTGGGTACTGCTATCTGTGCCTTTTTAAAATATAAGTATTGTGTTTTATCCTCTCCAGAGTTCTGAGATGTCTCCATTCTTCTTGGTTTCACAAAGCAAAGATTTCTCCTCCTGATTTCTGAACCACACCAGTGTAGGTTATACCCTGCCACTTCACATGACTCCCTATACTCTTTAAATTGTTCCTTTCCAATTCACATATATTCAGTTGTTCAAATCAATCACCTTAGACATCAGATCAGAGTTTCCATTTCTGAGAGGACTAACACCAAGCAGTCATTGAACTTTGCATTATTCTTTGAGTTAATGCTTCCCTTTTCCTTTTGGTAACAGGCCTAGACTTTCCTCCATTATCCTTTTATTTTTGATATTCATAGGAATATTTTATGCTACACCCATCCTATGTCTCATATTAACTGCAAGTCATTTTTGTCCTGATGTTTTTGATATCTTTGGTGTCCTGAGTTCTTAAATAATACCCCAGATAACCATATTTTTTTCTGATTAATCTCCCTATAACAAAGCCTGGCATCAAGGTGCTGGTGTTCACCAACACTTAGATATCTCAAAGCCCAACTTTTGTGGCTGTGAGAGATGCCACTAGCAAATTGCAAACAGCGGTTTCAAGTCTCCCTTTCTATGCACACTGGCACTTTTCACTATAGTGAAGTACTAATGGGTGACCAAGAAAAGGTCATGTGAGAACAGAGAAATTCTGTTAGGTGATGCAATTAGCAGAAGCTGTTTCTTCTGTTGTCAGCAGGCTCTGAACCATCAGAAGAAAATTAAGTGTGTTATTTTATGCTTTGAGGTTAGATTTATGCACATATTTAATAAGATGTTCATTAGTAATTCAGAGAGTGGTCATAAAGGCTATGTGGGCTTTTTCTATGATTTTGCCTTATTATATGACTAATAGAAAAACAATAAACAGGAATTAATTTACAGCAAATAACAGCTCCAAAACTGCATAATGATTTATATTTTCCCTACAATTTGTCTCTTTTAAATTTTGGTTTTAGAAGGAAAAAGTCTGGAATAATTAAAAAAATGTTAGCTATATCATATTACTGTGATTATCTAGAACAGTGTGCAGGGACTAGTTAGGTTGTGATCAAGTTCATGACATGGGACTTCTGGTAACCTGCCTCCTCCATCCTTACTTCAAGCCCTTCCATAAAGCATCGATAGAAATGGGGGAGTGAACAGGGAAAAGTGTGTTAATGAGGAATTTACAGACTGTAATATATAGGGTTAAAATGATGTGCTTGGTGCTATTCTGTATAACACAGGAAAGTCATTTAATGTATGTCTTTACTGAATAAATTATGATTGACAAAGCCACAAATAAGAAAAAGAAATGATTTGCCATCTTATCATAGGTTGGTGAAAATAAATGTGATCCTTTCACATGTTCTCTACAAATACTTTCTGTGCAATGCAAGGCAGGCCTAATATCCCAGCAGAGACTCTTAATAAGATTTTATCTGACAGTTTTGACCGAAACACTGCCCAGCTGAAGTAATCATTACTGATTCTGAGTGATGCCTCTGAGGGCTGAATTTGACCTCGATGCTGTGCACCTCCTACTGTGAGTTACCTCCCCCCTGACAGTCACTAACCCCACCGTCAGACATTATCTCATGTTGGTTTAGAATATTTTTGCTAATAGCATTGGGTACAAAAGGCAACCTTTCCACAGAGGAGGGCTGCAGGGTGCGCTGTGTGGGAGGCAATCAGCCCTGTGCCTCTTGTAGTCACTGCCCTCACTGAGGGAGGAAGACTTTGGGGTCAGCTCATGCAGGGGTACTTTGGGTGAGTGATGGGCAGATCCTGCCAATGCTGCAAATGAAGAACCCTTGCAGAGGGACTGGGACCAAGGGGCTAATCAACTGTAGTTGATGGACTGTTGAATTGTCATTACAGGCAAGTGGAGAAAGACTCCGAAAAGGTGGTGGTCAAGAGTAACATACTCTGAAAGCTCTGAGGGCTGGGCAGAGTCACTAGTGCACTTGGTATTGCCTGGTAACCCTGTGGGATGTTGTTCTGTTCAAGGACTGACCTGTACGTACTGCACTGGAAGGAGCATGCCAGGAGACAGGCATGAGTTTATCAGCAAGCCAAGGAGTCCAGGAGTGTGATTAATCTTAGAATATCATGTGCATAGGGAAAGTGTCTGTGCTATAGGCATACATGCTGGGGCCTGTGAAAGAAAAGAAGGGGAATATGATAAAATGGAGCAAAAAACCCTTAAAAGATCAAGAACTGTGAGCTAAGGAGTGGAATGACAGGGTAAAAAGGTTCAGAACTCAGTTGATGCTGCTACTGGATCTGAGCACAGCTCCAGGACAGTTTTACTCCCCAGATAGGGCATGATGCTTCAGATGGATGTTTTTGACAATCTGTTTTGACTCTGGATGAAGTTCTACAGCTACTGAACTCATGACTCTATTAGTTTTACCACTGGTGTTAATCATTCCTTGTACTGTGCTAAACATTTGCTGTAAGCTAAGATATAGTGAATAACTTAAAGTCTTATGATGTTCTCAGTCATGTGTTATGCAAGGACATGTTCTGAAATGTGTAATAAGTATTCAGGTTATTGCAATGTTACCTGCCATAATCTACGCCGTGGGAGTAAGGAAGGGACTTTGTAATGCGTATTTTAAAGCTGTTGTGACTTTGTTGATTACATCTTGCTGAAACAAGGTGTGAAATTTCTAATTAGTGTATTCTGAGATTGTCATAATATTAACCTTGCCAATTTAGTCCTCAGGGACAAAAGGTGGGGCCTAAAACAGATAAATGCTATTATGGTGTTAACTGCTGTAATGTGCTTTGCTGGAGCAAAAAGGGAATGTTAAAAAGCATGGGTACCCAATCCTGGTGTTATCCTGCATAGTCCAATTTGCAAGGACAAAGAAAAGAGTGGGCCAAAGGCCTCCTTTCTCCAAATGAGAGATTACTGTGATGGACGATCATTCATGATGAATGTTGCCTAGAGAGCAGCTGTTTTCAATTCATTTCAGGGATTTCTTATCAAGGCCTTGTGAAGGATAGGTGACACCCTGTCTGTAGCATCCTTAGCAGAATTTTACAATGACCTGGTTTGTTTTAAGTGCTGTCAGTGCCAAAAGTGTTTTCAGATGCATACAGATGGCTTGCCATACATCCATACAGCTCCATATACAGCTGGGTGTCAGTGACACAGAGGAGTGGAAAAGCTAGGAAGACAAGCGTGGCTTTGAGTGAATGGCTGCAAACTGAGAGAGGCACTGGCTGACTTGTGACATGGTGCTTTTTAGAAAACAGCTCAGCTACAGAAAGAAACAGCAAAACACCCAAGGGCTGCCACAGCCTCTCCTCTAACTTTCTGTTTCTGTGCAGAGCCAATCCTGCTTTGACACTATGCATTTTTTGTGTGGGTTTGTCCTCCTGAATATCTCTGAGCCCAGCTTGGGCAGCCAGCTGTTTGCTGGTGGCGCCTGTTAGCCTGGCAGCCTTGCTTCTTTGTGCTAGTGTAAAAGCCCCAAATTTAACAGAGGAACTATCAGAACCATGAGAAGAAAAAAGGTGTCTGCCTGACAGATCTGCTGTGACTGAAACGGGAAATATCAGGAGTTTGAAAGCTGCTGTAGGTAAGGTTGATCCCCAGCAGTGTGGTGCATGCAAGGAAGACTGTGTCCTGCTGACCCTGTGTGAGTACCACTGCTACTCTCAGGAGCTTGGAGTGTAAGCTTAATAGAACCAGTTTTATTTTGTAAGAGGTTATAACAAAAGAATCTCAATGCATAATTTCTCCTTCAGCTCCAGACCTACAGGTCTAGCAGGCCTGAAGCACATGTGATGGGTAGCATAAGCAAAGGCATTGCTCAGCAAGAACCCAAAGGTGTGCTGGAAGACTGAGGTCAGCTTCTGTGATGGACTTACACTCAGAGCTAAGTATCAACAAAAATATGGACAAGATATTCTTTTTACAAATTCTTTACCTTCTCCATAAGGATTATCTTCAAAGCTTCTATTTCAACCTGCTCTTCTTGCAACCTTTACTCTTGAAAAAAATCACCTTTGTCATCTCTCCCCAGTTCACTGAGACTCTTTTCCTTCTATCCAAACCTAATGGGACTGCTTGTACGCCTCTTTGCGGCAATAAAATGGTTTTGATTTGTATCCTTGCCTGGTTGAATGTGGAATTATATCACTCTTGTGGCATCTCTGAAATGTATTCGGAAATGTTCTCAGAGTTCCTTTTAATTCTGTTTTACTGTGGAGGCATTAATTATTTTTGAGAGATAAAGGAAGTGTCAGAAACATTCCAAAAATGTTCTGCTTTTACTGACCCTCTGACTTTAATTTTTAATTTCCGATTTTTGTGTAATGAATCTCTAATGGGGTTTAGCACATTTGAGGTTGCAGATCAGCGGACATTGTTGTGGCAATGTTAACTTAAATGTTTCCTGCTCCTCATTCACCCTTCACTGTCTCTTTTACCTTACAGCTGCCCTCACAGCTCATGAGGCTTCACGTTGAACCAGATTCAGGAACTTGACTGGGGCAGAAACAACCTTGCCAAATAAAAAGTTATTTTTAACACAAATTAACCCCATAATTTGTCAGAAAATTAAGGCAATAAAGAAAATATATGGAGGAGTTACCTCTCAAAACTGTAATTTTTAGATACTCTTCAGTGTGTGTACTTGAAGCACACAATGGAAAGAAGCTCTTGCTCTGCTGTTATCATTAAGGGTATCTCCATCAACTGTGTCAGGAAAAATGGGAAAAAAAAGTTGTTCTGTTAAAATACTTACTTCAATAACAATGGGACTGAGGTGAGAAGAGGCTACTAATTTTTCTCCCTGGGTGGGAGATGAAGCCACTCAGTTCCAATACAGTCTATTGTAATCAACTAAAGAAGGATGTGGAGAGAGCACAAGCCCAATCAAGTGCAATGAAGCACTTGTCATAACATTTTTTTCCAAGTGGAAATTTTGAATGTTCTTACTTTAGACTCTCCAGGGTTATAAGTTCCTAAAAAAATCCCATACCTTTTAGCCTTAAATAACCTTGTATGTTATTTTTCAATGCTTTTTACACATCCCATTCAATAACTGGGATGATTCTGACAAAAGGTATTATCTCTGTGTAAAATAGTTATAACTGAGATGGAGAAGAACAGAATGGCTGGACTCCAGTGACAAATGGAAGAATGAGGAAAATATGAACTGGTTGAGAGAGAAGTGCTGAATATATACAGAACATTTGTATATAGAAAAAAGACTGTTCTCATTATGAACAGGGTGTTGATTTAGGTCAGATTTGGTGATGATGTTTGAATCACAGTCCATGTTTGACCTCTGACTTGGCACTGTCAATATTTGAGAAACTTTTCTACTAAAAATGCCCTTCCAAATGTTGCAAATGTCATGAGAGCTGGATGTTGCTGTCATTCTGAAAGAGTAGTTTTAATACAATAACTCTATTTAATCTGAACCAGAAAAAAATAAATTTAACATTAGAGGCTGTTTCAGGATAAAAACACAGGATCTTCACTTTTCTCCAGACACTAAATCATTAAATTTCAGCCTTGTCATTCTCAGAAATGTTAAAGACCCAGTTGGATAAAGCCCAGAGTAGCACAGGCTGATTTTGTAGCTAACCCAGCTTTGAGCAAGAGGTTGGACTACAGACCTTGCAAGGTCTTCCAGCCTGCATTATCCTAAACTCCTTGATTTGTGCTTCTGGTGTTAATAAATGGAAATTCCAGTTAGATTAGGACCATCAAAGAAAAATCATAGAATCATAGAATCAGAGAATGGCTTGGTTGAATGAGATCTTGAAGATCACCAGATCAGGTCACTAGTTTCTTAAAAGCTGAATTTCATCAGCAAGTGCTCTAGCTTGTTGCATTTTCCCAGCTCACTGAGGTGCCCTTGTTCAATGAGGCTCCTTATGAAGCTGTGGAGGTTTTTTTGAGACCACTGTGGGAGCTGACCTTCCCTAAAGTTATATCAATTATTTTTAATTTTGGGGCACAAAAGAGACTCATCTCAAGTCACAGAAGGAACCAGAGAAAAGGGTTTTTATGTTAATGGGGTTTTCAGAGGAGGACAGAAGGCAGCCTGGGTGCCAGGAAAGCAGAACCTGAGCAGCTAGAAGTTGAGAGAATACTGGAGACTGTTAAATGCTGAGTTAGTCTTCTGCATGAGGACTACCATGTGCCACACTGGGCTGTTGGAGCCAACTTTCAACATGCATGTACCGCTCTGTTTACCTTTCTGGTCTTTATGTTGTTTCAGTTAGGTGGTTAGAAATGAAAGAAAATGCCAGACAGAGAAAAAGATCTGGAATACTTAAGCAGGGGCATTCAGGCAGTGAAGCAGGAGGGATGCATAGGAAATTAAAATAGAAATCTACATTTGTTGACAAATTGGTCTGGCACAGTCATAGGGAGTTTTGCCTTTCTTTTCACAGAAGACCTGAGGAGTTGTATTCAGTGTGTATAGAGACAATTAAAAAAACTGGTGATTTTGAGGGAGAGCAACAGCTAGGTATTTGGAAGGGTATTTAGGTGCTTGGACATGGGTATTTTGGAAAGTGCAGGCTGTCTGGGATACCAGCATGGAGTTGCTATATGATATAGGACCTCTGAGAGGTCTTCTGGAGGAGAGCAACATATCCTGGATTTTATGAAGCACTCCCTTACCTTGCTGGGGCTCCTCTGCCCCATGATCTTAGCACTAGCATTAGAGGGTGGGAGCCATAACTCCATTGTGAAAAAAGAAAATCTTTAGGTGTAATAGAGTACTATAGAGACTATAAAAGAGAGCATTATAGTTCTAAAATGAAATGCAGAATTGTAGCAGAAGAAGATATGGAAAAGAGTCTCCTGGGAATTAGTCCTTTAAAACAATCCCAGTTTTCAGAGCTCAAAGCTGGCGTAAAGCCTATCTATAGTTTAGCTTTTCATAACTATCTCAAGTATGCTAAAAACGTTCAGCAAGAAATAGCTTTTTAAATTAACCACTTTCCTTGAAGAAATATTTTCTCTTCCTTCTCAGAATTATGGAGAAAACACACATTTAATCAGAAATGTGCTGCCATATAGCTCTGATCATCTAAACTTCCTCTTGTAATATTTATAAATGCCACGTATTATTATAACAAGTAAACAATAATTTTACTAAGAGAACTTCACAAACCTGAAGGGGTTCAGTCTCTCAGAACTCTTTTTCCTGTTAAAATTTCTCAGGTGATCCATTATGAGGCTACATGGGCTCTTCCAGTCAGTGGTGAGCACAAGGGCTAGGTGGAGTGCTCTTGCCGTAAAGGTTTAGTTGCAGTTTTGTTGCATGTGTTAACTCACTTAGCTGTTCTTTGGAGCTGTGTAACTCTTGTATGGAAACCTTTCACAGATTCTGGACCTCAGAAAGTATCCCATCAAAACACTGCTGTTGGTGGTACACTGAGTGAGAATGTTCCTTTTGCAGAGAAAGGCTGCATCAGTGTCAATAAATTAAAAAGGGAAAGGTACAAACAAATAAATAATAGAAAATGCCAAATCCCTTGAACACTGTTCTAGGGTTGTTTTGAGGCATATCATAGCAAGGCATCGTTTGGATGAAGGAATGAAATATGAGGGTAAATCCCTCATTTATTTTTACGCAATAAACCTGCTAATATTAGAAAGAGTTTATCAATTAAAGTAAATGAGGTCTGCCTCTGTGGGTCCATCAAGAACTGAAAATGTGATGCATACAAAATCTGTGCATAGTGATGTGCTCACAGCAACCATTCCCTAAGTTAAATTTAAACCTTAATAGCTGGTTTAGCATTTTTTTTTCCTGGAGATTTATATTATGTTAATGCTGTGCAGCTTTTCCCTTCCCTTTTATACACGATGGATTAATAAACACAGTAGAAATTCCTGCACTTCTCAGCAACTTTTATTATTGTGGAAAGAAGCTTAATTCAAAAACTATCAACCCACTCTTAAAACAGATATCACTGTCTTTCAGCCCCTCCCAGCACACACTCAGAAAGTTCAAGCTGTTCTGATTAGCAGAGTTATTTTTTCCCCTATCTCCAGATTTCTTAAGACAGTATATATCTACAAAGAGATGAAACATATGAAGATCTTAAATCTAAGTGTTAACAAACACAAGCAAGTTTGTTCCTCTCTTTGTAGTCGTTGGGCAGATGAAAGACCTATTTCCAAGCCTCTATTCTGTTTAACTTGGAATAAAATCTGGAACTCGGGTGATTCACATGCCTGTATACTAAGAGACCATAGGCTTATTAAGTAAGGTTGATTGAGAGTATTTCTCTTTATGAAGCTATTTCAAATTAGTATAAATACTTAAATAACTATTGAATCTCAATTTTCCAGCTTTGGAGAATATAATGAATTGCAAGGTTTATAATGTAAATCTCACAACTCTTTCTCCCTCTCCTTGTGGTTATGGAATTACTTGCTACTCTTCTCAAGTCTTTAATTCTTCAGGAGTTTAATCTTCCTGGGCCTGCCTCACTCCTGCCTCCTTCGACTTCATATGACTCTGCTCTACAGTCTGGTGTCACAAGTCCCAAGAAGCTTTGTGTGTCCCTGAACCAAGATACAGCAAAGTACATTACTCTTGCACAACACACTCAAGTCACAGCTGGATCTACACTTCTGTGTGTATAGTAGTGTGTTTGCTCAAAATGTTTTGACAACTGGGAAGGAAAATATTCCAACAGGAGAAAACTGACCACAAACTCACTCTGCAAGGCTGACAGGGTATTTTGCTCTGTTCTTTCTGGCATTTCCCATATAAGAACAGGTAAGATAATCCATGAGTGTTCATTGTCCAAAACTCAGCCAACAACTAACCTTTTAGTGTCAGTAGAGTGAGGAATTTAGGAGCTATAGCAGGAGTGGGACTGCAAAAGCACTGTAGGAGGGAAGAACAGCCAAACACAAGAATTCGTCCTTGAGAACTTTTTCATGGAAACTGTGGCATGGTGCAGATTCAGCCCATGCCTAGGGTTCAGGTTTGGACTAGGGCACTCACAGGCTATGTCTGCTTTTTCGGAGATGGGGTGAGCCCTATCACTTCTGACACTGAGCCTTATCAGTCCTCTGTGTTTTTGCATGTATATGATACTGGGTCAGTCTGCTTTTGCATATTGCTATTTTGGGCTTTGTTGACAGCATTTGCTTTCAGAAAACTCTGAGCACAACACTGAGCTTTGTGTCCATTTGCTGCCTGGTCTGACTTTTGGGTTATCTTTACTTGGTTTTCCTATTTGGTCCAAAATGCTGTTTTGTATTTCATCCTTGGTAAGGTGAGGGGTACAGGGTCAAACTTTGCAAGTGGCATTTTTTCTTCCTTTTCTCAAGTTCTTCGGTGCTTTTGTGGACAAACACTAGCTTACAATAATAATATAAGCAGGAATGCTGCTACTTTCCTAAGCAGGCATTTTAAATAATGCCAGGGTAGAGCTCATCCTGAATGCACTGGTTTAAGATTCCTATTCAGTCCAGCCTTCAGACTGAGTGGCTCACCTTCTCAAAGACACAGGCAGAGGAGATGCAGAGGAAAATAAAGAGATGAAGATGGTAGATGCAAGTCGTGGGCCCTTGCAAATTTGCAAGTAACACAGGTGAAGGGGAATAGAAATGTGCTTGATGTAGACAGTGCTGACTGGGGCCCTGATTATTTCTAGGTAGAAACAAGTAAAGAACAACACTACACTTGGTTTGTAGTGTGGGTGAAATAAACTCAAAACCTGCTCTTATTTGCTTAGACTGACAAAACTCACTAGTTTCCATCATTAACTGAAAGGCCTCTTCCAACCTGGGCAATGATCAAATTATGGTTTGCTTACATTTTTCATCTGTGCAGAGTTTATGCTCAACATTGGATCTATTCCTGAGAAGATAATCATTAATTAACATAATTTATTCCTGTTCCTAGCTGGTTCAGTGCCTAACTTGATAATATCTCCCCCATTGCTCTGTCTTCCAAATAACAGTGGATGGAAGTCAGCCAAACTTCACATTTGTCCAGCAAAAGCCCTGCTTGCAGTGAAAATAGCGTGCCTTGGTCCCAGAAACCACACAGGAACCACAGGGAAAACCTAAGTCTTGTCCTGGAGCCGAAATATTGCATATCCCTTAATCCTGCTGCATTCATAGTGCCCGACTACAAAGCTGAATGATCATAACTTGCACAGTTTAACTGAAGACAAATGAGAGACTATAAATTCCTGAATTTTATGATATGACATGTAGATTTACCAGGTTGGAACATGGACAAAGGAGGTTGTATCCACTCCTCTGAGCATTGCAGGCACCACAATTCTCTGTTGTAGACAAGGGATTGCTGTATCCCATCACCACTACAAAATTCAGAGTTTAATATGCTAGCACTGTGAGACCAATTTAATATCCATTGTAGGAGTCTGGTACCATGTGAAACAGCAGGACTGATGATATCAAACAGTACAATATGCCTCTCAATTGGCAGACAATATCCTGAGCCTACTGAATAGCTAAGCTAACCTGTATCCAGTGATAAAGAAATAAAATGCTTGTGATTTTATCAAGAGTAGCTTGTGCAGCTAGATTATATTTCCTTGTTAAAGTGAGAATTTCCTGCTTTAGAAAACAACCTTTCCTGAAACCCAGACAGATCAAAACTATTGCAAGTACTGCGTCAAAACCAGATAAGCGGGGAAAAAAAAAGTGAATTTTCAAGTGGCTTGATGACAGTTCTTGCTAGGTGGCTTGGAGGAGCTGTTCCTAGGATGGGTTCTCAGAATTGGTCTTAGGATTCAACTAGTTGAGTAATTACAGGCTTGATCTCAGTGTGAAAGACAGGAGAGCACTGAAGTGATGTGCCAGTGATATAAATTGTTTGATAACTTCATTACAAAGAACAAGGGAATACTCTGCATAAAGAAAATGGACGATATTAGTAGAGCATCAAGGGTGGAATTATAAGATGAAAAAGCTGTAAATCCAGAAGCATATCAGTTCTCCAAGAAGATGTGGTAACTGATGCTCCTTTATTCGCCTTGCTGTAGTGGAGGCACAAAAGAGTTGTTCAGCAGTGCACAAACCTCCATTTAAGTCTCCCTCTCTGACATGCACGTGGACATTCTCTGAAGCGCTGCTGCTGGCTGCATTACTCCCAGCAGATCTCTTCAGCTCAGTTTAGCCACTCTTTTCTCTTAGCAATTGAAATAATGGTCTTTTCCCTGGGTAGCAACATTATATTCTCATGACTAGGTAAAAAGTGAAGGTCTAATGGCCAAATAGTATTTGTCAGTAGTGGTCCCTTTGAGCATTAAATACTTAACAGAGTGATTTGCTTTTCAGATGAACTGGCTCTGTGCCCTGAAAGCACTTTGTTTCTAGCACCTTGAGAACATTTTGGCAGCCATTTATGAAAAAAGCAGAGATTTGCCATCTCCAGTGCCTCCAATCACTATAATGTTTATACTGTCGTCGAGTACTTGCAAGAATGCTATATTTCCTGCACATATTCATCTCTGTCTTTCACAAGTATGGCCTTTGAGAAAAGCCCAACTGTCTCCAATACCAAAGATCAGAAGCTCACAGCATGTGTGGCCGACTGGCAGTTGTTCTAAAGTTTAATATCTATTTCTTTGACACTACTGCTTTCCTCATTTCTTATCATACAGGTAACTCATTATTTTACTCTGTTGTATTCTGAAAAAAAAAAGAAACTCAAAAGATTTTCTAACCTGTCATATTATGTCTGAAAAACACATTTAACAGCTACAAAGTCATCCCTGTCAGCAGCTAGAAATGTGTCAGTCACTGCTGCTGTTTCTATTGCTGAACCACATACTGATGGCTCTCTGCAAGCAGAATCCTTAGCAGAGAAGGCATCACAGTCAGAATCAGCCCTCCCTGTAAATTAGTAATAATGCCTTGTGTTCTCTTAATGCCTTTCACCAAAGGGACATGTGGACAGCTTCACTGAGAAATGGTGCATATTTCAAAGAGCACATTGGGCTCTTACAACAGAATAGGCTAGGAAGTATGATTAACTGTATAATGTTTAAGTGAAATTACATCTTTAATTTCAAGTAGTTGGAATTCAGAGGAGATGATATTTACCCAGGTTGTTCGAGTTAGCACCTCTAACACATGGGCTTCTGAAGAAGGTCCCAGTTTAATTTAGAACCTCTGACAACAGCTACACTAAAGTATAAACTCAGATTTTTACCTCCTGACAGTTTTTCTCAGGGACTATCTCAGAGTATGATCCTCAACATCACTGATTTGTGTCATGGAAGGCAATATAAGCATAACACAATATTCATTATCTAAATGGTATGTTGTTCTTACTGAAAGAATTGGGGTTTTTTGTTCGTTTGTTTTGAACTTCATGTTCTATTAAGACCTAAAAGCAGAGTGTGACATCGCAAGCAATGGTGAGTTCCCCTCTCAAGGAGAAGCCTAGTCTGTAGAGTGCCTCGCTTCTTAAATGATAAACTTCAGAAAGCCATTTTGCTCTGCCCTTCCTAGGTCAAGAACATCCTGCTACACTATTTCTTGAGCAGCTGGGACAGTCATTTCATATTATTTTCATGTTTTTGCTCCTCACTTAGCCAGCACATGAAGCATTTGCAATTGGAAAGAGGTTAATTTTTAGTTAGCAGGGTTAGAAATCACCACAGTCTGTATATTGTAAAGAAAAGCTCAAAGCCAGATGCACATGTTGGAAACGGTGTGTGTGAGTAACTATGGTAAATCTCAAACTGTGTTGCGATTACCTCGATAGTAACAGCAGGTAAAAACTGGACCTAAACGGAGCCTGTTTTTCTGCTGAGAACCCATGGGTACCCTAATGACAGTGGTTCTTAAGTGGGAATACACCCTTTCTCTACTGGAACAACAATACAAAAGTATTCAAATAAATACTGATAGGGATTTGGTGTTTAAACTGTACTAACATGGATGTGGCTTTCAACACTGAGAGGTCTGGAAAGTTCAGGACACTTCTCCAGCTGAGAAGTGGTGTGATTTACAGCGCCAATTTACAATAGTCAGTTGGATTACAATTTTATTTTTGCCTTTTCAGGCTTTACCAGTATGTTGAAATTAAACTATGTATTAATTTATTGTTATCCCTTTGTTAGCAGCAGGAGATGCCAGAGCATTGCTGGAACCTGGTGCAGACAGTTTGCTTTTCACTCTGTATACATGGGGTTTGGGCACTGGCGTCACAAAGATATGTCTAGCTGCTCTTTCCAGAATGTCAGACCCAACAAAACAATGCAGGGTAACAATCTAGTCAGAGAGAAGATTCCTTTAGTATGTGCCACATCTCCTTCAAAGAACTATCAAACCCAAAGCTAAGAAAAAGGAAATATTTAACAAATTTCTTGTTGACATGGACAGTGAGATCAAGTGCACTCTCAGCAAGTTTGCCAATGACACCAAGCTGTGTGATGTTGTTGATACAGTGGGGGGAAAGGGAGGCCACCCAGAGGAAACTTGACAAGCTTAAGAGGTGGGTGTGTGTGAACCTCATGAGGTTCAACAAGGCAGAGTGCAAGGTCCTGCATCTGGGTCAGGACAGCGCCCATTATCAATACAGGCTGGGGATGAAAAGATCGAGAGTAGCCCTGCCAAGGACTTGGGGGCACTGGTGGATGAGAGGGTGGACACGACCCAGCAATGTGCACTTGCAGCCCAGAAAGTCAATTGTATTCCGGCTGCATCAAAAGGAGAGTGACCCACGAGGGAGGTGATTCTGCCTCTCTACTCCATTACAGTTAATGGATCATGTTCTGATACTTCACTTGTATTACAACAGCTATGTAGGAGATATTTTTTCAAGTGTTGGAGGAGGGGAATTTTCTCTTCCTATTAAAGTGACTATCAAAAAAAGAAAATTTCCAGAGGAACTGATTTTAGAAGAGAGATTTTTCACAAAAGATTTGGGCAACTTAACAGAAAATACTTTAAAGATGTCATTTCTGGTTTTGAGCAAAGGAGAAGATGTACTGACTGCCCACAGCTCAACAGGAGACCCAGATCCACTCTTGCTCTTTTTGGCCAACTAAGAGTTTAATATCTTTACAAAGTGGAGCAGTTCCAGAAAAAAAAGATGTAATGAAAGAGCCCAATTCACTACAGTTTATCCCCCAGGCACTTGCTTAAGAAGGAAGATGTCTCTTTCAAAATCCCTTATCTGTGCTCCCCATTCCCAGGCAGATTTATCCTCTGTGTGTGCATTTGCTCTATGTTTTGTTTTCTTGCTTTTGTTAAAAATGTCAAGACTCTTTACCAATTTTTCTCTGAAACTGGAATTTTGTCTTCTGACCAACTTTGTTAATTTTGAAAAATGTTGTGCTTAAAGTTAATCATGTCACCTTTGAACTTGTGTACCATCACTTTCGCCACTACTATAGAACATAAAGCGCTGTGCAGAATTGCATGTGACAGTTTTGTGCAGCAGGGAGCAAAGGCTCATGGCAGGATGTCAGGGCAGGAATAAGTGAAGGGGAAATGAGCGGATGTGAGTTCTGGAAGGGAACATAATGCTGCTAAGGGAAGCAGAGGAGAAACGCTGCTGCTGGGAAGAAAGGAAGGTTGAAGAAGGATAAATGCTGACGTTGGGATGGAAGGAAGAAAAGAAGGGAAAAAGAGGGGTTCAATTTCCCAAGAGAGAAAAAGGTTGCAAACCAAACAATAAATAAGGATTCCTGCCTGAGTCAGGTATATGCCCGGGTTATGAGAGCTTTCTCTGGGATTTTCATTTAAACTGTTAGAAAATTTAGACAGTTTACACAGTATGGATCCTTATTTTACCCAACTTCAAAATAGTCCAAAATCTGAAATTGTTTGATTCTTATGTTTAAAGTCAAACTTCTCTTTGATTTTTTAAAATTATTTGACCACTCCATTTATTCTAAGGAAAACTTTATTAATTTGTTTGATTTAACACTTTTTAAAAACCATAGACAAATGTGCAGTGGAAACTGCTTAAGCTGTCTGCCGTGATGCATGATGCAAAGTGTAGCAGAACGAAACTCCAGATGTCTTATACTGTATAAACTGTGGTATGATTTGAATGCCAATTTGTAGACTAAATGTATTGTAGAAGAGAACAATTTGCTGTCTTCTTACATTTCTAAAAAAGACTATTTCCAAAACGTTGCAGGAAACACCTACACAAAACTGACTTCACTTTGTTACTTCTACTTCCTTCTGGGAAATTTCCCTTTTTGCTGAGCCAACTGACTGTAATTTCTGGGCTATAGGGTGACTCTTTTAATTAAAAAAAAAAGTTTCTCAGAAGAGTGATGTAAGCAGAAGGTGAGAGCACCCAGTTGTCTTATGTGACCTGCCTGTACGTGCTGCTTTTAAAAAAATGTGCTTTCAATAAATTAAAACTTTTGTGACCAGTATCCCAGCCATTCAAGAACTGCATTCATGTCTAATTCATTCTGGCTACTTTAACCAGGTTGGAATAGCATCATTTTGAAAATGAACTTGCAACACGGAGGACAAAAAAAAAATAAAAAAAAAAAAACCAACAGAACACAGCTACTGAGAAAGCTTTTAACTCTTAAACCGGTGCCCTTGTTCTTGTAAATGGCTATTCCAAATTCTCCATCTTATTTGAGCTTGCTATTTACTGTAAATCTCTGCACAGATTGAAGGCTTGTAAGCAGATAACTGCTTTCACTTGTCTATATCTGCCCATAAGTAATAGACCCAGATCCTCATGACTTGGAAATTTTAGCATTTACTGGAACAAAAAAAAAATATCCTTTCCCAGGAAAAGAAAATTAAATAAACAAATGGATCTGTCTTCATCCTAATGCATGGACACATCAGAAACCTCTGATGAAAATATTTGCTGATTGTTTTGTAAAATACAAAAAATCTGGGAGGAAAGTGATGAAGGCTCCATGTAGGATTGTCCCCTAGTAATGTGTAGGACAGACATACATGGATAATGTCATTTATGCAAAGGGAAATGTATTTTACATCTCTGACAAGATGCTAACAAATCTATATATAAGTTTTCATATATGGATGTGTATACATGTGCATGTCTGTATATACATCTATGTGTGTATAGAGAGAGAGGAGATAGAATTTCCACAAAGCAATTATTTCCTGGTCACCTTTAGTGCCTCAAACCATTTGCTTGTCCTTTTGCCATATATTCTGGGAGAAAGTGGCCTATGTGCACTCCCAGCACTAGAAGGACCAGGCATAATAAAACTCTCTAGGTGATGCCAAGGAGAACGTCCATCTGTGAGCTGGTCTTGAGCAGGTAAAACAGGATCGTGCACGAGGAGCATGTGAGAGGGCTCCCCAGAGTACAAACAATGTCTGGAGAGTTTGTTTTAGGTGACTTAGTCTGAAGAAAAGAAATAAGAAATTCATCCTTGAGTTCAGGTATTACAGACTCAGATGAGAGCATTATAATAAATAACCAGATGACACTAGGCTGGTTGTAAGGTTCACTGGCTGAAGTTCAGCCTTGAACTCAATCTGTACAGTTACAAAGGCTAAAATTTGACTTGGAGCATATTTTGTGTCCCAGAACCAAGTTTGCTTGCTGTGATAGGTAAGGGAACACGTATGGCATAAATTTCTTTCCAATCTCCTAATTTCACACCTAGGAAAACAAACCTTTCACAGACCTTTCCCTCTGGAGAATGAAGCCAGAAGAAAAGGGTGTGTCAATGAAATGTTTGTTAAGCAGGCTATCAGTGAGCAAATTATTCATCTCTGCTGATAGGTCTGTAAGACCTCATCTGCCATACACTGTCATTACTCTGCTGATGCTGACTTGGACAGCACTGGGAGCATTCGGTTCAGCTGAGGCTCTAAACTGTGCTGTTAGTTGCACTACTTTTTTATGTCCCTTCATCTGGATGTTTGCCTGGTGTGTTTTTTTCCACAGTCTAGCAGGTAGGACCAGGAGCACTGCTCTGCAGACACTGCCATATACCGTCTGTGTTACACTGATGGCCAGAGGCTTTGGGTATAATCAAAGTGCAAAAGTCTTGCAAGCAGAGGGACAAGCTATGCCTCAAGGAGCTTATGATCTAAACAGAAGCCAAATGTAATACAGAGAGTGTAGAATATAACTTATTATAGAGAAAGACTGCTGGAGAAAGAGGTGAGAGGTGTAGGCAGAGCTGAGAGAAAAGCTACCAACAGGTACTGCAATATTTCTGTCTTCCTACTTACCTATTTAAGGATCAGGTCCCACACTTGAATTATGAAAGCATAACAGTTGCTTTCTGTAAAAATGAAACACTTCCTCTTTACTGGCCTGCCCATGCTTTGCATGAGGAAAGTGGCTTGGGTTGTTGCTGTGCTCCATGGGTTCGTGTAGAGGGATCACAACATCCTTCTGGAAGAAAACCTGCTGTTCTTCTTTTATGACCCATGACACTTCAGAGCAGCAGCCCTTCAGTCAGTCAGTCAGACAGCTGACAGGTAATCTTACAGCCAAGGCAAAGGGACAGACCGCCTCCAGACATCGGGTTCAGGGTCCCAAAGAGCTTACCTGCAGTGCACTCCCTTCTACCAAAGCAGGAACAATGCAGAAGGAAAACCAACTATGGCCAGTTCTGCCTCTGGGCATGTACATTAATGTTAAAAAGACCTGAACCTCTAATCACAGCTCACTCACTGTTTTTTGTGGATTTTAACAGTAATCTCAGATAACACAAGGGTTAAAAGTGGATTTCTGCATTTTGACAGCTCCATTCTCTGCAAATTACCCATAGTCTGAAGTATCCCTTTGTCTGCAACACTATCACCACTCTGGTATACCTTAGGGTGCAAAGCTCAGTGCTAATGAATCTGCAAACCTGGATGATCAGATTTGTTTTCAGGGATCACACAAACCAGCCCAACCTTGTTGAATCAAGTTGAGGATTTAACATGTAGGAGAGTTAAATATAGCACAGCAGCAAAAGAAAGTAAAATCCACCTTTTCAAGGAACATCAAGAGTCCTGAAGTATTTTGATGAAGTTTGATACAGCAGTTTTGCCATGATGTTTGAATGCTTTGGACTTGCTTATCATCAGATTGAAGACACATGCTTTCAGGAGGCAACTTTACTCCTTACATTTCTCTGGTCTGTATTCCATTTGCACCTGTTCTCCAGTATTTAACTCCTCAGTGGGGTGTTGGACCATGACTAGGGTTCCTCAGACCCAGTTCATTAGCTTTACTTCTAAATAAATAAGGTATCACCAACATGGTGATCGCTATCAGTTACAACTTTATCTGTATGAAGACAACTTGCAGAGCACAAATTCAACGTGTTGCTCCAGTCCTCTCATCCTCTGTCCTTCCCCACTGCAGTTGCACCTACCTACCTCAGGGCTGTGACAGTTCTGGGATGCCCTCTCCTCCCTCCTATCCCTGCTCGTGGGCACACAGCCGAGGGGAGAAGCTGGTTGAGCCATCTGCCTGCCACCCACTGGGTTTGTGAGCGAGTACCCAAAGACTGCGCTGTAGGGTGTGATTCTTTCGTAGCCACCCGCTAACCCAGAGCCACCCCGATTACAGAGGGCTGGCAAAGGACAGCTTTTGTCTCCACTTCAAAGTAGTCTGTTACTTTACAGCTGTGTGTCAGCCAGGCAGACACATAACTTTTCAGCTCATTGAGTGAAGTATGCTAAATGCAAGAAGGAAGGAAGACAAACCTTTAGATAAGGTAGGGGAAACTCAGCTGCATAGAACACTGAGAGGGAGTTTTAAAAAAACATGAGTGACAAGAGAACAAGGCTTATGTGTAATTTTAAGGAGAAGAAAAAGTTTTACCTAAAAGACATTTTTCTCTTTTTTTTTTTTTTTTTTTTTTAACTTCATATTGATTAGCATTGCTAATGAGTTCAGGTGTACTTCTGTTGTTAATTTGGTTACTGTTTGCTGATAAGTTTTCCTGGACTTGCAATATGCTCTTTTTTTTTTTTTTTTTTTCCTACTGTAACTTTGAAAACAGTGGAATTTAGGCATCTAAGAGATTTTTACCCCCTTCTTTCCATGAAAAACAGACTATCAAACACTGAGTAGGGTCTTCATAATGAATATGTTAAAATTCTCCGAAATTCCTTCTGTTTTCTACCTGAGAAAATACTTTAAATATTACCTAACCATGAGAATTTTTAAAGCTGTTTTCCTGTGCAAGGATGAGATGCTCTTTTCAGGAAGCCTTAACTCCGTAGGAAAAGCTGTTCTTTTATTAGATTGTTGGTACAAAATGTTCAGGTAACTCTGAGTAACTCAATTAATCTTGTTCTAGCATGTACTCAGAGGCCCAGTGGAAAACCTGACAAAGATTTGCTGGAAGTATCTGTGCTCTGGCTATTTCAAGGTTTTTATTAAGTTGGGTGCATTTATCCTTTCTCTTTGTGTTTTCACTATCCATACTGAAAACAAGACAAATATATTTGGAAGTCTATCAATGATCCTGAAGTGTTAAGATGCTTTCCCAATTTTTTTCTTGGTGATTGCACATTCTCAGAGAGCAACAGACAAGATAAAAACCATATGACTGATATTACTCAATATGATGACACTTCAGTACTAAAGACTCAGCTGTAAAAAGAGGGGGTTTTTTCCATCTTCTAGCTTCTTAAGAAAATATGTACAGTTGTTTATGATAAAAGTATACTCCTATCTTAGGAGATATACTCCTATCTTAGGCATCTGTAAGATTACACACAGTTTATAAAAACAGGAATTCTAATGCCAAACTATTTGAACAAGTTTGACTTTATGGCTGTTTACTATTATTACCCTAGAACAGCTTCTTAGGATACTGAGTAGTGAAAAATGAAAAGCTAGAAGAGTAACATATATTTCAACCTTTCCTCTTTTTGTTATATGATTCTGATTACTATCCCAGATCTAAGTTTTCTTTATGTTTATCAGCATCTTGTAAGTCATGCTCCTACTGCAATTTTTTCTTTGCACACAGATGTTAGAAAGAACCTAATAGTGTAGCTTAAAGGTCATGTGAACCTTTCTTCTTCTTTATAATACAGGTAAAAACTTTAAAGGTTTAGCCTTTGTCATTCAAACCGTGCAGAGACAGGTTAGCAGCGTAAGGTACACACCCATACACACTCTCACATCCTGCCCAACAAAGTTTACAACCAAAATAGTAAACAGAGAGAAAATTATCAGTATGTACAGAAAATAATTGCCTCTGGTTTCTCCCTACTATTTTGCAGGTAATTTCTTCAGCTGAAAAGAAAGTCAGCTGCTTGTACTTTCTGTGTGGTATTTTTGTGTGGTGAAAGAAACTGTTCCCATGGTGTGATTACAGACATGAAATGTTTTCTGGACAGGAGAAATCCTTACCCTCCCTTAGCCTGTAGACTAGATAGTATCTGTGGCAGGTGAAGCACCCTGTGTTTTTGATACGTTGGGTAATTTGAAATAAAGCATTTTTCTGTAAACTCTACAGCTATGCAAACCCTGAAAAGTTATAAAATTACATTAGCAATAATTATTTTTCTCCTCCATGTTCCTGGAACAATAATAACATCTGATCTTTTGTCACTGAACCAGAAACATATTAAGAATTCAATTAGTGGTTTACAAGAAGAAATAAACTACACTGATTTTAAATAATAAGAAACTTTCAGATGAAAGAGAAGTGTAAAAACATACCTTGACTGTAAAGTCACTACTGAGCAGATACAAATGAGTGAAGTGCAACACGTCTCTGGGAACAGCCAAGCTCCTTCTACAGTATGAATGAGTCTAACTTCTGGTTTTACTGCCCCTCCCTGAACATAGCAGACTCATCCCTCTGCTGATGACATCATATTCCTGGATTTTCTCCCATACTATATTTTAAAAGCAACGTTTATCTACTGTACCCAGCATGAGACTGCTGATATTTTAATATGGGTGGTAAACAACACAAACGCAGCTAAAATACTGATGTGCCCCAGTATGTGTATAAAACAGTCATGTGTTTGCACAACAGTTTCCAAAATTGTGCATGAACTTGTACTCACAAACACACAGTTTTTATCCTTATTTTGGCAAATGACATGTGTGTATTTTATTTTATTGGTGTTAGACACAATCAAGAGCTAAACAAGTCAGCTTTCTGGAGGATTTGGATCTTTAATACAGAAAACATAAAATGTCTTATTTACAGCCTAGGATACTTTTTTTTCCGTGGGAAAAAATCACTGTTTGTATTTCTGAAAGACACTGCTCTTCCTCTCCCAAAATTGCTGACTACTTGATCTACTGAGAATCCAAGTACCACTTAAAGATTTAAATTGGACCAAAGTTTCTTCAAGTTTATGGATGAAATTTCTATGTGAATCAGAATTATAGCCAAAGAGTGAAGCAGAGCCT
Source organism: Myiozetetes cayanensis (assembly GCF_022539395.1). Lineage (NCBI taxonomy): Eukaryota > Metazoa > Chordata > Aves > Passeriformes > Tyrannidae > Myiozetetes > Myiozetetes cayanensis. The sequence goes on from NW_026087853.1 coordinate 12,390,626, forward strand.
TTTACTTACTACACTGACTTTTATTCTGGATTTCAGATAATTATCAGAGAACTAATTTTAGACTTATTGTTAGTGGAATAGCTGTTTTTCCTCTAATATTTATGCAATTTAACTGAAAACTGAAATGGCAACCGTGGTTGCAGAGTTACTCACAAAGGACACGTTCATTCAGAGTAAAGTGAACAGAGCAAAGAACAGTTCACTGTCTTAGTTTGCCACAAAATTCTAATTCTGAAAGTGAACGATTCATGAAAAATGCTGGTCTATATTGTGACCATTAGTATCTACTAGGGAAAATAGTTGGCTCCCGCTCTCCACTGGTTCCTCATTTACAGTTCTAGTGCAATATACTCACTTGGTGTGTGTTCCAACAGGAATTGCTACTCTGCTTTTCAGTCATTTTCTTCTTCTTTTCTGGAATCTGTAATAATAGCGGCTCTTCTAAAGAAAGAAATACATTTTATTTCTTTATTGCAACTAGTTGAGTCATGCTCCACCATCAGCACTACCTTCCCTTCGTCTGTCCCTACTTTCCCTGCACCAGTTCCAGTTTGATTGTGTAATCTCAAGACTCACAATCACAAAGATCTTCATTCCGCATTTTTCTTTCCGTTCTACTTTTAACTCTTTCTGTACCCAAATAAATATTTTGGGACTATCTCTAGATTTTACTTTTTTGGTTGGTCATGGATTTAGTATTAAAGGTTAACAGAATTTTGCAAATACAGTGCAACAAAATTCTGATTAGATTTTAAGACACGTTTTATGTGTTTATAGGAGGGATGCCACCGGCTCATTTGTAGTGATGTAATAAAATCCAGCTATATCCAGATCTACTCAGCTGCACTGAGGAATGCAGAACACTTCTGGAAGAGCGAGGAGCACTCTACAGTCTCTTCAGGAGGTTGAGCCAGGTGTTGCCAGCACTCAGTCTGGTATGGAGACTTGCTGAAGAGTGAAATAAATGCATGCAGTCATCTTAAAAGCTTTAGAGAGGCAAAGCTCTGCAAAGCAGAAACCATTAGTGCTTTAGGGATGTGAGGGAGGTGACAAACACATGGCCTCATGCACAGTTCAGTTACTTGATCATTCGTAATATTTCAGTCAAAGTCTCTTCAAATTAAAGTATCACGACAGACAAAGGGTGAGACCTTCAGTATTTTAGCATAAAGATGGAACAGCTCAAACTCAAGTGTATGAGAGAAATATACCCTATCTTGCCCCCATCATTTTCTGCTTTTGTAATAAACTATTGTCTGGGCAGATGCAAGACGTCACTGCTGAGTGGCATAACCTGTAACTGTGAAAACTTCCACAGAATTATCAAATAGCCTGAGTTGGAAGGGAACCACAATGATCATCAAGTCCAACTCCTGGCCGTGTGCAGGACACCCCAGGAGTCACACCATGTGCCTGAGAGCATTGTCCAAATGCTTTTTGAAGTCTTTCAGGCTTAATGCTGTGACCACTGGGAAGCCTGTTCCAGTGCCCAACCACCCTCTGGGTTGAAAAACCTTTCATTGATATCCAACCTAATCCTCCCCTGACTCAGCTTCATGCCATTTCCTCGAGTTCTGTCACTGGTGACAAAGTGAAGAGATCAGTGCCTGCCCCTCACAAGGATTTTGAAGACCTCAGTGAGGTCTCCCTTCAGTTTCCTCTTCTCCAGGCTGAACACACCAAGTGACCTCAGCCACTCCTCATATGGCTTTCCCTCAAGGTCCTTCACCATTTTTGTTGCCCTCCTTGGATGCTCTAATAGCTTAATGTCTTTCTTATATTGTGGTGCCCAAAAGTGCACACAATATTTGAGGTGAGGCTGCCCCAGGGCAGAGCAGAGCAGGACAATCCCCTCCCTTGATCAGCTGGTGATGTTTTGCCTGATGCCCCCTGGACATGGTTGGCCCTCCTGGCTGCCAGGGCACTGCTGACTCATATTCAACTTGCCATTGACCAGAACTCCCAGGTCCCTTTCCACAACATTTCTCTCCAACCTCTCATTCCCCAGTCTGTACAGACATCCAGTACTGCCCCATCCCAGGTGCAGAATCCAACATTTTTCCTTGTTGAACTTTTTATGGTTGGTGATTGCCCAGTCCTCTCATTTGCCAAGATCTCTCTGCAGGGCCTCCCTGCCCTCAAGTGAGTCAACACCTCCTCACAATTTAGTGGTGTTGTTAAACTTGCTTAGTATCCCTTCCAGTCCTGCGCCCAAGTCATTAATGAAGATGTTGAAGAGCACTGGGCCAAGAACAGAGCCCTGTGGAACCCCACTAGTCACTTGACGCTATCCTGATGTTACCCTATTTTGCTATAATTCACTGTGAGCCAATTGCTCGCCCATCACGTACCATGGTTATCCAGCCGTGTGCTGGACATTTTGTCCAGAAGGATCCCATGAGAGACAGTATCAAGAGCTTTGCTGAAATTCAAAAAAGTTACGTCTACTGGCTTTCCTAGATAACTAGGTGGGTTACTCTGTTGTAGAAGGAAATCGGGTTCTACAAGCAGGACTTTCCCCTCATGAAGCAGTACTGGCTGTGACCAGTGACAGAGTTGTCCTCCAGGTGTTTTTCAGTACTTCCCAGAACAATATTTTCCATGACTTTACCAGGCACTGAAATGAGACTGATAGGCCTGTAGTTTCCAGGATTCTCTACCTTGAAAATCGGGACAACATTCACAAGCTTCCAGTCAGCTGGGATTTCTCCAGATTCCCAAGATCAATTCCCAGCTATCATTGAGAGAGATTTTGGGATGACATCAGCCAGATCTTTGAGGATTCTTGTATGAATCCCTTCAGGCCCCATAGATTTGTAGGGATTCAGATGGAGTAGCAGATGCAGAAGCTGAGGGTCAGCTGGGAGTTGATCATTCTTGCAATCCTCCAGCTCAGGGCACTGAGACCCCCTTGGTCCACCATCTGTGTTGAAGACAGAGGCAAAGAAAGCACTAAACCCCTCTGCCTTGTCTCTATCCCTGTTTGTGAGGTGAGCATCCTCATCGTGTAACAGGCAAATGTTTCTACACTGCCTTATGCCATTAATATCTTTGAAAAAACTTTCTATTCTTTCTGATTCACCTGTCACCTTACCTTGGGCACACACTGAACTGGATTATGTGAAAGCATTCGTGCTCAGTCAGCATTTATCTAGGAAACTGAGAGAGAATGTATCTGAATACTGGACTCTGTTAACTCAACACAACAGTGATTAAAGAGTAAATATAAGAGGAGAACTGGTTGCCTGGCTAGTGGCTCAGGACAGCACTTTCTCGGAGAGAAAGATCTTACCATATGATTTTATTTATTGATTACTGACCTTTTACAAAAATGTTTTGCTGTTTTCTGCCCTACTGGAAATCTATGGCTGAGTTTGCATTCCAGGTTTGGAAAAAGGAAGCAGTCCCTGGCTTTTTGGCAGGTGCTTAAAGCTTTCAGTGTTTGTGTTTAAGCATGAGCCCTGGTGTGAACAGGTGACTTGCACTACTGACCATGCCAGTGAGAGAAGATACACTCAGATGAAGGACAGCTATTAAAGTCCCTCTGTGTGTCTGTACATGCTGATCAGTCTCCTAGAAGGAGCTTTTCTTGCAGCTGAGTCTGTGTATCAACTTCTCCTACAAACTCAGTGTTTTTTCAAGACTCACTAATTAGAATCAGCGACTGAAGATATTTGGGTACTTTCTCTAAATAGGATGCTGATTAATTTCCTTTTCCTTGCCCTGAACTAATCTGATCCTCCTAAATAAATTGTATCCGGCTAGTTTTCTGTCAGTTTTGAGGGTTTTGCATCATCACTGAACCTTAACTATTTGGTATGTGTTCTGGTTTAAACAACCACCCATTTTGGGCAGTTACAATTTTCTAGAATGAGAAGAACTTCTTTGTCTTCTATGTGTTTCTGGGCATTCACTCTAAATGTGTTGCATTTATTTCAAAACCTCTTCTCACTATTTTGTAAAGACATGTTCTCTTCTTTCTACAATTTAAGAATGTTGGTCCTTTCTTACTGTGAGAAGGGGTTAAGTTAATCAGGATCTAGAAGGTGCCTGAGCTACTGAAAGATTGTACAATGAGTTCAGTTCTGAAAGATCTCTAAAGAGGCAGAGCTTGACTAGGGATGCACAGAATGTCAACAGAGAAGCAAAGACAATGCTGATGGAAATATTTGCATCTTACTTACCAGGGGAAAACCCCTTTTGTTTGAAAACCAGATCCTCTATACGTGGTAATGTAGAGGTACCCATTCAGAATCAAACTTCTTCACTTCAGTGCAAGGGGCAACATTCATCTTTGGAAGAAGCATGTGGATCTCAAGCAATCCCTTTGCAAGCATATAAAGAAAACCGAAGAGAGTAATGAATGCTGTGGTGCCCTTTTAGCAGTAAAACTATCCTTAGATGAGTATCCAGTAGTTGAATTTGTTAGATGAGATGGAGGAAATTACTCTAGAATGAATAGACAAGGCAAAGAACCCTGTTTTTCTGTAGCTTTGATAGGTCTGCTCAGACTGTATCAGTAAATACTGTTGCCATGAGAATAGCCATCTGTAAGATGTGGAATCAGTGATTTTTATCTGTTTGTCCAGAAGTATTGGAGGGAATATTACTGTGACTGCAACACTTGGCCTTGCAATGTTAGAGAAGAACATCTAACATTAATCACAGTTTGGCTTCACCTCCAAGGAAGGGGTGATTTTGCTGCCCAGGCTTGACTCTTCCTCAGAACCAATTAAGGTGAGTGAGGGGTGGGTCAGGCTCGTTAGCAAGTGCTGGGGGAGGCTATATAAGAACCTCCAGGAGAACTACTCAGCCATTTGCTGCTCAGGCTTGACTCTTCCTCAGAACCAATTAAGGTGAGTGAGGGGTGGGTCAGGCTCGTTAGCAAGTGCTGGGGGAGGCTATATAAGAACCTCCAGGAGAACTACTCAGCCATTTGCTGCTCAGGCTTGACTCTTCCTCAGAACCAATTAAGGTGAGTGAGGGGTGGGTCAGGCTCGTTAGCAAGTGCTGGGGAGGCTATATAAGAACCTCCAGGAGAACTACTCAGCCATTTGCTGCCCAGGCTTGACTCTTCCTCAGAACCAATTAAGGTGAGTGAGGGGTGGGTCAGGCTCGTTAGCAAGTGCTGGGGGAGGCTATATAAGAACCTCCAGGAGAACTACTCAGCCATTTGCTGCTCAGGCTTGACTCTTCCTCAGAACCAATTAAGGTGAGTGAGGGGTGGGTCAGGCTCGTTAGCAAGTGCTGGGGAGGCTATATAAGAACCTCCAGGAGAACTACTCAGCCATTTGCTGCTCAGGCTTGACTCTTCCTCAGAACCAATTAAGGTGAGTGAGGGGTGGGTCAGGCTCGTTAGCAAAGTGCTGGGGAGGCTATATAAGAACCTCCAGGAGAACTACTCAGCCATTTGCTGCTCAGGCTTGACTCTTCCTCAGAACCAATTAAGGTGAGTGAGGGGTGGGTCAGGCTCGTTAGCAAGTGCTGGGGGAGGCTATATAAGAACCTCCAGGAGAACTACTCAGCCATTTGCTGCTCAGGCTTGACTCTTCCTCAGAACCAATTAAGGTGAGTGAGGGGTGGGTCAGGCTCGTTAGCAAGTGCTGGGGGAGGCTATATAAGAACCTCCAGGAGAACTACTCAGCCATTTGCTGCTCAGGCTTGACTCTTCCTCAGAACCAATTAAGGTGAGTGAGGGGTGGGTCAGGCTCGTTAGCAAGTGCTGGGGAGGCTATATAAGAACCTCCAGGAGAACTACTCAGCCATTTGCTGCCCAGGCTTGACTCTTCCTCAGAACCAATTAAGGTGAGTGAGGGGTGGGTCAGGCTCGTTAGCAAGTGCTGGGGAGGCTATATAAGAACCTCCAGGAGAACTACTCAGCCATTTGCTGCTCAGGCTTGACTCTTCCTCAGAACCAATTAAGGTGAGTGAGGGGTGGGTCAGGCTCGTTAGCAAGTGCTGGGGAGGCTATATAAGAACCTCCAGGAGAACTACTCAGCCATTTGCTGCCCAGGCTTGACTCTTCCTCAGAACCAATTAAGGTGAGTGAGGGGTGGAGTCGAGCTCGTTAGCAAGTGCTGGGGAGGCTATATAAGAACCTCCAGGAGAACTACTCAGCCATTTGCTGCCCAGGCTTGACTCTTCCTCAGAACCAATTAAGGTGAGTGAGGGGTGGGTCAGGCTCGTTAGCAAGTGCTGGGGGAGGCTATATAAGAACCTCCAGGAGAACTACTCAGCCATTTGCTGCTCAGGCTTGACTCTTCCTCAGAACCAATTAAGGTGAGTGAGGGGTGGGTCAGGCTCGTTAGCAAGTGCTGGGGAGGCTATATAAGAACCTCCAGGAGAACTACTCAGCCATTTGCTGCCCAGGCTTGACTCTTCCTCAGAACCAATTAAGGTGAGTGAGGGGTGGGTCAGGCTCGTTAGCAAAGTGCTGGGGAGGCTATATAAGAACCTCCAGGAGAACTACTCAGCCATTTGCTGCCCAGGCTTGACTCTTCCTCAGAACCAATTAAGGTGAGTGAGGGGTGGGTCAGGCTCGTTAGCAAGTGCTGGGGGAGGCTATATAAGAACCTCCAGGAGAACTACTCAGCCATTTGCTGCTCAGGCTTGACTCTTCCTCAGAACCAATTAAGGTGAGTGAGGGGTGGGTCAGGCTCGTTAGCAAGTGCTGGGGGAGGCTATATAAGAACCTCCAGGAGAACTACTCAGCCATTTGCTGCCCAGGCTTGACTCTTCCTCAGAACCAATTAAGGTGAGTGAGGGGTGGGTCAGGCTCGTTAGCAAGTGCTGGGGGAGGCTATATAAGAACCTCCAGGAGAACTACTCAGCCATTTGCTGCCCAGGCTTGACTCTTCCTCAGAACCAATTAAGGTGAGTGAGGGGTGGGTCAGGCTCGTTAGCAAGTGCTGGGGGAGGCTATATAAGAACCTCCAGGAGAACTACTCAGCCATTTGCTGCTCAGGCTTGACTCTTCCTCAGAACCAATTAAGGTGAGTGAGGGGTGGGTCAGGCTCGTTAGCAAGTGCTGGGGAGGCTATATAAGAACCTCCAGGAGAACTACTCAGCCATTTGCTGCCCAGGCTTGACTCTTCCTCAGAACCAATTAAGGTGAGTGAGGGGTGGGTCAGGCTCGTTAGCAGAGTGCTGGGGAGGCTATATAAGAACCTCCAGGAGAACTACTCAGCCATTTGCTGCCCAGGCTTGACTCTTCCTCAGAACCAATTAAGGTGAGTGAGGGGTGGGTCGGGCTCGTTAGCAAGTGCTGGGGGAGGCTATATAAGAACCTCCAGGAGAACTACTCAGCCATTTGCTGCTCAGGCTTGACTCTTCCTCAGAACCAATTAAGGTGAGTGAGGGGTGGGTCAGGCTCGTTAGCAAGTGCTGGGGGAGGCTATATAAGAACCTCCAGGAGCGTGAGCGAAGTTCGCTCACGCACCCCCACAGGAGTAGACTAACAGGGTGTGGCACAACAATTTCAAGGCATTTCAAGCCTGCAGGGCACGACCAGCTCCCTTTTCTTGTAGGTGAGTGTGCTTTCTAAAGCTAACAATGGTTTCCAGAAAAACAAAAACTGTTACTGCTGTTAATACTAGGAGTGTGTTTGCTCAGACACTCCCCTCGAAGAAGGATGCAGCCACCCAGGTCTCTGGGTGTGCTGAGTGTCTGAGCCTGACGTTGGTACCGGAGGATGGTGTAGGAGGTAGCTGTGTACGATGCGAGCAGGTGAGTGATTTGCTGTGCCTTGTAGCAGAACTTAAGGAAGAGGTAGAGAGATTAAGGTGCATTAGGGAGAGTGAAAAAGAAATTGACTGGTGGAGTCAAACCCTTTTAAACCCTAAGGAAGTCCAACAGGAGACGGCGAAGCCCTGCCTCTCCTGCCATAAGACAGATGGAGCAGACCAAAATGATGGGGGGGAATGGAAACAGGTCCCTAATGGGAGAGGTAGAAGAATTCTTTCTAGACCCCCATCACCCCTCAGGGTGCCCTTGAAGAATAGATACGAGACTCTGGACCCAGACAGTCAGGTAGAGGACAGCCAAGATGATCCCTCTAGAGAGCCTCCTTGTTTGGCCCCGTCCAAAAGACGGATTACAACCACAGGTATAAAAAAAAAAAGAAGGGTAGTTGTAGTCGGTGACTCCCTTTTGAGGGGAACTGAGGGCCCTATATGTCGCCCAGACCCATCCCAGAGAGAAGTATGCTGCCTTCCTGGGGCCAGGGTGAGGGATATTAGTAGGAGACTTCCTGAGTTAATTCAGCCCTCAGACTATTATCCTCTGGTGGTAGTCCAGGCTGGCAGTGAGGACATTAATCAAAGAAGTGCCAAGATAATTAAAAAAGACTTTAAAGCACTGGGTCAGTCAGTTCAGGGGACAGGAGCACAGGTGATATTTGCCTCAGTTCCTGTACTATCTGGGATGGATGAGGAGTTAAATAAAGAGAGGAGTAAAAAAGCCCAACTCCTCAACAGATGGCTAAAGAATTGGTGCCACCATCAAAATTTTGGTTTCTTTGACCATGGGGCAAACTCCATGGTACCTAGTTTCTTAAAATCAGATGGGATTCATCTTTCTAGGAAGAATAAGAGGACTGTAGCCCATAAGTTAGCGAGGCTGATTAGGAGGGCTTTAAACTAGGTTTGAAGGGGGAAGGGGTTGAAACCGGGCTCTCCAGTGATCAGCCTAAGGATGGAAAGCCTGAGTTAAGAATTAAATCAACAGCCCACCTGAAGTGCATGTACACTAATGCACGCAGTATGGGCAACAAACAAGAGGAGCTGGAGGCAATTGTGCAGCAGGAAGGCTATGATGTAGTCGCCATCACAGAAACATGGTGGGATGACTCGCATGTCTGGAGTGCTGCTATGGAAGGCTATAAGCTCTTCAGGAAGAACAGGCAGGGGAGGAGAGGTGGAGGGGTGGCTTTATATGTTAGAGACTCTCTGGACCCTGTTGAACTTGAGGTCAGCAACAATAAGGTTGAGTGCCTGTGGATCAAAATCAGGGGGAAGACCAACAAGACTGACATCATCATGGGTGTCTGTTACAGACCGCCCTACCAGGATGATGAAGGGGATGAATTATTCTACAAGCAGCTGGCGGATGTCTCAAAATTGTCAGCCCTTGTCCTTGTAGGTGACTTTAACCTGCCGGATATCTGCTGGGAGCTCAATACTGCAGAGAAGAGGCAGTCTAGGAATTTCCTGGAGTGTATAGAGGACAATTTCCTTCATCAACTGGTAAATGAACCTACCAGGGGTAAGGCCCCGCTAGACCTGCTGTTTACAAACAGAGAGGAGCTGGTGGGAGATATAGTGGTTGAAGGCCGCCTAGGAAATAGTGATCATGAAATAATAGAATTTTCAATACTCAGAGATTCAAGGAGAAACAACAATAAAACCTCTACGCTGGACTTTCGGAGGGCAGATTTTGACCTATTCAGAAGTCTAGTCCAGAGCATACCCTGGGAAACAACCCTTGAAAACAAGGGAGTCCAGGAGGGATGGATGTGCTTCAAACAGGAAGTTTTGAGTGCACAGGAACAGGCCATACCGGTGTGCCGAAAGGCAAGCCGGCGGGGAAGACAACCAGCCTGGTTAAACAGGGAGATTCTGAAGGAAATCAGGGATAAAAAGAGAGTTTATCGACTATGGAAGAGAGGGCTGGCTACTTACGAAGAATTCAGGAAGACAGCTAGATCATGCAGAAAGAAAATCAGGGATACAAAAGCGCAATTTGAAGTTAAATTGGCCACTTCTGTTAGGGATAACAAAAAGTCCTTCTATAAATACATTAATAACAAAAGGAGGGGCAAAGAAAACCTCCATTCTTTGATGGACTCGGAGGGAAACATAGTTAATAGAGATGAGGAGAAGGCTGAGGTACTTAACACCTACTTTGCCTCAGTTTTTACCAGTAAGACAGGTGGCCCTCAAGGCAACTGGCCTCTGGAGCTGGTAGACAGAGAGAGGAAACCAAATAGCCCCCCTGTATTCCAGGAGGAAATAGTTAGTGACTTACTGAGCCACCTGGATCCTCACAAGTCTATGGGACCAGATGGGATCCATCCTAGGGTAATGAGGGAGCTGGCAGAAGAGCTTGCCAAGCCGCTCTCCATTATCTTCCAACAGTCCTGGCTCACTGGGGAGGTCCCACATGATTGGAAGTTGGCAAATATCACCCCAATCCATAAAAAAGGCTGCAAGGCTGACCCTGGTAACTACAGGCCTGTCAGCCTGACCTCGGTGCCTGGCAGAGTTATGGAACAGATCATCCTGTGTGCAATCACACAGCACCTACAAGATGGACAAGGAATCAGACCCAGCCAGCACGGGTTTAGGAGAGGCAGATCCTGCTTGACCAACCTGATCTCCTTTTACGATCAGGTGACTCACCTGGTGGACGAGGGGAAGGCTGTGGATGTGGTCTATCTGGACTTCAGCAAAGCCTTTGACACTGTCTCCCATAATATACTCCTGGAAAAGCTGGCAGCCCATGGCTTGGACAGGGGCACTCTGTGCTGGGTTAAGAACTGGCTGGAGGGCCGGGCCCAGAGAGTGCTGGTGAACGGGGCTGCATCCAGCTGGCGGCCGGTCACCAGTGGTGTCCCCCAGGGATCAGTGCTGGGCCCAGTCCTGTTTAACATCTTTATCGATGACCTAGATGAGGGGATTGAGTCCATCATCAGCAAATTTGCTGATGACACCAAGTTGGGAGGGAGTGTCAACCTACCAGAAGGCAGGAGGGCTCTGCAGAGGGACCTGGATAGACTGGAGAGATGGGCTGACTCCAATGGGATGAAGTTCAACAAGGCCAAGTGCCGGGTCCTGCACTTTGGCCACAACAACCCCTGCAGCGCTACAGGCTGGGGACAGAGTGGTTGGAGAGCAGCCAGGTGGAAAGGGACCTGGGGGTGCTGATTGACAGGAAGCTGAACATGAGCCAGCAGTGTGCCCAGGTGGCCAAGAAGGCCAATGGCATCCTGGCCTGCATCAAGAACAGTGTGGCCAGCAGGAGCAGGGAAGTGATCCTTCCCCTGTACTCTGCGTTGGTGAGGCCGCACCTTGAGTATTGTGTTCAGCTCTGGGCCCCTCAGTTCAGGAAGGATATTGAGGTGCTGGAGCGGGTCCAGAGAAGAGCAACCAGGCTGGTGAAGGGACTTGAGCACAAGTCCTATGAGGAGAGGCTGAGGGAGCTGGGATTGTTTAGTCTAGAGAAGAGAAGGCTTAGAGGTGACCTCATCACTCTCTTCAACTACCTGAAGGGAAGTTATAGCCAGGTGGGGGTTGGTCTCTTCTCCCAGGCAACCAACAACAGGACAAGGGGACATGGGCTCAAGCTCTGCCAGGGGAAGTTTAGGTTAGATGTTAGGAAGAAATTCTTTACAGAGAGGGTGATCAGGCATTGGAATGGCCTGCCCAGAGAGGTGGTGGATTCACCATCCCTGGAAGTTTTTAAAAAGAGATTGGACATGGCCCTTAGTGCCATGATATAGTAATTAGAGTTGGATCAGGGGTTGGACTTGATGATCTTGGAGGTCTTTTCCAACCCAATCTATTCTATGATTCTATGATTCTATGATTACCTTTACAAGGAGCTGGTATGGTTATCATGTTATCCTCATGCTAAAGCCAGGCATATCCCTGCTACTGAGTGGTCACTCTACAGCTGTTCATCAAATTTACAAACAAGCAGCATCAGAATCGCATCTCCTTCCTTGCTCCCAAACAGTTCTATCTCACCAAGCTTCTCCCAAAGGTGCCACTGCATGCTAATGAATGGGATTAGCCCAGACACACAGTGCCACAGGGTGTTATGGTTTAGGTTATTAATTTTCTGCTGTTTTGCATCAAATGTTTTTCCTTCTTTTCTCTCTAGACAACAGGTGGGACTAATTGCACCACCTAGGGCCAGGAAAATGATTAACCCCCCCCAAAAACAAACAATAGAAAACCCCCAGACTGAAATACTGGATTGTGCTTCTATCTTCACAGTTACTGAAATCCTGTAAACAATGTTACAGATGTACCTCAAATTAAGTTCCCCCATTCAGGAAGGAAACTTGCTGCTTCTCCTCAGTAAAATCAGACTCTTTTTTATTCTTACTGGAAGTGCTAAGATTGATGAGTTCCTCTCTATGCTGAGAGAACTTCGCAAAGGATGCACGTTGCCATCTATATCCAATCCTGCAAGAGCAGAAGTTATGTTGTACAAAGTAAGCAAACTTCCTATTTCTAAAATATCCTTTGGATTAAATAATAATAATAATAATGGCCAGTCTTCGCGAGCGAAGATCCGGGGAAGGTCTTTACACCTTCCAGCCTGCGCATTGGATTTTTTAGGTGAGACACAGTGTGCGCGGAACTGAGCCCACCCTTTAATCCTAAGGTTCATCTGCCGGGGCCAAGCGAGCTTGGACGGTGGCAGCGAGGTCCTTAGGACGTAGGTGGGTTGCCTTTAAGGGCTAACGAGCCCCACCTGCCCGGGAGTGGCCCTGACCGGGAATCGAACCCGGGTCTCCACGGTGATAGCGCGGCGCCTTTACCACTAGACCACCAGGGGCTCCTTTGGATTAAACATGCCCAAATTAACTGTTGTAATTCAATACTAGGTCACTTTCAATCAGAGATTAAGGAAACTTTTATTCTCCACATGTCTCCTCAGTTTCACAGGTATTTGTTAAAGCATGAGCTCCCCATGCAAATTTTGGCCACTTCATTTTTTAGGTGTTTTGTACTAGTCTTTTAAGTTCTAATAAGAGAGACATAACACAAACACAGGAAGTCTGGTCTCTTTGGTGCATGATTATGAAGTGCAGGAATAGCCATTTAAGATGGCAGGTAAGAGCTGTGTCTGTGAGGATGGCTGTGCTAATAGCAGTATTTATGAGTGCCCAAATTATGAGGGCAGGGAGGCTAGCTGTGTGATCTGCCCTTTACCAGCAGAAGGTGTAGCAGTGAAGCAGTGTGGTACGGTAGGGACTGTCAGAATTTGGCAGTTTGGTAGGGAAATAATAGGAGAGCTATGTCCCCTATGATTCTTTGCAGCCTGCCTTCCCTGCAAGTGGTGATGGATGGATGAAAAGGTCTCATTCTCATATGCCTAAATAGCAGTGTGGAGCATTTTCTGCACAAACTCAAACAGCCTGTGTTTTCTGTGAAAATCAGCCAAATAAAGGCTGCTATGATTACAGTTGGGATGCTGTGATGATTGGTATGTTTATATTTTATTTATTATTTTTATTTTAAAAAGAAAAGCTAATGGATTTTCAGTCAAAAGCAGCATATACCTCAGGGAACAATACATGTTGTTTATGCCTGGGTCTTGTATTGTTTATATGAAAATTCTACTGACTTCCCAGATTTGGTGAACTGCAGCCTAGTAGGATAATGCAGATGGACAGGCAGTCTTTATAGACATTGATGCCTTAGAATTTTTAGGATTTTTAGTTTTTTGTAGATTTTCATGTAGCTGGAGTTTTCCTTCACTTTAGACGGTTACTTTCTCAGAGTCTGTGTGTCACCTTCCTGAAGCTTCGGTTTAACTGTCTTCTAAGCAAGGCAATAGATTTTTAGCAAGAATATTCTGTTGGGATGTGCACCTGGACCAGAATAACAAGAGATATTGTAGACAAAACAAGCCAGAAGGCTCAAGACCCTTGGAGGGACTCCAGTGGGGCAGTTCTAAGGGTGGTACATGGACAAAAGAGGTCTTAGGATTGGATGACCCCACTAGATATGATAATTAGTGAAAGATATAAAAGTGTAAGAATCCTGTATGTGGGCACATGCCTTTGTACTCCATAGCCAGAAGGCCTTCATTAAAACAGCTGCTTTCTATCTTATCTATCCTAAATTTTCCTGGAGAGTCTTTTTCTCTCGAGTTTTTTAGGCAACACTTTTGAAGGCAGTTGATATGTTTGCAGTATACACCATGAAATAGCTGGCAGTTTGTTTTTGTAACTTTCCATGGGTGCCTTTATTCTGATAGTGGACTTGTCAGCACATATGTACTGTCGTCTTCTTACAGCACTGTTTTGCTGACAGGGGGACTCTGTAATGATGATCAGTGCAATCTACTGAACTTCTTTGCACTGTCACACACTGATCAAACAAGTGGTTAAAAGGACACAGCTCCTCTTGTTATCTCTTTCTTATGAGCTTCATTTAAATGTCACAGTCTCAAGCTGAAATTTTAAGACCTACTACAGTTTCAGACAATCTGACTGCACCCAGGAGCTGTTTGTGTTAGCCTCTGAATGTGTTTCTTCAGGTTTTTATGAGTGTGAAATACTTACATTTTTATTTCAGTATTACTTTAAAAAGTATGGTACCTCTTATTGGAAAAGGATAACTCATGACTCTATCAGCTTCCTTTTTTAAAAGGAGACATAGCTTTCTGTATGGAGAGAAATTACAGGACCAACTGGGCTATTGGGGTTTTCCCCTATGCCTTGTCCTACAAGGTACTGTTTGCATCGGATTTATCCAAACACCTATGAAGAGTTAACACAAACCATGAATTGCAGGGGAAGGGATGGGTCTGATTTTTATAGCGCTTTCAAAAGAGTTCACTTAGTAGAGTATTTTGAAATGGATCCAAAGGTGCTTTCCTGCAAGTGTGTTACTGATTAGTGCTGAAATCCAGTGTGGAAAACAAAAGCTTTGATTGGGCACTTGTTGAGCCAGAAAAGTGAAAGGGAAGTTTGCTCTTGGCAGCAAACTGGTGCCAAGGGCTCAAGGGCTCAAGCAATAAGCTGACCCAGGCCCTGTATGCAGGGAACAAGGCAGCATATTGTTTAGACCTTTTCTGTTTTAGTATATGCAATGAAAATTAAACAGATGTGGCCACCATAATTCAGGAAAATCTAAACTACCTTTCTAAAGATACAAAAGGCAAAGATTTTCTGTCCATAGTAACAAAATCCTTAAAAGGAGTAGTTCTGCAGCTTCAATATGAAAATTTTAATCTTTGTAAACTTCTTATAGTGACAGTTGGCTGACAGGGACTAATTCCTGCTAAAAATTGTGATAAATATGAATAATTTTCTGCTTTTTCTCAGTGAGCAGTAATAGCCCCTGCAATAACATACTTGATTTCATTCTAAGCGCTTATTGTCTTCTGGTAGAGTGTAAGGAAAGAGGCATAAGACCTTTGGATTGCAAAATAGCTCTGTGAAACTAGAGAAGGGGAAGGTTATTTTTATCTCTGGTTAGGGTTACTCCTTCTTTTCATACTCCTAAATTCCTAGATACCTGTGTCCAAGTAGTCTGATGGGGATTACTTGTGTGGGACATGGAGAATGATGAATGCTCATTACCGAGCCTGTGCTGCAACATAGAGGTTCCTTCTGACTGATGATGATAATCTGGTTTTTGAACATGTCTTTTTATACCTGTAACAGTCAACAGTTATTGTGGAATCATCTCTCATCTGGGAGTTCTGTTTGTTTTACTCTTCAGAAATCTTAGACAAGGTGTTTGCTGCTACATTTTCTTGTTTTGGGCATCTACTGTCAACAAAGATATTCTTTTTGAACAACAGGAAGAGAAATGGCACTGGGCTTTGAACTTTTTGACCCCCAACCCCAATGTTACCAGAGGACAGGCCTACAGCCAGTGAGTCATCCCTGTCATGATCTTGGCATGAACTGCACATTCTTCAGTGTTTAGCAGTTTTACAGGTGTTCATTTTGCCCTGTGTATTGTTGCATGTCACACTTAATCCTTGCTCTGTTGTTCCTTTTGCTCCACTTACAAACATATATTTGCATTTATACTTATTTCATTCCGACTTTAATGTTGCTGTTTCAGCTCTCTCCAGGGCTAGGTTGACCTAAGAGTAACCAGTGGAGTAGGACCATATCCTTCACCTTTGACTGAAACAAGATATTATAGTCTACTACCCTGAAGGCATGTTTGAAGAATGATTTATTAAATATTCTTTGTAAACAACTATAGACAACATATGCTCCCACTTCTTACTGTAATACCATGGGGCTTATTTATTTATTGTGGTAAACTAATTGTATACAGAAACCAAATAGTTGCTTATGTGTATTTTTCTATACCAAGTGGTAGTTACTAATAACAGCAAAGAAGAATTCTAGAAGAAACAGCAAAATAGTAAGATTAAAGGGATTGTAGGAACAGGCAAAAATAAGCAAATGCATCTTCATACCATTTTGCTGCCATTCCCCAGTCTAACCATGATCTGGATTTCACAGTAGCCAAGACCTAACTTGCCCAAAGTCAAACAATACATCATGTATTGTCTATTTCCTTTTTGACTAGTATTCAACATGACTAGACTGAGGATAGCATTTGTTCTTATCCAGTTTGATTTTATGTGAGGCCACAAGGACAGATTTAAATTGTTTATTGATTCAACATTCTTTTTAATGCTTCTAGCTAATGCTTACTGTGTGGACAATCTATGTTTACTACAGCAGAAGAACCAAAGGGAAAGACAGGATCCGAGGAATTGTATGCTGATTAACTTCATTTTGGTCCTGGGAACACTGTGAAGAAAGTTCAGTTATTTCTAAATACATGAATAAGAAAGTGGTTCGGAATAGACAACACAGACATAGCAAGGGCATATAATGCCTGATTATCTGGATTTCCTTCTCTCATGAAATGGTAGCTGGCTGGGTGGACAAGGAAAAGTAGTGGAGGTTGTTTATCTTGATTTTGTTTAGAGTATTTGATTCTAATTCTATGAACTATTTTCTTATAACTGAAATGGGGAAATATAGTTTAGTGGGCTACAGAGCACACGAAAAGGTACATGGGCCATTGGGCTCAGAAGGTAGCAGGCAGTAGTTCAACATCTATCTGGCAACCAGCTGTGACTGGTGTTTCACCATTATTTAATGTGTTCATCAGCAACCTGAATGATGGAGAAGAGTGTCTCCCAAGCTTGAGGATGACACCAAGTTGGGGAAGAGGGTGGAGGGACAGGACACTGATAGCTAGTGGGTAGAGAGACCTCAAAAGGCTAGAGGAGAAGATTGAGGGAAACTTGCTCAATTCAACAAAGCCAAGAGCTGAGTCTTGCATCTGGGGCAAACAGCCCCATGCCTTGTATATGCACTGAGCAGGCAACAACCATGCAGGAAAAGATCTGGAGGGTCTTAGTGAACAGCAGGTTGAACGTGAATCAGCAGTATGTCCTTTCAACAATGAAGTCCTGCAGCATACTGGTCAGAGCATAACCAGCAGGTTGAGTCAATTGTTCTCCTCTGCCCTGCAATTCTGAGGCTGCTTCTAGAGTCTTGTCTCCATTTCCACCCACTCCTACCCTTGAGAGAGATTTACAAACTGGAAGGAGTCCAAAGCAGGACGACAGATGACAAAGGAGTTGAAATATGTGACATTCTAAGAGGAGGCTGACGGAAGTGGTTTTCTCCATCCTGAAGAAGAGGAGTTTGAAGGGGAATACTTGTCATCTTAAACAGTGTAGTGGGTGGTTAATAGAAAATAGAAATCCAGGCTCTTCTCAGGGTTGAATGGTAAAGGTCAAGAAGGAAAGTACAAAAAATGCATCAAGGAAAGTTCCTATCTTTTCTTGGGAAAAGAAATTCTCATTACAGATTGTTGAACAGTGGAACATGCCACTCAGAGAGATTGTGAGATTTCTGTCATGGAAGATATTCAAAACTCAGCTAGACAGAGCTCTGAGCAATCAGATATAACTTTGAAGTTATCCTGCCTTGAGCAGAGAGTTGGGCTAGCTGTGCTAGTGGACTATTTGTAACAAAATTCTGTCACTGTGAAATTCTGGCACTTCCAGGGAGGAGAATCCTATGAAAATCTGGAAAGTTTTTCATGACTGTTTCCTTTTGAGACTTGGTATGTATGTATGTATCTTCCAAGCATTGGAAGTTCTTATACCTTTGTCTGCCATACCATAGAGACCTTCAATGAAGTTTTGTCCTCCATGTAGGAAGCTGTATTCTGTGATACAGTTATTTCTGGACTTTTCCTTTGAGAAGTTATAAAGATGGGGACTTGAAGCAGATTTCCAAATATTTAACAACTCTTTTCTAAATCTTCTCTGATACATTATTGTTTTCCCCGACTGGTGTCAAAACTGGACCAAACACACCTTTGAAACAAAGCTGGACCCCTTTCTTACACTGTCAGAGAGGACCCATGACATTTCCTTTCTTCTTAGCCACCCCTTAATGATACAGTCAAGGATTGCATTAAATAGGTAGCCAATATAAGGTCATAATTTTTTTTTTGCCCATTTATAACACAAATATAAAAACACACCGCCCCCCAAACAACAACAACAACAACAAAGAATAAGGAAAAATATTTAGATAACTTTGGTCCCTTTTTGAAAACCTGTCAACAAGAGTTTTCTTCTGTTTACTGCTGGTGATGCAAGAAAACTCAATAGTCCTATCCCTACATATATTTGTGTTAAAAATAAAGCTCTCCTTTCCTCACGATTTAATCTCTATGAATAGCAAATGGACATTTTAGAAAATTGAACTCACTACTTTTTCACTTTTTGAAGATTGATTATAAACTTTCCAGCACTTCCATCAGTTTCTTTCTGTTCACTCTTCCCTTACTTACTGAAAAAAGAACGATTTATCGCCTTTGTAATCAGTTGTAATGATAAAAACATGCAAACTTAAACATGCAAGAAAATTACGACTGAACTGTAGAAAGACTGCAAAACAAACTTTATTTATAATTTGAAGCATGAGGATGAGAAGATACCTCTTTGTATTTTCCCTTTCCAAGTTTCGCTGCAAGTAAAAGTTGCTTGAGTTATTTTTAACGTTTCTTGTTCTTAGATTTTTACAGAGCTCAAAAACTGTGGCCTTTTGACCATAGTATGAGATGTGCCCTTAGAAGGAATAACTATGCTGGCTGCAGTCTCTGTTTTGCCTTATGGGTATATGGGGGTAGGGTAAGGGACTACCCCTTTTTCTTTGCTCTGATAGAAGTGGGACTTCAGCTCTGAAGGGATGTGTTGGCAACCAGATTCAGGCATAAAATGAGTAACTGCTACTACAGCAGTGAGGGGAATGACACATGGTACCTCAGGGAGGACAGGATTTTCCTTAAAAAACCAACAAGTATAAACCCCCCACATTTCTGTCCTTTAGATTTCATAGCCTTTATACAAAGGCTTTATACAAATTGGAGTATCACTCCAATTCCATGATAATTGAGATGACCTGCTCAACAAATCTGTAGAAGATCAAGGGAAATGTCTCAGATCTTCTCTGTCCAAGTGTAGAGTCTAAAAATCTTTTATCTATGGGGAAATGTCTGTCATGTTTCACTTGTGCTTTTTGCTTTTTACAAGTAACTCGAGTGCTTCATGGTAAATCCTAGATTGTCTAGTGAGCCTCTGTTTGTGTCTGTCCATGCTTGTGTGAAATATAGTATATATTATCTCCCTCAGTTTTTCATCACTAAATACTGCAGTTTCTCTGATTTACTTTGATTTTACCCAAGCTGGAGTTCTTCTCCAACCTCCTTTCTAAAGTCTTATTTCTCTTCAGCCCTGCATGATGCTCTCTCCAGTCCAGCCTTTACTCAGACTATTTAGTTTCCCTAATTATTCCCATTAATTTCTTTAGGCTTCCACCACTATATTGTGTCCCTGTTTCAGTGTTCGGAGAATTCTATCAAATAAAGTTGAAACTGAATATTTCCTAATGATTTCCACAGTGGCCTTGTCTGACCCCTTTTACTGAAAACAGTGAGAATAGTGGGTCTGTTGATGACTGTGGAATACTGGGACAGTTTTGTTTCTCTTATGCGTGAATTGTGTGTGGAAGTGCTATTTAATTAAGGGGCGGGGAGAAAACCAAAACCTTTTATGTTATCTCAGGGAAGTATTGACTGAGTCATACCTTTTTCTTCATGAGTCTAATTTCAGGATAATTTCAATGATCCAATCTTAGCTCCAAACTTAGTCAACAGTTTATGTCTAAAGGATTATATAGGCATAACTGAGCCTTTACTCAACTTTGTCCTGCAGGATTAAGGACAGCTGACCAAATATAACTTATGAGTAAAATTAATTATTTATTTAAATGGATGATCACAATGTTAATGATTAGACTAAAAAATCTTAATCAGTATTATTTACTACAGAGTATAGATAGATATAGCTACTAAAATAGTACACTATTTATTGAAGCAATATTGAAGCAATGATGTCAAAGGAGCAAAATAATTTTTAAGTAGAGACTTAAGTTACTCACCCTTAGCAATGGCCATTGATCAAATGACCAGGGACCAATGATGATGAGCAAGTTGTTTTCCTCAGCCTCAAGGAGTAACCACTCAAGGGAGGAGTCTCCACACACACTCCAAGAGGTGATATGTTAGAAGACCCTAGGGTTAAAAGGTAGGACTGGGCTTTTATAATATGAAGGGCTTGTCAGTCTTATGTTTCCAGGCCGGTTGTGACAGCTCAGTAGCTTTAGATAAATTATCAGCATTATCACTTGTTGGTTGCCTTATCAGGAACTTTTTCTGCCACACACTCACTGCTGTCAGTTTCTGTCAGGAAACACTCTTTCCTCAGAGCGTTTGACTTTGGGATTGATGAGTCAGGCGGCTCTCAGCACTCTTCAATACAAAAGCAGCTTGACCCCCCTTCATCCAGCAAATAACTTTTGCAAATATTGTTTAGTTCCAGCTGGTTTACCTCCTCTTAGGCAGGGCATCCTGTTACAAAGGCAGTATATGTGTGTGCACATAGGCAAAAAAGAAAAAAAAAGGCAAGGCATAAGAGGGAAGGACCCCTCAGTACATTGGAAGAATGGTACCTTCTTAAAACTGAATCACAGACCACCTTCTCACTTCAGCAAGGTAAAGATGAGGAAGCTATGGCTGCTCACCAATTATCCCCATCTAACCAGCAGCTCCATGAGATAAAACAGAAGGCAGGGAATATAAGGGTTTATTTGAGAAACATAAGACAACCACATTGTATGAAATATGTGACTATCCTAGAGTTTATGAAGGAAACCATATCTAGCAAGATGTACAAAAGAATCATCATTCAGGCAGTAGTAAAGCTTGAAGTAGAGTAATGTCAAGTTTTGGGTGCCCTGATCAAAGGCCAGCTATCAGAGATATGAAAAAAATGACCTGTATAAAAAAAACTGAAGGAATTTGAGTTCTTCAGTCTAAGGAAGAGAAGTCTGGCATGGGACATTCTCCCAATTTTAGACTACCAATAAACCATGGATGGAAACTGCAGCAAGGAACATCCAAACTGAATGTCAGAAAAATTCTTCAAATAGTAAAGACAGTGAAATACTGACATGTTTTTCATGGGAAGCTTTTGTCATTTTAGGAACAGCTATGTCTGACTGGCTGTGAGGAGCGAGGATTTTCTAGGTGGTCTCTGAAGGTCCCCTCCAGTCCCCTGGCATGACAATTCAAAGACATTTGATTCGCTTTCAGCTTTATAACAACAAAAAGGATGTAGGCTACTTGACCTAATATCAGAACCATCTTTTAAATACTTTGAGCTGATCCTAGAGTGCTGTGCCTCTATTAGCTTATAATGCTGGAATTAAGGGCAGTGGTAATAAAACGTGTTTTATTTTTTGAGTTGCTTAAAAAAACTCTTGAAAAATTAAAAACTCCAATATTTCTGTTAAAATATAGAGACTAAATGACTTTGTAAGTGGATTCTTCAGCATCCTCTTTCAAGTAGAAAATAAGTTTATTCTGAGATACTGCATTTCCCACTTTAGCTCCTGTCTGTTCCAGCTGGGCTGAAGCTATGACTGAGAGATGTGGCCTGACAATTGCTAGGGCTGCAATACACTCTTTTTAAAGCATCCTTCAGTATCGTTAAAATATGAGCATCTCCTCTAACTAGATAAATATTGTCATCTTGCACAGTGACTTCTCTGTAAGGCAAAGATAAAAAATACCCTGCTGTACCAGCTATTGAGGGAAACACAAGCATTTAGATGACACTGCACATGGGGGCATCTGGAAGCCCTTCTGTCAGTCATGGAAAAGACCAGGATATATTGCTAGATGTAAAGCAGATTGTCAGCATTTTAGCAGAGGAAAGGAAAACTTGTAGAAGTAATGTTTTAAAGTGTTGCCATTCTTTCTTAGAACACTAATGTAATTTGTCCAGATGTATTTCTTTCACTTCTTTAGGAAATAAGGAATCCTTTCTATTAAAATTGGAGATCTTACTTTTTTCCAACATTCATTCATATTCCCTGCAGAGAAAAAAACCCACCAAATTGATTGAAAGTCAGTTTTGGGAGGTGGCACTGCTGCTGGAAGAGCATTGTTACAGGAAACTAGTTTTATCACTGCGGATAGTAGGGTTTTCTTAAGTTGCACCCACTGCTGTATTATCTGTGATCTTTTGGGGTTTTTATCCCCACAATGGTTATTATCATGCACCTATTTTTTAATACAGGACTTCATGATATGTTGCTGATAGCTTCTATAGCTTCTGCTGTGCAAGCAGGTGGAACTAAACAGTAGGAGCAATTGCTCTGAAAATAAAGTGCACAGTAGCTTGCTTCCTAGGTGAAGATGTCTATTTGAACACCATTATGATTCTCTCTCTGCATTCACTTGAACCCCAGGATACCCAGGTCACTTTTGCAACCACAAAAAATTTCAGAAACTGAGACTGTCTCTCCTGCCAGGTAAGAAAGAGCCGCATCATTGACAAACTCTAGGCCAGATTAGCTGAGGATGCTCATCCTGAGCTACGTCTCAGCAGGTTCTCAAGTACGTGGACCTCCCACAAACATGGGGGAAACACCCTTGCTCCTCCTTTGTTTCCTGTGACCAAAGCAAAAGGGACAATACCCCACCGAAGAAGGCCTTCTTGTAGCTAAAGTACTGCATGATAATCTGAACCTACTGTAGGTCCTACAAGGCATTCATTAATTCTCTTACTCTTTGTATTTTCTCTTGTTTGTTTCTCCCTGTTGTAACATTCTAGATGATGCTGGAGTTAATAAAAGGATTGTGAATTTAACATTGATAAGAAGTTGTGAATTAGTTTAGAGATGCCTCCTAAACATGTGAAGAGTTGACAGAGAAGCTGCAGGCTTGGCCTTGCACCTTTTGGCAATGGCAAAGAAAGATCTACTGAATATGCAGTAACTGCCAATTGCCTGCCCAGTTACCTTTGAGGGGATGATTAATAAGGGACAGAAAGCAAGTTTACAAGTATAAATTGGTTCTAGGCTACAGCCAGTTGGTCTGAAATACATTTCAGATAGACATCTGCTGTGATTGGGATGTTCAAAGAGGTGGCTACATTTCAAATGAAGATATCTGTAGTAAGAACTTTGGTTCTGGCACAGTTAACTTACCAAAATAACTTTTGAATGTTAATTAGTGGGAGACAAATAACGCCTGATAAATAACATCTGTTTACTGACAAATAAAATGCAGTCAATATATGGGCGCTTCAGAAGGATGTCTCCATCTTCCCCCCTGCCCCAGCAATCTGATGCATGAAAGAAAGCACAGCTATAAAGTATTTTTAACTGCCTAGAAACAGGGTTGAGCAGACTTGTGTTTCCATTCAGCACATGGTATTCATGCTGTTTGCTCTGCCTGTACTGTTCCCATGAGACTGAAAAGCGTGCACTTCTCATTGTTGCACAGATGTTTATTGAATCCTTTGGGAAGAGATTATTTTAGGATGGACATGACAGTTCAACAGGTGAGACTGAATGAATCTACACAATTAATCATCTTGGCTTCCTGGTTTCCCCTAGATGTTTTGCACTAAATCATTTGTTCTTCTAGATGTTCACAATAATTTATAGACTCTCCATGGTAAGGCCATGGTGAATTTGAAGTGGTAAGCAGTCAGTTCTTCTTACAGACAAGAGCAGTTGTGTTACTCCAACCTGGGCCACCAAACCACTCTTACACAAATTGCAGAGTGTATGTGGGATATTTGAAACCTTCCAAGTCCATCCTGAAAGCAAAGAAAAAAGAAGTTCTCTCAGCTTCTGTTGGTGTCAGTATTAACCTAGTTCACACTTCTGAGGCTGAATGATTTATAATGATCAAAATAGTGCTGAAGGCAGAGATGTATCAATATAACAATCTCCATCTAAGCTGAAGGTAGAATATGGTAGAACAAGTTTCTTCCTCTAATAAAACAAGGGTTTAAAAAATAAAAAAAAAGGTAAGGCATTAAGGTAAAATAAGATCGACCTTATTTATTTTTCTTGTATCTGTGTATGCAAATCTATCCTTCTCAACTCACTGGTATGTGCTCAGGTAGAAGCTGTTAGGTAAAATAAGGACAGAGAAATAACAGTGACTGTTAGAGTGAATGGTGCTTGGAGATTGATTTAATTATTCAGCGTATAATAACTTCCTTTAACTATTACCCTTTTTGTTTGCTTATTAATGAATATGGAGACCTAAATTGCCCTGTTCTATAATATAGTAATTTTAACCACGTGTTAAGGAAGATAATGAAATTTAGTCTTTCAGATTACTGTTTTATGCCTGAGGTCCCACTTATTGTGGGAACAAGACCCATTTTAAAGAAAAATCCCTTACCAAGGAAAGAAGCATGGGTGTGTGGGTGAGTGGGGGTGTGTTGCACTAGATGACCTTCAAAGGTCCCTTCCAACCCAGTATATTCTATAATTCTGTGAAATTGAATCCTAATCCAAACCTCATGATGAGCAGACCCTGGACCTGACTGGCTGGGACATATCTGCCCTGAGGCAGTGACATCCTGCCACTTACAGCTTATCAGACACTCCTAACCTCCTCACACTTATTCCTGTTCCTATACCAGACAGTGCTGCCTTCTGTTGTTCAGGAACAGCTGTTTGCACCAAGTCTGACTGAATTTTTTTGAGAACTGGTCTGGTTGAAGAGCAACACAAAACATACATGGATACATTATTTTTTAATTCCCTCTCTACATTGCAGCATAAACCATCCAAACAGTACCTGCCATGCCCTTGGCTTGGAGCGTAGGGCAACATGAATTCTCTGCCCTTTCCAGTCAGCAAGGACTGTTTAGTTTATTAAAAACATCTTGAATGGATGGAAGGACAGATTATTACAAGTGTAGGACAGGCCTATAAAAGCTATATGAATGCTGCCTACAGGACACCGAAACAAACCACCAGTGCCAAATATGCTTCTGCTGAATCTCCTGTTGCAATGAGCTGTCAGGTAGCCCATGAATGTGCCTTAATACTTTTCTGGTGGTTGAGACAACAGCACTAAACAACACTACAAAGATAACCTGTAAATGCTACTTTGGAGCAAACCCAGGTTGAATTTACTCATCTTACAGAAGTACTGGCTCTCAAATTACAAGAACTACTTTTTAACGCAGCAGATATTAATCTGAAAATTTGGTAGTCTAATGTCTCTGTGTTGCTACTGTGTGTGAATTGTTGTTGAAATATCTAAATCATAATTTATTGGTGTCTTAACTTCTAAATGTACTTAAAAACAAGCACGTGCATGTTCATATATACAGACACATGCATATTCATGTGTATGTGTTTGTATACATATCTTTATAAGCAGAAATATCTCTGCAGTCTTCTCTGAAGACTAGATACAAGTTGTGTCTTTCTGATTTTAAAGCCAGGAATGTATGCACACTGATTCTTTCCTCCTAGCTCTTTGCTTTTACCATTAATCTGATCTTACCGCTGTCCTCTCCAATTTGCACGTGATGTACAAAATCTTGAAAATGATCCTGAACATCTTTAGGAACGAGATCCAAGTTCAGCCTCTGAGCCTGCATGGAAAGTAGTATTTCTGCCCTCAGTTTGGTCTGGTGAAAAACCTGCAGAGACTGAAGCTGAATCTGCACTTCCTAACTCATCTCTCAGCCCAACAAAGATGCTTAAACTGGTTCAAAAAGTGCTGCTGCTGAACTGCTGAGTCCTGCTAAGATGGCAACTGCATTTGGATTCCTGTTTTGCATGCGTGTGTCTTCATTAAGCTGTGCGGTTTCAGTAGGTCTGGGCTACAAGGTGGGGGCATTTGCCACAGCTTTCTCTTAGAGTAGTGTCATTCTGGCTTCCTTGTAATTTTTGGAGGTTGGAGTCAGAGGAGGGTGAAGATGAATGTTTGAGTGAGAAGGACTGCAAGGGATTTCTTTTGTTTTCATTTATATTACCCATGTTTATACAGATGACATAACCTCCTCTTGAAATCCAAAGAGAGCATTAGCACTAGTTGTGTATGTGTATAAATGTTTTCATCTACCTCCAAACATTAATTCAGTACTGATGTTCTGAGATAATGGAAAGTTCAGGCTTGCAGACAACAGGAGCTGGTATCCTTGCCTCATCAAGTACTAATTGGTCACCAAAAGGTCAAGTCCTGAATGCGATGGAGTGGTTTGTAACCAGCTTCTGCATGAGCAAAGAACCACAACCATCTTTGTCTCTCACAGACAGTGGGTTGCACTCAGAGCTACTCCTTGCCCTTTGGCAGAGGCTGTTATTCAAACTTTCCTCAGAATGAGTTTGCAAATTTCAAAGTGAAAACTAGTGTTAATTAGAATGCTATTGCTATTATTTTTTTTTTTTAATTTCTCGTTTTTAATTAATGAGATTTTCTTCTGCTAACACTAGTTTTTTTTGTGTGTATAAACAACTAGATAATTATTCTTGGCTCCTATTTTAAAACTATACAATTTCAAAGAGACAAAATTCAACAGTGAATTAAAGTATGTCTTATTTAACCAAAGATGGGATTAAGGAAAAGAAAAATCTAGTATTTTTCATCTGAAGTCTCTGATTGAAAAGAAATAGATTAGTTTGAGATAAGAACGTGTTGTTGTGTATCAGCTTTGTCCTGCCCATCCTGTGGGGATATCAGAGGAAAAGTTTAGTGATGTAAATTATTATTGCAAAGTATCTGGGGGAAAAGATAATAAAGGATATGCATCAACAAAGCTGTAATATCAGAGAAGTGTTAGGGTGGCCATATTAAAAGCGACTTAAATTTGTCTTTTAAACAAGATCTTGAGAAAGCACTAATTTGCTTTGAATCAAAATTATTGTGGTAAATGTTGAGTAGAATATTTCATCCCTAGCTCTTACTATTCAATTTCAATTTAATGTTTTGAATATATTTCTCTGTGAATCCTTTGAATTTAGGATAACAAAATGCTAAGATCTTTTGATATTCTGTCCATTTTAAGCCTAGATCATGCAATGCTAGTATTTCAGAATGTCTTTTCATTCATTTTTTCTGGAAAACAACTTGGGTTTTATTTACAGGAATGGAAATGGATGAGCATACCAAAAAGAAAACAAGTAATGACTTCTTACACAGTTACAAATTCCAGTTGTGCCAGTTGTAAAAAATTTGGCACTAAAAAAAAAATTGATCATCCTCCAGGTGCTGAATGGAATAAGTGGCCTCCACGTGGTGCATGGCCATTTTGGACAAATTTAGCCAAGTTTCTGTTGTATGTTTTTGGCAAAAGTATCACTATTTTTCCTGGTTCCAGTTGAGGAATTGGATGTTAGTAAAGCAGTGATGGTTCTGTTGAAAGAGCTCTGATGAAATCATTTTTAAGCTCACCAAAGGGTCTACACTGGTAGGAAAAGGGCCTTTTATTGATTCTTTCGCATCTCTCCCATCGCAAAGGGCAGCTTAGGGTCTCAAAGGAAAAAATGTGATTTTGAGAAGTCCATTAAATTCTCACGTCCTATAGTTTTGGAGAATAATTTTTTCAAGATATGCATGTTTAACACCTGGACCTCTCCTAAAATTTGCACTATACACTTCAGCTAAGAATCTAGGTGTAGCTGACAGTATGTCATGTGAGGGAAAACTGGGGTGAGAAGGAGATATTACACTGAAGAAAATGCAAGGGATCAGGGAGACCCAAAGGATGGTCAGCTCCCTGTAATGCAGGCTGAAATGTAATCCAGCCATTTGCTCTTCATGAAAATCTAATCACAAATTAAATCTACAGCAGTACCTATGTTAACTGCTTGTGTTCTGTGCTATTCAGACATGTCAGGGACTTGTTTTTCATTGTTTTGCCTCCTCCATTAGACCTCCATGAGAGTAGTTACAAACTGTAACAAACCAAAGCAATAAATTCTGTTCCACAGCTGTTGTTTCTCAGGCTAAAACTCTGAGGCTCTCAGTTGTACCAAAAAGTTTATCTCAGAAATTATTACTTGTGTATCGTTGGATAAACAAAAAGGTAGATTTTTATAAGAAGATGTAATTAGCTCCTTCATGACTGAAACAACATTTGTGTGCTTAAGGACTAAGTCACAGATGGAAGTGCATATTTGGTCATACTCCTGGATATCACTAAAAATGCTAATGTAAATATTCCTCAAAGATGTATTGTCAATGTATAGTAACAAAGTGTGCTAGCTCACAGGCAGGCACTGAAGGTTATCTTGGATTTCTAATGTGTAGAAATGTTTGCTTGTTGGAAGTGACACTTGTGATAATATTCCTATTTCACACTGGTGAATTTCACACAATCCTAAAATTGAGGGACAGTAGAATTTATAGAACTTTTATTATAAGAATATGCATTTTTCATCCTCCATGTACAGAGGACTTAAAATCCACATAGAGTAGCCAAATATTGGTAGAAGAATCTTACTCTTTGCATTTTACAGGTAAGGGAAACAAAGCTCGAATAAGGAAATTTGTTCCAGTTTATGGAAGACATCTGTAGCATGGCTTAGAGTTGAATGTTATCCGTCACGTAAGTAGATAGCTGATACAGGTAAAAGCAGAAATTATCTAGCTACAATAGAAGGATGTAAACATTTAAAGCTAAAGAGATGCAGCAGTAGCTACCTTCTCATTCACTAAATCAAACCAGCAGCAGCTGGATGCAATCACCTTCTTGAGACAGTGGTGACTGTGCTGAGGGCATGCAAAGGAAATGCCAGTGCCAGCTCAAGGTGATGTGTGGGGCTGTGAGTAGCTGTCTCACCTTCCTGGCCTTGTCTCCTTTCTGACTGATGCCTCTCTTAAGGCAAGACCTTGAGGAAACTGCTTAGCAAGCCAAGGAGGAGGTGAGCACTGCATTTAAATTTATGAGTTCTCTCTTGCCATAGTTTTCCCTGCTTTGGTTTCCCTCCCTTTAAAAGTTAGTAATTTGCAGGACAGGCAATTTTTAACTCATATTGTGGTCACACAGAAAAGATCTGTTTCTCAGTATTATCTCCTTTTAAACTAATGCAACTTCTCTGGGTTATTTTGTTTGCTTTGCCTTTCACCATAGGGCTCTCCTTGCTGCCCTTGTTGGTGTACATCCCTTTACTCTATGTGCTGTTTCTAGAGGAGGTGAAATTGCACAGCTGGAAAATGCAAGCCAGGTGCTGATGTCTCTCTTTGGTTGGTTTAGCTACTGACAGAAGGGAGGGAAAAGCAGCTGAGAGGGATTTGTATCAAAACCCTGAAAAAAAGATTACTTTATACAAATATGTATTTGCATTTTATTATGCATTCTTGTGACAGACTCCCACAGCCTTCCACAGGTTCAGTTTCAGCCTGAGAAAAGGAAAACAAACCTGCTTTAAACTTTCCCAAAAATACAAAGAGACTAAAGCAGCACTTTTAATGACACTTCCAGATTACTGCTAATTTCCAATTGAGTCTGATGGCAAGTGCGTAACACAAACTAAAAACTTATCAATATTTTAAAAAAATTATCCATTTATAAATGTGCCTGACTGTATATTTAGAAAGATGACTTTTTCCTAGCACTGGTATATAACCTAGATCTTCCTATTTTTAGTCTTGGGTCACTATGTCGTCCTGGTCATCAAGTTATTCTTGACAAGACATCATCATCAACTGAGAAATAAGACAAACACTCAAGTCTCTTTCCAACTGAGAGCAGACTTGTGTCCTGCTTAGCAGCTGGTAGTCCTGTCTGCCTTCTAGCAAATTCTTTTCACTGTCCCCCTCGGGATGGAGATCAACAAACTTCAGTCACTTGGCAGTTATCCTTATATTGTAACTGTGGCAATGCCTTATTCCTGAGGGACAGGTAAGTGCCACAGCACCTGGCACATTTGGTGTCTCCAGCCCAAAGAACCTCAGGCATTTCTTCATTCTTTTACTTTCAGAAAAGGCCTATTGCCTGTGCACTTGGTACAAGCAGCTGTATAAAAGCAGGTTTAGCATAAGGTGAATTAGCTTTTTCTATTCTCTTGCAAATTTAAAGAGTGGAAGGATGTAGAGTGGTTTTCCAAGGTAACATGTGGATGGAATTAAGCTGGGGTAGAGGGATAAATGTGATACAGTTATAACTGCTGTGGTGATGACAACTCTTGCCCTATTTTCATGATTACAAGTGGTTTCCTGAAAGCCTCAGGTCCTGGAAATAAGAAGAAAATATTTACAAACCTGAAATCTCATTAGGAAAAAAGATTTCCAGCTCCCCTAGAGACAGATTATATCTAGGTCAGATTTTATGATTTTAACTTCAGAAGTGAAAAACCTGAAGACAAACAGAAGAGATGTAGCTATTAGATTTAATCCAGATTGTGACAGTTGTTTTTGATAATACCCTTTTTGTGTGAGGATATGCCACCAGAGACACATGGCGTCTGTGGAGGGAGGATGCTAAGCATGAGCATGCCCATTTTACACTGGAATTGACTGCCTCCATTTCAAATGTCTTCCCTCTTCCCATTATAAGAACAGGCAGATCATGCTGATAGGTTCTAAGTCAAGTGAATTAACTAATCAGTATTAGGTATTTAATGCAGTAGCTCTTTCAAATAAGTCTTGGTAAAGTGAGTAAGTACCACAGTAGCTTTGAAGATCAGGATACCAAGTCAGAAAGAGCTCAGCACGCCAAGGAAAGGCAAAGCTATCCTTATATTCATGCAAAGCAGCAGAGAAATTTTTGATCTGGAAAAAAGTTAACCCAGAGTGATATAAAATGTCAGCCTACTTCATGGTAAGTTGCTGAGGATGAGTCACACAGAGCCCTTAGGGAAGGGGGAAGTGGAATCCCCTACTCAGTTTATGGTGTATAAACAGGCTGGCTGATTTTTATTACTGTTTTTAACTCTCACATTGGATTTGTTTGTGGTGAACCACACAGGTTTCCTCATTTAGGCTTCTCATTTTCATAGTTTGTTAAGCTGCCTGAAGCCCAAGTTGTTTGTAGCTGAGACAACAATCTATGCAAATTGAAAACAAACCAAACAAACTAATAAAACCCCCAAATCAAAAAAACAGCCTCCCCCAAAAAAACACCTCCCCCTCCTCTCACAAAAAAAACCCAAAAAAAAAAAAAAAAAACCCAAACCAAACCAAAACAAAAAAACCAAACAAAAACAAAAACCAAAACCTAAAAGCAAAATAATAATGATAAAAAAGGTAGTTAAAATGAGTAAGAGCCACACTGTGAGTTCTTGGATCTGTGTGTTACTTAATAGGCACTGAAATTGTATTGATGGAATGTCTAAGAGTTAAGAGACAGCATATAAACCAGATTCCCAATGCCATCATAATACTGCTAAGATGCTTCTGGGAGAAGTGAACCTTGGGAATGAGCAAATTGCTTTCAGAGAGGTCAAAGTGAGCTACATCAGTTGAAAGTTTTTTAATAGCACAGATTGTTATTTCTCGTTTCAATGGCTACTCAAACTTTGGGCTAGATGCTGGGAAGGGGGGGTATCTTAAGTTTCAATGAGAATCTCAAGGATTGGGGTTACTTTTCTGCTGTTAGGGTAGTAGTTTTGGGACTTTTGGAAATGTGTTTTGTTTTTTCAAGCAAGGGACTTTCCCCACAGAACTAAGCCAGTCTACCTCAGTCAAAAGAAGTGGACAAAAATCTGAAGTCCTGGATATGGAAAAGTCTGAGCTGGTTGATGCTGGACAGGGGCCAGGAAACACAGGATCTGAAAGCACTCTACCTTCTGAAATCAGAGCTGAAAAGTTGCATATTTTACTTTCATTGCAATTCTGATCGGATAATTTAGATGTTTCTCTTCATCTCTAAACACTGTTTCAAAGAAATCTGCTGGTTTTCAGGGCAAAACATCTCTGATTATGCATTGAAAAAGTAGGATCTCAGCTTCTAGGAACTTGTGGAAGGTAATGAATGAATAGAGGATATAGAATTGCTCAGTAGCAGATGTAGAGTTAGAACAGCAATTCTCATTACCTTTACTTGTCTCACACTCTCTTTTTATGCTACTGCCTTATATTTCAAGACTGTACAGGAATGAGGGCAGTGAAAGGAGATGTGAGGCAAAGATGCAAGCGTCAGGATTTGAGTTGTCCATGCCAGTCATGGGGACTAGAATTAAAACAGAAATGAGAAGGGAAAGCTGATGATCTGTTGTTATAGTTAATTGGCCTTACATACAACTAGAACATCTGCATCTCCTTCACAGCAGTTTTCATTTGATTTCTCGCCTCACCCCCATCTGCCCCCATACGTCAGGCCAGAGAGGAATGATGGCTCTCTGCACTATGACTAGTGTGCTAGGGTCTGTGAATAAAGTTATAGGGAGCCATGGTAAAGAGATGTGGGGTCTTGAAAGACTTGCTAGTCTGGAAGCAATACTGATTGGAAAGTTTAGCTATACAGCAGCCAAATATAACAGTTCTAGGAAATTTATTCAAAAGGCATAAATACTGAGAGGAAAGAGCAATTTAAGATGATCTAAACCAATTGTGAGGTAATAGAATGGCACATATTTTGGATATACACTGTAGAAGCACCAAACCTGAGATTTGTTGTGTTGGTGAGCAGTCTCTCCACGGCAAGAGAATGAATATTCACATACTTGGTTTCAGCCAAATAATTTGGCAATTATTCGATCTGCAACTGTTCTGAAGTAGAGGAAGTGAACATTACTAGAATGTGCTCAAGGAGAGACAACCGAGATTGTCAACATAAGCAAAGTTCCCTGAAGCCAAATGTCCTTCTCATTTTCAGACATTGTCTCTCAGAGGATGCACCTGAGAGCTTGCAGAGGTTGTTGACCCCAAACACCCATCAGTCGTTTGTAGAAGCAAATGTGGTCCAGCCTGAACAACTGAATGCCTTTCTCCCATCAAAGCCCAAATGAATTTGTAAACTCAGAAGTGGTAAAATTGTCAGGGGTAGGGCAGGGAGGGTGTTGTTGCAGAACCTAGCCTGGTAGGCTTTCTGTGGACAGTGAGAAATTAAGAAATGAGGAAGACCACAAATAGGAAAGGAATAAAAAAATGCATTAAATTTCCTTTCTAGCACAGAGATTTCATATTTCTTCTTAAATCTTAGAGCTTTAAACATCCTTTGTCTATAAACAGTGGACACAACATTGATTTACTAGACAAGCCCACCCAAAGCAAGAAACTAATCAGGAACCACTCAGCTGATATGATGCTGGATCTGGAAGATGTCTGAGACTTGTTACCAAGTTCTTTGCGATCATATTTACATAATTCTCTGTCAAAATTCTCCATGCTGCAGGACCATTCCCTTTTTAGTCAAAAGTGAAATCAATAATACAGACAGGAGACTTCATCTAATTTTCTGCAGTTGGCCTAACTTCTCTTCTTCCATCTGGCGGAGGAGACTAAGCTGCAAGCCTCCAGTTTTATGCTCCTGGAGGCTAGCTCAGCTGCCTTTTGTGCCAGACCATGGGACCTGTGCTGACCATCCACAGATAATCTAGAGTCCCTTTTGCAAACTGGAGTCAAATTACTTTCAGATGCCTTTTCTGGTTCTCCAGTGGACAAAGGGACTGAGTTACTTCCATTAAAGCTGACAGCGTCTCTACAGTGGTAAAAGCAGAAATCTGGTCTTGTGTCAAATGAGGACAGTGGCTTTATGCATGAGTCTATTAATTTTATCCAGACTAGAGTGACTTATATTAAGAATAGGAACAAACCAAATACTCAATATTTACCTTTTTAAGATCTTGTAACTATGCCTATTGAATACTCA
This sequence comes from Myiozetetes cayanensis, assembly GCF_022539395.1. Taxonomy (NCBI): domain Eukaryota; kingdom Metazoa; phylum Chordata; class Aves; order Passeriformes; family Tyrannidae; genus Myiozetetes; species Myiozetetes cayanensis. The sequence continues at coordinate 12,424,568 of NW_026087853.1, forward strand.
TTAACACATAACTGTGTTGCTGCTTTAAGATTCTGTACCTATTTAATTGTTCCTAATACCAAGGCCACAAGGTCCTTAACAGGGCTCCTGGATGGACCCTCAGCAGTCAGAAAGGGTAATGTCATAAGGTTATTTTAACCATAAAGGCTGTAAGTGTGGCTGCTCGCTGTACTGTGCTGATTCTTTTGCTCAGTTCCCTTCAAAGAGAGAAGCCACTGGACAGCTTCTGTGCCCAGGGAGAGCCATCTGAAGTGTGAGGGTAAATTCCTAACTCTCTTTGCCTGTTTTTCTCTGTGTGTGATAACTAGCTGTTAAACAAGGGAAGCTTCAGATGTCCTATCACATTACAAGTGCTGCAGTGGAAAATGCTGCAATGGGCAAAAGATGAGAGGTTAGTATTACTTGGGGGTAAGCAAGAAAGATGATTGCAGTTGAACTAGTCAAATTTGAAGGGGCAGTGAATAGTATTAAGCCTAGAGGGGAAAAGAGAGCTGCTCCTAATGGAAGTCAGTGGAGTGAAATTCTCATCCCACTGAGCAGAGATAGAGGACTGAAATCAGAGGTTAATAGAGTGGACAAAGCAACTGTGAAATACAATTGGAGTTAACCAGAACAAAATGAGTTAAATTAGACTAGCCAACTACTTAATTTTCCTTCACATTCATTGGAACATAAGACCTAGCACTGGAAATTAATGACTAAATTTTTACATAGTGTCTTGGACTTTTGTTGTTCTTTTGTTAAGGGGAAAAGAGAGAGAGAAGTTGAATTCCTCTCTTGAAACATAATGACACCACAATCATTAAGTCAGCAGTTGTTGAGAATAACAGGGTGGAAGAAGGCAGGTGAATAGATCCTTACGGACTAAACAGTTTTGCAAGGGGTCAATCTTCAGATGTCTAATTAAGGGATGGAAGGGAGGTGTTTTAAATTATAGAACAATAAGCGTAAGAAGTAATACCATGACAGTAAAAGAAATTGTCTTTGGACTTGTACTGATTTGAAAGTTCACCTTGTATGGTGAACACTTTTGTTGTATTTGATTCACTGGTAAGTGGGATATAAAAGAAGAGTTTCATTGCACCTATGAATTCAGTGTCTGCCTCAAACTGTGTGTGGTAGGAAGCTCAGAAAGGCTCTCCGAGGCCTGCACATATTGTCTAAATGGAATCATAATGACAACTTTAAGACCTCCCAAGCCTTGACTTGCAATGGTAGTCCCTTGTGGATCTCTAGAAGGAACAGTTCTGAATGCTGGAGTGCTGCTGTGCTAGGATAGCTGAGGTTCCTGCTGATTCTCCCAACTGCAAGTGGAAGTGAGGACTGCCTAAAAAATTTGGAAGCTTAAATTAGGATTTGCTGAGAGACATACTGTTTTATCCAGTGCTCACAAACATGTGTGGCTTAAAATAAATAAACTGAGGAGGGAAGGAAGCTATACTCAATTTCCATAGCGTGAAACAGCTTTTGTGGTCATGACACAATCTGACAGGGTCAACTAGCATATGGTTAAAAGGATTGGATCTTGGAATCTTTGCCAGCGCTACTTAACTTATTTTTTTCTGTCAAAGGAAATGGTCATTACCACTTGCAGTGTGGTAACCATCACCATTTACTGTGTTATGTTTAAAGGCAAGTAATATTGGAAATAAACATTTGTTCACAGAAAGGTCGAGGTTTGGAAGAAATGAGGGAGATTTCTGGCCAAAGAAAGAAACACGTCGAGGGATACTTGTATCAGTGTTCCTGTGGGGCTCCAGCTCTTAAAAATCATCTATTGAAACAACAGACATTTTACTTTCTTCAACTTAAGGAGCCTTGACATTACAAGAACAGTTGGTAAATTGTCAAAAAATGCTAATGGCCTTGATCAGAAGATTATCTGAGGTGGTAGATTGAAGCAGATTCAAAATGAGAATTGCAGTGAGTGTCAGAGATGCTCAGTACAAATTAAGGTGTATGTGGGGAGGAAACAAAGTGATCTGTTAGAGCTGGAGAGGAGTTTCCTTTTGGAAATGCTAAGTTGTAGTGGTGGTTTTGGTTCCAAGTAATTGATAGGGTCAACTTGCAAATAATGTGTCAGAAGGCAAAAACAAATGACTTGGACTAAATGAAGTAAATGTTTATTGCAAAGTGTCAGATTAAACAGCTGTTTAAATTATGTTGAGCCTCTGTACTTTGTTTCTTCAGATACCATCCCTTCAGGACTGAGCTGATTTGATATTACAGGCAGCTCTGAGGAACCTTCGTCCTTCTTAAATCTGAAATGACTGCTTGTCTAGTATGTGTATCACACTACGTTGTGGCAAAACAACCTCATTAATCACAGTACTGCCAAAGACAGGGTCATGAGCAGGGCACCTGGGTGATTGATCCAATATGATTGGGGACTAACACAATTCCCACCCCACAGAGCTCAAGGACTACAGATGAGTGAAGTGTTGGGCAAGAAGAGATGAAGGCTGAAGCAGCCATAAATTCCACTCTTGTTCTGTATACTTTCAAGATATGGAGTGGAGTTAGACTATACCCCACTCAATGAATTTAGGAGGTTATGAGTGCAAGGTAGGGAGGAAGATGAGAGGACTGCCTTTCTTAAAACTGTTTTCAGAAGGCAAGCCATGACAGGAAAGTCTATGAGACTGGGAAATTTGTATGTGCATGTATTAGAGAGTAGGTGTTTTTCCTTGGTTGTTTTTTTTTGGTTTGTTGGGTTTTTGTTTTGTTTGTTTGTTTGTTTTTGTTTGTTTGTTTGTTTGTTTTGGTTTTGTGTGATGTTTTGTTTGGGTTTTTTAAAATTATTTTTATGGATTTTTTTTTTTGTTGTTCTGTCATAGTAGGTCACTTGTTAGAAGCATGAGGTGGAACCAGTTCATAGCAGATTTATCAAATAAATCCAAAATTTCCACTTACCACGATTGCTCAAGGATACTTGTTACCTAATATTTGTAACTATGGTTTAAGAGTGTGCATGTGGGAGTTCTGACTCAGGCTTTTACTGCAGTGAGTAATTTAAAAGCTGTTCTTGTGTGTATCTCTCTTTCTGGACTTGTGTTTAAAGTTCCTGTAAATAACAGTTGAAATCTCACGGTCGTATAGTAGAAATCCATATTGTTTACATACAGAGCTAGAATTAGACTGTGTGGGTGTATGAAGATTTGCTACAAGGCTAATTCTCTGCTCTCTCTTGTGAAGAGAATAAGGCAAACAAAACATACCGGAGAAACTGATTTCAGACTTCAAACAAAGCATATTCTAAAGTTCTTGTCTGGTGTTAGTTCTCTATTCAGACAAAAAAAATATTAGAACATTTCCTTCTAGAAAGATGGAATTGACCTAAGTTATTGATGCTGACTTAATTGGGAAGGAGGGGAAATTAGTTAATCCTGCATTTTACCTGAAAGAAAGGTATGGCTGGCTCTGCAGACGTAAATATTGATAAACTGATGCATTTCAAAATCTTGATTATTTTATTCCTCTGCTCCCTTATGCAACACTTGAATCTCAGCCAATAGAGTCTTCGAAGGAGAGTTCATTGGTTGATGAAACCTATTCAGGAATGTGTTGTCATGACTGTTGTTTCACTCTTTAGCGGATAAACACAGCATGACTGTAATGCAAAGAGGAAGTACATAATTTGGGGTTTGACTTGCACACAGATAAACATTGTTTGCTAGTTTAGTCTTACTGTTTACCTGTTCTCTGATACACTGTGCAAAAGGAGGATTTTCTGCTGGAAACCCAAAGTAAGACCTGTTAGTGTCCTGTTTGTTACAGCAGTTTGACCACTAAGGAACATGCTCATTGAACAGTGTATTCACTTCTATAGTAACAGCCAGAGCATTTTCACACTCTGTCACTGCAATTTCTCCCATTCAAAGGCAGGGTTAGATCTCCTGATGTGTTCCATGTGGGGTGGGAGGGCATGCGAACAACACTGGTGCTGGAGAGAAGAGAGGAATGCTAGCCTGGGCATGGACCACCTGCACTGATTGGATTCTCCCAAGCTTGTATGAGCTCAGGTTCTCATGAACACTGCCTCAATCTCCATTCCTTATGCTATTCATATAACTTTAAGGGGGCAAAGGAAACCTCAATGAGGAAACAGCATCTCTCAAAAAAATCCACTGGACTCCGACATTACTATTGGGAGCACTAGCATGTGCCACCTTCACCTTTAAAGCGATACATCTGTTCCTGATTTCTTCCTCTTAGGAAAGGCACTGCTTACTGCACTGATCAGTTCAGATAGTTGTGCTAGTGAGCTCAGTCATTTGACATTCACCCAAGGAAAGTAGAAATAGGAATTAAGTAGGATGAAAATATACAGCTACTGGAAGAAAGGAAGCTGAACTAGAGCAGATGGTCTGTTTGGTCACAGAATCCAGGAAGGCGCTGCTGAAGTGGTGCTCTATTGGTGATTGCAGACCAAGGCCATGTTGTGGAAATTTATTTGTGGTGGCAGTCATGAATAAAGTCAGTGAGGTTACCTGTGAGAGCATGATGCTCTCCACATGAAAGAGGATTTCACAGTAAGATTCTTTTGTCAAGTAGTCTAAACTCCATTAAATGAAACTTTCATTTAAACATGCTACACATGTAGCACTCATTCCAAGCAGCATCTGAGGATGGTTCCCTCTGGATGCAGTGAGAACACTTAACACTTGACTAGGAAATGGGTGTGTTATTGTTGATGAGAATAGGTGGTATACGGACTACTTACATTATTAGCAATATGAAATATTGCCACAGACTGTTTATAATTTTCCTGGGCATCCGTTACCTTTACAGACACATGGTGGAAAGATGTAGGACCTGATCAAAATAAAGAGTTACTGCTTTGATTTAGTTCCTGGTAGGTTTTAAGTCATTGCTAATTCAAGTGATCCTAACAGCTAAGAGCACCACCTAGTACACTCCGGGGGCTGGTGATTCAGCTAGGCAGGTCTAGAACTTAGGTGGGAGGGTCCAATTAATTCTCTCCACGTATAAGTATCCACCGATGTGTTCTGAGGCTTGGAAAACCAATTTGCAGCTCACAGTCTCTTGCTGCTTGCATCTAAACTACTAGGATTTTTTTTTAAATCAGATATGAAGATCTGCTGCAAAGATTGTACTTCTGTTATTGAGCTTTGAGGAACATGAAGGTTTAGCTCATAGAGGTCAACTATGCTCTGAAACATGAAACCTGCTACAGACTGACATAGTAAATGCATTTCACTTCCATTAACTTTTGTCTAAAAATGTGTATAATGAACTCTTTTCAAATTTATTCAAAATACAAACAAATCTTTGCTTATTTCTATTAAGAAAGCAATTTGTTTGCTGGAAGCAAAATGGAAATCCTTTTGCCATATAAATAAGAGAAAACATCACAAACTTTTCACTTTGTCAACATGAAAGAGAACACATTTTCCCAATTCTGTTGCACATGGGCCTTGGCCAAGGGAAATATACAGCAAAAGGACAAACTGGTTTGAAAATGCTCTAGAGAACAGGAAAAAAAGGGATAGGTATAAATGGATCTCTTCAGGTTTTTTACAGTTACTTTCTAATTTATTCAAACCACTGCATTGGGAATACCACTACATTAGTAGAAAGCATAAGATTTGATATATATTAGTAATGGCAAATGGATCCCTGAGGTATAATGGAACGGTTCCTGGGCTGGTGGAAGGCCTATCAGAGCTCTGACCTTTGGTTATGGGGAAAAGTGTAGGTTTACAGGATGCAGCCTTTTTGTTCTTGACTTCTTGCACAGAACAGCAAACAAGGAAACTGCCCTTGGTGGGGTGTTGGTGGGGGAGTATATCTTTAATGTGCAGGGAGGAAGTGAATGAAGTGGAATCTTTCCTTCACATTTGAACACTGAACAGGGAACACAGTGCTTATGAAAAAAAATTGACCTGGTTGGAAGTCCTGTTTAGAAAAGGTCTCTTGTGCAGCAAAGGACATAAATTCAGGAAAACCTGGATCTCACAAATAAAAATTTCTTGGACAAATAGTTGCATGCTGTAAACTTGCCCGTGGAAAGCATTTGGCTAAGAAATTGTCTTCCCTTTCGAAGACTGTAACAAACAGAGAAGACAACAATGTGCCAAGTCCCCATGTTTAGGAAAAACCATGCAATTGCACTTAGCCTATCTCCTGTATTGGTATTTAGGGTGTTAATCCCATTCAGTTTCTCTGCTCACTGTGAAAACTTAAAATAAAATCTTACTGTCCCTGGCCAAAGTTTTAAATGTGATCCTACAGTCACTATGGAAGAGAAGGTTGTGCAAGGCTTCCTGTGTTCATGTGCTGTCTCTGAATGTACACAGGTACATCCTATTTGGGGTAAAGCAACTCATGGGTTATGCTAATTTTTAGCACTTTATTAATCCCTGCTTTTAAAAGTTTCATTTTATTATAGTGAGAATGCACCTCTACCTCTCAGTTCTGTAAGTTTCTAGAAACTTTTTGTTCCCCTTTGGGCAACCATAAGACCTAGAAACACTTGTGGTTAGAGACCAAAATAAATAAATGTCCTGACTATAACAAATTTCTCTAGAAGTGATAAATTAGAGTTCTAATTTCTCAGCTATTTTAGTACTGTCTGAAGAAAGTGCACAAAGAAGTAACAGCTGAATGTACTTACTTTAACAAATTAAACCTGTCTGCATTATTTTTCAAAGTGCCACTTAATAGAACTTAGGAAATTAATAGCAGTAATAAAAATATAACTTTGTTTGGGAAGCATCTGGAGAGTCACCTACCCTTTGTTCCTGAGCCCTGTCTTCCTTGATTTTCTCACACAAGCAGTTAATCACAGCCAAGAGGGTTACTTGTGCTCTTAAGTTAGGGGTGGGGTCATTTCCAAACCGGTGCAGACATCTCCTTTTCCTTGGCTATGCAAGTCTGAAGTTGCCTAACACCAACATCGGATTTCTGTTCCCATGACTATATGCAATTGTTAAAATATCGGTAAGTGATCCAATCTTCTAGAAGCTACACTATGGCTTTATGTGGCTAGATGGAAATGTACCTTCTTGGACAGCTGGATCACTATTTTTCTACTTTCCTCTCCCTTGCTCTGGGCTGAGCTAGGTGTTCTAAAAGCCCATTAAGGGAAAGAGAAGTGACATACACAAGATCTGTGGATGGGGCTCTAAGCAACCTGCTCTGGCTGTCCCACTCCTTGCATGGGGTTGGACTAGATGACCTTTAAGTGTCCCTTCCAACCCAAACTATCCTGTGGTTCTTTAAAGAGTAAAGGAGGTTTTTTTCTTCAGTAGAAGCCACTGCAAGTTGATGGTTTGTCAAAGGCTGAAGCCTTCAAAGCACAGATCAACAGGAAAAAATTGGTTCAGATTCCCATGAAAACAAAGGGAAGAGCTGGGCTTTAGCTGACGTAATAAATGTTACTGGTAGCAACAGTAACATAATAAATGTTACTGATGGTCCGATACTAAATTTTTCTCATAACCAGCTTTCTTACAAGGTGGACCATATCTGTCTAGCTGTCGTGTCTGATGAGCTCATTTTAGGAAAAGTATTATGTGATGGATCTACTAGTGACCGAGCAAAAGGTCTCAGAAGGAACTTAGATTCCTGTATTCACTTTGTTTTTCTTCTCCATCCCTCTACATGTTTATTTATGGAACAGCTGAGTCTGGGTGACACGTGAAGTGTCATGGAAAGGATGGAGACCCTTTGCTGTTCTGAAGGAAATTTTTTTTTTTTCAGGCACAGAATCGCTCTTGAGAAAGTGTTCTGAATGGATTTAATGTCTTATTCTCCCCTGCTTTATGCTTTAGTTTGGGATTTTTTTTTGTTGCCAGGTTTCATCAAGTAGAATGTAATAAATAATAGGAATTCCTGTCCTGTTAATAGGAGGATGACCTCTAGTCCACAGTTAAATGGAAATATACCTGCACTTCTGCATTAATTTAATCTACTTTCATTAACTTAGTTAAGTCTGCTTGTTTTTTCCTAATTTATGGTATTTTTGGTTTTAGCATCCTTCTCTTCCTGTCTCTGGGGCACAAACCATACATATACCTTTTGTTGTATGGTTTTTTTCTTATTTAATAAACCTTTCCTGTAAAACATCAGGTCTTGAGTGATTGTACCAAACAATTGGGAGAGACCAGAAAGGGAGGATGTATCAAAACAGGACTGGGGCGTGTGCAGCACAGTCACCAGATGAAGGGATTTCTTCATCCCAGCACTTGCACAGCTGCATCTGGAGTGTTGTTTTGGGCCCTACAGTATGACAAAGACATTTGAGAGAGCTTAATGGAGGGCCAATAAGCTGGTTAGGGGGCTGGAGCACAAGATGGTGAGGATAAATTAAAACTAAGCTGGACAAAGCCCTGAGCGATGTGACGATCTGATGATCTCTAGACATGACTTTGAAGCTGATTTATTATCTAATTCTATGATTTATGTAATCCAGATAAATAGGATAATTTTTATAGACTATTTGTTGTTCGAAATGTTTACAATACCTGTTGAGGTAGAAGAACTAGGATTAAGATTTTAATCATTTTAAGGAAACTCAAAGAGGCTAGGTAAAATGTTCTCAAAGGCGAAAAAGCAAAGGCTTCAGCTTGATGCTGTGTAAAGATTGAAGACAAAAGCTCTTAGAGAACAATAGCTATGATAAGAACACATTTTGAGGTGTTTCCAAGGGGTTTGATGTGTGGAGATGAGTGACTGTCCTGGTCTGTAGAACAAGAGCCTTTGGAGATCACATTTAAAGAAACTGATAGAAAACTTAAAATTTTTGGATATTATATTTCTTCTGATGCCCAAATACAAACATATTAACCAATTATTTGGCTACTTAGTTTGTTATCTGTGTAAAATGATCTATGTACATATATCTCATATCTATATGTATCTCACTGGTATCACTGTTCATATTACTAATGATTTAACAGGATACAATGTTAAATATGCCTTTTTTTTATATGTGTATTTTACTTTATTCCTGTATTTGATTTGCATTTATGTATACTAGCTCACAAAGAAATTCTTCTGATGAACTACGAGGCTACATTAAATTATCATCAGACATCTTTTACTGGCAAGGTATCTAAATGAAGAAAGCAATATCTATCAGTGAAGACAATTAGCATAACTCTCACCATAAATCTGGGAATGCTAACTATCCCATTAGTCTGGTTCAATAAATTATTGATTGGAAGCAGTGTGAGGTTTGGATTCCGGCTTCTGATTCACAACAAGTCATATCTGCCGAGATGAAGCAACCACTGGAACAGTGTGTTCCCTCACATTCTGGAAATGGTCCAGTTCATCTTCAAATTCCAGTGCCCAGTTCTGATGTAAACAAATACCTTAATTAATTTTCTTAAAAAAACCCTGGTCTATGGCTCACTCATCTCCTTGTCAGGATTTTCTTGTAAAATAATGGATCTTGGCAAAGTTAAGGCTTATTACACATGCTAGACATTTTGTTCCATCCTTTCTGTTCTCATTTTGACAGAAGAATTGGGATATTTCTAAACAATGGAAATCCCTTCATGTCTGAATTTTATTATGAGGTCTTAAAAAATAATGAGTAAGGCTGATCTTGAGGCAGCATTAGCATATGTTTCACACACAAGCTATCTGCAAGTTCAAACGGGCTTTTTCTGTTTGTTTCTTTTTCATTAGACCTTACTTATACTGAAAACTGTGTAGCTTCCTCTGGAAGGTAACAAGTCACATAAAAACCCCAAGCCAAACCCTAAACCAAAAAATCTACAACTGGATTTCCAAAATTTCATGTCATATCCAGGTAGTAGCGCAACTACAAGTTAAAGGTCAGCGAAGTCATCATGACTTGCACCGTCACTGTCTCTTGCCTCTTAACTGGCTGGGTTCAGGCACAGGGGATGGAGTAGAGGTGCTTTGCTTTGCATCACAGGCACCAACACCAGAAGCCTGTGCTGTTTTCCAGCAGAGCAGCCCCTGCCCTGACATGTTCACACACACAGACTTAGAGACCTTCAGGAGTGTACACACACACACTCACACACACACACACACACGTGCTTAACCAGGATTTACAAGATGATCTTGACAGTACTCCTAGCACAGAGAAAAGCTTTCATGGAGTTGCCCCATCCGTGGAGATGGTCTATTGAGTAACGGGGTGAGAGCGCCAGTATCTAGAAAGCTTCACCAAACGGCAATACAAACAATATAAATTTGTGGTTCAGATGGAAATATTGATGTGGGATTTCTTCAGGCTGTTTAATTGGGCTTGATGAAATGCTTACATCTGTTTTTGGAGATGTTTTCCCAAAGGAATGAAAAACTGGAAGAAAAAAATGCTCTTTAGCCATACAGATCTTAGTAGAATTCTGAGAGTGTCTGTGTTAAGTGTTTATAGTGTTTGGACAAGGCACTTTCTTTGAAAACAATTTAAATTTATGGATGTCTTGCTCCCACAGGGAGTAATGTTGATGAGACTGGAGGATTAGAAGACTTGAAGGGCCAGGAAAGGGAAGCTGTGACAAAGTGAAGGCAGTGCACAGAAAGCAGTCTGTGTCCACTTGTCAAAGCTTTTTTTTAATCACGTATGTCTTGTTGCTTCGATCTAGGAATGGCAGCTACCTAACCTGGAGTCTTTCTGCTTCAGTCAAGATAATGTTTAGCTACATGCTCCTTAGGACTAAACCAGCAATGTCTGAGAATTTTTAACTCCTAAGCTGCACATGGATGGGTGCTGGAAAATGACTGCTCCAGGACCTGTGTTCCTCTGATGTCCTGTGCAACCTCAGGGCAGGAACTACTTTTGCTGCTTGTGACTGTGGAAGGTTTGAATTAGTGAGTGGTCTGCCCTGTACCAGGTTCCCAACCAGGGTAACTGGACAGCATCAGGTCATCTAACCTAAGATGTCTCCTTCTGAGAAAAGAATGGGTATTTCATCAGTATAAACCAGACACTTCTTCCACTGATGACAATCGACTTCTGTATTTGGTGGTCATCCAGCTTCTTGTGATATTGGAGCTTGAAATTAGACAAACTGGCTATCAGTCAGGCCAGAAAGTCCTGAACAAATTGAACTGTGACTTACAAGGCAAACCACTTCAGTTCCCACTGAAGGTGTGCTGGAGTGGCTCTGGCACTGGATGTGCTCTGCAGGTACCTGTTGAATACAGGGCAATTGACTCCAAGGGCTCAACTTCCCACGAAACAGGTACCAGGTAATGCACTGTGGTTGCTACACAGCAAATCAGAGTCCCTGGGGACTATCATATCCCTTTTATGATTTTTTACTTTTCTCACTACTTGGAAAAATGAAAAAATGGTTTGCAAATATGCTAAGGATCTGGGGCTGGGGAAAGAGTTTGTCCCTCCTGGTGGCTACATGGCAAGATCTTAGGTGCGGGCACTAAAAGCAATTGAGTGTCTGATGTGTGAGAGCAAAAAGGGGCTAAGGACTGCTGCTCAGTGTTTAAGTCAATGAATTTTCAGCCTGTTGGCTATTGCCATTGCTATCTGTCATTCCTGATGAGTGGTCTCTTTCCTGTAGAGAGCTTGTCCGCCTTTGCTTATTCTTACTGCTCCCACTGTCCTTGTATTAAAATCTGACTGGTTTCTGTACTGCAAGGGAAAATCAGGGATTGCAGCAAGTGAGGAATAAACAGCAGTCATGGCCAAATGCTTCATCTTGACTTAATGCAAATATCCAAACAAAAAAGTTCTCACTGAAAAGGAAGGAGAAAAAGCTTCATAACAACGAAGAGCAGAATCTAGAAACTGTGAGACTGGATGAGGTGGCAATTCTTTTATTATCTCGGTGTGCTTTGATGGAGTTCTCTTGAAATATTCATAAAAGGAATTAATAGAGTGCATAAATAAGAACAAGTACTATCTAATATTTTAATTTGTATGCAGTTTCTCACCTTTTGCTCCAGGGAGCTATGCAAACACATTTCATTTAACCTTTTCACTTACGTGTGAGGTGGTTAAGTATTGTCTCTGTCTCATGCATGAGGAAATTATGATGCAGTGCCAGATTTGATGAAAGCAGCTTTTGCAAACCTTCAGGGTCCTGTTTCTCTGCAAACTCTGACACCCTTGGATGCTAAAAGGCCAGCTGGCTGTGATTCTAAGGCTAGGCAGAGAGTGTTGCTTCTCTGAATTGCAGAGAAGCCAGAAAGAAGTGGGTGACAGAGGAAAGTTGAGAGGCATCCAACAGTAATGTTAGAGCTGGTGCTTGTTCTTTTTTTTTTTCCTTTTTTTTTTTTTTAAATCCTCCTAGGTTTTATTGTTTTATTTTTAAAGCAGAAGAATTATTCATAGTTTTGCCATACAGTAACTCTTAGAAAGATGGGAAGCACTTTAAATGGAAATAAGAAATAGAGGGTATGTGTAAGTGGGATGGAATGGTTACTGAATATTATTTTCTTAAAAATGTTTTGTTACTCAAAACATTTTGGCAAAATTGTCATGGAAAGTCCCACTACAGTTTGTCAGCTGCTTCTAGCAAAAGAGAAGGGGTCACGTGGGAAGCCACATGAAGGATTCACTGATGATTCCACAAACTTGGTGGTTTGCTGTAAGAGGTTTTTCTGCAGTGTTCTATCTTGCTTGGAAAATGACTCATTGCCAGTAAAGACAGTTGGAACTAATCACCAGGTAAGGAAAGGGGAGTGATAACATTTAGCGAGGAAGGACCACAATGGCATATGCCAGTAACAAACTGATCCATGCTGATTATATGTAAAGGTTAAGCACAAGTTACTATTTTAATAACAGATGACCATAGCAAATCATCACTGAAGTGCACCTAGACTGCTCTAGAAAAAAAAGCTTAACATTATCTAGTATATTGCATGTCTGAAAGTACATTTTAAAAGCTGTACATAAAAAATTATCTTGGTCTTAATGGGGAAATAAATCCAGGAAACTAAATTAAAATTCTGAATTTTGCTATGAAACTGTTCTCTGCTTTCCCTCATGATATTGAAATCAGTAATACTCCCTTTTATGGTGCACATCTCAAAATCTCTACTGGCCACAGCATAAAGTTTTACCTCTGGGGCTTTTTGCTGTTGTTTTACAAGGGCAATGATGACCTTGATTAAACTTCTAGGTTTCCACACATACATCTGCACCTCCAGCACAGCTGCACATGTCAGCCTGAAGATTTTCAATAATGCATCATAAGAGTCACGAAATATATTAAAAGATTTTGTAGCTAAGAAGGGTAACGGCCAAACTTAATCCACACGTCAGCAAAATTCCCATTAACGTCTGTGATGCCGTATGGAAGTGCTCTCAGCTTTTGTATGTTCATTTCTTAAGGAGAAACAATCCCAGCCTGTTTTCTGTGTACTTTACAATGCCTGAAGCCCACAAACATTGCAAGTGATAAGCAGCTGCAATGATCATCAGTCACTGCAGCAAAGCAACCTTTATTACCATGATAGGATTTTTATTCTAATCTCTTGCCAAATAAGCATCGCCTGTAAGTACTTGAGGGGGTTTTACTGAATGTCAGTTGAGTAAAGGAAAGATGACACCTTGGGAAATTTAGTATTCAAGAGTTTGTGAGGTGATGCTTCTGGAGAGACAAGTAGGCTAAGAGGTAATGAAGCAGAAGGCTGATGTGAAGATGAAGCTGGCCCTGGCAGGACTGTTTGTCAGCATTTGCCCACACAGCCCACTGGAGGAGGAAAGGGATGAAAAGGAGAATAAGAACAGAGAGATTCATCACAGCCAGAACTACTAACCAGCTGAACTGTGTCGTCTGTTGTGTTGCTTGATGCTTAGTGCAAGAATTGAGGGGAAAAACCCATGCATAAAAATTTGTAGTTCGAAGAGGCTGTTTCCCTTCCTTTTCCTATGAGTCTTGATTTTCTTGTCTGTGCTCCACTCCTTTTCTAACCTGTTCACATCCCATGTCCTCGAACTCTGTACTCACTTCCTCATCCTATCCTCTGTGATACTTCTGCTGTTGCAACTCCATCCTTACTAGCTTCCACTCTTCTTACCTTTTGGCTCTTATTGCATACCCCTCCTCTCATACGCTGTTTCCTTTGTAGGTACCTGTCCTATTTGACAATTTAAATAGCTCAAAGGGGTCTGCAGCCTGGGGACAAGGAGAGGATGTCTTCTACCAAGGGCACAGAGAAGGAAAATCAGAAATCTGCCATTTCAAGCAATGAAGCATGATTCCTCTCCTAGGGCCTCCCCAGTTCTTCTGCCTGTATGAAATTATGGGAGCTGGCAATAAAAACTGCAGTAATAAAGATGTTCAGAAGCAGTGTAGAGGATGAGAGCCTGGTCCTGTGCTGATCAGGATCTCACCATTTGCACACCAGAGCATTGGTGCTCTGGTGGCTGCTGAGGTGTGGGAAGGAGAATGTAGTGGGTCAGACAGTCTGAATACCCCAAGACCCTGCCTGTGAGAGTCTTGCTTCTGCCTTTGTTGAAATGTATGATCTGTAGGTTTTAGGAGGAGGGAAACCAGTCCAGCACTGGTATTAGACTGAGTACTAATCTTGGACTTCCAGTTCCCTGCTCCACTCCAGGCTGAGGCAAGTTTTTGTGACTGAGATAAGGAAAGTGCTGAAGCCTTCAAACCACTGGTATACTAGGACTTGAGGGTATTTTCCATTAAGGTTTTATATGTTGCCTTTTAAGTCACCATTGCTTTTTCAGTGAATAATGGAAGACTATACCCATTCCTGTTCTTTAATACTATACAGAAAATACAACTTGTGTGAGAACCCTCACTTTTATTGGGCAGATCCTGTTTGGTGGGGGAAGCTCATAAAAGCTAGTTGTTGAGAAAATACAAAGCTCTAAATCAAGCTTATTTTTCAGAATGGCATTAGAGTGATGGGTAGCAACCTCATGAAAAGATTTTTCTGTAGCACCCAGTGAATATTAAATATTTATGGTTAATAAACTTGAAAGGTATGAGCAGTGGAAAAAGCAAGAGAGAGTATATGTGTTGGTGTGGAGGAGAAAAATAGAGTTTTGTTTGTTGTTCATCTCTCAAATAATTTTAACCTTATAATACATGCAAAGAGCAAATGATTGTGCAGAAGAGCACTGGGTGTGGTGACAAGGAAGAAGAGCTGTTCACAGCTCATGCTCTGGTTGCCCAGTGACATGGAGCAGGTAAGTGATGACTGTGAGGGGTTTGTCCTGCCTTCTCAGGATCTAAAGGTTATTGAGACAAAATGTCAGCCTACTCTCATTAGGTGTATGTCCTCTACGTCCCAACAACCCTAACGTGACTTTCAGTTCCAAATTAAGGAGGGAATCAAAAATTTAAGAAAAATTATTTTAGTCCTAAAAGTTTAAAATTCAAAAAGGATTTCCTTCCTAATTGATCTGTTTGTATTTTCTCATAGAACCTGGAGAAGAGAAAACTATTGGCAGTTTTAGTCATGTGTAAAAGTTCTGATTTCTGACAAGCCTGAGGATAACCAGGGCCTACCTCTTTATGAAACTTGACCTGGATTTCAAGATTCTACTTTTGGGTTGCTGAAGGGAGCACTTCCATGTGCAAATTCAATCCTGCAAAATCAGCTTCCAGTTGTTTTGATACAGTAGTGTTCCTTGTCATGTTCAGTGTGGAGCTTGATGGCTTTTCTGCACTAAGTGAGGTGACAGCAAGAGGCAAAGACAGCTGCATGACTCGTGAAGAAGTTAAGGATTACTGGTGGTCTTCTTTAAAATTTCTTTGTTTATTGTAAATAAAGATCAGGCTGCATTTTTGTTAAGACTTCATGTGCATGTGCATGCCTTATTCATTTTGTTTTCTAGTTAAATAAAAGAATCTTTATGTGTAGTTTTTGTTGCCAAAAAGGGAATGGTTAAAGGAATAGGTTCCAACTGAAGTGCATGAAAAATCCTCCTGGTTCTCCATCTATAAATATGTGTGCAAAGTATTTCTGAAGTTGAAAGCTAAACCAGATGGTCAGCTGATTTTATTGACAGGGATTTTTTTTTTTTTTTTGAGATGATACAAAAGCCATCCTTGCTCTCTGTTCCCTTCTCTCCTTCCAAATCACTTTTCTAAGCCAATTTATTAATTAAATTGGAATATTGAAAGAGCAAAAGCCTGCAGGCATGTTGAGTGTCTGCCATTTTAGCAAGCGTACCAGTGCTTGAAAATATCTTAGATGGGCTGCTTTGGACAAACAGTTTCTCCTGTATTCAGCTGGAACAGGCAGACAGTTGTTTAATTAAAACTCTCGTCATTATCTGCTCAAGAATCTCCAGCAGCAGCAGAACTCCTGGTGGACACGGTAGGCGGCAGGGCACGGCAGGGGTGTCTGCTTCCACTTACTGGAAGCTTGTAACAGATTAATCTCCTTCTGTCTCACAGGCTGGCAGATCTCAGATGCTGCAGTGTCACCGGATGGAGAAATCCCCCAACCCAGATGTGAGTGCCACATGTGACACCTCGGCAGTCTTGCTTTCTCAGGACAGACCAGAGCCATGAGGTCAAGTTCACACTGGAATTCTCTCTGCGTGGGAAGAGTGGCACACTTCTGCTGGGATTCACCTTTCTTGCTACTTGCTTTTTTGAGTAGGTAGATTGCAAGTCTAAGGGCCTGATCTCTTGTTCTCAAAACCTTGTCTTATAGTCCTACTATGGTTGACTGGGCTGAAAATGGCCCAGGGCGTGAATCTGGACAGTTGGTTCCAAGACACGATGTGAAGATCCTCTGTGGAATCCCCAAGTGGTTCTGGCACAACTGAAACAGCAAACATGGAAAGAGAAGTGCAGTTTTATTGCCAGTAGTCTTAAGATATCCTCAAGTGCCTTGAGTGCTGAAAATTGACACAATATGGGGGCAAAAAATTACATTTATTTTTACCTAAGAGATTATTTAAAAAAAAAGGTCTCTGTGTGGAGCTTAGGGGTGCAGGAAATGAAACTGTGCAGGGAAATGTCCTTTTATTTTCTGCAAGTGACATAGTAACAGTCACGTATCCCCCTTTCACTTCTGTAACTGCACTGAACTGTAGCCCAACTTTTCTGCTATGCCTGGATTTCTGGGACCTCACCAGCTGCTCCCACATCTTGGCAATGACCTGGTGCTTCAGGGTGTCCATGACATGTGGCTCTGTACTAGGACACCAGGCAGGATCTCCAGCTGTGTGAAGGTATATCCACATTTAATAATAAGCTTTCATTTCCACTTTTGGAATTCAGCACACCGCCAGGTTTCACCTGCAGTGAGGTTTAGCAATATAAAAATGGCTCTAGAAAGTCTTCTCTATGGGAGAAGTCTCAAAAGGATCAACAAATTGGAGTATCTTTCAAGAAAGAAACTGAGAAATGAACAGTTTATGCCAGCTTCCTCAGTTTAATGAGGAAAATCCAAGAACCCTTTAAAAGAGGATATTGATGCTTTTTACTCTATTTGTTTAAAGCTAGCACACTGAACTGCTTTCTTAGCACACATAGTGTCAGTGTACATTTAATTCATAATTGTTTCTCTTTAATCAGCAGTTTGGATCTAACAAAATGCTTTTAGGTTTTTTTTGAGCCATTGACCAAGACAGTATATTTTGCTAGCAACATCAGACTTAAAAGGAAAATGTAAGGAAAATTCAAGGGGAGGAGAGTGTTGGTAACAATCAAGCCCTGCAGTTCAACAAGCCTATCCCAAGAAAAATAAAAAAGCTCCAGATTTGGGAGTTGAGAAAAGGTAAATAAAAAGAAGTTAAATAACTTCTTGTTTCCTGTACACGAACACATATTTTCCTTAAGTAGGTTACACTGGAAAATGTTCTCTAGAATCCTTATGATGCTTGAGAATATCTCCCAGTTTGAGAATAATGGCTTTGAATTATAGAAACTTGTATCTTTAGTGATCTGTAAAGAGTACTGTATTAATTAAGATTTAAATGGTCACTTGCTGTTATTTGATGGGCTCCTGTTTTTTTCCGCAAGAAGACTTAGAGCATTTCCCTTCAACTGTTGTGCTCTCTATGAAATTTTAGAGGCAAATAAAAATTAAAAGAAATAAAACCAATTCAGAATCTGATCTTTGATGTATTTCTTACTTTGGAAAAAGAGAAAAAAAATAAAAAAGAAATTTTCCAAAATACTAAACCACTCTGTTTCAAACTACTACTTAGATTAAGAATTGTTTTCAAGTTTTAGAATTTCAAATAAAATTTTTTTGAACTAGTTATCTACAATTATATTAGATTAGACGATTAAAGAATTAAAGATTAGGAATTAAAGAATTTTATTCTGTCCTTTTTTTTTGGTTTGTTTGTTTGTTTATTTTGGCAGTCCTACCATTTAAGCTGGTCTTTAATAACCTGGATATGTGACAACTTCAACATATAATTGAAACTTGTTGTCTACATGTTCTGCATGTTGTAAAAGAGATGGAGAGCAACTTTTTACATGGACAGATAGTGGTAGTAGGAGGGAAAATGATTTTAAGCTAAAAGAGAGCATGTTTAGATTAGATAACAGGGAGAAAACTCTTTACTCAGAGGGTGGGGAGGCACTGCACCAGGCTGCCCAGAGAAGTTGTGTATGCCCAGTCCCTGGAGGTGTTCAAGGCCAGGCTGTATGAGGCTGGGAGCAAACTGTTCTAGTGTAAGGTGTCTCTGCCCATGGCACAGGGGCTGGAACCAGGTAATCTTTAGGGTCCACTGCAACCCAAACCATTCTACGATTCTATCATTCTGCCTGATCCGGATCAGTCATTTTAATGTCAAAGCATTCACATCTCTTTTGTGCAGTTTATGATCTCAGAAAATAGCTGAAATAGTTACTGGGAAGTAAAAGTTATAAAGAGTTGAAATTTGTGTCTCGTTAGCTATTTCACTACTCCCAGGAGAAAAACCCTTTTTACCCCTTTTTCTCCAAATATTTTGTTTCCTTGGTGGTTAAATTAAATGGATCCTGTCTTCAGGTTTTTGTTTTATCTGCCTTGTTGGTGCAGCCAAAGAATTCTCCTCAGAGAAAAAAATTATCTCAATCCATAAATGTTACTGAGCATGAAAGGTATAATTTAAACAAAATATTATTTGTTTATTTAACATTTAGTGTCAGGTTTTGTATAGCATAAGCAGGTGAAGAGAAGATGTAGTGTAGACAAGAATAGTCTCATCCAGACTGGTGTAGCCCTTGTTACTTATGCTAACTGCAAAGCTAGCTCTGGCTATCTATTTCTAATGCATCCCATTAAACTAAACCCCACAGAATACCTATCCACTGACTGACTCATTATTTTCACCTGTTCAGTATTAATTTGCAAACAGGCAGTCTTTATAACCTAGATTTTTCAGGCGACAGTCTCTTGTGTGAACAAGTAGAATGTTTCTGAAATGATTTATTGTCAGTTTTAGTGCTAAAGATTACCTCATGCCTTGCACTTGGGATTTGTTCTTCAGGGCACATTACTCCAATCAACAAAAGTTAAGTCAGAAACATTCTTTACCTTCCGGTGTATTTTCAGTGCTTTTAGCTTCATTACCTTCTAAACTCATACATTTTACATGTTGCTTCATTGTGTTTTCCATCAATTCAGCACTTTCATAGCAGAATTTCCACATTCCAAAATTTTATATTTGCAATATTTGATTCAATCTATGCTAATGTAGGCCAAATCTTGGCACCAGCCATGGTCGTACTATCTTGTTAAAATATCCCCTCAGATTTTGGTGAGATTATTTCAGTCTTACTTGTGACTTCCTCTACAATCATTAATCCAAGTATGTACTTCGGGCACCTATTTTCAAGTAAATATAGCATAACTACAGGAAAAAATAGATTATCTGGAGGTTTGGCATGTTCCAGAAGGCATATGCAAGACTTGTGAATGTCTTTCAGTCTTCTGACATTCGCCCCTGACAATGTACATCATCTGTTATTGGCAGCAAATTGTGTGTACAACTTTCCTCGATGCTTTGCACGTTCCTCGAGTATCTCCCATACGGTAAAACATCAGTATGTTTCCTCTGTATCCTCTATGTGGCAAACCAATACAAAAGCAGAGTAAAGTTTTATAAATTGATTTGATCTTTCAGGCTTGCTGTATAGCATTACTTTGTTATTGTTGTTGTAGACTGTCAGTGAAGAACTTTGTAATGCATATGGTATTTTATTACATCCTGGTTACTTAGTCATATCCGCAATTTTAACTCCTGTCAGTTGCTTTTGCATTAAAGCAATTTCTCCTTCTGAGATTACTTTTGCTTGGGCTGTGTCATTGAGGGCTGAGCATTAGTGTGCTGTATCTGCCCTCCCCTCTTGCTGTGGACCTGCATCCATTTTGTGGATGAAAGGTCTCAGTAAATATTTCTAAAAGAGCAACTGCAGTGCCTGCTGGGGCACACTGTGTCTTGCTGTGAATCAGTCTGGGGGAGCACAAACAGTTTTCTACTTTGTTATAAGGTGAATCACTAGCACGAGCTGCCACTTGAACTGCATTGCAGTTTGCTTCACAAGCAATGCTAAAGATAATATACAATAGCACCCCCTTGTAATGCTTGTCCTGAGAAGGGTGGTTACTGATGCTCCTTCTTAAGATCACTTGAACAGATTTTCTCTTTGCTTCCACCCTGATGGGCAATGAGAAGGCCTGGTTTCCACCGTATAATTTAACTTCAAATAAGATCAATTTGCATGTATTGAAGCAGAAGACTGACACAGAATTCCACTGAAATAATCTATCATGCTACAAGCAAATGACAGCTATGAAATCGTTTATCTTTTACTATTTCCATCAGATGCATGAAAAAGAAATTCAAAGTTGATAATAGTTGATATGGTAAAGCTGAGCCTGAGGACAAGAATATTCTCTCTGCACAGTTGAGCTAATTGTCGACCTTCTCTTTTCAATCTGTAGCTAAAAATACTGATTTTGAGGAATTTCACTATGAGATAAATGTGATGCACTAGTACCCAAGGCTGTTGCAACTCTCTGGAAGTTGTTTCCTATCTGCTATTTGTATTTAAATCTGGTGCACTTGGGCTGGATCTGTGTACAGCTTTTTAGCAACATGGAATGCAAAACTAAGGACTTTGCAAATTTCAGGCTCCTTTGAAAGCTGCTTGTAAAGCTTGCAGCACTGAGTTAAACTCCTGTGTGGAACTCGCCAAGGCATGAATCTCTGTCCCTTGGGATTTGACCAAAATGCATCTAATCATCAGAATGGGAAAATGTCATCACAAATAGACATTAGATAGACAGTAAATTATCTTAACAGTAAAAAGTTAAAGGAAAGGTTTATTTATCACAGTTCCTAAAAAAATATTTCTACTCCCACAAACAGTGCTTTGTGTGCAGCCACAGGCTGAATGTGTTTGTAACCGCTGGTGCTAATGCTTAAGACATCTGGCTCTGGTCTGTGTCGGTGTCACGGCTGCACTCAGCAGCACTATAAATCATACATTACACTTCAGATCTGGAAGTTCAGCAAAGTTCAAATGATTTTGAACTAAAAGATTTGCATCACTGATTTGAGTTCATGAACTTTCGTCTGTTACTTACTCATTTCTTCGAGGGAAAATCTGATTAAGAGCAAACTGTAAATGCTTTGCAGCTAAAGTGAAATCTGTGTTACATCTACAACTGAGTGCCTGATGGAAAAAAAAAAAGCTGGTTGGTCTACCTGTGTTAGTAATTCCTTTTACTGTGAAATTGCTTCATAGAAGCAAAAGAACATGTTAGACTGATTCTTTTCCTTGGTAGCATTTTGGCTCAATATAAAACAAATTCTTCTAGAAAAAGTACTTTTACCACTATAGCTGCATCTCCATTTGTGCCTTTGCTGATCATGGAAATCACCTTTCTACAGCACTGTTCCTGTCTTAGTAAGAATTATTGGAGGAGAAATACATCTTTCCTTTAACTAAGTCTTCCCCTCTCCCCCCAAATTAGGATTTCTGATTTGACTTTCATGTTTTTAAAAATCATGATTATTTTGCTTTCCTAGAATCTTTGTGTTTTGTTTGCCCAGTAAGATGTGCTTTTATTCTATGCTACGTACACAAGTAGTGCCTGGCTCTGTCATATGTGTATGTGGTATCCTCCTTGGAAGATTCAGAGGTCTTGATGACAAGGAAGAAGGTCCCTAATTGCAGGCCTCTTCATGTGACCTGTAAGTTCTGAGCATTGCCCCATTGTTGCTGCTAGCTGAGATGTTCTGCATCAACCTCATGTATGTCACACTACAATAAAATGAGAAACCCAGGGAAATGGTGCTCCCAACTTTAGCACCACTTCAGCACCAAAAAAAAAAGTATCTACAGTTATGAAAAGTCTGTGGGTTTTTTCCATTCCCCTTCTCAAGTGTTATCTTCTCCCTGCTCTCTTACTCACCCCGTTCATTTTACTGACCCATGCTCCCACACATTATGTTTCCATCCAAGCAGGATACTTGTCCCCAGGGCTGTTGGAATGAAATAAAAATTTAGCTGCGTCTTAATCTTCTTTTATTTCAGATATGGCAGATTTGATATTCTGCAGTTGAAAGTTTCTCACTCCTCTGTCATGCTGCTCAACACCAGAGATGGTTCCTGGCCATCTCCTGCACACTTGTTTTTCGAACTACTTTGATATCCCCCCATGTAAGCTGGTCTGTAAGCTGTCTCTCCCACGTAACCTTTACTCTGTCCATAGAAGTGGCTGATGGTGTGAACTTATAGAAAAAATAGGAACAACATACAGAAAACTCTTCCTAACCTTGGCAGGTTTCCACCTAAACTTTAATCTTTATTACTTTTTGTCAAACAGCACAGACATTTTGTGCTGAGCATTTTGAAATTGAGATGTGTCTAGCTGGGCTGGAAAGCACTTTGAAATCATGCTTCAGGGGCTTAGTTTGAGATCCCAGGTCAAATTGTTCATTTTGGAAAGTGAAAGACCATTTCTGCAATGCACATAGTCAGACTGGGAAGAAAAGCCTGTAACAAAGAAGACCAGGAGGGTTATGAACCACAGCCCATGTAGGGTTGCTGGGGACATTCAGAGGGACAAAGCTTCAGGACAGCTGTAATGGAAAGCACTCCTGAGTAATCGGAAGCCTCAAGCATGTTTTAAATTATAAAAGGCTCTTGTGAAAGTGAACAGCAGGCAAGAAGCTGCTACAGGAGAGTATATGTAAACATTCATGCTTAAATTTTCCATTTCAAATGAGAACAAGAAGCTATGTCCTTGTATATCTGGATGCAAGGCTTTTTTAAACTCCTTTTGTTGTTTGCAGAACAGTTAACACATAACTGGCGGTAAAGAAGGGACTTGTGGTGAAACCTCATGTTGCTGACCCCAGAGCAGACTGTTAACCAGATCATGTCCCAGTGGGCCACTGAGTCACCATCTGAAGCTTCCTCTTTCACCTGTATGCTACAGAATGAAGAGTGTAAAGCTGTGTCACCAGACATGACCCTGACACAACACAGGTAGCTGTGCTCCCACTGGATGATGATGGTCTAGTAGAAATAAGCCCAGGAGGTGGTGCAGTTTCCATCCCATCTCTTCAGGAAGCAATGTAGTTTCCATCTGGTCCTCTCCAGTGGGCAGTAGGTGGGAAAGCACATAGCTTCAGGCAGCCTATGATCGTGCTGGCTTCCTGTGACAATAATAATCAGATTTAATAAATGTTGTGCTGCTATACTAGATTGAGGGATATTACAGATAGTTTTTTTCAAAGGGTGTTTCTGGAATTATGTGGCTTGTGCCTGATGTCATCCCTGCAATATGCAGCACAGATGTGACTGGATGTTCTGAAGGTATCACAGCAGCCTCTTTTATAGAGAAATTGCTAGGATGAATTAGCCTGTAGTACGCTTTGTGACAGTCCTTGAGTATGTATAAACTGTACTAGGATTAGTTTCTGACATATGAAAATGCCCAGAAATCTGGTCACTCTCACTAAAACTGGAGAGAGAATTCTTTGCCTAGGAATTTCTCCCAGGCAATTAGGACAGTAACCAGCCCACTCTCCCACTTCCTCTTGCTTAGGAAACTACAGCTAATTTTTATAGACTCTAGCCTGGCAAAACACTTCACAGGACAGCTTTACTATAAAAGTAAGTACAGGCAGGCATGCCTCACAGCACCCACTGGCATGTGGGACAAGTTTTTAGCCTAATATAGTGATTCACACTCTGATTTCTGCTTCTATTTAAAAAAACAATCAAAATAAAACTCAGAAGTATCACAATTTGTGTGTTTGCAGCAATTCCTGGCACACACATTTGTGTGTATACAGGTATTCAAACAGGTTTTCTATCAGAAATGGCCCTTGCACATTTCTCACAAGTGCTCCAAGACAAATGTCCAGATTTCTACAGCAGCTCAGCTCGCTGGATGAAAAGACCTTTCAAATATTTAGATGAACATACTTCTATTGGATTGCTGAGAGCTTTGAACACATGGTTGGAGGTGATCAGACATGATGTGAGCTCTCTTCAGTTTCCTACATGTTGTTAAATGCCATGGGTGTATTTTCCTACTATATTGACCTCACCGAAATATGAGAAAAGTGGTGCTGACTCCTCTTGAGAGCCACTGCCATTTTATACCTCTTTAGAAAGTATTGTCATGCAGGTAAAATTATTTTTTTCCCCCCTTCCTGAATTCAAAACTGATGTGAAACACCTCAACTCCCTGTTTCTAGGGTACCAGTAAACAGGATAGAGTTTATTAATTACCCTGGGAAAGCAGCGAGGGAAGAAATCCAGATGGACTAGTCAGCCTTTGCTAAATCCAACTGAGTATAAACAACATTCAGAAATGAGAGAGACAAATGCAATGCCACTGTTTATGGTCAGATTAAAAGCATGGGATAAATTCCAACTGCTGCTGCAAACAGCTCAGCAGGAAGGGTGTTTCATCCCATGGTGAACCAAGGAATGTACATTTGTAAGAAAGGTATGTGCTTCCCCTCGCCTTGTCCACGACCTGAGGTGTTTACAGCAACTACAAGGAAGTGCACAAAACCTGTTTCCCCCGAAGTGGCCTTTGATTTCAATGAGTTTTAATATATCACCACCTCGTATTTTCAATTATTCTAAACTTTATTTATCACTGAAGCAAACTCTCAAAGTTTCTTCTAGCACATCAAGCTGCAATTGATGCAGTCCAGACCTCTCCGTGCTGCCAGGAAATCGGGGCACTTTGTTATGTCACAGCACACAGGGAGCAAAGGAAACAATTGACCCCACCTCCACTTTTCCCAAGCTCTGACACGGCCTCAGGACACTTCCTCTGGAGAAGGAGGTATTGTAACATTGTTTGCCACTCTCTCCTGCAGCACAGGGATGAGACCTAAAGCAGGTGGGGTGACATGTGTGAGTGTTGTGGGACAGACACAGGAGTGTGACTGCCAGTGCTGCAATGCAGTAGCAGTTTGGACACAGAAGCCAAGCAGGAGGGAAAGGATGGCCTGCTCCTCACTCCCACAGGGAGGTGAGTTGTAGGTTGTCCTTTGCATGTGAGAAAAAGGCAGAGCTAACCCTGCCTTCCTGTCTATGGTATTTGGAGTAAGTTATGTTTAGCTGTGAATAGCACTGCAAGTGACATTCTTTTTAATAAATTCCTTTAAGTATAATTGCTAATGGAGGAACCAAACAGCTGATAATTTATTTTTCATTTCATTATGTATCTATGTCATTGTGGGTCAATGGTGTCTAAAACCTGCACAAAGCACACACAGTGTGTACTGTCAGTGAGCACCCTCACAAGAATTTTAGTTCAAAAACAACTCCCAAGAACTAGAACAAAACTTAAAATCCCAAATCAGCTACAAAATCAGGGAGTCCAGTGGCAGGATGCAGCTGACCCATCCCTTTTCTCAGTATAGTCCAGTGCATCTGCTCCTGGTTGTGTGATACAGTGGTGGCTGTGTGGCTGGGCAGTTCTGCCCCATTTACCCCTTAACTGATCCAGACTATTGCTCCACCTCATCAGCAATGCATCTCAGGGATAAAGTTGCCTGTGATGCATGTGGTGTGGTTGTATCATGCTGCTGTAACTGGTAGTGCTGATGGGACAACACTCTTTCATCTTGTTAATAAAATCATGCGATCATATTACTGTGACTTTGTCATCCTTGTGTTATCTGCAAAGAGGAGGCTGACGCTGGAGAACAGATGGGTTTGCTCAGTCAAGAAATTTCCCTGGTAGAGGATACCTTTTGGATGATATGCAGTTGAGGTACCCAGCTCCTTTGCTTCTTCCTTGTCCAGGTCTAGCATGGAGGACAAGACCAGGATATGCTACGGAATGTGGCTGCTTGTGAGCTGTCTACTCTGCAGATTTTGTCCCCAGATGTGAGGCAGTACTTGGCTAATTTAATCAACTGATACTCTGGCCAAATCCCTTCTTTTGACAAGAAATTTATTAAGGAGCTAAATGATTGCTCAACAAAATGAAATGGCTTTTGTGACCATCAGAATTTGCATTGGAAGCAACGGAGAATCATTAGTACGCACTTGAATTTTGTAGCAATTTTTTTTAGCTCTGGGATCAGAGCATTAGGGATCCCTATGTGTCTAAACTCTGCTCCTAAGAAAATGTGTTTGCATCTCCACTTGCATAGATGAACTTGTTTCTACATGGGAAGGCCTAGAAACTTCTCCAAATTATGTTGGGACCTAAGTAGTCTTTTGGCAGTTTCATCGAAATAATTAAGCATGCTCAAAATTACTTGGGCTGGAGACTTTCCCAGAACAATCATCTCATCTCTGCTAACAAAATGTTCTCTTAATTTGGAGAGACCCTTACTTAACGCTATCAAAGGTTAGCTGTATAAGCATGGGGAACTTAAGCAGACTTTTTGGGAAATTTGGTGAAAAATCCAAATCACAGCTGTTGAATGAAATTATAGAATTCTCTAAGTGCTACCAGTGCATTTAAAATTAAACTGGCAGGTGTCCCATGATCTTTGATAGCTATGATCCTTACCATCACCATAGAGTGTTCTCTTGTAGCTATTTATTACATCACTTTGTCAACTTTGAAAAACTGTTTGCCAGCTCTCTTCTGGTTTTTAATCTGTGAGGAAAACTCTCCTCCCAGAAGGACGCATGACTTGGGAAGCTCTGTATAAACAAGGGGATTCGATGTCTGGTTCAGAGATGAGGAGTAAACAGGAGAGCCAGCAAGGCCAAGGCCTCCCAGCACCCAGACTGTTGCCTCACTGGCAGACCAAACTTCCTCTCAGTCTGCTTTCAGCATAGACTTTAGGAACAATTGTCATTATTGCTCCCTTCCCTCATATGGCTAAGCTTTTAAATACTGTGTTGCTATTGTATGATTCGCCAGTTTCCTCCACGCTATTGAATTCTATTTTCCGTTGCAAAGTTGGGACAAGACTGAGTGTTTACTTTCGGAAATCCAGACCCAGAGGAAACAATTATGGTTTTCCTCTTCTTGGCCATCATCTGTCTTGCTGATAATTTATTGTGCTGTGGACACAATTTATTTTTAGTTAATTCTAAGCTGCAGCATGTGGCTTTGTTGCCTAGCACTGTTTTGCCTGTTTCGTGATCATTTACCAAGATGTTTCTACATAGTCGTGTTCCTTAAACTCAACATCCCTCTGAAGAAGTTTTTCTCCCATTTCACTTCTGTTACATGTGGGAATATACTCTCAGGTTTCTCACTGCAGATGGTAATTGCAGTTTTCCACTGAGTCTGAAGTTACAATTTGGTGTTATTTTATGTCCAACGCATTTAATCATAGAATCACAGAATGGTTTGGGTTGGAAGGGACCTTAAAGACCATCTATTTCCAACCTCCCTGCCATGGGCAGGGGCACCTTCCACTATACCACGTTGCTCAAAGCCCCATTCAACTTGCAGGGATAAGGCATCCACATCTTCTTTGGACAACCTGTGCCAGTGTCTCAACACCCTTACAACAAAGAATTTCTTCCTAATATCTAATCTAAACCTACTCTCAGTTTGAAGCCATTACCCTTTGTCCTATCCCTACATACCCCTGTTAAAAGTCCCTCTTCCCCTTTCCTGTAGGTCCTCTTTAGGTACTGGAAGGTGCTATAAGGTCACTCCAGAGCCTTCTCTTCTCTGGCTAATCAACCCCAACCTCTCAACCTGTATTCATAGGAGAGGCGATGGAAATTAAAAGAAGGAAAATGAAAAATAATAACCTGAACCAATAAACAAAAGATCCCACAGCATACAGTCTTCCTTCTCTCTTCAAAATATTAGAACAGAGTATTTCATCTGAAAGGGACCTACAAAGATCATCTAGTCCACCTGCCAGGCCACCTCAGGGCTGACCAAAAGTTCAAGATTTGTATTAAGGGCACTGTCCAAATGCTTCTTAAACAGTGACAGTCTGGGAGTATAAGTCACTTCTCTGGTAAGTTTGTTCCAGCGTTTGACCACCCTCTTGGTAAATAAAACCTTCCTGATGTCCAGACTAAACCTTCCCTTGTGCAGTTTTGAACTATTCCCATGTGTCCTGTTACTGGATCCCAGGGAGAAGAGCTCAGCACCTCCCTCTACACCTCCCCTCCTCAGGAAACTGTGGATAGCAAGGAGGTCACCCCTCAGCCACCTTTTCTGTAAATTAAATAAACACATGAGATGCTCCTCATGTGACAAGCTTTCCAGTCCTTCTATCAGCTTTATGGTCTTCCTCTGGACACATTCAAGTGTCTTGAGAATTATTAGGTAGTTACTCTGTTCATGATTTAAATAGCTGGGAGAGGCAAAATTCTGTGGCTCAAGTAAGGCAATTGCAATCTTCTACTAACATGGGATCGCTTAAATCCGTACTGGGCTTTTCTAAATAATCTCACTCACTGTCAGCAAGATCAGCAGTGTGGCTCCATTAAATTTCAAATTAGTGTTGTTTGGCCAATACACAACTCTAAAAGCTGATGGATAGAAACTTCAGGGAGCTGTCCCACCTAGCTACTGGTGGTCAAGCAAGCTTCTGCCTACCTGTACAATTAAGTTGCAGATCACAGATATTCTTGTCATGTAACAACTCTACTGGTTTTCTAGATCCAAGGGAGCTGGTGCTGGGATAATTTGTGCCCATATCTGATCTCTATTTAAAGGTTTGTTGTTGCTGCTGTAAGATTAAAGAAAAACCAAAAAAATCCACCTACAACCCTGCCAAAGTGGCTCTCAACATGTCCAGTGATCAGTATATGATTCATCAAGTGAGGATGGAAGATAAGAGCTCCCACTCATTAAGCTGGGGTTCTGAGGTTTCCTGAATGGTGAATACCAACCTGTAGAATGAAACCCCACAGATAGAAAGCGACTAAAACTAAAATCAAATATCATGTAAGAAGCTGACAAAAAAAAAAAAAAAAAACAAAACCAAACCAACTAACCAATCAATAGTATTGAAGAAAAAAAATCCCCAAACTAAATGTAGTGGCAACTGAGGAGATGTATTGAATATATTTTAGAAAGAAAAAATTAAAAAGAAAGGAAAAAAGTTTGATCAGAGATACAATGTCCACTAAGGTGCTACTTCTTCTGATGTGAAACATCAAAAAGAGGAAACCTTTTATTGTTAATTTTTGCCCTAGTGAGACAGGATATCACTCATGGAAAACTGGGAAAGCAGTGACAAGGAGTGGCAACAGGAAACACAACATCAGCGAATTTCTTTTAAAGTCCACTGGTCCTGGGTTAAGTTGTTTTAAAAATGTGGAGCCATTGAAGGACAACAGACATTTTTTTGTCAGTTCTCATATCCTTACGAGAAT
The DNA here is from genome assembly GCF_022539395.1 of Myiozetetes cayanensis. Taxonomy (NCBI): domain Eukaryota; kingdom Metazoa; phylum Chordata; class Aves; order Passeriformes; family Tyrannidae; genus Myiozetetes; species Myiozetetes cayanensis. The sequence goes on from NW_026087853.1 coordinate 12,454,267, forward strand.
TTTCCCCTTGTTGCTTTCAGGGATGCAGGTTCCCATACCGAAGGAGGAAAAGTACTAGCAGGACCTGAGGAAAGGATTCATGCTTTTAATACATTGATTCAAAAAGGGAAAGTGGAGTAATTATTCTGCAAGTACAAATATTGACAGGTATCATGTCAAAGCAATAAAGGAGAATTTTCAAATTTCCCTGGTTTTTGAGCTTGCTGAAGAACTTGGGAGGCTTCTCTTCCTCTCAGTCATGCACTTAGTAATCACCCTACTGGGCATTTTCTGGGCTATATACGAAATAAAGGGTCTGACTTTAAGCTTACTGTTAAACCAAGAAGGACCCTTCTGAAGCCAGCACTGCACAAGTACAGTCATTTAAAATGTGTGTGGAGAAGATAAGTAAGATTATCTTTTGGGTATCTGTTGAAAATATTGCTCAATTTGCTCCAATCAATAAATTATGGTGCTATTTTGAGCAATGGAAACCAAATTCTCATGTCCTTGCTTTCAAGGATTCTCAGTAAAACACATGGGAAGCCATCGAAAATAATTTTTCTGTGTTTCTAAACTGAACAAGAGAGGAAAGCTTCAAGGTTGTGTTACAGTCATTCAACAATATGTAAGAGGAATTCTTAAAAGAATTCCAAAGCCAGAAGACACTTTGATTATTTTACTTGATCTTGCATATAAATAGACCACAAATTCCAAACAGTGCTGAATCCTTTCCGTAAGTAAGTGACATTTATGGAAAAGGATTAGTTTTTCAAAGCTACACTTTCTTGAAAAATGTATCTAGGAGAAGAAACACATTATATTTTTGTTTTAGTATCTATTTTAAGTTTGTGATTCATCTCTATGTAACTAACATGACTGTATTCTATGTGACTTAGGATAAAGCAAGCAGTAAGTGAGGGCAGGGGGGAGTACCTTCTGTGAATTCCTCGTGTTGTGATGAGCAGATGGAATATAAATCATGCTGTTTTCATAACCTATAAAGAAAAAGACTCATCAGTCACTGGAACTGTGATGTGATATGAGGATTAGTTCGTAGTAGATAATGCAGCATTCCAGGAGAGAGCTCTAATGCTGTCTCAAGGCTATAGCATTACATCGCACACTACTCGTTACTGATGCAACAGAAGGGAAATACATTGGTTATGTTTAACCCAAAGCTACTGATCTCCCAAACAAGATAGGAAAAATATCACGTTAGATTTTAGATTGTGCAGTCTTAGATGGTTTTCATTAGGAATAATACTTCAATCTCATGTCTCAGCTTTGCAGCTGCCCAGGGAAACCCACGTACTTTTCCAATGTTAAATCATCTGTAGAATGCAAAGCACTCGTAATGTGTTCATTGACATAATTTAAAGAAGACAGGAAAGAAAAAGAAGGGAAGTAAATCACTACAGAATAAAATTAGTTCTTATGAATGTGTTGAGGTAACTTTGCAGATCAAGGGAAAAAAGGGATTAAGATCCTCGCATCTTGAAAATTAAGCAACAGAGGCTTAGAGGCTGTTTTTTCTTGGAGGCATATAAGGATTTTACCTCTGATTTCATAGCAAAGAGGAACAATACATACTGTATATCAATGCCTCATATCCAAGCTAACTGCTGTTTCTAAGACTTTAAGGAGCTGAAGTGATGCAGACACTGCAAGGTTTACATGGAATAGCGTTTTGTAATCTAACAATTCCAAAGAATTACTTCAGTTCTCACTAGAGTAAGACTTTTTTTAACAGCTTCCTTTCTGAAATCTCCTTCAGTTTCTTGAAATTCCACTCAAAGAAACCATGATGCCATCCTCTGACAGCCACACAGATTGCACTAAGCCAATAAAATACAGCAAACCTTACTAGTTGTGGAACAGACACTAAAATGTGTTACTCCAAAAACATATTGTCTAGAAACTTACTATTAGAGAGGTTTCCACCCTGAAAAGGTAACACATGTCATTAGTTAGAAATAATATAGCTGACTGGAAAAAAACCCCATAAGGCTGTATACCCTACAAGTGACAGAAATCAAACTAATTGCATAATTGTATTGATTTTTAATTAATTTCAAGTATAAATCAATCAATAGACAAGACTTAGGCTTCGAAATTACTTAAGAAGAGTTCCATAATAAGATTAAATTCCAAATTCTGACATCACTGTTTTCATCTTAAAAAAATCACAGCCAAAAAACCAAAAAGAACCCAAAACCTCTAAATCCTCAAACCCTTTCAAATCTCTCTTGGAAGCTGTCTAACCCAGAAACTATTCAAGTATCTGTGGATTCTTAAAGTCTGCTTTGGAACATTACCCAAAAGATAGCTCTTCTGATGGTCTCAAGCAGGCAGCCCATGTTCTATGAACCACAGATTTCATCTGTGAGATTCAGTGCACCACTAGAACTAATTAAACTATGAAAGACTATGAAGATTAACTATGAAAGACTAAGATATTACATTCTTCCTCCTTCCTTTTCCTCTCCCACAGTGCCCAGGGTTCATTGGTCAGAGCATTTACCTGAATGGGGAGGAGAGCAGCTCGGATTCCCCTCCTGCACGCAGAGAGGTGAACTCATGTTTCTGAGGTTAAGGCTGCACTCACTGAACTGTAGAAGACTATTTGCCATTTTAGTGTTCAGGCACTAAATAAAGATTAATTGGAAAAGAGAATGAGTATATGTGTTTTAGCAGTTCAGACACTCAGCTAGGGGCAGAGAAGTCTTACACTATTTATCCAATCACCAATTGCATATTTTAAGAATGCTAAGACAAAAAGTACCACTATGTATCTTTGCAACCATCGTTTATTAACATGGCACTGTAATTGTTTTAAGTTTCCCAGTCACCCACTGATGAATATGCATCTGAAGCAATACAAAGGTTTTCATGGCCTCTCCTACACAGTTCTTCCTATAGTAATAATTGGACTGGGTATTAACTTTCTAACTTCCCTGAGTTGAAGTTAGATTCAAAAGCAGAAGTAGTCAAAGGTGAGACTTCTTTTTGCATGAAAAAATTACTACCTTCAAATATCTACTGCCAAGTGATTATCCTTTTTCAAGTTGGTCAGGAGAGGAGAAACCTCAAAACGACACTGTAGAAACCAGTAAGGCTGGCTGTGGTATGTAGAACTCTTTAGCTGACTCACCTTGGCATTAAGTTTCAAGACCTGATGCAGAAAGTACCACATTTTCCCTTTAACCTCAGCTGTCAACCACGTGGGTCCCATCATAAGTTGAATACTGGGATCTGTGCTACCAAAACTTTCATCTACAAAAACTTCGAGGTGATCAAGTAATAATCAGTCCTTAGGCTGCCTCACTGGTCAGCCTTGAGTGCTTCAGGTAAATTCCTGACCAAGTAGTTGGGCAAGACTAGAGCACGTGCCAGACTCTTCCTAAACAAGAAGTGCCCTGGCATGCAAGCTAAAACGTAACTTGAGGTACTCTAGTGAGGTCCCGAGTCCGGACAGGTGAGGATCAGGACCCTTCTAGTTGTAACATGTTTCTTAGCCCAGAAGCACTCTTTACGTATCTCTGCCGGGCAGTGGATAACCAGGCTTGGCCAGGACAGCTTTCAGATAGCATTTGGACAGAGAAAGGGTAGGATGAGTTCATGTATTCCTGCACTTGAACTGAAAATAAAGGCAAACACAACAGAGGGAGAAGGGTTCTGAATACAGTTTGGGCACTTTTCACAGCAAAGTGGAGACTTGAGATATCAATTCTGGCAGTTTTTCAGTGAAAGCTTAACACTGGTGTGAGCCAAATGCGCCAGGAATAGATTAACATGACTGTAGGTATGCTAAATAAAGTGGGAGAAGAGAAATGCCTGCAATGACAAGATACTAAGCTGGTTATGAAAATGAAGTCCTATTTTGCAATCTTTGGTGTCATGAAAAACTTGTAACATTAAATGGGAGGTGCATGAAAAATGGAAAGTGAAGTCCCTTGGAAACTGAAGTCCACAGGATAAGTCAAAATCATGCCCAAAACACTCTTGCCATTGAAGTGCCAGTCACAGGATTGGTCCTAGAGCCACCATTCAAAGCCACCTAGAGCCATTGGTCCACTTAGAGCCACCCTTTCAGAAGGCTCCAAAAGCACAACTTATCCTTCAAGCGGCCAGTCAGAATAAGGCCTTCAGGTAAAATTTGCCTTTCTGTGCTCTGGAACTGTGTGTGTGGGTGGGTTTTTTGCCTTTTTTCTTTTTTTTTTTCTTTTTTATTTTTTTTTTAATTTGGTTGGGGGGCTTTTTGTTGGTTTGGGTTTTGTTTGTTTGTTTGTTTTGGGTGTTTTCTTTGAGTGTTTCTGGTTGTGTTTGTTGCTCCCCCCCCATCATTTTGGGTTGTGGGGTTTTTTTTGTTTTTGTTTGTTTGGCTTTCTTTAAATTTTGCTATTGTGATATAATTTTGTCTCTGGGAAGTACACAAAAAGGCAATTGACGCCTGCAGTGCGGGAAGAAAGCTTCTGATGGTAGGGCTTTTTTTAATTTCCAGTTGTGGAATGGTCCTGTACTCTGGTTCTGCTAAAATCTCTTGTGGTAGCATTTTCCCATGTTTCTATTATGGCATAAGAGGAAATAGTCAAGTGGTTTGCGAGACATTATCCTCACTTCTATGCTAAATTTGCGCTGTCGATTTTGTGGGGGTTTTTTGTAGTTTATTTTAATATAAAATAGTGCTTCACTATTTGATGTAACATTTATTCTTTTCCCGTGGTTCTTTCCTGTTAAAATGGATGTATTACAATGGAAGTCTCTCCCAGCGCAGGTTTGAAGGAGGCGCTTCCTATTTCTCTGGAGTGAGTCACAGGATTTCATCTGCACAGAGAAGATGGGGTAACCTACAACCAGCTGTTACTCTGCAGCGATTTCCCAGGTCAGCTGTGTGCGCTCCACTTCGAAGGGATGCAGCCCAGCCTCTGACCTGACAAGCCCTTGAGCAGCCCCAGGCAGGAGGCGGCACTGAGACGTCATTCCCAGCCCCGTGCTGCACACAAACCCACGGAAAGCACAGGAGTTCCTCATCAGAGCAGCCCTGCTGTGGTTTTTGTTAGCACTTGTGATGATTTCCTGTGCTGTTCAATAGTCATCCAGTTTGGAAGCAGAACTTTTTAGATCCATAAGCAATTTGTTCATGGTGCAGGTGGTTTCTGAGACAGCTCTTCTCCACTTAGCATGAATTAGTGCATAGTAAGTACAGAAGCACTGAACAAAGCAGGGATTGTTGTCAAGCTATAAAGGATGGCTCTCGCTAACTTAAATCAGCCTCATTGGGAAAAATATTCTGAACTGGGCACTTAAACACATTACAGCACATCTGATGAGCTGTTTCTAACACAGAATAGTTCACAGACTATCAAAAAATTCAGCATAATTTGACACAGTGTGCTGTTCACACACTGATACATTTAAAAACTTCTTCAGGGACAAGACTGAAAGTTTTAGTATGTTAAAGTCTGAAACTATTTACAATTATGCTATGTCATTGTATTGTACTAAAAATGCTCTGATTCTTGTCATATCAGAGGTCTCAGCATCTTATCGGTAAAATAAAAGCTAAGCAAAACTATTCTGAAATGAGTTTTACATTTACTTGTTTGGGGTTTTTTTATATTTAAAATGGTGGGGTTTTTTTTCCAAAATTGCCTGAAGGATAGGAATTCTAAATTGTGATTTGAAGATGCTTCATTGAGAGTATTCCACAATCAGAAGTGAGGCAACTAGAAGGTGAAAGAAATAAGTACTTTATAAGAACTTTCTTTGCATCAGCTGTTACAGAGGACTTTAAGGACTATTTACTCAAATTCTTTTCAAGTAATAAATATTGATAGAGACCAAAAGAATTTGGGCATTAGCACAGAGTCAGAAATGAAAGAATAGAGAGGTGAAAAAACAATTAACTCAGTTAGAGTATGGTGCTAATAACACCAAGGTTGTGGGTTCAGTCCCTTTATGGGCCATTCACTGGAGCTGGACTTGATAATTCTTGTGGGTTCCTTTCAACTCAGAATATTCTGGGATTCTGGGATTCTGTGAAAAGTACCAAGGTTCTTGGAAGAAGAGCTGAGCTGCTGAAAATATAAAATCCTCTGTTTAAAATTGTTTGCTACACTAAGGGACCTGGGAATATATCTATCTATATATCTAGATACCTATATACCTATCCTTTAAGGAGTCACTAGGGAAATTCACAAAGCAGGAAACATTCCACGCCCAACTAACATCTGTAGGCATAAAACCTTTGTAATTCAAAACAGAAATAACAAAAAAAAGAGGAGCATCTTCCTTGCCTCTAATGGATGAGGATTGTCTGAACACGTAAAGGAAATATGTATGCAGAATTATAAGATGCATCTTTAGAAAATGTAATACAAACTTTGTGGGTGATTTGCTTACCTCAAAAGAAGGCCTTTACAAGCAACAGCATCAATTAGCTCAAAATAAAATCTTCATAGGGAACTGCCTTAATTGACTCCTGAAGACAGGCGCAGGAGGAAGGGCAGCTGGCTGTGATCCCCACGGTGGGGCCAAGTCACACACAGTGCCAGTGCCTGCCCTGCACCTGAGCTGGCAATTTCACAGCCCGGTGTTCTCAGCCCCACTGCCTTTCAGAAACACTGCAGCACCTCGTGAGAACCCAAAGCAAAAGGAAAGCTCCTGTTTGAGCCTGATATTTCTGTTGTCACAGCAGGCAATTAAATAGATATCAGGCTGTTTACAGAGGTACTTCACCAACCCCCATATAAGATGTGCACAGGCTGCAGTTAACGCAGGAAAGTCACTCGGTCATATTTGAATTAATTATTTTTTATCCTAAAGAAAACTGTAACGTAGCATTAGGCAAAGCAAAACACGTCAGTTGAACTGCTATAGGGGACAGGCTCTCTTGGGCTAAAAGCTCTTTGTTAGTCTCACTACAGAACAATTTACATTAGCAGACAGTTTGTTTAGATACATAATGCTGTACAAAAAATTGTAGCGACAATTTCATCTGGTTTTATTAGTCTGAACACACAGAGCTAAATCTTTAAATGACTGCTCAACAGAACATTCTCTTCCATTTCCAAAGTATTCTCATTCCTAACTATTGTGCAGAAATTTAGAAATGAAAATAATTTAGATCTGTATGATTCCATAGTTGCAATTGAAAAGTGAATTATAATGAGATATTGATGTAGTGTAGCAATTGCATTGCCTTACATTCTGATGGATAAACTCTGGAATATATTATATTGCTAGACTGAGAAAGGCTGGGACTAGAATAAAACATGCCTTTTCTTAAAAAAATGCATTTTTGTCAGACTTGCTATCATGCATCTTCCTGATGTTCTTAGTTTGCTTCATTCAAAGGTAAGTCAATTTTTTAATTTAAAACTGTGCATGAGAGGTTACTTAGCATGTCCTTTTGCCAATCTTTCAGCAGATCTGAACTCAACTTGCCTCACTGAATCTCTTTTGGAGAATCATAAGGTAAAGCAAATGATTATCTACATGCTATATTGCATTAAGAAAGCCACATGTTTTCCTTTCTTTCTCTTGCCATTATTTGCCTTTATGAAGCTTGCTGAACATCCTCTAGCAAGCTCTGATGCTCCCCTTGATTCCCCAGAAGCCCGTGGAATGGCAGTCCTAGGAGAGTAGTTTGGGGCCACAGACACAAAGCCACCCCCACAGCTCTGTGAGACAGGATGGCCTTGATCAACTGAGAAGAGAACTAGGAGAGAGCAATGACACAAAGATTCGTGGTATAAAGGCTTCTGAGTTTATGTTTGACGAAGATGAGACTTTTTTTTAGCTCCGAGATTGCTGAGGCACTTCTTGGACTTTGAGAGTTGGTGAATCCATTCCTGTAGAAACAGCCACAGTGTTCTTCTCATGCCATATATGCAATAGAAATGGTTTCCCAAGGCTGCCAAATCATGCAAATTTGTAAACAGCAACAAATTAGTGTCAGTGTATCACTGGGGGTAATAATTAAATAACTGCAATCCCAGACTTCTAACTATTCTCAAGTAAACTGAGAATAAAATGAAAAATCACACACCACTATCAATTTGAGGGACTTTATCCAAACCCACGATTTCCATATGATACTAACAAAACTTTTCATTTTCACCATAGTATAGGAATGAACCAATACTAAGTACACACATAGTGAAAACAGTCAATAACTGAGAAAGAATATAACAGGAGCTTAAAAGAATACATTTCTGTTAACTAAACTTCCTAATTACAGTAAACTTGGAGAAAACAGAGGGCATTTTTAAAGCTGTTTTTTTCTTTACAGATAGAGCTCCACAATCCAAGAACAACGATTACAACAGGAAAGGTTTTTCTATAAACCAACCCATATATATTGCAAAAACAATACAAAGCCCCACAAACCTGATAGTGTACAAAACAGGGTAGCAGAGAGAAAGCACAAGAGAATTAAATTGTCAGGGATTATTAAGAAAAAATAACAGTGCATACTAAAGGGCTCCTGTAAAGCTGCTTTATGTGAACTGAAGGATGTAATTTCCATATGACTGTGGTCTTGTGTGAAACACAGCTGCTCTCAGAAGTGTCACTATTTAGCATATTTTTGGGGAAAAATCCCCAAACAATTAGGCAGTATTGGAAATAACTGAAAACCAAACATTATAGGCTACCTCACAAAGCTATCTACTGAATTTATTTACATTAGCTTAACATTTCACTGAGACTTTGTACTCCACTCCTTCCAAACTTCTCAACTTCAGAACTGGAAGAGGATTTAGTTAGAGAAAGAACAAATATTTCTCAGATTAGGTGCTCAGATAGTAGAAAAAATAGTGCAACTGTTTGCTACATTATATACCCTTCCAGCATATCTATCAAAATATTTAGACTCATTTTATTACCTTCTCACTTAAAAAAATACAGCATTCTGCTTTCTTGCTTGCTTTTGATTAGGAAATTACAGGCATCTTTAGATATATTTAAAACAAAACCCCAGCAACCCACAGCTAGTCCTGTACACTGATCCACTGAAGCAGATGTCAGAAGTGTAGAAGAAGTGTTATTAATCCAGTTGACTCCAGGTGGAGGCAAAGGTCCCTTTGGATAGAGCAGCGTGCAGGCTCAGGAACTTCAATCATCCTTATGAAGGCAGCAACTTGAGAGGATCTGTGAACAGTTCAGTCTTATTTGCTCATAAGCAAATTGAACTCCTCAAGAAATTCAACATCACCATAATGGCTGCAGCTCAGGAAGCTCCCAAAACAATACCAGAACAAGCAGGCGACCTGGGAAGGAGGCTGCACAGCTCCCTCAGTGTTGTTAAAAGAAAGCATTTCCTCTTGGTCACAACAAGATTTATAAATGCTCAATCTGGCTACAGCAGCTTGGCCCTGCACCTAAGAATTGCAGATGTGACTAGACTGGAAATTGCTTAGAACATTGTGGCCGTTTTTCTTTAAGTTGGCATTTAATAGCCTTGACCTTACAATAAATCACATGGAGCTTTTCTATTCTCTGTAATGCCCAAACCCCATTACCCTTACCTTACCCCAAGTGCATTACTACTGATTTTGATCTGCTGAAAATAAAAAAGGACTTTGGGAAAAACTCAGTAAATGCTAACTGCGGAATAGTGCAGCATATTTATAAAATCTGAATTTCTGAAAGGTAATTGTGCATTGTACAGATACTGACAATATAGTCATGGTCATGTCATAGTCATATAGTCAAAGCTTCATGGTCAAAACTTACTATTCTGCTTGGGAGAAACACTTTGCAGTTTGCTAAGGCAGATAATGACCAAGATTTTCCTACATGGAGAGACCTTGTGTCACTGTTCTTTGCACTTACTGGACATGTATGATATGTAAGGAATGTCCTTACATATCACTAACCCTACTCTCAGTGAAGGTCAGTCAAGGAGGTGATTAACAAGGGCTGTAGAACATTGCTGGCTTCCAAATCATAACATGCTCTGATACCAGGGAAAGAAAAGAACACAGGGAAGACAAGTGGAGAAATAAAATGGAGGCAATATGATGGTGACAACAGGTTTAAAGAGATGGATGCTGGTTCACTTTAGGGTAATTTGGGGAGGAATGAAGCCTAAAGGACTGGGTAGTGAGACAGTCTGTAATTCTGTAGCTTGTTTCTGTTCTCAGCCTTTTCAAATCTGGGCAACAGTAAGATTCCCTTTGAGATCTACTGGCACAAAGCTGATGAGTAAAATGAGGTGACACTACTCTACAGACGATACTTGACCCATTAACATTCCACAGTTAAGAAACCTGGGCTGGTTTTGCTTTTGCAGGCAGACTAAGCATACCTTTGGAAGGTAAATTAAATTAATTAATGGCCAGTCTTCGCGAGCGAAGATCCGGGGAAGGTCTTTCCACCTTCCAGCCTGCGCATTGGATTTTTTAGGTGAGACACAGTGTGCGCGGAACTGAGCCCACCCTTTAATCCTAAGGTTCATCTGCCGGGGCCAAGCGAGCTTGGACGGTGGCAGCGAGGTCCTTAGGACGTAGGTGGGTTGCCTTTAAGGGCTAACGAGCCCCACCTGCCCGGGAGTGGCCCTGACCGGGAATCGAACCCGGGTCTCGGCAGTGATAGCGCGGCGCCTTTACCACTGGACCACCAGGGGCTCCTGGAAGGTAAAACTTATATGTATTCTACTAACACAGGAAGCTTTTTGAGTATTTTCTAGAATTGAAAAATACCTTCATTACTAACCTACACAGGAAAGATAGGATGGGTGGCACAATGTCCCAAGACCTCCCAAAGAGAATGAGACCATTTGTGCTCATATGAAAGGGCATTTGCCTTGGTACCAACATCTCAAGTCTGCCTATGTCACACAGGCAAACCTGTCTTCAGAGGCGTGTCCTTGAGATGATCAGACGTGTTGTGATTAGACACTCGTGTTATCAGGGTTTTCTTTTCCAGTTTCCGGCTGTGTTAAGTCCCAAAACAGATTACTGTAAAAGTAAGTCTGGTCATGTGTCTTGGTGTAAGTGTTGTGGTACAGGCCAGAATGAAATAAAACTGCCCTGCACTTTGTTCTGCAAAGGCACATATTCATCTGGAGCTGACTGGGTGGACAATTGGACACTTTATTTCCTTGTGCCTGAAGGACCATAAACTAAAAGAGGGCATGGCTGGTCCCTAGCTGTTTGGAGGTCTCTATGTGGCCAGAGGAGAGCATAGTGCCGACTTCATCTTCTCTGTTTTGAGTTGGAAAGACAAAGTAAAAGGCAAAGATGGGCTATATGAGGAAACACAAAAAGTTAGTGTCAGATTAAAGGCATTAGGACACTTTAAGGTCTTAGGATGCCTTGATGCCTTTAGGATGTTCCCAGATGAGGGGAAAAGGGCTAACTATATGTTAAACCACCCCTATCTTGATCTTATGGTGACTGACCAATGTAGTAGTAACAACAGACCTAACAGAATATGGATCTCTGCCTCTTCTTCTGTGAGTGGAACAAATGCACTTGTTTCCCTGAGGATTGGCAAGCTGTAAGGTGAGGAGGGACACACTGTACCTCATGGTTAGCTCACTTATACTTGGACCTGGCTGAGTCCAGGAAGCCAGTGGGGCTCAGAGGGACAGAGCAGCAGTTAATGAACCGCTCAGCTCTGCCTGTCAGAACCCTCATGTCTGACATTATCACCAGGGACCTGACTGCCCTTTTCCTTTCTGCACATTAACCAGATGAAATCCAATTCTCCAGAGCATTGAATGCTCCAAAAGCACAGATGCATTTTGAACTGGGATTCTGATTTTTGGTCTATTTATCTCAAATGTAAATCATCCTTAAAAAAAGTAATTTTCCAGATTCTACTCTGTGATTAGCCACAGGAAACTCAGTAAAATTACACTGGATAAATGGACAGTCCTACATGAAATTAATAACTCTCAGCAGCCTGCATAGAAATGTGAAGAGGATATTAACAACTGGAATTGTTTGAGAACAGCAAAATAAAAGCTTCTAATAATAGACAAAATACATAAAAATCCACAGACTAAGGGCTCCTGCTTTCATTTGGCCTCAGAAACAAAGACATATTTTTCCCTTTATCTTCAAATGGATGTACAGGATTAGACTATAATGACTAGCTGCTTCTACTCACTCTCAATTTGGGGCTTATTATTACAGGCTGCTCAGCAGTTGGGTGGGATATTGATTGCCCTCAAGTCCCACTGCAAATGAGGATTTTTGGGCAGGGATGTAATTACTTCTCATATATCCTATGTCCTCACTTACTTGCCCACTCCAAAGGTAAATACATTATTTGTAGCAGACAAGTCTCTCTGCTACTGTTTCATCAGTTTTAAGATTTGTTTTTCAGTTTTGCAAATGTGTTGACATAGAAATACATCCTCCTCCCTCATTTCACTTTAGGAAGATATTAATGCTGTGGGCAAGTACAGACTCCTAGTCCTGCAGACAAAAATACAATAGGAGTAAGCTGTGTGGGTTTCCCACTCAGTTCTCCTGTCTAATGTGCCACTTTACCCACCTGCATAATTGTTCAGCCATTAGTCTCTTTGCTGTGGTGACTGCACAGCTGCTGTGTTGAGCTGCTGGCTGCTTTGAGAAACAAAGTTCTTTAGAGTTTGATTATTTGGTATATTGCCATAGATCCCTAGAGGCCTTGGCTAACAGAGACTCATTAGGGCACCCCAGTCTGTCTTCCTGCTTCCCATGTCTCATTAGCAACTCTGCAGAGCACATACACTATTGCTTCTTGTGTTTGCATGATGAAATTCCACAACAGAGCAAGAGGCCTAACACCACATATAGAAAGTGATTTGTTTTGTCTACTACAGAACAAACTCCATCTAGGATTTTGTAACTGTTAACTCTGCTAGACAATTTTTTTTAAAGCACAGATCTTCTACAAGTAGAACCCTTCTCTCAAGCACAAAGTGCTCAGTAAAGCACAGAGCCCTCTTCTTTTACAGAAGGGCTTCAGAAAACAGCTCTAGGGAATGCATTTGGGATTCCTCATCGCCCCTCAGCAAATGACAGCAGTTAGCCACCTGCCTGGCTCCAAGGATAGGAGAAGCTACAGTACTCCAAGTGAAGCTGTGTTGACAGTTCAGGGTTTAAAATGTGTTGACAGTTCAGGGTTTAACACAATGAAGAGGTAACACACTTCACAGGACCATATATCCACCATTCATCCACTTCTCCTCTCTCCTCTGTGGCTCTTCTAAATTTAATGATGGATAAGCCACCTTTTTCAAGGGTTCAATTTAAACCTTCTCTAACTTCCCAGAAGACAGAAGTGGTTGTAGTGGATGAAGCCAGAACATAACATCCAGAAACAGTGTACATATTGTCACTACTGAAGTAGATCAGAGTTTGAACCAGTCTGCCCACTGAGATGTAGGGATCTTTAATACACTTCAACAATATTCCACATAGGCCCTTGTATGCAGTATCCTTGTACCTGCATCCTAAAACTGTTTTTTTCCCAAGCAGAGGAGCTGCACAGTTGGTGTGTAGTTTAGCTATGAGACAGGAAATGCCTGCACTTGCTGCTTCCACCCAGCTTGCCATGTCACCCTGTCAAGCCAATTACTTTAATTAAAGTTCTGTCTGGCCCTTCTTGACAACTCAGCCTCTAATGATGAAAATATGTATGACGATGATCTGGATTCGGGAGGCAGAACTCATTGTTTTCAAACACTCCTGCAATTACTATCAATTTCACATGAAAGTAGGGCATTTTCTTTGGGAAAAACAACACAAAAGTGTCACTCAGTTTCATTAGCAGAGTAGTTGTTCTTTGCTCTTCCCACTCCGATGCTTTTCTCCATGGTTGAAGAGTTTAGTTCAGTGCTCTGGGAAAGAGATGCAAACATTGCTAATTGCACTAAGATTAATATTCCAGGAAATCTGAACAAAGCACTCCACTGGAAAATTCATTAGGCAGCAGAATAATCCCACTGGGCAAGCACCATAGTGTCAAACTGGTTTTAATCATGGTGGAAATGTTTTGCTCTTTATGCAAAAACAATGCTTGCAGGCCTAAGTAGAGAGCCTACAGAAACACTGAAGGAAGCTGATGAGTAACTGATACAATTACAAAGGCAACAGAATATCAGAAAATGGTTGGGGACAGGACAGTACATTAAACAATATTTGCATGGCTCCTACATGTTCGTACACTAGACATTGTTCTGCTTAATTCTGCGTTGGGAACTTCTCTGCAGCTTTTCAGCCTCATTTAACATCTTGCTTTCTGCTCAGCAAGAATAAGGAGGGATGTAAGAATAGGCAAAATACACCATTTATGCAGTTCCCCTGTTTTTCACTGTCCTCTACCTATGAAAGAATCAATAGCTATTTCAGCACTGTTGAAAACATAATTTTTCTGTAATTCTTAAGACTAAAGCTATTTTGTTAGACAGAATTTGCTTTATTTCCCTCTGATCTTCTAGAACTAGGCTTCCCAAACTTTTTCTCAGCACAGGTTTTGTCTGTCCTCAACCATCTTCACAAAATCCTGCCTCCACAGAGGGAAATAACAACACACAGAGAAGCTTGTCATTGTTTTTCTCAGCCTCAAATAACTTAGCTTCTTTCCTCCCTACTGCTATCTCTGTGTGCATCTACACAGTGACTACAGAGTGGTTATAAATACTGATTTGGGACATGCTGCTTTAATGCAAGTAACTGTCCACCAGCCCTGCAGGAAAATGGGTTTAAAGAGAAAAGAAAATCCAAACCTCTCTATACATTCAGCAGCTCTTAGTCCAGCCTCAAGCTCAGTGGCAGGCTAGTGTCAAAAATAGTCTCTGTGCCTGAAGACAAGGCATTCTGGAATCAGGGTAGTAGCTATATGAGACAGAAAACCTAGACAGTACATGCAGACATAGAAGAAGAATTTGTCTGCTACTCCCAAAGTGACATTTTATATATTTATGTTTAATTTTTAAGGGGGAAGAGGGAGATTTCCAACAGAGCTGATTTTTTTCTTTTCCTCAAGATTTTATCTCTCTCAAGCAAATAAGGCTACAGTTTGTTTTGAAAAGATACAGCTCTCGAAAAGGAACTGCCCATAGGAACAATGCAGTGAAAATGTTTTCCCTCAATAGAACAAATCCAAATAATAAGTGTTGTTACCTACAGCAGGCTATACAAAAATCACTTCCAGAAGCCTCACCAGAACCCAGAGATACATTAATACTGAAATATAAGCACTTGCATATCTGTCACTTATAACCTTTTTTGTGTTGTTTATGCCCCAGGACACACCTGATTGATGTTTTCATTCCCTCGTGAGCGCCCAAGTGTCCAATCTTTCTTTCAGTTTTATCTTACTCATAATCATCATCCTTCCCAATTTTCCCACATTCTTTCAATACATTAATAACCCTATGAAAGTACAGAGCTGCTGTAAAAAATCTGGATTACACTGAAGTGAGATGAAAAGCATGGCATTAGGTCTTTGTTTCCTGGAAGGGACAGATGTACAAACCACAGCAATCCAGTACCCCTAGACAGAAATGGGAGCTTGGGCTCCTGCTCTGTTTATCATTTCCTCCTCTGGAATAGGGAGGGTCTGCAGAGCAGCAATAGCTGTGCCTTCTACCAAACAGACAGGTTCAGCAACATTTCATCAATTATCAGCTCCAGTAAATGGTACTGGAAGGCAAGACCTAGATAACCTGCTCTGCCTGTCACAGCTCTAAGACCCACGATTTTCAGCACAGCCTAGGAGCATATGCACATCCTGAAAACCCACACGTGATGAACCTGGACTTCATCAGAACTGAGCCAATGCCAACCATTTAATCCATCTAGAAATTAAGATGTCCAGAAAACATGACATGGAACAATTCCATACAACATTATACCACAGTAAAAAAATACACAAAGAAAGAGCTGACAAAGGGCAGAAGAGCTGCTAGAAAAATCTACAGTAGAAAATAAGCACTTTCTAAATAAATATCACTTCCTCTGTATTTACTATACCCAAGTTGATCTCTCTTTTATTACATTTCTATACAAAACTGATATTGGCTCTTCAATTAAAGCTCTCACTTCCATACAACTTGCATCCAAACTTTCTGCCATCAAGATTTAAAGTGATTAATTTTCATTTCTTTTTCATAACTGTGGCAGCACTTAATCAACAAAGTCCCTACCTATATGTATTTATATTGATATACATGTATATATACACACATACATACATACACATAACAAATACTGTTGAAGTTTTCCTCTCTTCCAGTGTTTATAGTGAGTCATCCTAGAAGGTGAAGGCATACACCACTCCCACAACCACAATATTTCCAATTGTTGCTATTATTGCAATCCATAACAATATGGCATCATTTGAAGAACGGGATGTCTCCTCTGGTGGATTCTGCATGGATGAAGCTGCATGGACGTTGGCTGATGAGTTAAACAAGGAGTACTCTGTACTAAAGTCCTCGTTGGGTGAGTCCATAAAGGCTCCTCCCATAACTGGAAGCTGTGAAGAAAGACATGGCAAAATCAGACTGTGGGCTAAAAACTGCTTTTGCATTGTCTCAAGGTAATAACAAAAAACTAACCATTAGCTAACCTGCAAAATCACTGAGATTTCATGTACGTGGTGCTCACCTGTCAGGAATACCACAGACACATGCACTCTGTACAGTATCTCTCCCATTTCTGTCAGAATCAATATTACTGAAGAAAACCTACATATATTACATGCAATATACATAAGAGCTAGCATGCAGGCTTCATTCAAAATAAGTAATCATACGCATTTTGAAAGAAGGACTTTACACAAAGTACTCACATACCAGAATCTAATAACAATATGATTGTTACTACCAGCAATGGTATCATAACACTGCAAGATATTGTGCAATCATAGCAAGGATCTGATGCCGAGATTTCATTCTCCTTTTATGTTTTACTCAGAAGCAAACCCTTGGTTTATGTAGAGATCATGCAAAAAGTTCTTACTATAAAACAGGTGGAGTGTACTCCGTGCGCTAACTTCACCTGCAAAACACACCACTGCAACAATCCAGGATTTATAAATCTATACAATGGAAAACTTCAAATTGGATTTTGAAAGGCTCTGTCACAAAGAAGTAAGTGGCAGATTTCTAGCAATTCTCCCACTCCAGACATCTACTGGGAAGGACAAAATTTCTTTGGTGTTCTCAGTGGATTTCTCAGTGGTACTAGAAAATGTTCTTGGTAAGACAGCAGTTATTCAATACAATATGGAAAAGCTAAAGGAAGAAGGAATTGTTTAACCTTGTCCTTACACATGTTCTAATTGTCGTCCCAACTTTATCCTAGATCACGACATATATTCTTCCTGATTCAAAAACTATTTTACTTCCTCTACATAGTGCTGTAAAATTACATCCTTCTGCAAATGATGAAGGGCCTTGAGGGGAAGCTGCATGAGGAGCAGTTGAGGGCACTTGGTCTGTTCATCCTGGAGAAGAGGAGGCTGAGGGGAGACCTCATTGTAGTCCACAACTTCCTCATGAGGGGGAGAGGAGGGGCAGGCACTGATCTCTTCTCTGTGGTGACCAGTGACAGGACCTGAGGGAATGGCCTGAAGTTTTGTCAGCAGAGGTTTAGGTAGGATATTAGAGAAAGGTTCTTCACCCAGAGGGTGGTTAGGCATTGGAATAGGCTCCACAGGGAAGTGGTCACAGCAACGACCCTATCAGAGTTCAAGAAGTGTTTGGATGATACTTTCAGGCACATGGTGTGACTCTTGGGGAAGGTCCTGTGCAGAGCTAAGGGTTGGACTCAGTGGTTCTCGTGGGTCCCTTCCAATTCAGCATACTCTGTGATTCTGTGAAATGAATGGATCCCTCATTCAGACAAGGGAAGGATACCTACTGCAGAACTAAGACCATATACGACTAAAAAAGATTCACACAAAAGCTTTTTCTTCCATCCTTGTCCCTTGTATGTTTGGGAATGCAGAGCTGGAAGAGTCTCTCCTGGCTCACTGAATGCAGGCTCCACAGTCTCATGTAAGTATAGGACATTGTTCCATAAAAAGCTGCAGAACATGTACTTCACATATCTGTAAAAGCTGAGGACACATACTTCTGAATATCCTGTAAAAAGCTGAAGATCTGCTTAGCAACCACAGGAATTGCAACTGTTACGTACTGTAGGAAGAGCATAAACAATGTGGGTATGCTATAACCCCAAGTCTCTTCTGTACTCCATAAATGAATTCCCGGAGGATTGTAGTAGGTAAGTAGGCTAAAGCCATGTCTAAATCTCTCTGCCAGCTTGACCAGAAGGAAAAAATTCCATCATGGGACTGATGAGTAGTTTGATATTGAGCAATGAGTAAAAACTACATATCAATGCATCCTACCTACATTCTCCTTCCTTTCAGATCTGGTAGGAGTTCAGGGCTTCAGGGAAAGCTGAAAAAAAAGTCTGAGAATATTTTCCTTACGAACCTCAATGCAACAACAATCAACCTTTCCTTGCTCACAAGGGGTTTCCACACTGCTGCTGTCACCTTCCAACCTTTAGACACAACTACAATTCCTGTTTTACACTCTATTTGTTAGTGCTATTGGGGTTTTTGGATTATCCTTCACCTTTCTCAACAGGATTCTCTTCTACTATAACATCAACACTACTGCTGAAGTCACCACGGCCTACGAGTAACAGAGGGACAAGCTTTGCCTTCATTCAGCCACATCACAGAAGGCTGCTACATCCTCAGTACTAAAATCTCGTGTCCAATACTCACTGGGCTGAAAAATCAATCTCTTTTAACATCCTGTCCTTTAACTTCTGCATCACATTTTACCTCCCCCAGTAACCTCTCCCTTTGGTACCAAACTAAACTCTGTCTGGCTATGTGCAGCTAAGATACGGAGGCTACTGAACAGGACAGGATGTGACGATAAACCATCTTTCCACAGTGTTGGCTGTAATCTACAGATTACAGTAAAAAAAATTGAGAATTCTGAGAATGAAGTAATTTTTTTTGTTTGCCATGCAAAACATTTTACAGTGATATAAAAGACAGGCTCTTTTTCAAAGCTGACTGCTGAATAAATTTCATCTGTACTAGAAAATATCATGTCACATTCAAAATTAAACAGAGAATGATGAAAGACCACAGTGGATATGTCATACTACCTAATCCACATTAAATAAAATTATCTTTGATATCAAATATAATTAGACAAAAGCGGTTTACAAGAACTCAAGCAGGAAATTGCAAAAGTAGTTTGATACATTCTCCCTGCATCAAAGATTTCATCCTGTCAGTTTTGACGCAGTGCCCTTTAAAGAGAACAAGAGCTCCCAGTTCGAAAGCCCAGCATGATGTTTTGAATCCAATTCCACCAGCCTTTTTTACGTCGTGGGATTTGATAAGCAAAATATTTCTCAGTTTAATCAAAATTTCTTTTTATGTAGAGATTGCCATAAAAGGCAATTCTGACTTCAAATAGAAGTGTATTTATGCAGTGATGATGCTACTTAACAGCTATGGAGACTCTAAAGATCTTTGCAGCAAATGATGGTCATACATCTACTATACTGGCAGCAAAATGCTCAATCAGAGGTACTTGCCTCCTTAGCAAACCATTTTAAGAGTATCAGCATTCAGGATGGTCAAGTCTGCAAAATCTTTCAACTGGAACAATCATCCAAAATACAAAGGTACACACATAAGTGCACGTGCCCAAGACAGTGGGAGGTCATGAACACTGTTCTGGTGAGTGATACCTGTTTTTTTGGGTCACATAGTACGTGCTCTCAACGAGTTACTTGGAATGACAAGCTTCCACCCTGTTAGTCCACCTGGTGCTGTCACAAAGGTAGGGAGCATCCGTGTAGCAGCACAGCTATGCAGCACAGTGTAAATTATGTCAAATCTGAATCTCCTTGTACTGTCTAAGGCTCAAACAAGCTGTCTGCACCATCTGAGGGGAACACATGGTGAAACAGCTCATCTGAATCTCTGAAAAGCTTAAGGTGACCTGACAGAAAGCACTGACATTCAGCACCTGGCACAGGCTCTTTCTGTAAAACTGACTTCCAGTTTTTCTCTTTGTAGGTCAGTAGCACTTCAACAAAGATCTGGAAATAAACCTTACTGCCAATTTTCCATTTGGACAAGTCATCTCTTACTAAAATGTGTATTCAAACTGCTAAAACAGCCTCATATAAGAGCACAGGAATGGCCATATGGTGTCAGACAGAAAGTCCGTCTCCCTTGTGTGTTAGCTCCAACAGTGGCCATAAATAGATGCTTAGGAAAGACTAACAGCACAGCAGGACGACCATGTCTGATATTTCCCCTTAAGAACTCACAGACTCTGACTGTTTTCAGCTTAGGAAGTTCCTCAGCCAGATACTATTGCTATGGATTTAATAACTTGCAAAGAATTTTGCTACTATGAATTTGTCCAGCCTCCACCTGAGCTTATCTGAAGCTGAGCATCCTTCTCAGGCTGGCCTCTTCGTGCCACTTAACAGTCAGGGTTACCCGGTGATTAGAGTCATGTAAATCACCCTTGGGAGATATGCCATCTCTCCATGGGAGAGAGAGAAGCACGGATGATTAGTATCAACTGCGATCTATCATTTTGGTAGATTAACTTCAGTGAG
The DNA here is from genome assembly GCF_022539395.1 of Myiozetetes cayanensis. Taxonomy (NCBI): domain Eukaryota; kingdom Metazoa; phylum Chordata; class Aves; order Passeriformes; family Tyrannidae; genus Myiozetetes; species Myiozetetes cayanensis. The sequence goes on from NW_026087853.1 coordinate 12,474,873, forward strand.
ATGAATCTCATCCTCAGTCTTGATGTCTTTGTTCTCCCAAAGCGTACAGTATCTTCCTTCTGCAGTCTTATTTGAGATATTACATTAAAGACTGTGAGACCTCCACACCCAACACTAATGGGAGTTGCAAAGTGCCTGTGATTAACAGCAGGCTAAGTTCAGACAGGTGCAGTGCATTCCGTGACTGCTCTATTTTTCTGCCCATGCCTCTACAAAGCAAATACACGCCAATTTACATCATCCAAAAACTTCACCCATGTCACTGCCCTTACAGTGACCTGCAGTCTGTTTTAGCCTCAGAGGGTATTTATAGTTCAGGTAAAGCCGTGCAGAGCCTCTGCCACCCTCTCCAAGAGCACTGGGCGAGGAGGCCAGGGCAAAGGGTTAACTGGGAAACATGACAGCGAGGGATATGACAAGAGCAGATGGTGAGGGGGAATGCTATAGCACAGTGTTTGAAAATTAAACTCTTTTCCTAGTGACTGTTTCGACATTGTTAAGTAGCACTAATAGTACATCGCTTGCTAAATGGCTTCTGGGACTGGCAAACAAAGAATTGATATCATTAAATAGCAACAGGCAGAAAACCAAACAGCAAAATGTCAAGTGGTAATGAGAACACCTGCTGTGCTGAATACCTCCTACTGACATGCTTTGGGGTCACAAGGAGAACAAGTCTCTTGAACAGTTACATGATGCTCTGCATTTAGCAGAAAAATCCTATTTTATAACCAAAATGATTCACAGGAGGAACAAACAACACATCAGGTACCAGTCACTGATACTCTAAAAAAGCTTTCTTAAGTAGCATCACATAAAATCCATCACTTAGCAATAACATTGCTCCATTTCTTTAAGAATCAGGTGTCTGTCATTTCCTCATAGTCAGCTAGTTGCTGCTACCTTATTGGGAACCCAGGCTCAGCACAGACGTTTGAAAGTGTAGCTGAATCTTCCAGAAACTAGGAAACCTCAGCAGTGGCTTTAACAGCTGTGCTGTATCTTTGCCCTGCCCTCACCAACGCCACTCTAGGAATGGGATGCTGAGAGGTAAAACGACACCCCAGCTCAGGTGTTGTTTTGTAAAATCCCTGTTGTTACTTCAGAATATCTGACTTTCCAGTGTTTCATTTTGGTTAAATTTCAGATAGCATATTTTTACATGACAGTATTGTCTGAATACATAATGTGAAATTATTATTTTCTTCTGCCCTGGCAGAGTGTGATTGCTGCAATGCATATTTGTGTATGAAAATCTTCCACCTGCAAACACAAATCAATCTAACACAGCTGCTAGAGACAGCAGCAATATACAGGTTTGCAAATGCATCATAACGTTGTCTTAATTCTTAAGTTCTTTGTAAATAAATGTTTTGCACTAAGGAGATACCCAACTTAACTGATATTCTCCCTATACTAATTCTCTTGTGTCTCACAAAACCATGCATATATATATATTGTCCTCATCTAAAGCATGCGCTGTAAATGAAGATGTCCTGGCAACTACTGATTTACTCCTAATATCTAGAGAACCAAGTACTTCTGTCCACGATCTGCCAGAATATCACCCTACTGTTTACAATGCAAAGACTGGGTGCACGGTGACAATCAAGACAGTTGTTCAATGTTCATTGCAAGTGGATTAGTTTGAATGCATTAAACCCACACACAAAATTAAACACCACCTAAGGCAGTCCTCTTTAATTCAATTAAGTAGGCCTAATTCTGAAGAGGGAGGGTCCATGCAAATATTTCATGCAGTTAACTTGAAATTGTCATTTTAATTAATTCAGTTTCCTGCTTCACTCTGAAATCACAGTCTTAGGTTGACAAGCTTAGGAAAAACAGCTGCTTGTTTTCAAAATAGAGTTGTCAAAATGTTCACCCTACCAGTGGCAATTGAAAATTTTCACTCCAACTTGGAAGCATCAGGATTTCATCTGTTATTTTAATCTTGTTGAAAACATTCCATTATATCAATTCTACCAATCTCTGCTTTTATTCCTAGGACCTGTGTATTACTTCCTCCACTGCTTCCTAGGGTAGATGCTATGTCTTCATCCTTTTAGATGATATCAGTATTCAGAGTTGTTCCTTATCAGCAGTATCTCAGATGCCAGAGGTTCAAGCCTTGCTGTTGAACCACACTAAGAGCTGCCTTGATCAACAGGTGTCTAGATACTTAGGAAGGAACAACCCAAGGTGTTCCAAGATGCTGCAGCAGAGACTTCAATGCTGAGTTTGCTTTTGGCTGTAGAAACCAGTTTCCCTTAACTAAGGAACTGACCTCAGCTGGATCATTCACCCCGAGCTACCCCTTAAGTGCCTTATAGGAGCACACATCCTGTGCAGGTTGGAGCACCTCTCTGTGGAAAGTTCCTCTGCTGAATCAGCTGCAAAAAACAGTGTAAATAACTGGGATGAAGATAGGTGAATTTTTCACTCTCATATTTCTGCATAGGTAGCATCCAAAATGCCCTAATGATAAACACGCTGTGATTATTCCATTTCTGCAATTTACATCTGTCTAGTGCCTCCTTGAAATGGCTTTTATGATTTCAAAGAACCTTACTGCTTTTAAACTATTGTTCTCAACCAACTGCTGTTGGATTTCATCTTCCAAGAGTGGAATAATGAGAACAAACAAAAGCCTTTCTAATACAAAAACCTGACAGTAATTGACAAGTCTCAAAGGAAACAGAGGAGTTTTTCATCGTACCCCTGGTCCCGAAAATTCCTCCACTCTTTCCAGCCAATGATGCAACAAGTAAAAGAGCATGCTTTGTCAGAGTTGAACAGAAAAATAACTTTGTATGAAGAAGCTGCAACTGTAAGTCATACATAATTTTTATTGTTAATCTGTATACCCTAAATTGGAGGGAGTGGTGAATATCACAAAAACCTGCAGGATAGTCAAGCAGATGTCCATTAAACTATCTGAATGTCCCCAGAACAACTATTAAAGCAGCAGCACTAGCTGACCTTCCACATAATTAATCCAACTGATGTTAGCATCCTATTGTGGACACCACACTGGGGAAGTAGATGATGCCTGGGTCTCATGTACAGTTATAACTATCATGCTTCAAAGAGAACATGCACACAAAAGAAAATTATAAACAAGAGGAACCAGAAACACAAGTATTTATCAAAATGGAAAAATTCAGAAGGAAGCTATAAAACTAACCATCAGTGTTATAATGAGTAGAAGCTATTAAAATCTGTTTATAATTTCCAAAAATGGCAAAACAGAGGACCCTTTCACACCATGTGTAGTCATACTGGGAAACTCAAAGAGAGCAGGAATTCCTTTAGAGATAAGAGCAATCAGTTTAATACAGAACATGATTCTGAAAGGGCTTCAAACAGCAAGACTTTTGAGTTTAAACTCTTTAATCATATGTGAAAAGAAAAAGTACTGATTATCCCACTTACTGCTTCCAACATTTTTGTCACTGGTGACTTCAAAGCCAAACTACTGGATTTGACTGGGCTTAATGGTCTCCTCCTCTGATCCAGGCTGGCAATTTCTTCCTGGTGTCACAGAGAAAACCAAAAGACCCCAAAATCAACCAAACAACCAAACAAAAAAAGAATAATCTGGGGGAAAAGAAAGAAACAATGGCTTGGGCATAATGTTTTATGTCTCAAGGGACAGTTTTGCTCTAAGGACACAAGGCTGTATCACTGACAGGGAGCAAGCACACATCTGCACGGTATCAGTGGCAGTTTCAGTTCTCAGGCAGAGAAGAAGTGGCTTTATATGTGTCAAAGGATAAAGAGGAAAATAAGAGTAACCCAAGCTGATTGTAATGGCACTTCATATTTGCCTAAGAAAAAGGCATTCCCACCATAAACAGAAAAGCCAAATTATGAGGTGTATGCAGAAACCACAAAGCAGCGCCGTAGAACAGATGTACAGGAAAAAACTGAATGAAGCCTAACCCCACTTCTCAAAGTGAAAAAGGGCTGCACAGGCCCTTCCTCCACCATGACTTTTGCAGCCATGTCCATCTCTGACAAAATGGTAATGCCTCATTATCAGTTTACTGATGTGGCCATCAGTATCTTGATAGAAAACTATCAAGGTATCTTGATAGCAAAGAAAGAGGCTGACCTTCATATTCTTTTGATTTTCCTTCTGATCCCTCACCCTTAGGCTGCTACAAGATGCTTAGGCTGTTCCTGTGGGGGAGAGATGGGAATTGGCAGACACTCACAGTAATGGAAGCAACAACACAATTTCAGAAGTAGAACTAGTTCCAGACGAAATATTGTTTAAATCACTTCAGACATGGGCAAAACCAACAATTCTGTAAATCACTGTATCCTTCAGTATCCAGTAATCAGAATGCTTTTCAAAAACACCAAAAGAATTTCAAGGGGTAGGTCTTAGGAGCTCAAAAGGAAGGATGCAAAATTTTGGACATCCTTTTATTCCTCTAGAGAAAAAATAACTGCACAGAAATTCTTCTACATTGCATATGCTGACCACTGCTCAAACCAAAACCCAGGAGCAATAAAAAAACCTTGCATGCTCCTTCAGTCCCTGCTATAAAGCCTATGAAAAATTAATTGGCTGAGATTTAACTAAACAACACTAACAGGCTAAGCTCTATCTCATCAGAGAAATTACTTTCTATTCCATGCAGACTCAAAAGCTTTCAAACTATAGATCACATATATCTTATGTTACACAGTGATGGCTGTACTGCAAAGAGAAGTTGGGATAAATTTGTCTATTGAGGGAATTAACTGCTACCATGGCAGCTCTGATACAAATGCCTCATTTTCAGCACCTTTGAGACAACCACCTGGAATCTACCTCCAAATATGATAAGAGTTAGGTCAGTCACCCCATTATAATGCAAACAGACTGGGAAAAATATTATTCTATAATGGCTTCCAGAGATTAATTCTCCCATGGAAAATACTGGCAGGCATCCAACAAAAAGCTTCAGAAATTAAATTAAAACAATTTAACTGATTCAAATACATAATTATTATTTTCTTAAATTTATACAGCCTATCAGACTCCAAAAAAACAGAGGAGAGAGAAAACTGGTAATGATGTTATTTTGGCTATACAGCACTTTTATCCAACATTTTTTCCTATTTATTTTTTTCTTTCCCTTTTACTCTCATGACTCTCATGTTGTATTACATCTTCACAAACAAAAAAAAGGTGGGAGGACTATTATTATCAACATTTTTGCTTGCTTACTTGGCACCTTGTTCAAGACAGACAACAAGCCTGAGAACCACCAATGTATTCCAGTTGAGATGGACAAAAAAGGAGAAAAATCTGACACAATGTTAGCCCTCTTCATGTCTGGAGACATTAAGGGAACTGGGCAGCACAAAGGTTAAGTACAAGAGAACAGCTTCCAGAAAGAAAGGAGGACTGCCAAATGTCCCAACTGCATACACTTCATTTGACAGAATACCAACATGTGTCAGGCTGGCATACATCTTGATCCCATAAGGCATATTAGGCTCAACACATGGCTTGAATAACCTATAGACTCCACATTCCCCTCAACTTATGCTGCAATGCCTCAGTAGTGGTTTATACCTGAAGAAGAAAACACACAATGTGCTTAAAAAGTAATCCTACGAGTGATTAGTAATCACATGAGTGAGCCAATCACATGATACACAAGAGAATAAAAATTAGAAGGTGAAATAGTGTTGACAATTTCTTAATTTCTAGTATTTGAAGAGCAGTATTCATCGGGCTTAAGAAAAGTTCCATCCGACATAACTAATTGTTGCAAATCACGAAGAGAATAAAAACTCAATCACATGTAAATCTTGAGTGCTTAATAGCTCAGTGCCACCAGGCAACTATTTCAACCATCTTCTAGGATTTACAGTTCCTGCAGCAGAGACCTAAGAAGAGAAGTAACGTGTTTCTCATCCTCTTTGGTTCCAGGTCAGCAGGAACGACATGAACACAAACGTCTTAAAACAAGCCTGGATCACTTCGCTTTGAATCAAAAGAGGAGCATCCATATGGGACATTTCACTGTCTCTGTGAGGGGGGCAGAAACCTTCATCAAAGTGTGACAACAGGCATCATCAGAGCCAAATATTCCATATGTTCTCACAAACCCAGATTCTCACAACCTAGGTTTTGCTCGTGTATTAAGACCATCAAGGGATGATTAAGTGTGGCTGAACTAGACAGCAGCTGATGACAGCTTTATCACGCCAAACCAAAACAGAACAGCCAGGCCATCTGTGTTTGTGTACTTATGTTTAAGATTGTTCAAACAGTTCAGAGCACATTACAGAAGAAGATAATAAATTATACATTGATTCTTTTTCTCTAGATAAACATGCCTATGTATGTGTAGGCAAAATAGCACTCCTTAGTGCCTGACATATACACAGGAGTGGCACAAATCAATGTATAATTTATTATACTTCTGTTTGTAATTTGATACTTGTGCTTTGAACACTTGAGGCTGCATAGGATAATTAAAGCCATGAATATGTAACAGTTTTCCTCAGGAATGAGTGTTTTCCTACCCAAAAGTGATTTCTGTAAAAGCTTGTTCAGTTATTCTTGTGTTATGGAAGACTGAGCAGGGAACAAAGAAAATAAAGTTAAAATGTATTTTACTTGCATTTTACCTGCATTTTACTCAGTGGAATACGAATTATGGAATCGTTCACTACTGGTCTGGAGAACTATAACAGTCTAGAGAGGAGTGATTTGTTGGTCTCCCATGTCTCATAGAAGATGCAAGTTCACACTCCCCCTGTGTCTTAAGATCTAAGGGTGTTTGCAGCAATGTTTTTAAAGTACAAAAACAGGAAAGGAATTTTATTGTTCCTGAGCTTGACAGCTGTCCCTGAGTCTGTTGCAATTCAGGTACAGAAGAAATCACCACCATCAGAAGAGTGTACCATTTGAAAAGTCTTGCAGGTAAAAGTTGTTGAAAAGTAATCAGAAAACGGGCTGGTTCCAAGGCCAGAGTAAATACATAGACTGCTCTGCAAGCTGAAGTTCAGAGCCCTTCAGATGGTCAAAGCAACAAAACAACAAAACAGCTGAGGGATACCTCAGTGCTTTAAGCAACAAGGTTCAAACTGAAGCAAGACATGTACACCTTAGATACTTGCATATGAACATCCATGACTACACACACAATTTTGTGGTGATATCTTGCATCTACAGATACAATTTTAAAATAATCCATCTGGCCAGAAGCAGTCTAAGATGGAGAATAATTATCAACAGCTGGAACACAAAAAAGTAAGGTGAAATATTAGGCGAGTGAACTGCACCGAAATCTCAAACTGTTTTGTTAAGCCCTGAGTACAAGTCATACAAAAACTGTTTCAAAAAAAAAATGCCTGGCAGAAGCATAACACTCTCAGCCCCAGGAGATGTGCATGCACATGGCAGTGCAGTTCTGAACAGAAGTGAAGACCTGGCTGTGTTCTTCAGTCCAAGCTTACTCAGATTATGAACTCACTGATCTAGATTATAATACTTTTACCAACACTGAAGTTTTATTTATGACACCTTTCAACCCAGCTTAAGTAAAATATCACCATCTCATTTTATCAAGGCATTGATGAGTGTGTTCTAAAAAGATGAAATGACAGAGGAGACAAAAATTGGAGCAGTCACAAAGATTCTCACCAGGGAGCTACTGGTTCTGATACAGGTGCAGCTCAGTTAGAAACCAAGGCTTGGCACATCCCTGCATCATTCAGTGCAGCCTTTGAACTTGATGGAGCACCTAATAAGGGAGACCTCTTAAAGAAAGTTAACAAGCAAAGGAAATTTGAATGGTGCTAACCCTAAGACACTCTGCAGGTTGTTGTGTCCTGGAGAGAAAAACAACTATCCTTCATTCCCGCAGCCTGACAGCTATCCATTTACCCATAGAGGGACTCTTCCCGTCCACATGAAGTCGTCCAAACTGCAGCTCAAGCCATTTTCAAGCTGAGCATCACCTGTCAAAAATCCAACTCAGGAATACTAATAAACATATTAATAAACAGCATGGAAGTTGTTCAGTAAAACAGTGAAAATAGCTAGTACTTGCAAAAATGTAAGCACCCCTTTCATCTTTAATTGCCTGTAATTGAAATGATGGATTGAAGGTGTTCTTTTCAAAAATATCTCCAAAGACTTGTGTATCCCACACCACCATTCTGTGTCTTGCATGGATAAATCTGTAACACAATGAGGTACTGAGAGCTCAAGAAGAAAATTCCCAAAGACTTTTCAAGAAGAAAAGTCCCCAAGGAACAATTAAAACCATCATCAAAAAAACCACCATGGAGAGAGGTTCATTCCATCTGGTTTGCCCCCTCAGAGCAGTCTCTTAAAAACATTCTCAACCTCACCAGGCAGTTAAAGGGAGGTAAATTTAGGGATTTAAGATGGACATCAAGAACTACCTTGGGAAGATACCTTTTGCTCTCCATTGGAAGTTAAGTATCTAATCTTAAGGAATTGCAAATAAGTGCTTATTTGCAAATTTAGGCAAAAGCCTTTAATTTGTTAACTGCTGGAGTAGGAACTTATTTCCTACTGCTATTATTACATTTAAGATTTCAGAGCTGCAGTAAGGAAGTGGTACAAACATCTAAAATTAACTACACAGACTCCTATTAAATGTAACTAAATCAACAAACTAATAATACAAGGAATATCAGAGTAAAAGGTAAGGAATTATAATTTATTTAAAGCAGTTCTCCATTTTTGTCTTTTTGAAAGCTCTCTGCAAGTCGTGACTGTAATATGAATGCTTGTACCTGGAAAGCATAGTCAAAGTGATAAATGCAACATCAGATAACAAATAAACAGATGATCACGTTCACCCAAGTAAAAATGAGATCAGGTTAAAAAATTTAAAACATTAGCAATAAAACAAAGTTTTCTATGTATTTGTTGGTAGAGCTGAACTCAAGCCAACCTTTTACATAAAGTTTTTCCAAGGCCTGAGTAAGATCTTCACACTCCATAAAAGCATGGATGCTGCTCTGATGCTGCCTTCCTCCTAGGATAATTCAATACCTGATCCAGTTCTCACTTAAAAATAAACCGGTAACCATGCTATAAGACATTTCCTGACTAGGGAATCTGTACAGAATCAACCTCTGCATTATATCCTGCCATTACTCCAAGTTCCACTAAGTTAAGACATTATTTATTAATTGTCAAATATATAGAATCGATTACAGAATAAACCCACTTTTAATCCATCCTGTTGCTCAAACAGCATCACGGAAATATAATTAATAAAATGCAGTAGATCAATGCAAGATGACTGCCCAGCTTAGAGATTCACCATATAAAAATAAGCTGTAGCTCAGTCCAGGAAAAAGTGACCCAGAGAAGTGCGAAAAAAATCTCCCAGGCTTGGTTTGTGTGGGAAATGTGAAAATGTCTCTTGAAGCGTCTATTTCCAGATGCTTGTATGAATACAAGTTAAGTCAGTGAAACAAACAACCCAAATTTAAGAGATTAAGATAATGTGATTTCAGACCAGTTCCAAAACATACCCCATTACAGTACAACCTAGAGGGCTTGTAGAAGCCAGTGGAAAAGTTCTACTGTCTTCACAGCAGAGACCCTAGTGACCGTAGACAGCCACTCAACTGAAATACAATAATTTAACATGCACTGGGTGTCATGGAAAAACAGCTATTTTCTGAGTCAGAACCTTCACAAACTTACATTTGTCCATGCTTTTTTTCTTCTTTTTTTTTTCCTTTTTTGGTAGTTGTTGTTCTTACTTCTTCATAAAAGTTCAGGGTTTTTTTTGGCAGAATGGTTGAGTTCCACTGTGGTTTCACTTGCTTTTAGTTTACACAAAGCCACAGAGAGGTTCCAGTCACGCCTAGGCACTTTGACTACAGTGTAATTAATTTACAACTATAACTAGTAATTAGAATTCTCAGTGGATTCTTTATACCAAGAGCCAATACAGTGCAAGCAACCAACTGCTGTCAGATATCCTCTGCCTATGCACAGCATACCCATGTCTGCTATGTGCATGGGAAAATCAAAGCACTGGATTCACTGAACTCAGTTCTCCTCTTTGCATTAGTTTTATATTGACATTTATTGCAACAATATACTATCAGTTTGTTGGCACTGTATGTAAAAAAATGACACCTGTCCTGACTTACGCTCGGGAACACAGCAGCATAGTGTCTGCCCATTCATTACAACCTGAAACCAAAAAGTATTCCGCTTGGGAAAAACTTGAACAAATTCAAGAAGGTAGAGTTTCATTATACTCAAGTGAATCTCTGAACAAACTTGTTTGATCCAGCCTGTAATACAAAACACACTTATATGAAACACATACAATGACAAAATGCAGCAAGTCAAACTCCTCAGAAGGACCTCAAGGAGCGTGACTGCGATCCCTAAGAAGGACTGGGTCCCAGTAAATAAAAGAGCAAATGCAGCATGGTTAAACTTTAATTATATTTGGCTCCCTCAAAACAGATGCTCACAGACAGATTTCTGTTTCACCCACTAATGACTGTCATACACAATCATGTCACTGATTCCATGGAGCTGCAGGGCTTACACGCTTGCAGGCAAAACTGACAAGACACAGCTAAAGAATATTCACAAAATCCAACACCCTGTTTCATCCAACAGAGATATTCAGATACTGCAATAGAGGTAAGAGAACCAGACTGGGCCATGCTGCTTCAGAAAGAGGAATAATTGTCAGACTGCTGGTGCTTGTTACAGCCTCTGCATGTTAGAGCAATAACCTTCCTGACTGTGCTTGGGAAGCCACGGTGTGCTTCCCTGTTCACCCTCTGGTCTGGGTTTCTAGACCATCACCTGCTGCTGAAAGGATAACATGAGGTAGTGATATGAGAAGAGTGAGATAGACAGGGGGTCAGAAGGAAGAGATGCATTACAAATATGTGCAGGGGAAGGCTACCTGTTGGGAAATCATATATGCCTTGTGTACCTCACGCTGGCCCAGAGTAAACTCCCACCCAAGAAATTTGTCGTTCTGATTACTACAGATATGACCTCCCACAAGATTTTACAGTGGGTCTAGGTCAACTTCAGCTTTCTGTTGCTAGATCTATAAAAGATGAGATGGGAAATGGATACACTGATTCCCAGTCTGAGGCTGTGTTTCTCAACTTGGGTCTTACGAGCTCAGATGACAACACATCAAAATGGAGCTCGAGAATGCAGCTCAAGTCTGCTGTTGAGCAGCACTGCTGTCTTGAACCTCATTTCATTAAATTTTATTGAAAACGGCTTCCTGTTCTTGCAGCTTAAATAGAGAAGGAAGAGGAAATAGAAGCAAACACTTCTGTCATGTTTCTCCAAATCTGGGGGTGGACAGAGCCTCAGTGTGACTACACACCAATTCCCACATACACATAACTGATGTTAAACATGTTCTTGAAATACCAAGCAGAGATAGGATCCCAGCTCTGCCCACACAAGCATCTTTTTTTCCCCACAAGGCACTAAATTACCCCAGCACTGAGATACCAAAACCAATGTGCATCATCTCCAAGGTGAAAACAGAGCTGGGATTTTGCATGCCAGCCTCAGAGACAGAAAAGTTGGTCATTAACCTGCTCAATCCATAGAAGAAGAGTGAGTTTCCACCTCTCACCTTCCATTAGGACCCATTTTCCTCCATAATCCCCTCATGTAGGCACTACCTGTGTTTCCCCAAAGGGAAGGTGTTCATTCTTTAAGGAATTCAGAAAAACTGAAGTTTTACTTTGAAAATACCACCAGTACCCCTTGCCATTGATACACACACTCCCTGTAAATCTCACCAATGCCCATCCTTTCTATTTCAAGCTCCTTACAGTTTTACTGTTAGAAAAGAAAGAAAAGAAACAACATTAATAATTCATCCAAGTCTTGCTGATCAGATGGAGAAAAAGAAAGGAGAAACAAAATTTCTAGAAAGCATTAAAGTTCACTACTCATTACTGAGGAAATATCATTGGGTCACTCTAACCTTCAGAACGAACTGTTACCTTTCAATGAAAAGTGCAGTCCATCGCGTGTCACAAAAATCCGTATCTACGCCTTGGAACCCAGCCCTGTCTGCCAATTGATTGTGGCCTATGAAGGCTCCAAAAGAGACAGGCTTTGAGACAGAATCTGCTCACGTGCAGAGAACAGCAGCAAAACCAGCCAGCCAGGATTTGTGTTACAACAAGATCTGTGTTACAAATTTGACTATTTGCACAATAAAGGAGGCAAAAAAAGGAAAAGCAGAACTAATTTTCCTAATGGACCTTAATCTTCCCCTTTTACTCATATTTAAAGTTCTGTATTGCCTTATCATGTCTGCTTTGATTGCAAGCTCTTCAGGGCTTTTTGTACTTGTTTGGTGTCCACCACAGGACAAGCTGATGGATCTCTGCAGGATTCTCAGGTTTCATCTCAGCTGTAATTCCAAAACTGCCTTAATTCCTAATAGACTAATGATATTTTGATATTAACTTTCAATCATTCTCAGCTACAGCTTGTTTCACTAATCCTAATGAACCAATGGCTTCACAACATTGAACAAACTCAAAATATAGCAAGCTCTTCTCCTACTTCTGTTAGAAGAATAACAGATCAACCAAAGGCTGATTTTGAACTCTTTTCACCAAAAGGCTAAAATACAAGGGTATGTTCATTCTTCTCTTCAGAAAGCACAGTGGCTTTGGTCAAAGGCTGTCTGACATTCTGGGGCTGAAAAGTGCACAGCTGACCCCTGTTGATCTCTAGTTATCACAGTAGAAAAAAAAAAGAAAATGCAGGATTGGCATCTGCCAACTGTACTTGGGAATCCACTGACAGAACAAGATGAACCAATATGAGTTGACAGCCATAAAATATTATCTGATCCATATGATTTTCATCTTGGACCTTCATTTAAGTCTGTAATTTAGATGATGACATTTCCTTTGTTTGCAGAAATGCAAATGAGATATTTTGCACATGAAAAGTTTGGCAATGGTGGAGTGAATTATAGGGATATTGATGTACTCTACTTTCTCAAAAGGTTACTGTGATCTTTTGTTGATTAAGAGACACGATATCACCAAGATAAATGCTTCACTTGCTGGTAACAACATCTCCCAGTGAAACATCAAACATTTTTACACAAAGTGCTGAATGACATAAGGAAAGGATACTTCTCATGTCAAAGCAGGAAGTCTATGACCTTAATGATTCTGCATTGTATTACAATATAAATGGAAATGCATGACTTAAGCAACACTCATGCAGTAGTCTTCACAGCTCAATAACAATGAAAGGCACATTTAAGTTTTTTCCAGGTGTTACTCTTTACATCTGCTGGCCATCTTATTCTTTCAAGAGAAAAAGATACACAGGAAAAGAAGCTACCAGCGAGACTAAATGCAACTTTAATAAAAAATGAACAGCTACTTTGTATCATGATTTCAGATGAATTCTTGTATCATAACACAAAATGATGAACGGCAAATCCATGACAAATCTGCCCCTTTTTGCCAAAAAGATACTGAAAGCGAAAAGAAATTAATCTAAACCAGACCAATGCTAACTGGGCCCAAAACTACTCTAAGTAAATTTGACATAAAACATAGAGGTGATGACTTCAGTTCATGGTGATAGCCCCCTTCCTTTTAGACACCCTCATTCATATCCCACACTTGAGGTTTTTCTACCCTCCCCAAAGCCACGGAGCCAGCACAGACATGTAATTCCTTATCCTCTGAACTAGTGCATTTGTTGAAAAGAAACAAGACAACCTCAGGTTTCACCTAGACAACTACAACCTGAAATGAACTATGCAAACAGTGTCTTTCTAATGCATTAATGCATGAAAACTGGATCTAAACACATGCTTTGGAAATCCAGATCTGAAAGCCGACACAAGGCACAATAGCACAAGATTGTTTTTGTCCCAATTACAAAAAATGCCACACTGTTGGAAGAGGAGGGGTGTACTAGCAGACAGCTGAGAACAGATGCTAACAGGCTGGCCTTTCCCACTCACAGGGCTGACCTGGGTGCTCATGAGGACTGCCCCACAAGTGAATGAAGCAGCATGGGAACTCAAACTGCTTCAGTAAAAAAAAACTTGCACAAAGAGGGATATCCACAAAACAGTGACTCCTTTCTCTCTGCTTCACTGCCTTGAGAGCTTCTTCCCATTGCTGTTGAGGGGAGAGCATTAAAACTGCAGGACTAGCAGGATTTACCACCACTGTCAGCAGTTTTCAGAGTTGTTCTCAGGTTACCTCACATAGTTATTTAAACTAATTTATCTCCATTTTTTAACTGATTGTTCTTTTATTTGTTTGCCCTTACCCCTGAAAAAGGCTGGCTGAAGTAAGATACCCGCAGGATGATGTTAGGCTCCTAACTCGCTGAATTCATTGCTTAGAAGAAAAGTGTGCTGCTACCTGGCACCCAGTAGCTGGATGATAAACAGCCAGTGACTATGGAGCATTTCTGGGGAGGATTAGTGACAGGCTGACAGCTTTCACATATATGGATGCATGTATGGGAATATAATTATGCTCATTTTCTCAACAGATGTGGAGAAAAAGAAAAAAACTTCAAATCCTTCAAGATGGTGTTCAATGGGCTAAATATTCCCATACCTGTGATTTGGAAAATTTTAAATTTTTTTACTCTATCTAGGTACTAACAATTCCAGTTAAATATAAGTATCCCATTGGAACCATCCGAAAAATAAAGGAATGGGAGCAGGGAAAAGATGGTAATGAGACAGAACTGCAACTGGAAGGTTACAGGCACCAGCAGTCCAGCCAATGCCCGGTATTTTGTCAACTTTAAAAAAGGACAGTTTTCAGAATGTATGCTGGGAAAAAAACAATTAAGTGGCTTTGCTGTATGTGAGAAATTAATGCAAGGTTGAAGGGATATATGGGAAGAGACAGCCTTGAAATATAAAAAGTGGAAAATGGAAGAGATCATTGCAGGCCAGCTGGAATTAGATGACGTTTTGAAAGGAAATATAAAAGGATGGATGAGATGGTTGACATGAGTTTATTTGTGATTCAAATGGTCTTCATTTGAAAGCAGAAAACTAATTGAGACAGTAAAGCAAGAGGCCAAAGACGAAGAAAAAAAATTGCTTGTTTCTTTGGTTAAGAATTTCAGGTTTCCAAGTCTTCATAGCACTTCCAGTTTGCTCCTTATCCAGCAACGAGCAGAGTGCTCAGTAGTCACTTGTTATTTCCTCCACTTATATTTTTCCCTCCACAGGTCTGTGCAAGGCTAATTTGCCTTTTACTTACGGACTCTGCCACTGACAAGCAGTTTGTGGGCACTGCATTCACACTGCCTACTCTGCTGCAGAAACGCTACCACCAAAGCACCCCTGGCACTGCCTGGAAGACAGCACTAGCAAGCAGATTTACATCTGCTTGTCATTCCTGTGTATCTTCTTCCAACTCTACTATATGTCTCCAGCATGTGATGATTTTAACATGTGCACTGTTTTCCCTTGGTCATATGTGCATCATGCAGGCAAGGCCTGTGTTCATTCCCACTGACTTTTTATGGCTGCTCTCAGTATTGAGCACTCAACACTCATGCACACAGAGATGTGGACCTGGGAGCAAACGTATCACAAACATCCCTTCTCCTTTGTCACATTTTCCAAAGAAGAGATTTGGAGGCTATCTAGTGTCTTCTGTGAAATAGATTAAAAAAAAAAAAATCCAATTCTGGAGAATTCAGGGTTTTTTGCTGAAGGTTCTTACAACATAAATCCAGTGCTGGGTTTGAGCAGCACAGCCCACAGTGTAATTTGGATCTACAAAAATAAATGTAGCCCAGATTGTGTATGAAATAAATATTCCTATAGCCAAAAGAGTACCTCATTTGAAAGTTAACTGGAGTTGTGCTGCTTGAAGCACTGTTTCCAGCACTAGTCCCAGCAATACCAGGAATCACAAAACCAAGTCTACTTTATGATTAAATAGACAAACATGAGAAAAAAGTGGGAATAAAAAAAAAAGACCGAACATGCCAACTGCTATGTTTTGAAAGCTACAATCTGGTGCCTTCAGGGAAATGCACAGCTCCCCTCATGATGAATCAATGGGAACAACATCAGGAGACACCATGTCCAGGTGCAGGATCCTATAGAGAACGTAAGTTACCGAATAAATACATCCTTAGTGGCTCTAAGACACAAGCACCCAACTTACTCGGATGAGGAAGGAAATAAAGTAACAGAAGCATCACACAGAGCCACGGCAAGGGAGGGACTAATGGAGGCAGAGATACTGACACTGACACGTGCTGCTGTCTCTCAGGAATTTAGTGCAAGGCTGCAGAGGCATGTTAAAGCAAGGTGGCAGTGAGAGAGATGAAGCTGCCCAAAATGAGAGGAAACAAAGACGCATAAGGTGTTTCAAGGCAGCTCTGAAGTCACAGCCCTGAAAGCGCCATCCATACTGAGCTTTTAAGTACACAGTCGCAGTTTCCCACACGCTTCAGGAAAACACTGACAGGTAAGTCTCAGTGAGGAACACTGACTGCAGGCCAGCCTGATTACAAAGCCCCTTTGTAGCTGCTGCTGTGCTGGAGCACATCTCCAAGAGGCAGCTGCGAAGGGGCGATTACCAACGATCAGACCGTGTAACCAATCTGCTGCGCTCAAGCAATGATTGCTCTCATCTTCGAGCCAAAAATACAGCTCCTGCCATGAGATGCTTGTTCTGTGTGGTCCCCTCTGCAGCTCTGAGAAGGAGGAAAGCAGAGACAAAAGGAAAAGCAGAGCATAACATCCATGTCCCCAAATGCTGTGCCTGTGTGGGGTATTACGGGCTCACCCTCCTTCTGTTTATCTGGGATTGTTCCACTTCAGCCCCCAAAGTTGACTACAGATTTTAATCCTGTCAACTTTCCTGACTTAACTGCTTTGTTTACAAATATACTGTCAGCCACTGTTTGACTTTAATAAAGATTTAGTGACTAAATATAACCATTTTCGTGCCCACATTTCTGGGGATGCAATGCTGGAAGATATGAGCTCAAGCATTTGTTTCTTGGATGTCAAAGACAAAATGTTTACATTTTCCATTTCTTTTCCCCTCCACATTTTCAAACAAAACAGGAAAGCAATCTCTAACTGTTATTTCTTTAAACATTTGCTTAACTATAAATTCACTTGGCCTTTTTTACAGTAAATATCACTTGCTTACATGTGCGAATTACTCATCACTGCAGAGCAGGTAATAAAATCAGGGAATATAATGGTAGCAGTGGACAAGAATCAGTATGTTCCTGCATTTGGTGAGCCACATCCAATCCTGGTACAACTTCACTCAGAAGAAAAATGCGTGCTTTCACCAGGTAAATACGTGGCCTTGACCTTAACTCTTCTTTTAAGTTAACAGAAACGGAGAAAAATCCTCAGGTCAAGCAGTAGGTTGCAAACCACACAGAAAGTGATGACAGAGCTATTTTACCTGTGCCTTGATATTTTTCAAGTGACTGATTCTAAAAATAAATTGCTAACAATGCAACTGCAGGAATATCATGTCTGTTTATTCTCACATCAGTGACTGAGAAGCTGTAAATAGGTGTGACAGCTGCTGCATCTCCTCTGTTGTCACCACTCCACTCCTCCTGAGAGACAGGCAATGAACAGGATGGCTACTAGGACTGACAGGAGCATAGTATGATCCTGAGGCAAAGAGCTGTGCATGAGCTGTATTACTCTAAAACCGGTGTCAGGGTTTCTGTCAAAATCAGCATGCAGAAAGATGCTGCTAATTTTTGGGGAAGAGCACACACTGTTCTGCTAGCTGGCCAAGCTTTGCCGAAATGGTGCATAGTCTGAAAATCCCAGTTTTCCAAACTTCTGTAAGATCACATGCCAAATTCATTTTGAAGAAAATTACTCCACAGTTTAAAAAAAAAAGGCAAAAACCCATAAGAGCTTGATGGTGATGAATCAAGTACAAAAAGACAAGGCTCTAGGCTTCAAGCTATAATTTCATCAATATCCAGAAGAACTTGAGAGAAGCTCTGAGCATTCACCTGCTGGGCCACCTGACTATGCACGAGGTGTAACAAGGATTTGCTGCTTCACCTCTGCAACCCATGGCCAGTTTAGGCTTGCACATTGAAGAAGTCCCAAACTGGGAATCAGTTCTCACTAAGATCCTTGTCTCCTCTGTAGCATCACAGGGCAGTTCTGCCTCCCTATCAGTATCTTTTAATTTCAGATGGATCTTTACACTCTTCTGTAAAAAAAGATATCATGGTTGTGGTGGAGCCACGTTGAATTACTGTCATAACTTATAGGCTACACAAGGTATGGAATTTTTTCTTTTTAATTAATAACTTTAACACTAAAACATTATTAAATCTGTTTGTATCAATGAACTTATACATTTGCTTAGGCAAGGATAAACTGATTGTAAAACTACATGATTAGTTTTCTAACAGCAAAGGTCAGATGGCAAGATGAGACCAACTTTCATTTCAGAAGAGAATCTCCTAATTCCATTTATTGTCCTCTAGAACTCAGTTGAAGATTTTTAATAACAATTGGCTTTGACATTTCCAACAGTTTTAGAAATAATGAGGTGGCTCCCAGGAGCTGGCCAGCATTCTGGACATCAGTTCAAATCCTATCATGCTGTGTGCTCAAGGAAGACATCAGAGTTTGGCCAAACCTACCTTTGCTACCTGTTTCCCATTTCCCTTCACTTGTCAGCATTCCCTGTGGCATATGCAGCCATCCAAAGGCTTTAAGAACAGCAAGGGGTTGCTTATCATGGCAGCCCAGACAGCAGCTTACATCAGCATGTTGTTTTCTGCCTTCTCCCCATCCTCCCCCTCAGCCAGATTCATCCTGTGCAGACCAGAGATCAGGAAACAAATGTTTTAGAGGCAGGAATGTTTATTTAGTCATCCAAATGTTCATCTTTAAAGCACCGTTAAGGGTATTATGTACACTAAAGTGATAAGCAAGATACGTACCATGAAAACCACCCATGCTGAAAATTACAGCTGGCTGGGTAAAGAAGGTTACCTATGAAAGTATAAAGCACAGTTGTAAGAGAAGTCAAGAGGTGCATGCCTCTTCTCACACTTGATAAGATTACAGGAGAATTGAGTTGCAAAACTACCTTGGAGAACAAGGGAGTGAGAGAGAGCACAGCAATTCAATTTCTTCTGCTTCTGTTTCATGTCCTTGAGAAATGCCAGAGAACACACCAGGAGAATAAAACATCTGCCACCCCGACAACAAATCAGTGCAGGATTTCACCGCCTTGCTCATCTGCAGTTTCACAGCAGGCTCAATCAGATGGCTCAGAGACCAACACAGAATGAACGAACCATTTCGCAGCCTGGATCCTATCACCATTTGGCATGCCTTCATGTTAATAACCACATATTTGATAAGGTTGTCCTCTAGGTCTGTGGAGGGAAGATGTCTCAGGACAGGCAAAGACAGAAGAGTGTCTGTAAATGAATTTTCAATATTTTTCTCCAAGTGACTGCTAGACTCAGCACCTAAAGGGAATTCATAACTTTTCAGATTGGGGTTATAACCTGCTCTGTTTCAACTGGAGAACAACCAAAACACAAAACAGAGCAGAGGAGGTGACATTTCCATTCCCGAGGCTTAGATTCTACATCAAGCGCCACTCAGTTTTCACTAACCTAGAGCCCAGTAAAGACATGCAGACACTCTTAACATGCTTCTGTCTTTAATAAGACAACTGAGAAAGTTTCTGCTGTGTTGTTTACATTTTCAGTGACTATAGCATTTGAGTTTGCCCTTGCATCCCTTGTCCCTGAACACGAGAATTAATTGTTTGGCCCCCATTTTGCAGAACTAAGCTCAAATCTCTGCAGGAATTGGACTTGTGCTGGCACAACTGTAGCATCTGAAATAATTTATAAAAGGTAAGAATGGAGGATATGAGAGACGAAGAAAGAAGATAGCCAAAGAGAACAGCATAGACGAGTTAGAGGGGAAACATTTTATACAGTCATACAAGAGAAAAGTTGGGAGAAAATCCATGGGAAAGATCCATAAAAACTTGCTTGCATCAAGGAGGGGTAAGAAGAAAGACAAAAGAAATAACCCAATTTATTTGAAGTGGAGCTCATTTTGAAAGAAGAGATAGTACAATACCTCAAAATGCTTTGCCACTTATTGCAGATTATCAGGGCATTTAATTATATACTTCATTTAGGCAGAGGCGTAGTTCAGAGAATTACATACTTTAGGCATACATTTAATTGGAGTCTGAGAGGATTGCAATGTGATCAGCTGCCCCAAGTCCTTGGGTTCAGATGCACTTTCAGAAATCCTTTAAAATTTTAAATTTTAATATTTTTGCTTCCTCATCAGTCCTATTGTTGCTTTTTCTCTCTGAATATACACCTCAACACACCAATCAAAGAGACAGAGCTGTCCTTTCCCCTTCCATGCAGCAATTCTGTGGGGCTGGGCTTTCATCAGTCACAGAATCCAGTACACCATCACACATTTTGCAAATGCTCTTACAGTTGTTTTGGCAGGAAAAAAAAAAAAGCCACAGTGGAAGTTGATGAAAGTCTGGTTTTGTTTTAGTCATGCATGCCTCAATCCTAGGCTGTTCTCCCTTTCGTAATATTTGAAAGGCTTACAAACAAAAATTGCAACGGAACCAGCTGAGGCTAAAAGCTTTCATTATTAATATTTTTTAAAACATTTCCAAACTAGAGATAAACAATTTGTAAAACAAAAGGAAGTGGCCCTGTATCCAGCAGCATGCTTCACAGAGGAACTGAGCTTTTCTGAAGGGACTGTAATATTAATGCTTTCTAATTAGCTGCTGCTTGGCAGGTTTGGGCTCTGGCAGCTACCAGAAGTGTGGAATTCAGCTTTCAAAATAGAAAGACTAAAGACTCAGTCTAAGAGTCAGTGTCACTTCAAAAAGGCAGTGCTGTGAGACAGACCTGAAAGCACTGTGTGGGTGTGCGAGCCACTGAGGGAACGGGTGGGTAACAACTACCACTCACAGCATCAGTTCTGGCTGCCATGTGCACGCCAAGTGGTCATATTCACAGGGAGAGATCTTCCACCCTGTGTTTCCTCTGCTCCCTGTAATCCTTCCAGCATGGTGAAGCACACATTCAGTAAGTGTTCAGTGCTCCTGGTCTTTGTGTCCCAGCTGGACACGTTTTTCACTATTTAGTGCTCAATGTAAGGACAGGCATTGCTCACTGCAGATCCAGAGGGGACAGGAGGGCATACCCTGACCATGCAGCACCTTCAAACCACATGTCAAGGAGTCCACACACTTCATTCTGACCCTTTTTTCTTCTGAAGTGCTAATAACTTGCATATATAATGTCAGGATCATGTCTGCCAAAAGGTTCAACTGCATTTATCCTGCTGCTATTCCATGGAAATGGAGCCACTACTGATGTGTTCACCAGTACAAGACGTAGATCAAGCCCCTGATGGGTAGTGACAACTGTCATCAGTTTACAACCAATTTTCAAGGACCTTCCTTTCACACTTGAGCATTTATCCACTGAAGAAAAAGTGTTTAAAACAACCACAGAGAGCTATCGTTATTTCTAATGACACATTTAAAAACCATTTAGGATACCATACTCATCCAACCAAGAAGTCTGCTGGTATAACAGAGGACTCTATCAGACCTTAGGCTTAGGTAGAAAATGCAATTCATGACAGCATTTCTAGAAAAGTCCCTGCAGACAGACACAGCAAACTAACAGAGCTGGTCACTTCTGAATTTACCTAGGTTGCTGCTCTCATTTTCTGCTTCCACATCACTGCACTCTATTTGAATGTTGTAATGTTTTCTTCTATCAGTGATTTAATTTGATAGTGTATGGTCATTACAGCATCACACTGCTTTACTAAATCCTACAGAACCCTTTGAATCATTTGGAGTGTTTTCCTTATATCTGTTATGGGAATGGGGTTAGGAAGGTGGTGAAACTAGCTCCCTAATTGACCAGCATCCATCCCATTTCCATCAAAACTTAAATCAGAATCTTCACCCTCATGTTCGCAACTCATCAACGAATTGGGAAATTCAGTCTAGATTAGCCAACAAGGTTAAATACCCCCACAGCCTATAACCAGTTTAGATTTTCTAGCCTCTGGATTCTGAGGACCCAATACCATTGGGCTATCCAGTTGCTGCCAGAAACTCCATTCTCATCAAGTCTGCCAAGACAATTTTGCTCACTGTAGGACAGGGTTGGGCTCTAACTGCTCAACAAAAAAACAGGCACCTGAAAAAGCAAGATGTTTGGCATGAATGTAGTGCTGCTTCAGGCTCCATTCCTCTTACCTGCCATCTTTAGCTATTCTCTGTGTACAACAGAATCCAAGCTATTGCTGCCATCAGCTGTGTTGTGAAAGGTTCACGCTTTATCTGTGTAAAGCATGTGAATGTCCATTTGCAATTCTATTACAACCCTCCTTTCCACACTCAACAAAGATGGAAATATGTGAGACCTGCTCCCTTTGTGAACTCTTTAGTAACTGCTGAAATCCATGTAAATTATTTTAAAAAAGAAGAAGAAAATATGTTTCACAGAATTAGTCTTACAGTTAATGGGCACGTCGAACACAAATGAATTATTTCCAGTTTCTTCCAACCCTCACTGTGCAAGGGTGCACACAGCTAACTGCACAAAGACCTGCAAGCACATGAGCCACATCCCACTTTCCCTTCCCTACTATCCACCTCCTACCACATCCTCCTCTTCTAATATTCAGTGGGTCCTATGAGAATTGGTCATGCTATTAATTGATGAAAACACAGTCACTCTGAAACACACAATCTTAGCCTTCCCTGAATTAATAATATGACCAATAGTAGTTTTCCCCTTGCTCTCCTAGGATGTTTTCTTATGAATTTCAAAGCATTCTCTCCCCATCTGTGCCAGACTTTAAGATACTTCATTTTAAGCAAGCAGACAGTCCTGATGATGTTACCGGAACAATATACATGTGTTCCAACTACAGTAAGTGTTTAAGTGTTTTGCTGGATTGGAATCACCACTTTTAACATCTTTTGACAGCAATTACAAGCACAATCCTGGAACAACAGCCTCCTCCAAAGTGCACTATCAACAATTTAGAAAACCAGTATGCCCAAATCTCCAATGAATTTTCAAAAGCTTTGCTGGAACAGAAATTTCTCCTATACAAGACTTGGAAATGCCATCTGCAGTGTTACTGCAGTGGTAAGAAAAGATTCATGTTCCCCTCACTAATAAAAATCTAATGCAATTGTGCCAAGCAGCCAGAAGAAACACTTCTCCAGAAAATGATTTTCACCTCAACTCTTAGCAACATCCTGGATGAGGGCACCACTGATTTCTGCCCACAGAACAGGTTTTCTGCAACATCTGGATTACACAGCTGGTCCCTGTGGCTGTGCCATACCACAGTGAGGCATTAGGACTGAAGCTTGAACCAAAGCACTTGAGACATCCTTAGTTAAACTCTAATCTGCTCTTTCAGCTTCTGATGCTTTAATTCTATTTATTGTAGGTCAAGACATTCTGGAGGAATCAAAGGAAGCCAGAGAAAATTACTTTAACCTTTGGAAGAAAGCAGAGCTGGTAGAGTAATGGTCAGTGCCCTATTATGCTGCACAGAAGTGAACACTGAACTGGTTATGTAAAAGAATGACTACATGCTCCTACCTAACATTATTAATGTTTAATGCTATAGATCAAAGAGGTTTTGTCTGAGGTCTTGGATTACAATCAGGGCAGCTTTTGACAAGGATCATGTCTTTGTTCATGCATCTCTAACTCCTGATTCTCCATGTGGTTTTGGCTTAGAGCTTACCTTTTGGCAAACCCACTTTTTAAAAGAAAAAAGTAGAATACATCAGTCTTAGGCATATACCAGAAACATCAAAGGTTCCAAATGCCCACCCCATTCAGCACTGTCACACACAGATTCTCCAAGTGCAAATATGATTGAAAGGTCTGTCTTCCTCTGGAGGCAGGCAACGAATTCAGCTTTCTTGGCACATGTATGGTGCACACAGACACATGCCAGCTCACACTGAGCAAGCAGCCTGGATTCTGTTTTGAGCCACTGGGAATAACCTACCAAAATCACAAATCTAAAATCTCTGGTTTTTAATACCTTCAGATTACCTTGCTGTAAAAGGAGCACACAGTTAATAAAGGCTTTCAATCCCTCTTGAACCCTGAGATGAAGAACAGATAAAGTGGGAAAACAAAAACAGTATTATCGTGCCTCTGGTTCCTCTGTGCTGTTACAGCAGAGTACAGTGAGTGGATCCTAGCTGTGCATCTTCTAATATCAAGAAATGTAATTAGAAAGGAATTAAAGGATACTGAACCTACATCTGGGATTTCTGGAAATGCAGCAGCTCTGTTCAGGCGGCTGGATGTCCAAAAACACCAAGCATACCCTCTGTGCACACACCAGCTTTGCAGTATGCACATGGGCAGTCCATATTTTCTGGAAAATAGGAGTATTAAGCTGGTGATGGATCTGGAGCATGAGTCTGAGGAGCTGCTGAAGGAGCTGAGGCTGTTTTGCCTGGACAAAAGGAGGCTCAGGACCTTATCACTCTCAACAACTACCTGAAAGGAGACCGTAGCCAAGATGGGGGTCAGTCTCTTCTCCCAAGTAACAAGGGACAGGGCAAATTTCAAATGGCCTCGACTTGTGGCAGGGGTGGTTTAGATTGGATGTTACGAAACATTTCTTCACACAAAGTGTTGTCAAGCATTGGAACAGCCTACCCAGGGAAGTGGTTGAGTCACCACCCCTGGAGGTAATTAAAAACTGTGTAGATGTGGCAGTTAGGGACATGGTTTAGTGGTGGAATTGGCAGTGCCACACTAATGGTTGGACTGAATCTTACAAGTATTTTCCAACCTAAAAATGACATAATGACAACGATGCTATGATTCCATAACAAGTCAAAAAGAAATGTTATTTTAAATCAAATTTTTTAGATTCTGCTACTTTATTTTCACAAATAACTTGCATGACTTTATTGATTCTAAACTAGCTCAGTTAACTCTGTGTATTCCAGTGCTTTCCAGAAACTGCATAGCTCTTAGTAATGTATGTTTCATGTGGAAGCATGGCAGCCTTGGACTTGTTATTCTGACAGGATTATAAGTAGCTATAGAGTCTCTTCAAGGGACCATCTCCCTGTTTTGGGCATTTGAGTTACTGCCAATGCAACAAAAGGCTTAAAGTGACTTAAATGATCACTGATGAGACCTGAAATCCCAGAAGACAAATACAGAACACAAAAGCAATGACATTTAAAATATCTTTACTTTTTAATGGTTTTGCTTTCTGTACCAAACTTTTTCACTTGTTTCTCTAGCTCCTGAAGCATGACATTGTTTTTCTGATGTAAAAAAATCCCCAACATTCCAAATGAAATTAAAGATTATAAAAATAAAACTTTTAATCATTAAACTAAACACAAAGAATTCAATTTCTTGTATTTCAAATCCTCAGAAATTGTTTACAAAGAGCTTTTGAACATAGAGAATCAACATCTACCATATATAACTTAGTTCAAAAAATATCCACAGAAGGTGCCATGTTCCCAAGGTTCTTGCTACCCTTTTTCTCTTCTATATGTAAAAGAAGAAAAGGACATTCATCTGACAATTAAAATAATCTTTTTACTGTATGAAGATATACCCAACCATAAAAACATTGCAAATAAAGAAATCCATTCTTTATTTTCATTATGAAACAAAAAACACAGATAAAAACATAGAAAAAAACTCCAGAAAAATTAAATTGCAAACATAAATCTTGAAAAACACATAACTGGCATTATGACTGCAGGTGCTGCTCAGCTCATATCGATTTGTACCATACTGCACACCATGACATCATTTTTTTTCTTCTCAATCTTTCCAGTTTTTTCCTCCATCATGAGCTTCTATTTTTTCCAAATTGAATATGTTTCAACCCTGCTCCCATTAACCCAGATGCAATTTTGATTGTTATTTCTTTTCCATCAGCTGGCTGTTAAATGAATATTAATTTTAGTGTGTCAGAAGCAGGGAAGGGAGGCAGCTCACCCCTGGGCATCTGACAGCAAACCCTTAACCCCTGATAAAAGCTTCGAGTGCTCTTAGCTTGGACGCAGAGCTCAGCACCTCCCTAACCCCGGCTTTTATGCTGGAAGCAAAAGTGTCTACCCATAAGAAGTGGCTATTTCTGAGGTTACCTAGACTACAAGAGCACTCTGAAATCACTGAACAACATGCAGAAGTGAGCCAGTCATACAGCTTAGCAGTGGCTGAACATCTTTGGCATAGTATCTTGAGGTTTACAGCATTACTTAAATTAAAACATGGATTTAAAATGGAAAAAAAAAATCACCAGCTAATAGGCTTTTACTAGGCGAGAGTCATACTTATTAGCACAACTGACCTCACCCAAAGTCAATTAGAGCACCCGCAGAACAGGGAACACCTAAGCCTTTCAAAGCAACTACTGAAGAATACACTGATGCAAAAAGGCTTATTTTAACAACAGATTTAATTGTTACAGTCAAAAGCTGTTTTCCATGGCACAGCTAATAAATATAATACAGCTGAGGTGTTCAGATGTGGTTGCTTAAGCTGGACATCCAAACCCTAGTGCTGTATCTACGCTGCACAGATTTGTTAGCATTGCTCCCTGATAGTCTCCTGTTCCACAACAATAATTTTTATCAGCAAAGTCTTATCCTTTCGATAGCATAAAATATATAATTCTTGGGGACATTTTGTTTATCTCTCTGCTGGCACATGGAATGCTTTAAGGGGCTCCAAGGCACAAACCATCTCACAGACATCTTGAAAAGGAGGGGAGGTGCTGAATATGAAAGCTGAGGTTTATTTGTATAGCTACCCAATGCCTCTAGAAAGCAGGGTTCCTTGTATTCAGGTGTCCAGAGGGGTGAACATACCAATACAGTTATCCAGATGTGCAAAGTCTCACCCACTGAATATTTTAGCAAACACACCAAAAAAAACCTCCTGATAACTGTTGCATTATCTGGTTTGACACTTTCATCCTGTGCACTTAGGAGTACGCCAGATTTTAAGTCTCCATAACACGCTATAGGATCACTGAGGCTGCAAGTGGTAACCTAACTTACACACACCACCTGCTTCTACGTATACATCACATTGGGGCTCTAAGGTACAGGTCATTTATGGTGTCTCACAAGATATCTAGCAAAGCCAACTTGGTCCAGAATGAGCAGTGCAAAGGTGTGATAATACATGAAAGCAATTTACAGGAACATAAATAGTCTGCAGTATCCTGTAGAAACTAAATCAACCTGAGAGGTGACCATTGCTTGTATGTCATGAAGCATCTCAGTTTAGGTATTACCTATTTTTTCACTGAAGTTCCCAACTACAGCACCACCAGAAATGCCACAGAGATCATGGCATTTTTTTCAAAAAAAAAAAAAAAGACATAAAGCTATAGCAGTGAAAAGAAAGCTGGAGGAAAGTAATACCTAAATTAAAGGAGTGACCTGCTGGCAGTTAATTGCCACTATGGGGACAGGAATGGAAAGAGGTGATGGTTCAGAAAGAAAGGTACAAGAGGCCTGTGAGAGGGCAATAACAGTGGTAAGTGCAGCATCCACTATACACAGTGCCCTAACGCCTGGATTCATCTCCTTCAGCAGAAAAGGAGCCCAGAAAATCTTCTCCTACAGCTCGTATAAGGTTAATTACACAAATAACCCCTGAAGGAATCCCCCACGTGCCCTATGAAACAGGTGCTGTGCAGACCCAGTGAGCCCCCACTGGGGTGGGAGAGACACCTGGGAGCCCAGACTGGTTCCCGCCTTCTCCTCTCCACCCAAAGAGCTTTGAGGCAGAGAGCTCCAAGGTATTCCATCCTTTCTTCCTGAGGTGTATTGCCTCGCACTGAAACAAACCTTTCATTTGTCATTTCTTGTGACAAAGGAAAACAATAAATTAACTCTAGAGGGTCAGGGAGAAAGAAAAGCATGTGTTTCACTATAAACTGTTGCACTAATAATATTATTAAGTATAAGACACATTTGTACAGGGAATTGCTCTTAGAGAACTAAACCATCCAGCTTTGTGGCTCTTCCAATGCACAATTACAGCAGAAGATATGTGGAATATGAGACAGGAAGAATAAAGGAGAGTATAGAAAGGGAATGGGCAGCATTAGTCCCAGACCACACTGACTACAGGTAAAACCTGCTGCTGTGCTGCACTTCTATGCTACAGGGACATTCTGCTTCAACTCAGTGCTTAGGGAACAAAAGATGGACACAGAGAGCTTGCTGATTGTCCTGAGAAAGACCACAGGAAAATGATTTGACACACACATAATTTTCTTTGAATACTCCAGTTCCCAGGAAGACCTCATATCAGTAGAAATGATGCTTTCCTCCTCCCCACTGTGGTTTTCCTTAAAAAAATATTTCTTAGAAATACCTCCAAATGGAAGAGACACTTGGACAGCTCACTGCTACCTTCAGACAGCTTCACTCTACCTTCAGGCAGAGCCTGACACCCCTTCAGAAGTGGAATTTAGGAAGGAAACAAGACAAAATAGCCATTGCACTAATGAAACAGAACAACAGTACAAAGACTAGATTTGGCTTCCACCAATCACCTCCAGATTAAGTCAGCATCTGGCAGCAACCGTGTGGAAAGGCTTCCCTGGCCTCTTAATGGTGGGTGATGTTTTTCAGCAGAATCTCAAACTTGGATCCAAATCATTCTCGAAAAAAAGCCAACTACACTTGGGTATCCACATGAATAGAAGAAATTCTCCTGGAAAAGGCAATGGATGTTGAGTGTGACTCTTTCTGAAGCACAGCACTGTCTGTCAGTTTAAAAACCTAATTCACCTGGATTCACCGTGATGATTTGTGGCTTTGGGTGGCTTATAGCTGTTACATACTTCTCAGTAGATTAAGCATGAATACATTGAACACCAACACCCACAATCATGCCTCGAGCCGGAATCCAGAACTAAGCTGCAATTTAAACAATTTGTTCATGCAAACAGAGGAGCATTTCCATGAACGCCAAGCTGGATTCTGTATGCGAAGACAACAACTGAAAAAAACCCAAAAAACCCCAAACCACAGATGCACGTGCAATCGCGGTACGGAAGGGAGGAAAACAACCGAAAAATCGCATCTCCGATTTCCATTTACAGCCTGTCCTCGGATGACAGAGCGATGATGCCTCTCCCCCTCCCCATCCCGAGGCGCGGCCGGGCGCCGCCGCTGGGCGCTAACAGGTGCTGCGCCCCGAGCCGCGCACGACAACTTCTCCTCGGCAGCACTTCCAGCTCCAGCCGGCTTATTTTTCTCCTTCCTTTCCCCTCCTCGCCCCTTCCCCAAGGCTCGTCGCCGTTCGGGTTTACCCCCGTGCCGACGCAACTTTGGAGCGGAGAGGAAGGGGGCGGAAAGGAGAGGAGGGGATGCGCGCCCGCGGTCAGCTACGCTCCCGTCCCGTCCCGTCCCGCCCGGTCCCGTCCCGCCATCGCGCACCACCTGCGCGGCCATGAAGGAGAGGTCCATGGTGCTGCCGCTGGAGCTGCTGGCGGAGCTGGCGGAGGTGCTGAGGCTGCCGCTGCCGCTGCTGCTGCTGCCGGGGGCGGGCGGGGCGCGGGGGCGCGGCACCGGCGCCGCCTCCCCCAGCAGCGGCGGGCGCGGCCGCGGCAGCGGGGCCGGCACCGGTACCAGTTCCAGCTCCGGCAGCTCCCGGCACAGCCCGGCCCGGCCCGGCCCGGCGCGGCTCCGCGAGCGGCTCCGGCAGGGGGCGGTGGCGGCGGCGACCCGGCCCCTTCGCCGGGCTGGGCCCGCCCCGCGGCGGGGGGAGCCCGCGGGCGGCACCGCCTTCCCCGCCCCGCCCGCAGCACCTGTGGGGCATCATCGTCTCGGCATCATCGCCCCGGCACCGTGTACCCGCCCGGCCGGCACGTCCCCAGGGCGCCGCAGCCGCTCGGGACCCCCGCGCTGGGGCAGCCTGAGCTGACACAAAGCCTCTCGGTCTCCGGAGGCGAACAGGACAAGGGAGGGAGCGCACACGGAATGACTCCCCAGCCCCGGCCTCGCGCGTGGCGTCCCGCCGGGAGCGGGCAGTCTGGGTGCGCGGGCACAGGGACGTGGTAGCGGCACCGGGGAATCCCCAGGCTGGTCCTGCCGGTCGGAGCCGGTGCTGGGGAGCAAGGTGATGCCCCCACCGAGGGGCAGGGGCAGCTCAGCTCAGCTCCGCTCTCGCGGCATGTGCAGATCCTCTGCATCACACAAATCTCTCAGATCTATACTTGGCTGCCACACGTCTGATTTCCTGCCCAGTTTGCTAATCCATAAGACTGGTTTTAAAATACTCGGCCAGCTCCACCACCCACCACAGCTGAAAAGAGCTCCCAACAGCTCATTCTTACGCTTTTTCATAGCTTAGGTGTTCGGAACTTTATTTTCGCTTTCTCTCTTGTTCCCAGAATTTACCGTTCAACAATTCACAATAAACATATTTTGTCCCTTTTCTTATGCTTTCACCTGTGTCTCAGAGATGCTGTTATCACTTTCCATGAAAATTCAATGGATTCACTTACTGGTTGATTCTGAAAAACCTTTGACACCAATCCAAAAAGTAGGATAATAAAAATGTTTGTTCTATATGTTGAAAGCTTTTTTTTTTTTTTAAATGATTTTTATCACCCTTCTGACATGTACTTGTTGGCTACATCTCCAAGGCTGAAATCTTTGACCCTGTTTTTATGGCTTCAGCATAATGCAGGAGTCTGAACCAGGAGTATATGCCACCAGGAAAAGTACCTGGAGGATCAGCTTTGCGCTGGGATTTTAAACTCTGAAGGAAAAAATAGACCTTACTTCATCTTGTGTACTGTGAACTCCATGCTATTTTGCCAGTATACTGTTGCAGCAGGAGGTGGTGAAAAGAAAATCAGCTGGTTTAAATCAGTCCTTTACTTCAGTGACTATAAAGTGTCTGCCAAAAATGCTTTTATGTCAAGAGGCCCATTAAGTAAACAAGTAAAATCCCAAAGAGGCAATGCCATTTTAAGATTTTTTAAATTCAGTTGTGTAAATAATGAAATTGTCTCTTTGTAGAGTCTCTCACAAGTTTTGAAAGGGTATTGATGTGTGTGTTTCAGAAGCCATAAATTAACTTCAAAGCACCGTTAATCTTTTATCATCCAGATAAATTTTAAATGCACTGGGTAAACATCTCTACATAGTGAATGTAGCCTGGTCAGTCACTGCATCTGGAACAACAGCTACAGTAAGAACAGAATAACAAAATGCTTAAGGTTTCAAAACCACAGTGACTTTTGTACTTGTTTAATTCTATGAAGCATGAGAATTGTAGAGAAAGAGCTGGAAAGGACCTCAGGAAATAATCTAGCTCATGCATCTGCTTAAAAAACCAGTGACCCTCCAAAGAAGGAGTTTATCTTTACCCAAAGTCTTCTTTAAAGTGTCCAGTGAGGAATCTTTCATTCCTCCTAGTGCAAAGATATATTCCCCTGGCCATTTTCTAAGTCTCTGTCCACCAGGAATATGAAGAAGAAATTATTTTCTCTGGGGCAACCACTTGGCTTCTGAGAACTGCTCTTTGTGTTTTTCCAGTCTTGTGGTATCTTGTCCAACCCCTGAAAGTGCTCAAGGAGGATTGCTGATGGTAACAAGATTTTTCAGTCAGGTTTCCAAAAATTTTATTGTGATATTCAGCAAGTTCAGCTACCTAATGATGTCCTGGGTGAGATCTTCGTTATCACTGGTAACAATACAAGACACTTTCTTGTTTTACTGAGTGATGGCACATCATCACTTTGGCTTTCTTGGCATCAAATTTTATTAATTTTGCCTTTCCACTGAGAAATAGAGCAGCATTTTTCTTGGTCAATTCATGTAATTCTGGAAAAAATTCTTTTTATCCTTGGTATCTCAAAAATTGATTTTCTCATATTTGTATCATGTAATTGCTCCCTTCAGGAATACTCTGCAGACCAATTATTGGGGAAAAATAAATGTGAACTGCTCAAGTTTCAAATTCTTTATTTCCATACTGACCACTGGAACAAATCTTTCTCTATAAAAAAATTGATTTAGCAGAAGCATTGTTCGATACAGGGGACAATGAGCTTGGCTACATTCCGTTTCTATGACAAAAATATATAACTTTGTTCCATCTTTGTTTATGAGGTTTCAGTAATATGAAAAATTGCTGCCTGATGTCTATGTATATAAATTCCTACTAGTCTAGAGAAGAGGTGTTCACTGTATACAGTGACAGTGGAAAATAGTAGTCATCATTAAATTTTGGAGATGCTGTAAATTTATCAGTAATGTAGAAAACTACTATATTTGCTAAGCACTCTGCAAGTTTGATTTAAGGTGTAGATGGTAAGGGAATAATGGAAGAACTATTGCATATGCCAGCTGTCGTGCTTATGTGAGGTAAATATGACCATCCACAGGTTCCTTTAGATGCCACTAAATATGACTTCCTATTCTTGATCTCATTTAGGAATTTGGCTAAGTTATCTTGGAGGATAGTGCCAGTCAAAAGCAGTTCCTGTAGAAATAATTGTAGAGAAATTGCCCCTTTACCTGGTAGAGGTTTCTAACACGCTTCCCTACTTGGAGGAGTGTTAAGTTCATTGGAACAGCATTTCTTAACCAGTACAATGTCCTCAATCTCCAAGCTATTAATTTATCATTCATATTTCTTAAACCTGACAAAGGGAAAAAAAATCACTCTTCAGTTTTCACTTTTACTTTTCCTCTAGTTCACTGTCTTGTTTGTGGAACAGCTTAGTTTTGTATTGTTCAAGCTGCAAATAATTTCTGAGGAAAACAAAATTATTTGTGTTCATAGAATCATAAATCATTAAGGTTTCAAAAGACCTCTAAGATCATCAAGTCCAACTGTTACCACATGTCCCCAAGTGCCACAACCACACGCTTTTTGAACAGTTCTGGGGATGGTGATTTTATCGCTTCCCTGGGCAGACTGTTCCAATGCCTGACCACCCTTTCAGGGAAGAAATTTTTCCTAACATCCAATCTAAACTTTTCCCGATGCAACTTGAAGCCATTTCCTCTCATCCTCTTGCTTGTTACTTGTCAGAAGAGACCATTCCCCACCTGGCTACAACCTCCTTTCACATAGTCATAGAGAGCGATAAGGACCCCCTGAGCCTTCTCTTCTCCAGGCTAAACACCCCCAGATCCCTCAGCTGCTCCTTATAAGGCTCCAGCCCTTCACCAGCTCTGTTGCCCTTCTCTGAACACACTCCAGCACCTCAATGTCTTTCTTGTAGGGAGGGGCCCAGAGCTGGGCACAGGATTTCAGGTCTGGTCTCACCAGTGCCAAGTACAGAGCAATGATCATGGCCCTGGTCCTGCTGGCCACACTATTTCTGATCCAGGCCAGGATGCCATTGGCCTTCTTGGGCACACTGATGGCTCATGTTCAGCTGCTGTCAACCAGCACCTCCAGCGTCCTTTTCCACTGGGCTGCTTTCCAGCCACTCTGCCCCAACACCTGCAAGGGGTTGTTGTGACCCAAGTGCAGGACCCAGCACTGTCTTGTTGAACCTCATACTGTTGGCCTCGACTCATCAGTCCAGCCTGTCCAGATCCCTCTGCAGAGTTTTCCTACCCCACAGCAGATCAATGCTCTCACCCAACTTGGTGAGTGCAAACTGACTGAATACTTGATCCCCTCATCCAGATCATCTATAAAGATATTAAACAGGACTGACCCCAATACTGAGCCCTGGGGAACACCACTTGTGACCGGCCATCAGGTGAATTTAATTCCATTTGCCACCACTCTCCAATCTGTCATTATGATACTACAAATATAAAAGTTTGCTTCTTACTCTTCCCCAAAAATACATTTTGAGTATAAATTGCTTTATAATAGCTCTGTAAGTTCTTCCATAAAATGAGTATTTCAGACAGGCTTCTGTCTTCCAGTAATGATGATGCATACTTTGAATTGAGATCTGATAGCTGTCCTGCCAGCCTTATGTCTGGCTTTCTCATCAAAATATCTAGACCACTTAAAAA
The DNA here is from genome assembly GCF_022539395.1 of Myiozetetes cayanensis. Lineage (NCBI taxonomy): Eukaryota > Metazoa > Chordata > Aves > Passeriformes > Tyrannidae > Myiozetetes > Myiozetetes cayanensis. Next base: position 12,509,004 of record NW_026087853.1, read on the forward strand.
GATTATGTCATGATTTGCTATTTGTGTAGACAGACATCGTAGCACCCAGATAAAACTGCAAACACGGTTGCATAACATTATTCTTAAAAATGAGCAAAGATGCTCTTTAATTAGCTTTAAAGCTGTTTGCTAAAAAGACCACATTTTTCAGTACAGTGGTACACAACTCAATTAGAGAATAGTTTGGTTTGTCAGTTTTCCTGGGGCATAGTAGGAAATCCTTTCTTGCACTGCATGTGCACATAAGCTCTGCCTTTGCTTAACAAAACAGACCTAACAAAATATGACAATTGAGTCTTGCTGCTAAAAAGGATTTTAAATGGGTTCATATCTGTACAGCCCCACTTACCATATGTTGTACTTAGATACCTTAGGCAATACAGAACCAATTTTTAGCTTTGTATCACTGATATCACATTTAAATCTTACATTTATAGAAAGGGAGACTAAGTTCCCACTTTGAGGAGAGATAGTAATGTTGGTTCCCTGTTGCATTTTAATATACTTAAATGCTATTCCCTTTGAGCCCGTTTTAAACCTACTGTTGCCTCATTGCAGCAGGTTGTGGTCACACAAGGCAATTAATTCCCTTAATGAAGAATCAGCCACAGTGACATGTGGTATCCAGTCTGAAGACAGAGTTCATTTTCTGACAGACTCTTGCTGCTAAGCATATCATAAAGGAGGCCAAGAATGTTGAATTTTTCAAGTGAAGTCTGGCTGGACTGAATTACCAAAGTGGAATTCACTCAGAAGCATTTGACTTCTTTCTTTATGTTCGTTCATTCATTCAGGAACTGAATGTTGATTTTCTTTGCACTTTGTCTTTCAACAAAAAATGTTGATACCTGCAACTTAACACGGCGCTTAAATTTCAAGCAGCCAATTTCACATAGTGGAATCTAAATGCCCCAAGTTGCTTCACAGGTCCCCTGGGCAGCACTGGGACAGTTGCTCAGAGAGTCACTGTCAAACTGGGAACGGAGATGGTGTGAACTGGGCATTAATAAACACATATGTTTGCTTAAACAAATACGCCTTTTCAAAGCACAGGTGCTTCAGTCCATGTTGCAGGTTGATACTTCACCTCTCCTGGCTCCAGACCCAGCCCCCTCACCCAAGAGAGAGCAGCCACAGCTTTTCTTTCACAAAGTTGGGCAAATATTGTTGCTCTTTAGAATACATTGAAAGGGGCTCACTGTTTAAAATAATAGGACAAAGGATGAAACCAGAAGAGGGAAACTTCAGTTCATTGATCGTTCCAAGCCCAAGACAGACCAAGCAGGTCCTGGTTCCCTGGAGGTATTTCTTCTACAAAAGGCTGGCATTGGGAAGAAGACTTGCTCCTCAAACCACATTGAAGGCAGATGTCTCTGCCTTCACTCTGTAAGTCACTACATCAGAGAGAAAGAACTGTGCCTGTAGGCCAGTGTTCCAGGCACTCCTGTGCAAGGAGAGCAGTCTGGAGCCCATGCTCCACTGGTAAGAAAGTTGGCCTTTATGTTAGGTAGTGTTGGGCAAAGAAGCATAAAAATTACTGAAGGAGAAGGCTCAGGCACTGCAGTAGTTATCTGTTCAGCCAGATATCCATATCTAGTGCACTGTAAATTCATACTTTCCCTTCCTTTACAGGAGTAAATAACATTACAATAACAAATGTTTAGGTTTACACTTTAATCTTTGCAAACTTACACATCAACATATTTCAGCAATGGAAGCCTGGAGGTCAGATCTACACCTACCAATTTCTACTGCCTGACAAACAAAAACATGATTTTAAGTCAAGGCTGCAGCATCCCTGTTGACCTTACAATATGTTACAGTAATCACAAGAAGGAGCAACATTGCCCAATAAATTTGGTGTGAATTACATCCCTTTTGATCCCTATAAACTTCCACGATCAGCAGCTGTTACATACTGAAGGAGTCACACACATCACAAATTTACTTAATGCCAAGTAATTTAAAGGCAAATTAAGTTTGTAACTTTCTGTGTGACTCCTGAGTTCCCCAGAGTTGCTCACAGAATAATAATAATAGTCAGATGTTACCCTCAAACCACCAGTGGGCAAAATATTCTTCACAAAAGAGTTTTAGATTTAAAATTCTTTTGAAAACAGTATAATTATCACATAGATAAGCTGTAACAGTGCTCAAATTCTTAACATTTCAGGCCATTATCTTAATGTAGAATTTAATTCTAATGGGCAAGAATGCTTCTGAAGTTCAAGAAGCTTCTCCTTATACTGCTGGCACTGCAACTTTACAAGCAAACAATCCAAATTGCAATGACACAAGGGACAAATGTAGAAGTACCTGAATGCAGATACAAGAGAAAACATTGCCTTCTACTTCAATACTGGTCTCTACCAAGGAAAGGATGAGTATTCAGCCTTGTAGGAGTCATCACTCTCCAGGGAGCCCCAGCCAGCTCCTTGGCTGCTACAAGTATTAAAGAAATTGACATTTTTTTCTTTCATAAATCAGAGTTGAAAATGCAACTGAAATGGCAGCAAAAGCAGCCTGACAAATCTGGCTCCTCAAACTAGCTTCATCTGCTTGGCACACCCCCTGAGCACACTGTTGGCTCTTCCCACAGGGAGGATGAGGTTGCTGTCTGTGTTTGCAGCTTGGCCTGCACTGGGCACTCCTAGCTCTGAAAGAAGCTAGTAGAGAAGAGCTGACAGAGAGGTGAAAGAAGTAGGAAGGTAATTGGTAGGGAGTTACCTTCCCTCAGTGGAGATACACATACATCATAGGCATCAAAGTATCTCTTGTATCCCTGGTGCTGCCCCTTATTGCTGTGATGGGTAGATTAGAATAAGAGATATATAATGTAGCCTTTCTTCCCAATTACAGTCCTGTAAGTATTTTGCTACATAACAATTTGTCTTAGAGATTGCCTGTTCAGGTAGTGGCTCCAGATCAGTTTATATCATGTTAGATGACAGAAAGATTCATGGTGGATCTGGCAATTGGCACTAATTTAAGAGGCACTATTTTGAGAGGAAGGCAAAATAGAACATGCTGCACCCTCATACATTATTAAAAACCCAGGAAGAGAATTGTCTTGGCTTTTGAAAACATTCATTCCCACCCCAAGATTGCATTAGCTGATACAAAGGAATGAATAAAAGATTGCTGCCAGTAAGGCTAGAATTCCCAGTTCGTGGGGGATTTTGCCTGTAGTAGCCTCCTCTAGTCCTGAAGGAAAAGCTGTCTCCACCAGTTCTGTTTATCACCAAGATTTAAATGTCCATGAAAAAGCTTCTAACAGTCTAAAACATTTCTAATGGAAATAAGCACTCCTTTCTTTACTACATTCAGACAGAATTTTCACCTGTCCTGAGATCAGATGATCTGTTTGAGATGAGCAATGAGCTCTGCAGTGTGTCTCCTGTCACAGCACATTTGATTTCTTGACATTGACACACTCTGGACACACTTTGAAACAATATAATCAGCAACCACAATGTGAATTCAGTTCTGAGTCTGAAATGTCAGCACACATTTAAGAACCATACCCCATGACATAATTACCAAGATATTAATTAAAAGTATTGAAAAGGGGGCATACAGCCTTGAGAAGGAGAATTTTATGGACCCAGTCAGAGTTCTCAGGGGAATTCTTTTGCAAAAGGGATGCTCCTGTGAAACAATTAACATGTGTAGACTCTCATTTTATAAGATAATCAAATATCCAGAAGAAGATAGCACTGCACAGAAGCTTAAGAAATTATCTACATCAGTCCTCTGCCTTGAATGGGGGACAATTGTTATTTACCAGCCCTGGTGGACCAGTTCCTTCTTGCTAAAAAGGACTTCATCCTCTGGCATACCTCCTAGAAGAGCTGGGCTGCTACTCAAACCTTCCCACCTTCCCCCTCCCCCAAAAGTGGAAAACACAAACGGGCATTTTCAATCATAAATGCCACAACTGTTGTTAATACTATATTTTCTCCCAATCTGTGGTCTATATATATTGTCCTACTATATTGTTCCCAATACCCATGAGTCCTGCCTGTGAAGAGCTGGCTGTGCTGGTCTCTGAAAGAGCAGGACAGCATATTACATTCTCATTTTCCTCAAACACACTTGAAAGAGCCAGTATTCTTTGAACTGGTTTCATTCTTCATCCTATTTCACACATCAGAGAAAAAGCTGTTAAATATATAATCAGGTGTCTCAATAGCCCTCTAAAAGGGGCAGAAAGGGCAGAGAAGAAAAAGTAGGGTAATTATCTGAGGCAGGGGGTTCATAAAATAAGCCCCTACTCATAAAAGCACAGCACAAATGTTAATTGAGCATTCATTCAACATGCTTTACAAATACTTTTAGGCTATAATGGAAAAACAAATGGGGACACAGAAGTCATGAGTATATCTACAACATAGGTGCTGGTGCTCCCCACAAGCCCATCCAAAACCAGAAGTGTTGGTGGGCACTCAATGGTTCAGGCTTATCAGCTGAAAAGTATCTCAAGAAGAAGCCTGTGGAAGTTCCAGTGCAGAATGGCCATGCCAACACAGCCCTTTGCTGTGCTCTGTGCTGTATTGTACGGTTATATCAGATTGCTTCTGAGATCTCCAAGCCCACTCCATGATGTAGACACCTTCTGAAATACTGACCAAAGGCAAAGCTGCAAGCTCATAGCAGAACTCAGACCTCAGGAGTTCTTTGGTTTTAGTATTGAAACACAAAAATTATTTCCCCGCTGTACAAAATAATAGGGAATGGATTTAATTCTCTCTAGAGTATTTTAGAGGCAAACAATAAAGGAAAAATGGTAATATCCCATGGGCAGAGACAAAAATGTTGAGACAGCACTGGCTTGGAAAAAGAAAAATCAGGAGCTATGCCATGCTAGGATCTGCCATGAATGTGCTATGAAAGGAGATGGTAACTGAAGTATTTTTAGCGACTAATAGAAGTAACTAATATGAGAGAAAATAGTGGTAATGGGAGAAAGGAGTGGATTTTCAAATAAATTCAAATTATATTCAAATATAAAAGGGGAAAACGTTATAGGAAGCTATGGACCACGTTAAATAAAAATTTCCATTTCAGAAACCTTTCTCGGAGCATTTGTTTTAGACTTGTGTCTGACTGGTGAAGAAGAACTGATAGAATTCAGTACAGTTTGGATGAAAACTGCAGTTGAAGAACTGCAGAGATTGTGACATAACAACTGGCATATCCCAAAAGGTAACCCAGTCTTCTAAGGGATGTAAGCTTTAAAGCGTGGAAGTGCTAAAGTGAACATTTGGAGTGCAGATAGGGCATACTGCCAGACAGCTCCCTGCCCTATTGCTGGGTTGAAGGAATGGTGCTAAATCTTCTAAGGAATGGAAAATGTAAAAATGCCGAATGAAGACCACAAACATCAGAAAATCAGGTTTCACCAAGTTCAGGAGTCTGTAGGAGGGCTCTAGGGAATGCAATAGGTCTGTAGGGAAAAGGAATCAGGAGGATAAGGCAGTGAAATTTCACTACACTAATGCACAATAAAAAAACTATGTTAAAGAAGAAGAGGTCCTTAAAATTGCATCAGGAAGTGAAATTTTGAAAATTACCAAATAAAATGTGATTGCCTTCTGGCAGCTTGTTTGGTTGGTTGGTTGTTTTCTTATTTGTATGACTTGAGGCGAGGGAATAGGAAAAAATCCCTGTTCATTTTATACAGATCAACCCTTTTTTCTCCTTTTCCCTGGAAGACTGAGCTCACGAAATACTCAAATTGAATTTCAGTGTTTCTGTCACTTGCTGGTTTTCTAATACAATGTAAGTTTGTCCATGGTATTCAAAAGTGAGCTGAATTTGGGTCATCATCAGCCATTTAATTTTGCTCACCAGTGAGGCAAAGCTAATGAAGACATCTTTCAGAGCAATGTAGCGTATGTTTAACGTGTCAGCACTTGTGAAATTGAGTTCCCTTCTTTAAAAGATGCAAGGAACTTTTAAATGCAGGGAGGTAACATAATGACTGAAATGTGAACATTGCTACATTGCACTTTGCTTTGAACCATTGAAATGTTCCCATCACATTTCAAACATTCTGGCACGTTACCTTACAGTCAAAGGGTATCACGAGAACATTCATCTTGCTTCTGATCTCTGTTTGAATATTGCTGAAGCCGATAAAGAAACTTCAATAGGAGTGTAAATTATTTACAGGTTCTGGGACTTTCACATTAGAAAATACAATTGTGAAAAAATAATGAGTTTTCAGTTCTCCAAACACTGAAACACAAAAGTGCTACATCAAACACGCAGATTCTTTTATCTTTAGATAATTTAATACAAACAAAAATTAAAACTACAGGGAGAAGAAGACACCTAGGGAGCCAAATTCACTCCTTATGTCTTGCATATTGTGTCTTAAAATAATTTTCCTTTTAAATATTGTGAAATATTATGTGCACCTTTACAGCATCCGCATAGGTTTTTTCTTCTACATATCTTGAAACATTTCACAAAGACAGTGACACTGAAAACCAGAAGACAGGATTATCTCATTAGGACACTCCATAGGACAATGCTCAGTATCGTATTATGTGTATCACACTCCTTTGAGACAGTATTCCACAAGCTAATAAATTTCAAGAAACTTTTCTTGAATTTGAACCTGTCAAAATACTTTAAAATGGTTTTTCGCCTACACATTATTTTTTTCCACAATTTCTAATAGTTTGCACCCTTCCAAAGTATAAGGCAGCCCCATATACCTTTGATAAAACAGAAAACCTTGCAGTCTAGTCCTCATCTGGGTTGTTCCCACATCACAAAGAACATCAATATATCTGGCACTGAGTGGCAAATGAAGTAGAAAGGTCCAAATCCTATTAACCCACCTGAAAAACATCTGCAGATAGAGACAGTTCGGTATGTTCTTCCCATCTGAAGGCAAAATCTGTCTGACTTAGGAGCAGTAATTATTCTGGGTTGTGTGGCAGCTATTTTCAGATGCTGCTTCTCTCCTGACTTGTCATGATTAAGGTGGTGTTCAGCATTCCTATCTCAGACATACACAGAGAAAGGAAAATAACAGCCAGGGACCTCTGTGCAGAGCCTTCCATTGGGCAGACCAAAGGTGCTTGAGAGCAGGGAGAGGCAGGAAGAGGAATGTTCTCTGTCACTGCCAGTGCTGCATCAGGGGCGAGGGTGTCATGGTCTGTGCACTGTAAAGATTTTAGAAGCAATCAGAAACAGTTGTAACTTTTTTTTGTAGGTTTAAAAATGAAAATAAAACCCCAGAAAAAGTGGCTATCTAATATGCAAATGTAACTGTGACAAATGCCTCGGTTTGTTGGAGAACCAATTAGTATTCCTGACACATCAGTACCTCCCACTGCATTTTACAAGTGAAACACTTCAGTGGTGTTATGTGTAAATAATATAAAATAACTTGCTTACACAAGCAGACATAATTTTATTCCTTCCTCCCACTTGCCAATGCTTGTCATGCTCAACTTCATTCACTTTAATTAAAAGACCATGAACTCATTCAAGGGAGATGATAGAGAAGTAGAAGATCCCATGATGGAATTCACAATGGGTGTAAGCAAAGCTAATAGTCTCTTCCTTGTTGAAAAAGCAAGCTACTTATATGATCAGCAAAGATTACGCTTTGTTTGCTGTCCCCAGGATTTTAGGTCACAAAGCATATTGTTCCCTGAATGCTAAAGCTGACCCTTGGGCTAAAAAAGTGAAAAATGAATGGAAGAAATTGGTTTGTTGTTTTCTGCCTTGTATTGGATGTAAAGTAATGAATGCTGAACAGACAGTACAACACATAATACATTCTTGGGATGGAATGACAAGAATCCTCCTTAAAATAGAACAGGGATGAATCCGGAAAAACCAAATCTTTCTAAAGGCACTGAACAAAGAAAACTTATCTAAGTCACACTTTTCCAGTTGCTGCCAGCCACAGTATCCAAGTGACAGCAACATCCCATGTCACTACTCTCTCCATCTGGTCTGTACAAAGAGATGCTGCTGTTCAGTCTTCCTGTTTTGCACCTTCCTCATAAGCTGACTTTGCAAGATTTCAGATAGATTATGAGGTAATATTTTTGTCTTCCCAAGAAAAATTCATGGCAACTGTATTCATGCCAGTTGAAGAAAGAGAAAAAGGACATCAGGAGAAACATAGTTTCTGAGATTATATACTGGTGGATCATTTTGGGAATACTAAATTACAGCAAAGGGTCTGAAAGAAGGAACATGTTCCCTTTATCTACTTCCACTTGGCAGAGCTATGCTACTCTTTGCATCTTTGAAGCTTGTGTAAGGTACTGCATCAAGAATTATTGGATCTTGTGAGACAACAGTTTTTCATTAAGAAGCTGGTGAGGCATTGGCACAGGTTCTTATAGAAGTTATGGATGTCCCATCCCTGAAAGTGTTCAAGGCCAGGTTGGATGTGGCCCTGAGCAACCTGGTCTAGTGGAAGGTGTCCCTGCCCATGCCAGGGGGATTGGAATTAGATGAACATTAAGGTCACTTCCAATCCAAACCATTCTATTATCCTATGGAGAGCAATGTCTCCAACAGATAACAAACTCCTTCTCCAGTGGCATATGTTACAGCTTTCTAATTTATAACAATATTAACTTATTTTATTCTCCTTTTTTGTTGTCTTTCTGTTTTTCTTTAATAATATACTGAATTTTCCATGAACAATTAGACTTTGACTGGTTTTGGCTGAAGTGCCCCAACTCATTGCAAACATTTTGTTATTGTGGCTTAAGCCCAGCCAGACACCGAGCCCCATGCAGCCACTCGCTCACTCCTCCACCAACAGAAGTGGGTAGAGAATTGGGAGGGTAAAAACTGGAAAACTCATGGGTTGAGATAGACAGTTTAATAGGGAAAGCAAAATCTGCACCTGCACACAAAGTAAAACAACCATTTCCAGGAAATCAGGGCCCCATCACACATAACAGATACTTGGGGAAGACAAACGCTGTCAATCCAAACATTTCCCCCTTCCTTCTTCTTCTTCCCACTTTATATTCTGAGCATGATGTCATATGGTCTGAAATATCCCTTTGGTCAGCTGGGGTCAGCAGTCCTGGCTGTGTCTCCTCCCAACCTCCCATGCACCCCCAACTGCCTCACCAGCATACCAAAAAGCAGAAGAGGCCTTGGCTCTGTGCAAATGCTGCTTCAGCAATAACAAAACCAGCTTTATATTATCAACCCTGTGTTTAGCACAAAAACAAAACATACCCCCATACTGGCCACTGTGAAGAAAAGTAACTCTACCTCAGCCAAAATCAGCACATTTGTGAATCTAAAAATATCATAGAAGGGGTTCACATGCTAGAATTCAGAGACATAATTATGGTTTAGCTTATAATTCCTTGTTGTTTTAGTTTATTCCTATTTTATCAACTATAGCAATAACAGTACTTACTGTTTAATATCTTAAAATACATTTTGCTACTCTACCCATTCCACTATTAGTTTTTTGTTTACAGACCAGAGCTCACAGGAGAAATTCTGTTATCTCAAGGCCTCTCCATGGTAGGCTTCTTCCCAGAGCTCATTATGATATTCTCTTTTACTGTTTCTTCACTGAAAGGGTGGTCAGACATTGTAACAGTTTGCCTAGGGAAGTGGTGGAGTCACCATCCATAGAGGTATTTAAAAGACATGTAGATGTGGCACTTAGGGACGTGGTTTAGTGATGGACTTGGCGGTGCCAGGTTAACAGCTGGACTCAGTGATTTAATGCTGTCAAGAGTATGTATCCACCAGTAGTAAGGAAGTCCGGTGAAAAACCCTGTCTAGATAAACATCCACAAATAATGGCTTAGCTGTCTACTCGCAATAGGAATAACACAGAACTGCCATCATGATTAATGTCAGTCATTGTTAAAGCAGGTAACATTTGAGGTATACAGAGAAAGTGAGTTTACTGAGCAAGGAGTCAGCTCCAGAGACTGTGATTCAGTGTCATCTTACCATACTTACATGTCAAAGTTCTTGTATTCCAAAGGAAGCTGCTCTTTGATGATCCTACGACTGTCCCAGGTTCTTCTGCTTTGTGAGGGAAGGAGAGGCTCTATCTTAGAATTACACAGCTTGGGCCCAAACTGCAGCTTACAGTGAAGAAGAAACAAAACCTAACAGACCTAACAGATAGAGGGCTGGCCTGTAGGATGCAGTCCTCCCACAGGCTCTATTATTTATACTATTCAAACAGAATACTTTAAAACAGTGTCCTTAAAATAATTCCTCTGTTTGAGAGGCAAAACATTCACAGGTATCTCTAAACAGGTTTTCACCCTTCACAAAAAAGGAGCCATAGCTACTAGTCAGCATTTGAGCCAGACCCATCTGCAGTGGCAGCAAAAAGCTGCAGTTCAAGTGTCCCAGAAACATATTTTATGGGGAACAAAGGTTGTACCTGTGACTACTGGAGTTTTTAGAGACAAAGAAGACTAACTAGAACCTGAAGAGACCCTTCAGGTAATTTCCCCACACTGGGCCAGAATTCAGTGTTTTCTTGAGATGGGTTTAAAAACATTCAGTGATCAGGTCATGTGGTGGAGATCTGCAAACTCCTTAGGCAACCTATTTCAATTTTAACTACATTATTTGTTAGAAAGCCTTTCCTAATACCTAACTTTTAAGTTTTCCTATTTTTTTTTGTTATTTAAAGTTACTGCTTTCCTCTCACCCTCTGTTGATATGGATGACACTTTGTTGCCTTCTTTTTTGCAGCAAACATTCAGAGATATAAAGACTGCTATCATTTCTCCTTTATCCCTCCTCTTTCCCATAGCTCAACCACCCCTAATGTTTCAGTCTTTCTACACACCTGACGCTCTCTAGACCTCACGGGCTTTTCTTGACCTCTTTTAATTTTCCTCTGTACTTTCACCAATTAATATACATCACTCTTGAAAACAAAGCCTAAAGGGGATATTATACAGCAAGTACAGCCTTACAAGTGATAGTCCAAAACTTTTTTTTGCTTTAACTCTATCAATAATGAAAAAAAAAAACCAACAGTTTGTATCAAGAAAGAGAGTAGATCATCTGAGATTTGAGTAGGTGAAAGTTTTTCCTAAAGAGCTCACAAATAAACATGGCACAGTGACATGAGCAAGAACAGTGCAATAATTCTTAATAGATGCTACATACTTTACTTGTGATAGTAAACCTAAACTGAAGGTAGTGAGAAAGGCACTTTGGGGCTCCAAAATGCAGAATTTGAGAAAAAGTATGTTTGGTTACATACTGTAAATATATCCTGTATTTATTAAACCATGAGGCCGCTTGCTAAGGGGAATGGTACATCCTTATCCAAAGTGAACATCTCACAGAACATGTCACAGAAGTATCAATGTTTTTGGCTGAGCTCCAAGCCATGGCACCTGTCCAAACTGATCCATCTTTTATGGACCAATACGTACTACCTATCAAGTCAAATAAACTATGGTCTAATAAAACCGGATACAATGACCATATAATAAAAGAAATCAGCTATCAAATCAGACACTGAATAAGTATAAAGATATCTTCAAGAGGGACAGAAATTATTTTGCTGTGGCAGGTGTCCGACTCCAAGGTTTGTCTTTTGTTCTAATCTAAGAAGGAAAACTTCACCTGCTTTACTGAAAATTTTGCAAGGTTAGGCTTGAGTTGGTGGAAAAAAATCCTGTTTGTAATCTTTTGTGCAATGAAAAATGCTTTTCACTCCATTTGAAAAAGTCTTCCATAAAGCAAGATGATGAGGTTTAAACAGAAAGACATTGTTTTTCCATGAGTAGTTGTAGACAGCACTAAGACCCCTTCACCTTCTCTTCTCCAGGCTGAGTAATCCCAGGTCTCAGTATATTCTCATAAACCCCATGCTCCAGTCCCTCAGGTATCTTACAAACCCTCTGCAGATCTTGCTCTGCTCCATTATGTCCACATCCATATTGTACTGGGGATGTACTGGATGTACTGGATGAAGTACTCCAGAGGTTGTCTCACAAATGCAGAATAGAGGGGACAGATCATTTTCTCCAACCTTTTCATACACTCTTCAAATACAGGTCATGACATGGTTTAACAGAGCCCTAGATCTTCTGCACACAGAGGACTCCTTTTAGCCTTGCCTTTCAAAGAAGGTCCCCATTTTTCTTTTCTACTCTTTACTTACACACAGTTTCTCCTTTAAGATCTAAGGAATAAATCCCATCACTGGAAAGCCAGTTTGATTAGTTGTTTTTGAATTCAGTCTTGAGCAGTTTCTCTTACTGAATTTATATTAAATTTACATAAACTGTTAATAAACTCACAGTTTTCATAAAGAGAACAATAAGGGACAAATCTCTTTCCTATAGGAAGAGCTGAGACAGAGAAGAGCATCTGTAACAGACTTCACTCATAAACCACAGTAAAGCTACATTAAATTCATTCACGTTGAGTGCTTTTGATGTTTTATGTTTGTTTGATGATACTAATTTATGAACCACAAAAACTCTGGCTTGCTCTCCAGTAAATCAAGTCCAGTCCTGCCTCTCATCTCAGGAACAGAAGCAGAGAGGTTTCATGTAATTTCAAACACAAATAATTTATTCAAAAGAAAAAGTGTATATATGGAACTTTTTATTCTAACTTGTCAAATAACGCATTCACAGGAAACATCTAATACCATGTGAAAGCTTATTACAGAAAGACATCAAAACTCTCACTTTCTTGGGTCTCTGCTGCACAGACATGAACACGGCACTAAGCAGCAGCCTAAAGCAACAGCCTTTGTCCTTATCTTTAGGTATGTACTTACATAACGCTATGACAAAGTATTTCACATTTCCTTTCCAGGCAGAGATGGACCAGGGTGGGACATATTTTCAGACCCAGATTTTATCCACCTTGAAGTTTCAATGTGCTTTGGATTGGAAATTGCAGGTGAGCCTGTCATATTTTTACAAATCATTTTGCAAGACTTGTTTAGAAGTCAGATATTTAGGTGTGTTCATTTATATCCAAGACTTTGACAATCAGAGCCTGTCCATTCACACTACCCATGTAATATGCTTTCAACATGGGAAACATTTTTGCAGAGATCAAAGTGTGTTTGCAGATTATTTCTGAAAAAGAAAAGGTATAGATCAATTCTGCTATTTGCTGTAACATTTGTACACCTCTCCCATAGTCTGGTAGGTAATTTATTGTGACATTTTAGGGGCTGCGATGCTGAACATTGAAATATTTAAATTTAACCATTTACTGACATAGAAACTGGAAAATGTGTCTTTGTCCCCTTAGTTAGTGCTATAGCTACTGAATACTGAGTTTAGTCCTTCATCACTTGGTCTCTTGAGTGCAGTGAAGGGACTCCATGAGAAACAGAAGGAATAATCTGGTCTCCCATAAACCATTCATGATGATCAGGAAACTCTCCAAGGAGAGGCATAATATGTGCTTACGCTGGCAGTAGAGGAAGGATGAGTACTTTAGGTGGCTTTCAGGGAAAAGAAGGCACTGCTGCTGTTTCATATAGTATTTTATCTGGCAGGCATGGGCTGAAACAAGAGTTTAATCCCTGTGACTGAGATAGATGGCCACAGAAATGTCTAGCTTGTGAGTCTGCCCAGCAAGTGGACAGACACGCATACACTGTCAAAATGAAGGTGGCTCTTCATCTGTCCAGAAGGAGATATTTAGGGAATCTGTGTACAACAAACATTAAAGCATTTGTAGAAACTAAGCAGGGTTTTAAAGGTGTAAAATATTGGGCATAAGATAGTATCAGCTAGTTTTATGTCCAAGTCTGTCTCTTTCCATCTTTTTTAGAGTCTCCTAAATACTGAACTAGATTATTTTGGATAGTTATTTTCTACTCTTCCTCCTCAATATGATACATGAAAGAGGGTAGATTTAGGTTAGATATAAAGAAGAAGTTCTCTACTGTGAGGCTGGTGAAGTACTGGCATAGGTTGCCCAGAGAAGTTGTGGATACCCCATCCCTGGAAGTGTTCAAGGCCAGGTTGGATGGGGCTTTGAGCAACCCAATCTAGTGAAAGGTATCCCTGCCCATAGCAGAGGAGCTGGAACTAGATGAACATTAAGGTCACTTCCAACCCAAACCATGCCATGATTCTATGTAAAGAGAACTCAATATAGAGAGCTGGAGAGAGCACAATAGGGTGCCTGATCATGGCCAAGTGGTAGGAATATGGCCTTGTAGGCCATGGGTTCTGTCATCACTCTAAGGACTGCTGCTATATTTTATGGGACAGTCCCTCAGATCTGCTGAGTTGGTCACATCTGAAGTCCTCAGAGTAAGACACCAGTGCCTCAGAGCAGGGGACTTCAGGCATTCCTTAAATGGCTGGATCAAGTATTACTGAAAATGAACATACACACCTATTTCAGGGGGAAATTAGGTTAATATTGTTTTTAAAGCATTTTAGAGGAACAGATTATCATAAATACTTTTTTTTTTTAAAGTAATTGGCATATTGGAATTTGGAAAGGGAAGAGGGGGAATTCATTCATTCAATGAATATTATATCCACTTCATATTCTCACATACTTAAAAATGACTGTTTTGAAATACATACCCCAAATGAGCTACATTGGCAAATGCAAATTAAATGAAATTCAAGGTTTTAAAAATGTAATAACATTCATATATATGCATACATAGTGTATTATATAAAATATGATATATATTTTATAAAAATATAACATAGATTATATAAAGTATTAAATTCATATTCTACACATTTATATTTTATATTAATTTATGTGCTTCTTGGGGAGGTGATAAATTATCTTGTTTATCCACCTTCCGAGAATTCAGGTCGTCTTTTGGGTGTCTCAGGCAGACGTCTTTAAATCCTTGATTTCTTCTAGAAAATAGGACACGATAAACAAGTGGACTTGTTTAATGTGCCAGTGCAATTTTTGAAGTAGGTGTTCCATTCAGGAAGACCCAAAGCTGAGAGCCTTTTAACGAAAAGTGTCCTGGAGATACAGACTTGAGATACTGTCAGATTTAACAACCCAGCTTTCATCACTTGTCAAATAATGTTGTAGGGAAGTCCATTTAGAAATGTCATGTGGTAGAGCAGCTGTGTAGGTGTACACTGGATGTCAGACCCTGTTCCATTTACTGTCTTTTCTCAAAGTGCTCATTAGGGGACTACAGTCACAATCTTCTAGCATTGTAATTCTGGGTATTAAGAGGTATTTATCTATCCAAATTAAATATTTTTAGTCTGTGTCAGATGAGAATTGTACATTTTACAAACTGCAATTTACAATAGTGTTTACTGAAACTTCATTACTGAATCCTAAGTGGAATCACTACATCCTGAAAAAAAAGCAGTGCACATAAGAAAAGTAGCATGAGTGAATGTATATTTTTGTCATATCTGGCATGTCTAAATAATCATCATGTAGTCAGGACATGATCTGATTCCATTTCTTATTTTTCCATGAGGCTTACAGAGAAAATGTTGTTTTATGCACTGTCAAAAGCTCAGTCTCACAACAGTGTGCACCATTCTTGCCCTCGTTATTGGCGTTTGTTCTGGGTGTTTCCAGTGAAGGGTTTGAGTAACAGCCTGGCACCATGTAAACTAAACTGTTCTACTTCTTCTAGTGGTTTTAATTCAGTTGGAGAGGCTGCTCAGTACATCATAGCAGGATGTTGGTAGCAGGATTTAAGGCAGCTGCCTCTGTGTCCCCTTCTCAGATAGTTACAAATGCTCACATCTTTGTCAGACAGCCTTTTCAATACCATTTCTGAAAGTTAATGCTGGATACTATGCTAAAAGCACTTCTGTGGTTTTGATGCTGATTTTCTTGAATTTTCTGCACACACCAAGCTTAGCAAGCTGCATTTGGGATTGGGAATAGCAGAAGTGCCTAATGAGTAGGAATATCTCACTTTTTATAGGTCAAATTCTGTTACATTCTGCTTCCTCTAAAAGAAAAAAAACAAGTGGCAGAAGCCTTTAGTGTGTTGTTTTTTTTTTTTCAAACACCACAAAATTGCCAATCATGATTGAAATTGAGAAAGATATTCTCAATCTGCCCAAAACCAGAGAGAGTTTTTCAGAATAACTTCCTTCCTTCCTGCCTTCCTTCCTGCCTTCCTCCCTTCCTGCCTTCCTGCCTTCCTTCCTGCATTCCTTCCTCCCTCCCTCCCTCCTTGTCTGTCTTTCTTTCTTCCTATCCCAGCAACACAGTTTCATTCCCTAGTACTGAAACAAACACAAATATAAAGTGCAAAACCTTCTCTTCCTGGTCGGGGGGGGGGGAATCACTAGTTTATTACAGATGTTCCAAATTAACCTTCTACCCCAATACAGCCAGCTGTGGTTTTACACTGTGCAACATCAACATGATATTATTTGCTTTCTAAAACCCAGGACATTTTCTAAACTAAATTATCATCTTGGTTGTATCATCATGTATTGGGAAACCTTTATGAGTGTTTATGAAAGGGGCAGGAAATGAGAGGTAAAATTGTCTGTGTTTTAGAAAAGTTTATAGTTTATCTAAATTTCCCGGCCTTGAGGAGTTTAGTGTCTCTAATCCAGCATTGCAATAAAGTTAATTGCCTTGGATATTCTTTTTAATGTGAAAGTAGTTCTCAGACAAATATAGCTGTTAAGAGACCTTGTATTACTGAGTTCACGGGTATAACCACAGTGCCTGAAAATCTTAGGCATGGGCTGGGTCTCTACTGCACCAACCAAGGTTCACACAGGCTATGTGTTGTCTGCCAGGCTGGTATTTCCCACGCCACATTCAGCACTCCTGGTTTTCTGCTTGTGCAGATTGGGAGCCCTCCCAACACACTTTTTTTTTTTCGGTGGACTCGTTGATGAAAGGGCAGGGAAAGAGGTAATGGCTAGTGCTATCTGGTTTGTGCCATCTTGGAGGTTTATGTGGGATTCCACAAAGGCACATCAGAACATGGGCAGCAGTATCGTGCTCCCTCCTCTACCATTACAGCACTGCACAAAGAGCAAAATGCCTTCCCCACTTTGCAAAGCTGACAGGCTGAGTATCTTGGGAACAGGCTTTAATATTTACTTGCTATTACTCCATCCACAGATTACCCTTCTCTGGGGAATTGCCATCAAGCCTTTAATGCAATATTCAAGCTCATTAACAGCCTGTGTAGACAGTGCAAAAGAAAGAGGTCAGAACTGAATATCTGAGTGTATGATGTCTGTACCTGAGGAAAAATGCAATAACCAGAAAATACTCACTCTCCAAAACAGTCTGCTTGTTAACAGGAGCCATGCTGATGGCACAAACAAAACATAAATGAATATATTCTACATTTTAAAGGGCAAACCCCAAAGCAGAATGTTTTAGCCAGAAAGCAAAAGAAAGCCAAACACTTTATGAAGTCTGATAGAGACAGCTATTGCTATGAAATATGCGATAAAAACTAAACTAGAACAGTAATGGACATGGACAGCACTATAAAACTTCCAGACAGACCAACAGATAATAGCTTACAGATAAGAAACAAAAGGGCAAAAGCCTATTTTAAGGAAAGAAAGAAGGGGCAAAAAACCTCCAGAGAAATTATAACAAAATACTAAATAAGCAAATGTAATAAGTCGGTCAGCTAAAGTCACAGGTCATGGTTTTGCCCCTGCAGCAAAAATTTGCCTTATTTGACACCAATTAACTAATTTTTTCAACCTGACAAGATCACAGAATTAGAAGAGATCTCAAAGGACCCTCTCCTCTACCCTACTGCGTAATGCAATCACTTTGACAGGAGGTTTTTCAGTCTGTTCTAAACTCATCCTATAATCAAAATTTCATATCCTTCCCATGAAACCCTTCTGTTTCACTGGCCCCACCGCAAAGACGGCTAAAGTCTATCTTCCCTCTGGCAATTTAACCACATATTCCTCATCTTGTTCAAACCATCATGGAGAACAGACTATCCTTCTGTAGAGGGTTTACATACCAAGGTTTTGATAGCAGGATGTTTGTCCTCTGTGAGGAGACACCAGGAGCTACCCCCACATCAGATGCAGCCACTTCCCGCAGGCTCCAATGGACCTGCCAAAGCTCAGCCAAAACTGAGCCCAGCAGCAATGCTGGTGGGTGCCTCTGTGATAACTTATTTAAGAAAGGCTGAAAAATGCTGTGCAGCAGCTGTGAGAAGGTATAGGGAAAAAATATGAGAGAAGCAGCCCTGCAGGTCAGTGAAGAAGGCAGGGAGGAGGTGTTCTCTGCAGGACAGAGATTCCCCTGCCTGTGGAGGACCACAGTGGTGCAGAAACCCACACTGGAACCTACAGAGATCCTAAACAGGAGCAGGCTCCCGGCAGGAGCTGTAGCCCCTGGAGAGGAGTTAATGTGGGAGCACATTCACCTGGGGCCCTGAGGGACCCCCACTGGAGCCACCTGTTCCTGGAGAAGTACACCCCATGGCAGGGACACATGCCAGAGCTGTTCTTGAGGAACTGTACCTCTGGGAGGGACCCCAATGGAGCAGGGAAACCAAATGAGGAGAAAGGAGCAACAGAGATGAAAGATTGTGAACTGACCACATCCCCAATTCCCATCCCCCTGTGCATCTCAGGGGAGAGGCAGAAGAGCTGCTACTGAAGCTGAGCCTGGTAAGAACAAGTGGGAGGGAGCAAAGGAAGTTGGGTTTAATTTTGTCTTTTCTTCTCACTTTCTCAATCTATTTTTAATCGGTAATAGATTAAATTAATCCTCAGTCAACACTGTTTTTCCCATGACTGTAATTGCTAAGCAAGCTCTGTCATTATCTCAACTCACAAGCTTTTTCATCTTATTTTCTCACCTATCCTATTGAAAAGGGAGAGTGAGAGAATGGCTTGGTGGTTATCTGGCAGACAGTCAAGGTCAAGCCCCCCACACCTTCTTGCAGCTAGCTATTAAGCACTTAGGGAATGTTATTACATCATTTTATAGATCAGACATACAGTATCTATCTTCTTTAATCTTAAGTGAAGTTAATTTTAACTAAAGGTAGCTTTAGAAATATAGAAAACTATGAGCAATAAGAATTATAGATCCCCTAAGCCTTCCCTTAGCATTATTTAGCTTAAGTGAAGCTTATCAGAAAGAGAAGAGCACGATAAAACTCTTGAGAAGCAAGAGATGAACTGGAATTTTCCAGACACACAGTCCATAAAGTGAGCTTAATTACAAATAACAACATTATTAGACCCACTTATCATACATAAACTAGAACAGTTATATGTTAACAGTATGGTAAGCAGGAAGAGTTTCCTTCTGAAACAGAGTTCCTTGGGAGCTGAATTCATACTCAGATGGCTGGACACAAATTATTGGGGCTTCTCAGAAGCTTTAGCTTTTGAATATCAGGCAAGATAGCTCACTTTTCATCTCTAACCATCTTTTAGTGATTTCTAAAACACAGATTAAAACTTTCTAAATTCCTTGCTTTTAATTACTATCATCCTAATTTGTATACATTTATTTATTAATTTATTATATCCTCCTGTTCTTCCTTTTTTTCAAATTGGAGATTTAAGATAAGGTTGGTGGGTTTTTTTACACTTCAAAGCCTTAAAAGCCCAGTTTTGTGGGTAAGTCTCCTTGAATTCTGCTGCTTCCCACTTCATTCAGGGAATCAGTACTCTTTTTCACTGTCAGTTCTTTAAACTAAGTAGACCCCATTGGTTTATTCCTTGGATGACAACACTGAAAAGTGAATAAGATGACAACAGTGAAAAGTATTTGAGCTGAATCTTTACCAATGAAGGGTATACTGGAAGAAATTATTTCACATATCTTCCAAGTTTTACTCTTGACAATACATCTTAGGATGACAATTCCAATTTTTGTAATGATAAGACATGGTTGACCAAAGACCAGTTTATGACCTTACTTGACCAGAGTTTTTTTCAAAACTGTTGAAGAAAGTTGCTCCCCATCCTGTATCATTAGGGATGACTAATCCCACTTATGTATCATGTCTTTGGACAATTTTAATTTAATTCTAGCTTCTTTTTAATTTCACCCTATTTTTAAGTCCACCTTGAAATTTTCCAGAAATTTTTGAACTCCATTTTTATCATCAGAAGATGGTTTAATGACATCTCCAATTTTAATTTAAGAATTAAATAGTAGAAACTATAAGCCATCATCATTAGTATATTACAAGATAAATCAGGGTTTGAAGTCCCTGGAAAGAATCAAGATTTCATGTCATGCCACTTCTAAGTTGTAATGAAGGTCACACACTTTGAATCGGTGCAATAGGAAGCTGTTTCTTTGGTATCTCAGGCTACCCAAGGGTCTAGCATGTGCAAAGGTCTATCTTTTTACCCCTGAGTAACATGCAAATGACACCAAAAGATAGGAATTTAGTCTTGATTCTATTCACAGTTTATGTTATTGTATGTGTTTCTTTTTTTTATTATTGTATTACTATATTATTACTATTTCTATTATTCCATTCCCTAGTAAATTCAATTCCCTATTAACAGATGGATTTGATTCAGTAGGCATACATTAAATAAAGCCAGGAATTCACAAAATCAAACAGAATCACAGCATATTTTGAGTTGGAAGGGACTAACAAGGATAATCAAGTCCAACTCTTAAGGGAATGGGGTTCTTTCAGGGCTCTGTCTGCCCTTTTCATTACATGACAAATTGAGTTATTTCTAAAAATGGTTATTACAAGTTTTGTCCATAATCCATAATTCAGTCGCCAAGTTATTCAGCAATATGGAAAAAATCAGTCATTGTTCAGACCTCTGAAAGTAAAGACCTATTGTTTAATACAGAAGTTCTGGATGGATTTGGAGTGGTTCAGATTCTGTGTCCACTCCAATAGGCTTTATGCTTGCCCATGTGGGCTCCTCCATGCTGCCCGAACCCACTGCCAGCAGAGTGAGAGCTCATGAGAACATTTTTCTACCTGGTACAGGGGGATGTTGTATGCCCATCAGATCCAGAGCTGTTGACAGGAAGGAGCAGACTCAGATTTGGATTTAAGCTTTAAAAACAGAAAATTATATCATTTGATGCAAAGAGACTGATTTCATCATTCTTCTTTGAAGTAATTTGAAATAATTTTGGAGTTAATTTCTGTGCGTAGAGAGATTTTCAGGACTGGTGTTATTTGTGCATTAAAAATATTACACCATAGGGCCATAATCCCAAAAAGCCTTGTATCTTTGCTTTACTGTTATGGCCTCAGTGGAATTAACAAGGATATTTACATAATTAAAGTTGAGTACATAAAAACAACCTCTTGATATCAGAACCAGAAGTTGAATACACAAAAAGGGGCAAGAGGAGATAATCATGTTTTTAAGCATTTTGCACCTGAAATAATTAGCATATTTTCTGCATTTTCTCTTTTCCTGAGTGACAGAACTTGACATTTAATTGGTTTTTAAAAGAAAAGTGAGAGAGTGAGTAAGGATGCTACTAAAACCCTGGGGTCCCTGGAGCCCTTTTTTCCCAAGAATCAACTCCCAGGAAGCTGTTCTTTCCATCGACTATAAACAAAAATCGTTTCCGAATTTTGCTTTTTTTTTTTTTTTCATACTGAGCTACCAATACAGCTGAGCATAATTGTATTAAGTCATGTGCTTATATTTTTGTTCAAAGAGGATTTTATGAATTTGAACGCTAAAGAAATCCAGAGCAGGGAAAGCCTGCAGACCTGATCTTGGGCTGCTTCTGCCCTCTTGTGACCACTGTGACATGTTTTCTGCAGTTCTTTGCTGTGTAAATATGCCACATTTATTCTTGTTCACTCTCTCAACCCTTCCCAAAACAGGCTGTGCCAGCAGATGGCTGTGGCTACACAAGCTGAGGAAAGGAGAAGCCTTTGGCCCTATAAATTTACTTAGAAGAGGAAGGCAGGGGGACACACACAACAAAAAACTCCGAACTTACCACATAAAATAGGTTTCTGATAACTTTGTTTTTCTCCAGATGCAAAATGGAAGGTTTGCATTATATTATAATAATAATAAAAATAATAATGGAGGAATTGTAATGCAATGTAATGTAACAGAATATAATAATTGCCTCTGCAGATACCTTGTGAGTGTGGTGCTGTGTAGGGTCTCCTTGCTAACATTGCTTATGTTAAAGCAACTTTCAAACACAGTAAGATTTAACAGACATGCCCTTAAATATCACAAAGCTAGAAGCCCAGATAAACCACTCAGTTGCAGTTCACTCCAGTGAGCTTCCATTACCATTTTTGAATAAGTGTCTGCTCAACAAACATCAGAGTTGCTGCTTGAACCATCTTTCTCCCCAGCACTTGTAGGGAAAGGCTCTTTAACTCCTCAGGCTCTGAGCCAAAGCCCTCAGGCACATAAGGAATAGCTGAAGTGAGACAGATTGCAGGGCCACACCATAACAGCCTCGGAACATCACATATATACACACACATATCACATATGCCACTACACACAGCTCCCCCTTTTTGTCCCTTACACAGCTGCTTTCACATATATTAGTATAATCCATAAGAACACAGACTATTTATAAAATATTGATGATTCCCTCTACACAGAGAGTGGGAAAGTAAAAAGTGGACTTTTTCTTCAGGTAGAATTTCATTATTTGTTTCATGATTGTTGGAAAAAATTATTTCTCTTGGTCTAATTTACAAAAGTATAAATTTCTGAAAGCAAGACAGGCCTTTTAAACTGCAAGTTGGTAGTGTCACGGTCCTTATGTAAGCTCCTCCCCTCCAAATTTTAAATATATTGTTCAAAACTCAGCAATGATAATATTACACAATAATTGTTTTATTATCATATGAACTTCCCCAGAGACACTGTAAACTAGGAACTCCTTAATGATCCGCCAAGTCACATTATAGAAATCCCTCCTGCATGATAAAACCATGGAGAATGAGGGTGGAGATAGGGAAGGGGAAAGCTCAGCCATCCCAGCACCACAACCTTCAGCATCATGGAAAACATTCATGGGGGTCATTAAAGAAGCTGTGATTGGCACAAACAGATATTTTGATGGGCATTAGATGTGCTCACCACATATGGCAAACAGCCATCCTTTTGTGACTTCTGTGGGTACTTGAACACCAACTCTATTCCATTTTTCCTCCTAATGTCTGAGATCATTACAGATATTGTGTGAAGGATTTTGCTTTGAGGTTGCAATACCAAAATTTTTTATCCTGGTCGTTCATACAGGAATTGTGTACTAATCATGTTATTCAGCACAGTTCACCGCAGCTAGGCAAGCGTATGGTCTGTACTTTGGCTGTGCCTCAAAAACAATTATTGTTTAATAGTGAGTTTTCTTAATTATTAAAATTTTAAATTCATCTTCATAACAAACTGTATTCCCAAGGTGGGTTATCGTGCTTCTCTGCAAACAAAGAGGGAGTAGCCGAGGGGCTGATGGCTGCTCCCTGTCATTCTGGCCCCTTCCCTCCAGCCCTGGATCACGGACAGGCTCCCTCATCCCCCTCCAATGCACCTGGATGGCACTCTGGTATCAGCTGGCTGCTCTGCAGGATTCTTTTAGCGCCAGCAGATGTCCCTGCCATGTAAGAAATCACCATCCAGATAATCACCTTAGAGGAGAAAACCCCTTTTTTTGGATCAACTGGAGTAGTGTTTCCAGAATGGAAAGAAATACGAGGAGCATCCCTCCTCCCTGCCTCTCTCCCACCCTCCCGCGGCACAGCCTGTGACAGAGCCGAGATGGTTTGTGTGCACAAGAGTACAGGCTGTCACAGCTTTCCGGCATTTCTCTAATACACTTACTACCACTGCTCTTGTCACGTGTGATCCAACAGAAATAGATATGGGAAAATATTCTGATGGAACCTTAGAATGTGATGGCGGTCACAAGATACTTTGCAAAGGAAGGTAACCTGGTAACCTCGTGCTCATCTGCCTGCCTTCAGTGGTGGCTCTGGGAGTGTGTGTTGCTACTCCACTGGGAATTTCCATGCCACCCTCCTGCACAGCACCTTCCATTCATCCTTGATCCTCGATCCTCAGAATAAGCCTTCAAGCCCCGACACACAGGGTCAGCACAGAGGTCCTTCCAGCCCTGTGGCCTCTTCCTGAGTCTCCAGTAGCAAATATCTGAGGAAGAAATATAATAATACAAAAATACAAAATAACCTTTTCTCCTTCCTATCCTCCCAAACTCCAATTCTCAGTAAAGCCTTTCCCATGCCCTTTCTGTGACTTTTTATGTTTTTCTATTACAAAAAAATATTTGAAACTACTATCTTTAACTGACCTGTACAGTGCCACACCATAGGCACTGATGGATGTAGTGAAATAGCATATATTCAGTATTGATGGATTTATTAAGTTTCCCGTTCTCAGCTGCGCTCCTCTTTTCCCTGTGAATTATGGCTGGACAGAGATGTACATCCAGGTCATGAGAAAGCCTCCAGAAGATGATGAAAGTAAAATAGAGGGAACAGCCAAGAGTTTCCTACCTGGGTCAGCTGCTGCATCAAACAGTGAATGTCACCAGAGCTGGATTTTTCGTCTCAGCCCAGACCCACCTGCTCACCCCCTCTCCCTGCTGGAGCTTTTGGTGCTCACACATAAAATAGCCACATTCCAAGTTGATAGGGCAGAAACTTCAGCCTTTTCTAGCGTGAAGAAAAGACTGCTGAAGCACTGAGACGTCTCTTAAATATGAGATCTTTTGCAGGTTACTTCAAATGTTTACTTCTCTATTCCTGATTTCCATATTAATTTATTTCTATATGGCTATCTCCAACTCTTTCTTTCAAAACCATTGATAAAACTCATTGCTAATGCACACCTTACAAATCTACATTTTAAAATTTGGACATAATTTAGCACATCATGTTCTAAATATAAATCTTATTACTATGAAATTATTTTTTTATTTTAAGAGCTTTCTGCAGTGTATATACCAAAACATTTACAATCAAAAATACCCTGATGGAATAGACCCAGTGTTTTTAGATGTGAAAGACACACTAGAACACTGAATCTGGCAGTTAAAAAATAGATTTACTCATGTGAGGGCTTAAAAGGAAAGTAATTTTTTAATTTAGCAGCACACAAGAGAAGCAGAGACATTTAGAAATAAATCATAATAAAAAGTTGTATTCTCCGAAATGATCATAGTGAAGGACAGCTGTAGTTCTGTGGAGACTCTGACCAATGCCAACAGGAGGCATTATTTGATGCTGCACCCTGTTTCTCTTCTTTGCCAAACAAGTTAATAGGCAAATAGAAATGCACAGCCTATGGATACATTTACTCTAACGTGCCCCTCTGAATGACTCTCTGCTGCCCCTCCCAGCTGCCCTTAAGCAGACAATAATTCCTTGAGTGAATTAGATACCTCATGGTAAGCACTTCATTGCTCCTCTGGGCTAATCCAGTTGCTCTGTTTGCAACACTGCATTGCTTCAAGAGAGGAATGAGACAAGCAGGTTTAAATTCACTTGGAACTCACGCCCCAGAGGTTAAGGGCTCTAAAACAAGATAGAGAAGAAAGAAAGAACATGGGATGCTTTCATTAATTTCTACTTCTTCTGGATCTAACACATTTCTTCTGTTGTTTAGGCTTTTAGAAGTGCTTCCAGACCACAGTATTCCTTTGGGTGCTGTAATGGCATTTACAGAGGCCAGAAGGAAACTCCAATGTATAAAGCTTTCAGCAAGGGTGTTTTAAAACACAGAGTGATTTTGTGCCACATGAAAAGAGTATCATAGGAAAGATGAAGATATTTTCCTAAAGAGGACTAAACTTGTAAGCTAGAAAATGTCATCTTTATTTCTTGATGTTGATATATGGCACAAACATTACCAGAATCAAAGTAGCTGCAAACTGGCTTTTCCAATAAATCCAAGATACAGTTGCAGTTTAGTATTATTTTTTATATGTAGCAAAGCCCCAGACAGAGAAAGGCTCAGCAATGAGACACTTTGGAAACAACATCCATTAAATGTTTTAAGCATGTCCTCAATACTCTATAAAGAAATAAGACAGGCAGCAAAATTAAAAAGCAGCACAAGAAGAAAATCAGAAAATCAAGGATTCTTTTATCTGAAGCCATTCTAGAGAAAATTTTCAGTGCAGAATTCCCATCAGACACATAGATAGCAAAATGCACACAACTGTGTGCTAATCATAGCAGCACCATGAAGGAATGTCATACAGCAGAAAAAGCCCTCTGCTCATCTCAAAGGGAGCAGAGATTTGGAGTCCTGCTGAGCAAGTAAAAGCCCTTTCTGTAGTCTTTCAATTTTAGTTAAATTTTGAGTCGCAGTGATTTGGGCATACAGGAACAAAACTTTCTCTTAATCACAGTCAGGGACCTCAGTGAAACTTAAAGATCTGTCAAAGAAAAACGTAAAAAAAAAATATTAGGAGCTGGGTTTCCAATAGATATTTATTATTATATCATATGGATAAATTTTGCAAGGGCAGCCTGCCAAATGAAGGTCCCCACTGTAGTAAGAGTTCAGCAGCAACAGAAGTCAAGAGAATCCATGTGACAGAGAGGTTTTATTAATGGCACAGCTGCAGGAAACATTTCTGGCAGAGCTGGCATCTCATTAGGTACTCCTAGTCCCATCATGAAATAGGAAACCATAATGTTCATGCAACTACTTGTTTTGTGTTGCTGTGGCTAAGGGGAAAGAAAACACGTGGGTGGATTGTCTGGTGGATGCATATCACAACTGAGATAAATATTTGGACTTCGGGAAAACAAAGGTTATTTGGGACATGAACTGAGCTGTGTTCTTGATTAACAAGGAAATGTTAATGCTTCCTTCAACGAGTAGATGGCAGCAGTACCATTTCCTGCTTAAATACTCTCCTGTAGACTACGCTTTTGTAATAGCTGGACAGAGAAGAATGAAAGTCCCTGTTCTGGAACAGGCAGCTGGAGGCAAACAAAAGAAAGAACACAAATAAGTGTAGTTCCTCTAGCAAATTCAGCTCAAGGAACTCATAATATTGCTATTTGGAATATAAACAAACATCCGTGAAACAAAACCATTTTTTCTCCCAAATAGGACTTAATTATTTTCTGTGCATGAAAAGAATGAATTCTGCCTCAGGTCTGTCAAAAATATTCTGGCCATTATGAATCTATATGGAGCCAAGAAGAACACATACAGCGCTTGCATAATAGGGGATAATCAGGCTGTGTGCTCTTTTGTTTCCATTACAGTGCGTAGCTTTGCCTAGACCAGAGGTAAGAACATGGCTGGCATGCACAAGTCTGTACACAGCACAGCAACAGTTCTGTGGGTTTCTGTGGCAGAATGATAATTATTTATTTGATATTCAACCAGATTTGAGAATTTGTCCTGCCATTCTGTCTCCAAAGGTTGTCTCTGCTCTCTTCATGTGAATGGTTTTTCTGCTTTAACGGCCAGGAAATGAGTAGCCTTCAGGGGTTGGAAGCCTGACTGCTGTCTCCCTCTGAATTTGGAGAACTGAAGCTGTGACTCCTGTCCCCAGCTGTCAGCCCTGCTACACACAGCAGAGAGGAACAGATGATGGCCAAGTACTCAGAACGGCCAAATAACAACTGGAAGGATCTGCCTGTATTAATCCGGCAAAAAGAGCAACGTTTTTGGTTGTTTAGAAAGTTTGAGTATCTGTCGTGGTTTTGCCCACCAGCCCATCCCTGGGGCTGAGGATGGTTTTGTCCAGGTGATTTCCGGACAAAAAAACCAATCAAAAAGTTCAGTGACGCCTTTGCTAATTACATCTTTAAGAAAACGGAAGAGAAGGTGGTTGTGCAGTTGAAATTAAGAACAGCAGCCATGTAGGAGAGAAGGGTAGTGGGCCCGAGGAGGGCCAAGGCCCCCTCCTCCCCGGCTTGGGCCGGGGTGGGGGGGCAGGTGCAGTACTGAAGCCCCCCTTCTCTCTTGTGAGAGAGTAAAGAAAAAAAAGTTTAAAAGACAAACTGCTCAGATGAGAAACCGCTGTAGAAGAATTCCAGCCATGAGATAACAAGAATTTTCAAGGTCAAAGCTGCAGTCGCAGGAGAGAGAAGAAAAGTTCGAAGGGGGGAGAGCTGCTGTTTTTCTCCCTCTCACTCTCCCTCCCTTCAGCAGGGTAAAGACTGAAAAATAAAACCCTGCCACCTGTAGGAGTTTGTTGGGGTGAAGAGACCCCCATGCGGCTCACAGAGGAGCTTGTGGATGCACCAGAGATTTGTGACTTTAACAGAGAGAAAGCCTTATGCTGGAGTAAAAGCGGCTCAGATGAGGCAGAGTCCTGTTAAAGACTTTGTGACCCTCGAAGGGATCGATGCTTATGCTGGAGCGAGACGGCTCAGATAAGCTTGGGATCTCAGTGAGAGATCCATGCTGCTGCTGTTGAAGATTTATGACCCTGACGGGTATTAGAACCTACACTGGAACACAAAACGGTTCAGGTAGGGATGTTGGGATCCATGTGTGGGATCCGTGCTGCTGGTGCTAGAGAGAACCTACGCTGGAGCAGAAAAATGGCTCAGGTGGGATATTGGGATCCGAGTAAGGGATCCAGACTGGACCCATGCCGAGAAGTCAATCAAGGACTGTTCTCCCATGGGGAGGGACCTCCATAGAGAAACAGGGGTGAACTCTTAAACCATTATCCCCTGTAACCCTGTGGAAGAAGATCCATAGTAAGCAAGTGTCCCCTTGCAAGTCTATGGAAGGAGACCCTTCAGGACCTGGGTAACCCCCAGCCTTCGGTTTTAGCCAAGGAGGGGGGTAGGCCCAGCCCTGGAGGCTGACATAGAGAAGAAGGGGAAAAGGTTCCAACTGCGACGAAAGTGCTGCAGAGTTACTGGAGAGAGAGAGAGAGAGCTGAAATTCTGAGAACAGAAAAGGACTGCTTCTCCTCCTTGGACTGATATAAAGGGAAGTGGGGGGAGAAGTATCTTCTGTAAATACATAATACCTTTTACTTAAGTAGAATTGTTGTAAATATAATTCTTTAGTTTTAGTTTGTTAATAATAAATACTCATACTTTTTTTTCAATTCAGTCTCTTTTTGTCTGCATAAACCTTCTCTCAACTAATAGTAATTGTATGTGGGGGTATAAAAATAAATTGAGCCAGGACAAAACCACGACAGTATCCTGATTTATAACATGAGTATGGATGTAGTAACACAATGGCTCAATATTGGAGCTAACTACCTTCATAGTGCCTACTAAGTGGCTAAGGTTGGAGGCTGTATGCCAAAGAGTGGCTTTCCACTGGAAAACTGCTGTGCTGGAGTCGCCAGCACACAGCAGCTCAGTTTACCTTCTCCCACTGGAGTAGTGGTGTGCACACAAGGAGATGTGACACAACTTCCAAAGCTCACTCCAGATCCTGGTGTCCAAGACTGTGGCTTAGATTTATCTTGTATCACATTTACATGCATATGTAACCATGTCCTTCCTTTAATTTATATCATGAGCAAGTCCCTGGAACACAGACACAACAGCTTTTGGGAAAGCAGTCTGGGAGAGAAAGGCATTTGCACAGAATAGAAGCCAAATAGACAAGAAGAGACAGTCATACACTGGGAGTCTGAGGAAGAAGCAGCTATTCAACAACCAGCTAACCCAGGACACAAGGACAGATATATGCACTTTTCACAAGAGAGGGGATATGTACTGGGTACCAGTGAGGGGCAGGGAAGGACAGGGCTTTTGAGGAAACCTGCAAAAGGTAACTAGGGGGAAGGCAGTGTTAACAACTGCTTCAAGAAGAGTGCAGTTTTGTACCAGTCTTAATGTGCTTAAAGCATAAGAATTTTGCTTGAGAGAGCATGCATTTTATTTTAAGATGAATCAGTGTTGTTTTAGGTGATTCATTCTGCCTGTGCTGTTCTGGGTTTGACATGAGACATTTTCAGCAAGTTGTTCAATATGAAGTTTTGGTTTTCATTCTTCCTATAGAAAGAAAAAGAAAACTGTAAGTGCAAAAAGTGACACTTGTGTATGAAACAGTCTTGTGATTCTGGTGAGCATGCTGGTTTCTGAAACAAACAAAGGGCTCCTTTGGACAGTGCAATGCTTAGGAAAAGTTTTCTGTGGTTCTTCCACTTGAGGCTTATATCTCAGACCTCATTTTACACTCCTAAATATGAAATTTGGGAAATGTTAAATTCTATCATCTGAATGTAGACAAGGAAATTCTTATGAGGCTAAAATGTTGCTTATACCTTGACTATTTAGCTAAAGAAATAAGCGATCCAAGAAGTCTCTTTGAAAAATTAGAATAAATGAAAAGGCAGAAAGCCAAGGTAAAGCATGAAGAGTGTTAAAAAAGGTTGACTTGAACAGGCCAAGGTGAAATATGAGCAAAAACCAGGAAGGAGAGATGCTGACTGTATGAATTACCTTTCAATTTTTTATAAGGGTATTTACTGTTGTGTCTTTTGATCCAGCCACTCTTTATTTACACACACAGAGAGTCTTACGTAGGTGGATATACTGCCAGGGGTCTACAGCTATAGACCACATAGGTCTATACATACAGGTATAGAGTCAGTCCATATGAGTTTATGGATAGACGGTGGGTTGGCTGGGAGGAGAGCAATCCCAGTACATCCACTGGGAATGGGAAGTACCTGCTACATGAACAGGGGCATGGGGAAATTTGAGGCACAATGCATGCCACAATTGTTTTCTTTCATTTTTTTTTTTAATCTAGTAAAGAATGACTAAATGACAGTATTGCTCTGAGGTTTGCAAATGGCATTTTCCTACATTATCCCTATTATATTTTTCTCCACTCTTTTTTGAGAAAGAATTCTGCAAAGTGAAACTAAATTTACCAAAGATTTAGCATATGAACAGCCCAAACATGCCAAAGGATAGAAGCAGATGGTTTATTCATAAATGTGTAAGAGGATTCTCATCCTTTCTTTCTTAATAGTTTGTTTAATTTTTTCTTCCTATAACAGAAATGGGGAAATACTCATCAGGGCTTAAATTAACAAAAAGGTGTTATCACAACCATTCAGCATGCACTGATGCCAAGCTACAGTTTAAGGCTGACCTTAGCTGACCTTAGTAGTGGAATAATTTAAGGATTAATGAAAGGCTGTGTTGTCACACAGGAGGAGGGGAAGCCGGTCAGTATTTTGTGGAAATCAGTGCTTTCACCCATTGTTTTACCACACATCAGCCTAATCCATTTTATCAGTCTTCTGTATGCTTATCCTTGGTCACACACAAGGTAAGTAGCTGGCTCAGGACTAACAAAGGATACCATGCCTGAGCTGGCCAGAGTTCTTTCCTAGTACTGAAAGTTTCTGTTGTAGATGAGGCATAGAAGTGACATCTCAGACTAAGCAATGCCTTCATTTTGTTAATTGACTTCTGGACTGCATGGTGTTAGCAAAGTCATGGAGGTTTTAGTGATTTAAGCAAGATAATGATAGTCAAAAAGGTAAGAGACTCATAGCTGCCCTTTTGCTCACAACTCTGAATTCAGATCAGAAATCACAAAGACAAAGCTTTTCCATCATTACCTCTTTCCGGAATTTCAATTTCTGCTTAAAAAAACCTTACTGCATCATGTTTTACTTCATCTTAATCAAAAATACAGCAGCAACGCATGACATGCTTACAAACTGGAGCTATGCATTTGGTAGGGCTCCAAAGAGGTGAAATTCATACTGAAAGGATGTCTACCATATTAAGATTAACAGAACAGCAGGGTGGCTGAGCACAAATGGGTGCAGCAAAAGAGGTATCTGGCAGGGAGGGGCAGATACACTGGTTCCTGGAGGGACCTAGTTTGCTGTTACTTGATATCCAGAAATGCAAACTGCTGAAAAATTTTCTAGTCTTCAAGTTTGTAACAGTCCACTTAACATCCATTTAATAAAAATAGATCCTGCAGATCCGCCTGAAACATTACAGCTCTTTGGTACCAGCCATTTGTAAATGATCACTTCCAATTTCGGTGAGGAAGGCACTCGTTTCTTTTAAGGTCTACCCCTAAAGCCCATGTGTGCTCCTCTTTCCTCCTTTCTTTCACTACTCTTTACACGTTTGTATTTACTTCTCCCTGCATTAAACCATACTATTTAAGTCCTATTTGCAGTACTCAGAGATTTGAAACACAATGACGGTAAATTATTTAGCAAACAATTAGAGGAAGGAGTGCAAACAAAACCACTAATTTCCAAAAGTATCTTTAATCGCTTGCTTCAGGCTCAGAACCCCAAGCAAATATTAAGATAATTAATCGTTGTCAACTTGTCAGTCACATCAAAAGCACCTTCAGTCAATTATGCAAACGTGTCCCTCATACTTCAGAAGGTGTGAGCACAGCTACCTGCTGTTTCTGTCAAGG
Organism: Myiozetetes cayanensis; assembly: GCF_022539395.1. Classification (NCBI taxonomy): domain Eukaryota; kingdom Metazoa; phylum Chordata; class Aves; order Passeriformes; family Tyrannidae; genus Myiozetetes; species Myiozetetes cayanensis. The sequence continues at coordinate 12,541,322 of NW_026087853.1, forward strand.
TCACAGGGAATTCACAGCACTTTTCCCATAGTGTAGAAGTTCAAATCTATTCTGATGGTTCCTTTAGGATTTTCAAGCCTTTGTTCAGCAATCGTTATCAATGAATGAAACCCTTGCTTTATATCTCCAATGAGTACTTCAAATATGACCTTTGAATAACCTCCAGTAATTGGTTGACAGATGACATACATGTGAGTTTGGATGTAAAAACTGTTCTAACAAAAGACAAGCACAGAGATGTAGAATTCATGATCAAAAAGGCAAGCCAAGGCACCTTTCCAGAAGACAGCTGTTTCCATGCTTTGTTTTGCAGAAAAGATTTTAGCTTATAGAATTTAAGAGTACCTTATCACTTGATAGCAACATATCATGCCTTCAGTAACTACTTGAAGCATTAAATATAACTGCAAATTGCTAGTGTTGGGAGTCCTTGGGATTCCTAACATCCTGTGAGATGTGCTTTCCCCCACCCCATTTAACCAATAACCACCAGTGGGTGTTGTGATGGCTGCATCCAGCTTACTTTGGACTTTGGGAGTGGATGGCAACATGGTAGCCAAGGAATGTTCAGAATGGTGATCCAGACATCTTGCTGGTATGCAAATATGACTATAAGTCACTCATTTTACTCTATAAATAGCGGGCAGGCCAGGGCCCACTGAGCTCTCCTATATGGCAGCAGGCTGCATGCCAGGATCTCTCCTTGAGCACTCCCAGGGTTACTACTCGAGGCTGAGAGATCCCTTCCCACAACAGATCCCCAGTAAGTGATTAATAGCATGATGAACTTTGACATCTTAGCTAAGTGGTATAAAGGACTGATTGTGCTCACATAATCCTTTAGACTTAAACTGTTGACCAAGTCAGGACCAGGAGTAGGATCCAGCTGCACCTGGATTTTTCTCTGAAAAGGGTTTTAGAAAGCAAGAAGGTGTATTCTGAACTTCATGACTCAATGGGAGGGTCTTCCTGACAGTTTTGTCTGACCCTGTTCTCTCTGTAGTGTACCTTGCCATTGAATAATCAAAATAATCGAATAATCAAGTGTACCTTGCCATCCAATCTTGTCAAATCACTGTCATTTCCCATTGAACATATGCTCACTACGTTATATGGTTGCTTCTGTCTTACGAGCGAAGTGCATCACTCCATCCAAGACACATGCATATCAACCTAGCTAGCTAGCTAGCTATCTGAGAAAAAAACAGAAGCAATGTTGCTGGAGGTACACCAACACTCCCACTGAGAGAGCACTCTCTGCGAAGAGTGCAACTCCAAAGACCCTTCTTCATTTTGGTACATCCTCATAAACCTCCCAGGAGACAGCAAGTAACTCAACTTGTTCCTTTACTGTCAGTTTTGCTAACTTAAAGTTAATAAACCCACTTCAGTTCTTTTGCTGGGCATTTGCTGGCAACTTAACCATTGTTGCTTTTAAATACAATATAAGTGTGGCTTAATGCATTTCTGTGAGATTTCGTTGCTCTGACTTCTTAGTGAAGGAAAGCAGCATTATAAAGATGGAGCTGTACAGTTTGTCTTCTGGCACAGGACTCAACGCAAATCCTGGCATTGTCATTTGAATGTGGAGTGCTTCATGTATTAGTGCTAAATATAAAGAAAGGCACAGAGTGCCTCACTACCTTTCTCAAGGAGAGCACATCCGTGTGGCTGCTACACTAATACTGTGACCTACAAATGGAGAGTGCAAGGATTAGGTTTCCCAAAAAATTAGGCTCACAAAAGTTATTTACCATTACTTTGGCTGTATTTATCACATGAAATCCTCGACCTCCACTGCTCAGGCACTGCCTAGCATTCCAATGGCCAGCTTTATGCATTCAGACTTCTCATCCCTGAGCAACTCATTTCTACCTCTGACAGAAGGAATTAAACAAAACAAAACAAAACAAAACAAATAAAAAACCCATAAACAAAACAAAAACCACAAAACCCCCCAAAACACAAACAAGCCAACAAACAAACAAAAACCACAACAACAAACCCAAAACTTAAAGCAGCTAAGTTTAAGTAGCTCAGAGCTGCTTCTCAGGGCTCTAAAATGATTCTGTATTTGCTAACTCTGGAGGAGGAGGCACTGGGAAGCAGAGTATGGCCTCCCCTCACCACCAGCCCTTCAGGCTGGAGAGAGTCATCAGCATGTCTGCAGGTTCCTGGGCCTCACTTGCCTGGTCCTCTGGCAATGTGTTGGTTTAAGCCTCTGCTTGCTCAGGACCCCTGCACTACACAGCAAGGAAGCCCAGCCCCAGGAGTTCTGTTTGCTTACTTTTGTGAGTCTCGCTAGAATGCTTTGCAGTTGCATCCTCAGAACCTGGAGGCCATCCAGAAGAAACCAGCATTGAACCTAAACTCATTTTGGGCTCTGGAGCTGATGCTGCATTTTGGGAGCTAGCTCATGCCATACGCAATGAACGGCCATTTTATGCCCTGGAGCAGATTACTGTGGGATCCCTTTCTCGGGATAAGAAACGGCCATGGCTTTAAACAAGGGGATACATCTTTTCAGCATCTGTATGCTTCTAACATCAAGAATGGTAAGGGCTCTCTAGAGACAGGTTTCACCGTACATTAACTTTTGCAGTGTGTCAGCTTTATGGTGTAGTTGGAGAAGTCACTATCCGAGCTCAGGGTGTTAGGACAAAGCACACCAATAAGACAATAGAATTTTCTGGACTATCTAACACGAGCTATAAATCTTGGTTGACTCTTCTCTGCTGAAGTCATCCTGCATGTTTACAGGTCAAAACAACTTAAAAGGCTTTGGTGGCCACTCACACAGCCACAAAGAGATGCATTTGGCCCAGAGACAAGTCAGAGCTCCCTGTCGCTGGACAGCAGCAGAGGCAGCAGCTGGGACAGATGGAAAGTCATGCTCTGAGGTTAACGCTGATCCATGAGAAATAGTTTTGCACATACCACAGCACAATCAAGTAGTTTTGAAACTTTCTAAGAGATTAGAGAAAAGATTAAGAACAAAACTGAGTTTCCAACACATGAAGGACAGTAGGCTGGCTTAGGATGCTCAACAAAGAGGTTGGCTCAATACTCCTATGTGACCGTGGCATGCAATTTCAGAAATAGTGGTTTCCTACACTGAAACTGCACATCTGAGCTACACATTATACAAAGTAGGTACCACTCTCATCACTGGCAGGGAAGGACTAACCAGGAGGCTGAAGAGAGAAAGACACTGAGCAAAGCCAGCTCAGACAGCAGATATCATGGCAAAGGAGTTCAGCTGCCTAAAAACCTGAACTGGAAGCAGCATCTCTCCAACAATTCCAGAAAATATGGGCAAAAAAGGGTTTGAGGCTGCTTGTGACTGGTACCATGAAGAGGTGATCATTTTATTTTAGTTCCTTAGCCTTTGAAGAAGCAAGAAAGCTGTAATCACTGCAGGACCAGCCTGCCAACTTGGGGCCTCACCATAGTCCTCTAGCAGATGAAGTGGAGTATTGCCTAAACATTGTATAATCTGGTACTCTAGAAAAAAGATCACCTCCAGGGAAAAGAATTTATTGCCAGATTACTGTTCAATGAGACCTCATTCTTCACATGTGCTCTTGCATGTGCTTTGTATTCACTAAGAAAATTGCTGCAGTTGGATGAGCCCTCAAAAATTATCTGTGTCTTTTTTCACTGTCCAAAGAAGTAGACATTTTTAAAACAAGTGTAACTCAGAAAGTATTTAATATAGAACATTACTCTTCAAAACTGCACATGCATTATTATGCACTATTGAGTGACTACTTCCCGCTCTTGTGCACAGACTTCAACAGTCATTTATGTTTAGGTCGTGCACTTAAATTACATTTACATTGTCCTCTGAAGAGAAGGCATTTTGTAAGGGCACTGAAATCTTCTGCACCTGCTCTTACTTCCTTAATGTAGCCAGAATGATATAAGGAACATCAGTGTACACTAAGTTTAATTTGTATTAAGGTGTCCATCTTCCTCAGAGGAAAAGATAGATTACTCTAATATGCAAAGTTTTGTAAGAACAAAATGGCTCACCTAAAATTGTAGCTTAGTTGGTAGATTGGTTAGAAAGAATTATTCCCATGTAGATTCTAACATTGTATTTTAATAAATGTTTTAAATAAAAGGAAGGCTACTTCCCATGCAGTTTTGCTTTGTTCTAATGAAATATTTACCATGCTGTAATTGCAGTCCATCCCTCAGGCAGAAGGATACTGCCAGCCATCTAATAAATATTATACTATGCCTCAGCTAGTCTTTTTGAGAAAGAAACTTCTCTTGGTAGGTAAGAGTTGTTTGATAATTGTCTGTTCTGAGATGACCACTAAGGAATTCGTTCATTAAAGGGATTTTAGAAACAGCAGGGGTGTAAGATTCATCATATATCATCACATTTAACTATTCATTTATTCATTCAAGAAACTTTACTAGCCATTCCTCACAGAGGAGAAACAAACCATATGAGTCAAATCATCAACTGCAAAAGCACTTCATAAAATCACTTCCAAGAAATACAGGAACCTCTTTTGAAAAACAAGCACACAAACAAACAAAAAACAAAACCAAACCCAAACAAAAAACAAAAACAAACAAACAAACAAACAAACAAAACAAAAAACCCAGGAAAGCTAGAGAGGGCAATGTGCAGAACTAGATCCTCCCTCACTGCCGTAGCTCTGCTACTTGACTTTAATCAGCTGGCACAAAATCTAATTTAATAATAACAAAGGGTATCAAAACAGGCCTGGGTTTATTTCCACACTCGAAATTCTGTAGTCAATGTCCAAGGACAATGTCCAAGTCCAAGTGACTCATTTTTGAGTCACTTCCACAGACCATTCTCACCTCTTTGGCCACTGCTGCCATCTTCCACTAGTGCTGATATGGGCCCAGCATCTTCAGACTCATGTCAACAGTTGATTTCAATTTACATAAACCATCTGTAAGTATTCCTGCAAAACCAAGTTACCTGCAATAGTGGAGGTCCACATAATGCTATAGAGAAGACAGAAAACCTCACAGGAACTTCTTCCTGCCTCTATTACCGATCACGGTTTCTCTGTTGTGGGAAAAAACACAGTGGCAGCAGGCAGGGAGAGAGCATGCAGCAGGAGCAAGAGTGAAGCTGTTCATTTCTCTCAGTTCCCTCTCTCATTCTCTGCCTCTCCTTTCTGGGCTTTGATCTAATACTTCGATCTGACAAATGGAAAAGAACAGAGGATCGCCAGGAGGTAGCAATAAATATGCAGCAGTACTTTTCTGCCTTTAGTTTTCACCTTCATTCATAGCAGAAAAATTGCCTCAACATATTCTTCCTTACAGAATGGGGAGGAGGACACTTTATGCCAAACAGAGATGTATTTGTTTCCTCTTAAAAGAAAAGATCAGCCTCTTACTTCTGTATTCAGAAGCATGTATTTACAGAGTTGTTACATCGCCTACAACCAGACTTTAAATATTTATTGCTTGTGTGGTTTAAAAATAATGCAATCAGATGACAAGCAATCTTCCACAGATTCTCCCTCTGACAATATTTCAAGCCGTGGGGGTAAGCATACTACAGCTGGCTGGCAGCTTACTCCACAAGCAGCTCTGCAGGGCCAGATCCTGCTTGGATGCTGGGTTCCTCCACAACTGCCTAAGAAGCCCAGTGCTTCACATCTCAGAGGAAAGATCCATAGTCTCGCAAACCAAAAGAGGGGAAAAGGATAAACAGGATAACAATTTTCAGTTTTGAATATTCTTGATGTGCCCCACAGAGAATTACACTGGCTGGGTTGCGTGGGGCTTTTGGACTGCAGAGTCTGTATCAGCCAGCTGCCAGCCTCCATGTCTCCCCATATCTCCATGAAGGAGACATCCTGACCAGCAATGAAGACAGAAGTCACAAAGAATGGGAAACTTTCAACTGGCCAGACTAATTCCCCACCTTGACAAATATTTTTCTGCAATAACACAGGAAGCTGCAGCATGTCTCAAGGGACCACACAACACTTTCAAACACTTTGTGTGTCACCAGTGCTCAACATTCACTTCCACGAAAACACTGATGTATTAATCTGAATTAGAACTGCTGCTAAAACAGGCTAAGTCTTAGGGACCAATCAAACCTTCCCCCAAACACAGACTAGTTGTAAAGTGTGAGCTTCCTCCATAGTCAAGTACCATCTGGGAACTGTGGAATACTTTCTGCCCATTTTGTTAACTTTACAGAAGACAGAGTCAAACGCAAAATGCACTTCAAAAGTTTCAACTAAAAATATTAATAATCTTTTAGATCAAGGTTTCTAGCTTCTAATCATCTTTGTGGGAAGTGGCATCACCTAACTTTCCCGTTGTGGTGATTCAGCCAAACCTCAAACTTAGCTCTATAAGGGTGTCCAGTCTCTACTGAATTGTCCACAGTGCATACGGCATTGTATAAGCATCTTTCTGAAGTGGAAGCTCTGAACCAGACTGTTAAACACAGGACATTTATCTTCTTTTCTAAAAAGAAAAGAAGTACCAGCAGAAAAGTGAAGATGCGTAAGTAACATCTTAATACATATGACATCAGGAAGCTCTTCTGCTACTAATTTGATAATTCCTCTTGTGACTATAGACAAGAAAAGTTTATTTTATTTTTTGCCTTGTGTCTTGGCAAATTCAACAGTTTTTCCAATTTTTCTTGTCTCGGTCCCACTGTTATGAAAGTCCTGATTTATTTTCATACAGAGGGAGATCCTTCTGTGCAGTACATGGGTTGCCAGAGGCTTGCTGGCTTATTCCAGGAAAGATGAAGTCATTACCTGTGATACTCTGTAAATACAAAGAGATGAGATACAAACACATCATTCTTCTCACGCGTGGGTGGAGATAGACCAGCTGAAGTTACTATGAAAAGAGTATAAACAGCTCTGTTAGCAGTGATACAGCACCCAGGACTCACATTCTTAGCTGTAAGTATAGGGATACTAAAATAAATGACAAAATTGCTAAAGGCCTCTCCTGCCCTAAGAAAGGATAGGAAAAATTACATTTTCCAATGCATTTTCACTCTTAGAAAATATGCAAGCATGCAGAAGTGTTATTATGGCTTTTAAAAGACTAGAACAAGCAAAATGTTGGCAACAAGTTTGCAAAGAAAGAGTCAAACCCATGTTATGAAGTAGCCATAGAGAATGAAAATTAAAAAATCATGCCTTCCTTTAAAGGAACAATATCAAAACATCTTCATTTCCCAGATACTGTAAAAGAAGAAGCCATATAAGAAAAAGTTATATGCTTCAAAGCACATAAGCTAAACACGCGCCGAAATCAAAAACACTCAAGAGGAAATCAAATTTTTGCATCTCTTGTAAATGAAAGGCTAAACCAGCCAGCAAACAAAGGTTGTGAAAAGCAATGAAAAACTTGAAATAATGCCAATTAGATGGCAGAGAGAGAGGACAAGGGGAGATGGCCAGCAGTGAGCATCCTGTGCCCAGAAAACATGCTGGGAAAATGCCAGAAACAAGTGGCAGACAGGATTTTCATTCTGCCTAAACTGGTTTCATTCCTTGAGAGACTCTACTGTGCTGAACTGGATTATTTCAGTTTTACTCCTGAGAATAGGGGTATCCTCAAAAACTCTGTACTTCTGACAGAAAGCTGGTATGCCTTAATTTGCCCAGTTTTGTCTGATGTTGGTTTAATGGCACTGGATCTAGGTGAGATAAGGGGGTTCACAGACTTGGCCAGAGCTGCCGTCACGCCTTTGCTTTGGTGGTATTTGAGCCTGGGCAGAGCAGACCCCCTCCCGCTTGCTACCCACCACATGCTCAGAGGGCAGCCGCTGCAGGAGACTCCAATGGCACGTGCTCATTTACATGAGGAAAAGCCGAAGATTTTAATGAGTTAAACTCATATGCAACAGCAGTAAGTATGTTAATCGCTAAAAGTAACCCTGTAGTTTACTGCAGGAAGATTTCCTCTCTCCTTCATGTCCAAGGCTTTATTACACAGGAGAGCCATGGGCTGCTTTCACCTTGCATGAGCAAACTGAATCCTCAGAGAACAGCTTTAACAACTTACATTTCCAGAAAAGTCAGAGCTCTCTTCTCATGGGTAATGGGTAAAAAAGAACCAAAAACCCAACAAAAAGTTCCATGCCCTAAAATAAAACCTTTCTCCTGATGGCAAAGGTAAATCCTATTATCTTTTTCTTCTCTTTGGAAAAAACAGTTTGCTTTCTTCCTACCCCAAACAGTTCAGGAGTCCTTTGCCTCAGGTTTATCCCCGTGGAGATGAAGGCACAGGGACAGGGAAAGTGCCCTTGCCCCTTCCTCAGCTGCCTCCATAGACCTTCAGCTACCATGTCACATTCCCAGCTCTCCTCCTCTGAGACCATTTCTCAGTGGTTTGTACTTCACAGAAGCTGGCTTTATACATCTTGTTCTCCCAAGCAGTCCTTGCTACCTCAGCATACAGGTTTCAGCATCATCTCAGCTCTGCCCCTAATGCCACTGCCCTTCTCCAGGCTGCCCTTTCCGAGCAGAGTGCTCATGTGGCAGGCTCTTGTTTAAGCAGTTGTCTGTCTCCCTATAGTCAGGGGAGGGCCAGAGCCAGCACAGCAGGGCCCAAAGTTGAAGCATCTCTGGCTCTGGCCTGACCAGGAGCTTTGGCCTGAGACACAGGTATAAGATGGAGCTGTGCAACAGAACATACCATTTTCATCACAGAATACCTTCAGACTGTTGTCTCCAACTCAGACTGCTTTTAAGGGCAGTCACACTCAATGCAGTGTTCTTCAAGGGCTTCCCGCTGCCAAAACAGTCACTGACATTGCATGGCGATGTACCCAGAAAGGAGAATGACAAACAAATCTAGTCCCAGATGAAACACAAAGAAAAATTAATTAAACATGTGTATAAAAATAATTACATGCTACATAAAGATACATGCAAACTGACATTTTACAGATGACTCATACTTCCTTGCTTTTTTCCAGTGTTTCCTTGAAGCCTGCCCTTAGTCATCTTGTGGAAAGTGTATTTGCTTACGGAGCCATCTGCCTTCATTAAGAGCACTTGCCCGATTCCAGATCCTCTTCACCACCAGCACGACCACATCCGCTGTAACAGAGTACGTAAGATCTCAAGACCATCCACAGATCTGCCTGTGTCTTCCAGAGCTTTTCCAATCCCCTGAAACAAAAAACAGCTCAAAACCCATAGAGAATTACAAACAGACAGATTTATAGGACAGCAGCTTCTTTACAGACTGCTGCAAATGTTCGATTAGATTAGCTGTGACCTTGTGAGCATGAAATCAGCTTGATCACCATCACTAGTTCTGTAAGTAGAGACTAACACTGCGGGAAAAACGAGATTGTACCAAACAATAAATGAAAGTGATGTCTTTTTTTTCTAAGCAGCTTTATCAAAAATCTCAGAGGCCTCATTATAACAGACTCTGACATCCCCACCCCTCAGCTCTTTCTCTTTTAACCAAAGTGTGTAAGGAAGGAATTTTAGACAGTCCTTGCAATGCAGCACTCATTGCATTATTGCAGCCACAGACCATGAATACTGATCTTCCTTTGGGGCTCACAGCATTTCACCAGGGGCTCTGATGGCTGCACTTCTGTCCAAGGAATTCTGGTAACTTACCTGCAGAATCCTCTCTGTAGCTACCCTGGTACTATGTCTCCCTCACTAGCCTTTTTTGTTCCAGACAGAAAAGCTCTGGTGAGGGGTAGGTGTAGTACCATTAAAAGGTATGGACGTATTTCTGGTAAGCTTGAAATAAGGGAAGGAACAGAGCTGGTAGAAAGAACAAAATATGCCAGATATGCAATAAGAACACCCCACAGCTGATTTGGCTGTGGCAAACAATGATGCTCAACACAGCTGGTGCCATTGGGGGTTGAAATGGGACCAGAAAATAAAATAGGGCATCGGGCAAATAAGAGGTTTTCAATTTAAATCTAAGGAACATAAAGCAGAGAGAAGTAGCAATTTAAGCAGGAGTGTTTAGCTGTGATGTTTTGTAAGGAATCAACAAGGCTGATGTTAACAGCCAGGAAACCAGGAGAAGGGAGTTGCAGAAAGTAGGAAAGGGACCGAGAGGGAAATGAATGAGTGCTCTGGGACATTTTTTCCCTTCTTCTATTTCAGAGAAATACTTATTTCAAGTTGTAATAACCTCCCTGAAAAGCAAATTGGACTGAATGCTTTAGTGCAGCTGCAGGATGCTGCCCTGCTCCAGTGAAGCACTTAAGCACATACTTACTTTCAAGCTTATGGGCAGCTCAGAAAGCCAACAGGACTATGCACTTTCTTGGAGAGAAATATGAATATAAATGCTCTGCTGGATTCAGACCTGGAAGCTAGATTCTGCCTTCAGCTGCAGTCATGTAACTTCAATAAAGGTTGGACTGACAGCTGGGAAACACCACCCTGCATGTACATGAATGTAATGAAAAAAACCTTACCAAAGGAAAGCCACTGAATTGAACTAATACATTTAACTTTTACATAATACAATTATATTTTTCAAGGTAGTTTTCAAAGAGCCCTTGAATATGTGCTGTACATCCTTCTTCTTCTGCCACTCTTCAGGAAATCATATACACCTAAATGTACAATCTAAAAAATGCTTATTTCTTACAAGAATTATACATTTTGTTCTGTGTAGCTTGAATTGATTGACACAAACAGATCTCTTTTATTTTTACAACGGGATTATTTAATTTCTTTTCTTAAAACTATTTCTCAGCAACGACATGTCAACAGTTGTGTCACACAGGGCTTGACGAGTAAAAAGACACACAGAAGAAAGAAACCATTTGGTTGAAAGGAAGACTATCCATCCTCTGTACAGGGGACAAGACTATAAATAAAAACTTACTGATCTGAAAGAATATTGAAAAGTACCAGACAGGTACTTTTTACCAGACAGATGAACTGTTTTACTGTTAGCCACACTTCAGTACATCCTCCTGCAAACCCAGCATGGGCTAACGGAGAGACACTCTATGTGTCTATTGATTACTTTATTTAGTTTCCAGGCAGTGGAATTACAGCACAGGGATCACTGTTTTCAACTGTTTTGCTTTATTCTGCAAAGTGACAAAAAGGTATACAAAATTTTTGAGCTCATTTGGCAATTGCAGAGATATCTCAGAATCAAAACTAATTCTGAGCTGGTATATATATGGTGTCTTAATAACATGAGATTTTGAACCTCTTCAGGTTTCATGTCATCAAAACAGCCCTAAATTTCATTTTGTGAAGACCCTTTCTTTTCAGATAAGCAACAGTGTTTGAATCAATTCAAATTACTAACCTCTACCAATGAAGGTCAAAGAGGTTGTAATCCCCTGATAAACAATGCTGGAAAACTGGTAATAACAAATGAGAAGAAGGCTGAGGTACTCAATGATTTTTTTTTGTATCAGTCTTCAATGGCAATCTCTTTCCCCACACCTCTTGAATGGATGAACAGCAGGATGGGGGCTGGGGGAGCAAAGTCCCTCACACTGTAAGAGAAGATCAGGTTTGTGACCACTGGAGTAACTTGATGTACATAAGTCTATGGGACCTGATGAGATGCATCCCAGAATTCTGAAGGAATTGGCTGATGTAGTTGCCAAGAAATATACCCTTAGATCTCATAGGAAGAAATTCTTTACTGTGAGGGTGATGAAGCACTGGCACAGGTTGTCCAGAGAAGCTGTGGATGCTCCATCCCTGCCAGTGTTCAAGACCAGGTTGGATGGAGCTCTGAGCGATGTGGCCTAATGGAAGGTATCCCTGGTCACTGTAGGGGAGTTGGAACTAGGTGATTTTTAAGGTCCCTTCCAACCCAAACCACTCTATGATTCTATTGTAATTATTAGTATTATATTTCATTTAGTGTCTCACATGATGGGAATACCCCAGAAGTTACACAAAGGATTTTTGAGCACTCCAGGCACTGTGGATGCAACATGCTACTATTGTAATTCTTAAAACATCATGTCATGGAAGTCACAAGTTAAATGGAACTCATGACTTAAAAGCCAAACTGGACTTAAAAATTATCCTTAGATGATCCATGAACTTACACTAAACAGAAAAAAATTTTAGAGAAGAGTATCACCTGGATTCCCAGACCTTCACCTGTGGTCCTCCCACTTACACTGTCACGTGGAGGTGGCTGGAGTCTGAGAAATACACAGATGCCGAAACCTGGTCCCTTTTCAAACTCTACCAAGAAGTGAGACAGCTTCTATGAGGACCAGCTAAGGGCTTTGGGTTTGTCTAGTTTGCAGAAAAAGAGGATGAGGAGGGACCTCATTGCTCTCTTCAGTTTCCTGAGGAGGTAAAGTGGAGAAGGAAGTGCTGAGCTCTTCTCCCTGGGGTCCAGTGATAGATGGCTTGGGAATGGTTCGAAGCTGCATGAGGCAGACACACAGACACGTCATCAGGGAACACTTCTTTATCAAGAGGGTGGTCTGGAACAGGCCTGAAACAGGCTTCCTAGGGAGGTGGTTGATGTCACAAAACTGTCAGTGTTTAAGAGGCAGTTGGACAGTGCCTTTAATAATAATTTTTTTTAGCTTTTGGACACCTCAGTTGGACTAGATGGTTGCTGTAGGTCCCTTCCAACTGAAGTATTCTAGTCTAGCCTAGCGTCATGGTTTTGCTTGTTCTTGGAAACTAAGCAGGAATTTTCCCTTCCCTCTGCCCACTGTGTGAAGGGGATGTTGAATGGGCAGGTTGGCTGTGGCTTGGGCAATTGACTAACACAAAAGAAGTGGCTGGTAGAACCACATTCCAAATTGATGGCTCTCAAGACCTTGTCTGTGGGGAGGGGTGAGGAGTTCTTTTTTTACTTTTTTTCTCCTCTCCTGGGAAACGGCAGGAAGTTCATTGCTGCCTGAGCTGGGACAAAGTTTGAGTGGCAGGAGTTCCGAGGTGGTTTTGTTCTCAGCCTGGCTGCCCAGTTAGCTCAGTCCTACCCAGCCTGGGAACATGCTTGGATTTTTCATTGGAGAAGAACCATTTGGGAAGGAAGTAACTTTCTTTTCCCTCCTTTGTTCCGGTGGGTTTTTTTGGCAGCAATTCTTGTGCACATCAAAGGAGAGGGGAAGCCACACTACGTGACTCAGCCAGCAGGACAGAGTAAGTTCCCGTTGAGAAGGACCTTTTTTTCTTTCCCCCCTTTCTCCTCTTTCCCAGTAAGGGGGAGGGAAGACTTCCATTGTCGGCTTCTCCAGCACACCCAGGGGACACCCCACGAGTGATCCAGCAGCGCCCCCTGCTGACTGTGGTTAGAATTGCACCGACAGGCACAAACTGAACCGTCTACTTTTTTAGGTTGTTTGTTTGTTTTGAGGGGGATTAGTTTTGGGTATAGGATTATTGCTTGGTTGTTTTATTTATGTCCTTTCATTGTTCTGCCAATACACATATATCTTTTAATAAAGGGCTGTCATTTTTTCCTTTTTCCACACTTTCTCAATTGAAGCCTCTTAATTTCGGATCTACAATTGCTTAGAGGGAGGAGTTTGGGTCTTCCTCATAACTCATCCTCAGCAAAACACTTGTGTCTCATTAAACTGAGACATCTAGTCTAATCTAGTCTATAGGAAGATACACATGCAGAAAACATGGAGAGTAGGAGGTTGCAGCATCACACAACATCCTCAGACGAGCCAGCATGGTCCCATTCAGGAGACACCTTTTCAGTCCACTCAAGTCAGAGTAGTGGTGACTTCTGGGAATGAGGATGACACCAAGGGGCCCTTCAAAGCTTATGAGACCTACTTCTCTAAAAAAATTGTGTTTTGAGGAGAGACATTCAGGACAACCTTATATTATGCATTGCTTTATTTTTGCCTCTTCAGCATGGCATTAAAAAACCCAACCAAACCACAACAACAATAGAAAACAACCAACCAAACAAAAAAACCCACAACCACTGACAAACAAAGATGTGACATGTTTTTCCTCTGGCCGCATGAAATGGGTAGCTCTGGTGCCAGTGGGTGATAGATAGACTCTATGGAAAAATGAGGTGGCCACTGATTGCAGCAGGACTTTAGTGCTGAACAGAAACCTTCCAAAGCCCATAGACACCCCAGCCATGGTTTGCTCATGCCCTGGGTTTTGCCATAGTCACTCCCACCACAGTAAAGCCATCAGAGCATGTAACTCGATTAGGATGGGAAAAGTGTGCATGTTCCCCTCACTGCCCCTGAGAGCACAAGGGACAACATGGCCAATAGCCAGGTACAGGGAAGAGGAGGCTGTGTGCTCATAGGCTGAATTTTGTACCTCTGAAGCTTTGCTACAGTGTTATCAACAACCTTTCCATTCCAGCTCTCCTTAGTGCTCCCAGACTCACGGGAGAAGCGATCTGACATGCAAATTATGTGGTAAGGGGTGGTCTCAGTTTATGAAATATTTATGAGTGACCAAAAAACCCCACAAAACAAACTGCGGGGGGCAGGGAAGCATTCATTGCTGAATAGTCTTGAATACTCTACTGACTGAGATAATAAGTTTTATAAGCCAAGGCTCAGCCTACTGCAGCTGGCATTGCCTCTTGCTGAGAAGTTCTGTTGTCTGTGGGACAGCATCCCCAGGGAGGATCAACACTGGAGGGGAGGCAGGGTTGGGGAGGTTCCAGCTGCCTGTATACAGGCTCTGGTTTGGGCTCCATATGTAGGGGTTGGCCATCTCAAGGAGGAAACCATGATGCTGAAGTTAAAGCTCAAGAGCTATGGGGTTTATTGCTGCACCTGAGAGGTATCATCTATTTTTGTGAAAGTAAGTGGAGAAATGGGAAAACACAATGGAAGAAATCAAAGAATGTTAGGAATCTTTACTTGATACCTTCTACCACATACAAGGACTACTGATGATTGAGAGGGTTCCTCTGAACATTGTAATCCAGGTAGTTTTCAGTGAGCAGGTGATAATTCAACAAAATGTTGGGGTTTTTTTCTCACAGAATTTCTTTGATGCCAATGAAAATTCATTCAGGAAACAGGTGGGCAAAGGATTATAGCTTTTTGGAACTCAGAATTGATTTTAATTTGAACCAACTTTTCAGTCTGAAATTAATTTTTCTATTAAAAAGAAAAACTGCCAAAATGTCGATATATTTAAAACATATAAAACCAAATTGCAACAAAAAAATTGCTTGTAAATGCCATTCTGTGATGATCTCTGAACAGCTGAGGTTTTGCTTCAGCTCAGGTCAAAAACCATAGCAATGAATAAAAAATACTGAGTGGGTAGAAAAAGCGTCTTCTCAGCATCTCTGATGATAAGAAGTCACAGCAATGGGAGGAATGCCCCAAGTTTGTGTGTTTTAACACCCAAACACAACAACAACAGTTTTGCATTGAGTCGTGCTAGCGTTTGGCTGCCACCTTAATAATAGCTCTGGTGGTATTTTATGTCTTTGCACCAGTGGAACCAGACATGTTAGCAATGGTGATATTTCAAATTTTGTAAAGTTAATTACCTGATTATTAGTGCCTACCATGAAGTGTACAGGGCACTGAGCACTTGGTCTCTCAGGGTACACCAAAGGGCTGCTGCCCCGTGGGGGAAGGTCAGCCAGGAGCTGAGCACTGTCTGCGGTCATCAGATTTTTTGCCTCGCTCTGTAAATTGCAAATATAGTGCAATGCACTGCTTCAAGGAATTTCACAGCTGGACTGTTTTTTTCTAGAAATAAAAGAATGTAATATTGTACTCAGCATTGTATCAGGGTCACTTAGGCCATATGAACAGGCTCAAGAAATAAGACTCCCTGTTTTGTGTAAATGTCTGTATACTTTCAACCTAAACTTGTAGTGAGGTTTGTATAATTGTATAGGGCTATAGGATGTGTTATATTTCTCTTCTTGAACTTTAAAACAGGACATGGGTATATATTGGAAAGAGGCTTATAAAACTTAAAAAGCAGCAAAGGATGCAAAATCCATTTGCTGGTGTTTGCACAGCTTAATGAAACTCTACATAAATATTATTATACAATCAAATAGTGTGTTGGCCGATGATGAAACATATAAACAAAAATGTTAAACATTCAGCATCGACATTTTTTAAAGCCATTTAGGGAAATGCTTAATTTCTGATAGAAGACGTAGATGGAATAATCCTCCATTGTCTTTATTCTTTCATTGGTTAGGCAGACCTTAGCATCATTCTCATCAATCATGCAGTCTGAAACAAATCAGCTGAAAATAAGGTCAATGAGGCAAAGAGAAATAGCTCGTTGTACAGGAAATTTCCTATTTTTCCCTGTCTGATTAGTCACATTTTTGCTACAGCTGAATTGTCAGCTAACTGTCAACTAATGCCCCAAACCTGCAAATACATATTCATGTGCATATTAACTGTAAAGGAACTTAGCCCCTTAGTCTGAGTTATGTACATGCATAGTCTTAGCAGAGTCAGCTTCTAAATTATGGCCTGGTGTGTGTTACACAATGTCAGCAAAGGTGTAATGAATGATAGTTGTGGGGTCTCACTTTTGAGTTTGAATCTGCTAAAAATGCATATGTCTGACATTGTTTTCTTTTTGCTAATGCAAACATTTCACATGCTTCTAAATTTGCTGACATTTGTTTGAATATACACAGGTCTAAATGATGAAACCTTGTCCCCCAGAATTCCTTTAGGCTCCAGAAATAATGGTATCAATTTACAAAAATACTGCTAACAATTTGCACTGGATGCAAAGAAAACCACTTGTCCTGCTCACAAGAACAGATTAATAAAACAATGACAATATAATATTCACTCTTTCCTTTTGCATCCAGTACTAATGCTTTTGCATTAGCCGTCATTATTACAGAAGCAAGAATGGTATCTGCAAAACTAAAACTGAATTGTTTGGTAAAGGGGAAAAAAAAAAAGGCAGCACATTAAAATTTGAAAACATATATAGTAAATTTTAATCCATATTTTAAATTGACAAAGCCAGAATTATTTATAAAGCCTTTCCCATTAAGTTTGCAGGAAGTAAAGGCGAGAAATCATGCCCTGCTACACAAACATTTTATTACATTTACCCACCACCAATGTCAATCCACCATTATAACATTGCTCCCCAAGAAGGTACATATTGTGGAAAGCAGCCAGCCTCATCTGCACTATCTTTGGCTGCCCTTGGCTTCCATATGGTGTGTCTTGCTAATGCTGGTCCCTTAATGCCTTGCTGCCAGAGACTGACAATGCCTGAGACTTGTTATGGTAAGACCTTAATGATTAAGATATCAGGACCTTTATTATGTTCCTGAAAACCTGGCTCTAGGAGCCTTTGAGCATAGCAAAGTCTCAGCATCATGGAACAAGTCTTCCTGAATGGTTGACTGAGCCTGTGGAGAAGCTGTAGTCCAGGTAACTAACTTGCATTTCCCAGACTATGAGGGATGATGGGAAGGAAAAGGGCTCCCATCAGCGCTCCAGGTAGGTGACCTTGTCCTTGTCAGCAAGAAATGGATGCTCCTGCTGCTATTTCTGCTGTGTAAGAGGGACTTTGTCCCCTATTCCAGCAGACTAGGGAAGCTCAAAGCTGTTTACTTCGCTCAGGTGGAAGGAAGCTCTGCAACTGCTGTAAGAGGGTCAGAGTGGTGCAAGGATCACCTTCAGCTGAATTTGGACTGGTTGCAGAAGAAAGGATCTTGGTGAGCAAACCTAAGCACCTCCTATAAACATGGCAGGATGTCCTTTTCCTTTCACTCTACGGAGCTTGACCTGAGATCCAGGTACAAAACCCTGCTGTATGGGCTGCCTGCAGCCCAGACCGAGTCCCTCACTGTCATGGATGCTCTGTCAGTGTGAGACCACACACAGGGGCTGGTGTGCTGTGTGCCATGCCCAGGGCTCTGCACAGGCGTGTTTCAGGAGGAACAGGCACCTCTCCAGGTAATGGCTACATTCTGTAAAGTTGTTTCATTTGAAACAGGGCTTTCAGCCCTACAAATTGCCTTCACCATCTGAGTCCCCAGGTGAAATGCAAGTAAGCAAACCTAATGCTTAAGGCAAGGAAAGTCTTATTGGGTACCAGATGGTTCATATGTAGATAAATGCATATGGATGCACGTGGGATTTCAGCCTGATGGGAAGGGTTCCATGCTGAACAGGTTTTGTTTCTTTTGGATCAGTAGTGGGGAAGAAAAGCTTCGCTGGAGTTTATAAGACCCTTTGGGAGGAGCCTCCAAAACAAACAGCCAGGTATGGAATCAGTACAGGTTCTGCAGGGTGCCTGCAGCCTATCTGCTGGAAATAAAAGTAAACAGCACCTTTTGTTGTTGTTGATTGTGTAATGTACTATTCCATAAATTTGTAAATCTTTGTAAACCTGTGCATTCTGTTCCAAAGAAGACGAAGCCTCTCAATAAACAAGAGGTGCTTACATATATGTGTAGTATTGCAGAGTTGCCAAACAGTACTCTTGGGAAGTGAGCCAGTCACTCAAAAGCATGGTCAGTGTTTTCGTTGGAAGATTGCTGCTGGAAATTGCTGCTGAAACATTTTCAAAGAGGTTCTTTCTTCGAATTAGACATATTCCAGAAAACTTCCAAGGAACAATAATGTTTTTTCTCCAAAATCTTGGCTATACAGAAACAAAGTACTCCAGCCAAGCCTGAAACTAATTAGCAATTTCTGCAGTGCTGCCTCCCTGGAGTTTTAATTCAGATAATTTTTATACCTGGTGCCCACTCCGGGTTCTGTGTATGACATAATTCACACTGAAATGTTAATTCTGACTCAGAAGCAATGAGACCTTCTGACACAGATGAGACCTTGGGGCATTTGGGGTGAGCTCCAGGATACAGATTAATATAATATATGGAAATACAGGAAACATGGAATTTAAGAAATGCTTCATAGTAAAATTTTGTCATGATGTAAATGAAACTTTCTTTTGTATTTGGATGCCTATTAAATCAAAATTTTACCTGTGGGACAGGGGAGGGATGGGTCTGGGAATTCAACAAGCAAAGTATCCCCTAGATTATCACGGCGCTTAGGGACTGTCCTTAAAATTATAAAACTCAGCTCCATAGTAGACCTTTACACCACAATAAACCCAAACAGCTGCTTCCAGAGGCTGCCAGGCTGGGTACATGTTAAAACTCTCCTAAGGCACAATGAGCTGTGCACTGCTACAGAGGTGCAGGTGGAAGGAGCAGAAGGTAAATAACTGAGAGGACTGCCCCGACAGCCAGCACACAGGATGATACATTCCTGCATGAAGATGTGGTTCCTGAGATGTTTTCTGTGGCAGTTGTAGGAATCAGAGGAGATGGCAGAAGCCTGTATGTCTGATTTCTCCTCACTTTGTTGCATGAATAACATAATTTAAATATTTTTATCTTCTTACTTCTTAAAAGTCTTCTGTACCCACAAGCCAACACATCAGACACTAGCGAGGAGAATGTCACCTTCCTGTCACCTCGGGAAAATATTTTTCATTCCCATAATACAAACCATCAAAAACTAAATAGGATAATTTAAAAATACAGTCATATCCTTACTTGACTGAAGCAAAAGACGATGCTTTAATATCTTATTAAGATATTGGATATTGATTTCCTTCTATTCAAGTGCAAACATGGAAGTTCCTGTCACTAATGGACTAATATTTTATTTTAACTTTTTTTTTTTTTTGAAACTATTTGCATTACCTACAAGTCAATCCAAAAAGAGGCTACCGGATTTTTCCTTGTCAAAACAAATTTACCATTCAGCACCTGCAATGAGAAGTTTTATTCATCTGTTTATACAGCGGTTATGGACTATAAGGTATCCATGATACGTATGTCACCTTGTTGAATATTTCTTATAGGTGCACATTGAAAACCACTCACATAAAAAAAGCATGAGGGTAATTTGGCTTCAGCTGGCACTCAGTCAAAAGCAGGCCTGCCCATGGCTGCCTGGGTAGGCACACCTTCAGATCTTTGTATAAAATATTCCTCTTCCACAGTCATTCTTGAAAACATACTTTTCCCGTATCAGTGTTCATGAATACCAAATAAAAGGTAAAGAAATTGCCCTCGAAGGAAATTCTTAATTTTTATTTAAATGAATACTTAATGAATCTACTTAAGAACTTGCCCCAGGCTATTTCTAGAACTATCTGTGAACAGAAACCTGTAAAATTAAAATATGAAGCATTAAACTTTTTATAGAATGGGATAAACCTTTCTCCCTCTTTCAGAGAAATAAAAGTCCTGTGGCAAAGCACATAGCACATGACTGTTGCTGGTGTGACACACACCTGAACACACTGCCTGCATCATGACTAATATGCAAAATAAAACAGAGTAAACATGAAGTCCTTAGGCTTTTTATCCTGCAGTTCAGTTTATTTGGCCTCTTTGCAATGCGTGTCTTGGTGAAGGTTCTAGCCCATGTCTGAATGAGCGCAACTGTGATGAACAGCAAAAATTCTTACTTTGCTTTAGTGAGTGAGGTGTTCTGTATTGTTTTACAATGCAGAGCTTTAATTTGTAATATTGATAGAAGCCCTTAATGAAATTTGATTCATTAAGCATCTTCATGCCCACAAGAAGATGACAGGTATTATCATTTGATGCAGAGGGAGGCAAAGAAATATCTGGCATGAGAGCTCATCTTTTGACTCAGACACTGACCTTTCCAGGCTTCCCCTCTAGAAGATGAGTACGAGCCTCAGGCAGATTGCTGCAGTGCTTGCTGGAGGAGGAGGAGAGGTTCAAAAGGAGTATTTGCAGAGAGGATCCTGCCAGGCAAGTGGCAGGCTGGAGATAGACAGGTGCCTGGAGCATGTGCAGGTGTGCTCCGGGACGTGAGCGCCAGCACCATTGACACAGCCTGTGCACTGCAGTGCTTTAAACAGAAGAAAAAACGCCAAGTGGAGGAAAATATATTTTAGCTCTCAGGATGATCAGAGAGAGCTATTTCCTTAGAATTATCGATAAATAAGTTCAAAACCAAGATCATCCTCACTCAGCTACACTAAACTGTGTTTCTCGTCCTCTCCGAGCCCTGCAGCTGTACCAGCACCATAGAAACATAAATGTTTCTTCAGCCATACTGGCATGCATGGCACTGTCTTTCTGTGCCATTCTCTGTTTTAAATCTCTGCTCATTTTTTCACCTCTCTCACCATGTCATGCTTTCATTAACATGAGATTATTTTTGCTCTTTTTTTCCCTTCAGTCTTCATACCAGATTTCATTTTCACTGCTTTACTGACCTTTTCCCTTCACCTAAATGGCTTTGTTATTGAATGTATGATACCACAACAGACCAAACACCTCTGTTTATAAGAGGTGTCCCTCAGGGCTTTCCAATCTTGCTTTTATATCCTGCAATGAAATTCTGTTATCTTCGAGACCATTCCTAGCCCCTTGAAACTGGTGGAAAACTTATTACTGATTCCAGAGGGACATGACTGATCACTAAAATCAATGAGACTCTAGGATCAAACGTGTTAGAACTCCAGCTGACTTCAACAGCAATCCTCCTTGTGCATCTGAGGATGCAATCCAAACCACAAGTCAGTAAACAATTAATTGACCTATTTTTTAAGAAGATATGTCAGAGTTAATGGGCAATGTACTTAGGCAGCTTGAGGCAGAATTGAGGTCTCATATTTTTAATGCTTTGTATATTTTATAGGTACTGAACTCTGAAGAAAAATGTTGACCATCATCATAGTACATTCCTGTCAAAAACACAAGTCAGATAATTTCACTGCACCAACCTCAGTTAAAGCACATGTCAGAAAAGCAAAAAGAGTTAATGATCCTCACATTTAAAATACAGCTCTGTATTTACAGTCTGGATTTCACTTAAACCCCTTACTATAGGCTCTCTAAATTTCTCTTTTCAACTGTAGAAACCTCTGCTGGCTTCTCTCAGCATAAGTACTTAGAGAGCGTGACCAGATTTTGAAAGCCATAAATTCTATGAATTTTGTAATAGTCTGTGAGATGCCTCAATATTCCTTTCATTTGCCTTTTTTTTTTTTCTTTTTCTTTTTTTTTTTTTTTTTTTTTTTTTTTAAGTAGAGCCTTCTTTCTGCAACCAGTCTCCAAAGGTCACCTTACAATGTTTTGCTATTTCCCGTATTAAGCAGCAATGCTTTTCAGCTGACATTCCAACTTCAAGTCATGCATATGAGCATGATGTGAGCTTGCTTCAGACCACAGTGAGAGGGCTGCAAACAAGACTGCTGTATAATTGCTGAGAAAAATAACATCCATTGTCAAAAGGGGCACTTCATCAAACAAAATTTAGCTGCATGAATACAAGTGTCTCCAAATATTTGGTTCATGCTAAAAATATAGCACATTTATTAAAAATATATATTTATAAACATTAGTATGAACAGACACAGATGTTAAGCAAATGAGAAAGGAAAAATAACCATGTAATATATTTCTCCCAACATTTTATCAGGTTTAGGCAGACCTTGCTCAATGGAATTGTTTTTTCATGATTGCACCATATGTTCATTCTAAATAAAAAGCTTGTCAGATTCAATGTAAGTAAAAGCAAAAACCAAGAGAAAAAAATCATTTGACCTAACAGACACGTGATCTGTGTTATGAAGCTATCTTTGAGTTCAATCTTTGCGGGTATACAGCATACATTTCTAATTATATATAGTGTACAGTTTCTTTCTTTTCTTTTTTTTCTTTCAATTTTTTCTCTTTTTTTCCTTTTTTTTTTTTTTTTTTTAACTGTGTTAAAACAACATATCCCTGGTGGATTTCTTCAAAGCTACAACTTACGTAACTGCAGTCATTCTCCCCCAAACTGAAAACCAAACCGAAAGGGAGAGGGCAGGACAGAAGAGTTAAGCTTATTACTGTGTGAAAAAGTCTTGTTAAATTAATTGTGCTTCAGTCTTCGCTGCCTGCAGGCAGTGCTTTTATGATGTGTTAATATAATACAGAGTCAATTCTGATTAAAGAACTTGTCAATAGTCAGCAATGTTTGTTGTCACTCTTAATGGCCATTTTATCTGGTCTATTTGCATGCCTTCTAGTTTACAACGTTGTGTAAATATACACAAAAATGATCACAATGAGGTTCAGAATTGTCCCAATAATTCCAAGCATTGCCAAGATGGTTTCTTCTTTGCTTTCCTTTTCTTGACTGCCCTTATCTTCTTCATTTCCACTAGTGATTACCATCTTGGTGGCCAGTTTCTTTATCGTCCCCTTCAGGATAACCTAGATTTAGGAACAAAAACATCAAAATGGGTTGTTAGTTTGAGTTTCCAAACTCATATGAATAGTGGAGCCAGTTGCCAGATATCTGCCCTATAACACATGGGGTTCATATCTTTACTAGCTATTTAGTAAATGCTTAATTAAAACAATAGTCCAGCTAGCCTGTAGTGTCCTTATGACCCTCCATAACACCCTCTGCTTAAGTGCCAGCAATCATTGTTAACACACATAACTCATCTGCAATGTCGTTATAAAACTGGTTAGAAATGTACTGACAAGGTGTGACTCCACTGGCATCAGTGGGGACTTTGCCTGCACTGGGACTGCAGGAGACCATCTTGTCACATTGTGGAGACCCCAGATTTACACTTCAGTACCAAGAAGCAAGTGGGTGAGGGAAATAAAACTGGAGAGACCTTGTTTCTTTTTAATAGGAAATCACCAAAGACAAAGGCATTCTGTCTTCTGACAAGAAGGCAGCAGTGACTTCCTAATAAATAATTCAAAATAAAAGCAAAACCAAAATAACATCCATCTTGGCTTTTATTTTCCTCATTCTTAATGTACGATGAAAAGTTACTTGCAGTGCAGTGAGCTGAAATGTATCGATCTGCCTGCAGGGAGAAAACAGCCATTTCCCAAGCAGCAGCCCCAGCCTCTGAACTGCTTGAAAAAGAAGATTCCTCAAATGTGGGATAAGCCCTGACTCCCAGTACAGCTGAAGCCACAAACAGAGAAGCTCCATTGGTCTTCCAACCATGGGTAAACATCTGGTTGTTTGGATAAATTCTATGTATCTCTGTTTATCTACTGCAAATTTTAATCACATGGGCAAACCAGAGTGTCCCAGAAAACCGCAAAAGGTTGGCTGGTTTCCCAATGCCTACTGATCTGCCAACATCTGGGTTCAGGCAATGCCCTGCTGTTGTGTCCCAAGCTGTAAACCATATCTCATCATGTTTCTGCTGTAGAAAGCAGTGGTAGGATGTAGGAAAAAAATGCTCTCGCAGATCTCCTGCCTATAAGGAGGGATTTGGTTTGATCCTTTAGTGAACCCTCATTCCTCCCTCCACTAACTCACAGAGCAAAACCACTAGATCCCATGCAGGGTATATATTGAGATGGCTCCCTGAGAACAGGCCACCACCTCTGTGGGCACTTGTCCCTTCCAGCTCGTATCACCAGAGGGGAGCCCTGACCTGCAGCTCCTCCGAGCTACAGTGCTGTGCAGTCATGGAGCAGCAACCCGAGTACTGAAAGGATGGAAAGGACTGGGAGAGGTGAGGAAAAACAGAGAATCCAGACAAAACAACCTGTGTTTATGTCATATCTGCAAGTTGTTCATATATTGGACAGCGAATAACTGCTGGCAGCTTTCTAGGAAGTGGTGGAATCACAGCATGTACAAGTGGTTCATGTTAAGGCAGAACTGGGACTCTGCAGAGGTGCCACTGGCCTTTGTACTTACATTTGCATTAGCATTTATGTGTTTTATCTTATTGTAATCAAGGAATTCAGAGGAAAAAAAGAACAAGGGAGTCAGTAGCCGTAGGGAACCCACAGCAGATACCAGTCAGTGAGAGCATGGGGCACCAGGCAGAGGGATACTGCATCAAACACCAGAGCATGTTCATTGAACAGGTCTTGGGATAACCTGCCCCAGGAGAGCAAAGTTTTGGAGGCACCAGGTGCCTCACAGGGATACTGGTTCCTGTTGCCCCTCTTCAGGTTTCCTTCCAACCCTTGGAAACTCCCTGGAACACAGTTCCTTCAGCTACAGCCACCTGCAACTCCTCCTGCAGAACCTACCTCTTCTAGCAGCAGCAGGATTTTGTCATATTTGCCCCCAGCTAGTGTCCAGAGGAGGGCTTGGCTGCACCTGGCAGCCTCCCTATCTCATTAATTGCCACTGTGCAGTCAGTGATATCTTAACAAGCAACTTGTCTCTGGGGAGTCACAGGAGAATTCCTACCAAAGCCATTTACAATAACGTCACAACCCAAGCACATCCACTCCATGCAGCATCGGACCACAAACCCACATCCCAAGATATGACACGCAGCCATTACTTCACCCACAGAGCCATGAGTCATTTGGATATTGTGTTCTTTTCCCCTTCAGTAAATGGAGGTTTTCCCTCTGGCCAACTGTTTGCATTTCACTGTTTATTTGAGAAATCAACTGGGATTACAAATACAGTCTGATAAAAACCCCAGGCCTGGAATGCAAAGATTTGAGGGGAGAGTAAAGTCCTTTCTAGCTGGTTCCCACAAGACTTGAACATTCTTGATTCAGCACTCCAGTTCCTGCAGAAATATGGTCATACCCAAGCGCGTCTGGCTTGAAAAAAGCCAAAGAAGGTACAATATATCTCTTTGCATCCCATGGTTTGGGCATTTTTCCCATTTCCCATTCAAATCAACACAAATTCACAGGAGTGGTGCAGAGCCCCAGCTGGGGTGGCTTTGCACATGCACTGCAGCCACCGGCACTCTCAACTTTGGTATTGTGACCCTGCACCACATGCACTGGGCAATCCTATTTCTAGGATTACTGTGAGCAGAGGCAGCGTGGGGGTTCAGACAGCATCTGAACCCCTGTTATTAACGTCCCCAGTCTTTTCTTAAGAAACACAAACTGCAGCATGAAGTTTCCTGCAGAATACTAGATCCTAAAATTAACATAAATCTAAAATGTGCCTAAATAATTTGCAAAGAAAACATATCAAAGGCTATTAGATATAAAGACAAAGCCTCTGGCTTAGGAAATCCTTGAGTTGTGAATTTTTTGGAAGCTAAAAAACTATTCTGGGGAAGTACCACCACATCCTTGCCTTGTTGTTAAAGTCTTTCTCAGGCACCCATTACTGGCTAATGGGAAAAGTGAGGGTTCTTGGGCTGCATGATCTCTGGTCTGAGGTTGTGCAATCACTTTTTTCCTCCTTGCAGGTTGTATTTATTAGCAAGGAAATACTGTGTGGTTTCAAATCTAAACACTGCCAACATTAATTGAACTGCCAGATCATTTCCATCCCACTAAGGGACACTTAATTCCCTACTTAAATAGGGAGAAGGTCCTCAGTGTGATGCCGTGAGATGTGCACAGAGAAACTGGTGGCTGGAACATGATGAACATGAAGGCTCAGCAAAGAGGCATCAGTAGTTGAGAATTTGTATCTGGGCTGATGCACAATGTGATGTGTTGGAGGTCATCTCCATGTGCTGTATTTGGCTCAGGCTATGATGCAGCCCGGGATAGCATGAACTGCAACCTTCTTGGATGAAACTACACCCAAAGATGTGCTCCAGGAGATCTTTGTGCTCTGTGAAAACTTCATTCCATGACAGTAGGTTTCCAGACAGAAGCTGGTGTGAACTAAAACCCCCAAAACGTGTAGTGTGGGCATTGGCACCACTGGTTTCCCTGGAGAGATCAGTCCAGAGGGTCTACACTGTTCACTATTTTATACATCGCCTAAACTACAAGAGGGACCACAAAATGGCTTAGTATTAAGAGGTGTTTAACATTCAAACAGAACATGACTGGGACCAAATACAATTACAGTAGTACTCTGCCAAATATAGCACGGTTGAAATCAGGGTAAGCTTTGACTTTGAACTGTGAGGAGACCAGAATCAAAATTACTTCTCCAAATGTAAGACTGACCTTGGGAGAAGAGGAGCACCCTCCTAATGGCTGACTCAAGCCTTTAACCTTCACAGATCTTATGCTCAGAGCGGTATTTTGACTGGCTGGGATTTGTGGGTGTTTTTTGCTATTGGGGAAATACTTGCTGTCAGTTTTAGTATAATTACCCCAATTAAGAAGATAGAAAAGCTATCTGGCTTTCTGGGTACCTTTTCTCAGCCTTTATTATTCTTTTCCGGAAATTGATTTCATTTCTTTGACATTATTTAATATTTTTATGATAGTTATGACACATTTTTCCTTTTATATTTTCTGGTGGTACTTGTGCTTGTCAGAAACATTCCTTTTCGTTACCCAGAACTGCTGCTAGAACTGCTGAGACAGGAGGTCTAGAAAGCACTAGATTTACCTTTTTTAAAAAAATAACTATACTTCTTATTTAATTAATACCTCATTAGGAAAGCGCTTTCTTACCACCTCAAAATTAGTCTTTCCTTTCAAAAAGCTATCCATTAAAAGATGGATATTCCATCTTTACAGGTCAATAAGGACAGTTCAGTGGTTAGGACACTCCTTGCACTATTCATGTCCTTGCACTACTGCTGACTTCTTATATATCTACAGAAAATCCACTTAGTCTCTCTCTCCCTCACCTATGAGATTCTTTGAAGAATAGACTATTCAGCCTATGGTAGAAAATGATCCATAACAAAAGCGAGGCCCCAGAAATACTTCTAAAAGAGGGAGATGCTAACATGAGAAGTTTCAAACCTAACTGTGCTATAAAACACACCTGCTACCCCAAATCTGTGGGCCCTGCTGCACATCACTGCCATTGCAAACAGTCCAGTGAACTAGCAAAAGCATTTCTAGCAAAAGATCCTTTTTGTGTCTCTTCCCTCTCAGTGTGACTGATCTAAAGCTGATGGCTTGATGGCAGGGCTTTGGAAAAGGCAGCAGCGAGTGCACGTTTGTGAATTTACTGCAGTATGTTTGTCACATCGAAGATACAAAGCACATCCCTCACAAAGTACCTGCCCTGACATATCTGACAGCTTTTGAATATGCTGGCACCTTGACTTGATCTTGAAAAAGTTTTGTAATCTTAAATCATTTCTCTTCTAAGTCATTATTTATAAGCTCCCTGAAGAGGCTGTGAGTGGAGGGCTCAGCCAGCAGAATCTGAGCTCCTGGGAAGTCAGAAGAGGGGAGGATGGTCCAGACTCTGCTGGGGGCCCTCAGCGCTGCTCCTGATCAGCCCCATGCTGTCATATATTATCTGGCACCTTGAAAAACAAGAATGGAAACTTCTGAAAATCCCACAGGGTCAGATGCTCAGCAGCCTCCCTCTCCCAGGTTCAGCTCAGCCACCTCCATTTACATCGGCTGAGGATCTGGCTCCTTGTTTTCAATCTACCTTGAATATCAGTGAGCACAAATTTTGTATTCTTAATCCATAATCACAGACAATCACCAGCCAAATTGTTTTGATATTTAAACTTGTTTACAGTCCCCAGGCTATTAGTTGTGATGACACATTAAGAGATAAGAGAGCTTTAATTTTCTGAGGATAGTTCCACCCTCTGGGGATAAGAAATACGCAGTGAAAACTTGTTTTGATTAGCAAACTGAAGAGGGCACAGAAATCAGACAAAGTGGAGTGTGAGTTTAGGTGCTGCTGGAGTTGACACCTACCCTTATCTCACAAAGTGCTCGAATTACCAAACAGGGAGGAGAGGCTCCTCGAGGATTTAACCCCACTTGAACATCATGACCAAGTGCAGGTTTTTTCCTTTCCTCCTAACAAGTATCCTCATTTTCTTCCAAGGGCAAACTTGGGAATTTGGGTGCTTGGGTCCTGAACAGTCCCCAAGCAAGATGCTGAGTTAAGTGCTGCTGCTCGTGATGTGCAGGAGGAAGGTGCACTTGGCACACACATTTGTGCTCATTTGCAGTTCTTTTTCTAGGGATTAGATTGGCATATTCTCACTTCTATGATGATTTTGTATCCACTTCTGATCCTTGTGCTTTTTGACTGGACAAGTCCTCTCCTAAACTCTAGTAACGCAGGATGTTGTCAGCTATCAGTCAAGATCCTGCTCAGGGAAGTACTGGCGGGTGCAGGGACACACATTTGCATTTATTTTTAGAGTTGGATTTCAGGGAACTGAAAGGCACCATCTAAATGCAGGATAAGGCCAAGAGAATCTCTGGGGCCATAAGAAGCTTGACTAAAAGCTCATTCAGACACAGCAGCATGCACAGGCAGTGCACAGTATGTGTGAATAGCAGATGAATTGAAATGGAATTAGCATAAACTGTAGAAATTAGTATACCCATGAAAACCAAAGAGCTGCTATAAGAGAAGAGAGAGGGGAAACAAGGAAGGGTGCCCAGGGAGAGGTCGTTCATTAGAGGAAAAAAGATCAGAAAGAGCAGGAATGAGAACCAGGTTCAATAACACACCCCAGCAGTGAGCAGAGGCCAGTGCCTGAAGCGAAGAGATGTCTCAGTGGAGAGAGGACACAAGCACTTCTGTAGTCCTCAAGCAGGAAAATAAACCCACATCAGCCTGCTGCTATGCTGCAGGTTTTAGTCAGTGGGAAATTCTTGCTATTTATAGCTCTACAGTCAGGATATTTCCAAAGGTCTCAGCAGTGTGAGAACTCCGCTAGAATAAAGGGAAGCACTCAGCAGCAAAGAGGTTACTCTGAGAGGGCAGAATTCAAATAAGTAATGTATTATAGGGTTCATCCTGCTCTCCACCTTGGGTTTGATCCAATTTGTTCTGGCAGCTCTTTTTGTCCCCCCAGGCAGCTCAGAACTCAGTGGAGGCAAAGGACTTGCAGCCAGTTTTACAGCTTCACCTTCCTTCTCCTCATTTATGTCCCTGGGACCACTCTCAGTCCTGAAATGCTCGGGATACCTAAGCTCTATTGTAAAGAAACCAGATAGTTTCAATATAAATATCCTTATCGTAGAAACAGAGCTCTGATCTGTAGCAGAATAATGATCCTCAAGCACCAGGCAGTTATTACAGACTCTTCCTGCCTCTGTGCAGGCAGTGCTATCCCCAAACTCACTGACAGCCTTTGGTTCCTCCACCTACGCCAAAGGCTTCCCATATCAGCATTCATAAGGCTTCCCAAGTCCTAGTTTGTGAAAGAAACAAACCTGACTGAAGCGAGAATAAGTCACCTTTTAACCCACAGTCCTTTCCCGTTTCATATGACATACACTGTGAAGAAAGAATTGTTATTGATCAAAATCAAGTCTACTTGAAACACAACTCAAAGCATTTATGATTAAAAGCCAAAATTCAATGAATAAAGAGATTATTACTTTTCTGGTTGGAGCTAAACAGTGGATAAATTTTAATATATTTCTGTTCGGTTTAGATTGGCCTATTTTGTGTTCACAACCTATACACATACACAGGACTGTGCTTGGTTGCTTGGTGCTAGTGCTCAGAAGCAGCAGTGTTTGGCTCTCAGTGCTACTGTAGCACACACTTGCCATTTTCCTCCTTTTAAATACTCATTATTTATTTTCAGACCTTTAGACTTCCACAGTAAACGTTGTGCAAGTTTAACTAGAAAAAAGTCAGATGGGCCAAATTCTGCTTCTATTTATTGTTCATATAGAGGAAAATTAAATCCTGGCTTGCTGGAAGTTAATGACAATGTTCTCTCACATTCACTGAAATCAGAGTTCATGGGCTGCCTCTCACGTAGGTGGCAGTAAGAAAGTCTTTAAGCTGAATAGATACAAAACTTGGTTGAGGAAATGAAAAGCAGGGAACAACTTCATCCCAGGACTAGTCAGGAGTTGGAGAATGAATAAAGCTATTTTTAGTAGCAGCTTATTCTTTGACTTTGGTACTCGATATTGTTGTATTTTTATTTTGGGATTTTGCAATCCAGGCTCTTCTATGAACCTGTCATCACAGTATCCTCTAGCAAAGAGGTCAAAAAGAGAATTAAAGGACTTCTGAAAATGTATCCACTTGTTATTTGAACCTGTTTCTTCATTCCTCATTATGCAGTTTGGTAAACAGTGAATAATTGGTTTTATTATTCAGGCCACCTAGAATGCTGTAAGTCTCTTACCATACCCCTGTAGCCATCTTTTTTTCAAGACTCTAAAATTCCCATCTATCTAGTTGTTTCCTCATACAGAAGCTATTCCACGTTTTTGGTTATATTCTTGCCATTCTCTCTGACTTTTCGAGTTATTTGAAGGGTTTTTGAAGCAACAAATGGCAAAACCTTTCTGGGCTTCTGAAATTAATGTAGAGCCTGTGTGCTGAAGATGTATTGTCCTTATTCCAAAGATTTTGTCATTTATACATATCAAGGTTGGCAGAAAGGACACTTTTCATTCAAAGATTATTAAAAAAAAAAAAAAGAAAGAAAAGAAAAAAGGCTAACATGTCTCCCTCCCACGCATGTGAAATTATGATAGAATAAAGATTTGAAGAAGAATTCTCTTATTCTTTTGCCCATCTTTCCTGAGGTTAACAAAGCAGAACAATAAAAAAACTATATTAAGCACACCTCTATGCTGACAAATTCACATTTTTAAAACAAACAAAACAAAAGAGAAAACCAACCAACCAACCAACAACAAAAAAACAAAAACAAAACCAACAACAACAACAACAAAGAAGCTGTAGATACCTTAAAATTTGCAATTTTTTTCTCCCAAAGAAAAGTTGTAACTGCTGAAAAAGCTATGTGAAAGAATGAGATGCTAAAATATCTCCATTATTTCACCTATTTTTCTACTTCAAGGGCATCTCCAGGGTTCTCTTTTAGGGGCAAAAAGCCTTGTACAAGGAGAAAATGCAATATCCAAGTCTCAGAGAAAGACAGGTCTCCGTTATCTGCCAGAAGGCACATAACCTCTGTCACAAGCAATTTGAAGATCTGCCCTCAGCCCTGCATATTGGAATGGAAACTGAGCTGCTGCAAAGACATTTAAGAAATATTATGATAAGGAAAAGTGACACAAATTTATATTAATTTGTTGCTATATAAGTTCAGCCAAGATAATGTGGCCTGTAATGGATCAAACTACCTTTACCTCAGATGTGACCCCTCCCTACAAAACAAATGTGCACCAGAAGAGCATTCAGAAGCCTGAGGGATGTAACAGTAGGGCTTCTCCAGGAAAGAGCTGTTAGTGTGTGGGGAAAACAACAATTTATCAAGTCTAAAATCTCCACTTTGACTTCCATCTATATCTTTATTCCAAAATTAATTGTTAATTATGGCTACTTGAAGGGATGCTGCAGATAATTCTAGCCAACTGATGCTTTCTGATTTAGGAAACTGTGTTCAGGCTATTTTTTATAACTTTTTAAAATTTTAAATGTTCGGTCTGAAATTATACATGCCAGACCTTTGTCTCAGCAAAAATATTTTCTAGGAAAAACTCACCCAGTTTTGCTGTTCATAAGAATGATGCTTGGAAACCAAATGTTTTATCCATATAAAACCTGACAACCATTTCTCTGAAATACTCAAGTATCTTTATGTTAAATCAAGGACTGCATTCTCAATTTTATTGTGGCTGAGATGGCTTGATGTAAGTGCTGAAGGTGGGTTTGTGTGTTTGAAAATACATTTCTTTTTAAGTGATTAGTTTTCTAAAAGACATTACCTCTCTTGTAATTTACCTCTCTTGTAATTTCTTTTCCTACTTAATTACTCTCTTAGCTCAATGCACCTTTGCAGCACTCCAGTAGGTTGAAATGACAGTGTGAAAATCTGAACAGCAAAAGGATTTGATTTTGATTTAAAAAATAAATTCTTTGGGGTTTTTGTAGATAATTTACAAAGACTGTCCAAAAATACCACAGTTAAAGGTGATCCAGAAAGAATTCAGCCTCATTTTGTTCATGTGTAATTAGGTAGGCTTTAGCAAAGCACTGATTTTCTGCTTCAGTCAGAACACTGTGCATTTGCCATAGAAGAGGAGGAAAAAAAAAAGAAGCTTTTGCTCATAGGATGGTTCAATTATTTTTTTTCCCAGAATTTAAATGTGTCAGGAGAATCCGAGAAGAGTAGCAGCATTTTTTTTGTCTGCAGGTGTGAGACAATGCTCTGAGGAACAGGACAAGTTGTTCACACCATGTTTTTCAAACCTATTCCCCTGTTCTGTGTTTCTGGGAGCCTGCCTTGGGCCTGGAGAATGGAATATCTGAAAGTGGCAACTACTGACCAGTAGTGTAGGGGAAGCTAATGGGAGTTGACGTATGGGCTGCCAGGTCCTTTATAAAATTTGATCAGGCCCCCACAGTTATGAGTACTTGTAATCTTGCTCTCTTTTGCTTTAGGTTAGCAGCTGCATTAGGGAGTAATGATACTCAGAACTGCTATTAAGATGTTGTAAATGGAAATCAGTCAGTGTTTGCACGTGGCAAGGAACTGCACGGTGGAACACCCTGGAATGCCCCAGCAGGAAATAATTTTGTCTTTACAGCGGCGTCTGAACTATGCATGGAAAATAAAATCAAATATTGAACTCACAAACTGTATCATCTATTATGCACACCAAGTGAGACTCAGATCCTGGGCAAAAATAGTCTGTGACTGATGCACCTGTACAAGGTGGCAAATTAATGGAGTAGAGACAATTTTGCTTACAGCATTTCTTAGCTTCAAGTGCTGAGCTGTGCAACCTTGATAATGTTCTTTTCACATACTGTTTTGTGTGTAATTATTACCTGTATCAGCCCAAATTTAAAAATAGATCACTTTTCTAGTGAATGCCTCTTTTAGGACACAGTTGCAGCTGACTCTTAAAGGTTCCAATAACCTGCAACTCATGCTGAAGGCTACTGGCACTGTCACAACAACACCATCCAAACTCTGAAAATTTCAAAGCCTCTTTCAAAGTCCTGGGAGGAGCACTCCAAAACGGAGGCAGCCAAAAATCCCTCGCCACTTTTAAAACATTGGACATAATAAGATAAAATAACAGATGATTTGAGGGAGAAGCTAGTTTCTAAAACAAAGTTATCAAAGTAGGGTAACACTCCAGGCAACCAACTCCCACACCTTTTATCATCATCATTAGTCATTTATATTGCAGCAGCATGCGGCAACCCCTGCTGACGTCTGGGCTAGAAACCAGACACAGATAGCGAGAGTGATACCTAGCCCAGGCAGCTTACAAAATTACAACAGTAAAAAGCATGAGAAAGGGAGGGAGGAAGAACAGAAGGTTGAAGTGGGTTGCTGAAGGTCAATTTGCACAAACCTGGCACAGCTGGGAGAGCCAGGGCCTTGATCCATGGGAGCAGCTGCCCCTCTGGCTCCTTCTCTGAGCAAACATAGCATGAGAGAGAGATGGCAGCTCAACTTTTGCAGGTCCCCTGCTCCTGGGGAAATAAGCTGGTTGTGCCAGAAGTAACACATTTGGGAAAACACAAGAGTGGGATGACACGTGTCCTCTCCAGGGCTTGGGGTGGCACAGCAGAGAAGTGGGATTGGGAGAGAAAAGGTCACAAACTCAGCAAATGCTCTGGCAGGGCCACTGGAATGGGCAGTGAAAAAAGGAGAATGGGAAGAGCTGGCTTTCCTAAACACTGTGCACTGGCACATTGCTATAGCAAGTGTTTGCTGTTGGGAATTGCAGGCATCACAGAGTCACAGAATGGCTGAGGTTTGAAGTGACCTCTGCAGGTCACCTGATCCAACATCCTACTCAATTCAGGGTCACCTACAGCCACTTGCTCAGGACCATGTCCAGACAGTTTTTCAACATCTCAGAGGATGGAGACTTCATGGCCTCTGTGTGCAACATGTTCCCCTGCTTGGTCACCCTCACAGTTACATGCTTTCTAGGGTGCAGAGGTTTCCATTGTTTGGCAAACGATGTCAACTGGCATATGGAGCAAAGCCACTTGGATTTTTTTTTTTTGCCTATGGCTTATTCTCTTTAAAAAGATGCAACTGATGTGGCTATAGATCTGGAGAGATTATTTGTATATGTCTCCCAACTCTGTACAGTATGCCTAACAACCCATGTTCTTCCTCTGTCTGTAGTGGGTACTGTAGTATGTAAGGAACATATTTTGATAGTTAATGTAATACAACATACACATCATGTTGCCTCAAGGTCATGGTAAATTGTATCTGTTTATATGATGCATCTTGACATACTTTAATGTGGTGCCAGCAATTTAAAAGAGTGACCATATAAAATGTGACTAAGACCAAGAACATAGCCACAGATTTCAGTGATTTTTTGTATTAGGAGTCTTCACTAGCATTTTGGTAACTCTTCATAAGGATTTAGGGAAAAGAATGTACATATTGCTACATTCTTCTTCAATGGACAGCAAGTCAAATTCCATTCACAAAACCTTGAGTAGAATTACTGCTAAAACGAAAGCTAATCTGGATTTATGACCCCAGAAAAGAGAGCCAAATTTCATCCTGGTTTTTTTTTTTTTAAGCATATAATGTATTCATTAAAAATATTGCTTGCAATAAAAAGGCTGCTAACAATAAATAAAATATTCAGAGTATCTGAATTATGCAAAATTGGTCACTGGAGATGCTTGTGTGTAAGTCCCAGAATCCTTATAATACACAGGAAGAGCACTGAGTCCCACTGAACTGGTGTCTGGTGTGATAATTAAATAAATAGCAACTTGCCTAGAAGTAGTAGATTGGATAATGTTTCTTTCAACTTTATTTTCAAAGCAAAGTGTTTGTCTGTTATGAATTGTAGCAAGATATTCTGCATGTTCAGACAGACCTGGGTTTAATTCTAGTAGATGTCATACCATCCCTATAGGACTAATGCTTTATCCATTAAAATACTTTACTCACATTTGTAAAGTATCCATTTGGCTCCGCTTCTATTTTTAAAGTCAGATGATCCTCTAGGGAGAAGTTTATCCATTTCTTTCCCTTTCATGCTCTAAGCCAGCATCAAGGAGTGGTGGAATAAGGTGACTGGGAGAAATTAACACACCAGTAATAAAAAACCTTATGATCGTGGACCATGTAAAACCCATGGAAGATGGAAGCCCTGCTCTTCAGGATCTGATGAGGGAAAAGACTTTCCTCACAAAGCAAAGTTGGGAAATGAGCACTAATCTTAGCAGAGACATTCAGATGTTTTCAGTTCATGACTTTTAAGGAAACTCTAATAAATAGAAAAAAAGAAATCACAGATTTAAAAAAAAAAAGCAAAAGACACTAAGACACTTGGGCTAAACTTCTCCAAAGGCTATTTAAGGGCTAATTTAAAAGGCTGAACTAAATATTAATTCAGGATAACCTGAAAATGGTGATCATACTCTAAGAGAATATCTTGATTTCTTCACTATATAAGAAAGAAATGGAAGGCTGTTGGAGGGACAAAACTCAGTGCTGCTTCAATTCTGACTGAGAAATGATACCTTCTTGTGAATACTCACAGACACCAGTAAACATAATTAACCTATTCAAAGATACCAGAGCATTATTAGATATTATGATTTCAAAAACTATCTGTAATGTAAATTAAACAGGCAGTTGTACTGATTAATGTAAAGAGGTAAAAGGAAAAAGACTACCTGACTGAAAAATTGAATGCAGTTCTTTAAAATACAGTGTCTCTCTACTACCCATCCAGAAAACCTGAGTCAGAGCAAGATGACAAACTTTATCTAAATTCATGAAGCTGCCCACCGAAGCTCCAGAGAACCAAAATCTTTTTCTCTGTTTCCAGATCAGCACCCTGTTCTTCGGACCACGTTGTCTCTCTGCACCACCTGGTTTAAATTGATGCAGCTTAGCTTCAGTTTATACTGGTTGAATTCTTGCAGCATAAGCTTTTTAAGAAGTCACTTTGCAGCACCAACAATTTAATTCAGCTTAACAGAAACATAGAAATAGAAACAGTAAAATGTTTTTTGACCTTTGCTGTTGGCTGCAATCAAACCCATGCAATAAAAAGAGCAGAGAGGAAATGCTGGACATATGCTCAAGATGAAAAAAAATGTTTGGAGCATGTAACACAGTACACTGAAGAAAACATTCAGGAACAATTCATCGTGCTGATAATATTATTCCCATAAGGCTGAAAGGGTCAGTGTCATCTTAGATTATGCACTGTACAAGTGCCAGACATAGAAGACCCACCCACAGGCCCTACACTATCAGGCAGAAGGTCACTAAACACTAGCAGTTGATCTGTGGCTCTAGAGACTCCAAAGAGGGCCACAAAAAAACCCATCAAATGAAATGTGCAGGTTTCTTTTTGCTATTATACAGATTATTTTGCTAAAGAAGATGACTAAGCATTAATAATGGCACTGTCCTATCAATACATGTTAATCAATGCCAATGATAAATGAAAATTAATTATTGCAACTCAGAAAAACATTCTTACACTAAATTCCTCTCTATTTCCTTCAGGTACAAAAACAGCCTTCCAAAGATTTCTCTTTGTTCAAAGTCGTTTTTCTCCAAAGGCTTCCCAGCTGGTTAATTGCTTTCACACAAGCCTGTCTAACAAGAACTCAAGCTAAGTCCTACTTTTCTTATCCTATCAGTCCTTAGCTCTTCCCAAATATCACTGACACAGGTAGCATATTTGACCCATGTTCTCCTCATAGGACTGGGATTTTGTGTCACCCTCAAAACAACTCGTTTATGCTGACACTGAAAACCATGTTGTGCATGCCACAAGTCCAACAGGGGACAGCCTTTTGTCACTCAGATGCTTTTTCTGTTGAGTTTGGAATGGGCATTACCTCAGTGAGACCACAAACCTGGGTCTGCATCTCCAGAAGCCTTTCAAGCTGCTGTCTGAGATTTGAACCATACTTCTCAATTCTTTAGAACTCCAGATGCCAAGCACACTCCAGTAATTCACATAGAAACTCTGCACAGTGACTGGTGACTGAAATGCAGCCAGCTCTGGAGTGAAGCACAGGCAGTTACAAACCAAAGAGCCATGCCAAATGGTCAGGAGGAGAGGAAGGGATGAAGATTGTTCTCTGAAGAGAAAGAGTGTGGCAAATTTAGATTGGGAAATATCTTATTACATGAATCAAAAGACATAAGCTCTCTTTGCAAAAAACTGGGGAGCCTAAAAGCTAATAACTCTACATTAGTACAGTAATTATGTTAGCTTTCCTGTATTCTAAAAACCCAAGACAAAAGTTTAATGCTTCTGGCTTTGCTTTTTAAATAGAAAGTGAGAGTTACACTAGACAAACTCCAATTAAAAATCTCAGCAGGCCTGGCAGCTGTGTTGAAAAAGAAAGCTTTTCCACAGTACCTAGCTTGTGGATTGATTTTAATA
This sequence comes from Myiozetetes cayanensis, assembly GCF_022539395.1. NCBI lineage: Eukaryota > Metazoa > Chordata > Aves > Passeriformes > Tyrannidae > Myiozetetes > Myiozetetes cayanensis. The sequence goes on from NW_026087853.1 coordinate 12,579,485, forward strand.
ATGGACATTTTCTTCCCACAGATCCAATATTTATATTCCTTTTGTTATTTTGAAAACTCTCTGGGGACACATAAATCTGACTGTATCATAATTACACTTACCTTTGTTTCATACCTGTAATCAGATTAGGATTTATGGCAGAAACTGTAGGAAAACTGGACAATCTAATCTGGATGGATAAGAGAGACTCCAGGTATTTTTCAAAAAGGATAATCTATTTTATGGAGAATAAATTAACTTTGTCAATTTTTCAGGACGCTAATGTTTGGTCAGGAGCATTTTTTTGCTTATTTCTGAAAGAGAACATTCAGAGGATTCCTGAGTCTTTCTTCTCAAGTTCATGTCTCTCTCTCTTCTAGTTGCTCCCAAATCCTTCTTCCTTTCCTCAATCCTTGCTTCCCTGGAGCTTGCAGCACTGCTGAAGCTCATTGTGCTTAGCAGGGCTGGAAAGGAAGACTGATATAGGCTGGTTGAGTCCTTCCAAGAGAAAACTTAGGGTTATACAGCTCATAGCTACATTCAAACCCCCACAAAAATCCAAGAATCAGGCTTTTTATGGAAACCTAGTGGCAGTGTTTTACTTTGAATACTGCTTCTTCTTGGACTACAAATGTCAAAAGCGTATCCGTAGTGATGCGCTGCTGCAGGCTGGCTTTGGGAAACCCTTCAAAAAAATCTGTCAGTGAGGCTGGGTAACTTCCCTCCCCTGATGAAGTCATCCATTCTGGTCACAGCTACACTCTGCACTCTCCCTGGGGCTAAAGTAAACATTACTGAGGAGAAAATGTGCATGACTTACAAATACACAGCACTTCACCACATGCAAGTACTTGCAAATATTTAAGAACGGAATAGCTTTCTCACAGGTACCTCATGTATACCATGCTCAACCAGCATGATGACTGTGCTACCCTCAGTACACTGCACAGCCGGTTAAGAACAAACTATTCTATACTGCACTTGCAATCATAATTTTGCTGGATGCTGTTGCCTATCTCGGGAAGGATGGTTAAGTGGCCAAAGCACCATGTGGGGACCGGAGAGGTAGGGCCAATGGGGTCCCAGGGGCACTTTCACGAGCACAGGGACACCCTCTGCAGTTGGTCAGCATGAATAACTCCGGCTCTGAGAAACTGCATCTCTGTCCTCCTTGCACATTAGCACTCTCTCCCCAGTTATGTGCTGCTGGGACTATGTTGAGCAGAGCTGCTAAACATTTTATTAAAGCGCATGATTTCCATCTTGTCAAAGCCCTGTATGAGCTGCCTCTCCCTCAGTGTTGCCAGGTGGTAATTGCCAACAGGAAAACAGGGATTTGCAAAAATGACTGCGCTTTATAGATGGCACATTGCCCTCTCTCAAGAGCCATAATCCCTCTGTTAGCACATGTATCTGTTGCCTTCCTTCTGTTTTCTTGTTCCTGATTTCTTGTAAATGCTAATTTTGATTTTTCCAGTGTTATTTTGCTGTCAAAACTGTAAACACTAGAATATTACTAGGCATCGCATCGAGGGAAGATTTACAGATGTTTGGTCTTCATTAATTTTTAAAATGTTACACTTTTTTTTTTTTTTTTAAACAGCACAATAAACAAGGTATTTAAAACCTCCCAAACACAGCTTGTAAATTCGTCCTGTTCCAGCTTGCAGTCATTTATAAATGACATCACCTATTTCTCTGCTACAGTTACAGGACTGCTGCACACATAGCTGTGCTGGAGGTAGCTCCCACAGAGCCAGGTGGGAGAAGAAGTAAAAGGGCCTGCACCCCTCAAGAGGAGTAGCTACCTGAAACCACACCCATGGGATGCACTCCAAAGCCCACGCCCTACCATCTTTCCTCCTGTTGCTTAATCCAGCCAGATCAATGAGCAGCTGGGTACATTTATACAGATTGTGTAAGTGCAAGTGTAAACCAAGACACAAAATGGAGACGTGCTGTCGTTTTACAAGGAGAAAGAAGAAATCAGTTCCTTTCATTATCAATCATTTTCATGGAGTTTTGTGGCTGACAAAGAGGCTGCTTGAGAAAAACTGAACAAGAGGCGTGCTAAACCTTGGAGATACCCAGTTGTGGAGCAGCTCTTCTCGTGCCAGTGGAGATGTGTCTGCAAAAGCACTATGCAGATACACACAGATATGCTCTGAACGTTTGCTGAAGAAGTAAGGTAAATATCTGAAGCAGGAAAGGAATGGAAAATAACTTTCAGGTAAAGAAACAAAGTCCAAAGCCACAGTATGTTCATATTTTCTGCCACAAAAACTTTTATCAGTTGGTGAGATGAAACCAGCCAGTGATGTGAACCAGCTGTGGAAGAAATCCGTGGCACAGTTCTCACTGACATCACCAGGTATTGGATTAGGCTTTGAAAGCAAAAGTTGCCCAGATAAGCAATAGTGACAGAAAAAAAATATAATTTTTAATAATTTAATCACCCAAATTTCTAGCATTGGTATTGATGCCATATCCCTGTGTCAGTCCCTGAAAACGACCCACCTAGTAAGTTATCAGCTCCAGTAACCTCAAAGAGGAGCATACAACAATGAAGATTCACAAGTCCCTTTCTTTTGTCTGTCCTACTCTTGATTAGTAACAGGTTATACCAAGAAAAGCCACTGCATCATGCTGCAGCATCCCTTTCTAGCTTAGGTATTTAAGGAAAAGTACAGTTAACCCAGAGAGATATTGGTAAAGGTCAGTGGTAAATTATCTGCCCTGCAAAAGGCATCAAAGGTAACAAAAATATTGATCATTAATACCAAAAATCAGCATAAAAATCCATATGTAATTCTGATAACTGGAACCAGGTATGTGGTAAAACAGGCAGGCAAATTAGTTACTATCTTTTTGGCGTTCTGTGTGCTTGCAGAATTAGTTTTAGAAGTTCTCTTAGGATTGAATTCTCTAGAAGAGGCTCTTTCTCTTTTCATTTGTACAGTATGTACCCTGTCAGACCCCCATCTCAATAACTGATATTAGCTACAATCTACGTGATAAGCACGGGACAAAAAGTCTCCCAAATGTAAAGCACAACTTCCTCTTGGGTAGGGTTCACATTCTCATAAGAGCTTGTTCTGAGCCTTGCAGCTGTTCTAAACATCTGCATCTCCTGCAGGTGCAGCAGGGCCAAATCCTGACAATGGCTCACAAGAGCAGCTTCTGCTGCTGCCTCCTGCCCACAGCCAAGGAGAGCAGAGAGCTCTGCTCAGCCTCTCTGCTTCCTATGGGTCCTTCAGGGCTTGAATTACACATGTGCTATAATAGATCCAAGGGGTTTCCTTTGAGCTCATGGTTCTGTACAAGCACAAACCAATGTCTGTATGGTATTCTAGGTTATGTGAAAAGCACCAGTTTTGCATATTTGTGCTTTATCACCCTATCAGTAAGCTAGAAGTAGTAAGGCTAAATCCTGAGAGGGTTAAGCCAGTCAAACTACATCAGTGAACACCGCCTGAAAGCGTAGACATTGTTTGGCATACATCTTAAGCTGTCAGGAAGAGCAGCCAGTGAGCAATGCAGTACTTGACCTGTCAGCATGATACAGATCATTTACATAGCTTTTTACAAACATTAACAGATTAATCCTCACCTTGGGACACACAAGCAAGGTTCAGTAGCCCTGACAAACAGATCTGGAAGCTGACTCACACAGTGATTGTAACCCGATTTCCAGGACAACCCAGCACCTTTACATCTTGTAAAAGCAGAGTAGGGGATGGGACTTCATACCTCCAGACCACGAGAAAAAGAAGTGTGAAGCAGATAGCAGCTTTGGCCCAGCCTCTTGAGCCTGTAGGGAAGTGGGGCTGTGGGGACTTTCTTAAGTACTCTATCCTGGTTGCTCTTCAATTCACACCAGCTGTGACAGTCACAAGTAGGATGGTAGCTCTCACCCCAGCGCTGAGGACACAGGCGCGTTCATGTGCAAAGCACTGCATTTCACGCCCAAAGTGTAAAGCAAACCAAGCAGCTGAAGTGGAAAAGTCCTACCTGATTGCAATTTCCTTGCCCAAACAGCTATCCAAAGCATTTCAGCTCATCTCATTGGGATCTGTTTCTAAAAGCAGTAGCAGTCATCACATGAGTGAAAACTGAATACTGAGCGCAGAGCTTGGGCTTTGAATTGAGGAGCAGGGAGGATCTGTGATGGATATGGCCCACAAGATCATATTGACAGAGTTCATAGACCTAGAGACAAACTGGGACATGGACATGGCCCATGAGGCTTTGCTGACTATTTTATTTAATTACCTGGGAGACCTCATTTGTGCACACATCATTTATCCAGCTGAAAGGTCTGGTCTTAACAGTGTCACCAGGGGCTTAGGAGCTGTCCATAAGCCACAGAGGAATAGTAGATCAGGTCCCTGGTGAGGCAGGACAGGGTGTGATCCCACAGGTATGACTCTTCACACGAGGGGCTTATGCACGTGTGCAATGCAGGGGTGAAAGGCCCAGTTTGTACACATGTGCAATGAACAGATGTACCAAGATACGCTGCCATGGAGTGTAGCCATGTGTGCCTCATGGACAGGAATAGACACAAAAGGGATCAAGAGAAGATCAATCTGTACAGGCATCTTCTAGAGAAGTGTGGGCAAGGAGGACATGACAAAATATTCTTTAAATGTACAGTATTTCATGTGTTGTAACTTGGTAAAAATTTTTAACTGATGTCAGGAAGGTCTCTATTTTATGAAGGAAATTGTTTATTGATCCTGTCTGTTAGCATCATTTTCACACTGTACTATTCTCATGCTTAACCTGCAGGGATCCAGAAAGGTTGTTTCTCTCTTCATGCGTGACTTGACTTCTGCAAGGAGATGCTGCACCTTCATGTGAGGCTCCAGCAAAGGGCCGTGGGAAGGAAGAGGTCGTGAGGTAAGGAACACTAATGTTCCTGATGTTAAAATCCCTATGATGCCTATTTGGTATGCCTTTTCCATACACTCGTAAATTTACTGAAACCGAGATGAGAGATCACAAGTCGATTTGGAGATAAATTCAGCAGCACTATTGTACCATTACACATGGTCTGCTTTTGGGTTTTTTGGGGGTTTTTTAGTGATGCTTTTGATCTAGCTCATGTTGTGAAACACTGCAGATGTGATTTGTGGTCTTCTACTAGTTTAGTAAACTAAACTAGTTTAGTAAAACTAAACTGTGGATGGAGCAGATATTCTGTGGACCCTTCTTCATTAAACATCCACCACATGGTTTTCAGAGTGGGGACAAGGACTAGACTGGAAGATAACAGTGATCCCTTAAAATTCCATTTGAAAGCACATGAAGAGATGCAGAATTTAAGGGATAGCAATTAGGAATAGAAGTAATAGACCAACCCTTCCTTATTCACCCCTGATGTGCTTGTGATATTAAAAACATAGGACAAGTTACATCACATTACACTGTCAGGGTGTTCCCAGAGACATGACACATTAAAACATGCTGAGCATTACATGAAGTAATGTCAAAGATGCTGTTACCTTTATACTGAGTCAACAATACCTCAGAACAGCTCCAAAGGAGCAGGTACAATATAGATTGTCATACATTTCCACAGCAGTGTTTTTTCAGAAGTCATCCAGCTGTGCCAAGCTTCAGAGCATTTTAGTACAATATAAAACACTTGCTATGGAATGAAGCCACAGGAACCCAAACCAAATATGACATCACTGAAACGCTTCCTTAAAGGAAAGTTTTGTTTTCCAGCTTTCATTAATACAATACATATAGAGAACAAGTACTGTGTTCAGCAGCACAGAAACAATGCTATCCTAAGGCCCATTGTGTTCATCCATTAAGAGCCACTTTCAGGAATGCTTTAAAAGCCTTTCTGAAATCCTACCTTCTCCTGCTAGGTATTTTGTAGTGCTTTTGTATTCAGTGAAAAGTTACATTTACTGTGAATACCTGAACAAAAAATTTTCACCCAGTTAAAGTTTTTATTTAGACACAATATAAAAAAGGAATTCCAACGACAGACAGGTCACAGGTCTTAAACAGTCTTGTCATCAGTGTTCCCAGTCAAAAAGTTATATGTTTTGTTTTCAAACATTAGATTTGTTTTCCCTAAAGGAAAGTTTCTGTCATTCTTAACATAGTTCAGTAAAATCTCACTTTGTAGACAGTATTGTGGGGTTTTGGGATGTGTCAAAGGAAAGCCCTAATTTTTCTCATCAAATGTATCCCAGTTTCACATGAAGGAGAAAGTGATGCTTTTCAACATCTAAAGACATATGCATAAAACGATAACTCACAAATTTTCAGAAGCCAGAAGTTGAGAATATGGACTGCATTGTATCCTCTGGGGCTCTTACAATGACTGAAATGCATTATTTATCCTTCATTATTTATGTTGATGGACTTCAGTTCTTCTCCAATATTTCTTAGCCAAATAAAACCCACTTTACCTGTCAAAATTCAGTAATTACCCAACTATAATAATTAGATTTACTTTCCCGACCTATTAATGTTTTAGGAAATATGCAAATATTATAAATCCCATGCTCAGATCCTCAAAGGTATTTGGATCCCTTACTCCCTCTGATTTAAAAAATAACTAGAGGCCATGTGATATGTTAAGTTCTTAAACACCAGCATATGTTTGAACTTAAACACTTTTACATACTCCAATATCCAAGGTTCCATGGAAAAAAATTGTCAGCTTAACTAGAAAAGACTTTTAGATCTTCTTTATGATATTTACAGGTAACATTAGTTTAGGAGGGAGAGCTGAGATGGGCTGGGGCCGGCCCTGTGCACCGTCATTGTGGATAAAATTGGAGTGCAGGTGATCCTCCCGGCTGCCCTGAGTTCTGTCCATGGGAGAATGTTATTTTGAAGCAAGTTATGTAATTGCTCACTGTAATGGAGTATGTATTGACTAAAGCATTCCTTTCTAACATTTTTCTATTGTAAGCCAGTTGATGTCAGAAGAAATAAAAGTGCATACTTGATGCAGTAGGGTGCATTTTATGTTCTCTTCTTAACACTTCTCAGGAATAAAACCTAAGTGAGATGAGATTTCCAATGAAAGTACTGTTTTTAATCAGACTTTCATACTCTTCAACATTAATATGTCATTGGGTAATTGGGTAAGAATAGTACCTGTCAGCATCAGTAACACCTGGAGCTGCACAAACAGACCAAAGTGAGGCAGATACCACTTCAGCTTCTGGGATATTCTGCTACAGAACTCATTCCAAAACTCTGACACATTTGCAAAAAGCTATTTTTCCTTCTTGACATGTACAAAATTTTTCTGAGTTTGTATTAAGATGCCAAGTCAGATTTTTTTTCCCCAACTTCAGATGTAATTTTAGCAGCTTAGTACTTCCTGTACAAACCATCTTTTTCATAAAGAGGATAAAAAACTGAAAGATTACCTTGGACAGAAAAGCATATCAGGGTTAATAAGAATCACTGTTAGATACCATATTCTCCTGTGTGAAATCATCATCAATGTTTGCATGTTTTAACTGGATTTTTTTCCATATTGAAATTTGATTAATTTACCAAGAGCCTTCAAAACCATTATGTGGCCCCACAGCTGTCTGTAATCCCTGACAGCATAAGCAGATACACATGTATATCCCCCAGACCCTGTATGGCATGTTTAGGATATTTCTATTAAGTAATTTTCTGTTTAATCTAAGTTCTACTTCCCCTGTGTAGTAAAGCAATTACATAATTAATGGTTACATTCAAACAGAATGGCTCAGGAGAGAAAAAAGAATTTTTAGGACAACTGGAAAGGAAGTGCGCATCAGTAATTCCCTTTCACATTTGATACTTCAACTAGTATTAACTTAAAAGTCCAAATGCAAGTCATTAAGTAAAAAAATGAACAAAATGAAGAGCAACCTTGCAGGGACAGTGATGAACTGAGAATAAGGACATTTGGGTTCAATTCCGAACTCTTCCCTTGCTAGTATAGCTTTGGGCAGTTTTCTTTGTTCCTCAGTTCCTTATCTATTTAATAAGGATATTAATACTCGATTAATTCTACTCCTTTGCCTGCGTGCCTTTTGAAGGCCTCTTGAAGGTTTTTGTAGTAGAAAGCACTATTTCTGGTATCTGGAAAACTCAGCAAAATAGAGGCTTTTTGGTGAAGACAAGAAGAATTAAAGGAGGGAAATGCCCTCAGAGATTATGTCTACCACAGATGTGGTGAGAACTGCGGTTCAGTATCAGTAATATGGGGCTATGCAATATGTAGTGCCAAAGATAACCCTTCAGAAAGCTTCTGATTAAAGAACTGACTCTTGAGAGCCAATAAATATCGGGACAGCTATAAAAGATCTAGTTATAAAATTTACAACAAAACATTTCACTGTCAAAAAGAGAAATAAAGTGTAGCAAAATTTTGCTGAGAAAAACGGATAAACAGATGTCAGTACAATTTCTTGTAACAAGTGAAAGTCTGATTAAAAAATTTAAAATTAAATGTGTCATTTTGAATTCAGTATTTAAAAACATATAGATTTTTAGAGCTTTTCATTTTTTAAAAACTTTATGCCTTTTCCATTTTTTATCCTGGTTTATGAAAAACACATATGCTGATCTGTGGAAATTACTTGACCAATAAATGTTCCTTCTGTGGACATTTACATTTAAAAACCAAAACATTAAGACTATTTTGTGTTTTGGTTTGGGGTTTTTTTGCAAGCCTTTCAAAAATCAGGTTTTTGTTGGATCTTGAATCAAGACAGCTCAAGGCATTACAAGTACAGGAACTGCTTATGTGCTATATTTTTAAAACACATTTGTCTTGACTAGAAATAGTTGCTGCAAGAGTGAAATGTATTTCCACTGCTCAGTATAACTTCCCTGACAATGCAAATGGTTCAAGCTCTAATTCACATAGTTTATCTAAAGAAACAATTCAATGGACTGAAATGAAATGCAGGTGTTCTCAGCATCAAACCTTTATTGAATAGTATCTTGAAAGAAAAGGAAATGACTAATTTTACTTGCTTTAGAATTGAAAGAGAAAGCTAAATGCAGGTGTTGTGTAAGTGTTTAAATTATTTAAAATGTAGCTAAAGAAAGAGTTTTAAGTCACAGCAACTCATTGACAGACATGTATGATAAAGACAATGGGACATCCTGTATCATGTAAAACCTTCTCTCTCAAAATGACAAGCTCTTTAGAAAAGAATCTACTATTCTTGCTATGTATATTATAGGGATAAAAGAAACAAATGAACCTATTGCTGCATTGGTTTACTGGTACATATTAAAGGTTGTTATGCTTGTTTTTCTTAATATTTTTCTTTCTTTCATAGTACATAACCTAGTGCAAAAAAAATCCTATGCACTGTATTCTGAAAAGAAACTGCTTCTTTACAAATAACAGTGAATGAAAGCTTACTTGTTATGTAATATATATCCTAATAATATAGACATTTATAAGCATGGAAATTGAATAGGGAAATAAAATGCAGATGATTTTATCCTTCATATTTGAATATATATCTATATTCTATAGGAAGTTTACTATAATTATGATTTCATATTGTGTTTCTATACCCTAAAGATAAACATATTCCTGGATCAATAAAAGAGCTAAACATCGTGTATTAACCAAAAAATGAACCTATTTAATGTAGTAAAAAGCTTGGTAAATATCCTTGAACCCAAAAATAGTGAGTACTTTTATAAGATCAGTGATGTTTTAAATGAACTATTTTTCTTAATGGGTTCCTGGAAAAATTGGCAATACCTAGTAGCAATGGTAATACTGTCAGAAAAATAATAAGGCAATGAATGATTCCAATAAGAATACGGTGCACTTCGATTTGGAGGCCACTAATAAAGGTAAAGTTTGCACATTCTGACAATTTTTCACTAACAATGTATCTGTACAATTGCATGATCTTTACGAATGTAATTAACCTATTTTTCTTGCCCTAATTACAAGGCAAAAAAAATCGCACAGGTAAAAGGAAAAATTATTTTGTTTAGAAGGGAAATACAAATTATGCCTGAAGCCTAATAAATCTGTTGCTATGACAATCAAAGATTCTGGTATTATAAAATCTTTCAGAATTTATTCACATGAGTAGTTCTTACTCACTGTGCTAGCTTTGACCTCTCCTGTTCTGAGTGACCACCATAAGAGATGGAGTCTGAAGTCAAGGACTAAATTAACTCAGTGGACATTTTGTGTGCATTTCTTTTACAAGGGTGGTCCATAGAGTAAGGGAATTATATCTGCATATTAAATATAAAGATGGAAAGGAGGGTGATGGTTAATGAGGATGTACTGAATAGTGTGGGACCTGAGTATGGGCTGGCTCTGGCTGGGGTAGAGTTAATTTTCTTTCTAGTAGTTAATATAAGGCTATGTTTGGTGTTTGAAACAGTATTTATAATACAGAAAAATTTTGTTTCTTGCTGAGGAGTGATTCCACAGAGCCAAAGCCTTTGATGCCTCACATTCCACCCCACCAGCAATTGTACTGGGGGTGCACAAGGAGCTGGGAGGGAATACAACTGGGAAAGCTGATCCCAACTGACTCAAGGGATATTCTGTACCATATGGTGTCATACTCAGCATATAAATGGGGTGAAGAAGAAGGAAAAGGTGTTCACAACTACTGCATTTGTCTTCCCAAGTAATGGTGACATACCTGATAGAGCCCAGTTTTCCTGAGGATGGCTGAACACCTGCCTGCCCATGGGGAGTGGTGATTGAATTCCTTGTTTTGCTTTGCTTGTGTGGATGTGGCTTTTGCTTTACCTATTAAACAGTCTGTGTCTCAACATATGAGTTTCCTCACTTTTACTTTTCTGATTCTCTCTCCCATCCCACCAGGGGGGAGTGAGTGAGCAGCCATGTGGTGCTTAGCTACCAGCTGGGGTTAAACAATAACATTCATGTGAGTTGCCCCATTGATTGACACAGAACTGCTGATGTGAGAAGAGGTTTGTAATGGGAGACGAATTTAGGATGCGGTCCTTGTTCACATAGAGATCTGAGGAGATGACTTCCACAAGCAAGAGATTCTTTCTAACACTGAAGATGACATTTATAGTTGTGTTGTCCTTCCTCAGCTTTGCTTATTCATTCTTACACTAGTCACACATTTCAGATAGTAAAATACACAAATAATCTACTTTGATGCACATATATACGTTTTGAACCTTTACTCCTAAAATCAAGGCTGATGCCTCTGAAAGCTACTGAAACACTGTCACAGTACAGAATTGTGTTATCTGTTTCCTTCTGCTGCAGTGATTTGAAGAAGCTGCATTACCATTCTCTCTTTAATAACTGCCTTATGGAGTCCTTCATCATACAAGGAGGAGATTTGTTGGGAACTACCACAAAATTACATCTTTTGAGTGGTATTTAAGCTCTGATTCTTGTTCATGAGTCCTGCTGTGGCCTGGCCTTTTTTGCTTTGGCTCTTTTCATCTTTCTCAACCTCAAAACCTGCTACTGGGAACCCATCACCTCCATACCCAGCTGGACAGCCCGTGACAGCCAGTACACAAACCTGTTTCTGTTGCATTTCCAACCCCACTAAAAGCAGCCAGATTTGTGAGGGGTTACCCTCAGAGCAGGGGCAGGCCCTTACCACAGTCTACTCCTCAAGAACCACTCAACTTTTCCAAATTCAGTGATCAACCAGGATGTGTAAGAAAATATATATATATTTCACATCATGACTCTCTCATCTTTTAGTTCTACCCTAATTTCTGAAACAGAGATCCAAGTAAACTAGGTTTTCTGGAAAATGAACCTGTTCTTCCATCTCAGTACATTCACTATATAATTCCTGATCAGCTTGGCAATTTTTTGACAATGACTCTAAATTTTTGTAAGTTGGGTTGTTAGTTAATAACATCTCCTTTCATCCAGAAAGATGAAACCACATTACACCTGTTAATGAAAAATATCTTGCAACACTCAGGGAAGCCATTTCTAATAATTCTCAACACTACACCATACATGACAAAAATAACTGGATATGAGAACATCCCATACTGGGTTTGCTAATTTTATGAGCTGGGTCATAATTCTTAGTAGTAGTTTTTTGGTTTACTGACATGTGTAAGATGATCTGCCTCCCACTGTATCTAAAACACAGATCTGAGTCTGCATTTGATATTTGTTTCCCATGGAAACAAAATAGAGTAAATCTTTGGTACCTGCCAATATTGCAGACATTCCAAACTGTTCTGTAGCTTTCATTTACTCAGATAGTATTATTCAGGACTATTCTTACATTGATATGGAATTTATTTTACCTTCCATTTTTGCCTTCTAGCGGTCAGTGCACAACTGAGATGCAGGGAAGGTATAGCACCATGACCCCAGAGAAACAGAGCAAGAGAAAGGGGAGACAGGGGGAGGGGAGTGGAAGGAGGGACGGAAAGAGAAAGAGAAATGTGAAAGCAAATTCCTAAACATCCTCTTTAGCATGGAAATATGTACAATAGAGCTACAGATGTTCCAGTCTGAGCGCAAATGACAGCACAGGTGGGCACAAACACACACACACGCACATACACACTGTCACAAAGCAAGGGAGAAAGACAGAAATGATCTTACAAAGCTGCTGCAGTAATCAGGACACTTGCTGCTGGAAATAACCATACAAACAAACATTCTTTTGTTACCTTTCTACATTTTTTCAGTTTTTCATTTCACTATTGATATTATTTTATACCTCTTACCATACCAGAAAGATAGTTACTATTAAAAAGAAGGAAAAAGGCCTTACCATGCAGTGCATCAGGAAGAGATGAGAAGCACAGAGCATGCTGCAGAGATTAAGCTCAGCATGGCATTCAGATATCCTTTGGAACTGAAGAAAATTGTCCAACCCATTCTTCCTAACAAAGCGGACAAGTTTTCTCTAGGCTTGAATTTTTCACCAGAAGTCAGATCCTTATAGTGCATTATATTTTCTTCTTCAGGAGATATATTTCCTCCAGTTAAGTTTCAGCTCCGTAATGCCATTTCCAATCAGCTCTAAGAAGTTCTTCATTCCCAGATTTGCGATGTCATCAGAGGGACTCCAAAGAAAATTAAAGAAAGAAAGAAAAAAAGAAAATAATACCTTACCAAAGCCCCAAAATTTCTATGCTGAAAATGAGAAGATACCAAAAAATCACATCACCCTCTCATTTGCTCTATTATCTAGGTGTTTTACAACAATTAGTACTACCTCTTTGGTCTCATATGTCCAATGCTGATGATTTGTAATAAAGGAAGAGGCAAAAACTTTCCCAATTCACACATGATGCATTTTCATTGCTGCTGCTCAACTATGTACTACCAAACAAGCCTTTTCATCCTGAGACATCTTTAAAACTATGTGACAAAAACATCAGCTATCCCTTTCCCTTCCCAAAGAACATAAATATTAGAATTTCTAGAAAAGTATTGGAGGTTTGACAAATAACCCAAAAATACAAATCAGATCTAAAAGCAAAAGCCTCGAAGCAGAAGGTTTCTTGAGCAAGAAGGCACTTTGCTTGAAGGATTTGGGGACACACGCACTAAGTATCATAGGGAAGGAGAGAGGGGGAAAGAACGGTGGCTAATGGAGTGTTTGGAGAAGATGGGGTGGGACCAAATGGGTGTCAGGTGGGAGTGGGATCCTGAGTCACCCTCAGCCTCCTGCCTGCTCGCTGACAGCAGCTCGGGCTTCCCCTGCACTTTCTGCAAAGCATATTAATTGATTCTGGTTGCTGAGCAACTAACTCTGGGGAACCACATCGACGGCTCCAGCTCCAGCATAGCTTCAGCAGCAGCAGCAGCAGGGAGAGGGGATTGTCTCCTCCGCCTCTCTCCTCCTCCCGGGATCAGTCAGCCTACCCAGGATGTCCTTAGCTGCCCTGCAGGGAAGCTTTGCAAGGAAAAGGAAGAAGCCCCCACTAGGGCAGCAGAGAGAGGGAGTGGGATGCTCCCCCAGTCTGCGTGGCACCGGTGGGACTCAGGCGAGCAGCGCTCCTTCACGCTGACAGCACCGCTGCAGCCCCGGGGGGCATCTCCCCGCTGCCGCCCTGCGTGGGGTGCCCGGGCCAGGGGGGCCGGGGTAGCCGTGGGAAACCCAAACAGGTATGTTGAGAGGTGGGTGAGCCAGGGTGGTGCAGCTTCCTCTGAAAAACATCACCTGCAAAAATGTTAAAATGACAAGTTCCACGGTTATCGTAGAATCATAGAATATCCTGATCTGGAAGGGACCAACAAAGATGATCAAAGTCCAACTCCTGGCCCTGCATAGGACAGCCCCAAGAATCACAACATATGCCCAAGAGTGTTGTCCAAATGCTTCCTCAACTTTGTCAGGCTTGATGCTGTGACCACTTCCCTGGGGAGCCTGTTCCAGTGCTCAACCACCCTCTGGGTGAATACAACCTAAACCTCCCCTGACACAGCTTCATGCCATTTCCCTGGATCCTGTGTGAGTTTCCAGTGGAAGCTGTGGTCACTTATGTTCTGTCCCTGCAATAACAGAAACTGTATTGCTTATTCCTTACCTCTTTATCATGTTGCACTTCAGACAGAGCAGACACTTGTCTGGTTGAAAGGGCACACACTAAACCAGAGCCACCATCCAGAGGAGTTGCCCAGGTGTCTTTGACAGATACTGAAAAATGGAACTCTCTGGCATAACCTTTTAATTGCTTTAACTGATGTGTGTAAGTTCCATGTAAAAGAGGAGCAGCAACGAACCCATTTAGTTTTGGTCCATAAATTAAGTAACTAGAGCTGGCTTAAAGGGGTTTCTCCTAGAGCACCTCGACTGATGGCCCCACAGGAGTGACACAGAGGATTTCTGCTAGGTTGACACCAGGGGCATGGACCCTGAACAGGTCTGGACCCCTGCAGTTCATGGCAGGGCTTCTACTGACTTCTGTGGCTCTGGAGTCTGAAGGAAATACCCAAAACACCACAGTGTCTGAAACATGACATTTCTCTTGTGCTGTTGTTCTGTATAAATCCTTAGTCAGATCATGGCATTTGTTCAGCACTGACTAAGCTGTCTTTCCGTTGCACAGGTAAGATGTAGGAAATAAAAAGACCTCAAGATTTCTCTCCCCGTGACCTGGCACTAAGAGCAATATCAGATCTTGGCCAAACTGCTCATGCATGATTACTGTCAAAGACCTGAGCTAGATCAGCTCTTTATTCTGTTATAGTGATAGGACAAGTTAAAGGGCAAGGCCCTGAGAACTGCCTTAGCTTGCAGTCACACAGCAGAATTATCTAATTCTCCCCTTGAAGAACTCCAACCTGTATCTTGCAAGCCATATCTAAATGGCAAACACCAGATCTTTGTGAAAAGGGGACAGGTTATCTTAAGGAAGAGAGTACCTTTTCTGACAGTAGCTTAGCCACACCACACTCTGCTTTCATGCTTTATAAAGGAAGATCTACAGTTTAGCCTCATTTTCTTAGCAAAGCCAGATGCTTCACATATATTTAAAGCTCAGGAAGGACCATTAGATTCTGTTAGCAGAGCTGTTCTACGAAACAGATTGCAGAACATATTCAGTTCATCCAATATGCTTATTGATATGAACATATACCAGGAATTCCTAATCCTCCAAGTACAACATACAGAGAAATATGGGAACATTTAGACTGAGGGAATAAAGAGAGGTGGAGATTCTTACCAAGGAATCACTAAGTTTACATGACCTTATTTCACCATACACATAGTAAAGAAGGATTTGTTTCAGCATAATAAGCTCTAGTTGTTTTACCTTTTCCACTATTACTCCTTTACTTTTGTGCCAGTGCCTGTTTTTATCCCCAACAGTACAATCTTTAAAAGAGTGACAACAAAGTATTAATATTTTAATGTGCTTTGTTTTGTACTTTATTTTTTACAAGGCAGAATACCAAACAGAATTGAAGCTCTCTGTAGTGGACGAAATATCATTAAAAGTGCTAGGGAAGGGCAGTTGAAGGGCAAAGCAATAAAACAAAACAACTACAGAAAGAAAGCAAGTAACCAACAGGTGATTTCAGAATGAAAGAAAATTAGCATGTAAGAAGGAGCTATCAGATTATTAAAAATATTTTGGGAGAGATAAGTTTGGAGATGTCAAAATTTGAGCTGCTTTTTCCTTTTTTTTTTTTTTCAAATGCAAAGCTGCTTAGATAAAATTCAGTCTCTTACAGAAAACAAGTACAGTATCTTCCTTTCACTTACACAAGACTTGAATTTAATCTCATATAAAAGCTTTTTATTATGCATTGAAAAGGCTGACTAATGCACACATTCCCTTCCTATTCCATTTTCTATTTATCTTTTCTCTTCCCACTTTTATATCCTTTCAACAGTAGCATTATCCTCTTTGAGAAAATGAGTGTCCTGTGAGCCTAAGGACCAGAGCAAGCTGGGACCCAGTCAGCCCTCATTCCCTAGGCCTGGTGTTCAGTACAGCTGATGTCCCACGAAAACCATGTTGGTAACTGCAGCTGAATCAGATGGCAGTATTCCTCCATGTTCCAGCCCTCCAGACAGATAGGCCCTGTACTGCCAGACCTTGGGCATCAAAACAATAGGGATGTGCAACCAGCCATGGCAACTGGTTGGGCAGAAGCCCATTTCGAATCTTAGACTGCCTCCTCTGTATTGCTGAGACCTGATAGCAAGAGAAAGCCTTCAGGGAACAAGTGAAGAAAAAAAAGACCCTTCTGTCAATATATTCTAGTCCAGAGTGTAGAAGAGGGCCAAGTGGAAGGATGACACTTAAAGAAGGCACGTGAGTGCTGTAGCAAGCATGAAGTGGTGGCCCAGGCCAGGGAAACGGTGCCTTTCTCTGGCCATGAGTGCACGCCTGTGCTGAAGGGATGGAGGGCAGTCAGGGTGGATGGGCTCCCTACTCTACTGAGCAATTACTCTACGCTAGCCTGAAGCAGAGCAGAGGCCCCTGGGGACTTGGAAGAGACTGTCAGACTTTAGGAAGCTGAAGCAGAAAAATATCACAGGAATCTCCCTGCAAGAGTCAGGAGCAGGGAAGATAAGAGAGCTTGAAGCAGAGGTCGACCAGCATTACTCCTTGTGTGTTCAGACCACCTCAGGAGCCCTCCATCAGCAGGAGATGCCTTCCCACAGGGTAGCACAGAGGCCACTGTGAGGACTCTGAACTGTGTCACAGGACACCTTCTGCCCAGTTCACAAAGCTGTCTGCCCCAGTACAGCCTGGACACCAGAAGTGAAACAGCTTGTTTACCAAAACATTGGCCTTCATCACAATCACAGTTTAATACTACAGAGATAAAGACCATCACTTTACTCCTTGCAAGCCACACCTGTTCCAGTATCTGCGATTTGAGAACTGAATTAGATTTTTGAAAACAGTACTGTAATGTAAAGGATATAGTAATTGTAACATAAATACAAAGAAGTGCCCAGATTATGAAAATTTTTTAACATATGAAATTAAAGGTATAATTCCATTATGAACCAATTTTTGATTAAAAACTTGTAAAAATTATTTACAATTATGTTTTCTGAGTATGTTTCTCACTTTGACCCTTCAATATCCTGTGTCTCAATTATTATTCAGTCAATTACAGCACAAACAACTGAATTGATTTCTTGCCGTTTTAGGTTAAATGCCATAATACATGCAGGAGAGTCTGAGCTTCAGTGAGGGCATTTCCAGATCATCAGCACTTAATTGAAAAATCTAACTAAAAGAAATAGACCTTAATTAAAAAAAATATCTGAAGCATGACAGAGGACGCACATGTAGTTCCATCTATCTACAGTATCTTTAGCATCCCTAAAAACTATTTCTAACATATTTTAAATATAGTATTATTGTAATAATTATTTTCAATATTCTATATGGCAACTGGTGTCATTCCTTTTTAGATTCAATCAGTGCAAATCAGACTAAGATACCATAGTTGTCAAAAACTTGCAACAGTAAGAAAACAATGCATGGTAAATAAACAGTAAGCAAAGCAAGTAAAATGGAAAACAATTAAGATTTGTTGTTCTCTTTCTTTTTAAATAAATTCTGCTTTACTACAACTTAAACACCAGCTGACTAGAGAATGATAAAAGGTTACAGCTTGTGTTTGATAATTTTGGGGTTTGTTCGTATTTTCATAATTTAGTCTGAAATAAATATTAGTGGATATGATTGGAATTTCATTTATAGAAAAGTAAACCTCCTACATTCACTGGTTTCAATGAAATCATCCTTAATTTAAGTCCGTGTAGCCAGTACAGCTGATTGCAGTTCTAATTGCCCATTGCAGAGTTAGCTTCAGTTTAAATTTGTTATGTACAAGTAATATAGCACTGCTTTCTGACATCATTCTAATGCTAAAAATAGCATTTAAATATATCTACATTAAAAATGGATAGTTGTACAGCCATATTCACTACAGAAAATACATACACTAAATACAGGATTTTTCTTCTTTAGGAAAAGAAAACCTGGTTTGAAATTAGCTTCTCAGCACACAAATGAAATACAAATGCATAATCTCAACTGATTTAAAAATGGATATCTTGACCTAAACTTCCATTTTGTATAAGCAATGTGCAGTGGCAGTTGCATTTTTGGGGGAGTCATTGATGCTGAACACAAGTTACACGTCAAAACAGATGGTTTTATCCTTCTTCTCTGACCTAGGTAGAAAAACACTCCCTGATTTCTAAGGCAAGAGGACTGAGCTCAATTCTTAGGAGACTACTACAGTTTCAGACAAAAACTGCTTAGCCTGTTGCACCAGAGACAGACTTGTACCTCTAATGCTGCTTAAATAAACTAGTTCCTTCCATACATAGAACCACTCCAGAAGACAGGTACTATTTTCTGAGAGGCAGTGATGTGTTTGCAGTGTCTGTATTGGAACTGGAATCTCATTAGAAAAACAGTAATCTTGCTTTACAGCCGTGTAGTAAGATAGGACATACAACGCATGAATTCCTTGAATCCCAGGGGTGATCATCTGCCTGAAATTCTTTTCTAGATAAGCATGTTCACACGTGGCAAAAAAACTCTCAAGCAGCAACAGTTATTACTTTACTGCTGAATAAATATTCACATTATTTCTCAACAGGCAATATACCCACTGGGCAAAAAAATAATAGTATGCTAATGAAGGATTAGACAGACTTGGGCTAAATTAGTCCTACTGCAGTTCTGTTAAGCTCCTGGGTGTGTATTACATGACATTACTATTTAATACCATAGAACAACAATTTCTATGTCTCCCCTCTTTTTTTTTTTTTTTCTTTCCTTTTAATAGAAAAGGTAGAGATTTCCTTTCCTGGGTTAACTTCCAAGCATTAAGAAAAGTAACATAACCTGAATATTCAAATGATTCACAACTAGACCTCTTAAGTACTGCATCATACACAGGATGCTGCTAGAATGAATATTGCACAGCAGCCAAAATAGTCCTAAGCATTATTCAATACTCCAAAATGCAGAGTATGGGTGTAGCCATGATACTGTACAGTACCTGAAGAAACACACTTTGAGCAATTTGACAGAAGCCAGATTTAAGTAACTGCTGGCATTTCTATTCTGAGTACAGCTGACCTCCAGAATACCAGAATTCTGACTGGTAAAACCTTTCAAATGCCTGTTTATTCTTTGCTTCACAAGAGACTCATCAGCCAGCTTGGTTTTCTTTTTGCCACTAGCAGAGGTGCCTTTGAAAGCATCTTTCTGGTGAAAGTCCCTGGGAACAGCCCATAAAGTCCCTGAAGATCGACAGAGAATACCCCTTAGCTGAGGGGAAGAAAACTCCAGCCATCCTCTGCCAGGCTCTTTTTAAATCCTTCTGAAACACTCACTCTGTTGATTAATATTTTGAAAGCTTTACTGGTGAATAAAGCTTCCTCAGATTCCTCAGAGCCAAATGATAACAACAAAATATACAAATATAGATCCACAGCATACTCTGAGGTATCGTCTTTCAAAAAAACCCCAGCAAAACAAGACAAATCAAAACCAGCCTGAACATGTTAACTCTTTATGATATATCTATTTCTTAAATATCCCAATTGTTTTTAGGCTTTTCCTCGGTGCTGGTCTCTGTTTAATTAATTAATCACAGTGTTTGCACATCTTGAATGCTTTGTTTTAATGTCTCACTCCCTTCTGTGGATTTCTCTGCTGTGAGATTTTAATGAGAGCCATTTCTCATGTTTTTGTGCAGAATTATTATACAGAGGAGAAAGTGATAATAACTCAGTCTTCTGTTAATTACACTTCTAATTATTCTTAGAAGTTTATTTATAATCATGTCTGCCAGCAGGATTTGTTTCAATTATCATAGCCAGATTGGAAACGGAGCTTAAATTAATTCTTTCTGTAAACAACCATATTTTAAAACAAGCAAGCAAGAAGTGATCATATTTATTTTTTAACTCAAAATGCCCTGTTGTCTGATTGCCATTCTTGTAAACAAAAATCTTGGAGAATCATGTAAAATCTTTGTCCTTCAGTAACTAGTAATCCATAAGCTAGCAAATGTTCTCAGAGGACACAAAAAAAACTTAATTAAGGTAAAACCTATTTATGGTTAAAGGGCCTTTTTTTTTTCCCTAAATGGTAATCAGGGCTTTTATGTTAAAAGTCTTCAGATAGAAAGCCTCACCTCTAGAGGCATAGCAGTGCCATTACTCAAAGAGAATAAGTGTTCTTTCAAGGGTGAAAGGGAAAGAAATATCTATTTTTGATGCTGTTAGATTCCCACTTGCAAGCCAGGAAACCCCTTGTTTACCACAGTATTTCTACAATAATGCAGACCTCATCTAAAAAGTAAGCTGCCAAAAGGTCTCAGTTCAGGAAATCATGTTTTCAAGGAAAAACTGATCAACAAAAATCTTTAGAAAGCACAATCCTATACATATTATTTCATTTATCATATGGAATAACATTGTTTTAACAAGAGTAATCAATCTAGAAGGAATTATAGGAGGACAAAAACAATTCTTTCACTATGCACAGATGATTGACATATACGTCCTCTTCCAATAGTATATAAATGTATAAAAGTTGCATACATTAGGGGTTAATTTGGAGTGAGATACAGATCTCAGCCGTGGAAAGAAATAAGAGTTATTGTATAGGTAGAGGATTTGTAACCTGGCAGACAGAAAATGACTATGTGCAATACTGCATGTTTAAAATTTAAGAAATGCAGTCTGCCTTCATATCAAACACATTTCCCTTTGACACCAGCCCCCTGCAAGCCCCTGCCCCCTCAGCAAGACAAACGGTGAAAGAGAAGCCTGTGAGACTTACCTGTTTGCCTTACAGGGGATGAAGAAGTTTTAAGCATCAAAGTTCTTGCGGCAATCAGCCACTAGCACTTAGCTCACGTGAAGATAATTAC
Source organism: Myiozetetes cayanensis (assembly GCF_022539395.1). Classification (NCBI taxonomy): domain Eukaryota; kingdom Metazoa; phylum Chordata; class Aves; order Passeriformes; family Tyrannidae; genus Myiozetetes; species Myiozetetes cayanensis. The sequence continues at coordinate 12,600,834 of NW_026087853.1, forward strand.
ATTCTCCCATCTTTTAGATTTCTTAGTAAGTGAAAGCTGGTGATGGATGCCAGCAGCCTTGTTAAAATATCACTGTAATCCGTTCGAGCTCTGGAGATCGCTTAGAAAACCAAGTCATAAACATGCAGTGTCTACAGCTTCTCAAGCAGCTCAACATTTTCCAGGTGTGCACACATCTTCCTTTTCCAATACTGTACTTTACAGAGCATTCTACCTATCTTCATTTGAGTAGAAAGAACACAGTTGTTGAAAGTAAATTCTATGTGAACAGAAGGGTTCTACATTTTTAAGTTTTCTCACACCAAATGGTTATTATTTTAGGAAAGGAGACACCCTTTAGGTTTTTTGGTTGTTGCTGTTTCCTCGTGAATCAAAAAAGAGGAAAAAAAAAAGCTTCAAGTAGAGAAGCAAGAAGCAAAGAACAGGATATAGCAGTTCAAGAAGCAGCAGGCAAGGATGGGTGTCTTGTGATTGCTTTGAGTTAATACTCCTCAGGGGGAGATGAAAAAAGCACAAATACAGCAAAATCTGTCTTACAGAGTAAAAATCTGTTGTATAAGCCAGTCTCTGGCAAAGTAAAACAGCATGTGCGTTTACTCCATTAATTTCTAGCATGCCAGAGTGCAAAGAAAATTAGAAGCTTTCTGTTTATTAGCAGCAAACAGGTAGGAAGAGGGAAAGAAAATTCAGGATATGTAACTAGTGTAATTGTTTCTGCTCTCCTGAGAAACGTATCAGATCTATCAAAGCTGTGTATGTGAAAGCAGTATTTATCAGCACCAGAGAACATTTTATCATTACCGGTATTGTCTGGAGCATATGTGGAGGGTGAACATTTAATAATGCTGCATCCCCTAGATGCAAATAGCACATTTGTGACTGGTCTTTCTATAGCTTAAACATGCCTCTGGACTCTCTGGAAAATATGACTATGAAAGCTGTTACAAGAATCATAAGGGCTGAACACTTTGGAGTAACTGACCCAATTACTGGCACCAAGCAATGGGAACTTCAGCCTAACAACCTTAATTCAAATCCCACTGAAGCCCATGAAAGTAGATTTTGGGAGGCTGTGAATAAGGACCTGTGCCAGCTGGCTCCTGTGTCCCTGGGCATCAGAACACAGCTAAATCACAAAGTCACCAAAACCAACTTGGAAGGAGCTGGTTGAAACCCTGCTCTGACCTGAAGCTCTCCTGGATGTAACAGGATGATGCTGTGTCTGAATTTGCTCACATAATGTATGCAGCACAAACACATGCCTGTTCCCTTCAAGGCCAAAATGAAAACAGTCCATTTATTTGTATGATGAGTCCAGTCACAGGCCAAAATGCCACTGAGTCAAATGCTATTCAAGCATAAAACAAAAAAACTCTTCAGCTGCATGAATTTACAGTCCAGCTGTCACCTTTCATACTTTCCACACATGCCTCCCACCTGCAGTGCCGCCAAATCTTGCAGAGCACGGGGTTCTTGACTTTAAAGCTTTCTAGTTATTAATCCTACCAGTCTTTGGGTCATTTGCCCCCATAGCAGAGTTTGATCTAGCCCTTTCCAATCAGTGAAAACATCACATTTTGAAAAAAAAAAATTAACCCCTATTTCCATTACTCCAGTTATTAGGGTGGCTGAAGTCAATGTGCATCTCTGTGATACACTGAAAACATGAACAATAGGGGAAAAAAACAGGGCCGTGTTTCATATTCAAGCTTTGAGGAACTGCACATGCCAGAAGCAGCAAATCCCACATCCTTGGCACAGAACAAATCACTGATAGCTTGGGGCTTTGCCTCAAAATGCTGCAGCACTTACTTTGCATATTCCCTTCTTTGCTATATTCACAATTCTACATTTTGCTGCAATGCAAGTATCCTAAGCTTACATATTCATGGAAAACCCCCTTCCCTTTGAGGAAGCTTTGTCTGCTGATCTTCTTGTAGGGGAAGCATTTGCTCATATGTTCCTAAGCATTAGATATGCTGACAACTCCCTTTCTATATCTGATGCCCAGGTGGAAGGGAAATACTCTTTCTAGATGCACAGCAACCCCACTGCCCCTGGAATAACCACAGATGGGAAGGTAAGAACACATTTTTTGGGGCATTGCAGAGCAAATCCCAGCCTACCACTCAGTCCAGCAACTTGCAGTGATATCTTGAGTTGTACCAAATCCGTTCAGACCCCTCTAGACCCCTAAGAAAATTTTTCTCTTCCTTGTCCACTCTGCAATTTGAGTCTTCCCACTGGCACAGGGCTGCTTTCCAGCCCAACCTTTGACAGAGAACCACATGCAGCACCCCTGTGATAAAAAAGCAATAAAGCACTTGCACCATCTATTGCAGGATATGTAAGCAAACAGCACTTCCACCCAAAAAGAAGCTGCCACTGCCACTGATGCAGCATGCAGTGCTTTTTGCATACCAATACATATTTCCCACTATGGTAGATGGAAACTACAGGTTAAGGGCTACTCTAGCATTGTCACTGCAGTAAACTCTCTGGTGTTATGTGGCAGAAATCTCAGTGCACAGCCTGTTTTCAACTCACATTTGACTTCTAAATATGCTTGTAATGCATGCTGTATTTTTAGCATGCCCAGGGTCTGTATTTTGGGTTACCAGCCTGTGAAATCTTTGAAACGATGTTGAACGAACTTTTGAAAGACTGGCCCATTTTAACATTGGGCAGTAGGAGAAAAAAAATTAGAAAGACAGATATAAGATATCAGTAGCTTCTTCCAGAAACAGAGGTCAGTGGCCATGAAATTTGTCACTATCTTGTTAAGCATCAAGAACTTCAGTATTTTGACACTACAAAGTGCACCTGCCTCTAGAAATTATTTTGAATGTCTGAATTATCCCTCTTCCATCAGATCCAATAATCCTTGTGTAAAAATATTTGCCTTATATTTTGTACAAGATACTTCCAGCACTCAAAGGTATATTTTGGGAATAGAGGTCAACGTGTGTATGTCCCAAAGGTAGGATATTAATAACACTAGAGGATCTATAGTTTTCCATAAGACATGGCATTTCAGCTACTGACTGTAAAAAATTGAACCTGTTCCAAGGGTTGTTTTTACATAGGAAGGTGACCCTATCCTTGCAGAGTGCTTATGGGTATTCCCTTCTCATCCTGGGAGAGTCTGAGTGTCCCAGGAAGGACTCTGAACATCTTCAGTGCCTTTTGAAGGTCAGAAGGAAATGAGTGAGGTATACAAGCCCCTCAAGGAGCCTGGATCCTAGCAAGCATGATATAATGCTTCATTCTGTCATCTGGATTTTCTTCCATACTATTCTAGCATGAAAAAAGCCTTTGACAGACTGGGATCAATTAATTTTAGAATATGTGCATCTCCATGAGCACTAAAGACCTCCAAATATACTTTTTTTGTATCTTGGTCACAGAGTTCTTACCAAAGCAATTCTCCCTATGCATCTTGGTAAGTTGTTTTCACTAAATAATATATCCTGCACAGTTTCCTTGGTGAAATACAACCAAATGGTAAAACAGTCCCAAAACCAAAACCAAAATACTAAAAAGCATAACTACTGAAAGTTAGCACTGTCTAGGGTACAGAGTCTTGTAAGAAGAAACAGTAAACAAGAAACATAGGATAAACAGGAGTGGAAACTGGTGTATTTAACAATTACATTACTTTTATTTCTAACCAGAAACATAAATCCCGATGCACTCTGCATATATCTGGAGCAAATTTATTTGTGCTTGAAGAACACAGTCCCTATACCTGGGAATGAGGAAGTTGAGTCTGCAGCTCAAGATTCAATTTGGGCTTAAGTTCAGCCATATTTTAAAATAACACTTTGTGATCACTTCTACTTGTAGCAACAGCAGTAAGAAATGAAAGAACTGTATTTAATTTTGATTAAGCTCAAACAATTTTTTTATCTCACATACAAAATCAGTTCTAACACTGCAGAGCTGGACTATCTCACATTCCCTGCAAAAGAGTAGAATGCTTATGTAAACATGTCTATATCATGCCAACACATGTGTCAACATGAATCTAAACTGATAAATTACTTTTTATTTACTGTTCTGTGCTCAGTGTTCAAGTACCCAAATATTTAAGGCAGGCTTGAGGAAGAGGCAGCATTTCTTTCATGGTCCAGAGACAGAAACCCCTTTATTAAGGGAAAATTACTCTGGTCTTTTAGCTGCTTTAAGAGAAGGTTACAACACATTCCTGGCATACATCATTCACGTGATGAATGGGGGAATACTGTAATGGGCTGCCAGGATACATAAATATAATGCCATTTTTCCCTTGGACTTTCATGAACTCTGTAGAGTCCACTCTGAAGTGAGCAAGTTCCATGAGCTAGTTTCATCAGCTCTTGAAAAAAAATATTCTAAACTGCTTGAGCACCACTCAGAACCCTAAAAATAAAAGATAAATTACAAAATGGAGGTGAAATACAAAGAAGATGACTGAAGGCCAGCTCAAGGATAAAAGTAGAGGTGGAAAGGCTTAGGGCAAGGATGTCAGGGGGAAAAATAGAACTGTGGGAAGAGAGTTAGAGAGAACAGAGGTACAGGTTGAGGAGGGAAAGATATGATAAGAGTTAAACTCATGTAAAAAGAATGAAGGTATGAAGCAAACAGCCTGGAATCCTGGCAGAATATTCCCCAAACTGCTGTTTGATCATGTCCTGGAATTAACTGCCTAGGTCAAATTCTCTGGTAAGAACGGGAAAAAAAAGAAAGTGAGTGTGATTTAATTTGATTGTCCATATGTTTAAACAGTTTTAGGCAAGCATGGGACAAAAAGTGGGCTTTAAAAAATAAAAACTTCTACCTTAAGCAGGTAGAAGGGACCTCAGGAGGTCATCTAGTGAACCTTGACTCTGACCCCTTTTGTCCTGCTTGACAGAAGTGCCCACCTTTCTCCCAAGCTTAGCTGTAGTAATGAGCTTTTTTTAGCTCACGTCTTAAACAGATGGAAAATACTTTGTTTAATTTCTTTTCAATTTTTCTCTGACATCATACCTTCAGGAAAAGACAGTGCTTAAATATTATATATGTGTTATAATCATTCTCACTGTATGCTAGTCTGTAATCTTCATAAAACATAAATAAATAAGGCACATGTATTTTATATCAGTTGCTGCTTTGATTCATGCATTGCATGGGAAAGACTTTGAGGTTTGTGAAGAGAAGATCACATAAGAAACATTCAGCCCAGTCATCCATTCATGACAACATTTGCATTATAGAGAACCTGTGACCAGTCCTTTCCTGAGCACTTTGAATAGTATGTGCAGTAACATTTTTTAAATTTTGTTTGGAAAAAAAAAAAAAAGTATGCTTGCACCTCATGTGACTCATTAATGCAACAGAGCCATGATATATCAATAGAGCTACATATAAAGAGGAATATAATAGCACAGTGAGTCTGTAGTCCTGTTTCTAATTAACATGGCTTAATCAGACACAATGAGCAGTCTCACTGTGTAAGTATAGTCCTATGACTGTCATATAAAAAATAATCTGGAAAGGTTCAAAAGATATCAGTCCAAAAACCTGGTTATTTTTTCCATCATCACAGCTCAATTTTGTTTCAACTAGCAGCTTTTGAAGGGAGTAGTTGAGAGCAGTATTTGAAGAGGAAAGCTGGTATCATCATTACCCATATGCAAAACAGACATAACATTTACTTCCCACAAAAATACACTGTATGGTTTCATTAAAATTAATAAAATGTTTTGCAATCCACAGATGGAAAACACTGTCTAAAGTCAAACAATTCTGTTCATAAGAATGTTTTTGCTTTTCAGTCCATTTACAGGCTGCCACTCATTTGTTTTGCTCTTTCTTATTCCTGCAGAATATTCTGTAGTTCGGTCTTTACTTTGTACTTCTATCCTCATCCTTGGAATCAGATAACAGTGGGTTCTGGCACAGTGCTTTGCACATTTACCCTAGTGAATCTTAAAGACCACAATCATTTCATGAAGTTGGGAAGCAAAATTTCAGTTTCTGAAGTACTAGTACCATATACATTACAAAGTACCTTTTTTAGGTCTGTAAACCCATAATCTCCACTGAAAAGCAACAATGCTTGACTCTTGTCTACCACATTTCTTTTATAGTTATTCTGGTTTTTTCGAGAATATCTCTTTTGTTTATCCAAAACTAACAAAATCAGAAATGTAACACACGTGAGGAATGAAGAAGTAGTATTGTTACCCATACCTACACTGTACCAGCACTTTGTCAAGAGAAGCTATTCTGAATCTTCTGTCCTGAGGCATTAAAGCAAAGGTCACAGTAACCTGTACTCATGAAAGATCCTGTGGTTTTTCCCATAAGCTTCAGGTGACAAATGCAGAGTCTTGGACAAAATCCAACTCAGGAAATTGCCTACTAACTATATAAAATAATTTCTATAGTTTCAACTGAATAATGTATTTTTCTCCGCTCTCCATCATAAGGTCCTGTTGCTGGGCAGCCTTCAGTAACATGAGTTGTTTTGAATTGCAAATACTCCTAAAAAGTTAAATTTCACAGAATATTTCAGCAACTGGGTTCAAAGAAGCCATAGAAGCTCAAGCTGTTATACTGCCGTTTTATGTTAAAGAATTAACTTCTTGTGCTAATATACCATTTTCCTAAACACTGTATTTAACTTCACATTTGGTAATGTCCTGATCCTTTTTATTTATTTTTTTCCTACAAATGTTGGAAAATAATTTCTTCTATAAGCTGTCTTGTTAGAATCTGATTGGTAATTCTTAGCAAAAGGAAAGAAAAGACTTGGTTTTTCGCTTTTAACACAGCAGATCTAATGGACAATATGTTTTTAGTTGTTTACCGTAAAGCTGAATTATTTAGAGAAGGACAAAGGTCAAAGGCTAGATACTTTCAGCTGCTTGAAATTGCAAGTAGAGCCCCTGAATTAGCTTGTAATGCCATTATGAGCCTGAAATTTATGGGAAACATTAGGACCAAGGCTCTGTGAATATTATGGTTGAAGGTTTTGGAAAAACTTAACTCAGCAAAGATACTATAGAGCACTACCCAGGTTCACTGTCCCACAGTAATTCCATAGCTGAACATTATCTGCCTCTCTCCATCAGCAGCCCCTGGGCATTGACCCCTCTGAGGAGGTTCCTCATCTCTGTTCCGGTGGCTTGAACAGGGTGAGGCTTCTTGGCAGTGAAGGGGGGTTTGGCTATCTTGGTGCACAAGGAGTGTCGCACTAAATCACTTTTAATAGGTTTTGTTTTGCAGACACATGCCTAGGCCTGTTCGAAAACTCAAACTGTTCCATAAATTTTGAATGACTTTGTACTAGAAGATATATGCTTAAAGGCTATACTTTTTTATAAAAACACAATTTCCACACTTCACTTGTGAGTTTTCCTCTCTCTTGTAACACTTAATACTAGATGAAAAAGATATTCATATTCTGTGAAGAAAAAATTATCTCCTATGAAGACATAGCCATTAAAGTTCTTCTGGTCTATGTAGGCTTATTTCCTTCTAACTGCATATATTTTTTCTTCAGTCAGTTTTAGATAATCATATTATTCACTGCTAAGTTTTTCAAATGATATATCGAGTACTTATTCTATCAAACAGCTGCCATCAAATAGTCTTAAAATCCTCAAAATAGCCTTAAGATCCCGAAAATCAGTCAGTGACAGCATTATATTTGCATATACAACCTTAATATAGCCATGGGGTTAGCAGTTTTGAATACCATTTTCATATACTATTTCCACAATACAGCATCTCCTTATGATCTTAAAAATATATGTGAAACTCAGCACAAAATAAAGACTAAGTAATGTTTTCACAGATAAACTACAAGAAATGGAACAACGTTTGTCCATTTATTTTGAAAATCCATATTTTTAATAAATTACAGCTTATAATATATTCAAGTGAGATTGGGGGGGGAAGGAAGGAAGACCTGAAGGTTCTTTTTGGTTGTTGTTTAAATGGGATAATTACCATATTTTACTGGATTAATTACCTATGAGGAAGGTCCCATTTATGATAAAGCATTAGCTGCTAAATGTGGACCTAATAGGAAGCACAGTTAAGTTGCAAACTAAACAGTTCTCTTTGAGGTTATCAGGAAGTGTAGTATACGGGGTGTTTACATGTTCTTTCAACAATCTTCTGTATTCAAGTTTGGGTGGTTTTTTTCTTTGCAACTTTAATGCTCTTCCAGTTGTTTGTGTTTGGGTTTTTTTTAAATTTAATTTTTCAGATACGTGCTCATGAAGATGAAGAGAAACAAAAAGGAATATTTTAGTGAAAATATATTTTGTTTCATAGAATGAGATATATTTTGTTTCATAGAGTGAGGAATAATTTAACAGATATGCATACATACCAGGAACAATTACCTAGTTCTGTAATTTATTTCATCTATTGCATTTCTTTTTCTAAACACCTACTGTACAAACTTTTTCCGACCAATTCTTATAAAGTACAGCACCATTGCATGGGTGATCATTATGAAGAGTTATATTTCTGATTTAAACTGTTTCAAGCTGAACAAAATAAAGCAAATTCTTTTCTCATTTATACTGTAATGCACAATTTTCTTAATAATTTATTAGTTAGTGGAATTTCACAAAGTTTTGGGATGAAATCCAAGGCCTCAGCTATATCAAATTTACAGAAAGGTTTTCTCCAATATGCCCATTTCTTAGAATGCTGTTCATTTTACAGACTTTATGCTTTCAAATACATATATGTCTTAAACAACAATGGTATTAATAAGTAAACCCTAGAAAATATGTATTTTTCCACTTTTTCTTTTATTATTTTTTTTCTGCTTTGTCCTTCAACAAGTTATTTAAAACTTCAACTTTTTCTGCTCTAAGAACTTATTTATTCTTGTCTCTCCTTCATGAAGTTATAGGGCTAATTTATATGCAGCAAACACATAAAAATTCCACAAGAATCTGCATAAATATTTCTCTACCCTTTTATACAATATTTCATTGTTACAGTACTTGATTCCTCTACAGTTTTAACAGAATACATGTTCTATACCTCTTAATAAATCATAAGAGAATACCTATTAGATAAGAAGCAAGAAAAGTTAAAAATGCTGATATGGCTTTCCAAAGTGGAAAAAAAAAAAAAAGTCTTAAAAAATACCTTCTATCAGTCTAACAATCTTAGAGCTCATATTATGCATAGTCAAACTCAACACACAACACAGATACCTTGCCCATCAAAAGCTTGAAAGCTCTGTGGTTTTCCTCTGGAAAGGCATGACACAAAGAATAAGGCAACAAGCAAATTTCATTTTAGCAGGTTCTTTGGCCAATGCTGGAGGAAATTATAACCAATACATCATATTTTTTTTCTCAAGTCTGATATTTCCTATGTCTTAAAAAATGATTATAGAGTTTTTTTCAGGCTTTTCCATAAGAGAAAAAAAAAAAAAAAAGAAATACTAATTGCTCAACTTAAGGGAATATAAGAACTTCTGAATTATTGTAAAGTAGGGCAAATACACCAAAAGCACTTTTGGAATGCTGACTGTAAGTTTTCCTATTTCAGCATTAAAATTTAGAGATTAAATTCCTTTCTATTTCCCTCTAGTGACCACTTTCATTGAAATAGGAATTCATTCAGATTTATTGTGAAGTAGCAGAACAGAAGATGACCCCTTAAGGCAGCCACTCATTCCTCTTGTAGCAAATTATGTAATTCCTGGATTTGATTTCCAGTGCACATGAGGCACAAGATGTGCTTTAGATAAAAAGAACAGGGACAAAGATTTAACATAGAGGAGGGCTTTATTCAAGTGCTCTAAAATGGAATTTCCAAATCTATTTTCAATTTTGGTATCTGCTGCTCTGTGAACATGCTTTTTGAGATCAACTTCTGGCAATTCAAGTGAGACTTATCATTTTTATGCTGTTAAGTTTTAAGCAGTATGAACCAATTACTTCTACATAAAAAGGTGAATGCTTATTTCAAATGCACTTCTATCTGGGGTGATGCTTTTGCAGGCATTGGAAATTTTGCTACAGTTGTATGAGCTTTGAGAAATTTTTCCCTATTTTTTCATTCTTTGATGTTGGCAATTTATATCTCAGATTACAGGAATTAAAAAAAAAAAAAAACCAATTCTAAGAAAAGCATTGCCAGAATTTTCTGCCTGTCCCTTTTTCTTCCTCTTACAGCCCCAAATTTTATTAAAATTATTTTAATAATTTATTAATTTTTTTTTTTTTGCTCTTTTGACAGCAAGGCACATTTAGCAATTCCTATATAGAATAATACAAGGGAATACAAATGATTGTGTTCAGGCCTACTGTCATTACTAAAGCTGATCTCTTGCATTCACTGAAAAATATCTTTGAGATCAGCTCACTGTATTTAAAGAAAGAATCTTCATCTGTAATTCTTTGCAGAAACCCATGATGCTGTGCAAACCCATAAGCCCAGATACCAGCACTGAGTGAGAATACCCGTTTCAAAGCTGTGGTAAGTGCTAATTCCTAGGTCATCCCTTTCATGTGCTGCCGAGACTTCCAGTCAACAGATCACTTTAAGCCATAAAATGTTCTCCCTGGCACCATGCCCTCTTCTCAAGAAAATTTATTTGAAACAGTATAAAGGTAACAGAGAACCAAACTCACTTTTGCACAACTTATTAGACCTTTCCTGATCACATTTAAGACCAGAAGACACACCTGATTGATCTCTCTAGGTATTATGCCTCTAATCGCTGTGGCTGAATAATCTTTCCCCTTTAGCTAAACAAGTTAAGTCAGACTGAAAGCATCAGTAATTCAGTTATGTAGGTTTTTCTTGGTTTGTTTTGGTTTTGTACTAAACAGGAAACAGTACAAACAGTACTCCAGGTCGGACACAGAATTTTCCATTCTTCCAACACTCACTGCATTCAGTTTGCCTACAGCCCTAATACATCTTCAGCTACCAGTGAATTAAAACATGATGTATCCACATGCATCCTTGCCTATCTCTTGTTCTTCCTATAACAGAATTATAGGAAGTACTTAACAGAAGACCCTTTTGTAGTGAACCTATTATCTTCCAAAATGTCTTTATTATAGTGCAACAGCCTTTCCATTCACATGATTTGTATTTCCTGTCACAGTCTAAGGAATTTCTATATTATTTCCATTTCATAAATCCATCATATAAGAAAGTCAATAATACTATTTTTTTCTCCATTTATCTTTAGAAAGAACATTTTTTTTGGAGTTCTACATTAATGATGAAAAATTGACTGTGGTTTTGCAGAAGAACTTAGTTATTAAAATCTGAATTAATCATATAAAAGGGAAATCCTCATTGCCTTGTAATGTAGTATGCACAAAATCTGAAAAGTGATCCTCTTTGTTCTGGATTTTACCTTTGCTCTCATAATCCTGTTTATTTTCCTCTGAAATACTACTATTTATGGCCTATGAACCAGCCTGGATATAACATTTAAAGTAATAATTACATGGGTCAGTAAAAGTGTTATAAATGTTTTGCGATTTCTTAAATTAAAATCAAAACTTAACTTTGGAATTTAAGAAAACACATCTATTTTTTCTTCATTTTCAAGGGGGAAACATAGGTCATCCTCTGCTGAAGACACCGTATTGAAGACATTTGAGTCATACCAACAGGTAATTTGACTCAGAAGGTACCAGCTGCAATACTGCCTAATTTAATTATTCAGCAGAAATAAGTCTCTGTACCTTGTTCAGCTCTCAGTGAAAAAGGAAATAAAGGACATGTTTCTCTGTGTATCAAGGGTACATTGATACTATTCTGAATCCCAGGCAACAAAGGAATAAACCTGCTAAAGCTAAAATGTTGAAGGTAAAAGGATATGGTCACGTTTTGGAGGATCTGGTCACAAAGATGAGGTGGATGAGGCATTTTCTGGGCAACAGCAAAAACATGAATAACACAGGACAGGTTTGAAGTGGACTCTTTCATCATCCAGACAACCACTGGGAAAGGAAGGTAGCATGAACAAATTGGCAGCAAAGTCGTATGTTGACATATCTATTTCTATAAAAAGTGAAGAAAGTGAGTAAAGGAGAAGATCTTCTGACTGTCCTTCTGGCCAGCCTGAAAGAACTGGTTGAGAATGTGCAGCTACAAAGCAACCTGTGAGAGTGACCGTGAAATAGATGACAGAACTCACAGGCCTCAGATGGTTAGAAAGGAGAACACAAACATCATAAATCATGGAGCTTAGGACAGCAGAGTGCAATAAACACTTAGAGGTGGATGTGCTAGATTTTTACATAATGCCAGTAAAAAGTGGAAAAGGAATTGGGGAGAGCTGGTAGTGGTTTTAAAACAAACAAAACCAAAAGGAATAAATTAAAGGAAGGGCAATTCATAGGCACAAAGCGTCCTGATCCTAGAGTATCAACAGCCTAGGGATATACTGAGAAAGGCAAAACTTTTTACTTTCTCAACTTGTGAGAAAGCAAAATATAGGAGAAAATACTTCATATTTATGTTATTAGTATTAGAATATTAAGAAAAATGCTGGTCGGTTTCTCAACAGGAATCTTGAGAAGGTTACAGTGTTAATGACATGTTTGCTTCTGTCTTCACTAAAAATGTCAACGTGATTGTACAAGCTAAGACGATGAGTTGCAGTGATAGAGATGAGTAATAAAACCAGAACAGGGACAAACAGACTGGAAAACAGGTAAATGAGAGATTTTTAAGATCGACTCACTGGAGATTCTCTGTAGGTATTTTCATTCACCCGGCCTTTTATCCCAGGGATGATAAATGAATATCTTTTGAAAACTTGTCAAAAATAAATAAGGCTCCACAAAACTGGAAAGGCCACTACTACATCTAATTATTTAAAAAAAAAAAAAGGAAAAGAGAGGAGAGACAGGCTAGAGGAGAGAAAACCACTCAGCCTACTTTCAGTTCCAGAAAAATCCTGGAACAAAGAGACAAAGAGTCAAACCATTCACAAACACTTAAATGTCAGAAAAGTTGTAAGTAACTGCCAGCGTGGACCTTTCAATATCATATTATATAAATTAATCTAATTCTTTTTATGGGATCAGAATTGTTAAGATGTAACAGTGAAAAAAAAGTAGACAAAATTAACCTGTCCCAAGTGGAGTTGTTGTTCAAAAGATGACACCAGGTTGGGGCAGAGTGTTGTTCTGTTGGAGGGTAGGAAGGCTCTGCAGAGGGATCTGGACAGGCTGGGGAATGTACTGCTCTCTACAACTGCCTGAAAGGAGGCTGTAGACAGGTGGGCGTTGGTCTCTTGTCCCAAGCGAAAAGCAACAGGATGAAAGGAAATGGCCTTGTGCCAGGGGAGGTTTAGATTGGATGCTGGGGAAGATTTCTTCACTGAAAGGCTTGTCGTTGTCGAGCGTTGGAACAGTCTGCCCAGGGAAGGGGTGGAATCACCATCCTTGGAAGCACTGGAAGACATGTGGATGTGGCACTTGGGGACATGGTTTAGTGGTGGATTTGTCAGTGCTGGGTTGATGATTGGACTTAACAATCTTAGAGATCTTTTCCATCGTAAATGATGCCATGATTCTATAAGTCAATATTAAACTCCACTGAGGTGAGTATCCTTTCTCTGATAGAAGCCCCTAGCAGGTGTCAAGGAAGAACATGAAAAAAGTATGGTAAATATATACTTAACTTTTCTGTGATAGGCTGTCCTGGTTTAACAGGTACTCAACTTAATGACTTTTGGAGCTGGAAGTTGCATCAACAGCTATTTTGGGCTATTCCATTGAAAATGAAAGGATATTTTAAATCAAATATTGCAGAATCTTTTATTATAACATTTTCATAAATCACTTGCATGACACTATAGATATACTTCTTAAACATGGCAATCATACCAGAATTGTAGAATTTTCAAGCCCTAAAAGGTCTAGGACTAAAACTCCAAATAATTTTAACAGGTTAGAGAACTCTCCTGCAAAACTGGGATTCATATTAGAGGGGAAAAAAGAAAGTAAAGTTATACACTTAGATTACACTACACAAATAGAGGATAGGGAATGACAGATCTGCTCTGCTGTAAAAGATCTGAGGATTAAAGTGGCTCAGATCTGAGCACGTGCCAATAACATTGCCAAAAGCAAACATATTGCCTAAATGAAAGGCTGTCTGTAAAAGCTGGTGCAGCATCCACTGGAGTAGGTTGCAGTCACAAGCACTGCTCCTCAGGAATAGTCTAAGGCATATGAAAGAAGTTAAGAGAGCAGGAAGAATGATAGATTTCAATAAAATGTTTTTCAGGAAGGGTTGAATGGGTCATATAATCTAAAGGATAGAAATCTGAAAGGAAATCTAGCAATTTTCAGATGTGCAAAGAGTAGCTGTAAGGAAGAGACTAAGCAATTCTTCATGAACACTAGGGACAATGCAAGAAGTTTCACACATAAATATCAACACACAAGATTCAAAGACAGGCCCTGGAAAAACTTTTGGACAACCAAAGTTGTCCACAAAATCAGCCAGTCTCCATCAATGGAGGTTGAAAGGAAAAAGTTGGGCAAACACCCATCAAAAAAGGCTTAGGCATAAATGACACCGCTTCAGGTTAAGGGGGGGAAGGGAGGAGGGTGTCTTCCTGTTTTATTTTCTGTGCACTTACCAGGTTTATTTCTCTCTATTTTTGCATAAAGGCAGATAACTACTAGAAAAAAATCACCAGAGGATGTTGTAGATTCTCAGTTTCTTCTAGTTGCATTTGAAGATACAAACTCTTCCTATGAAATATACTGTATTGCAACAGATAATTATTTGGCTTTATGCAGAAATTACTGACAGTGATTTTATGATTTTTTTTTCTGAAGGAGATTAAACTACATGGTTCTAATGTTTTATTCTGGCCTTACTATCTGGGCGTTACAAATAGATTAATTAAAAAAGTCAGGGGGCTATTGAAGCGACTACTGAATTTTTCACTCACAATGTTATACAATATGATACAGCAGGCTCAGAAGGGACAAGAAGCAGTGATCTTAAACTAAAATACATGAAATTATGTTCAAACTTCAGAATAAAACTCCTTTACAGAAGTTGACTACTGCAGCACGTTGCCCAGAGGTGTTATAGAATCTTCAACCCTGAGCGACCTGCTGTAGTTGACCCTGCTTTGAGATGGGATTTGGACTGCACAGTCTCCAGAGGCCCCTTCTAACCTCAGCCTCCTGTGACTCTCTAAGATCCTGTCAATTCCAGATTTCAACTACAGGCAGTGCATCTTATCATCATGAATCAAGTGAAAACTCTGAAGCATTCAACAATGAAAACAAGAAAAACCCATGTGAAGAGAACTTTCTCTCCTGTCGTGGTCCACAGGGTTTTTTTTTCTGATGTATCCAAATTATTTTTGTTCCAACTGGATAGTTTTTCTAATGAAAATGAGATTGTTTTCTGCTATTAAGAGTGTGGGAAATATATCTGGTGAAAAGCTAAGTTACAGTCTTTATAAGATGCCATCCTGTGTGGATGTGATAAGGAGTGATGCAAAAAAGTAGAAGGCAGCTCAGTAAAAAGGGGGACATGATGAGATGCTCCACATGAATTGGAAATTATAAAGACCTATTGAGCACAATATTTTAGAATAGATAATATAACATTAAAAATGAGGAAAAGAGAAGTTTGCAATGGAATATCCTTTAAAAAAATAGACAAAATACTGGAAAATGTTTGGATTGCATAGAAAGACAGGGAATGGAGGCAAAACCAGAAGGAATCATCTTCCACAGCCCAGTGAGGGCTGCTGTCAGATTCTAGACCCTCAGCACAGATATCTGGAGTTTTGCCATACACAGTTCACATCTTGAGACTGATATAATCCCAACCAATCTGTGACTGAGGGTTCATCAGTAATGGCTCTTTTTAAAGGCTCTTACCTTTATTTCCTGGACAGCAGAAGCAGGACAACCTAATTAACTCACTTCTCCATTGAGCCCATATTTTCAGAATAAGAATCATCTCCCTTGATTTATCTGACCCCTCAGGAGAAACCACACACAGATAGTGCAAACAAGCTCTTCTCATGGTGTAGGGAAGAGTTAGATGCTTTAAATGGGAGTGAGAATCACAAGTAAATACAGTAAGCACCGTGCTAATCAGAGGTAACAAGATGACATGGTGCCCCTTGCTGAAACTGCACTAAAAGCTAGTGCGAGTCAGACACTTAGAGATTCAAACCATCTTTTGGACTTTGGCATTTATTTCAAGTATTTTGGAAACAAAAGACTCCTTAATTCACTTAAATGACTGAAAAATGGGAGTGGTGATTACAATTTATGTTATAGATTGAGAGTTAAGTGCTCTCATGCAGGAAATAGAAACTCTGAATACAAGACCTCCAGCCTGCTGGTTCAAGCTTAAAATTTCCATCTTCCACCAGTATGGTCTATCATTATTTTTAAAAGGAAGCTTTGGATGGCAATCACTTTCCTGCAGAAGCTCTGTCATCATGCAATAAAGAATCCACTTTCTCATATATTAAGAAATTTACTACTCAAATTTACTAACAAATTGAGAATGTAATTTCATTTGAAAATGAAAAATAAAGGCAAAGTCAGTGTTAAAGAGAATTCATCTGTAAATAGCAAATTGCCTCCTGGAGCAAATGCACTCATTACGCTCAGAGAAAGGATGAGATCTCCCACAGTTAAATAAAACTAGTAGGAAAAATAATTGCTTGATAAATCAGAGTAATTAAATTTTGCACATGTGAATGCTACTGCACCTCTGTCTTCAGCACAACAAGGCCAGCCCTGTTGCACAGAAACAGCACATAAAGCTCAGCCTTTACTCCTTGAAAAATCTATTACTGAAAGAAAGAGCACACCTTTTCCCTTTTAGCTCTTCATTAATGAGGAATGGGAAATCATGGAAAATGCCCCACAAAGCTACTGGGATCAGAGCAGTCAAAAACTGTGGTGATGCTCTCTAGTTCCAGTTCAGCTTCTGCCAACCTTCTACTGATCATCAGTGAGTCTTCTAGCATTTAAAAAATACCTTATTTTAAAGAAATAGACTCTGTTTTCCTTTAAAAACCTGTCTGATAGGTCATTTGTTAGTTGGTCTTGTCTTATATGTTAATTTTTATAAACCAGGTAAAGAACTGTTTACCCTTATAACCTTCCACAGGACAAATATTTACCCATGAGACCTTTGAACCTTATAGGTACTCTGATTGCTCTGTATTAGTTCTGAAAGAAACCTTCTGCCCTTATCCTTTCAAACTCTAAAAATTAATTCTGCACCATTCAAAATATTTTTGTGTTTAGGCTATCTAAACATAGTTATCTACATGTAGGCACATACACATTCATCCGCTGTTCATCCTTGTGCTGCCGTCAGCAGAAATCCAGCCAATGCAACCTAGACCACGATTCAGTTCACCCCAACCAAGGGAACCAGCAGCTGCTGAGCTGAATCACTCCCTCAGCTCCAGTGACTCCAACCTTGATCTTTATTGACTCCAATAAGGGCTTTGGTAACGAGGGCTCAGTCCACTGCCTGCAAGGAGGGAGCCAGTGCAGTTTGAGATGGACAGCATAACCTGCCTGTCCTGCTGTCAATAAGTCTCCCAGAGCTGTCAAGGTGCCTGTCATATTCTAGGGCACCTGAAATGGTGGCAGTTCCTGTGGGGAAGGGACTGAATCATGCCTCTAGGCCCCAAACAGGCTTCTACAGATAGGCATAATAAATTTAGGTATCTCAGTTTCCAGATGAATCTCTGGAAATTTAGGAGTTTGAACAGCTATATCTGGAAAGGCCATGTTAGTGCCACAGAATATGCAATGCTCTTAAGAAATGGCTTATGATGATTTCCTTCCTATTATTCAGGAGACTAACAGAAGAAAAACATAGCACAAGCTCGTTCATATATGTTCCTTAAGAGTACAAGGATGTGTTGCATACTCTGTCTTCAGAACCAGTCAAGTAGAAAGCATCAGTAAGCACTTTCAAAAGGGTTACAGAAGAGTGATTTTGGGCTTAAGGGTCATTTTAAGGCATGATAAGGTATGATAAGATTTAGATGGTCGTAAGTTAACTCCACATTTTATGTCACCTCAGATTTTCAAGCCATCTAGATGCATAATCACCGGATAGCATTTGAACTAAAAATTCACACCTCTCAGCTTATTCATGCCAGCTCAGTAGACAGCAAACTTGGCTACACTCCAGGCTGGAACTGGCCTGTGCTGCAGAATCTTGGGGCAGAGATGGCATCAGCTACTAACCTCTGAGCATTTAGGTATATTCAGACACTTGGTGCTGACCCTCTTACTGCAAAACCACCACAATTTGGGTAAATCGAGACATCAGGAAACAAAAGACCCATGAAGCAATGAGACAGCATACCTACATAGAAACACATATCCATCTTTTGACAGTCTATTTTTGACAAAAGAGAGGTTGCCTTTTATTAAGAGAATCTAAGTTAAAAACAATAATTTTGCTAACGGCCCAATGTTCTATAAAAATCAGTTCCCTAAACCAAATTCCCTAAAAAAAGTTCTGAAAATCTTATTACCCATGTGGTCTTTATGCATTTAGTCTCATTTTAACTTCTCTATTGCAACATTTTTGTAGGAATTGACCATAGCAAATGTCAAGCACAGGTTATCCATTAGGTGGTTCTATCTATTCTAATCTTTCAGATTATCTGTCTATTCTTTTAGATTAGATATTGCCAAATGACTGAGTAAATTCTCTGAGCTTCTTCCCAACACACCTCTTGTGTGTTTACATCATGTCTGGCAAAAACTTTAGTGTCCACTGAGAGAAAGAAGACATGTAGCAGATGCTCGACTGCATTTCTTTTCCTGCTTGACTGCAGTGACTGCTCTGAGAAGTAAACAATCCACTCAGTTAAACAAATGGCTGCAAATGCTCACTATGGGTTGTATCATTCAATTATTGCCTTGCTTATTCTCTTTCCCTAAACAGCTTTATTCAAATTCCCGTACCAATCTATATACTCCTGAATTTTTATCAGCTATATCTCTTCTCTCCAGGCAGAGCCCATACTTCCTTTTTGCTCCAAGACTGTTTTATCTACATGTAGGATTGGATTTTTTTGTTTGGTTTTTTTGTAAGGTACTTATTCTTTGAATTAATTCCTGCTTTTTTACTAGGGGATAGTGTGTTCTATAAAGTATTCGGTCTCTAAATCACACAGTGAGAAAAAAAATACGGTATCTCCCATTTTCAGAAATGAAAGTGTAGCTGATGTCAGAAAGCAAGATAAAAAGGGTGACCTCAAATTAATATGGTTCATGAGGACACTGCCTTTTAGTCTCAGTGTCCAATTTATCTCTGCACGTGCAGAGTGAAGACTGCAAAGTAAGACTAATGAGTATGGCAGAAATATATGCAGTAATTCATCATCGTAACAAAGCATAACACAATTATCAGGAATTTCCTGTAGGCTTGCCATGATTACATGGAAACAAATTGTTTGGTCCACTCAGTTAGAAGTGCAAAAATGCTGGACCAAAAAAACAGAAACAGATTGTTGCCACCTATATACACAAATCATCCTTTTAGGATATGACAAATGCACAATTTGGCTTTCTTTTGTGGTTTGTACACTGAAACTGTATTCATTCAGTGCCTGGCCAAATAGGTTTCCATGTTCTGCAACAGCACACACCCACACACAACACAGAACACAGAAAACACAGGAAGAAGAGGCAGTTGGCTGCAGGGGTAGAGGAGTTAATGGATGTAATCACACTACCTTTCTCATGCTTGCCAAAGACTTTAATGCATCAAAAAGTTCTCAAGTAAGACTGGAAGGAAGGAAAACCTTTAACTAGTTGGAATTTACTTACTTAAAAAAAATTATAAATTGTGTCTACTTGGTGTATCTTCCTGGGAAAAGGCTAACATCAGCATCACTTTGTGAATAATTGGGTTTGGTCCTGTTCCTGGTTTTCAGCTACCTGGAGTACAGTTTAGGCTGATGTTTATTTGACTTTCCTCCCAGAGGACCACTCTTCTATAGGAGAATTAAAGCCATGCAATGCTTACACAGACATTTCTTGCACTTCTCATAGAGAACAAGACCTATTCTGAGTAAGCACTAATAATAGACAACACTGCAAGGAGCTGCTTGGAGCTCACATGCCTGAGAGACATAATATTAAAGGCGAAGTCACTGCTGAAAGGAGCAGATAGATTGCATTTGCTATCACAGATCTCTACTGTGTTTCAGGGATCATGCCACTTAGGTAAAGTGGGACTTTGAGAGCTAAAGTCTAATTAAAATAAGTGGGCTTTACATAACCATGCTTGGAAGGCAAATTTTCTGCAATATTCCTTAGTGACTAGAAGCTGTCTTTCTTTAAAGCATTTGTACAACTCAACTCTAGCAATTTAATGGTTGGGAGATGAAGAGGAAATAAATAAGATTTTGGTACACAATGGTCAAATTAATTTCAAGGGTATATATAGCTGTTAGCACTTAGGACCCATAACCATGTCATGACCCATATCAACAGTAAGGTCCCAGTTTTTCAGGGAAGGTTGGGTAGCACACATCACACCACTGCTTTTTAGAAGGTGTTCTCGTGCATCATGACAAAACTCATGTTTCAGGGAATGCCTTAGCTCTACCAGGATATCCACTGCAGTCAGGGATGCACTGCTGAAGCCCCAGGGATGTATCTGGCCCAGAGAGTGGATTTACCACGCTGTCCTTTTTTTTTTTTTTGCTTTTTTGCTTTGCCTTAATTGCTTTGTCTCTGTTGCTTTAATGTTTTTCTTCCTCACCTCATTTATTTTATTGATCTTGTCTTTTCTCCTGTTTCTCTTTACTGGTTACTTCTAGATTAGCACAAAGATGGGAAGTCCCACAGGGAGCCCCACTTGGCCCCTTTCTGCTGAGTAAAACAGCCCGCCACAGTGAAGATATTCTTGTCAGAAGCAGTGGGGAACATTGCTGGGAGGGCCTACCTTGGGTGTCACAGGTATTTGGTGATAGTTTGCCATGCTGCTGCAGAGTCCAGGTAACAATGCAGTCATTGTGCTCCACCAGCACTTCTCTAAATTATGCCAATGAAGGAACTATATAAGGTGCTAAGAGACCTCAGCTCCCTCATTATGTCTGAGCAAGGATTGCCAGCACTGCTTTCTTAAGGGCTGCTGCACAGAACTCACTCTCCAGCAAGGGGGAGCCTGCTGCAATCAGGAGACACCTTATGGGGGAAAATATACCAGCTGTTAAAACCAGCCTCAAATTAATTTCACTGTATGGATGAATTCTACCAAGTTCCTTGAATTTTCACAGACCAGTTTCACCTAGCCTTAATTTACTACTTTTTAAAATGTAAACAACTTTTAAATAAAATTTGATTGCATTTGAATATAATTCTTGTCATGTTCTTTACTTTTCTACTTCACTTCAAAGAATGTTGTGATGATTAACTCATGCATTATGGGATGCCATGTGTAATGCTCCCTTGTGACAATAACTCAAATTGCTGTTTTCATACTACCTCTTGCATCTCACTCTTGTTTTATTTTTACTCTGGTGTGACTGGAACATCTATACCCTCACTCATTTGAACAGACATATTTTCAAGAAGATATTTCTGCCTCCTTTTCCCAACTGACTGCCAGCTCACAGAGTCTAGGCCAATGGCTAAGTGAAAGGATCCAGCTAATACAACTTTGCTTCCAGTTGTTACAGAGCTCACTTTCCCAGCAGGTTCTGCTGCACCTTCATCTGTAGAGCTCAGTCACTCATCAAAACATCAGCGAGTTGTATGTGAACTATTTGAATGTGTGGTTAGTCAGTGAGGCATACAGCAAGGATTCAGTTCAAACAAGCAAGGAACAAGGTCATATCTTTACAATTTCTTTTGTTCAAAACAAAAAAAAACCAGCATAGGTTGACTAATTACTGAGTTTCACCTATACCATTCAAAATAAGAGGCAGCACTATTAAATCTTCATTCTGGATATCGACAGAAAGAGAGCTTCTGGACAAACTGATCATGGAATGGAAATTTTTTTATAATATTAAATTTTTCATAATATTAACTGTTCTTAACCTGAATAAAGATGCAGACAGATCCATTTCATTTTACCATTTGAGTAGAAGAAATAGGGCTAAAGCTTTTAAGTCCCATAACACTGACATTGATATGAGAACTCATATAACATGCATGGAGAACCTACAACAAGGGAAAATTCTGAAAAATCTAGGAGGGAAGAAAGTGGCAGCAGAAGACATGCACTCAAGGGAGCTTTGAGGCTTTTCTTGCATCCAAGTTCTCCTTGACCACACCAGTAGTAGCCAGGTACTGTTCACCAACTCCATATCCCAAATCTATCTAGAAAACGGTAAGCAAACTCAGGATAGGAGAATTCAGCTATCAGGAACAGACACAGATTGAACACTTATTTTCCACCAAGTGTTCTATACAAAAGTGTCCCTCCAAAGAAAAACCCAGAATGAAAACAGCAAGGCCTAAGCAAATAGATGAATGAGGTTAATAAATTTTTGAGCCTATTGAAACCCTATCATCCCATAACAAGAAATACAGTCTAAAAGGATTTATTAAGGTTATAAAGTCCTCCTCCTTGTCAGAGCAGGACAGTTCTCAAAATACTTGAAGCAGTAGTTTCTAGTTTAGCTTTAAATACACAAAACAATGGCTTTACAATTCCTTGTCTTGAAATGTATCCAAGCTTGAAATCCAGTATCCAGCACTCAGTGGCTTTTTCTGTTTTCCTCTTGCAGTTACTATACATACAATAGAAAACCAGAATTTACATTAGGTGCCCATATATGAGTATGTTCAATCAGTAAAAATGTTTTCTTTTCTACATTTAGGTGCTCTATGGTGGCAGCCTTCAATAGCTACCAGACATTAGGATGGAAAAGGCCTTAATCTTTCACATCACAACCTGATCACCTGTTCTTTTATCCTATTACTCCCACAGACAGAGCACCCCAAGGAACATCTCCAAACAGACTCTCCCTCCTTACTTTCAAGGTCAGTTATGGACATTTGCAGATATTCATCTATCCTTAGTCAGTAAACTGAAAGACATTTCACTTTCTTTGTACATCCTCATCTAATAATGTTTCTCTCTGAATTGCCTCCGTTCTCTGCACTGTTAATTAACTTTTATGCATTACCAGAGATGGATGCATCTCAGCAGTGACTTAAGTGATTTCTCTATAGCTTGTGTTTCAGTTTCCATTCATAAACATCTCAACCTATATTAGTCAAATTGGTTCCCCCTTGTAATACTGTAGCATTTCCACAGTATCTCTCATTCTAAAGTATTAAAAGGGCAGAGCAACAGAGGAAGTTCTAATACCAATATTTGTCTTTGCCTGAAATACTCAGGTTGGTTAGGACAACAAAATGTTTTCTGAGTGTTTGTCAGATCAGTATTTTCTACATGTCAGTTGCATTATTAAATAAGAATAGCTGAGCCTTAACTTAAATATCAATATTATTAGTGATATTGTTTCATAAAAACCCACAAAAACAAAATCCCCAAACAAAACAACAAAAACCAAAAACACAACAACAACAACAACAAACTCAAACCGTGTAACCAGCTGTGTGACTGTGGCAAGGATTTCTTTAACAGACTGTAAACAGCACGTAGCTTTCTGTGCACATTTGAAGGACATATCTAGAATTCACATACACTTTCACTTTTTATCACCTAATTATTAGAGAGACAATTTGCAAAAGTAAACAGTTCGTACAGTGTCTGAACCTCTTAGTGTTACAATGAACATGGCCATAAAATTGTTTCATTACATAATATCAGAATGTGTCTGACTTACACAAATGTTGAATCATTTAGAGGTTTAAAGCAGAGGTTTCCCAAACTGGTGGTCTATAGACTCCTATCAGTGGTCTGCAGCTGAAGGTTTATGGCTGTCTGGTTCCGTAGTATTCATTCCCTATGGATAGTGGGGAGAAAAAGAGATTAACAAAGAACAGACATTGAGCAAGAAAAAATATTTTGGTTTATCAATATCGGTAAAACATTTTTTGCTAAAGACTCTTGCCCTACAATTTCTGTTAATAACTTTTGTATTTTATTATGATTTTATCAAACAGATTGCTTTTACTGAAGTTTTTTGTTTCAGACTGTTTCCTCTTTTCCAATCCATCTATTTATGGGAAAAAGACTACAGAAGATGTTATTTGTAGGATATTTTTAACAGGCAAAACACTTCTTGATCTCACAAGCAGGTAAAAAGAGAACTGTCAGCTGGCTTAGGATGTCTGATGACACTCATGAGGGCTAAAATGCAAAAAGCAAATGTACAAGGAATGGAAGCAAGAAGAGGGAATAAAACAATTACAACTGCACATTTTCAGACAAAATCAGGAAAGCCAAACCATCTGATGCTCAAAGGCTTCACGAAGATGGATTCTACAGGTCCGTGAGCCTGCAAAAGAAAGCTGCAGTGAAAACATGGGTGTGCTGATGGGCAGAACAGAAGAACTAGCACTGGAAAGGTTAAATATCTTTTTGCCCTTTATCTTCACAGGCAAAGCATGCTCCTGGACCTTTGCATTTTGTACAGTCTGCAAACAATAGGGGCGACCATCAGCAGGGGAGCATTAGGACAGGAACTGCCCACAGCCTGGACATCCTCGAATGTAAGGGGCTCCTTTGGTTGTCCACAGAGGCATTCAACATGACTCTGAGGTTACTGCCTATCACCTGGGAAAAACTGCAGCAGTCAGAGGAGGTCCCTGATGACTAGAAACAAGGCTAACATATGTCTATTTTAGGGGAATGATGGTTACAACAGATACCAAGCCACACTTCAGTACACAGGAATCTTAATAAACTCAGGAACTAGGATGGCAGAAACCTCATGAAGTTCATCAAGATACCAGCTTGGAATTCTAAGCAAAATAAATCAATATATTTTTGACCCTTTTGGCTTAAAAATGTTATTAGTTTTAGGCTAGCCCCAAGTATGTTTTTGAAACAAATAAACTGTTCAACAACTTTGTTCTGTTCTACTCCAGGTAAACCATGCCATATTTCAGTATATACAATTTCCATAAACAGTTGCTGAATTTGGCACAATTATATACACAGAAAAGCTTTGGCCTTGTTTTTGTTAGAACTGCCTCTGTGACTTTCCCAATTCCCTTTTATTTCTCTGTCATTGTCTGCTTATCTTATTTAATGTCATTATTCTAATTGCCATGCTAATAAACTCACATTAAGAGCCACAAATAAAAGGGGAAAAAGGGTGAAGAACCAACATCTACTACTACACAGAAAATACACCTGCAAATTACTGTCTCAAAAACACATTTCAGACTCTTTTTTTTTTTTTTTTTTTAGTCAGTAATGGCTAAAATCAAGTTCAGGAATACATTCAAGAACTTTACGTTGTTTACTAAAACATAAAAACTTTTCAATATCACAAGATAGAGACTCAATTGCTTAAAGATCATGACCAATTCCAAACTTTCTAAGGTCTAATGAAAGCTGTGCTTGAACTGTATTAGTTATCCAAGTAGTACAACTTGCACTGCAGGATATAAAAGATTCATGTCAGTAGAGATTTAAGCTCAGGAAAGTAGAACAATACTTAATGGTTAGTGAACTGCATTGGAATATTCCTTAAAGCAATTTTTTTTTCTATGTCTACGTTACAATGCATTTTATTTCACCCAAGCCAGGTGAAAACAGGGTTTACTGCTACCACAAAATTCAAGCAAAACTTGCGGGCATCCAGATTTGTTTCACAGACCAAACTCGTTTCAGAAAATTTTGAGCTTTACTGGTTAACCTCAAGCTTATAATCAGTAAGGAAAAAGAATAACTCTAAAGAAAGCAGCAAATTCAGTAGGAAGAACCTTTCCAGCAGTGTAATTTTGGATGCTGAAATACACTGTAGTGAAAAGCAACCTGCATGAAAGGTACACTGCAGTTCTTTCTGATGCCTCTGTTTTGGTTTTTACCTAAATGAGACAACAGTGAACATGGAAACAATAATTATATTGGCTTCCTATATTTCTGGTGTCTCAATAGTTTTTCCTCTCAAATATGTAATGCCACAGCTGCATTCTCTGGATATTTTCAGCTTGATTGTTAGAGCTCCTGCAACCTGTTTTATACTGTTTGTGCCAGGCAATAATCCAAAAGAACAAAAACATGCTAATGCTTGGAGGAATGCTGTGAGCACAGCTACCTAGGCACATGCACATAACCAGAATTCACAGTGCTATCTATGAAACCTGATGCTTGGGAAAGTATAAAAAGCTTGATTTAGCCATCAGTCTTTTGTCTGAGTTCACCACAAATTTTCAATTTCCTCCAGTTACCTAAAAGTCCACAGGAAAGAAGCTTGTATTCAATTGCTCCCTACCCATTTTTTAGGCTCTTCAGATTGTGCTGCAGCTCTTGGCTAACATACAGTGGGGTCAGGTAGGTCAAACCTTGCAAAATTGGTGTTTGCCAGGTTTGATGGACAACATCATTCCTTTCAGAGCAAATAATTCTGTCTTCCTTAGCCTGTGGATTTCATCGCACTGTCTATCACTATGCTTTTCACATATATCACACTTATCCATATATATTTTCACATATATCACACTTATCCATATATATTTTCACATAAGCATACTTACTTGGGCTACCAGCACCTGCTTCAGCCTCACTCTATCCCTACTCCATGTTGTCAGCCCCTGCCTGTTGGGACTACTGCTCCTGTTTTAATCCAAATCTGTTTTGGTAGACGCAGTTCCTCCCTTCTGCCACCTCCAAAAACCCAGCACGTTCCTGTGCTACTTTATGCTGCCACAAGAATTTGTGCGGCCCCACACCCAAACCATGTCAGGGAACCACAGCAGATGAAAGCTTTCAAGCAGAAAAGCAGTGAGCCTCTTTCTTCAACAGTGCTGGATTATGCCATCTCCATATACTTACTGTGGGATCAGCATTAAAAACTCTAGCTTCAGAAATTCTGACCAGCCCTGAAGTATGAACAATTAATGTTCTAAATATCTCTTAAAATACAGGTCTTGTTAGAGATCGTAGTGTCTGAAGCAGGAAAGCCCTTTTCTCCCCAGCTTCAGTTTGTGTGCATGCAGTATTTTATTCTCAAGACACTTCTGGGAAGAATCACAGCATGTTAGCTCATAGCAACCTCTTCTCTGTCAGTGCCTTCTCCAAAAAGGAGGGTGATGTGTCCAAGACCTGGGATCCTTGGTTCAGTTTAACCTGAAACACCTCAGAAGCTACTCCCATGGGTTCTCAAACTGATCAACTTTTTCTTCTTTCCTATCTGTCCCTTAAGCTGTCTGTTGTCTTTCTGTGAGCTGCAATTTTTAAACGTTGTTGAGACAGACAAGCATCACAGGCCATTTTACTTTTGGAGGCTGGTGTGGATGGATAGAAGAGAGATGTATATTTTGATCTTTCTATGGACTTCATTTTTGTTCTTTAACATTTTAGTCTCCCAGTTTAAATAGACAGATAGGCAATTTGAACTTGGAGCATCTGTTGCCTCAGAAAAAAACAGGATCACCATCCCTCCAAATATTCTGCTCATGTGTAGTGATCCATACCAGGCCTTATACTTCAGAAGGCTTGCATATCGAAATGTCAATTAACAGATATAGTCCATTTCCATATGTCTTCCTCTAAAGGTTACTGCAACAACATTTCCTGAATATCCTTTAACAATCTAACGGCAGCCTGGCAGTGGTCTCATGACAAATAAATTTAAGTGACATACAGGTTGCAGTGACAGAATACAAAATATAATGAAGCAGTGTACTTCTTATGGAGATGTGACATGAAAAACATTGACCTGTGGTCCTAAGTAATTTTCATAAGACAAAAGCTTTCATGGTAATAAAAACAAATCAGTCAATGTGCTGAAAGACTAATATAATAAACCATCAGGGAAGCTATTCAGCTGTGTTAACTCCATTTAATGAAACAGGAGTCATTATTATTCCAACTTTGTACTTAAAGTTTAGTGATAACATTAGCTGCACTATGACAAAGTAGCCTTCTTGATTAATGGGAGATACCTCCAGAAATAGCAGTGGGACTCAGCATGGAAACATATGCTACCTTACTGGTCATATTGAGCAAAACTAGCTTGACATTGGGAACACGAGGCTGGACATGAAAGATCATTAATTGCAGTGGAGATGAAGATAGTGCAGTGATGCTGCATGAAATATTGCCGACTCGGAGACGTTTTGTATTGACAAGCAATTAGAACATGAGGAGGATGAAAGAGGTATCAAGAGTGCAAATATTTTGTATGGGAAGGAGAAAAGGAAAGGAAAGGAAAGGAAAGGAAAGGAAAGGAAAGGAAAGGAAAGAAAAGAAAAGAAAAGAAAAGAAAAGAAAAGAAAAGAAAAGAAAAGAAAAGAAAAGAAAAGAAAAGAAAAGAAAAGAAAAGAAAAAAAGAAAAGAAAAGAAAAGAAAAGAAAAGAAAAGAAAAGAAAAGAAAAGAAAAGAAAAGAAAAGAAAAGAAAAGAAAGAAAAGAAAAGAAGAAAAGTATTTTCAGTTCGCGAATCCCAAACTATTCTCAACAAATGGATACTATACTGCTTTTCAAGAAAAACAAAGCTGTGCTTCATCAATTTTTTTTACAAGGTGAAGTGGTATTGCTATAGCCACTGAGAATGAGAGAAATTAGGTGAATTACAAGCAATTTGGGGTACAGGTAGAAAAAATTCACAGGCTATGATTACAAACTGCGCTTTCTAACTGTAAGCTCATCCTTAGACACACACTCAGCAGTCGTCATTTCCTAAGGAGCTGAAATGTCTTAATGATTCTTTTCTTTATGAGCCTTACTCTCATCTGCAAGCATCTTTACCATTCTGGTTTATAAATGAGACAGTATTTGGAAATATCAAAGTCCCAAACAACCTGCAGGAAGTTTTTCAAAATATCCAGAAGAGCTTTTTTTAAACAACTCCTTTCCTTATTCTGCACTGAATTTTGGTGACTTAACACACTTAACAAGCCAGTTTTCTCCTAATCTATATCACAAACAACTCTACTAAACCCAGTCAGGATTTTATCCAGTTGCACAAGGTCCAGTCAAGTAAACATAAAAGCCAAACAAAGGTTGTAATCTGGGACTCTGTGGAATATACCACAAAAAGCTCTGAACTATTTATTTGAAAAGGGGGTAAATGGACATGGAGAGCAGAATAGAAGGGCAGAAAAAAGGAGGTAAATGAAAGGAGCAGATTATACAGGCATACTGAAAAAGACATTACAGATAAAGATATGCAACATCTCTGCCTTATTAACAAAATATAAGATAGTCTATAACTGAAAGGGCTGCAAGTTCTTCAGAAGATTTTGTTCCTGCTGATGCAACATGAATGGCTAATTATGATGGACATAATATTGAGAGATCCCACTTGTCTACCAGGTACCACACAATCAAATTGGTAGACAATTTCATGCCCTATCAGCTTAAAATATGAAATAATAGGGGCAGACAATGAAACAGAACTGAAAAAAAAATAGACTATACTCATTATTAGATCTGTGTGTAAAACTAGATTATGAATAAGTCTACCAAGAACAGCAGCAGGTGCCACATCAAAATATATTATACTAAGAAAACAAAGGACTTCACCCCCACAGAAGACAAAGCACTCAAGTATTCTGAACTGCAGGGAAAAACATCCAGTCTCAGCAAAGATGAAAAAAACTACTATCCATCTTTGACAGTAATATTTAATTGTGACTCCTCTTTAAAATCTGAACGGATTTTCAAGGGGAAATTTTAAATACTCTAGTATTCTTTTCGTATCACACATCTGAAAAAAATAAACTTCCAGAGCAAAACTGAATTTACATAATCTAGATAACAACTGTAGTTTCAATTCATAAGCAAGAATGAAAATAAAAATAGCACCATATGATTGCAAAAGAAGTTTGCTTTAAGAATTTGTCACTCATTCTGTTTATTAAAGCATTTTATAAACTTACATCAGTTACTACCACTTGGATACATTTAGCAGACCCTGTGCATGCTTATAGTTGGTCAGAATTATGGTAGCCTATATAAAACTCCCTGTGGGCTGGTTCTTATGCCTTCTCTTGCTAAGGAAACGAGGTGGTGGGTCTCCTTCCCAAAGGTCAGCCCTGTGTCCTGTTTCTCCTGCAGAAGTAAAACCCTGCTCTCCAGGGCTCATTATCTCACGGTGCATATCCTTTTTGCTATCTATTTCTTCTCCATGGCATGAGCAACCCCAAGCTCAATCTTGTGGGCAGCAAAAGTCAGTTTTGCTTATGGTACTAAGAAATCTTGAGTCAGCCTCATTTAGAAATATTATTCTGTGCCTTTCTCCAAAGGGAATGAAGAAAGGGTGTGATCAGACACACTCTTGTCTACTCTTCAAAATGAAAAAAGTAAATAGAAGTGTTAGGTAGATCTTCTTTTTCAGCACTGTCATAGCAACTTAGGGAAACTGTATAGACAAACAGAATGAAGACTAAGTGAACCCCTTTGGTCTGGAGGGATTTATTCTCCCTTGATACCTTCTGAATTTGCCTCGAATGGGAGGAGAGGTGAAAAGGTCTCATGAAGTCAGATAATCAGAAATAAATTTAGCAAGATAAAGCAGATGGATGCTTGTCTTGACCTTTTATTGATTTAGTTTTGACTTCTGCACAAAGAACTCTGCAAAGCCTCAGAAAATTCAGCCAAGGGTAGTATGGCCACTGACCCCATTAAGGGAGTACAAGGATTGTAATGCATTGAAGAGTCTCAATTCCCCAATCTCCTAGATGATTTGCAGATAAGAAGAGGAACAGTGGGACATCCTGTCTCCAGGCAGTAGCTCCTTCTAGAAGGTGAATCACAGTATCATGGTCCCTGTCACAGTCATTCTGCAGAGATGACTTCCACTGCTTCTCCGAAAACAGTTCTCAAAAAAAAAAAAAAAAAAAAAGAAAAAAAGAAAAAAATTCCTCTTTGTCATAACATAACCTTTTGTAAGAATACATAAGGGAGTTATTCAAAACTACCCACAGTTATAGCATAGGCCCTCTGTGAAGTGCAACAGGAAAGAAGTGGCCACTGCCATAATAGATTTGTCTAATGCAGGTCCCAACATCAGTAAAGCTTTGCTCTCTCCACCACAATATTCTCCACGCCTATGACAAAGCAACAGTCTCCTTGTGCCATATGACTCCTTCAGCCAAGCCTACTTTATGCCTAAATTCAAGAGATACTATTTTAATTGTCCCGGTTCAAATGCTACAAAAACTTTCAAAAATCCAAAACCAAACAGAAAACAGACAAAAAAACCAAACCAAAACCTTTAAAAATCAATCTTAGATATTCTACTGAATAATTTGACCCAACACCAGCCTGACTGATTCCCTTTCCAGAGGTGTCTGTGACATTGAGATGTTTTAAATTGCCCACATTATAGAGGGGATGAGTGTTTACAGGATATTATGTATATAAGTAGTTTGGCTCTGTGAACAGGGCTAGCCCTAAGGCAAAGCCTAAGGCAGAAAGTGAAATACATTTTTTAAAGGATGTTTGTTAATTGAGCCCTAAACTGCTTCCCTGTTCCTTGCCAGTTTTATCCTAACATAAGAACAAGTCAATGTTAAGGCACTCTGCCAGGTGCTGGGCAACTCAGACTACTCTGAACCTCCTCTCTCTTCCTTGGCAGCTGATATCTCTCAGCACTATTCAAATTTTGCTCAACATCCAACAGGATTCAGCTCTAAATGGGCTGCAATCTGCACAGGAATATTTTAATTACATACTGCTGTGCAGAAGGAAAACAACCAGCTAAGCACAGGCAACTAAACTAAGAACTTGTAAGCTCTGTGACAGCAATAGATTTATAAATGCCTGTTTATTATGCTTTGGGCATCTCTCTAAAAGGTTGTAATTGAGGGTACTGCCAGCTAGTTGCCTTATTTCGAAACAGAAAAGCGCAGCAATTTTGCCAGAACTTTGCTGCCCTCCTGCAGTCAGTGCAGAAACTAATGAGAAAAAGAAGGAATTTCTCAGACCACATCCCTGAAATTCACCCCTTTCCTGAAAGCTGTTGGACTGAAGGAGCATGATCAGTAGCTTTCAAGAAGGAAAAAGACTCCATCTGGCAGGAAGAGAAGGGCAGAGAAGTACTTGAGTGCCAGCCAGGCTCTGCTCTCAGACCTGCATCAAATGTCCTGGAGTGACATGAACCACCCAACTCCTGCCCACTTTGTGTGGTGAGACTACAAAAATAGGCTCTAGTGGGGCTGAAGCCATTCCCAAAGGCAGGAGCTCTCCAGGCACCCTATTTTGGCAATTCACTTCCCCTCTGGGACACTGTGATTCCCTATGTAGATCAACAGACATCTTTCAGATTATCTTTTGATGAGTGAGGCAATGGCTTTTAGCAACTACTGTCTCCTTTGTCACTCCCAATGTCTTCCTGCCCACTGGTGTCCACACTGCTACAGTGCTCCACTTGATTGACATCTTACACATTATCAAAAAAAAGAATTTCAGTCTTCCCATTTTATTGTGTCTGGGGCTTTCAATATACTCCTGAGATTTTTGGGTGCCGTATGGCTTCAAATGCAGTTTGATGGCAGGTTTTTCCCAGTTGCATACTCCTGTACACGTAGTTCTTCAGCATCCTAGAGATGATGCTGTTTCAGCAGCTCTGTTTTAGCAGTGTCTCGTTGTCATCTGAGAACAACTGTCTCTGCTAAGGACAGGAGCCCAGGATAGTGTCTCCAACCAATCCTAACTAAAACTTTTACCTGTTATTTCAGTGCCAGTATTACCAAGGTTTCAGCATTCAGTAGCTATTCATTTATTGTAATGGGTAGAGTGTAAACATTTTATAGGTAGATTTACTGCCAGCCTACCTTCTGCTCTTGCCCATGACAGTAAAGGTGAATATATCATCCAGTAAGCATCCGATGCATAAGACGGCTTTTTAACTTCTACTTCTGCACCGGTAAAATTTGGCCTCTGCTATACAGTTGGACTTGAATTTATGTTCATGGTCATGAAGATGAATTACATGTAAGCAGTTTTAATGGTGTCTTTCTAGATCACCAGGATGATGATGATCATGACGATGATGATGATGATAATGATTATTATATTGGAACATTATTTCGAGAAACAGATCAAAATTTACAAATGGGTGAAACCTAAAATTCAGTGTCAATTGTTGGTGCCAGCATAGAGAGACAGCATTGAGGGCTCAGCTGTCAACATCAGGACATGTCAGGCTGCCAAGTGGTGGGGGTGCAGGAAGAGGCAGGGCAGCCCAGAAAGGAGCCAATGGAATATGGACAACCAAAGATAAAAGAGGAAGAACCAGGAATAAAATAGCATGGGGGAGTTTTGTTGAACGGGCACAACCTAAGGCATAAAGGTGAGAGACAGGTAGTTATGGGGAGTCTACAGGGAGATTTGAGATGCAGTAAGATACAAGGGAATGGTGAGGCTGTTAGGATGAATTTGAAAACGCAGTGAAGTGACCCTGGCACAGACATCTATTGTCAAATGGCCTCTAAGAAAGAGCTTGATTGAACAGCTGTCCAAATACCTTGACTGAACAGAAGGAAGTTCAATAATCCAAGAGGAAACAGCCTAAAAGAAGTTTTCAGTGTTTTCGCCTTGAGTCTCACTCTGCAGAAATCATTTTTTCAAACATCCTTCATCTCTTTACCAGCCTACCAAACAGCCAGGCGTAGCTGGAAAATAAGTCTGTTTGGAACAACAAACATCAAGGTGATTTAGGGGGAGAGAGAGAACTGCTTGGCTAGTTTTCCTTGTCTTTATTTTTAACTTCGCAATGAAAGGGAGGGAAAATTTCTTGGTAACAAAAATAAAAACAACAATGCCTTTCAGAGCTGTTACCACCTCATGAAAAGGGCTAGGCCAGAGAGTAGGTAAAAGCTGTTGAGACTCTTCAAAAGAGGAGGAATCTGACACTTGCATGACATTTTCAGTTTAACACTGACCTCCTACTTCCCTGCTACTGAAGGGTTCATCAGCTACCAGATGCTTTTAAGAGCCTGGGGGAATGAAATGAAATATTATTTTTCCTGTCTAGATGCTCCACTTTAAACCATTTACAATCACACTTTTTTTTTTCTTTTAAAAGCCACTGTACTTTGCTTTAAAAAATCTTCAGTGTTGCTGAAGAAAAAAAAAGAAAAAACTAAAATTCAGTATCATTCTGCAGACCTAGTCTGCTTTTTACCAAATTGCTTCTGTATCTCCTAAAAGCTTTGATGAATCTGATGAGAGACAAAGGTTGAGACAGAGACCAAGTGAATCTCAAGCACATAGTAAAGTTTTGCTCTCTGACTGAATAAATTGTGAGGGAACTGGTTTGAAGTTTGCTGTAAGTCTGATGCTTGTTCATCTCCCTAAATCAAAGTAAATTTCACAATGTGTGGTCACAGACTTTTATGGTCCATTAGTTTTACTAGCCTTTATTGCACGCACACTGCCTCTATACAGAGACCTAATAAGATCAAAAGAACTTCCACATCTAACATAAATGTGAGTATAGAAAAACAAACGAGACCTGAATGTTAGGATTTCTAAACCAGTGGACTATTTATGCGTTTGGACTGTGTTCCCACAGTCTTGGTAAACCTATGCCTGATAAGCTTTACCATCATGGAGAATTGTATCATCATCAATTCGATTTTTCCCATCTTTGGATAATACATTCCTCTTGGTAAGATCTTGGATGTCTTTATATAAATATAAACAACAGTGATTACATAGGTCCTCTGTGCTGTTCGAGACAAAACATATTAAAACATTTGGGTCACCACAACCTGGTGCATTGCTATAGGCCTGGGGCAGAGTGGCTGGAAAGCTAAATGGTGAAAAAGGTCCCAGGGATGCTGATTGACAGCAGCTGAACATGAGCCAGCGGTGTGCACAGGTGGCCAAGAAGGCCAATGGCATCTTGGCCTGTACCAAGAACAGTGTGGCCAGCAAGACCAGGGCAGTGATTGTCCTGTTGTACTCAGCAATGGTGAGGCTACACCTGGAATCCTGTTCAGCTCCAGGCCACTCACTACAAGAAAGACACTGAGGTGCTGGAGCGTGTCCAGAGAAGGGCAATAGAGCTGGTGAAGGGTCTGGAGCACAGGTCTTTTAGGGATTGGCTGAGAGAGCTGGGGTTGTTTAGTCTGGAGAAGAGGAGGCTCACAGGAGACATTTCTCTCTACAACTACCTGAAAGGAGATTGTAGCAAAGTGGGGATAGGTCTCCTCTGCCATGTATCAAGTGAAGGGACAAGAGAAAATGGTCTTAAATTGTGCCAGGGGTGATTCAGATTAGATATTAGCATATTTTTTTTAAACTGAGAATGCTTAGGCATTGAAATAAGTTGCCCAGGAAGGAGTCACCATCTCTGGAACTGTTCAAAAAGGCATCTGAATGTGGCATTTGGAGATATTGTTTAGGGGTGATTATGCTGGTGCTGGGTTGACAGTTTGACTAGATGGTCTTGAAGGTCTCTTCCAACCTTAATGATTCTGTGATTTAAGGAGACAGGGTTTTGAAGTTATCATAAATAGCAATAGATGGCCCTGACGTTGAGTATATGGCTGAATTCATTCCAAGGACTCTCTCTTCAAGATGTCAGTGTTAAGCCCCTTGAGTAAATGACCTCTTTTGTCCTCACACTCTGGCCATCAGTTAAGCCCTCATATTCATCTGCAGTAGCAATCAAAAATCATCTAGTATGGACAGAGACAAGCAAACTTAATCCCTTGATTCAGAAGTGTTTGCAGACCTTGCCAAGAAAAGCCTATCACTCTTGATTTAGCATCAAGTCGCAAAATAAACAATCCCACAAAATTGCATTTCTCCACTTGGGCACTGCAAACAAAACCCAAATGAATGAGTGTTTATTAGAATGAGCTTGACAAATAATGACTTCTCACCAGTTGGCTATTCATGTTTTACCATTTGCTATAAGGGAAATCTCCTTAATAATGTACTTTGTTACACAGAGATTGTTGACAGGTTCCCTAATGGTAATAGGTGTTCGTCAGAAAGGACTTGTAAATGAAAATTGTGATATACATATTCATTTTCAGAAAAGTCCAAATTGTAAAGATTGAATTAGGCACATGAGTTACTTTGGTTTTACTTGGAGGTTTTTTGGCAGAATTATCTGAATAGAGAACAGTTTCAGTCTTGAAAATTGGCTGAGACCTGAAGAAAAACAACCTAAAGCTATGTAGTAATAGGCATGCAGGACTGAAATCTCTCTATCACCACATATATTCCTAACTTTTTGATGATACAGTCAGCATATTCCAGCATTTGAAGTGAAGCTTGAACGAGTTTCCTCTTTGCCACAACTTTTCAGCAACTAGTTTATTTCCTTCTCTTTGTTATTTTGAAAATATTATGGGCTTCCAAGACATCCAACATCTTGCAACGTATCACTGCATTTTTCCATTAAGAATGCTGAAAATTAAAACTGTCAGCTAAAATATGTTTTAGAGTCAAGTTAACTGGTTACATCTCACTGATTAATGTCAAGGTCGAAAACTGTGAGCTCACTAAGTCCACAAGGAACAACTCTCTAATCCCAGAACATTCAGATGTAGTTTAAAGCAGTTGTAGGGAAGAAGAAAAAAAAAGAAAACACCATGTGAATACCAATTTCTCCACGACTGTACTATGCTCAGAGTTTTCAAGAAAGAAATTGTTCCAAACACAAATAATATGAGAATGAACTTCAGAAAAGCGGAATGGCTAAAACATGCAAAAAGCTTCCCAGAAAAGCTGCTGTAACTCAAACTGACTTACAATGGTCCATTCTCTTCGTTGAGGCCTTTTAGAAATGCAAAATAGAAGACATGCAGACTTCCATACAGATCCTTGCAAAAAGTCCAGCAACAGAACACAAATGATTTTCTGATTATTACAATGGAACAACTGATTACAATTGCATATAATTTCTGTAAATTTGAAAGGAGAAGCCAGAGACAGAGAAGTTGAAAGAGACAGGGAGCAGTGTCTGTTTCCCACTCTCTATTACATCCGTCTAGTGGTAAAGGCGCCGCGCTATCACCGCGGAGACCCGGGTTCGATTCCCGGTCAGGGCCACTCCCGGGCAGGTGGGGCTCGTTAGCCCTTAAAGGCAACCCACCTACGTCCTAAGGACTGCTGCCACCGTCCAAGCTCGCTTGGCCCCGGCAGATGAACCTTAGGATTAAAGGGTGGGCTCAGTTCCGCGCACACTGTGTCTCACCTAAAAAATCCAATGCGCAGGCTGGAAGGTGGAAAGACCTTCCCCGGATCTTCGCTCGCGAAGACTGGCCATTATATTATTATTATTATTACATCCTTCGATGACTTTTAGTTGTGGGAGACCTTTAACTCTAGAGAGGGATTTATCTTATATGGATGTTGCTGATATGCACACCTCTGTCTAGAAATGTATCTTGAGCTAGTTGCCTTAAACTCCTTAGATGAAAGAAATATGTATTTTCAGGCAGGATTCACCCCACCTATTTTGCACATCTGCTTTAAAATACATTAAGACTTCAGGAGAATCCTGTTCTTTATATTGTCTGTAAACGGAATCTCAAGGATTCAGTCGGAAGCTGAAGTTTACACTAGAGATGTCTAAGATTAGATAAGTTAAATCTTACTCCTAGGGTCTATAGAAAAGCACGCAAACTTCTCTGGCATGGAGGAAAGGGAAATCTTTGCCTGAGGAGACTACAGGAGTGTGTCATAAAAAAAACTATTAAGTTTTCTGGCTGATGCCTGCAATCAAGGTGACATCTGGCTCACACTGTGCAATTTACCTGTTTGACTTGAAGAACTCAGATCTACTTCTTGCCAAGCCCAGGCATTTGGTCTCTAAGGCGTAAGTCTGAAGGAGATG
The DNA here is from genome assembly GCF_022539395.1 of Myiozetetes cayanensis. Classification (NCBI taxonomy): domain Eukaryota; kingdom Metazoa; phylum Chordata; class Aves; order Passeriformes; family Tyrannidae; genus Myiozetetes; species Myiozetetes cayanensis. The sequence goes on from NW_026087853.1 coordinate 12,638,754, forward strand.
TTTTTGGAACGCTGAGAAGGGCAAATCTGAGTCTCTCACTTTCCAGGCAAGTCATAAACTCTAAGTAATCCTTTAAGGTGGTGATGGCAGGGACAGCACTGTTGGTCAGGTAAATGGAAAAAACCAATACTGGTCGGATTTTTTGAAAGACCAAAGCAAGGTCCTGGACCATGAAACATACTAGGATGAAGCCATCAGCACTGAAAATTAGGATGTCTTTCATAATGTCCCTGCACTTACTGAGATCTCCCATTTTTGTGTTTCATTCTGGATTGCCATGTCTTCCTAGGAAAGCTGCTCTGAATCACTCTCTGCAAGCCATTTACCTTACCAGGTATGTTCTGTGACACTCAAGTCCTTTACTGAATGTAGCCCAAACCCCATCTGTGGCTTGGACTGTCCCTCCACCAAGTTTTGGAAATAAGATGTCTATGGATATTTGAAAACTGTGTCTTTATACACATTATGAAGTCAGGAATTCCTGTCAGTAGGTAAACAGAGAAATTAATACAATCAAATTTTTATTCCCATCCTCTTTACTCCCACACAGTATATTTAAATATTCCCTCAAGTACATTATCAAAAACACAATAAAACCGTAGCCAATGATAATGATGAGTGATGAGAGAAAAGTGTCTGGCAGCTGTCTAATAGAATGTAATCACTCAACAGGAAGTGTCCCGTACCATTTAGTATCAGTATCTCTCAGGATCATTAATTTTTTTCAGATTTCAATATCCAGAAATCATCCATCCAATTTTTTCCAGTTAATAAAATTTTTCTTTCTTTTGTCCACAGTTATTGACAAGACTATTATCTAAATGAGTATTAGCTCTTTCTTAATTAGCAGGCAATTCAGCTGTGAATTGCACACAAAACCTTGTCTATTTTAATAAATGGTTACATTGCTTTACCAGTGCTGAGCAATTAATTAACTCAGAAACTACATTCCAGTTTTCACACATTTTCCTGGCATTTGTATTGTGTACTGACCAATGCCACCATCACATTATCTAAGAGTCTTAGTCCCAATCTAGATTGTTTATGAAATATCAAAAAACAGAGTCAATTAATAGCTTGGAATAGGAATTCTCTTCTGCCCCCAATTTTCCATACTCTTCAAGAGCAGCCACCTGACATCTATCTGCCTAAGTGGAGTCCAATTACCTGTACACATGTGGAGAAAACTGTGTATCTCAAAGAAACATTTGAAGACCTCTGCTTTCAGATCATTCTCCCCTGATTTCCTATGCTTATTTAGTATGTGTAAACAAAGCCTGGGGCTTCAGACCTGATTCTTTACAGTCATTCACAGCAGTGAATATAATGCAGGTCTAACCCTTCACAGAAGCTGCCCAGGACATTTGTCAGCTTCAGGAGGGCTGTACTAACTTATACCGTCTTCAAACCCTGCTTGTGGTATTTTACATTTGCTTTGCCATAGCACGCACAATTACACAAGCTGCAGGGCAGAAAAGTGAATAATTCAAGCCTCTTTCCTCCTCCACCCACATCTTTTATTTGCATGTAAAACACCTACTCTGTTGCCAGAGATATATAGCTAGGTAACATAAGCAAACTAATGAGGTATAGCCTTGAGGCGTGTCAGCTCAATATGTGCCTCAAAAGCATCTACCTTTTGAAACATGGAAGTGCTGTTCAAATATTGTTCCTGTTTTTGTTAACTAATAAAAACCACATGAAAATATAACACCAGGTCACCCACTGTTTATAAGCTAAAACAGTTCCATACAAGATTAATAGGTAGCCTGAGTGGGCAGCCTGCACGGTCTGTCCTGGGTACCACAATTTTTAGGATTGGTTTTTCATCAGGCATCTCAGGAAATGTTTGTCTTATCAATGAACACTGTGCATAGGTTGACAAAGCATAATGCAGTCCCATTTCATGTAGGGTCGTTTTGACTTGTCAACTAAAGTAGAAGAATGCAAGTAATTTATATGAGAATTTTACATTAGAGCATTGAATGCATTCTAGTTTTGATTAGGAGGACAAGAACTGGTTTGCAACAAGACCTAATATGCCTCTTGCAGCACAAGGGACATCAAGGATTCTCACATTAAAAGGGGAGCATTGCAACTGATTCTGATTCATGGCTGTCCACTCTTCACTGGACCCTTCAGATATTTAAGCTGTGAGCTTCCCTTTTATAACTGTGGCCCATCTTTCTCCTGTCTGCATCCATATACATTCTGCTGAGCTTGAAGCTTGTCCTGAATCATTCTACTTTCTCAGTCTAAGGAAATACACACAAGTTTTTAGAAGACTTAGATGCTTAGCTCCATTCCAAAGTCCAAGCATCAAACAGTTTTACCTAAGGTGAAAGAGTTAACATGGGATGTTCTCAAGCAGATGCAAGCATCCTCTCACCAGTTGTTTGCCTGATAATGACAACTGCTCTGTCTTTATCAATGTCACACATCAAACCAGTAACAAACGTTCAAATAATGTTTTTCCACTAGGCATTTAAGACATATGCTTCATAAACCACAGCTTGCATATAGATGCAAAAACATGCCCATGACAGTTTGCAATTTTCAGATAACAAGGCTATTAGTTAAGAGGTTTAGTGAGATATTTTAAGTTATATAGCAAGCCCCTAGCAGAGCTAGAAATAGAGTACATATATTCAGCTCCTAGCACAATGTTTGCTACTTAACAGTCTTGTCTTTTTACCCCCAGAAGCTACCTGGAACAGCAGCTTCAGTGCTCAAACCAGATTTTGCTCTATTTCATGTTCTCTTTTACTCAACTACTAACAAATCTAGCTCAGAAAAAGGATGGGGTTATATTCTCAACAGGTATAAGCCACTCGAGCTTCATTACAAACAGCTAGCTTGGTCTTCACCATAAGTAAAAAGATTATTATTACATTTTTCTATCAGGCACATAAATATAATTTAGATCCTTTTTCAAATGCTCTCTTTTATTAGGATGACAAGGACTTTATGTAGATAAAGTCTTCTTCACTAAACTGTCAATTTATTAGTTGACACAGGCATTCTTATCTGACCGATAAAAGGATGATCTAATGTTCTTTTTACTTAACCACCCTATTTTTATTCATATGTTAAATACTGTCTCAAAGATCATTTACTTTCAGAGTCACAGTATCACAGAATATTCCTTGTGGGTACAAGGGTTATCAAAGTCCAACTCCTGGCCCTGCAGAAAAACCATTGTTTACCATCACAGTAAGCTTTTCTAAGCTTTTCTAGAAGATTGGCATGCTATACCTCCTAAACTGGTAGGTTTGATTGCTGATAAAGTGAATAACCTTAGAAATTTTGTGGCATTCTCCAATAAGCCTCACCAAAGTTGTAGCATTAGCATGCAGGCACATGTGCCCTGACCCCACAGCTGCCACTCAAATGCAATCCTGGTGAAATAATGATAGCTGCAGTGTTTCATCAAAATGTAAATTCCATGACAAAAGACTGCTGACACGAGCCAAAGAGGAAAGTCCGCATGGGACCAGGCTGAGGAACTCTGACTCCTTCATTTGTAGCTATTATCAGTACAGAGGTCCTAAGCACTGTTGTTAGGATGGACTAACAGAGACCAAGAAGGTACTTGTCTCACCCAAAGCTGGAGACGGTTTGGATTAGGATCTGCAGCTCCTAGACCTGCATTTAAATAAACATTTTTCATAATTTGGAAACACGACGTGAAGCCTCTCCCCATTTCTGAAGCAATCGCGTTGCCTCACTGGCAGGCGCTGTTTTGTCCCGGTTTTGGCTGCTATTGTGAAGGTGACCAAGAGAGGGCACCCGGCCCTTGGCCACACAGCTCCCCCTGTGAGAGCTCCAGCCCGTGGTGCGGGCACAGCCGGCTCCGCTCCTCGGCGAGATTCTCGCCAGCACAGAAAACTAATGTGTCCATTGATCCGCAAGAATCAACCAGCCACTATGCAGCAAGCGCCCCAAATGCTCTGGGAGAAGGGAATTTCTGGCGTGGCTGCACAGTTGTCCCTCATGAACTGGGTCCCATGCACGGATGAACAGGCACACAAATTACTTTCTCCAGAAATACCTGTTTTTATTTAAAAGCGAGATGAATCAGAAATAGCCCTGATGATTTTCATGCCTCAGGTGTTCCGGGAAGCAGGCATGTGTGCTGGTGCTGAGGCTGACAGGACAGGACAGGTTTATTTGCTTGCCCTTCTTGATATAGTAAGTGGCATTTGATAAATCGTTGTCAGACCACTGAAATCTAATAACATGGATCACTACAAGATGATTACAGCCCCTGAACATTACTGGTACTATATGAGTGAATAATAACCTTGCTGTCTTTGACAAGGGGATACATAATCCTCAGGGTATTCAGGGACAAGGTGTGATTTCTACAACTTGGTCAGGAAGAGCCTTAAAAATTATAACGTCATTGGCTGAGAAGCCCTCCCTGTGGATTTGAAAGATTTGTGATGATGATAAATAAAATCACTCTCTTAATCAACCCTTTTCAATATCATTTATGAATGTTCTGTTCAAAACAGCGTATCATTACAATATGGAAGAATATTGGTGTAGAGACACATTGATGCATACATACATTTTAAAATACGGATATTGCCAGTCCAGTGATGAGATGAAAACAAATCAACATAAATTACGTCCTCTTAAAGACACCTTAAAAATACAGTTTCTTAACACAATGTACCTGCCAAAGTATTCAACAGATTTTACATCATGTCAGGGAATAGCTAGCAACGTTTTTGGGTTGCACAGAAAAGCTAGTAATCAATGAGAAGAAATGCAATTCACCATGCTTGATAGGTGAGCTAGAAAGGCAGCTATACTTCTGAGAAAATGTCAGGAGTGATATGTGGACACTCCTTCTGTCTTGAGTGCAGAATCAAGACCTGCTTTCACAGACAAAATGACACTATAATTATAGACTTTTCTATTGACATCAGGCAGAAATTATCAATCACAGTCCAGCAGAAGGCAGGTAAGATTGCCTAATAAATATACATTTCCTCGTATTTTGAGCTTCAAAAAAAAGGATATTAAAGTTAGATTGGTTTTCATGCCTCAAAAACCTTTTCATCAGTTGCAAAGAAGAGAAGCCAAACACATACAAAGATATCTCTTTCAAAAGAAGCATTCTGAAAGTAGTTACTAGATCCAATTTTAAATCCTGTTATTTTTAAATACTATTCATAGCAGAAGTAATATGACCATAACACGTTTAGGTAAGAATTGGAATAATCACTAATTTATACAAGTTCAAGAGCAGAAATCATTGATGTAAGACCTCAGCTGTAAGGGTTAGGTTTTGCCTGAAGCCATACGTGCCAGTAGTCCCACTGAAAACTGTACTCTCAGAGAAAGGTTATTAGAGGAATGACAGGAGAAGAAGAAAAGCTTGAACTTTAAAGCATCCAGTTTAAAATTCTCATCATGACTTTCACAGAATAGCCCTGGCTGCTGTCCCAAGCTCCTACCACATGTCCCAGCACCTCTTGCCCTTGTTAGCAATGCTGTTGTTCATCTCAACTGCTTCTCTTCCCTGAGATCAAAGATCTGCCCAAGTTACAGCTCAATATCAGCACCCAATCCGTTTCCTTACATCACTGCCCCTGAAACAAGTCTCAGCAGCATTAATTGTGCTCAGAGAAATGCCATGTCAGGTCCCAGTCAGTGCCCTGTTTAGGGCACTGCTTGGGTCTCCTATCACACCCACACAGGCTGTCTGGGTTAGGAGCTCTGCTTTTGTTCCCATCACACCGTTAACACAAAACAAAAACATGACTGCAACATGGGAAGCATCATTGTGACTCATTTTTGTGTGCCTCAATAGTGCTGCAGAGCAGCTCGATGATTAAACTGTGACTCTAGGGAGAGGTTTGACCAGTACAAAGCCCACAACATGCTGACCCTGAAAAATCCTTCAAGACACAAAGTCTTCCCAAGACTTGAGAAAGATGAGACAAAAAGGTATTTTTCAGCAGCTAATTATGATGACAAAACTGTACAGTCTTCCAGACCTGTCCTTATCCAAATCCTATCCTGTTCCTTTAGAGATCAGTCAAGCCTCATGTCCCTGTAGCAAAGTTTGGCCACTGGATGCCTGCGGGTGGCTGGTACATCATGGCAGCCGTTCACACAGAGGAAAGATGCACGACAGAAGGGAGGCAGAGAGGGGCAGACCAGGAAGGAGGCCTGGCAGGGCAGGGGAGTGAGGAGACAGGGACAAGGCAGAGGCCTCCCCCTCAGGTACAGTCCCAACATCTCTCCTGAGGAGAAAGAGCCAGGGTGAAGGCATTCATGAGGCTCCTGTCCATATTCAAGCTGCACTTGAGGAGAAAGGCTCTGGGCACTAGTGGAAAGGCCTGTGGCAATGTTTTCAGGTGGTGTAAAGAGGCAGGTGAAACCCTGGGCAGCCTCTGACCCTCCAGAAGTGCTTCCTGTCAGAGAGGATGGACTGATGTCTTGTTGGCCAACAGCTTACTCATTGAGGCAGAGAAAAGATCCTTGTCTGATCAAATCAGGTGGCCTCATACCTCTGCCACTCTACTGTGGATATATCTGAACCCCTTAATTTAAAAATACCTTGGGTGCTGAAAAAATCCGCCTTAGAACACCTTCATTTTCAGACAGGAAAACAAAGAGAGAGACAGTCAGCTGCCCAGAGAGTCAGACCTTCATGGAGGTAGGGAAGAAAGACATCATTCTTGTAACCAAGCTGAAAAACTAGAAAGAAAAAGGCAGCCAAGTGCTGCACTTCTGCAAAGTGATACCTGAAATGCACCCAACTTCTTTATAACTATCAACACAGGGCAATTATCACTAAACAGTTTATCCAGAGCTGCCAAGACTGTGCTAAAATCAGTTATGGAGACTATACAAGCAAGGAAACAGTGAGAGCCCAAAGGACAGGAGAACAGGTGCTTAGGAACTTCATGGAAAAAGGTCAGAAGCTAAAGCAGCAAGGGCAGGATAAACACAGGTATCTACATTTTTCTTTTACGTTTTCCTAGATAACACATCTGTAGGTGCGTGTCAAAAATCATCTGCAAACTCACAGCAGGTGTGTCCTTGTTGTAGCCACACGACATAAACAGGCTCCCTTTGTAAGGTTTGCTTTTTTTTTTCACTGAAGTTGAGACAAAAGCTGCAATCTGCTTTATCAAGGAATTAATCATACTCTGGCCTAAAGATGCATCTTCTGCTTTTCCACTGTCTGACAGGTATCTGGTACATTTGGAAAGGGAAGGTTGCTGGTTGATGAAAAGCTCAATGTGACCTAACAACATGCGCTTACACCACAGAAAGTCAAATGTGTTCTGGGATGCATCAAAAGAGGTGTGACCAGCAGGTTGAGGGAGAGGATTCTGCCCACATACTCTGCTCTTGTGAGACCCCACTTGGAGTGCTGCGTCCGGGTCTGGGACCCTGTTAGAGGCATGGACCCATTGGAGTGAGTCCAGAGGAGGGCCATGATGATGACCAAAGGGATGGAGTACCACTGCTATGGAGTTGGGCTGAGGAAATTGGGGTTTTTCTGCCTGGAGGGGGGAAGGTCCCAGGGTGACCTTATCATGACGTTCCAGTACGTAAAGGTGTACCACAAGAGTGTTGGAGAGGGATATTTTACAAAGTCATATGGTGACAGGAAAACAGAGAATAGCTTCAAACTGAAAGGGGGCAGGTTTAGATCAGATAGGAAGTTCCTTACTGTGAGGGTGCTGAGGCGCTGGCACATATTGCTCAGAGAAGCTGTGGATAACCCATCCCTGGGAGTGTTCAAGGCCAGGCTGTTTGGGGTTTGGAGCAACCTGGTCTAGTGGGAGCTGTCAATGCCCTTGGCAACAGGGTTGGAACTGGATGATACTAAGGGCCAAGATTAGCTTTGGTGTAGCTAGGGACTTTAGCTTGCACGAATGAAGACTGCAGCTGTATTGGCTACATCCAGTTGGGGATTTACAACAGTGTCGGATTCTGAGCACTAGAAAGGAGAAAGAAAATGGGGGAAAAAAAAAAAAAAAGCAGTCTCTACAGAAATTCAGGTTATCTGCAGCACCAGAACAGGCCATTTGAGTGGAAGCAATAAAGGAGAGAACTCACTAATGGGAACTCTGGCCTTCCAAACTACTTCCCCCACAAACACCTGCTTCCCTCCAGCACCTTTATGGGAAATGTGATGTGGCTAACTCTGCTCTTCAAAACTGCACTGCAGCTGAATGCCTAGTGAAAGCAGGACAGAATTCCCATACAGGGCTGAACAGATTCTTACAAACAGCAGAGGATGGGGTCTATCCACTGAGGCCGTTCTAGATGAGGGTTACTGAGGAACTTTTAGATTTGTTGCAACTGCTGCTGTTCCTAGAGACAGCAGAATGACATCCTCAAGAGATAATTATTCAGCTTTTCTTCCAAAGGATTTTACCTTAAAGACCTGCTGCTGTATAGTCTAGGTGTGAAATAAGAGAACCTAAAGTGTTCTCTGAAGTTTAATTTAAAGAGTATAAGGGGAAAGGAAAACAGCTTTATGTCTGACTTGAAAAACATTTCCCTGCAGTGTTTGTAGCCCAATTCAGCACAACACTGGCACATTTTATTCAGGAACTAAACTAAAGAAGCTGATTTCTTGCTCAGGGAGAACAAAAACAGAAGAGTTTCTGGAGATAGCAATGAACAATAACAACAACAAAAATGTTAAAGTCCTTCTGGTTTGAGTCATAGGTGAAGTACTTTTGATAAGAAAGATAGATGTCTGGGGTGTGTGTCCTGATCCCTTATCATGCCAAGTCTGGGCTGGTAGCTGATGGGAGCCCTGATCCTGGAGCTGATTTGAGTCAGCCTGAGGATGTTCCAGAGTGAGATCTCCCACATACAAATACTTGTGCCCCAGCAAGTCAGAGGCTGTACTGACCAGAGCAGGATAAAACCCTGAGTCTCCAAGACAAATCTCTCTTCCATTGAACAGACACTGGGAAATAGCAGGGGAAGTGTGTGTTTCATGTTTTTAGTCTACCTAAATCCCCTTTGAAGGCTCTGAAAAAAGGCAAAGAGCTGATATGTGAACAGACTACCTAATTTCACTCATATAATAACTTCCCTATTTTTATTTGACCCAGACAGTTACTTCAGCTTAAAGGAGAGACAGAGTGAGTTCTCATGGTTATTAAACTTTATTCCATGCCAAGCAAGCTTTAGTTTCTGTTTTTCCTTATAACTTCTACTAGATTTTGAAAGCACTGGAAAGAAAAAAGGTCATGTATGTGGAAGGAGGCAATTTGTCCCAAACAGGATAGAGTAGTGCTTATGCACAGTAGTGCTGCTTATGATGGTTTTTGTTGTCACTGAACAGTGTATGAGCTTGTGCTATGAAATCTAAATTCTACCATGAAGATACTGTGGTGGTACCAGCTACAGGCATCCCAAGCTCTCTTAGTACACTAAAACATTATGAAAGCCAGATGTATTTAAAGAAGCTTTTAACATACTAGCTGCTATACATTGCTGGCAACATTTGTGAAATATTAATTGCTTTATTGCTAATTTTGTTTTGATTAATATATTGTTTAATTGGGATTTTACTCAGGAGCAGATGGCTCTCTTCATTAAATCATAATATATTCTACTCAAATAGAAGCAGCTGTTTTTTTGAATACACTCTAATTTATTTCCTACATGCCAGAAACCACTCTAAAGGGAATCCAGACTGTAATCATTCAGTTTGTTTTCATTGGAGCTTATTTACAATAAACTTTGAAAGTTTTTAGGAAACAAAAGTTAAATGTAAGTGACATTTGTTCCAAGACCAGATTTCTATTATTGAGCTTGGTACTACATCTTTATTCACAGAACCACTTCCAAATATACATAAGTAATAGTCCTTGCATGCTGTATGCTGTATACACATATTGATAAAAGAAACCAACATGCAAAGAGCTTCCAAAATATATAATAAAACAGGCAAAGGACAAGGGAAAAAAGATGGGGTTTGTTTTCCCATTTATGATGAAAAACAAAAAAGAAACTTGGACGATAAGGAACGTTGTTAGAGTCCCAAAGATTCTGGCAGCCAGGAGATTCTCTGCCTCTAAAACCATCTCTCCTTTTCCTCTTACAATTTCACCAGAATGAGCTGGTAGAACAACTGGCAAATGCCGTGTGCACTGATACATTTTATAATTCTTTTCAGTTCATTTAAGAAAAAGTTTTTCTTAGGAAGGTTTTTTATTAAATTACCGGGCTTCAGTCTTCTCTCTACAAAAGAGAGCAGAGTTGAAGCTCCCAGATTACATTTTTATTGCTTCACTTACCATGCACTGATATGCAGAAGTCATTGGAGAGCTCTATTGTATAGGTGATGATCCTGCTCTCCTATGCTGAGAGACTTCTGTGGTATAACCTATGATCTCTCTATGCATCTAAAATTTCAGATACTCCTCAAAGCCTCTGGAATTACTAAGGAAGAGCAGGACTCCAGATGAAAAGTTCCAAAAATATACTGTTTAAATATGAGTTGGTAAGTAGGCACTTATCTTACAGTCTTTGTAAAGTATTACTCCTTCTTCTGGATCCTTGTTCATCCTTTACTGTTTTCCCTACTGTTTCCTGCACCCTACTTCATGTCTCATGATTTTTCCCCTCTCTTTTTTGACATTACAAAGACAGTAACTACTCAGTAAACATCTAAGCAGGAATTGTGAATGTATGTGTGTGTGCACCAAATTTAAAAATTAGACAGTCAGCATTTGTAAATATCCTGGGCAACCCTTGCTAGAAGAGTGATAGAAGGTCTGTCTTTACCAAGGACAAATTACATTTAGATTTCATATTCCTCTCTTAGATTTGAAAAACAAAGTAACAGCAGAGAAGCCATATCATAATTTGTCTAATTTTCCAGAAATATAACTACCTCATTATGAAAGTCCAATTTGATTTAGATGAAGCCAGGGCCTCTATACACAAGAGTATGTCAGAAAAGCATATACTGTGACTCAATGCAAATAGAGACGAGAAAGCTTCTGGAACTAGAGCAGGCATATAAGAGTGTATTTATCCATCAAAAGTTTTCCCCAAAGAACCCACTATTGAGTTGCCTTATTGTGCTAGTATTTTCCATTTTCCACTCAAATTCAGTTTACAGAGAAAATATTGTTTCAGCTCATGTACTTGTTCCCAAATTGCCTAACCCAAAAGCTAAAAATTCAGTGACTGACTTATAAGTCAGCATTCAGAGAAGGGTTTTCAAAAGAATTAGATTTTCTTTTGGATGCAAATTTGATTTGGAAAAAGTTACGGAACAGGAAAACCTATTAATCTAAACTAAAGAACACTAATTATTTGGAGGAAAAAAAGCTGTAGTTCTCAAAACACTGCATGACCATGCTAGCAGTTCACTGAGCCTTCCATCACTTTGTCACTGATTCTATGAATGTGTACATTTTACCATTCCTTTTCTATGAACATCTGAGAACAAGAGTTGCATACCTAGCAGGTTTCTATACCATCCCTTCTATGGAAGGGAACAGCGTAGATAGACCACGGCACCTCCCTTTGGTACGGGTAAGAACAACAGTAAGCAGGAGTGAGGCCAGAGGTTTTTGACTGAGACATACTGAGTATTCAACAAGAGAGCAAGTGTCCTATTACACCTCCTGGTTGTCTATGCTAGGTCTCATTTATGAAACATACACCTTCTCAGCCAGTAAAAAAATAATACTATTCTCCATTCCTGTCAAAACAGCAGAATTGTCTTTCTCTACCCAGCTTTCAAAACAGCTCTTAAAAGGAAAGGTATTACCTCAGGGAAGGTACCAAGCTCAGGAAATTTCTGTTCCCAAGATGACAGTTTCATATATTTACAAACAAGTTAAAAGCAGAAGGCTGTGCTTTGCAACTGTAACCATAGGAACAGAGACCAGCTCCTGCATTAATAGGGAACTGGGATTCCACCCTGCATAAATTACCTCAGCCAAAAAATGCTTACCTGCTGAGGTTGTGCAATTAAACAAACATTATTCCAGTATCTTCCTACATCAGTGATGTGGAGCAGTCTCTTGATGTCAGGGACAGAACTAAAGCCTCACAAACTTGTGGTTCTCAGAGCCTCCAGATCTGCTTAGCTTAACAGAGAAACCATCTCCTTCTTCCCCCTATTCTGTTTTCCCTTGTCTTTCTCTTTTTGATTCTCTTTATCTTTTTCAGACATATTCTTTACACTCCCCTTTCCTGCATTTCTCCTACTTCTCTGCAAGTAATGCTGAGGAGTAACCAACCTTTAGGTCAAAACTGACTCTGAGGAGGGGGCTTTTAAAGTGACTTCCCTACTCAGAACTGCTGCTGCTGTCATTCCACATCATGTGCACTATCCTATGTTAGGATGATACAGTGTGCCATGTCCTGACAGGCATCCCCTGTACTTTAAGGTTTCCTGTCTACTGGCTGAGGCACCAGACTGCCAATTTTCTTGCCTAACAATGAAATGGCACCACATGCCCTAAAGCTAAGGGCTCTATTAATGAACATTATGCATTACATGGTACCTGCAGCACACAGAACATCATTTTGCTCAATTGAAAAAGCGATTATTTTGGATTACTCTTTTTGACAGAGGATGGGTAAGAAAATAAATGAGCTCCACCAACTTCTTTCAGAGATAAATTTTCTTGTACTTCATAGTAATAAAAATGTAACTGCATTTTTGAATGCATCTGGCAAACACAGATAGAGTGATAGTAAAACTGACATGCTGAAGTAGCAGTGATATGCTAAATTTGACATCTTACTCTCCATAATGCATCAGGGCACCGGAACCAATCATTCATAAAGTCTCTTTTGAGATTTGTGGAGATCAGGTTGAAGCAAGAGTCTGTGGTTGCTGTTTTACATCTACTGGAATGTAAAGTCAGAAAAAACAAGTGTGCAAATACGAAGAATCTACTAAGCAAATTGCATTGTGCAAAAAAAACCCAAAAAATAATTTTAAATAGCATTCATACAATCCCATTTCCAAACAATCAGAATATTCACAAAATATTCATGTTTTCAGCTGCTTTTTCATGTCGCCCAATATAATAGCCAGATATTATTGGCTGATACAACTCTTTGTATTTTACATTTCATCTTCATTCTTACTGCTGCAAAGAGTCAGAGAGGGATGGATTGAAAGGCTGACAAACAGCATCTACTCTCTCAAATAAAACAGGGTCACTCTTCAGTCCCAGTGCCTGATCATCTTGCTGCATTATATTAATTTACTCCAGGACTTTATTTTGAAGTAAACCAAATACTTCCCTCCAAGACAAAACTGGAGCATAGTTCAGAGATCATTTCCCTCCAGGGACTGGTTGCTTCAGGCAGGAGGAGCAGGATTGTACCCAGCTGGGATCTCTCCATCCTAAAGAGTCCTTCAGTCATTTCCCACTAGGCTTTGAAATGCCGTGTACTTTCATGCCACCTCCAAGGGCAGGCAACATACACTTTGATCTTCAAACTACAGGAACATGCCTTTGGCACACTGTGACACTCCTTGGAGTATTTCAGAAACTCTAGAAAAATTACCTCCAACATCCTTCTTTCCATCTTCCCTCAAAAAAAAAGACATTTTGAAACTAGCGGAGCATAAAGAAAACCACTGTGGAAGGAATTGCAGCTGTTCATACAGTGTCAGGTACCATTCAGCCCCAACACCTCCTCTCATGTTCTCAAACACAGAACTATGCATGTGGAAAGATGTTTTTAGGTGTGTACGTATATTACTGGAAACAGCAAGGGGATGCAGACTGCGTGCACTGTACTGGTACAGTTCTCTGCACAACAGAGGCCCAGTTCTCCCAGGACTCCTGAAAGCTGTCTTCATTAAACCATTCTTCAAGTCCCACAGTAGCAGCAACAGACCCTCTGCATAGGAGATACCTGCTCTTCTCTATACCACAGATAAATGGCTTCTTCTCACCACACTGCATGCCTATGGCACACTGATAAAAGCTGTGCTTCCACACTGTGAGATGTTAAGAGGTCTTCATAAGAAGGGGTTATTTTAGGACATTTTCTCTTTTCTGAGAGATGGCCATTTTCTAATTACCATCAGTTACCTGATATTCTTATGAAACAACAATTCTCGGAAAGGGATGGTTGTGACTCCATCCTAGCATCTCCCACAAGCTCTTGCTCCAGATTTAATACAGATTCATAGAATGTTAAGTTTTGGAAGGGAACTTAAAGTTCACCTAGTCCCAATGCCCCCTGCCATTGGCAGGGACACCTCCCACTAGGCCAGGCTGCTCAAGGCCTTATCCAACCCAGCCCTGAACACTGCCAGGGTTGGGGCATCCACAATGTCCCTGGGCAACCTGTTCCAGTATCATACTATCCTCACACAAAAAAAGTCTTCCTAATATCTAGCCTAAATTTCACCTCTTTCAGTTTGTACCCATCACTCTTTGTCCCATCACTACAGTTCCTAACGAAGAGCCCCTCTCTGACTTCCGAGTAGGCCCCCTTCTGATACTGGAATGCTGCTATGAGGTCTCCACATAACCTTCTCTTATCCAGGCTGAACAGCCCCAACTTTCTCAGCCTATCTTTGTAGAGGGGTTGCTCTACTCCTTTTACCAACTTCATGACCCTCTTCTGGACTTGCTCCAACAGTTCCATGTCCTTCTTATGTTGGGGACACCAGAACTGTACACAGTACACCAGGTGGAGTCTCACAAGAGCAGAGTAGAGGGGGAGAATCACCTCCCTTGCCCTGCTGGCCATGTTTCTTTTGATGCAGCCCAAGATACGTTTGGCTTTCTGGGCATGTTGCCAGCTAATGTCGAGATTTTCACAGACCATCACCCCCAAGTATTTCTCCTTAGGGCTGCTCTCTGTCACTTCTCCTCCCAATCTGTAGTTGTGTCTGGGATTGTCACAACCCAGGTGTAGAACTTTCAGCTTCACTTTATTCAACTTCATGAGGTTTGCATTGCCCCACCTCTCAAGCCTGTCCAGCTCCCTCTGGATGGCATCCCTTCCCTCCAGCATGTCCAGCTGCACCACATAGCTTGGTGTTGTCAGCAAAGTTGCTGGGGGTGCACTCAATCCCACTGTCCATGTCACCAACAAAGATGCTGAACAGCATCAGCCACAGCACCAACCCCCGAGGGACACCACTCATCACTGGTCTCCCTGTGGAAGATGAGCCGCTGACCATAAATCTTTGTGTGTGGCCATCCAACCAGTTCTTTATGCACTGAGTGGTCCATCCATCAATTCCATTTGTGTCTTATTTAGAGACAAGAGTGTCATGCAGGACAGGGTCAAATGCTTTACATGTAAAAGACCACATGCATGTGAAAGGTGACACGTAGGGGCAAACAAAGAAAAAATAATAATTAAGTAAAAAAAGTTAACTGTCTTTATATTCAAATGCATGCAAAGCTAGAGCAAAATTACCTGGAAAATAGGAGATCAGGATGATCACAAAAGCCCTTCCAAAGCTGACACCATTTTGTTCTTTGGATATGCACTGGTCTAACTCATATTAAGCAAACTGAAGGAATAAGGAAGGACCCCAGTGGGATAGTAGGTTCAGATCAGTAGCAAGAATTTTTTTTTTTAATTACTGTATTTATTACATTGGTTTTCTGAGTTCTCTCCAAGCTAAAGATGCAAATGCCATCAATCTTTTTGCAGCTCAGTGCAACACAAGGACTATCCCAATTGGAAAGGCCTCATTTAAAATACGCTGGCTAAGATCCTGTAGCCCTTGGTTGCATTGGGAACACACAGCTTCAAATTAGCTCCAAAAATGCTGTACAAGAATACCAGAGTCATCATGTTTACTACTTCGCTTTGCTGAGGCTTTGAGTGACTTTGTGCTTGCTGTTGCATTTCAAAGCATACCTTGTGGTTTTAAGTCCTGTTTCCTGAGCTGACTCTCAGGCATTTTCTACACTGTTGGTAAGTTCAAGGATCTGGTATTTATTACCTTGGGAAACACCAGCTTTACTTCTGGTTTTTACAGAAAGAAGCTGAGATCTGAGTTCCTACTGATCATTTCCAAAGGCTGCTGACCACTGGTTTCATATTTCTGAACCAACTTTTTAAAGGCAGTCCTTGAAAGTAATATTCTAGTTTCCTTGATATCTCAGCAAAAATTCATAACAGCAGCAATAACAAAAGGAATATGACATGACTGAGCATGATACTGCTTGACATGTCTTAATTTCCTGCATCACAAATTTTTATTAAGTGAAAGTTAGGTTTGGTGTATAAAGTAGGTGCTGCCCTTGCTGATCAGGGTTGCAGACCGAGGATCAATGGTGATATAAGCTACTTTTGGAAATTAAGGGCAGTGGCCACAAGTAATCACATTATCACTTCTTAACAGGTACTTAATGTATCAGCTAAACTTTGGTAACTGCCCATCTGAGTGTCTCTGATTTGCCCCATCAGCAAACAAAACATATTGTGATGGATTAATTGCACACCACTTGTCACTTGAGCTGATACCTGACTATTCATATGATTTTATGTGCACCCTAATTCTGAATCAAAGTACATCACCTTAATCCACCAGATATCTTTCACTGCATCAGGCCAAGAAGAGGACCTTGGTAGATTCCATAGCTCAGCTGATGTGGGTTAATTCATCAAGTCATGGTAAGACCAAGTAGTTTTTGTCTATACTCTTAGAGTCTACGAAGGCCCTGTTCCACATGGAACATTACATGTAATACTTGAACTATGTTTCAATTCAACTTCTACAAATTAAAACAATTGTATGAGAGGCATTTTTAACCCAATCCACTCAAACTTAATGGATTAAAAATAAATTAGAAGATTTCCAACAGGTTCTGAGTTTTCTTACTTGCCTTCGGGATTTGTTTAGGTTTTGGTTTTTTTCTAAATCCCCTTAGAATCTTTTCACATTTCTCCCCCAAACCCCACATACTAAAGTCCTGTTCTTTAACATATGAATGCTGAGATGCTTGAATTTTCATCCAAGAACAGGGGTTTGCAGAAAGCTGTTCATTATCATGAGGCTTTAGATAAAGCATAGAGGTTATAAA
This sequence comes from Myiozetetes cayanensis, assembly GCF_022539395.1. Taxonomy (NCBI): domain Eukaryota; kingdom Metazoa; phylum Chordata; class Aves; order Passeriformes; family Tyrannidae; genus Myiozetetes; species Myiozetetes cayanensis. Next base: position 12,655,793 of record NW_026087853.1, read on the forward strand.
GGCAACAAATAAGGCACCCTTTTAGTAGCATGTATTTCACCAAAGTCATATGTGAATGGGTATTAGAAACAGTAGCAATTTAGAACAACAGCAGAGGACTGAAATCCACAACTAAGCATGACATTTTCTTGCCTGCGTTTAGGGGTCTAAGAAAGTAAAAGCAAGGCTGATTTTAAAAGGTTAGGATTCTAGTTCACAGAAAACCTGTGAAAAAACTTGGGTGAACATTATCAATTTGTATTTCCAGAGAAGTAGATGGCAAATCAGTGATGAAAGACAAAGTGCAGTTAGCCAAAGGAGAAAAGACAGCTGTCTCCAACTCTAGGACACAGCCTGAATTTACATCCATGGACATTTGTAGAAGCCAGGTTTAGCATTGTGAAGTTAACCTCCCCAGGCAAGAAGAGAGATAAGGCTCCACCAGCAGGATCTAACTTAGTACTCTTTTCAGGCCCTTGGAAATCCTTTTCTGTCAGGAAGTCTTAAATTACACTTACAAGGCAATTAACGATCATCAACTTCTGAGTGGCCTGAGATAACCCTGTTAAAAAAGGCCACCTATTTAACATTGTTGCTTTAATGGTGTTACTGGTTATATGTCAGCATAATTGATACTCTGCCACTTTAACTTAGTAAGTAGTGTAATTGATGCATTATTACTTTAATTCTTCTTCATTATGAAGGTTATTAAGGTGGACTGTAAGGTAGAGTAATTGGACATTTCAGTTGAATGGTTAAGGAGCTTGGAAATAAATAGCTCTAAGATCTAGCACTGATGCTTGCCTTTGAAATGTGTATCAAATTGATATACCTAAAAGTGCGTTGGTTTTGTCAGGGGAGGAGAGGTGGAAAAATATGAAAATAAGATGGTGTGTATCTTTTTGTATTCTATTTCATGTAAGTTTGCAATCCATCTCATTTGTTCCTTGGAAAACCTCCACGAGTTTCCAAACACTTCAGAGATGCTGCCTCTGAAAGAATGTGCAAAAGAGATGTACTTTTCCATTTTTCACTGATAGCTCAGTACTGCAAGAACTAAGCATTGCAGTGATTAAGGATCTGCCTCCCTTTGCTCTGTGAGTAAAGATGACCTTGTCCTGTCCATACCCTGACTCATCAAAAGAAGCGTGACCATGTGCGCCATACTCACGGTACCTCACTAATGCAATCAAAACTAATTGACTCCAGATTACCTACATTGCACTGTGGTCTCAAATATTTACAATTCTATTCCACAGAGGGAAGCCACCAGACCCTGATCAGCTATCAAGGTTCCATCTGCAACATGTGGGAGACCAGATCAGTCACATGTTTCAAATGACATCCTCATGAAGGCAGCAGTCTCAGGTGGGAGCAGACCAAGTGGGTGCTGCACAAACCTGACTAAGCACCACGTCAGTCCAGCCATAAGGACACCAGCTGCATATTGAAGCCTCCAGGTTTCCAAGACTAAGTGCAACAACTTCTGTGGTAAACCAGAATGAAGCAGTAGTTGTAGTATGAGAGACTGTCAGTAATGGTATCCTTACTGAAAAGTTTGTGTTTCATCCCATTTCATTTGGAAAAGGCGATTTTACAGGTTGATTCTTATTTGAAGAGACAACCCTGCCATGGGGGATTTCAGTGGCAGCATTGAAGAAGTTGAAGACAGGAAACAATGAAAGAATTGTCTTGATTGAGAGACGAAAGACTTTCAAATTAATCATCTTCCATTGCTGACATTGAACTGGAAGGACTTTCCTGGCTTCTATGTGCAAGAAAAGCAGGGAGATTGTGTCTCTTCACTGCCCTATGATTTTTTTGTGCCCCACTAGTCTTCCTAGACTTTAAGAAAGAACACAGAACTCAGCTTATGCAGCTAAAGGACACTGATAATTGTAATGAGAGAAGGCTGCCTCTCAAGATGATCACACCTTCACACAGAATGGCTTGGAAAAAATATATGGTTTAACCCCATAACTAAGACTTGTACATTAGCTGACAATACTAAATGATCTATCTCCATCTATTGCTCTGTGGCAGGAGAATGAAGAAGAGGAAGAATCATATTATCTGAAGGTGCAGTAAGACTGGATGGGATAAATTAGTCTATATCATAATGCTACTGAATTCACTGATGAGTCAGGAATTAAGCTGACCAAATGACTATTTTTCATTCTTCATTATAAAATAATGGGCACATTAAATCACACATGCAGAGAAAATACTGCAGACAATGTTCGCAGTCATAAATGTGGATCTTGGTAACTAAACTGTCATAAATGTTGCTTTTCCACATGACTCGATTCACACCTTTACAAATAGCAAAGCCATCCAACAGTCCTAGAATCACCATGTAGTAAATAAGAAGACATACTGTACAGAAATACTGTACAATATACATTGTATTTCTATACACTGCCAGAAAAGATCAATAGAACCACCAGTCTACTGGGGAAGCGACAAGTCATAGGAAGGTACAATATGATGGGGACAGCAGACCAACACAAGTGCAAAAGACTGAGTATAAAGATACTTCAAGAGCTATGTTTAGTGCAACAAAGTCTTCCTCTGAAGCTTGGACATCATTGCTACAAAAGGTTCCATTTTTCTTTTATGTGATTTTTACGTATGATTGTTAATCACTCTTAGATTATAAATATAACCTTTCATCTGCATAGTTTACAGGAACAAATCTACCTCTTTAAAATAAACTCTTTGCAAGGTCTTTCATCAACACGTACTTCATCTTTTGCAATTGTGAATTTGCATTAACACACACTAGCAAATTTATTTTAACACTAACGGACAACAGTTCTTTGGCCATGTTTTAGATTTTATCCATCATACCCAATTTCCTGACAGCTGACATAGGTGAGAGGGTGGAAATAGGGAAACCTTTCTCAGAAACTAATTCCCAAACATCCCTTAGTGTAAGTGGGGAGGTTGAGGAGCACTCCAGTTCAGTTACAAAAAACTTGAATCATGTCCTTGTATCACAGGTTTCTGAGCTTGCTAGAACATCATTAAGACTAATTTATAAATGGCAGAGACAACTAGTTGTCTGTGGCAATGGCTTAGTTGCATAGACAAATTTATTTGAACTGCCTGAAACAGCCTAACTCAATCTGTGCTAGATGGCCAAGCAGATTGCAACAGCTTTCAATTCCCCAACACTGATGGCTGACTCAGAAACCTGCTGCAACCGAGAAGATCCTTTTTAAAATTTCTTGGCTTAATATTCAACTTGAATGGTCAGGGTCTTTGCAGCCATCATAGCTGAGGCTACAAAGCAACATTCCTCTTGCCAAGGTGAACAGACCCCCTTTTCCATCCTGGTTCTCTTGCCAAGATTATCTCAGCACGTATCATTTTGTGACAATATCTGGGCAATGGACATTGGTGACAGATTGTTTTTTTCCAATTATTAGCCTGTGAAAGACTGAAATACTTTAGGAAAACTGTAGGTTTTGGCTTAATGGAGATATTTGTAATACTATCATCAAATGACCTTCAGATGATCAAACAGACCTGAAAGTATATGTGACTTTCTGAATATTTTGGTCTTTAATTTCTGCAAAAGTGGAAAGTAAACGTAGGCTACATCCTGTCAATCTGCTAGGGTATTCATAGAGGCTACAATGCATCTTCCAGCAATGCAGCAAACAATCACAGGTTATAATTATACTAGTGGCAGACTGCACAAAAACAAGAATATGTTGGCATTGTGAGATTCTAAATCAGCCCAAAAACTTATTTATTCTGTTCTAGTCAAACTCATTCCAAGGATTTTTGAAAACAAGGAGATGGCTCTACTTTTTGTTGCCCCCAAGCCAAAATACACCAAGTGGCTATGAAAGTGTTTAATTTCGTTCTAGAATTAATATCTCCCACTAAGCATTTTGAGAATAATCCTACCCTAAAAACTAGCACTTCAGCTTTTTGTGGTCCCACTGGTCTACTTACTGGATCAGCTTACATCTTCTATATGCCACAGGAATATTCATCAAACAAAAAATAATAAAAAAAAAAATAAATCAACTCTCCAGGAACAGTGATTTACTATTTGCATATATTATAGGATCTGAGCCACTGAAATTACACCACAGGAAAATATTAACTCTAGATTTACATAAAGCTAGGGTTAAGGAGCTGCCCACTTGCAAAGAGAAGAACGCAGCTGGAGGTATCTTTTCCAGCAAAGGCCTCTCAACTTGTTTGAATCATTCAAGAATGATTCTTTAAAATACTGTTTCTAAAATTATTCTGCAGATAGTTATACAAGGAAAGAGAAAGAGAGAGGCATAAAAGCTGTAATAACTGTTTATGTCCAATACAGACTAATACATCACAACAAAAGAGGGAATCAGATGGTGGTCAAGAGAGTACATAACAAGACAGTAAAAATATTTCCATCTGTAAAATTATAAAGCTACAAGAGTTGAAACTTTTTGTTATTTAAGTGGCATTTTCCCCCAACATTTCTACAGTAAGTTTCAGATTTTCTCTGAAAACTATAGGTGTAAGTTAAACATAGTTTTGGTTTGTAGTTAATTTGCCTTGAATTTGTCTCACTTCGTGCCTCAGAGAGGCTTTGGGGATCAGTGGAGTTGAAGCACAGAGTCCTTCTGCAAGAGCCTTCTGCAAGGACTGGGTGAGGGTATGGGGGAGTGAGGAGCACTGGGAGAAGCATTCTCAAAAAAACACTCTGCCCTACTTTTATGAGGTTTTAATTTTCTGTAGGTGAGGACTTGAAACCGCTCTAGTTTTCCAGCATGCACATATAAGAATAACTCTGTGGTTCAGGATAAAATGCTTCAAAAAGGACTTCATGTCATTTCCTGCTGAAGGGTAAAGGACCAGCAAAACCTTCCAGCATGAGTCAAGACTCGTTTTATAAATGCAGCTAACAAAGGAGTGAATCCCCTCTGACAAGTGCGTGAGGTGTTTGTGCTAGACAAATTAGAGGTACAAAGCTGTGTGTTTAATTCTGACTGAAAGCAATTGAGAGGTACAAATTGTACCAGAAGAACTTTCTAAATTGAAGGGAACATAGGAAAGAGACTCAAAAAAACAACATTAAAATGACCTCCACACAATGACAGTTGAGAGATGCAAAAAAACTTATGAATTTGGAAGGGGGGAAGGGAACAAGGCAGGTGGGGGGACTGGCAGAGAAGTACTCTGGAAGTTTTTTATGCATAACTTGTGTTTGAGAACATAAAAGCCCTGCTGCCATGCCTTCTTGGATTATTTCCAGTGTTACCGATGAACTCGTAGCTTAGAGGATACAAAAGCCAGGACTTTTTCTTTGGTCCCCCCTCTTCTTTTTAGCACAAAGGAAGACAGCAATCATGTCAGGAAAGATTTTGTGGCTTTAATTGAGCTGCAGTTGTATCCTTTCCTGTGTTTTCTATCATGTCAATTTTCCAAGTGGCCATCAAGATTTTGTCAGCTGAAGCAACCCAAGTATACAAGGGTGACATTTAGAATAGCTCCAGGATTTGCCTTCCTCCTGGCAGCACTATCAAGAAGGGCTTTAAGCATGCTTAAGTTGACTTTAAATAAAGATGTCAGTTTTGAAATCAGGCTGTCTTTGGCATTCTTGTCAATAATGCTGAATTTGACTTAAGCCCTATACACCTTCATGCATTAACCAGGCAGTATTTGAAGCTGTGTTCCCCTAATATATAGCACAATCTTTTGTCCTTTACTCAGGATTTGGGACCTTTACAGTTTGATAGGGTGAAAGTTTTTTCCGCTTCTCCTTTAATGGGAAAGCACAAACGCTTGCCCTTGCAAGGGAAAGCAGTGGTAGGACAAGAGGGAATAGATTTATGGTGAAAGAAGTTAGATTTAGAGTGCATATCTGGAACAAATTCTTTACAGTGAGGGTTGTGTGGCCCTGGAATAGGTTGCCCAAAGAATTTGCGGATGCCCCATCCCTGGAATTGTTCAAGGTGGGGCTGGATGTAGCCCTGAGCACCTGGTCTATTGGAAGGTGTCCCTGCCTGTGGCAGGGGAGTTGGAACTAGGTGATCTTTAAAGTCCCTTCCAACCCAAACCATTCTGTGATTCTACAAAATGTTTTTCAAGCCTTGGCTGGGGGTGGTGGGAAGTGTTGGAAAAGAATAAGATCATAACAAAAAGTGGAGATATGTAAGTCTTTGCATAAGTGTGTTTGTGCATCTTTGTGTCTGTTCCGTGGCAGAGTTGAATGCAAAAGCATTTCCCATCACAAAACACCCTTGGACACTTTATGCATTTACTGTGAGATGCTCACAATGCAGAAGGACCAAAAGAAAAGAGTCAAGGAACTCTGTAACAAGTAGTTGCTAGATGGACAAACAAGACAAAGGTACCAGATTATGGCTGGTATTGCAGAATGTCTCCCACATGGATACAGGAATAGCATTCACAGTGATGCTATTCTAGAAACATCATCAGTCAATATATTTATATTGCAACAACTTTTGCAGTTAATTGCATGGTACACACAAGTTATTAAAGCAAGAAATTAGCAATCATTGTGAACAGAACTAAAATATTGTTCCCGTTCTGGATTGAAAACAATTAACTAAATATATTTGCTTTTTTATGCAATTGTCTCATTTCAGAATACCCAGGAGTATTTTAGAATATATAAAACCTTAGGTATGGACATGCACCATGAAAAAGCTTTCTTAGAAGTCAAAGAACACCCCAAAAAGTGGTAAGAAGTGAATTTTATAGAAGTAAAATCTGACTATGGATAAGATTTAGTCAAAACCATAAAAAGTTATTTAACCCAATCCTATATAGAAGAGAAGCACTAATCTTTCACTAGCATAAAGCAGGATATGAGTGAGAGGAATCTGTAGCCAAATGAAAGTGGACTGGGTTATAATACACAGCGTAAAACTTTTAAATAGTAAACCTAACACAGTTCTTACAAAAAATAGTTCCTCAAAATTTCACGGAAACATTTAATGACTTCTCCAGTCACTTTATTTAGTGAATTCCCATTAATGTCAATTTCTCATCACAACTGTTTCTAGCAGTTTCTTCCAAAATGACCTCTGAGTGTTCTGCAGGAGTTCTTATCTAACTATTATGCCAAATCAGCCCTGAAATAAGTCATGAAACCAAAGTGCCATTATTATTAGGAAAATACATTTGAAAGAAATATTATCTTTCCAATACCCTAGGAGGACAAAAAAACCATACTAAAGCAACAAAACAAAAGATTCAGCTGTTGACTAACACCATGCAGCACAAGTCAGCATATCAGCCTGAACTGAGCTCTCCCATACACTCATATGTGAGGGTTAAAATATCTCAGTCCTGGTGGCTGCTGAAGTGGGCAGTATCTGAAGACAGCAGGACCACAAAAAAAGAAAAAAAGGATTTATTGAGCAATTGTCAAAATTGGTGTTGCAATACAGGCATACTCAGAGTAATGACTAATGTGGTGCTTGCTCTGTGTACAATCTTGGGATGGAAATTTGTACCCAAAGCAGAGTCAAATGGGAGGACTTGTTTTCTCATTGCCTTACTTAATGGGTTCTTATCATTCACTTAAGAACTTCAGCTTCCCTATAATGAAGTTCAGTGAAAATGGGAACTGGGGTGAAATGTGAATGGTTGAATCTCTGGAGAGACAGGAATACAGCTGCTCCAAGCAATGTTTTTACTTGCCAACAGCTCACATCACTTGCTGCACAGGAAACTCTCCTTCGTAACAGAATAAAATTTGACAGTGGAGTAGCTTGTGCCAGGGAAGAGTTGGTGTTCTCCTTGCATCTGCCACTCACATGGCATACAGCACCACCCACAAAGATTTTTTTCTGCGCTGTAAGAAAGGTGAAGCTTCACTAAAGCAGCCCCACATTACACATTTAAAGCCAAATAGCCCTCATTTTACTTTAGTGAAGTCTTTTGGGGGGCCATATAGCATGCTTAACACTGCCCTAAACTGAAATTTTAGCAAGGACACAAATCTGACAATTGTCTTTAGCAGCGCGAGGAGAAACAGCTCAAAGTCTTCACAGAATCAGAGACTATTAAAGCTGGAAGAAACATGGAGGAGGCATTCACATTTCATAAGATCATAACAAAGTTGGCAGGCAAAGACCTCAAGAGGTTGCCAAGCACACACAAGGATGGGATATAAACTATCAATTATATTAAGACAAACACAAGTTCATTTACCTTGTACCTTAATTTCTCCAGAGATGGAGACTCCACTGTACTCAGCCACCTCCCTTGCTACCCTTGCATTAGAAGGAGGGCAAACTTAGAAGGAACTTAAATCTCCCATTTTACAGTCAAAACCTGTTCAATTTTTTTTTTTTTTAATCTCTCATACATAAACCCTTTTCCTGAAATCTTTTAAGCTCGTTTCTGTTGTGAGGCAGCCCTCTGGCCACCTTCCTCATGGAAACCATCTCTTCTTTCCTCAGTATGAACTGATGTCCCACCTTATATTATGTAAAGGGCAAGAGCTTGTCTTTTTTTTTTTTTTTTTTTTTTTTAATTGCAAAGCATCGTGTGAGCTCATGGCTCTTTTTCAACTAATAATAATGCATTCTCTTGCCATTCTCTTTAGCCATTTAACATTTAACAGACTTTAAAAGTGTCTGGTGTCCTTCTGAGCTGTATCATGTACAGCACAGTGAAAACTTTCCTGCTGAAATATAAAGCTGTGTAATTTTCCATTATAAAGTACTGATCCTGCAAACGCCTCCACATTCTACCACACTACTGGGAAAAGCATATATATTGTTAATGTATTTCATTTGGACCATGTGAGCAGCACTTTTGTAATCTCTTGCATACATATGAGTCCTTTTAAGTACATTGGCTTGATTTACAATAAGCAATAACATAATAGGGATATGAGATTCTGAAGTTAAATTAAGTTTTCTTAATAAAGTAAATATTAACTCTGATCACAGGTGGGGAAAACTGAAGCACAAGATATCTCATCTGAAATGACATAACCAGTGCAAGCACTAGAGAAATGTGTAATTCTGCAGACTCATGTTTTCACACCTCCCCTCTGGGCAACTGCCCTTTTAAATTAAGAGAATAAGTATTTTTAACATTTTTAATTAAGGATTCCTGGCATGCACTTTCATGAGATAAGAGAAAAAGGTTGGACTTCAAATTTCAAAAGCACTTAAAAAACAGCTGAAGTGCTCTCAGAGTTTTGAAAAAAAAAAAAAAAAGAAAACAAAAAAAATGTTCAAAAGCATCCATTTTAATTAGTCAAGATCCATTTTGACTGGTAATCAAATATAGCACTGCTGCTTGTTTCTTGAGGATGTTTTATGTCCAGTCAAAATGCAAAAAGCTCCAAGATCAAGCTGTCATTTAATCTCACGATTGTACAGATGGGACAAAAATACCAATGTTCTCCCACATAAAGATACAATAAGGAAGCAGCACATTACAGAATACAATTCTGTATGGCTAGGTAAATATAAATTATATTAGTTCTTAAAAGCAGTCAAAAAATCCCAGGAACAAAGACAAAAGCGAAGCACTGCAGTCCTATTAGTCCCAGGTCTTCAGTAAGGCATAATCGTATTTGCTGGTCCCCCTTCCTGAGGGGTTTGCAAAACTGACCCACGCAAAAGGATGCAGGGTCTGCCTCCACACCTTGAAGTGAATGAGCTCCCTGGCACACTGGGCAGACAGCAAGCAGCATTCCTGCTGTCCCAGAAGGGGCCTATTCTACATCATACAGCATGAATCCACTACTTCTTACTTCTCCCCTAAAAATGCCTGGCTATAACACCATGTTTTCAAAGATATCACTGCCCCAGGAGAGAGCTATTATGAAACTAAACCTGTTAGTGTTTAAGTCAGAGAAAGGTAGAAAGAAATTAAGGAAGGCCTTGGTCACAATAAATGGCAGAGTGTAGTCTACTTGAGAGGTACTCAGCTTAAGGAATGAAGTACTGGGACCGATCATTTATCTCAAAAATATTGAGAAAAAACCAAACCCAAGCATTTCCATTACGCAAAAATAAAACTTCATTTGAACAAAGATCATCTAGAAGAACAGACTTTTTCTGACCTTTATCCATATCACAAAGCACCAAACTGCAAAATAGCTCTGGGACTTTTCCCAAGAATCAGACAAAAATACCTGCTCAGGATCATCTCAGCTGGCAACACCAAAAGGCAACAGATAGTTGCTACAAGAAACAGAAAATCTGCCTGTAAGATATGCCACAAATGGAGCAGAAGTGTGCAGTTCAGTGCAATGATAATGGTGTAAATGGAGTAAATCAGTAAGTCACCAGAAGTTAGGGAAGGAGCAGATGAACAGTGCTGGCCACCACTACATCAGGTGCTGTGGTCTAAAATGGACTGTGAATAAAAGCTGCTCTTTCTGCAAGTTTATATTCTGTAAATCTCAAAGTGATGCTAATGAGGATCTAGTTTATGCAAATAACAAAAATAAATTCTTAGTTCAAATCCTTGTTGAAGGTGGAACTGCCACAGAGGCTCTTTGTTGTCTACCTGCAAACAATAATGTGAAAGCTAGTTTAAAACCAAACACTCAGTTGCATCCAAAGCTGTTCCCATCAGGAATGCAAAGAAACACTTAGCTCCTTATACAGTCTGGTCTGGGAATGAACTCTAAAGTCTCAGTGCTAATGAGTATTAAAGGTGGGATATGGTTATCTGTATTCACAGACTTGCAGGAGCAAGTTTCTATCAATGTATGAAATGAGAAATCCCTGCCTCATGCATGGGGAGAATTTATAGAGACATTGCTATTCAGTCAGTGGTGTGCCACATTCAAGGTTGCTTCACATGTACTGTTCAGCTCATAGAAATGTAAAGACACACAAATACATTGTACCCAGAAGTCTTTGAACATTAAAAAAAAAAAATAAATAATTGGAAGACTTTAAAAATAAATACAAATTTTAAACCAAGTCTTGTATTCTTTCACATCCAAGTGACCCTGTCAAACCATGTTCTTTTAGGATACCCACACTGTCCTTAAAAGCTCGAGAAAGATGCTGGCTCAGGGTAGACTTTGAGAAAAAAAAATCATAAAATGGTAAGTTACTTAAAAAAGAAAATTGGTGTTAAAATGAAGTAACTTGCTGTTGGAAAGAAACTTTTATCGCTTGATGTTATTATAAACTCTCCAGACCCACATGCTTTTTATTAGTGAGAAAACAATGGCAGATTGAATTCTGGTGCTGGCTGTCAGTGTCTGGCTGCTGCACTGGAGCCCAACAGCCACCCCGTGTGAGGGCACAGCAAACCTCCCTCCATAGGCTGGCTCCAAGCAGACAGAAAGCTACTTGGGAGCTGCTATCTGATTCCCAGCTGAAGTTTTCATAAAGTTCTAATTACTTTTGATGAAACCTTAAAACACAGAAGTTTGCTTTGTATGGGCATTAGAAGACTTTCTATAGGATAAATGTTTTACTCCCAAATCCTTGCACCTTGCTCACATGTGCCCTACAAACAGATATGTTGGCTCTACTACCCTTGAGGACCTGATTCTCAATTTTGTATTAATCATAATCCTTTACATGAGTATAAAGTGGCTGGAAAGAGAAACTAGATAAACTATTTCCCTTGGTTTGCATTTTTTCCTAATAGCAGTTAGTTCACATGTGGCACTACTATTTTTATTCAGGCAGTCTGGTTGTAATTTTTCTTCTTTCTATGTCTTTGTTTTGTACCAGAAAAACATTTGTTGTTACAGCTTCCTCTCTAATGTCTATATTTTTCTTTCTTCTTACAATTCCACATCAAACTGGGGGATGTTTTTTACCTCCATATTTTCCCCACCTAAAGCATAAATTTAGTAACATCCCTAGAACCCTTATATTCGAGTTGTCTCCTTAAACTCTGTAAAAATAAATAACAGTGATTTCAAAAGTCAACATGTTTCATTTTGAAATTTTTAAACTACTGCTTCTCATTTCAGCATGTCCTTCCCTTTTGAACACACTAAAACCCCTTTTTCAAAGTTCCCATCCAAATGCAAATGTTCCGTCCATCTCACACACACACACTTTTTCACAACTCCCAGTGAACTGAAAAATTAATTACTCTACCTCCTAGTCCTGCACAGGACTTGGCACTGTCCCACTAACAGAAGAGGGGACTAAGAGAAGGGACTGGTGAAAGTGTGCAGGGTGACTGTAGGGCCAGGGCAGCTGGAGCAGAGGTGCCTGATCACCACAGCCCCACAGTCCTCTGCTGAGCTACCAAGCCCTGGGTTTGAGCAAGGCTTATCAGCACAGGCAGACCACTGCCCAGCTGTGCCTCTGCCATTTCCCACCCCCAGATGTCAAGTCTCTGTGCTGACTTTTAAATGATTAGCAAGTCCTGGAAAGCACAGCTTATTAGGGCAGAACTTCCAAGCATGCTGCAGAGATGTGGTGGCTCTGATGAAGTGAGTGCTGACTGAGCTTTGCTTGCCAGGCAGGGCTTGCCACTCTGCATGTACCACCGTTATCTGCCTCGAGCCTTTTCATACAGAGTCCTTTTTCAGGTGGAAATCCTGGACGGCCAGACGTCGATGTTTTGAATTATACAACTGGTCTCTGCTTTCCACAGCGAGGGGTCAGCTCCCTGCCAGCAAACTCATTTGTAACGCTGCACTTGTAAACTCCTGATAAAAGGCTCTGATGGAACCATGCATCGCTGGGTAGTGGCAATAAAACTGCATGGCCTCCTTTACATTCTAAAAAGCTTCCAAAAACCTACCACTTCAGGCTGAAGCTTTGGTGTGTCGATGGATGTAAATCCGTATAGGGGAGATTTACTATAAAACCTGCACTATTTTTAGGTGTTATCAGCCTACAGGGAAACACCTTTAAAAGTCAATCTACAGGGGAATCTCAGTGATAGGATGAAATGTTAAGTTCATGTTTCTTTACATGTTTTTCATGGGATTTCAGTGCATTGATTCTGACCACGGGGGTCAAGAATATCAAAAGAACAGTATAAGGAGAAAAAAAAAAAGTTGTCTTATTCCAGGGGCTTGCCTTAAATACATGACAGAAGTTATCACAAATAATTAGGCTGATATTTGCTTCGAGTTACAATTGCCTTTTTAAAATCTCTAGTCTTGTTGTAGACTGTTTAATGGGGTGACATATATCACAAAACTGCCTCTGGGACATGTGAGATTGTTTACATTCAGGTGCCAGTGCCACCCTGGAAACAATCAAATGGTAGATAAAGACTAGTTTTCTAAAGAAAAAAAAAGAAAAGAAAAGAAAATACAAACCCCAAAACTAAACCAATAAGATAATGCTGACAAAATTTAAAACAAATCAGTGAAAGGGTGAAAAATCAATGAGTTTTGAAGCACTTCTCTTGGAGTTAGTGGGCACTGGCCACATTGAGAGTCTATGCTGAGTGCAAGGGAGACCATTGAGATATCCTTTGAGACTGGACACACAGATCTGTAAGCACAGTCTTGGGTACCACTAAAGCAGCACTTCCAATCATGTAGCATTGCCAAAAATGCCCAGAGTTTCTAAGTTGGCTCATGGTGGGTGGCTGCCAGCAGGGCCAGCCCCTACCTAAGGGTGTCATAGGGCTTTGACTTGCACCTAGTGATCGTGAAGGCACATCTTGGCTTAAGCTTTTACTTTCTATTTCTCCTAAAAAATATATTTGGTGATTATAAAGATAGAAAAATATACTCCTTCCTTCTAGACACTGTCGTCATTTCCCCACCAGACAGTCTGACTGTCTCTCCTGAGCAGTCAAATAATTTTCAGGCAGATCATTGTCCCCTGAGTGGAGGAAATCGGTACAACTGTACACAAAGAAGAAAAAAAAAGATAAAAAAAGCTAGGCAACACAGCCAGAAGACATTTATAATGCATATATTTTGCTTCAAGAAATGTGTTTTATGGAAGAGAGGGGATAAGAGACAGGCCCTGGAGACATCTCCCTGTTCCTTACTCGTAAGCACATGCCCTTAAAGAGACTCTGAGAAATTTCAGGGTTTGACTACATGGAATCCTGCTTTGCATGATCAGACCAAGTGTTTATCTTGTCCTCAAAGCAATATCCCAATGGGAAGACTCCTGCTCCAGCCTAACAGAAGGGTTTCCTCATGTTTCCAAAACTTCATTAGGATACACTGGCACTCACAAATCCTCCTACACTGGGCCAGCTGCCTGCAGGGTAATCAGGGATGCACAAGCCACGCTATCACACATGCACACACCGAGAGAAAGTAGCTCAGCAGCACACAGTCAGGTTCCTCCTTTGGCTGCCCTGCTCCCATTGCAAGCCCAGGGCAGCTCCTCTGTGTTAGGCCCTGCACACCTGTGGGTGCAATCCACGCTGTCATCATGGCATGGGGATGCCCATCTGTCTCACCCAGGATGGCAGAGCAACTGCATCACACAGCTTGCTTTCCCATTCAGCTCCATGTGGCACACCAAGGTCTGGTCTGAGTCAGTGCACTGAGACCCATAAAACATTTATAAACACCAGCTGCCTCGAGATCTGCTAAAGATCGTTCTTGTAGGGGTGTTCCTGTGTGTCTGCATTTACAACTTGCACGTTTAAAAAGATCAGGATTGGTTGGGAAGATCCCAGTAGGAGAGGCTAATGTCTACACAGGGCATACTGGTACACAGTGATGACTGTCTATAGGCAAAAGCCCTAAAAGGACTGTTTCCTGGGTGGGAACATATATCTTACAGAAGGAAACTCAAGCATAGCTCTCATTTAATCTAGGAAAACTTTGTAATAAGTGATCCATGCATGTCCAGAGACAGTATCACCATAATATAAACACTGCTTGATGTGCTGCCTGCATCCCAAATGTCCTTTTGTAGAACCTGCTTTGTGAGACTCTTTGTCCCATGGAAGCTTCCCGATGGGCACCTGCCTCAGCGTGACCTTTTGAAAATTCCCAGCAAAATCATACAGCCTTTTTGTTGACCATGAAAAAGAAAACCAAAACCAACCAATAAGCAAAAAAACCCACCAAACAAACAGAAAACCACACAAACAAAACGAACAAATGAAAAACCCCACTAAAACAAAACAAACAAAAACCAAAACCAACCAAGACCACGAATTCTTTCATGGTGACACATTCATAGGTTTTGTTCTCTAAAAAAAAAAAAAAAATAAAATAAAATACGAAGCTGCTCATTTTTAAGAAGGAGCTTGGTTTGGTTTTGGAAGGGTATTAAATTTTCCTGTTTCCAGGAAAATATGCCAAATTTTATATATTTTCCAAACTGAGAAAAGTCATGTCTTACACATGACTACTAAAGGCTTATTTGAGTTTGGCAGCTGAATGGTTTGCAGATTCCATCTGGACTGAGCATCCCCAGCCCAGAGCTGCAAAGGTTCTGCCGAAATCTCTCTCACCAGCTGTTCAGGGTCACTTCTAACACTGGCAAAGTTCCTGTGGGCTTTCAGTATGCAGCCTTTTGACTAAAAAGGGAAGGTATTTGATCTTAAAAATTGGCAGTGGGACACACCACTCACTGTCATGCCTCCAACAGTGACTTTAAAGCTGTGAGGAAAAAGTAAGTTTGTGCCTAGCTAGTAGAGCTATTCATTAACACACCACAAGGCCTTCATGACACTCAGATAGTAAAAATAGGAATCTATAGCCTAGATTAGACATGGAAATGAAGAGAAGTTAAAGGAAATGTGACAAAACATTAGCCTATGATATTGTTTTAATATAGATAAACACCTACTTTAAAGGATAGCTTAACTGGGCCAAATAACTAAGCTATCCAAATAAGGGATAAAAATCTTCTGAATGGGACATGGATGACGGATGCCTGGGCTCCCACAACAGTCAAGGATGGGAAACAGGTAGGGCTAGAACACAGCTCACTTCATCTTGAGGCAGATATGTAAAGCAGAACTGGTGTTTGTTTCCATGGACTCTGCAGAAAGCTTTGGGTGATCAGCTAAGATGGGGCTTGTAATATACACATCTGAGTCCAGGAAGAATTTAACCAAAGCAATCAAAAGAAACAGGGAAAATTAACAGAAATTTTTAAAATAACTCATGTAGGAACATTCATTCACTTCAATCAAAACAACAATACTGCAGCAAATTTCTCAAGCAACCAAGACTTTCCCAATTCTGTTCTCTACCCTTTAACCTTCTCAATTCAAGTTCCCATGAAACTTCTCCATCTGTACTGTTCAGCAAGTGCTGAGAAGTTGTGACTCAGGGAAGACAGTTTTGTTGATTTTTTTAAATTTTTTTTTTCTTTTTTTGTTGTGCACCTAAGCACAAGCTGAAAGAGCTTGCTCAGGGCCCTGTAAATATCTAGTTCCCATGGGGTATACTTGGAAGCTCTGCAAGGTATTAGCATAACCATTCCTCATACTGGTAATTTGATATTTCTCCCCTTCCCAAATTCTTTAATTCCCTTTGAAAGCATTTCCATCTTTACACCTTCAACTGTAATCGATCAAATGATTATTTTACAACTTTTCAGTAACCTTTTTGTCACGTTCATGTACATGTCTGTCTTTCACTATGATTCACTTCTCCATGCCTGACCATCACCAGGTTTCAGCTGGTTGATTAACTAATGCATCATTGTGCTGCCTGGCAGGGAGCACTCCAGCCATCAGGTTTGGTGAAGGGTCAGGATGGAAAGGAGGAGCTACACAAAGCACCACTACACCCCACCATCCACGCTAAGCATGTCCTCCAACCAGCAGTGCTGCAGGGAACACGAGTCTACCTCAGAGTAAATCCCCCCCACACCTCAGTATAAGGGTTCCTCATATAGAAGGTCCGGCTTCAGTTTGACTCATGACTAAAGTTTGAGGCAGGATACCTTCCACATAGTTTAGAGGTTAATCATACAGGCTTCCCTTAGAACTAAATTCTGGGAGCATTTCACAGCCTGTGTCAGAATCAGTCAATTTTCTCTTTCTCTCTAGCCTACAGTCATTACTCCTTTTGCATCTTTTACCATTCAAAATTTCTATGACTCTTCTGTCCCATGTGTCCTGAAATTTTGCATTCCTAGAGAGGAAGCACTACGTAAGTACCAAATCCTAAGGAAAGTATCAGAAATTTCTGATCCAACTTCAGTGTTTTTCAGGCTCTCTAAAGCCACCACCACCACTCTCTCATGTAAGTTGAATCTGCTGGCGCACTGTGTGTGTAAATTAAACTTCTGTTAGTTCCTGGAAAACCCTGGGGAAATTTTCATCCTAGAAAACACCTTTAGCAATCCACCTAAGAGCAGCATAAAGATTAAAAAAAAAAAAAAAAAGTGTGAGCCATTTTGCTTTTCCTACTTTATAAGAACAAACTTACTAGAATATACTGTCAACACAGCTCCTAAAAATGCCCAACACATCTCAAAATGTGTGACTTGATCACTGAATTTTTCCTTTCTAATAGTTTTTTCCTTATACACATAAATGTTCTTATTCTAGGAGAATGTTCCATAGCTCACCACACATATTTTCAAGAATTTTTTTAGAGTTTGCAATAAGGATGTATTGAAAGAACAATATCTACACAAGATTTCTCACTGAAGCCAGATAAACATTTCAGAGACTTCCTAGATTCATAGGTCAAGAAGAGTACAGATACACCTGGAGACTGTGAACCCGTTTTCTAATGGACTCTCCATCAAAATCTGATAAGAGTGATAACCAGACAAGAGCTGGAAGTCTTTTTTAACTGACAAGTGCTCTGAGTTGCTTTTGTGGAAGAAAGTGCTGGGCATGAAAGCAGGGCAATATCAGAGACAGTATCTTACAAATACCCTATTAGCAGGAAAGAAGGATACACAGAGAACAGATACCCTTATCTATGAGGAAAAAATTAACAGGAGATAAGAAAAAGGGGCTTGGATAAGGTTCTGAAAGAAAAAGAAACTGAATGCAAAGCTTATTTGATGCTGAGACCTTTATATTGTAAACACAGAAATGAGAAATAAGAACTTACAAGTTCAAGTGGTTGCTCTATGACCCTAAGCAAGAGTTACAATCTCTGTGCCTTCCTTTTACAACCTATAAAATGTAACAGTAATAAAAAAAAGTTCCTTCCTGGACAGAGACAGCATGAAAATTTTATGTTTTTAAGAAGCAATTTTAGAACCTTGGATTGGTCCATACTATTATTTCCATTTTTACCTAAATCACTTGATTGTATGTCTATGTTTTTTAGGTCATATGCATTACTCAATAGGAATGAATATGAATAACTATCTGATCTCTAAATCCCTCAGGATTCCTGCATTTTTATTCATTAAGATGCTTGAAAACATTTCTGGGTAGATAAAAGTTTATGGCATTTTTTTTCCTAACAATTTTATTGTTGTAATGGCACTGAAATACAAATGTAAAGTTAGAACCCTCCCCCAGAGTGGATATATTCAAACTTGATACTCCACTTACTTCCACTAGAAATCAACAAATAGTGTCATAAGTGGCATAATAGCTGAGATACTTACATATCCCCTGGACCTGATGAGATCAGACATGCATAAAAGCCCCAGAGCAATATTCTTTAGAAGAAAAGCAATTTCAGACATACCATATCAATTCACCCACTTACAATTTGTACTACGACAAGCTCAGCACCAGCAAAACAGTCATATCAAGAACTGTGTGTATTCAACAGGTGACTTGATTTATTTGACTCATTGGGTCTCTTCATGCCTTACAATAAAGCTTTGAATGTTAACTTTGCATTTGAAAAAATCAGGAGCGTAAGCTGAGCTACAACAACATGTAGTAGACCCCTGAGTAACAACACACTTTTATGTAAAGTGAAGTATAAAACACATATGGTTGATCTAGAGCATTTCAACATTTCCTCTACAAAAGCTCTCAGAGAACATCAATAAATAAAAAGGATTGTGAAAAAAATTGGAGATGAGACTTGATATGCTCAGTAAATCTTAAAGGGGTATGAAGACAAAAGTTAGAAGCAAAGATCTGCTGGATATAAGAAGAATGTTATGCAAGAGCTAGCATAAGAATAAAGGTCACCTTGTTCTTGTCAGAGATCAGATTCTGGGATCACAGACAAAGTTCAGTGCAGTGATTAGCACCCCTGTCATTTTCATAAAAACACAAAACAAATTAGTAGAGATGTGTAGCTGTCAGGATCTTGCCTACTTGCTGTAGATATGAATACTTCTTGCATTAGGGAAGAAGCTGGCAAATACACATAATGTACAGGTAGAGCATTCTGGGCAATCTACATCCATCTGATACTGATATATCACAAACCAACGAATATGACCCTTTCTTAATCTGACAGAAACAAGTTATAATCCAAATTGATCTTTACAATTGACGGTTAAGTCACTAATTTATTTCTAAGTAAAAGTAAAAGATTTTTCTGTGAATTTATCTGTCTAGCAGATACATCCTCAAAAGCAAGGTGTAGATCTTTCTTTCTACAGGAGACAACAGCTGAAGCAGAACAGGGACAATGCATATCTTAGAACATAGTTTACCTTAGTTAAGTAAGAACAGGGAGAATATAAAAATGCTCTGAAGCCCATATTTGGAAGTCCATGTTTCCACTTTGTAGGTGAGAGTTTCCCAACGAATAACTGGAAGATCCCAGAATAACTAGGAGATCCTTTCTTAGATGAAATTTCCCCAGAATTTCCTAGACTTCAAATGTCACATACTTCACTGGACTCCAAGTCACAGTTAACTCAGTAGGCTTTAATGGGCACCAAAAATATTCTACCCACGCCTAAGTAAGAAACATACATCTTAGCAATATAGCTCAGTTATTATTAACACACATCCCATCAGAACAGATCCATCAAACTCTCTTCTATACTGACTGTACTTGCACTTACTGAAAAGTGAGCTCAATTTCCACCCACCCCACACAACATATTACTGAGTTGTAATCTGCCTACTTGGTACAGATGAAGCTGGAATCCTTCCCAGTTACTTTCAAAACAAGCCATGCCAGTGTTAATACATACATTTTTTACTACTTGGTACTTCAGAAGGTTCTTTAATACGTCTATAAAACTCATCTTTACACTGAGATTGGAAATATATAGATCTCTTCAACCACTGCAATTCAGTCAGACTCACCAATATCTTTGCAGATGCAGCATCTGTATTAAAGTAGAAAATAGTTAATAGACTAACTGGATTCTGCTTGCCAGATTAATTTCACTAGTGTCCATGTGTGCTGCAGGCATACTGAGGTAAATGAAATCAATTGTTGTTTTGTAATCTGTCCCAATTTATTTATCCTTTTGGGCCATTCCCCTTTCCACTAAAGTCAGTGCTGCATCTTTCTTCAAAGAGCAGAGCAAACCCACTGGAAACTTGGGACCTCTGAACACCGCTTGTTGAGTACAGGTATTCTAGGATATTGTTTTCGAGAGAAGCTCAAACAGTTTCTATTTAATATTTCTGAGTGGGAATGTAAACCAACATTTGACTACACTTAACATACACTTAAATAATGTGTTTTAGGCATGGAGAAGATCCCTGACATTTTCACTTGAACTATAGCTAGAAGAAAATCCCTGGCTGTTGCTCCTATGAAGGCTATTCCCTTATGGTTACTGAAGAAGGAAGAAAATACTTTAGAAGAACACTTTCGTTCTTTTCCTAGCACAGGCTGTTCTTCAAACAGAAATTCATTTGTACCATTTTTCTATTTGGTGCCTGTTTTTATTAGTCTGCCTTGGCTTTTCAGAGAGTAAACTCAGTAGAGATCATTGTCTCTTCTATATTTCTGCATTGCCTAAAGTAATATCAGCCTTGAGAGAAGCCCTTAGCTATATAATAACTTTAAATTATTAACTGTCATGACAAACATTTCAGGAGAAAAATATTTACTGAGAAGAGAAAAGATGACCAAAAAAAGTGCAAATCATTATCTGGCACTTACGTTTATGGGCTTCTGTGTCTTTTTTTTCTTTCTTTTTTTTTTTTTTTTTTTTAAGGGATTGCATCTGTCAACAGCATATAGTTACGAGTACAGTAGAAGGAGGCTTTCTTAACAGACTATCTCATTCTTATTAAAGTGATTTTAACATCTTTATCTCCAGCTTCACCAGCCTCCCCCCATCCTTGAAGTTAATTTTTCATTTTTCCTCTGCTAGGGTTGTCAAGATGAGTTCATCTAGAGTTTAAGAATATAAATGAACTGTGTGCTCCTCTTCTACTGTTCTTAACCACTCCTTGGTCTCTTGCGAATGAAGCCTGGAAATTTGTTTGCTTTTGGAGTCACACTCATACATAATAGATGAAAAACCATGTCCTGGGGGGCATCAGGCAAAGCATCACCAGCAGTTGAGGGACAGGAGTGTCCTGCCCTGCTCTGCACTGGGGCGGCCTCACCTTGAATATTGTGTGCAGTTTTGGGTGTCACAATATAAGAAAGGTATTAAGCCATTAGAGACCTTCCAAAGGAGGGCTACAAAGATGGTGAAGAGCCTTGAGGGGAAGCTGTATGAGAAGTGGCTGAGGGCACTTGGTCTGTTCAGTCTGGAGAAGAGGAGACTGAGGGGAGACCTCACTGCAGTTACAACTTCCTCATGAGGGGAAGAGGAGGAGCAGGCACCGATCTCTTCTCTGTGGTGACCACTGATAGGGCACAAGAGAATGGTATGAAACTGTGTCAGTGGAGGTTTAGGTTGGATATTAGGAAAGGTTCTTCAGCCAGAGCATGGTTGGGCACTGGAACAGGCTCCCCAGGGAAGTGGTCACATCACCAAGCCTGACAGAGTTCGAGAAGCATTTGGACAGTGCTCTCAGAAACACAGTGTGATTCTTGGGGTGTCCTGCATAGGACTAGGGGTTGGACTTAAGTGATCCTTGTGGGTTCCTTCCAACTCGAGATACTCTAAGATAAGAAGCCCCTAGAACTTCTATTGCACTTGGGTTTGTTATTCCAAACAGTAGTAAGGCATTAACGATTCTATCACAGCTAATATACATGCAGATCAAATCAAAGGCCCAATACATCAGAGGGCTTCAGGGGTACAAAAGTAACTTTACATTTAGCCCAACATTAGAACGATCTCTCTTTGAACAAAACAGGTCTGATATTGACTCAGCAGCCCAGACTTAGCTTGTTTTCCTTCTCCCATACCTTAAAACAGCACAGGAATTGAGAGGGACCACAGTCCCAACCCTACTACTCATGAGCACAAGAACTGGCCCATTTTATAAATCAGGGGTAAGTGTTACTATCTAGAGGATGAACCATCATCCTTCATTACCACAATACTCTTGAGCAGAACAACCAGCCCTACAGGGAATTTCCAGACACAGGAGAACCTGCTCAGAAATGAAAAGCAGGGAAAATTAAAGACCCATCCAATTTTGTTGTGAGAACTGTAACAAACAAAAAACCACCAAACCCTAACAAAACCAAAATAGGAAGAAAAAAAAAAAAAACAACCAACAACACAAAACCAACCAAAAGCCTAAGATAATAAGCAGGCAGGACATGTTTTGACTGAGAAGGGGGGCAGGGGAGACTGAGTCAAGACCCACACAGCACAATGATGAATGACTAGAAAATATATTCTGATAAGTTTGCCCCCATATCACTGTAACACAAGATAGTTTCCATATCAAAATTGAACTCTTAGGTAGGAAACAGGAGAAAAAATAATTGGCTTTCATGAAAGTGGCCAATTTTAGCAGACTGCAATTGTTTCTGGTATGTAAATCTATTTCTCTCTCCAGATAACAAGGAAAACAATTACTCACAGAGAGAACACTTTTAAACATGTGTCTTTGGCAGGATAGGTCTCAAGAATAGCTTATTGCATTGAGCTGAAGCAGTGAGAGAAGCTAATTATTTCCATCAGGAATCTATAGGATGATAAACCAACTTCTCATCTAGTAACAAGCTTTAGAAATTCAATTGACGATTAAAAAATTATTATTTTTTTTATTCAATTGAACAAAATAATCTTGAGATTATTCTGACTTCAAAGTTATTTTGAACTTATCTTGGCTTAGTTGTGCAAAGATACTTTTGTATTTATACATTCCAGTACAATTATACATTCCAGTACAATTTGTTTTACACAATATTTCAGTAAATAGTTGACTGATGCACAAACATTGCATTAGCTACAAATGCATCTTCTTTTCTTTCCAGTACCAATTTTTTTTTGTGATTGAGGGTAAGTGCTGGTGGAGTTAAGAACATATGAGAACTTAGAGACACCTTAAGACATTTCAGGAACCTCCTTCCAGTGGATTCAGTCGAAGGAGAGAAGAGTTCAGGGGAAACTACTTTCTCCTCACCTTTCTATTAAGAATTTCTGCTGCTCTGTATGCCCCATTACAAGGCATTTTAAAAAAATAAGCCTGGAGTAATTTCACAAAACTTATTTAAATTAGTCTAGAAAGTATCCTTTAACACCAGGAGGTTATTAAAGCCACGCTTGATTTCAGATTCCATTGCATTGCTGAATTCTGGTTTCAATACAGTTACACATTTAAAATGCAATTTAAATAAACATTGAGGATTCCAAAATCCCACAGCATCCACTTAGCTCATTTAGCCCACCCTTCATGCTTATCCATCAGCAGTTAAAGACAAGATACCACAGTGACTAAAAGAGGTTTCAAAGGTTTTATTAGCAACGGCATTTTCTTCGAGTACTTCTATGGTTTATCATGTATTTTCATTTCAAGTGAGGGAAATTTGAGACCAAAAATGTTTCAAGTCCCTTCTACTGTACTGTAGCATTTGGTTCTGCTTCTTAAGTAGTATTGAAGGGCCCTGAAGTTATCTCAGTTCCTGGTTATCAATTAAATAATTGCAAAAGTCTGGGATTTGTTGTACATGCTTTGGATTGCAGCCGACATTTGATCCATTTGTTTCTGATGAGGAGTGCATGTTTAGATCTAGAAGAAAAATGTTCTCTGATGGGAAGAGGAGCAACATTTGCTTTCATTGCTTAGTCTGACTGCTTTTCTGTACTGCAGATAGAAATAAATCTTTGCAGCTGGAGGAGAATAAATTTGGATGCAAAGAACAGCCCAAAGTAACCAGAAAGAAAATAACACTCTGTGCAGCAGATCCAAATGCGGATGAGAAATACACAAAACTAGGAGCAGGGTGACACCACACAAGACAAAGTGTAATAAAGGATGTTTCAGCATAGCTGGAAAGATTAAGAGGAAAGAAAAAAGAAAGACTTCACTAAAAACTATCCCCTGATATGCATCCAATCACACATATAAATGTGCTTTTAATTTGTAACACTGTAGCATTTCAAATGTTTCATGACTTGTGAAATTTAACAAGAGCTATGATGCTTTAGGCTGAATCTGTTTTGGTTTTGCCTAGATTACTGAGCCAAACACAATGAGCTTCAACTCAATGCAGCATTCATGTGCTAACATTTTCCCTAGTTAATGTTTTCCTACGTATGTGCTGACAATCAATAGGAAGTGATTAAACAAACCAATTATTTGTCTGCTACATTTGACTGCTTCTCCTCACCCTTCAGGAAATGCACAAAGCCTAATGCGATGTCTCCCCTGCAAAATATATCAGTCATTTCTGCATGCACACTTCTATCACGTGGCCCAACCAGTGGAGAGTGAATGACACCAAACTGCTATCTTCTTATATGGACCTGCCAAATGGTGTCTCAAAACCATTTAAGACTTCAGGTAGTGGTACTACAACGTGTTTAGGTTTTATTCAGTGGAAGCAACAAGCTTTGCAAGAGGAAATCACACCGTTTCAAAGTTTAAGGCACCTATGCTATATTACCTTCCCAGATCTATCAAAGTATTTGAGCCTACACAGGTTAATCACATTGTTGTCTATTAATCACAGAATCACCAAATTGTTAAAGTTCAAAAAGACCTTTAAGATCAACAAGTCTAACCGGCAACCCGGCACCACCACCATGTTCACCATTAAACCATGTCCTCTAGTGCTGAACCCACACTTTTTCTGAACACTTCCAGGGATGGTGACTCCACCACTTTCCATGGGCAGGCTGTTCCAATGCTTGACAATTCTTTTTGTTAAAAAAAAATCCTAATACCTAATGCTTCTATCAACACAGATTCAGAAATATAATTTCAGTCTACAAGAAAAGAAGACAAAAGAACTAAAAATTGCCAGTGAAAAATACATTTAAGTCCCTTTCTGTATATTTTGTCACACGTTGGAACTTGAAACTTATAAGAGGAACTTGCGATAAGTTCAGTTTTACAGCTGAGGTTTTAGACTAATGACTATTAGGAGGCAACTGATATGACCTTCAACTCTTATACAAGATGCCACTAAAACAAATTATTCTTGCTTAGGCAGTCAGAGGAGAAGCCTGCCTGGAAACCCAAAGAGTTCTAGAAATAAAAGCTGGTAAAGCATTATTCTTAACAGACAGGTATAAATATAGTAACCCATCACTCTTCCAGAGAGCACAGAGCAAGCTGGGGACCATCAAATTGCAGACCAGCATGCTTGACAGAAAGATCAGGGAATTGCTCCCATGTTGTCCTGTTAGTAACTCTTACTCCCTAGCCTATTTTAAAACATGCCTGAGTATTATTCTAACATTAATGTTAATGCTAAGACCACAGAGATTGAATTTACTGGCAGTAGGGGAAAAAAAAAAAAACGAGCTAAAAATATTAAGTCAACATAAGGCCAGATTCTGATTGGAGCTATACTGAACACATGCATTAACCCCACTGACTTCAGAGTAATTACACAAGGTTGCTAAAATTAGCAACTTGCCCATAGCACCGAGTAAATTAGAAATGCATAGACACAGATGAAAGGAGAGACAGGAACTGAGAACAGCAAGACTGCCCCCATGAACAATCTTTACTGTGTCGCTGACAAGGAAAAGGAATTCAGGAGAAAAAGCCATTCTATCCCAACTGCTCCCCGGGAACCTGAGCAGGAGGGTGCTGGGGTGGAAGGTACCTTTTAACAAAAGAAGGGAGCGTAGTGGAGAGCTCAGGAAACCATTCAAAAGGAAAGGCAGCGAGTTTGCCTGCCAGGCAGGTTTTTGCAAGATCTCATCATTCTATTTATAACACCACATGCCATGTTACATTACATCACACCACGGGAGATGCACACCACATGCAACAAAACGCATTAGAAACACTGTGGGTTCTCTCCAGAATAAATGCCTGCAGCTCACAGTAGCAGCTCAGAGGCAAGTTTTCCAGGAAGGATTTGAAATTCCTTGGCAAAAATTTGTAACCTACGGAGTTAACTTTCATATTCTGCCAACTCAGCACTTCAGAACTCACAGCATCTATCAACACTCCCTTGTTTTCTGTTCCCACTTTTTTAATTTGTTCAGGGTTTATTTTCCCCTTTTCTCTGAGAACAGACTGCAGGGTAGTCTTTCTTACATTATCTGAGTTTTGTTCCTCTATCTCATTCAGGTATCCTGTTTCACACCACTAAAGCAAACAGTCACAGGCAACACTGCAGCAGATCTGGGGTGTCCCAGAGGTTCTGGAGCAATCCACAGGCTTCACTGCACTCAGGATGGTGACTGGACATAACTTTGGACAGCCTGAACTAGTCAGACCTGTTTTGAGGAGAGGGTTGGTTTGCAGTTAATGACCTCTGGAGGTCCCTTTCAGACTGAATTATGATTTTATGTTTCTCATTATATTTCCTAATTATGTAGTAACCATTTGCCTACAAAACCCATTAATATAATAGCCACGTGTATCACCTAAATTATTTACAGTATTTGATTTACTTTGATTTATTGGGTTCAGAGTTCTCTTAAAGTAGAATAGGCAACAGCAGCTGATTGACTTTATCAAGTGTTTGCTTCTCACAGGAGAACATCGATAAAAATGAGAATGAGTCCAAGGGTTCATTTTAACTTCTGAAACCTGAAAATATCGACTGTATAACAACAAGATGAGAAATTTTACGGAGGCAGGGGAACAATAGCATAAAGTTCTTCCCATTGGTATGGAAGTGAGATAAGATAGGTAGGAATCAACAACTGACGGAGAGAGGTGCCATCTCCTTCTAGGGCCTATCCAGAATATAGACAGCTTTGCACTGGTATCAGTTATGTCCTTAGGCAAAATGGGAGATAAACATGCAGTCAAAAAAAATTATAACTTTGAAATCCTTAGGAGATTATGCATGAAAATCCTTATTAAATGCATATTAGTTTTGAAAAAAGTACTGTGTGAGCACACAATTAATTGAAGACTGCATCACAGCAAATATGTGCAGTGGCACAGAAGAAAGATTGCATGGGACACAGTTGTTATTCCCCAAGTTCTGTAACCTTGTAATTTTAAATTTGTTGGCATTTGTTTACTACAACATTTTTTAAAGGAATATTATTCTGTGTAGCATGTCAGAGCTCATCCAAAGCAGGCACTCCATTTCACTTAAGAGGTGGAAAACATGGAAGAGGTAGTACATTTTGGCATAAATTGAGCAAAACCCATAAGGTTGATAATAGTGCAACATCAGGAAAATTTTAATGACAAGACAGAAAAAGTGAGCCCAAAGTTATGCAAGGAAAAACAAACAGGTTTTAGAGATACTTTGGAAAGAGCAGCAGTAGGATTTAACTCTGATATTTTCAGAACATGTGGTATTATCTATATTTACTTTGGTGAGTCAAGTAGCCAACCATCGACCTCAGTTCTCGTTGCCTATTTAGTGTCTGAGATAAGCTGTGTTTAGTGTGCAGTGTTTGTTGATTCTAAGCATAAAAGGATCTCATCTCTGCTCCAGTTAATAGGATTATATATGCTGAGCAATTTGTGATGTGCCAAATGCCACACTGAAATCTTTACTGAACTAATTGTTTGGTCTCCAGATTTTGAATCATAATCACAGATAGTTTTTGCCCAGAGCTTGTCTTATGGAAAAATAAATAAAGTCTTAGGCTACCAGCAGAGCAAGTGAAAGTAGCTTTGTAATCAGTTGATTTAAATTTAAACCATCTAAAACTATACCTGCTTACATTTCATCTTGTCCAAAAGTATATCCAAGGAAAATAAGTGATGTCCCATGACAACAGACAGGATAATGACAGCTTTTGTGAGGAAATGCCATGACTCAGTGCCAATTGCTTGGACTTTCCATCATACCAGGCCTAATACTAGAAGTTAATTGGAGTGGAAGAGCCTCAAGGAAGTGATGATCCATTCCTGGGTTAGACAATAGTGGAAATTCAGAAAAAGGTCTCAGGTCAAGACTGATATTTTCCCTTTCTCTAGTTCTCTATACCTTGCAAGTGTTTTGGAAGACCAGGGGTGTTCTGGACTAAAGGATGATGCTTAAATTTAAGGTTGTATGACCTCTATTGTATGTGCAGCAAATGTTGCAGCAAGTTGCTGCCATTTAATGATGATATTCAGGACTCTCAACTTCTGCCTGTGTTTGCATTTACATCAGTATTTGAACCTGACAGAGACTCTTTCAAACCCAAAATCTATAATCTCCAAACCAATGTGAAGTGGATTGCCTAGGTGTCTGCTGCATTTTCAGAGCTCCACTCTGTTATTTCACTGAGAGGTGGATAAATTCAGGTGCCTCCTGCCTCTCCCAATACTGATTTCACCCAAAGCACCCACTTCACACCACGATCACAGAGCAGTGAAAGAGAACTTCCCAGCCAGACTTCTCATCCTTCTTGCTTTCTGTGCACTTCTCTCTGAAGCAGGCTCATGCAGACAGAGCACTGAGCATCCCTAACCTGCTTCCTGCGAGCTGACCCCTTGTCACACTAACTCACTGCTGAAATTTGTAACCAGCTAATGAGACCACCAGCAACAGCAGGACACTACTTCTTGGCTCACAAAGTTACAGGACAGTGAAATGCACAATTCGCCTGTAAATGGTTGGGGGGTTTGTCAGTTTCAATGTTCAAGGAAAAGGGAAGCGTCCAGCGAAATGCACGACAGTTCCCTACCGGCTACACTTCTTCTTAGTTAAAAAAAAAAAAAAATCCTACTAATCAGCTAGTCTAGACTTCACATACCAGCTCCTCGCTCTGCAGCTCACTCCTTTCAGCCAGGCAGAATTGCTTCTCAAGCACAATAAATCAACATACTTAAAATACATATTTCCAGCCTGCCAGACCCTTCCTGTCTCTTCCCTTGCCCCTTCACCACATCCCTTAGGCCCTCTCCCACACAGGCTGGTCTCCCCTGGAGGGACCTGACAGCGGGAATTTTGCATTTGGTTTTAACTCAGATCTTTAGGTTTGAATAGGGCTCTGAGATCTTGTACTGGTTGCTTTCTTACCCTTTCTCCACACATACAGAGCTGCAAAGGAAGACACGTACAGCGTGTCTTTCCAAATGGAGGAAAGAAGTAAATCCAGCTTTTGCAGGGAAGCTCACTGGCACAACTCATGTTTCAGAGTAAGGAGCTGAAAGGTGTCTTGTGCAAGGGCTTTCGAAAAGCATCCTCCTACTAGGAAGATGCTTCACTCTCACATACAGATATGACAAGAGACTAAGAAATCTGTTGTTACTGAGGTCAGCAATTTTGCCTGAGCTCTCTCCCTCTCTTGGGATGCTTGTATGACTGGTGGAAGCCTTCTTACCATCGCCATGTCTCTCTTGGAAGAGCTTATCAGCAGAAATCACTGAACTATTCGTTTTGATGGAAGTTTGGTTTACTATTGCTTCTGTTTAACAAGCGCCAAGATTTGCATTTCTATCAGACAGTTTTAAGTGACAATGAGTTGGAAATATACAACAAAGTCAAAGGATCAACACAGCCTTAACCTACATCCACAAGGTCCTGAACTGGAGATTAAAAATTTTGTTCATGTTATCCTTGCACAACAGAATCTGCTTAGCTGATTGTCACTGGCCACAAATTAAATTATAAAATTTGTAAGTGAACTCCTATGGTATTTTTAGCTATTACAATTTCCATGGAAATTTTAATGGCAATAACCATTTGGGGAAAATATTAAGACAAATAGGATTATAAATATTTTTAGATATCATCCATAATTGGAGAAAGAATACACCAGATGCTTTAATACATCTTTGCCAGTCAGTGAATAAGCTGTAACAAGGCAAAAGAACAGGCTGTTTGAGTTGTTGGAAGGTCTTTCCTCTAATCAAACCCAGCTACACCTCTGTCAGTGGCAGTATTTTTTCCCAGCAACTCCTGGAGATGCAGGCATAATTTAATCTCAAGTCTTCCCTTCACAGCTATTCCTCTTCAATAACTTCCTAACAACTTTGCCTCCATCTCCTGTGTGGTACAACCAGCAGAGAGCATGCCCTGGACACTCATTGGGAACACCACCCCTGCAAAGATACAAGCTCATGGGGAGCTTAACCCACCGCCTCTGTGGCGTGTTTTGCCTCTGGTTAGAGAGATGTGGCCACAGGCATAAAGCCAGTGAACTGCACAGAGCAGTGACTAATAGCGAGCTGAACTCAAGCCAGAAAATATTTCGCATGACTAAGTACTACTTCAATAGGAAAATAAACCTTTATTCAGAACCACCCAAAACCACTTGTCTCCAGTATAATGTGGTTCCTATCTTCACTACAAAGTGGGAAAGGAATATTATCCCCATTTTGGGACCCAGTCAAGTTACCAGTACTTGACAAGGTCCCATCTGCCAGTGAAGCTGCAGGTGTTGTCATCACCTGTCACACATACAAAATAAAAAAATACTTAAAGTCTGATCTTTTTGATTGAAATTGAATCTTTTAACCTCTTGCAAGTGTGAAGTAAAAAGCATGCACACACTTGGCTGACAGATGGTAACCTCAGGAAGCAGCAGTTCAGCTGGACCTCTGCACCAGCATTCAGGGAATCAAGCTACACAGAGACAGACCACAGGTCACACAGAAAATCCACAGACAAAGAGAGGACCCGGCATAAATTTCTCACATCTTCAGTCATTATTCTAACTACATGGTCTCAGCTTCAGGTTTGAAGGTACCTTTTAAACAATTACGACAGAGGTGGTTTTTATTACATAGTTTATTTCTCTGAGGGCTTTATGCTGCACATTTTACTGAATCAGTGCTTCCAATATTGTTCTTCTGGACAGCAACTGATGTTTTCATCGCCAAAAATAGCTCTCAAGGTCTTTTAAAAGCACAAGTATGTATTGATATGTAAAGTTATAGTTACCTAGCACTTTTTAAGTGGGCTTTCATGATCCAAATATTCTATAAGCTTTTTCTTATTTCTTGAAATATAGAACCATAATATAAACATCAGATATATTTGTAGAATTTTGAGAATGAAGACCTTTTCATTACTTTTATGTTATTTCATTTCAGTACATTTGATTTAGATTTAATCCTACTGTAAGCATACATGGTATGTGTTTGTTCTCTGCTATAGATTATATTTGGGACTTGGAATCGTCTAGCCCTGCAACCCCTGGCAAAACATTCGCCACTTTATCACAAGTTACACTCAAACCTCCTTTTATAAATTATCAACACTTTGAAGCAAAGAAGTTCATAAACTAGGGAAAAAGTATCCTGGATTATTCCCTGCCCTGAAACATTAAAGTGAGTGTAGATAACACGGAAAATATTCAGTGCTGCAAAATACACCACAAACAGTAGGGTCAGAAACCCAGATACCACACAGCAAACCCATGGGCATTTATGTATATGGACCAAAAAGACATACTGATATACAATTTGAGATGGACCATTTTTACTGGCTATAAGAAACCTTACAACCCTTGCATGTATAGGTAACAACTTTCCACTCAGAAAGCCTGCTTTGGCATTTTCATTGTTTCACCTCTTTCCCCTTTAAGCTTTATCCCAGGCCCCTGGTATTCAACCCAATGATCTACCACAGGAGAAATCCTAGCTTGCATGAGGGCAAACAGGCATTTAAGGCAGTACCTGTCTGGCATTTTCAGAAATGCTCAAAACCACCCTGGATACGTTTTTATTATTAAAGTCACTATGTAATCCCATACTGACATTCTCTTCTCTGTTATTTTTAGATCTGGAGCTTTTCAGGTGGGAACAGAGGTTGCATAAGGGCTGGCAAAAAGGGGATTCCTGGTTCAATTTAAATTGCAGTGTAGATTTCTTTGCAAGTGCCAAGATTACACCTGACCTGTCACACTCTGAAGTTCTCTGCTATCATAATCCAGGCTGCAATTTCTGCAGGTGACAAAACATCAGAAGAACAGCGAAAAGCCACATGCTTTTCACATACAAGTTGTCCCAATTCTTTGGATCATTAAACCAAAGAGCACAAGTTAGGCAAAAAGATGGCTAAAGGCATGAAAGAGAGATCTTGAATATGATATGAATATCACAACCCTCTTATATACCTTTTATCTTTGTAGCTTCCAGAATTAGGCACTAGTATAATCCAAGTACTAATGCATTGCATGTTTTATTCCAACAAAAGGCATTAAGCACACAGAGAAAATGGATGATTCAACTTAAGCCCTAGCTTCATCATGAGTTGGGTTTATCCTGCTGGCCTGGCCTCCAGATGCATGCCTTCCCCATGTCCTATCCTCAGGTCGGGAGGAGAGGTGGTCACCTTTCCTTTTGATCATTGCAGTCCCTCCCATGAGGAGACTCAAGTACATTGGGAGGAAAGGACCTCCCCTATGATCCAGGGGAGAGGGATCAGGTGGATCAGGGAGGAGAGCTGTCCCACCCATAAACCAACCCATCACAATTGCAAACCCCCACTGGCTTTATGTGGGCTGATCAAACATAGGACAATCTGATCCACTGTGGCACTGAAAGAAGTCCTGTTCAGTGGCACTTCAGGCACTCATTAATGAAGCAGATTACACAGGGGTGTTCAACTCAGTCTTTAGTTGCAGCTTCCTTTTAATTACACTACAAAGACTTTAGTAGCACAGTGGTTATGACTGCTAATAGTTTTTTTCGACAATCAGATCTTTAAAAATTTGTGAAACAAAGTTCCCTGATAAAGAAAGAAATAAAAAAAAAACCAAAACCAAAACCAACCAAACAAAAAAAATTAGAGAAAAGCTTTGAAGAATTCCTTAAGGAAGGCTCAAAACAGATTCACACTCTGAAAAAAAAGCCTGCATCAAAGAATAAACTGCAAGGTGAATAATAACTATACTGTGTTCAGAAATTAAAGGTTGGATATCACTCTAGGGCTGTATTTAGGAAGCTCAGGCAGAAAGCAAGTGCTGACAGCAAAGAGTTATAACTCGGATGAGATGGTTTCAGATGAGCCATCTGGCCAGCAGAGGAACAGACGTGGCAATTGGAAAACCTGAAGACACTTCATTATAGCACATCACAACTGAGACTACAATTCTGTTTCCAGCTCTCCTTGAGAAAGCTTTCCCACACACACAGAGCCCAGGCAACAGCTACTCTGATTCCATTTCCACCTAGGAAGTTTTGACTGCCTGCACTCTCTCTCAGCAGTGTGGGAACTTGGAAAATAAAGACAGCAGCTGTCTTTGTGTGGGTGATCTATTGGGGGCTGCACTTTCTGTCACCACAGTGCTTCCATGCAGATGTGAGCTGAAGCAGAGTGCCAGGCACCAGCACTGCACTACTGGAGAAAGCACCTGCCACAGGTGCCAGGAGGGCGACAGGCATTTCTATCGGCAGAGGCTGTTTAATCCTTCCTAGACAAACTCGTGCTCACAGATAGCCACCAGTGCTTTTCTTCACAGCTGACATTTTTATTCCCTCACTTCTTTCCCCTGCATATCACGTTTCATGCCACAGAAAGACGAACCAGGAGGTTGGAAGGGAAACATTCAGTGACCTCAAAGCTGTGACTCATATAGAATTTACTCTATTATTTACACAGTGAAAGCATTAACACATACTTAGCTAAAGTCTTATAGATCACATATGCTGCTACGCTGAAACATTCCTTAACATGAGGTGAATTCATGGTCTTCAATAATTTAATACGGATTTCTTTAATTTTTTTTTCATTTCTTCTCAGCTGTGATGCCTGGCAATCAAACTTTTTATAATCAGCACATATAGACTAAATTTAACACACTTTTGCAAGGCAAAACTTTCTCTAAAACTATGAAACACTAGCACATACTTAGATTTTATCTGTTTGTCAAGTTTTTGTGTGTGCCTTTGGACACACTGTTTTGTTTAACTGGAAGAGAAGTTGCTTCGTTCATTTTCTTGGCAGTGTAGGAGGGAGGGAAAAGGGAAGGAATGAAGGTTTTCTTTTGTGGAGACACACAGTAAGCCATAAAGCACTACACATAATCACACAACATCTAAAGGAGCCTAGAGAAGTGAAATCTTACTGTTCTCAAACACCAAATTTTAAAGAATATGGGGATAAACTCCTTTTTGTTCAGCATTAAGAACCAGTTTGTCACATCTGCAAGAGGTTGTTCATAATACTAGTTGTTTCCCAGTTTTAAAGAATACATCGGATCTCTGCCCCGACTTCACTGTTGTATAAATAAGCTTTTTAAGAAGGCAGGTCAGCATGCATTTTAATAACTGCCATTCCTATGTTCTCTCACACTGGGAATGAGAAAGGTAGGAAATCTGTTTCTGCTGGGATATGGGGCAGACTGTAGCTCACCCTCAGAGCAGCCTATTCTCTTCCACAGCAGGAAAGGTGAGAGGATATCAGCATTAGCATTCCTATTCAGAGCCCACTTCAGAGCCACAATATAGACCTACTTGTTTATCAATAAGGATGAGGACTGGAACTACCAAGTCCTTTTTCTGTCCTCCTGCAAGTTGATGATTTAGCTTTTACCTTGTGAATTAACTTAAACCAGGGGGAAAAGTGCATCCTAAATATCTTTGAGCAGTCGTGTGCTGAAATTCCCAGTTGTCCTTTTTTTTTGGTAAAGTTTCCCTTGTCTTCATTGTTCTTTCTTTATATGATCCTTGGATGCTCTTCATAATTATCTTTAAATTTCAAGAGTTTTTACTCTTTTTTTACTCAATTTTTATCATATGGAGGATTTACACTTTTTTTCTGTCCAATGCAGATGCATAATGCATTACCTTAGTTGAAAACTTCTGCAAGTTCTCCAAGACTGCACAATGTTTAAAATAAACTGATTTCCCACACTAGTCAGACCAGCAAATTTAATGCCTCAAGCACTGTAATAACATGGTTTTAAATAGACTGCTGAAATATTAATCTTAGAGCTCATTATTCTTTCACTCTGCCTCTATTATTTGACTTTTCTTCTTTCTGTCTATGTTTCAATATCCTCTGGACATCATCACATAGAGAGGATGACTCACATATTGGGAGAGCTGTGTGTTTCAAACCACACTGTGTTCCAAAGGAACACATTCCTTATTCTTCACATGTAGCCAGGTTCCTTTGAAACATCTCGCCCATCTTCCAAAAATCGCTTCTTTGAGTTTAAAGATATTTATATTAAACTTTGTAATACTGTAGGTACCTTAGGTAACCAAACTTTAGCATTATCTTTTTTTCTTTGGGCTTGTTATTTCTCTAGTTGCTCTGCCAAGTCACAAAAAAAGTAAATCAGCTCTCTAACAATTCCCTTGGTGCAGGGAAGACATCAAACTGAAGAGAAGGAGATTGTGAAATGGGATAGCAAGCATAAGCAGTAATATTGAAGAACTGAAACAGGGGCATTAGAAATTGAGAAAGATACTATTTAAGGAAAGATTATGATCATGCAATCTTCTGTAGAAATTTTATATTATATCCCAAGATGGACTGGCATTCAGACTGAGCCTAAATTTATTATTTATTTTTTTATATGTAATTATTAAATGCATAAAATTTTGTTATGTTAATAGCATAAAAACATTTTCGTAACTATTGTTGTGTGTCATCTGATTTAGTCAAAGGCTTATAAATTTCCCATGAATGTCATAAGGGTTAGAAATGGAAAGCCTTCAAATCACCAAGGAGACAGGTCCTTGTTTCTAGGAGACAAGTCCTGGAAAAAAGTCTCAACGGGGGAAATGGGAGGAAAATTTTCAGTAGCTAACTTCCAGACAAAGACACTTCTGCAAGAGCAATGGAAGTTGCCTCAACCTGCAGGACTACAGATTTGGTAAGCAGAAAAAAAACCCTGCTCCTGATTTTGGCCAGAATATACTTCATCCAGTAGAGCCAGAAGATGCAAGAGTGTGTCCCCTTGGATGCAGTATTATACCTATCATTCTAAGTGCCTATTACAAACTTAAGGATTTTCCAGTATCTTCCTCAAAAAGAATGTTCCAGCTTAGTCAGTCTTTCAGGACACTCATCTGTGCTTCTCCGTTCTTCAACTAGACCATAAAGCACACACATCCAAACCAACCAAACCAACCAACCAACTAAACAAACCACCAAAAAACCAAAACAAAAGCAAAGACAACAACAAAAAAACACACAGCAACAAAAACTACCGAATTACAAACAACCAAACTGTGCTTTGGAGAAAGCAGCTTGTAGGTCTGGGCAAGTTTCAGACTTCACATTGTTATTAGCAAAGATAAAGACAGAACTCCTGAGTGCTGCTGGCAAGTGTCCTTTGGCTCCAGTTGAGCTTCCCCTCCGTTCTTCCAGCACAGATCCTATGCCTTGCTCCAGGCATTGTTTCTGGGGTGTAAGCACACAGTGGTCACCTCAGGCTTCTTTGCAAGACTGAATTTTGTCCAAACTAAGTGTGCAAGACTTGATCTTGACTTGTGAATTTGATCCCCACAACAAATAAGACATTCAGTGACCCCTGCTTGGCTGTCTCACCAGGTGTTTCTCCCTTGCAAGAACAGGCTGTTTGATGATTGCCAATTTAAAAAAAAAAAACAAAAAGGGATCCTTAATATTAAACCATGCCTTAGTGAGACACATGAAACATTTCTTCCTTTCCTTAGGGTTTTATGCACTGTACAGTAGGGAGAAGATTACCATAGAGATTAATGTAGTAGAATATCACTTTTTACTCAATTACTCCACACTGCAGGCAGATGCCTGGGAACAGAAAACAAAGATACTAACCCAGAGGGAAAGTATCTCCTAAACTGAGCCACCTGGCTAGACCAGCAGGGACAGAGAAGGAATCAGTCAAAGATATTTTCTTTTACTTTTTCTTAAGAGAAAAAATAATAGAGTGATTGCATTGGATTATTTTGGTCTAAGGGATTGGCATTCATATTCTCCTCAAACCAATTTTATTACCTCTGCATACAGTTTCATAATAACCAGCAGAGGAGAAAGAAAAGGCACCATAAAATTCCAAGTCTAAAATAATCACAACTGGATAACATATCATTTATAGATTCTGCTAAGGGGTGGAAGGAAAAAAGTAGCAGACTTTTAAAAATAAATAAATAAATAAAATACATAAAATTAGAAATTGGGGATAGAAAGGTGCACTTAAAATTTCCAGCCACAAGCAGTCAAGTTCAGTTTTGCTTTCAGCCTGCAATTATCTAAGACCTTATCTCATTTATATGGTAATAACTTGTCTCATGTCAACTCAACAAGCAGAGATAGCAGCTACTCAGCGCTGGCTCCTGGAACGCTCTGCCCGGCTGAAGCCTCCCGGCGTGGGCGGACGGACCCCGCTGGGCTCGCAGCACCCATCAGAATTGCCAATGAGCCAGGCTTCCAGAGCTGTGAGGAGCATACAGAGGCAGGGAATTTCTTGTCGCTATGCATTTAACGCAGCTCTCTTTACTGTTGCACACACTTGCCATGAAAACATTTTGAGAGATAATTATTTGCCCAGGGAAGAGGAGACTTTACCGCAGCATTTCAGCGAGAGCTGTTCCTCAAAAAGGAGCAGCAAAATTTCGTGGCAAGGTTCAGAAACTATTTCAGGAGGATTACTACAGCTCTAAAGCTGCATTTTCTCTAAAATCCTAATTAAATATAGATGAAGTGAGAAAAATAAGCCAAAACAGATCTGGACATTAGTGAGGGATAAAGGCTTTGGTCTTTTTCAGTTTCAGAGGTAATTACTAAGGGATGTCTTATCCCCTCACCAAAGCAGAGGAGGTGCACAGGAACCTCTCGATTCCAACTAATCCCACGGCTCTCAGATATAATAATTTTATGTTAGACAGCTAGCAAACTGGCAAACATCAAGATAGAATAACGATCTGGAATACAGGTAGCCCATACAGATAACAAACCTCTCATCGCTCTCCTGAATGAAAGTCCAGCTACTCTAACGAGCAATTTCTCAAAGACATTAACTGTGATTTTGCCCATAACCCATTATCCATTTTGGGAGGCAAGAGAATGTTTCAATTCAGCAAGAAATTTCCTATCAAAAGCTAGATAGTGAGGTGTGGTGATTGTACTAGAACTCTGATCAGGGCACAGTGACTTCAATCATCAAGCTCATACTTCCATCCCACCCTGAACAGAAAGGGTTTGGTTTAAGGTGGGGGAGGGTGATTCATCAAAGTGTATCTTTAATGAAAACCAGGCAACATATGGTTTGCAGGCATTACTTTCTAAAGGGGTTCTGTGCCACTCATTAGAGTCAAGAGTATTTTGAAGGTAATTGAAGAACAACAGCATACCTATTGTTTTTTGTGGGGAAAAAATCAGAAGGGAAGACCAGGCTTTGGCTTATGCCCCTGTAATATTATTACACATTATGTTGCTCTTTCTCTTCTAGATGATACAGGTGGATTTTTGAAGGATAATGTCTCAGTTCACTCCCTCACTCTTTGTAGGTTATAGGAAAGGGAAGCCTGCTCAGATCACACTGCTGATGGAGCACTGGGAGTCAGTGTTTTAGAAACACCGATTTAAAATGCTTTGCATTCAGAACATTGAGTTTCATGTGGGATTTACTTACTGTCTTTAAATACAACAAGACATTTGTACTGAAATACTATTATATACCTAGGATCGCCAATGTACAACAAAGGATTTAACATCCATATGTTTGATGACCGTGTTATCCTTTTACAGAGAGAATGTTGCACACAAATGCTTTAATCCCTACCAGATCACAGTAAGCCCTGAGCCCCACAGTCCACAGTCTTTAAGATGCCACTTAAAGTTTCTGACCATCAGCAAGAGCTAGATTTGCATCGTTCATCTCTAAAAGCATCCCTTTAGGTGCTTCAAGTCTATGTTAAGAATGTAAAATTAAGGTTAGCAGTTCAGAAAAGCTCTGAAAGGGATCTAGAAGCTTTCCTGTAAGTGCAGCTCTCTCCACCACCCCAGCAATAACAAAACCCATCTATTTCCACCCCCAAAAATCAAAATACTCCCAATGTCAGTCATATCACATGCTCCTGGAAGTGCTGGATCATGGACTGCTGTACTGGGACGTAGGGAAGTAAATGTCAGGGCAGAGGGGATAGATAATACTTTTGTGAAGCATTGGTTCTAAGATGCTAAACAGCAAAAGTCAGTTTTGGACAACCAGAAGCAGCCTTGGGAGAAATATGTGAATAGCAGACAACAGAAATTGTTTTGCCTTAGTTCATACAAGGAGTGCTGAGTTTATGTACAGAGATCAGGAGATTCACTTTTTAACCCTAAACACAGAGGATTCAGTCTCCTGCTGGGTCAGGAACCAGGGAAAGATTTTTGATAATGAGCAGTTGCAACCTATGACACCTTTTAAAGTGTAAAAATAAAACATAAGGAGGGATAAAACAGTTTATCAGTTGAGAACAACAGCATCAGTAATGAAGTTTCACTATTAATAAATCCTGCCTCCAGAGCTTTTCCAGAAAGCTTAACAAATATTTCATTGTGTTTCATTTGGAGAAGTAATCCAAAAGAAGACTCTGAAAATCTTGAGGAAACATGAAGGAACTGTTTGAAGTGTAAATTTTTGAAATGCTAATAGTTATGAGGAAGCATTAGTGCTGTTTAGCTGTGATTGCGTCAGGAGTGGAATGTCTATCAGAGTGATTTAATGAGCAAGATGTCCAGTGTAATGCTATTAAATGCTTCTCAAGTATAATAAGGTAATATTCCAAAACCAATGCAATCATGACACTGTAGTCTTCAGCAGAAAGAGCATCGCCTCAATGGAATTTCCCCCCACATCCAACATGGATAAATTCAAACCTAAAATGTCACACACCTTGTCCACACAAGGGAATCTCAGTCACTGAAAACACCTCACTTCTGTTACCTTCAGCACAAAACAAAAAGCCACACGCTCAGGGCAGAACAAAAAAACCAAGGCAAGCATCTTACAGTCTGGAAAGTTAAAAATCAGTGAGGGCAAACCTCATTTGGAGTTGTAATGAACAACTTAGTCTCTAAAGGCTTTAAATGAATATGCTCAAACACACTAGTAAACATTTTAAATATGTATTCACAGTCCTGTTGGATTCTAATGCTCCTCTGATGAATAAAACTGATTCTCCTCCTCAGTAAATAATTCAGTAGCAAAGAATAGCTTGGCCTGGAAAACAGATGAACAATGGGCCAAGACTTTAGATAGTTGTTTTTTTTCTGAGAGATTTTGGCTTCAATTTTGACATTGTGGGGAAATTTTTCTGCAAAAGAGGAAGTCACACAAATAAATGTGAAGTCTTTGTATTCAGAGCTGCAGTTTATTATCTGTATTTTCTGACCTTTATTCTGTTAGTGGAAGAAGAAAGAGCTGATGGCATGAAAAGAGAACCCAGAAACACAACTTATATAAGTTACTGCCACAGGAGAGTAATTTTCATATTCAAGGACAAAGTGTGGTTTTGTTCTAGCTGTGGTCAGACACATTGCTCTTGTGATACAGTATGCTGGTATTAGATAGCTGGGAGTGCAAGATACCCAGGAACTTCATCTAGAGTAGGGTCAAGAGCAAAATACTATTCTGTGTTTCTGAGTGGGGTTTTTTGTTTATTTAATGTTAGCACAAAGATGCATCTAAGTACTGAAGAGCAATCTGATTAGGATTGAGACTAACAGTAATAAGGCACTCCTAAAAGAACAGGTAAGCCCAGTTTCCTTCCTGCTAGAAGTATCTTTAAACCAGAGACTTTAAAACAGGGTAAAACCTTTCCCAGGTTAATTCCATTAACTCTGTGAGTCAGAACATGGTTTGTCCTAACTCACCAGGAGGCCTGATCCAAAACCCATGAGAACCTTTTGAATCAGACTCTAATAAAGAACGTAGAGGACAGAAAAGACACATTCATTCTTGTTATTAAGAAAATACAGGAATTTGAGCCACACATGTTCTCAATATTACTTTTGTTAGATCAAGGAAAGGCATCAGTGAGTCTGAAACAACAATCACAAGGCAGAAACCTCTTGGCATTCACCTGAGCCTTCCTTTCCAGGCAGTAAAATTCCAACCCAACAAGCTTCTATGAAAAACTGAGATACTCACAAGCATTTGCAAACTATAAGCACAAGATCCTGCAAAATACTAAAGCTACCCTGAGAGACCTACTGTTTAAATATGAACACATAGTCAAAAAGAGTATTGCTCTAACAGAAATGAGATGCCCAGAGGCATGTTAAAAGACTGGCAACTTTTAGCAGCCAGTTTGGAACTACATTTTAAATCTTAAAAAAAAGGAAGGTGTTGGGGTTTGTTTGTTTGTTTGTTTTGGGGGGGGGTTTTGGGGTGTTTTTTTGTTGGTTTTTTTTTGTTTTGGTTTGGTTTTTTGGTTTTTTTTGGAGGAAACCAAAGTTGGGAGGAAAAGTTGGGAGGAAACCAAAGACAAGATATCCCAGAGCCTCACCTCATTCATCTTATATTTTTATCAAGTTTTATAGGGTTTGGATCCATCTTGTTTCTAGGCAACTTTAGGAAAAACCTTATCTATACAGTATTTTCCATGAATAACTCTTTTAAAAAAGCACAAATAAAAAATTTCTCTTTGTATTATTTCACAAAGAATCTTCCTCCTAAGTCAGAAAACTACTTATATCCAAAACTAAATATATATAACTGACCTGTTTCATTTAGAGCTTTCTCCATGAACAGTTTGCTTAGCTGCATGAACGAATCTTCATTGATGACCCTTTTGACTGTGATCTTGGCACTAGAAACAAGGAGTGACACAACAAAATGCTTCAATCTGGAGGCAGAATACTAGAGACTTAGAGTCTAGAACAGATCAGTTCAAGAACTGTAAGTGTAAAATAAACTTTAGAAAAAAGTAAACAAAAATAGCAATCACTAAACAGTATCTTCTAATGAAACAATTTTGCACAAAGGAAGATTAAGTGCAGTTATTCACAGCTGTTACATTTTGTAAATGGAGGCCATCACCAGTTAAATCCCAGGAGAATCAGCCCTATCTATAAACCACCCATCTGACTACTTCTGTCCCTAACCTTTCCCCTTTATCCCAGCCCCACATCACATCAGCATTAACGTGGTTCACACCTGTCTCTTAGAGACCAGAGTTTGCTCCAGACCAGAACTATCATATGCTGCCCCATTAACTGCATTGAAGGTCACATAGCCAAGGCAGCCCAGTACAGCTGCCTTGAGGTGCAGAAGGGCAGCACTTCACACCAGCTGAACCTTCATCCTGTCTCCTCTTTGGCAGCAGCAACCTCCTTTCATATGCTGACCCTTGTGACTGCCAGGATGCCATGAAAGGGCATTTCTTCAGCCCTACGACCTCAAGTTGGGCTCCTTTGCCTCTACTGAGTGCTGTTCTTGTAGCCAGCAGCTGTAAGAGAGCAGACTCACAAAGTGGTTTCAAGCATTTTCTTGCTTAACACTCAAATCACAGCTACACAGCACCTCACACACCTTTTTCTTTTCTTTTGATTTTTACATTTCCATATTGTTTGATTTTGCATTTCACTTAGACAGTCTGTGCCCCAAGACTGACTTTTCAGCTGGATCTTCTTTGTATGATGGTAGGTGGAGGACAGAATGATCTTGGGATCTCACAAGCACATGTATGGGATGTATTTTTATAAATGAACAGGCTCAGAAAGATTCTTCTATTTTTAAGGGGACAAGCGTTTCTGCAAAATTTTTTACTGGAACATCTTATACACAAATCCCATCTGGATACTGCACACCAGAGCTCACATCAAAACAGAGACATGGAGGGGCTTATGGAGGTGATCAGAGGAATATTTTCCCATGACAGAAGGCTAGAAAACTTGTCTTGCACAGTAAAACACAGACTGAAAGAGGAGAGAATTGCAGTCTGTAAGGTATTCAGGAACTAACTACCAGGAGAGGAAAAGAACTATTTCATTTAATAGAGATATTTAGATAAACGTACTGTATGAAAACTTACCACAATCCCACCCATCCTGTAAACTAGAAGAAAGATTCCAGGTATTAGGAGAATAAAGCTGGGGAACTCTCTTCTCAAAAGTCATATTTTACAAGGAGGAAAGTGAGACATAAAAAATTAATCCCTCTACTCAAGTTCATATGTAAAGTTTGTGTCAGAGATGGGAATCAGATACTGCAGACTTAAATATAGATGAAGTGAGAAAACCAATGTGAGAAAATGGATTAGATTTTTATAATATTAATAAACTGATAATAAATAACAAGGAAATTGTCAGTGGTAAATCAGTACTGCTAATCTTTAGAATGATTAAAAAATACTTTCCTTTTAAAAAATATTTACATTTCTGACACAGAGTATTACCTCTTGATGCTACAGAATTAATCAAGATGCTTATAGGCAGTCTTTTTCTTCTTTTGCATGGCAGAGAAAATAATTTATTGATAACTCAGTATATATGTTTTTCTGGGTTGTTTTTTGTTTGTTTGTTTTATTGTTGGAATCAATACAGTCAACATCCTCAGGGAATAACATCCATAATTGTAAAGTTCAGTTATAGGCAAAAAAGCTTTGATGCGTCTCTTACTACTGAACTCCTTTTGATTTGGGACCATCACTTGAATGCAATCTACTTTTTTCCCTCACAGAGTGCTCATCAATCTGTAGACGTGGATTTTTCTCTCTCAGTTCCAAAAGAGATCAATGAGGATTTCTATTCCAGGATTCCCAAGGGTGTTTCCCTTATCAGTTTCATTGCCATGCCTATTTTACCTCAAGACCTACACACTACTTGCTTCATCAGATTTCTCTA
Organism: Myiozetetes cayanensis; assembly: GCF_022539395.1. Lineage (NCBI taxonomy): Eukaryota > Metazoa > Chordata > Aves > Passeriformes > Tyrannidae > Myiozetetes > Myiozetetes cayanensis. The sequence continues at coordinate 12,699,711 of NW_026087853.1, forward strand.
AATCCTAATTCCAGTACCAAAATCCCACATTTGTTACTTCTCAGTTAATCTTCAGATGCTCACCTTATGCAAACAGAGAGATGTATTTGCTATTCAGGAGGAAAGGTTTTTGAAAATGGTGTTTGTTTTGTTCCTCAGGTCCCCATTGCCCTTCCCTGCTCTGGGAACAGGGACTGTGTTCCTGCTATAAACAAGTTGCCACTGTCTCCAGGAGGGACACAGTGATACAGGGTCACGCACTCTCCTCAGTGTTCCCTCGTGCTCGCAAGGATGTGCATCGCCTGTCTTGGGAACCTAGATTCCCAAATAACATTAAAAATGCAGTCCCAACCTTCTTTTCCCCTCGGCCTTACATGAGGCAGAATCTCTCACATTTTTCGGCAGCCCTACTTTGTAAAATGTCACCATTTTTCTTATCTTCTGATTCCCACTCGAGTTAGAAAGTTACCTCTAGTAAGAGTGACCTAGTCTGTGCTCTCATCTTGAACTCTCCTAAAACTGGAACCAGAGAGTGCACTCAATTTATCCAGTCAACAACATGCTGGACAATATTTGAAAGAGAAACAGCAGGACATGCAGGCAGCTTTTATAGGAAAGGTTGGTCCTCAACGGCCACAACTACACTATTTACATTCCTGGCTTCTCCACAGTCATTACTGTTCTCTGGCAATTTCTATCAGCAACATTTCCTGCCTTCCATGGGACTGAGTCTGAATTGTGCCATCTTACCACTTTTTCTCTGTTGTTCCAAACAACAAACCTCTTCATTTTCCAGCAAAATTGAAAGACCAGTTTCTCACATTTTGTCAGTGGGATTATAACAGAAATTCCCCAACATAATGCAGTCTTATGGCAAGATGTGCAGGGATGCAGAACTGAGGGTTATTCCTTTCTTCAGAGTGGATGAGTTCTCCTGTCTACCTGGGTAGAGACACTTTAAAACTTCTCTATCTCTTTACTTGTCCAGCAAAGTGCTGCCATTAGCACCCAAATGCCCTGTCTCAGCACCTCATGAGTGCCAATGAGTTAATAACCACAACAGCTTTGCAGAGAAAAACACTTGAGAGGAAATACATCAGTGGAACTTAAGGCTCAGACTTTTGAGAGGTATTTAATTGACATGAGCCATATTCCAGCATGACTTTCACAGCACCCCTCTGCATCACTGTAAACCTACATAGTTTGCACATATTTCTGCCTAAATATCTTCATAAAACTGGAGCAGAAATACTTAAGTATGTCTTGCTCTAAGTTCTTAGATGATTTGGGGCACTTCTCTGATACAAAAATGCTTAACTTGGACTTTCAAAATCAACATGAGGTGCTGCCAAAGCATCTTTGCATTCTGTGCAGGTTAGTCCCAGCACGCGGCAGAATATACTGGGAATTTCTTAGGGTCTCCCCTATGCAGGAGCTGGAGCATCTTCTAGAGAGACAGACTGCACCGGGAGGTACAGGACTTGTATGTGTATGTGATGGCAGGAGGGTCAGTAGAAGAATCTTGCTGAGGCAAAGAGGTGCGGGAGGGCCCCACACCCTCTGCTGGCCCCTGAGCCCTGCCAGCTGTGAAGATAGCAGCCTATTTTTCTCACAAGGGCATTGTGCAAGTGTGCAGGCAAACCTGGTGTCATGCTGGTGCAGAACCACGGAGTTAGAGCTCCACTGCTCAGCTTGAGCTGAGAATTAAACGCTGTGCTGGGATCTGCCACTGGGCATACTGAGCTGTCACTCTTCAGAGGGCTTGGTTGTGTAAGTGAACCAAGGGAATCGCTAAACCACAGACAATGAAAACATCTTTAAATGAGAGATTAAATGAAAAGAAAAAAGTTTTCAAAATGTCAAGGTTAATGTTTGCGTAAAACTAACCTGGGAATGTCTAGATGGTATGAGTGTAAACCTTAATTAAAACTTTTTAAGTGTGAATACAAAACTAACTTCGGTCTAGACAGTCATTAAATCTATTCTCTGTAATGAAATACTGGTCCTTTTGGTATTTCCGGTCAATTTTCATCCTCATCCTTGCAACTATGTGTAACATTGATACTCAGATTCCTGTCTGTCAAAACCAGAGGAGCCATGTGGAGCGGGACCACAGCCTCCCACATGGTTCCTGCTCCATATCCTCCTGCACCTGTGGCTGGGCCAGTGGCTCTGTCCTCAGCCTGGCTACAGCTCTGGGATGGGCAGCAGCCTCTGGAAAAGGAGTGGTAAGTCTCTGTCCCCACCCCTTCACTGGACCATGACGGTTTGTGCAGAGGATGTCAGAGGCAGTTTCTTCTTTCTGCAGAGCACCCCAGCTCTGCCTGGGCTCTCAAGGCAGCCTGGAGGAGAAGCACTTCCCTGTCTTACAGCCTGGTAGTGGCACTGCTATTTGGACAGCCAGATATAGCAGAAATGGAGTCTGCAGTGCCTCTGAGAAAGCCTGGCCCTGGCACGTCTCCAGCAGATTTTAAGAAATCAGTTTGAAGAGCTCTGGGATCTTGTTTTCTTGCATTTTGCTGTTAGGGAGCATCATCATCCAGAGTTATCTACAAATTATCTATAAATTATCTACTTAGGCATCTTCCTGATCTTTTATTTTTGTTCTTGAAATTAAACTGGTTTTTAATTGATTTTAAAAAAGGAAAGAGAAACGGTAAAACTCCCCATGATCTCAAATGTTTTGGTTATTACTGGCTCAGAACATACCACACTTCCAAATACTATCCTTCCTGGTGAATTTTAGAAGGAATGTATATGTGCTCTGAAGACACACAGCGCAGTTGTACCTTCCTTCCTTCCTTCCTTCCTTCCTTCTATCCTTCTATCTGTCCGTCCATCCTTCCATCCGTCCTTCCATCTGTCCTTCCATCCATCCTTCTGTCTTTCCTTCTGTCCGTCCTTCTGTCTGTCTGTCCTTCCTTCCATCCTTCCATTTGTTCTTCCTTCCTTCCTTCTTTCCATCCTTCCTTCCATCCTTCTGTCCATCCATTCTTCCTTCCATGTTGCTCATACTTTTTTGTGTGCACAAGTAGAATTCAGTTACACTGTCAAGAATTTAGTGGAATCACTACGATTTTTGCTTAGAAACTCAAACCTGCCTTAGACAATCCCTCTTCTTTCACCTGTCTATCCTTTCTCAAGTTTATCATTGCTTTTCTTAAACAAAAATTCCCATTTTGTGACCAACAGGTACTCTTTTTTTTAAATATGCCTTATTCAGACACAGTTTGCAGCCTTTGCTGCCACTGCACTGTGGCTTTCCCCAGGGCAGGGTCTGGTCTTGCACTGTGCTAAAAACCAACAAAAGTGGGAAAAAGGGGAGGGGACAATCAACACATTAACAACAAAGATTGAAATCACTGGCTCTGCCACCTGCTCCCTCTTACACTCATAAACTCAGACAAATTTGCCTTCATCTGTCTGACTCCCCCTGAGCATGAACTCCACAGCTGGACTCCCAATAAGCCCACCAATATCATCTCAGCACCATGAATACCAGTATGTTAAACTACTATTGTGGCTCTGTAACAAAATGAGGATATTGAAATCTTATATCAAAGACATTTTGTTAGGGAGCCATAATGTTAATTTAGCATTCTGTTTTTCAAGGTGCTGAAACAAGGCTATTTCACAGGGTCCAATCCACACAGAGCAAACAGACACGACCGGTAATGCAGCTGCCCATGAGCAAACATGGTTCTGGATATTTAGTGAGAATAAGTGTAAGTAGGAAGATTATAGCTTTCTTCAGGATTGTCACTAACCAAACAGATTAGATTGGAAGCTCGTGGTTTTTTCTATACAGAAAAGGCAGTCTGAAGTTTAATTTCATTTTCATAAGAAAAAACAAGGAAGTTATTGCAACATATAAAGCCAAGAGCATATTACAAATTTTCCAACAAAAGAAAAGCATAAGCTAAGAGTCAGGATTCTTCAAATGAATGTCAAAATATTTTGACTTACGTATGGATTGCAAATTACCAAAGCTACCCCTATTAAAGTAATGTAAGATCCTACTTTCTTCCCAAAGCAATTTCAAAACAAGCCATTCTTTTCCTCCAGTACATAAAATAATGGACTTAATGCAACTAAATCCTCTCCACTTTTTCTCAGTTACGGGTGAGGAATCTCAGACATGCAACGATGTGTGACAGAACAGTAGAGAAAAATAATAGTCTAACTCTACAGGAGACATGTCCTGACATAGTAAATCAGCACTGAATGCTCTTAGGGCTACTGCCTGCATTCATGGTTTTCTTTTCTTTGTTAAGTTGAAACCTGATGATGCTTTTTAATGAAAACCTTTGCTCAGAAAGATTTTTTTTTTTCTACTGTTTCCTTTTTCTGATGTTTTTTGGTTTAGGTTTTTTATAAGATAATTATATGCTTTTCCTAGCTCTGATGGCAAATCTTTATATATAACGTGCCTAGATCTGCAGAATTGAAAATCTTACCCCCTGCCACTGAGACAAATTTCTGAAGAGAGGGGTCTAGAAACTCAGTGTCTGGAAGGTGACCTACTCCAGTCCAAGTACACTGCTACAGGAGGGAGCAGTCTCAGAACTACAAATATATTAATAGCTCCTGGAAATTTTGGTCAGAAGGAAACAGGACAGGGACCCTGTAGAGTTTTGGACAGGAGGCACCCTGAGACGATTCAGTCACTGTTTCTGTACCCGTGGCATTGGGTCAGAGCTCATCCCAGTGAGGAGATTAGAGCCCTGATAAAGATCACCACCTCAAGCCTCCACAGCACAGGAGATCCCCAGTGCCTGACAATGATATTGCAGTGAAGGCTCTATCACCATGTGCAGCAGGACGGATTTCAGAGCCCTGCCCTCCAACCACAGCATCCCCATCCCTAAGGCTGACTAAGTTTAACAATGATCTTGAGCCACTGAAAGCAACTGCAGCTTCCTCAGGAACTGCTGCTGCAGTAATACCAGAAAGCACCACTTTGGATCCAGCTTCCTTGCCAGGAGAACAAACAGCAGAGCAGCAAAAGACGATTTACATCTGAGAGACTGGAAGCTCTTAACTCCCCATCATTGATCCCCTCACAGGACCTGGCCACAGAGGTGTCTGTCAGCTCAGTTTGTGGGAATTACACATACACAGAGCCATCTCCAGACCTGCCTGGGCTCTGGGCAAGACTCAGTGTTACCCTCCCGCTGGAGAAGGAACAGGCAGAGAAAGGGAGGTGATAGCAAGCCAGCAAGTGAGGGAAAGCGCTGGAGAGCTACCCCTGGTACAGCCTAAGGCATGGGAGAGAATGCTTGCAAGAGCTGCCCCAGCCCATCTCTGCCTCAGGGCAGAGCTGAGGTAATCAGAGCTGTTTCACCACTTCCAGCATCCTGCCATCCAAAAACTTCTCTTGCAAACACCTGGCCTGGTGCGATCACTTGTTGGACTGAGTTTTGCATTTTGTTTTACTAAGAATTGCTTGACTTGGGAGAATTTATACTTTGGTATTAGAGAGACATAAACAGCCATAAAAATTCGAGCTCTGCTTGTACAAATGATCCACTGATGTGTGTTAAATGCACTCTATTGCTGCACTGAAGTCAATTTGCAATTGATCATATTGCATTTCTAGTGTCAGCAGATATGAAAACATGTCATTTACCAATGCTTAATGAACGTCTATGCTGACAAGACATAAATAACAATAAACAGCTCTCCAGTTAAGGAGGTTAACCAGCAAAGTACTCAGTGAAAACATTAAAGAGGTAATCATCTGGCAATTGCTGTATAGATAGAGCAGCCGCCCTCAAGGATGACTAAACCTATGCAAAGGACCATTACAAGAAAAAAAGGAGGGGAAAGAAAAGAGGCAATTAACTCTATGTCATAAGCTGAAAAATTCTATCTGAATGGAAAGAAGTAATTGACTTTCTGGATTGCATTTGTAGTCTTTTCCACAAGTACTTGAGGTAATCTGCTTAGTGGGGCTCTTTGACCATGCTCTTTGACCACCTTTTTCCTTTGGAAAGGAAAAGGCAAAGCCAGCAAGTTGCTCCAGTGTTGTTCTTCTTAATTCTTCCTGGTAATGCTGCTCCCTTTTTGAATCTTTGCATTGCTTTCATGGGTATTTTAGTCCTTAATTTTTTTTTTTTTTTTAAGGACAAAGCTTTCAGTTTCCTGTACAGTTAAAGGAACACAACAAAAAGGAACATTAACAGTGCTTAGAAGCATTTCATGAAAGTAAAACACAGTGGATTAAACTTTGCTTTATAGTTAATGGAGCAATTTAACGGTAGCTACATTCACCATTGGACTCAACAGAAATTTCAAGTTCAATTCAGATTTTAAGTAGATGTAAATGGTGTTTATATTTCATCTATGAAGCCCAAGGCAGCAGAGTTTTCTGAGCAACCGCGGGAGTCCAAAACAGTTTAACCTCTCATGGCTCAGACATCCGCACTGCTCACAGGGCACTGTACAGATGATAAGCCTTCTGTAGTCAGCTCTGCCCATGAAAAGGGGCCTGTCCCATGCAGTCAAGGAAAAGGGCAGTATGACTGAGGGTGATGTTACAGAGTGCTGTTGACAGAAATCACATCTCCTATGTGAGATCCCTTGACCTGGGCACCCTTTCCCCATTTTACAGCCATTTTCCATTCCGGGTAGATATCAACTATCTTCTGCCTGCAACAACCACTGACCCATACCCCAGCCACTTGCAGGGCAGGGGTCCCTCTCCTTGCAAGCTGCTTTCCCAGGTTACTCTGGCAGATGCCTCACCACACCCCTGCTGCTCTATTCTGCCTCCACGCTGCCCAAATAGCATCTTGCCCCCCATATCAGGCTCTGAAATGATACTGCAGACATGAAGCCTCTCCCTGTAAAAGTCAGAGGGCCACATCCATGTCACAGAGAGCCAGACTGACTCTGCTTACTGGGAAGGAAAGGCTGATGCCTCTCAGGGGCCAAAAACTTCTCCTTTGACCAATACATTAAGTAAGTGAATTAAGCATCTTAAAAAAAACCAAACCAAACCAAACCAAATAAAAACGCAAACAAACAAAAAACCCCCAAACAAATAAAAAACCACAAACACAAACAAACAGACAAAAAGCAGGCCACGTCCTGGGCTTCACCAAAAGCATGGCCAGCAGGTCGAAGGGGGTGATTCCACCCCTCTACTCTGCTCTTGTGTGACCCCGCCTGGATTACTGCAGCCAGGTGTGGGCCCCCAACACAAGAAAGACATCATCAGCCTGTTGGAGCTGGTCCAGAGAGGCACTAAGTTGATCAGAGGACTGGTGCACCTTCACTATGCAGACAGGCTGAGAGACTTGGGGCTGTTCAGCCTGGAGGACTGAAGGCTTCAGGGAGACCTTAAAGCCCCTTCCAGAACCTAGAGGGAGCCTACAGGAAAGCTGGAGAGGGACTCTACACAAGGGCATGCAGAGATAGGACAAGGGAGAATAGCCTTAAACTGAAGGAGAGTAGGTTTAGTTTAGATATTAGGAAGAAATTATTTACTGAGGGTGGTGGGTCACTGGGAAAGATTGTCCAGAGAGGTTGTGGACTCCCTATCCCTGGAGGCATTAAAGACCAAGGCTGGATGGGGCTCTGAGTAACCTGGTCTAGTGGAAGGTGTCCCTGCCCACAACAGAGGGGTTGGAGCTAGATGATCTTTAAGGTCCTTCCAACCAAGCCATTGCATCTGGAATAGTAACAGGCCAACAGGTTTTGGCAGTGCATTGTTCTGAACCAGCACCTCACAACTTGCAGCTGCTTTAGAAAACCACCAAGTGGTCACATTATAAACATTTACCTGAGGCAAAAGGAAAACTTCACTAAAGCTGAAGGAAGAAAGTGAATCTTCCCTTCCTGCAGAAAAAATGAACAAGGATGTTCAGAAATAGAAAGCACTTAAGGAGGTTGCTGCCTTTTGTATATTCATTTATGACTGGCTATTCTAGTGACACAGATTTCCTGATATTTTAATGTATTGTAATGCTAACTGTGCAAAATCACCACACGTATGAGACCAGGAAAAGGGGTTTGTACATCAGAAGAAAAGCAATTAGCAGCAAATTGTCTGTGCTCTTGTACAGACTTTGCCATAAATGCTGATCAGGTACCAATAAGCCCTTCTCATTTCAGGTATGCTCTACAGCAAAAAAACTCATCATGCAGACCCAATCCTCCTCTCTCCTGTATACATCTTATCCAATTTCAATGCAAATATGTTGCCCCTTGATAACAAAAATCGCCTACAGCTCTCATATCACATTTTTCATCAGTAGATGTAAAAGTAAAGATCAGACCAACTGAGATCAGTTCATTAACCCCGTTTTGCAGCTTCAGAAAGTGAGGCATGTGAGATGTCCCTCCTAGCAGTCTGAAGCCAAAGCAGGGCTTCAGCACCCAGGGAAGCTCCCTTGGGATCCTCAACCTCTGTTTGCAGGGCTGGACAAAAAGTCAGATTCCAATGGCACAGCTGTACCGTGCCTATTTTGCGGGACATGTCTCAAGGCACTCAGCATGGATTTCTTCATCTAGGCACCAGTAGTCCCAAGTGTGTTTGAAGGAGCTTGTCTGGTTCTCCCTCTAGTTACTGACAGTGCCCACACGAAGTTGCACTGGTTTGCCTCCAGTTGCATCTGTCAACATACAGATACCAGTTTTTCATATACAATTAAAGTGAAAATTTTCAAAAACTGAGTAAAATCTCAAACCACTAGCATGGTTCATTTTAAACTTTCTCTTTTTTTTTTCTTTTTTTTTTTTTTTTTTATGCATTCTGGTAACTTCTTGATGGCCACATTCCAAACCTCAAGTACCAAACACAAGATGTAAGGGAGATGACATAGACGTTTCCAGCATCTGTACACATCAACTTTTGCTGATGAAATTCAGTAGGTGTAATTTTAGAAACACTTGTCAAAGAGTTTCAAAATGTGCTTAAGAATGCAGTATACAATAAAGCAAGATGTGACAGAAACCTTGATTTCAATTGGTAACAGTTAAATGGATCCCAGCTACTGTATGGGCAACTACAATTTGAACAAAACATGCAGAATAACCAGAATTGCCATCAGTAACACCATCTTAATATTAAATTAAATATATCCTGCACATTGAGCCCAGTTACACACAAATAACTCAGGAGCATTTCATGTCACACAGCAGTAATCTAAAAATACATTTGCTTTCAGATAGGATTATGGATGGCCAAACAGTTTCTTCATAACTCACACCTGAACTTAGAGGTTTTGCCCATTAAAGTAAGCTTTAATCAAATTAAAAATTTGTCCCCAGATATGATTGTATCTCAACCTTATAGAGAGATCTTATCATTATTGCTTCTTTGTGTAGAGAAAGAGAAAAAAAAAAAAGGTTTATGTAACTCTGTGTTTGATTTTTCAGAAATTAAATAAAAGAGGAGGTTTCGTTAGCACTGAAGGAAGAGATTTCCCTCTGGATTTGCTGCCCTCTAGATATCTTTCAGTATAAAACTGCTGCTCTTTTCAAATGGATTTTGCAGTAATCTGCTTTAGCTGAGGATGCAGTGGGGAGGGGATAAATGAGTAAAATGTGGAGAAAAGGCAGTGCTTGAAGAGTTTGTCAAGATGCTTTTTATATAGAGAAGGTGTCTTCAGACGATGGTTGTTGTTCAAAGGAAGGGGGCAGCTATATGTGTCTGTGGGGAAGGCAAATCAGTGCTAAAGTGGTGAGTGGTTGCTGTTATGGGACAACATGCTCCATTTGCTCAGCAGAAGGCACAGTGAGATTATCAGCACACCATTCCCACGTACTGCTCCACCAAAGGCTGTTAGTGCTGATGTGAGAAAACAAAAGTGGAGGCGTATTTCTTCCCCAAAACTCACTTGCTATGTGTCTCTTGGAATACAGCACTGCAAAGCTTTTCTCAGTGATGCTGAGCTCTGGGTTGGGAGTGCCACTTCAGACGTTCCAAATTTGTTTGACTTCTCTGCCGCAGAGAATAAATATATTTCAGTGACTTTGATGGAACCCTATTTGCTAAATTCTCTTTTTCCAGGCCTGCAATAATTCTTGTCCTTCTGTTAAGGATCTCAAAGAGATCCATGCATGAGCTAAAGGCACATAGTACAGTAGGAATTTAAGAAAAAAATGTCATACAAAACAGGAGCAGTACTGTTGATTATTGTAAGATAATACTAGCAAGGTGAGGATTAGGTAAGCAGGGAAGCCTATTAATAACTACATTCAGGAAAAAGAAGTTGTTTGGATTACCTAGAGCAAAAAGACCACTAAAGGTCCCTCCAAATGAGATGAGACAAATAAATTGCTTCAATTATCTCTCTATTTGGTGTCTTAACCAGGGTGTTTACTTCAGGAAAGATTTTTTTGGGGAAAAAAAAAAGCACTTCATTATTAGATGGAGAAAAGAACTGCTTAAGTAGTTGATGGAGAAAATAAGGCCTGACTTTTGGAGCCTCAAATCTTTGTGAGTGTATCCTATGCAGCTTTCAAGTAATTTGGTTCATACACAAAAGTTTGTATAGACTTCCCACACACAAAATACTCTTTAAAAAGAGTAGGTTTTTTTCTCAGCCTAGACATAAATAGTCCTATTGGTCCCAAAGAAGCAGCCATTGCAGGAAGCACTGCTTGCATTTCAGTGTCACCAGGATCAGACTCTGTGATCTAACACTTTGACAAAATTATAACTTGGCATGTAGAAAGCACCATTCATCAAGGGAAACTAAGGGAAAAAACAGTTATTAACTCTCAAGGTCAGTGTAGGGTGATCAATATTATTAATTGCATGTGAATAAGTTGAGACAGCAGTTCAGCACTTTAGCAATTATCTGAGATTCAATACAAGTATTAAATAGTACCAGTATTCAATCATGGTTGGTTAAGAAGCTCCCAATCCTGCTAACCTTTGCAGGTGAAAGAAGAGTTCCTCCAGACTACAGTACTGCTGGCTGCCCTCAGCCCTGTTCTCAGACCTAGTGTGTGCGGCAGTCAGAAAGGTGACATTTTGTTTGTACTGTGTTTCTTGACACTGGAAACAGAATTCTCCAACTAGTACAAAATGCTCTGCCTTGGGGACATTTCCAGACTTACCATAAGGTGAACATTCCCAAGTCCACCCAGACAGCCTGTTACCAAGAGATTACAGTGTGGCTTTATCTCTGTTGGAACAGGAATCAGCAAATATATATGAGAACATACATGTGGGTAAGAGCAGAGTGAAACTAGAAATGCTTACTTACACAGCACAAGTAACACAGACTTTTCCATCCAGGGTCCTGCCAATTAGTCAGAAAAAAACCCTCCTGAATTTCCTAACATTATCATATACCAAATCCTAAATTCAGGTTTTACTTATCTGTTTGTAATGGTTTGGGCTTGGGTCCTAGCCAAATGCCTAAGCTGTCAGTTCTAAATACCATAATGTTTTTTAAATTCTACTTTTTAAGTTCCTGAACATCTTAAATTCTACAATTTTATCATAACTAAAGTGTTATTCCTGTCCTATTGTCATGCCTTCAGCTGATTTCATACTCCAGTTTATCTGACTTGATCACTCTGTTCCTGGGCACCAGCTTTTGTTGTTAAACACTAGTTAGGGACACTTGCTCATTCTGTGGCTTTGGGAAGCCACTGAACCAGTTCCCTATACTTGATAAACCTGGGCCAGCCAAGAGCAGACAAACTCCTAAACAAAAATAATTTGTATTAAAATTTGCAAGTGTCCTCAAAAATATCAAACACTTCTTTAAGTCCTTGGCCTGAATGGCCAGACCTTGGCTGCTCTCACTGAAACTGCTGGGAAAAAAGAATAAGCACTAAAGGTTGTTAGTCATGTCACTTGTTGCTTGCCTGAAAAGTGCTAATTTGCTATGGTGATAAGTAGAGATGAGGAACCTGAGCAGAATAAAAGTCTTGCTCTTGCTTTGGACCAGAATCTCAGGTGGATATTAGTATTTATAAATTCAAAGACTGCCACTGGTTCAGAGCTAAATTTCAGGCATTCATCCAAATTAAACCCAAAGCTTAAACCTTTTGACATGAGCCTTGCTCTCCACCAAGCATTTGTGTAATTAATATATCTCTTTTTTTTTTTAAACCCTTAAAAAAACCCCAGCAACCCACAACTCTAAACCATATCAAATGAGCTGGAAAAGTACAGAGAAAAGGAGGCACTCAGTGAGAGCCCAGAAGCCATAGCTTTGACTTACATAAGCAAAGGACAAGCAGTGTCTTGTATATGGGAGAGTTTCTTTTCCTGTCATGATCCAAACTAATAGTGAAGGTGGGTTCGCTTGTCAGATGCATTCCAAAAGAGGGACGACATTTTCTAGTGACAGCATTAGCCACCCCCAGTGTGCATGGGACCATCATTTTTCCTCCAGTTCTACTGCCAACATCAACTGCTCTTCCCATCAGCCTAACCCCAGTGAAATCTCTCCTTCCAGCAAATAATGCCTGCCAAGGCACCTGCTGCCCTGAAGCAGGATGACTGATAGGTGAGGTTGCCTCCACTTTGTCCTGACGTATTAAAGCTGTGAAAGTGTCTGGAGGAGTGAAGGGATGGAGAGAATCAACTCAAACAATTACGAGAAGCAGTAGAAGTGCATGTGAAGGCAGAGGTGCTTGATTTCTGGTTATTTTAATAAAATTCCGCCAATGGAAATTTGCAAGTAAGAGATATTGGTGCTGGTTCAAAGAAAGAAGTAGAGATGGCTGAGCTGAGGAAGGCACATGTGGAGGGATTCATTGGAAGTGTCACACCTGGTTATGTTATCTCACACTTCAGGATGCCAAAAGTATTATCCCTGTTGCCTTCCTCTGGGCACTTACGTTCAGCAGCTTCTCTAGGATGGGACACCCTCCCAGGTGTTCCCCCAAGGAAATCTGGAAGCTATTGATCCAGTACAATGGCCTCTGCTCTTATTCCAAGCTCCAGGTCATGACAATAAGCCAGAGACAGGGAATACATCCAGCTCCATCACTGTGTTTGGCTGACCACTGACTGTCAGAGCCACTCCCAACAGAAGAGTATTCCTGAAATGGACATGAGCTCAGTATTTTGCTGGCCCCAGTGGAGAGCAGTTCACTTATGGGTTCATGATGCAGTCATACCCTATCAACGTACCTGATCTACAGAATTATTAAGCTGCGATGGCATTGCAGTTTATTTGCACAGAGCAAACCTTGTTAATAGCTTTAGACAGCAAACCTGACTGCAACATGTGGTGCATGTGCATGTGTAAAGGGAAACCTGGAGCATGTAAGTGATTTCTACACAGAGTCTTGTCTTTGTGGAGAGACAAGACACAGGAATTTCAACACTGTTCTTGCTTTTCCCAGAGGGCTCCTGTGGAAATCCTCTGCCAATGCTGGACTGCAGCAGCCTGGAACTTTTTGTTGTGATATTTGTTGTGACTGTATTTGTTGTGACCCTCTCCTCATTACACATAGTAAGATCATTTAGGATCTTTATAAACAAGGCACCAGAGGAAACATACACCAAATTGTCAGTGTCCTGTTGCTGCCTGATCTCCTTAGAAGTTCACACATGCTCCTCTTCAGGGGTCTCAGTACAGAATAGTGAGCATGAGGAATTTGCTAGCTGCCAAGATCTGCTTAGCTCTATCATCCCAATGCCTCTGTGGTCTCTACTTGATAAATAAATGTGCATTTTTCCATACATATATATATATGGAAACCAAGAATAAATAAGTGAACTCCATTTAGTGTTTTACACCTTCTCACCATCTATATACCGATAAAAAGTAAAACTAATCAGAATAGCTGCAGAATGTTAGATTCTGGACAATTATAAATGCAAAATAATATTATGTAATTATATATCAAGTTGACCTATTGCCTTCTCACTGGAGCCATCAGCCCACACTGGTGAAAGTTGGATTCTCATTGATGTGAGTAAAATTAATCCCACTGGAATTAACTCAGTCAACACCCATTCAGATTTACTCTTTACTTTTCTACAATGACTTCCATGTTCCTATGTCCCCAGAGTGATCAGTGAACTGTAGAGTTATGCTGTCTCTATGGCACTTTTCAGACATCCATTGTTGCCACACTTTTTCAGTTGTCCCAGTTTTTCTCCTCCCACCTCCTTTTAAAACTTTGACCATGTAATTCGCTTAAGCTTCTAAATGAGTTGCGTCTATAAAGAGCATCTGGGTCAGCCAGCCTTAATTTGAAAATGTCGTTACTCCCACACTAAACTTCCCCCATCAATCCCACAGCAGCCATCATGGTTTGTATGTCTCCCACAACAACCAAAGTGAAATTGTGGTCTTCTCATCTTTCAAAAAGAAAGAAAATAGGGGGAAAAGATAAGAAACTAGCACCCAGGTGGTGAAGACTGAAGTTGTCCAGGGAAATAGAATGAGAAAGTATGCTGATTTCCACAGAATTTTTGTTCTGCAAAGGTGTAAATCTTTATCTGGGGAATGGAAAACAGTAACCTTTTAGCTTGTGCATAGCTCAGTTCTGACTATCTTTAAGTCAGCTTCATTTTGTAAAGTTCAGAAATATTCAAGATGCTCCTGAGGCTCAGAATATTGTTACTTTTTCTCCTGTATGGCCTTTTATGTAGGTAACTGAAAAAAGCTGTTTCTGGGTCAGTGGAGTTAAAAGGATTACATCTGAACAAAAAGTGGGAAGCTTTTCCCTTTCTCAACCTGAAAGTTGAACAGCTATGTGCCTAGTGTCTCTCTATAGTCAGTTTGATGAAAGGCAGTTTCAGGGGGCACTTCTTTTGCTCCTATAATAGCTATTAAAAATGGGCTGAAAATCTTGCCCTCTGGAGATGCTTACATAGATATTTAACTCTAAATGTCTCTGGAAGCCAGATTTGTATCTTTAGCCATAAGGGGCTGGATGCAGCTGCAGGTGAAGGCGCTTCCACTCAGGCGTCTACATGTGAGTGCCATATCCAGGTTGCAATCACTGGGAGATTTTTCCAAAACAGTAAGCAGACCCTTGAGAGCATTTCCACCTACCCTCAAGCAGACAACTGGGTTGATTGTGTAAATTGACAGATGGAGGTGTCTGGTATGGCCTGCAGCTGCCAGAACAGCAAAAGTCCTATGCTAAATCTTCCTCTCTCCAGGGATGTCCCAGTTACTCCAGGACATCTCAAATGGCACCAGGCACCTAAGTGTGAGCAATTGAACTGAGGCCCTGGTGTTTGCACACCTTTCTGGACCACTCTGGCACCACCATCGACTATGATCTGAGCACAGACAGCTGTTTCACATGTAGACACTTCCACGCAGATGCTAGTGGTTATCTAGCTCATGTTAAAACCTACACAAGTTTTACATGCTGGTTGTGACACAGCAGCACCACAGCAAAGAGCTTTTTAGCCTGTGTATCCCATCACTTACAGCCCATTTTCCCAAGGAGGACACATAAACAGCACAAACAAACCTAGTTTCTGTGGTTACTGGCACTGCATAAACAGGCTCAAGGACAAACCCTTCGCTGTGGGTTAATATATGTCAGTTCATTGATTAAAAAAATTAAGTTAAATCATTGATGTAAGGGGAAATACAATCTGAGCCCTGAAGGAAGCATCTCCAGCAGAGTCAGTAACAAAGCTTTAAGAGTCTCATGATTGCTGCTCTGGTGTCATGACCATGATCTCTGTATAAAGTGTTGTAAAAGGTCAGGGTCTCCTCCTGAACTGTCTGCTCTGCCCTAATTAGAAGCAGAAGAGAAACTTAAGTGCCCCTTCGAATTTCATCAGAAAGCATATGGGCTTGTATTATCATGGTAATAAAGGTAATACACATTTGTTGGGCTCCACTGGGGCATAGCAACAAAAGCAGCAGTATGTTTTGAAAGACTGTACACCGTTTTCTTAACAGCCACACCAAACTTTGGGTGCTCTCAGCTACACTTCAATGTGGTAAAGAAAGTAGATACTTTGGCTTCAAATTTAATATTATTCAACTGCCTCTTTATAAATAAATGATAGGAGACATTTAAAATATGAGTGCAAGGACAGGTTCTTCAATCTCATGAGCCAATCTAGAGTTGAGTGAATCATTCATCTGCTGTGTGAACTAATAGGTAGGGAGAAAATAAACTCTGAGAAACCAATTATAGTTCTATACCTCTATCCTCCAGGATGTGATCTCAGAGTCAAGTAAGTCTCCAGAAATCAATCTCCAGGACTCACTGGGAAAGTTCTGCATGCCAGAATAGGGTAAACTTGTTTTCAGAAGAACTAAATGGAAACATCCGAACTGAAAAAGCATGATGGCAACATAGCATGGTCAACTAGAAGCAGACATATAAAAAACAGGAGGTAAAATTACAGTGATCAGGTTAGCTCTAGCATTTGAAATTCCAATCAAAGCAGGACAGTGAAAAGAATGAAGTATTAACCCAACTACACTACAGTGAAACAAGGATTTGCCTACCAATAAACCTCAAGCTGATAGGTTCCTGTCATCTTCTCAGACTACCAGTTCCCAGTATTCTTTAAAAGAGATGTTGTAGGTCTCCATCATGCACTCTTTATGGTCTCCACAAGACAAAACGTAGTGTCAGATAATAATCTGGAGGGGGCTCCGATGCAGTGTCCTATTTGGAACTGCATCCATTTGTGCTAACTTGGGGACTGCACTCCCTGGTGGAATAACTCAAAGTGGGAAGGACTTTAAACAGCAAGGTTTTGGTACTTATACTCCCTGAGGTCCTCGAAGTTAAGAGGGTCCCTCTGAAAGAGAGAGGCTCTATTTGATCCTCTGTACCAGAGTCACTATATAAATTACCATGGCCCTTTGCCTGGAATTCGAAGCCCTGGGCATGATTTTCAAAGAGACCAAGCACCTAAAGTTCCAGCTGAACTCAGCAATTCTGGAAAACAAACACAATAGCTGAGCAGACAAAATAATGTACCTCTTCTGAGAAGAATTTGCTTTAATTTTGTTTTAAGTTTGGCTTCTCCAAATTGAAAACTATTTAGTAACTTCTTCTTGACCTGAGATCTGAATCTTCACTCTCCCATTGTAGTTTTGTGAGGTGGAAAATGAAAAACAACTTGTCCACCAAATCAAAGACCCTACCCTTGGCCATGGTGAAAAGGGATAGGGAGAAAAAAAATAATCACAAACTGCACAGTTATAATTTGTCTTATTCTGTGAGGATGATCAGAAAGCATATGTATTTTTTTCTGCTAGATGGAACCCAGCTGAACACGCACAGCTTGGACATCTTAGAAGAGTTCCCAAGATGTTATCAATAATTAACACAAAGCTTTTCCCCAGGACTGTACCTATAATCTTTATTTCCCACTCCAAAGTCCTGCTACTGAGAAAGGCAATTTTCTTTGTCTTAATGATGAATAAAGTGGGTTTGAGAATTGCCCTAGGAAACCATCACCAACATATTATTGTTTTATCTAGCCCAAAGTAGTTTTGGGTAAGGGAAGAGCTGCCAGAGCTGTCTGCTATTCTGCTGATGTAAAAATAACAAGATCACTGCGTGTTAGTCTGAGACTCAGACATGAAAACCAGCTCAAAGAAACATTTGCTGATGGCATTGATGTGCAAGTGGTTCAGGTTTTTTGTAGGGTCTTAGTTCTCTTGAGCTTTGACAGTTATGGGTGTTTTCATAAATGGAAAGGAAGGACCCAAACCTACTGACCCTGAAGCGTTAGCAATTCAACTCTACTGTGGATTTTGCATCTGGAAAAGCCCACAAGCCTGTATATCATCAAACTGTCACATCAAGCAGCTGAATTACTGTGTGATGGCATGAGCTACAGCAACCTATGGTATCAGAGAGAGGAGACTTTTTGCAGAAAAGAGCATTGAAAAAGCTGAGCAGTGGGACCCTCAGGACTGTTGGGGAGCTGAGTGAATCAGCCATGCTGCTCTGCTCCATGCTGCCATGGCAGAACTGACTTTGCATCTAAATTAGCTAATTTAAAAGTGTCCTGGGCACCTCTGCACCATCCTTTCCTCCCATCTGTGACTGCATAGAAAATTTAAAGGAAAAGGCAAAACACAGTCTTTCTAAAATCTACAGCCTAGTTTATTATCCATAAATATAATACTTCTCCAGGCATCTCATGGCTGATGTTCTTCCCTACCAAATACCCACTGAAATCCTAGAAGTGCTGTATGCTGGAGCTTATAGATATGAAAAAAATTGCACAGAACAGAGCAAAGAGAAACCCGGCAGGGTTATTCCAGAAGCCTTTAAACTGGTTGGTTTTTGTTTGGTTTTGTTTGGTTTTTTTTTTTTTGGTTATCATTTTTTCATTACTATAAATCATTATTTCTTTATCAGCTAAGCACCCTGTGATGTTGAGCTGTACAGATCTCAAGAGTGAGGCATAACATCCTGTGCCTTCTAATTAGCTTTGCTGGTCTGACTGCCTGGCTGGGCACCAGAGTCAGTACAGCTGTGAGCTGACAACGTTCTGAGGAGGCAGGAGCAGGTATAGGAGCTGAGCAACAGCAGCATCCACACAAGTGGGAGAGGGAGGCAAGAAAAGGAAGATCCTAGGACAGAGGGAAGAATACATGGAAGAAAAGGTCAGAAGAAATAGAGAAGGACTTGCAGGCCAAACCAAAGGATAAGGTAGAGAGAAGGAGGTAGTAGTTCTGTTGTCTGTTTAAAAGAGAAAAAACCACTGGCTGAAGTTAATGAAAACTGTAAATTTATATTAACAAAGAATGTATTAACATTTCTGAACATGAAATACTTCTTAAGGATTTGGTGGATGGTTGTTTGGGGGTTTTAAGCTGTTTCACAGAATCCTACTAAGATTTTTTTTCCAGGTAATATGATCAGTTTACCAACCTTTGCTGACAGCACAAAAGCTGAAAGGTACCTTTGAAGCAGGATATGGGAATAAAGAACACAATGAGGACACAGATAGTCTCAATTTACATAAAAATAAGATAGAAAAAACCCTACATTTTTAAGGGGAAAGTTATGGATTATGATGACATTTTCCTCTCAGCTCCTCCAGTGTATTCACTATAAACATACAGGGATATTGTTAAACAATGTTGGGATTTATATGGGATCTAATTATTCATGTATAGCATTGGGAGGGGAAATTAATACATTCCCTCTTCTTTCTTCTTCTGAAATTAGATTCTTTGCTATATTAGTTTTCTATTTCCCTAGCACCAAATTCCTTTTTTTTTTTTTTTAAATAGTTCTAGACGTGCCTCTAGTGAGTGACACTGACAGTGGTAAAAAGCATTCTGCCAGCCAGCCCCTGCCTTTACCTAAGAAGCTGGAGGGTCTTAACTTTTTGTTGAAAATTTTCTTTCCCCATGAATGCATTCAGCACAAAGCTGCTACCTCAGTGCTACCCACAGGAAGAGCTTCCCATCACAGCTGCCACTGATGCTCCTTGGCTTCTGGTTTCTACCCTCCTGCAGTTCCCTTTACATCCTCTGTAAGACTTCAAATTTTAAAAGCAGTGCATAAGCTTTCTCAACAACGTTCACCTTTTTAGATTTGTGGCCTAACAGACACACAGAAACAACCTCCGCTAAGCTCTCTCAGAGGCTGGAAACAGATCACTCACCCCCTTTCCTTGCCTCCCAGGGCAGCTGAAAACAGGGCTTGGTGTCACACAGGTGGGATATTACAGATCAGGAACAAGTCTCAGGCATGATGCAGCATGGAGATGCCAAGGATGGTCAGGGGTTTTATGGACATGGTCATGTCAACCAAGAGATATGCAGTAAACTCCTCTCTTATTGTTTCACAGTATCCTGCCTAGGCCAAAGGTCTTTTGAGGTTTGTCTAAATTACAGTGGTTGCTTTTTGTTTGTCTGTGACAAGCCTGTCCCAGTTGGAGTTACAACAGATTAATGATGAGGCATGACTTTTCCCTGTAGATACTTTGCTCTTCAAATCCTATCTTCTTTCTCTTTTTTTGGTTTGATGTTTTTCTCTACTTTACATTCTATTTTCAAACAGCTTATAGAACAGAAATGTATATCTGGGTATCTAGTGTGCTTCCTCAAATTATCTCAATCCCATTTTTAACTTTGGGTACAATTGTTACCTTCCAATTCTCCAGTGAAATAGCTGGTTTTAATTAAGAAAGGCATATTTTTGCTGCAGATCAGCTATTTCATACTAAACTCCTTCAAAACTTTTCAATGTACCATCTGGAGCTGATGATTTGCTGCTTTTTAAATTATCGATTTGTTCCAGCTCTTCCTTCTGACATATCTTGATTACCAGAAAAGAGCAAGTCCCAGTAGGTATCACTCTGATATTCTCTCTGCCGAAGAGCTCTGCAAACAAATAATTCAGATTCTCAGCAATGTCTTTATCTTCTTTAATTTCTGCTTTTAATTTTGGGTGAACCAGCTTCTGAACTGCTGGTTCCTACTCTTCTGACTGACAAACCTGAAGCATTCTTATTTTATACCTTTAGTTTTTTGCAGTCCATCACACTTCCTTTCTATTTCCCTTTCATCTAGTCTTTACACTAGTTAATAAACCAATGTATTGGAAAGCTGAGGTTAGATTTTCAAATTCAGAAGGGGTCCCTGCCATTAAGTTGCACCTATTCCCTCTTTGTTTGCTTAGTATTACTGTTGTCAGCAACATACACGCTCTCCAGACTATTATTGTTCTTTAGTGGAATCCATGGCATCTACCTCTACTATTCCCTCATAAGTTTTCTTGACAAACCCTCTCAACAGGACCAAAACCCAGGTGCTCTGAAGTTAAAATTTCAGTCACGTTTTTGTACTTTATTTCCCATTAAGCTACTATTGGATCATATAACATTAATATGTCTGTTAGCAGCTTCAGGTGCAATCTTATCTTGAATTCATCCCTGCATATTGCTCAAGATTAGAACCAAAATCAGGATACCAGAATGCAGGCATCTAAAAATGGGACAGTTTGATCCGAAATTTCGTACCTACTTATGGCTCTGGTCCAAGCTGGAAAAAAAGGTACCTGGCCCCTGTTTTAAGACTTTCCAAAAGCAGGAACTGGACAGCAGCTGGATGTGTAATCCATACTTGCAGCAACCTGATGGTGCAAGACACTTGTCTGCAATAGTGCAGGGATTAGAGTGCTTGCTTCCAGACGTGGAAAGGCTGCATGGAAGGGAAGTCAAGTCAGCACTGCCCATCTCAAATGAAGCACTCAACCACCAGGCAGAGAAGAGGGAACACTCTCCCATTTGTTGGGATGGGGGTTTCTGACTCAGAAAGAATTGTGAAGTTTCTGTGTTAAAAGGAGGCCTGACACTACAGCTGGGTGGTTTGGGGCCTCAGAGGAGAGAGATCTCCTAGGTTTTGAGTCAGTGTGCTGATCCTTAGCACTTTATTTTATCCAACAGTTTAGTGAAGAATGGTTCCTAAAACAAAATAAGTAACTTACTGTCTGCTGCCTGCTGAGACTCTAATACATAGGAAGAGCTTATCTTTCTGAGACAGAACTGTGCAGGACCATGTTGATCAAGTTAAAGCTGTGGCCTGAGCTCTGAGCCATCTCCGGCTCACAACATTCACTCCTCAGGCCCAAGCAGCATCCAGCTCCCGCCTGAAAACTTGACAGTTCTTCAGCAGAGTAAGCTGAACTGTACATAAAGTTAATGTGAAAAGCAAAGATATTTGAATAGGCTTGCTTCAGGCTACTTAATTTCTGTTACATTCCTTCCTAAATTGTTGTTCTTCAGTATTTTCTTCTGGTTTCCTCCTGCTGACACACCTAGATACTGCTGGACAGCAGAGTTCCTCAATCCCTTCCCTACCCAGCTCATGCACTCAGGCACTGCCAAACAATTACTCATGTAGCAAAAGCCCCCACAAAATGTCAGCTGAGCTTTAACATTTATTTTTAAAAATAAGATAAAATAAAAAATCCTACCTCTGGCCACTGAATTGCCATCAATGATTTAGAAAGAGAGGAGTTGAAATGCAGCATAACAGGCATAATCCTCAAATCCTTATACCACTGGCCTGCCCAATGGGTCCACTCCAAGAGTGGTTTGTCCATCCTCTCCCTGATGGCTCTTTCCTCACCGACCACTTTGCTGCTACCATTCACTTCAACCACAGAGAGATGGGGGCAACAAACTCAAAAAAGCTTCATAGCAGGACAGTGGCTGCACTTAGTAAGGCCTTGTGACCCACCCAGACACGTGGAGGAGACTTTGCCTTTGGTTATACCCATTCAGATAGAAAAGAGTTTGGGTAGAAGAGTTAGGAAATTAGAGCTGCTGATTTATGTCACATACAAACCCCTGACCATTGCCTCGTTACACATGCAGAAACACTCAGAGACACAAGCCCTCTTGGAACTGGGGAAAGGCCTTTTGCTGATCCCTTTCATTAAATATCCTGCAAATACTCAGTCTGGTGACTTTTTGCTGCTACAGTTGTTCCCGGGGCATCCTCTGACCTGCTCCAGATCCTGCTTGATCTTTTCTGATCAGATTTGAAACCACTGAACCCAAGCAGAGGAGGTCAGTAAAGCAGCAAATCAACAGAAGGCATCACCACAACCCTCTGACCTCTTGCTCTGCTGAGACCCAAATTTCCCTTGCCGCCTCAGATTCTCCCACCCTGAGCCGTCCACAGACCTGTGCACCCACAGGGGCCCACGGGTGCGGGAGGGACGCTGGTGCCTCGTGCCCCAAGACGTGAGGGTGAGGGTGCCCAGGTGCCGAGTGTCCCATCGGGAGCCGTGTGTCCCGTGGGGTAATCCCGGCTCCCTTGCCCGGAGCATCCCGCACCTGCTGCGCACCGAGGGGCGAAACCCCGGCCCGCCCCACGCTCGGCCCCGGCGCGTCCTCGCCGTGAGCGGCAGAGCCGCCCCTGCGCTTACCTTTCCCAGGCACGTGCGCGGGGGGACAGGCCTTCCCGGAGGATGGCGCAGGGAAGCCGGCAGGCGGTGGGTCCCCGAGGAGCCCCCGGGAGCGGGAGTGCCGCTCCCCACGCCGGGCAGCGAGGCACGGGCACGGGGAGAGCGCCTGGCTGTGGCGCGGCTGTGGCACGGCGCTGCTCAGGCGGTGGCTCCGGTGAGGGCAGCGAGCTGTGAAGCTGCTCCCCGCCTCGGCGTTACCATCTCGCCAGCCACGCAGTCCCAGGGAAAAACATCGCCTTCAAACACTGCCGTCATCTCCACCGAGGGCGCGGGGCTGGCTGGCTGGGAATGGCATCACAGTCCAGGCCGGGATTGCGCTCCGGGTTCAACACAGACACCTTCTTCTCCCAAAAGAAAACGAAGACCCCAAAGAGTAACATGCAACACAGATGGAAAACAGGGAGGACCGCATTGAAAGATGCTTCTGGGTCAGGGCTGTGCCTCTTCTCCGGTCCAACAGCACCATCTCCTGGGTAGCCTCGGCCGCTCGCCCGGCTGCCGGCAGCTCATCCCAGAGCGTCTCCCCAGGAAGACCCTCCGCAGCTTTCTTCTGCCACCACCGAAATGGTTAGTTTCGTTGCTTTCCTTACAGGCATTATCAGTATTTTTGCAACTGTTTCACATAATACTGCTTGTCTCTCACGTAAAGACTCATCATCACAGACTGATGAGTAAATACATGAAATACTGAAGAATTCTAGATTATGTATATTTTATTCAGCAGTACAAGACGTTCTTGAATACCAGCCCCAAAACCAATCTCTTCCTAGGTGAGAAGGTTTGAATATGCACCCAGTGTTAATGGAGTACATCCTCTTTGAAGTAATCAAAAAGCGCTGCTTCTTAGACAATAACTATATTTTCTTAAAAACAAACAAACAAAACAAACCAAAAAATCAACAAAAACACAAACAAACAAAACCCACAGCAACAACAAAAAACACCCATCAAACTAAATCTACTCGAAGAGCTGTTTAGAGTTTAGACAGGCGAAAAGAATAGAAATGGTAGGTGTCATAGTATTACTTCAATGGGAAAATCCTGTCTGACAAGTAGTATTTCAGAGATACTCCTTGTAGTGTGTGTTTGAAGGCTCTAAAATGCTTGTTGAAATGCCCCTGTAAAAGCATGTGTTTTTCACTCACTAAATTACAGGTTTAAGACTAAACACTCCAAAACTTTATTCCCTCTATAGCTATTACTGTAGAAGTAGCAAATCACTTTTCTATTTCAGTTTATATTAGTATACAAAGATTTGAGTGTCCTACTTCACTGGTTTGAGGCTAAATTGTATATAAAATCCTTCAGGCTTTGAAGACTGTGCTTATATAACAAGAAAAAAATAAACAAAACAAAAAGTGTAATTTATTGAGTTGCACTCCTGTGCAAGCTTTAATTTAGAAGGGACAACATATAACTACAAAAACAGACATGCATGCCTGCACCTCAGTGTCCGTGCAGGAGCGGTCTACTGGCTTTTTATGTAGAACTGCTGCAACAATGGAAATTAAAAAAAAAAAGATTCCCCTGTTGTTTGCTAAGTTCTTTCATTGGCAAGGCTGTTTCAAAATTAATATTGAACTTGGCCCTTGTGATAGAGCAGAATTTGATGTAAGCAAGCAAGGAGATAAAATCAGAACATAACTCTGTAATAGAACAAAGGAGTTTAGAATAAGTTAATTCTAACTGTAGTATACATAGCTATAAAGTGAGGGCTGTATTTAGATATACTGACAGAAAGCAAGATGTTCTGATAGAAAACTTAAACCAGAACAGATTGGCTCAAGAGATTAGAAAATTACACGTACCTGCCACAACTGTGCACTGTACAGGTGAAATAAAAAGGGAAGGATTTTTCTCAGATGGCACATGGTAGTTGAAGTGATCCCCCAATAAAGAATTCAATTAAAGAATGCTTGCCTGCCTTCTGAATAACCACATGGGTGTCAGAGGGCTCTCTTTATTTTCTGAGATTTCTGTAACACTTGGATTCTTCTTAGGTCCTTATAAATCATCACTACCTGCACATATTTAATGTAAAAAAAGGTACTTTGGAGATGTCTTTCTATATGCTACAGAAAAGTTCCTAGTGACTCCCTCCATCTTTTAGGAAGCTTAGTTTGTTCATTTACTCTGATTCTAAAGGTCTTAAAAGATTAATATCACTAGAAGTAAAAGTCACCCTTAAAAGGCTTTGTTTCGTCCTCAGAAGAGAGTATAAGCCAGCAGCTTGCTGTCTGGCAAGTGTTTCTGCTGTCTGATTAAGAAGTGATCCTCAAAACTGGGAAGATATGAATGCTTGTTGATTGGATACAGTGCACTGTGCATTCCTTTCAGCTACACCCTATGACTACCATGAATTTTATATAATACCATGATCTTTCTAACTAAAAACTCTTTGCTCCTCACCTACTTCCTTACTTCCAGAGAAACAAGGCATGTGCAAAAAACTGAATGATGAATTTAAAAAAAAAAAAAAAAGTTGAAATTAATACCTGAATCCATTTAGCTACATTACTCCTATTTTCTGTGTAATTAAACCCTGTTTTCCCAGGGAGATTCCAGGAAAGGGCTCAAGTACTTGAATCACTGAGGAGTTTCCATAGCCATGATCAGGCCACATCAGAGACAGCAGCACTTCAAGACAGAGCTATTAAATGAAACAAGCAGCATCCCAGTGAAAAAAATCCAAAACAAATAATGAACAACAGCCCCTTACAGAACAGTGTGTTCATCTCAACCCTTTCAGCCAAAAAGCAAACTTGACACCCCCCACCAAAAACCATTAACAATCCAAATCCTTTCAAACTCTTTTTATCTTTCCTTACTGTCTTCCCACCTTTGCTCACAGACTCCTTAACAGGTAACATCTATCTTGTAACTAATGAGTGGGTTTTTCTTACACAATCCTGTAAAATATGGGTGTTGAAAACTCCTATGTTAGAAGATCTAGTTTCTGCAGAAGGGACATTCAAATCAGATTAGTCAGGAATTTATTGTTCAGGCTGCCAGCTCTGCTTTTAGTACTGCCCTTCTTAGGTGCACGCACAGCCAGGGCCTTGTTGGGATTCTTAGTCCCAGCTCAGGAGAGATTTTCCTTGGTACAATTCCTTTATTTCAAGTTTCCATGCTTGATTGTTTTTTATGCACTTTGTTAGTATCAACAGGCTCCCAGAAGTCCTGCCAAATATTTGTAGCCCATTTTTTAAAAAGAGCCATAGAACTCAGGGAGTTCTATGAAAATAAGCCTCAACGTTGTCAGACCTAAAACAAAGGCACTGATGTATTTCAGGGCATTTAGATGGTACAAATTCATTTTTTGGAGCAGAAAAGCAATGAAGAACATTGACCACATTCAAAATTTTCTAGAAAAATTAATGCAAGGATAAGGTCATTAGGGATGAGAAACACGCTCACCTTGTAACCCACTAACATGTCCTGAGCTGATGTATTTTAACAGATGTTTTTTCAGGGAAACAACTCCTGGGTTAACTCATTTTAATTCTCCCAAATCAATCGCTAGCTAGCACAATAACAAGTGTTTGTAATCTGCCTCCTTCTGCTCCTCACCAGGCCCAGTTCCAGAAGAGCAAAGAAACCCTAACTTCTCTTTGGTGAAGGTCTGAAACATGAACAACCCCACCTTGCTTTGCATGTAAGAGGTGAGAAGTGTAGAAGATGAAAAGGATTATCTTAACTTATGATCTGGTGAATAGGTTGGTCCATTCAGTTCAGCCTTTCAGCACAGGAGCACCAAAGGCATCCTCAGAATAAAATGAAAATAATTATGGTGATGGTTTCCAGTTTGGCATACATTCATACTACAACCCAGTAATAACAAAATAACAATCCTACATAACAGTTTACATGCCTTTACATACATCTCACTGTAAGCTCTCAGCAGGACCAAACAGCCAAAATGGGTCAGAAGCATCTCGCTGGAGGAGCAACCGGACAGAACACCTGCCCAGCACAGCACAGAGAACACAAAGAGCGGGAATGGACCTGTGTGGTACTTCAGAGCTGGCAGCTTCATACAGCCAACCTGGATCTGTGGAAGCCCTGCAGGTGGCTACACTCGTGCACAGCCCTGACACCTGACTGACCCTCCACAGACCCAACTCAAGACTAGGCAGCTTTGCTTCTCTCTTCACCAAAGATGGCAAGGGCAGCTCCCCATCTTTGCTCTTGGCTATCCTTCCCAGCAACTTCAGCCAGCCTTCCCAAGGCATGTTCCTGACCACTGTAACCTCTTTGGTCTTCATTTTACAGCACAGGAATTAGGAAAGAACAAGCAGCAGTGCCAGCGGTTTTCCCCCATCCTTCCCCTTATGTCCTGAGACAAGCTGCTCCTCCTGGGGGGGAAAAAGTCACTCTTACCTCCACAGAACCCTTTGCACCTCCTGAACCAGGATCCCCGTAGATCCTTCCAGCTCACATCAGCCCCCAGTATTAGCTCAGCACATCGACTGATTGTCACTCCATATTCTAACATTAACAGTTGCCTTCTCTTATTGCCAGAGCACGAGAAAAGCAAATGCAATTCTCTCAAGGAAAGGCATCATTTTTTTCCTCAAAAAAATCAGCTCATCTGCAGGGGCATCCCCTTAGGATTGGAAGCACATGCTCTGTTTCATCTCTAGTTTGAGAGACAGTAGAAGATGATGAGAAGAGTGCAGAGTCTTCTAAAATGATCAACCTAACAGAGAACTAGTTTCTTAGGGAAAATACTTTCAATCAACAGCAAAATAAAGCTCTTTGTGAGCATGTGAAGTTTTAAAATGAAAGTAGATGGTGATTTTTTTATTACAGCTGCATTAACATCAGCATTTTTACGTATGTGAAACAACTGCTCATGCACACAGAGGCTGGAAATGTATGGCTTGCACAGGAATGCAGGCAGAAGTTTCTATACCCACTCTGTGGCTTTGTCACACACACTTTATGGAATCCCTGTTGCTTTTACTCACTCAATCACACGTTCCAATCAGGCAAAGGATTGATATAAACACTACTACAAATGTTATGCAAAATGTTAACCAAATGATTAAAAACCAAAGAGGAAAGGAAAGTAGAGAAAGTAGAAAAACTTGAATAGCTTTAGTAAAAGCAGGAACTTGTGCTGGGAGAAAAAAATTGCTGCTTAGAGGAAAAAGACCACCTGATGATGCTAAAGTTCCCTTTATGTTAAATTACTAGCAGATACTACTGAAAAGTATTCTACTTCCATCAGAAGAATAAAAAATAGAGATCTACAAAACAGTAAATTTGGGGGGTTGTTTTAATAGATTTATTTATTTTAGTAGATTTATTATAGACTAAGAGTTAACCATTGAAACAGAAATAATCAAATTTTCTTCATTACCTTATTCTTTGTTTACTGTGGACATTCATTTCAATAGGTCTTTTGACACAACTAACCAAAGACTTTTGAAATTCACTTATTTTTCTAAATGTTGTTTTACATTCAGAATGGCAAAAACTACTTGTGAAAGATAAGCCATAAGAAAAGTCCTTTAATTTGAATTCAAATGCTCAGAACTAAATTTCATCCACATCTAAAGCTTTGTATTTCATGAATGTGGCGTGGTCCATGAACAGAAGAAATCATGCACTCATATCTCCTCGCCTAAAACCACAAGTGACTGCCCCTGAGTGTAATTTTTTCATAGGCAGTGGTCATTCAGTCACCTCCACTGGCACTGGGCAGCTGTCAGGAACAAGGGAATACACAGAGAACACAAGCACTGTATTTAATCCTGGTGATACAGATTGCATTAAGACTAGACAGTAAGCTTACAGTGATCAATTTGGCAAATTCTGTGAAGAATGTACTAGTGCAGTTTCTCCACTTGCTCATGTAGGCAGGAGAGATTTAGAACTGGAACTTACATCAAATCTCTCTATAAGTTCCAGTCCTGTCCTCCTGTTCCACTGACCATTCACTATTTTTTCTTTCTCCAAAATACATTTTCTATCTTATGCAGCGGAAAACATCTTGGGTTTCAAATCAAAAGCAGTATCAGTTTCATTAACCATTTAAAATAAAGAGCAACTATTGTAGACAATCAACATAAAATACAGTTTATTTCCAACCATTTGCTTAATTCACATGCAAACTGGTTTATATTAATAAAACTGCATTTAAAAACAACTTGGTTAGATTTTAACCTTAGCAGTATTGCTATACAGCTGAAGCTACACTGGGTAATATAATTTGTTTTCACTTAGGGAAATGTGGTTAGATAGCTACAGACAATTCAGAGACTTTCCACAAAGAAACATTTATCTATTCAGTAGCCTCTCTGCTGCACACATCCACACGAAGATTTCATCCGTAAATTCCATGTTTGAAGACTATATTCTTTGAAGCACAGCAGTCAGGAGAGAAAACACTTGGAAATACAACAAATATAAAAAGCTAATTTAGTAACTAGCAAATAATACAAGATTACAGTAATAACTGAAGTGTTCTCCTGTACTATTTCAAGCTAGAATACTGAAGCCTGAAACAAGTCCCACACTGGAGCACTAACACAGAACTACAACACACAAATAATATAAGCAGGGGGAAAAGCTGCTTTGCAAGAGGTAGAAAAGGTTTTATAAAATATTTAGGCACAATGCTTAGCAGTTTTAAAAGCCATCAGAAAGTTACAAAGTAATAATGACCATTATACATGTATTTGTACAGATCTGTTTATTTTTACCCTTTGGAATAAAAGCATATTTCATGCACTCTCATAATCTTTTTTTCTCCTATATTGTTGGAAAACTGTTTTTCTCCTATATTGTATGTGATCACACAAATTTTACAGGCTTTTAGGAAGTCTTATCACCAGGAGTTATACAGAAAAACTGATGCACTATTACTTAACGCTTTTGCAAGAGAAGAAAGGGAATGAAACGCTGTTTGTGTAGGTTCATGTATCAAAGAACAGAGAAACACACATTCAAAATTCACAAAAATATTATTAGTTCTTTTGGTTTACTCCCACCTCAATTAAGAAGAGAGTGTTTTTGAAGTGAATTTTTTCAAAAAAACAATTTCCACAAACGTATGTTATACAGTGCAGTGGTTATACTCAAATTTTCACAATATCCATAAATCATAATACCAAGATCACTACATTTACCATGAGCTAAGAGACATTCACTTAGTGTCAGTTCAAAAAGATGCCTTCTCTGACCTAAAGTACATAAGGCTTTACTGGTAACAAGTTCTTATCAAAGATTTGCTTTATTCCTGTCACAGCACTTCTCTTTTTTTGCTCATTTTACTTTTTCTCTTGGTCTTTCTCTGCATCCAGTAGCGCTGAACGGATTCCTAGCTTCTTCAGCTCTTCTACAAGATCTCCATTCTGGTGCATCTGGAGGAGTATATCACAGCCACCAACAAATTCACCATTGAGGTACACTTGTGGGATGGTAGGCCAGTTTGAGTAGTTTTTTATTCCTGCATAAGAAAAAAAAAAGCATTAAAGGTTTTCCCCTCTCTGAATAGAATGGTATTTTAAAAGGAATGCATTACTTCCCCAGGACATTACTAATGATATTTTAATTTCTTTCCCATTAAGGCAAAAATTTATCTACATAACAGGAGCACTATCAGAAAAAACTATGTTAGAGTTATGTCTGGTTCTCACTCCAACTCAAGGACGTAGGTTGAAAGATATGGAGTCAGCTCCTATACTGTACTTCAAATAGGAGATGGAAAAATGTAGTGTTGCTTCTTCCTCCCAGGAAAGCAAATATGATTTTTCAATCAATTACAGAACTGAGATGTATTGAAAAATACTTATAACTGTTTCCTTTGCTTTATGTTTCCAAGAGGGATTTTAAAATACTTTGTGTTCTTACTGAATTCATACAGTTTTACTAACTCCTGCAATTTCAAGATACATTCACCCCTGTAGAAACCTTATGAATTTCAAATTGCTTTATCTTTCAAGGCCAGACCTTACAGCCCATGGGAGGGGCACAAAGGCTGAAGTCTCTTTAAAAGTACTCATTAAAGAAAACAGAGCTCAAGCCACAATTATGAAGTTTAAAACTTTACTTCATAGAAACAAATCTAAGACCACGCAAAAATACAAACTGATCAGGTGGTGCACACTAAAACCCAGCCTGCACTTAAAGGCATCACATAAAAAAATTACACAGAAGAATCACTGTATGTAATCTGGCACTTTTAAAATGACCCTTCACACAAAGCCATTATTTCCATAGCACAGGAAACAGCTAAATCCTACAGCTGCATGCTTTTATACTGTGTCCACCAGCATTTGATTAGGTAATAAGTTTTGAATTCTACATTTTTACGTATTTTCAATATGCAATGCCTGGAATTTTTCTGCCAAAGGCATAAAAGCCCATATAGCAAAGTTAAGCCTACAGACAACAGAGGTGCCTTTTCAGAACATCAGAGCCCATTCACCTTGGAAGTCAACCCTCTACCGACCACATGTGAGCTTTAGCATAGTTGTCAAAGTACTAACAACAATTACTAGACCTGTAGAGCTGAAACCCCAAGGGAACTTGTTTTCTCCTTAGAAAACATTTTAACCTCTATAGACTGTAAAGATAAACCCCAAAATACTCCAGGTATAAAAATAACCATGTAAGTAAATTATGCTTATTTTATTGGAATTTACACCACTTTCTTTTTTAATAAATATGTCTAAGTGGACAAATACACAGTAGGACTATTATTTTAATGTATAAAAGATGCAATAGGGCTAATAATTCTCCTTGGTAAAATACCAGTGTGTTTAAAAAAATCCACTAAAATAATAGTAACCTCGAAAAAAAATGGCTGTGACAAAGTATTCCTAAACACAAAGTGCACTGTCAGCTAAGAATTCTATTTTGCCTTCAGATTCTGTGGACAACTAATGTTTCAAAAGCCCAAAATAGCAAGTTTAGCATATAAATCAAGGCCAAAGGGAACCCATAACCATCTAACCTAACCTTCATCACCACTTGTAACTTCTTCCTTAGTATTTCATTAAAACCTCTCTCAGCTGTACAATTTGCAGAAATTTTAAGCTTTGATGTCAACCTGTATTTATCAATACTTTCCCTAAATGTTCTTTGGCCTTTGAGTACTCAAAACTGCTCGAATTGTCCTAAAAGTCTTTAAATCCATAAAAGTTTCAATGAAAAACTGAGTTCCAACGTTAAGGCATGTGCTTGAGGATGGCCCTACTCAAAAGAGCAGATATGACATAGAGTTTGTTTTTCTTGAGATATTGCAATGCCAAATGTGAATTGAGAACTGAGGGCTCTACATAATAAACCTACTGCTAACAAGCATTCCAAGATAACACCAATAATTCTTTTATAGAAATATTTTCAAGGACCCAACTGCACAAGCACTGATAATACTTTCAAGGACCTATCCAACTTCAGATAAAAACAAGAATACAGTTAAGCTCAACTGCTTTGTGCACTGCATTCCATGTACTGGACAAGCTGCTTTAAATGCCTTTGTGCCGGGACTCAATCAGATTACAAACTGAACACCCCCTCAGCTGGCCACCCAAATCCTGCCTTAGTTACTGTTACTCCTCCAGTAGTGTTAAAGCCAATTAGCCCTGGCTACTCCTGCTGCACTCAGGATGTGCGTTTGTGATGACTCCTTTGGCAGTACAGACATCCCAAGGGATCTCCATCCACCTCTCCACAGATCGTTTCCTTGCTGTGCTTCAGAAGCTGGAGCTTCTGCTCTGAACCACCGTTTGCTCTGGAAACTTCACTCCACAGGTCAGTGTTCAGCTGACAGCTGTGCTAGCACACTTTAAGGTGACTGTGAAACCAGGATTGGTGCAAAGCACTATGGAAAAGGGTAGACGGCATGCTCCCACCCCCTTCCCCAACTCCAGTTACCAATTTGCAGCCTCTCTTGCCAACATTAGCCCTAATGAATGATGCCCACATAAAAGAATTGACTCAAGCAACACCCATCCTACCACACTTTCTCCAGAAAAGAAACATTTTCATGGAGATCACAGAATCATTAAGGTTAGAAAAGACCTCTAAGGTCATCAAGCACTATCGTTTTCCATCACCAAGTGCCATATCCACATGCCGTTTGAACACTGCAGGGGTGGAGTTCTACCACTTCCTGGGCAGTCTGTTCCAATGCAAGTATGACTAAGGGAAGGCTATCCAAGGGTGAGAGGAAGTATCAAGACCACTTGCTTTGCAGCATCCCACGCTTTGGTGAAGCAACAGTGAAAATAACCTGAGGGAGAACCACCACAACAGTTTAAACTACTTTAAAACACGCTTTTCTAGTACATAATCTCAAGCTTCTCCGCCACCTTAGACTGACCTGAACCAGTCTAATGCTGTCCATTAGCTGAGAGCAGGATGGATAACTTCTGGAAGAGCCAGCTTCAAGAAACCTGAAATGCCATGGAGTCCAAGAGCATGCCAAGCTTTAATAAGGAAGGATTTGTGTCAGGGAAGCTTCTCTTCATCTTGAGTTTATATATATCACATGAAATACCAGTAACTTTAATTTCACAGCTCTGAGCACGCTTTTAGGTGAAGAGGCAAGTAGGGGAGTTTTACTGCTTTTATAGCCTGCCATATTTTAGTGCAGGGTATGTTCCAGCAATTGAACTATAACTACCTAAAAATAAGGAGTTTCAATAGATACAGGCAAGAAACCAACAAGTACTTCAGACTTGTCTGAATCACCATCTCTCCAACAGCCTGCTCTTGCTACAAATGTATAAGCACTGATAAATGCCAACCTTTAAATTAGGTTCAGGTGAATACAAAGCTGATGGCCAGCTCACATACAGCAATCTCCTTGCAGATCAGTCTCTAGTAGATGTCTTTGATATTTTCACAGCTAAAGGCTCTGCATCCTCTCACTACCCTGCAGTGCAGATCACGTTCACTTTTGAGCACCTGAGGCCAGATCCCGGCCTTCAGGCAGTCACTGCTGAACTACACCTGGCAATTTACAGAACTACAGCTTTGAGCAGCCCTGTCCTCTCCTCTGACAGAGACCGCCATCCACAGAAGCAGCCACCTACAGGCTTTTTAGGGTGCAGTCAGTAATACAATTTAAGGGGTACAACAGTCTGCTGGCCTTGAAAGTGGCTGTGTTGTTCCCCAGCTCTTCAAGGCCCCATTCCTGGTGCTGACTGGCACTCAGCTCACAGTACAAAATGCTAGTTCAACTTGCACGCCCAGTGCTCCAGGTAATAAACTGAGCTTGCCCTTGGTACAGCTGGACAGGTGCCAAAGCTGGTGCATGGAAGGGAACAGAACAACTTCTTTAAGCACCTGGGAACCAGCAGGATATTGTGCAAGTGTACGCTCCATAACTCCATTCATCGCTTAGCCAAACAGTTTGGATCCAAACACTAATTTCAATTTAAAGCTCTGGTAGCCAGGAGGGCAATAAGCTCTTGGAACACTTGGCACAAGCCAGAGTTCATGGGAGGAAAAATTTAGAGTGCTCAGAAGGAAGATGGTCCTGCTACATACAAATACTGATATATTCACGAAGTCAAGTCCCCAGAGACTATAACTTACAAACGCATTGCTCATTCAAGGGCTTACAAAAGCCCCCTCAACCAAAAGTGAAACGCTAATGGTTTGATTTCAAGGTTTTGTTTGCTCCTTTTTAGTTTATGAGTCTGTTCTAGTAAACCATACAATTAATAAATTCAGATACGTAAATAAAGTTTAGAAAACTACCATAATTTGTTCAGCTGCCAAAGGCAGTAGAAGATTTACTTGAACAAAACGAACATTCACTAACAAAAGATGTCATCACACAGAAATTCCAGTAACTAAGCTTTTATACCATACCAACTATTATACCTGTGAACTGAAAAGCAAACAAGGACTGGAAAAATCAGCCTTTCAGCTAAGAGCTAATGAAAGACTGAATTGGTCAGATGACACCAAAAACACAGAAGAAAGTCACCTGATACATGCCAGCATGTGGCTTTAAAGCACATTTTAGTGTATTCTGGACAAGAACTGTTAATGCCATGCACCTGCAAAACTAATTACTATGTACATGTGGGTTTTTTTTTGCTTTAAAACTTTTTCAAATAACCTCATGGAACCACAACAGTCAGAAGAGGGAAAGGTGACAAGCATTACTAGAACAGAGTTTCCACAACTGGCAAAAAACTCTTATACAGAATAGCTAGTACCACTTGAGCAGTAATGGTGAAACTATTACTGAATATTTCTTGTGCAAATGATTAGCAGAACTTTTTGCTTTATCAAAAGAATCCCAGAAGGCAGTACCAGCTGGGAATCAAGTAGTCCAAGCCCTATGTGAAATTTCACCATGCTGTTCACAGGGAAGACAAAACTTGATAACAAAGTATTTCAGGGGTCTCTAACACAGCTCTGTATCTACGAACTAGAAAAGGCAGCATGGCAGGAAGAGCCTGATCTCAAAGAGTCACCCTGCACACAGAACTGTGTTCAGCTGATAACCAGGATGTCTTGGACATGGGGAGGGTCACAGAAACCAAACCTGGGCATCTGGGCAGAGCAACCTCAATGAAACATGTCTGTGATATGCTTCAAATTCCACTAACACACAGACAGAATCACAGAACCCATCAGGTCCGAAAAGACCTCCGAGATCATCGAGTCCAAGCTATGACCCAACACCACTATGTCAACTCAACCACGGCACTGGTGCCACATCCAGTCTTTCCTTGAACACTTTCAGGGACGGTGATTCCACCGCCTCTCTGGGCAGCCCATTCTAGTGTCAAATCACCCTTTCTGCGAAGAAATTCCTCCTAATATCCTACCTAAACCTCCCTCAGCCTCCGCACAGCTTAAAACTGTCTTCTTGTCCTGTCGCTGGTTGCCTGGGACAAGAGACCGATCCCCACCTGCCTACAACCTCCATTCAGGCAGTCGCAGAGAATGGTACGGCTCTCCCTGAGCCTCCTCTGCTCCAGGCCGAACACCCCCAGCTCCCTCAGCCGCTCCCCACAGGGCGTGCTCCAGACCCTTCGCCAGCTCCGTCGCCCCTCTCCCCGCGGTCTGGGCCTCCTGCTTAAAAGATCCCAAACGCGACCCAGCCCACCCAAAGCCGAGCAGAGCCGCGTCACGGGTGGGACCAGCGGGCAGGGGCCACCCCGCGGCTCCCACACTGCCCGGGCCCAGGGGCGTGGAGGCAGCCCCGGCCTCCCGAGGGCCCTTCCCACAGGGAATCCTGTCCCCCCAGCGCAGCCGGGCCGGCCCGGCAGGAGGCGGCGCCCGGGGGTGACCCCGGCCCGTCGCGGCGCTGACCTTGGCGGAGGTCGGGGTCCTGCAGCACGTCGTGGGCGCGGTAATCCTCCACACCGTGCAGCCGCAGGATCTGCACCACGGCGTTGCTGAACCCGCACAGCGGCTGCGCCGGGCTGCCCTTCATGAACACCACCACCGGGTGCTCCCGCACCAGCCGCTCCACCGCCTCCCGCGACCCCGAGCCCGAGCCGCCGCCGCTGCCCTGGGCCCCGCCGCCCTCCCCGGCTGCCTGGCTGAGCGGGCGCCCGGCCCGGCCCCGCAGAGCGGCGGCTGCCCCGAGCCGCCAGCCCGCCCGCACCGCCGCGCTCATCGCCGCTCCGCCCGCACCGCCCGCACCGCGGCGGGACACCGACCGGCCTCCGCCGAGCGCCCCTCCGGATTGGCCTAAGGAGCCGCCAATCAGCGCCGACAGCCAATAGCGTGAGGACACCACGAAACTCTTCCCGCCCCGCAGCCCCGCGGCGGCTTCACCCTCCTAGCGGAGGGGTCCGAGCCGCTGCCATCTCATTGGGGGAGGGAGCTGTCAATCTAGTGCGGATTGGTTGATCCCGCCCTCCCGGCGGACGCCATTGGTCAGGCTGCTCCGGGGGTGGGGCTTTTATAGGGCAATCCCGGAGGGGCGCGTGATCGGTGTGAGGTTGTTTCCGCTTCCGGGGGGTGCTGCGGTTTGCGGTGTCGGGGATGGAGGGGCCGCCGGCCCCGCCCGGGCCTCCGTGCGGGGGATGGAGGGGCCGCCTTTCCCCTCCCAGGCCTCCCGTGCCCTCCGCGGGGGGCGGGGAGGCCGCGCCAGGGACCCGCGGGGATCCCTGCGCTGGGTTTGGGCCCTGTCCTGCCGGCCCATTGCCGGTGCAGGGTGTGGTGGAGCTCCCTGGGGCCGGGGGTGCATCGGACCCTGTGCGGGGCGAGGCTGCAGCTGGTGAGACCTTTCAGTCGGCCCCTGCTGTCCCCTGGGGCAGCGGAGGCTTTAAGTGGGCAGCTGGCAAAGTGCTGGCTGGCCCTGCCTCCCTGCTGGCTTTGGCCGTGCCCAGGGGCCGACTGAACCGCGTTTAGCTGCCTGCCCTGTTTAGGTTGATTTTTGTTTTTTCATGGGGTGAAGCGGGCGATTTGTTATCACTGAGGAAGAAGCCGTGCGCTGCACGCTCGGCTTTAGTGCGGGGAGAGGAGACTCGAGCAGCTTTGCAGAGCCCGGTCTGTCCCCGGGGCAGCTGGCAGGGAGTGGAAGCAGGATGGAGAGGTGGGAGCGAGGTTGGGCTGGGTGGCTGCCCGTGCCAGAGGGTGGTTCAGTCGGTGCTGGAATACGGGCAGAACTGCCCAGCGTTAGTCAGGGAGGTGCTGGATTTGGAGCATGTCCTGCAGACGGTGTGTGCAGCCAGCTGTGCCTGAGCTGGGCAGATCCCGTGTTCTTTCCAAGAACCTGGTGCAGAGCATGGAGGTCTCCTAAAGCAACAGGGCCCATCCTGTAAGTAGAAGAAAAACGCTGAAAAGTTTTCCTCTGTACTGAAATACAGTCTCTCACAAATAACAAGAAGTGTATTTCTGAGTATTAATTTCCATCACAGCTGTAACATCCAGACTTTTGGTCTGGCCGTTTGTCTTTACTTGTATTTGTAAGGAATATAACTTTTTCCATCCAGTTCTGCTCCTGTGAGAGCTTTACAAACAAGATCAACTTGTCTTCAGCATTCAGAAGACTGCTTGCCTAGCTTTGTTTCTTGAGGTATCGAGATGATGCTTGAGTGACAACTTTGTTTTAATTTTTTATGAAATCACCCACAGGCATCACTTCTGTTGCCTTTTATTTAAATTTAATTAGAACAGGTTCCAAAGGGAATTGTGCCAAACTTGCACTTTGTCATCCTGTGTGAATAGCTTATGAATAATGAAAGTGTTGCTGCAGTATTTGAAAGTAGATGTATTTATGAAGAAATATTTTATGCAATTAATCTGAAGGCCAAGTTCATGTGTTGTGTAGCTGATGAACATTGTGTATTTTGTATGTCAGTTCATTTTTGATTTCAGCAGAACATCACAAGCCAGGCTCAGTCATGCTGATAAAGACACAGAGAAGTGTTTGCTTTCTGTGGTTAATGTCTTGTGATTAACATGGTGGAGGTTGTGCAATATGGGGAAAAATGTGTCCACTTTGTGCTAGATGAAACTGCAGTAACTTATGAGGAGCAAAAGTGTGCTTTTCTATTTGTTGAGCTGTTTCAATATACAGAGACATAGCAAGTGTTGTGTAACAGCCCAAGTGGTCTGTTGTGTCATTTTAATCAAAGACTCCTGCCAGTTTTAGATACTGGGGAGTCAGAGTGGAATAAAATCAAAATTGATTAAAAAGAAAGATATCCTTCTATTCTTAAAGACTTAAATGCTTTCTTTCAACAAAATATTCAGCTATGAACAGGGCTCTAGTATGTGCCTCCCTGAATTTTGTCCCAGCTATTTCTACAAGGGGATGGTTCATTAGAAATAAGTGACACAAGGACACCAGACTCGAGTGTAACAAACCCTTGTGAGGTTATACTCTTTCAGGTATAACATAACCAGCCACAGTTGTAGTTTAATCCTCTGTAGTCGAAGAGGTGCCCCTGGTTGTTGGTACCCTGGGCACACCAGGCTTGCAGAGAGAGCACCTGTGTGAGGAAGCCGAGGCATTGCCTGTCAGAGGAGCAGCAGCACCATGCGCAATATTCCTCCAACAGCTGCCATTCTGTTGCCACGGAGATAATGACTTATCCCATGTCATTATTGATCTACCAACAGGAAGAGCAATTCTGCAGTCTGATGTTGTTTGGCAAATAAAGTAATGTCTGCTGAACACTGAAGAACTGCTATAAGTGTTAGAAAGATGCTCAGAAGTCTGTGCTAAATAGAGGTACCTGAATTTGTAGTTACTCACTGTAGTTTTGTGAGATTGGCCTGTGAGCTAATATTAAGCTTAACAGAGTGGATTTTAATAAAATATTTAGTATGGTCAAATGCTTTTGGATTATGCAATATGCAGCAGTCTCTTAGTGGATAAACAGTTTTCCCTGATGATAAGACTTAGAACAATTAGCCCCTGTACACTCTAGACACAGAGATAATTATGTCACCAGGTCCTGTCTTTTATCAGTCTAAGTGAAACTTCTTGTATTTTCCAGATAATGATTTAAATCATCTGTTCAGAAGAAATATTAATGGGACTCCCATAAGACTCCTGACAGTTTGATGATGTTCCTGCTAGAAGACCTATTGCCTCATTTTGAAAACACTAATAAAAGCACCAATATTCAAGCTACAGGGCTTAAATGTTCACTGTTAGTCCTAAGTTGATGTACTTTCAGGCATTCTGCTGCTGAACAGAATTATTAGTTATAAATTGATGGATTGATGTTCTTTCACAGTGTACAAGGAGGTGGACATTGAAAAATAATACTGTCAGCAGAAAGGTTTTTATTTTTGTTTTTAAGAAGAGGAGAGCTAAGTAAGCTGGTAAGAAAGAAAAGTCTCATTTCAGTTTATCAGAACAGGACACCTCTTCATGTTCAAGCCTGATATCTGTGTGTCATTCTGACTTGTGATAGTGACTGGAAATGAAGTCCCTTATTGTGCCCTAACAACTGAGCTCTACTTAAGCAGGTTTTTTTTTTTGTTCCTTGAAGTTTTTTAGTAGGATAGCTTGAGATCCAGCTGTTCTGTTGGTAAATAATTTCAGCATACCATAAAGGTGACATCAGGCAGCACCAACATATCCTCCATTTTGAGAGCATTATGAATGCTTAAAATGCACATATAATTCTGGGCTGCCTAAATTGTGAACACTGAAGACAGATCTCTGAAAAGTTCTTGGTTATTTTGAAGATGAGCTAGTTTGAAAAAGTTGTGCAACAAGCAGCAGAAATGTAGAAGTGTTCTGGGGGTTTTACTAGTGTAGAAAATCAGGTCCTTTGGGAAATTACCATAGCTGTATGTAACTTCCCATTTTGGATCTAACTTGGAGATCTATAAGCACGTTTTTTTCTGAACTGGGTAGGTAATTACATAATATCCATGGATTTATAGCATATTCCCAAGACAGTGTCTGTGATAACTTTAAAATACAACAGTCCAATTCATGAAGAGCAGAAGTGAAGAAT
The DNA here is from genome assembly GCF_022539395.1 of Myiozetetes cayanensis. Classification (NCBI taxonomy): domain Eukaryota; kingdom Metazoa; phylum Chordata; class Aves; order Passeriformes; family Tyrannidae; genus Myiozetetes; species Myiozetetes cayanensis. The sequence goes on from NW_026087853.1 coordinate 12,739,967, forward strand.
AGGTACAAAATTACCTGTATCAGTTTTACTCATGGGGGATAAACATGACCTAAGGCATTTTTTTGACATAAATCATGTAAGGATGGCTTTGGCAGAGTAAGAATGCCTTTTACTTTGGTAAAGTAAAAATTTTCTGAGCCCCACATTCAACAAGTAAAATGCAAGATCATGTTCAGGCTTGAATGTGGACCTTTAAAAGAGGAACTTATTAGACTTCAAGTTTGCTTCTTAGTGACACTGATCTCACTTTGTTCCTCTTTTCACTCTGCTTTGTGAGTTGTGACACCGTCCTGAAGCAAGGACATGTAGTATGACTTCTGTAATAGGGGAGCAGAGTTATTCTTTGGGATAAGAAAGCTCCTTACAACTGTTCTGCCTGATCAAAATCTGTTTGATCCTTGTTCCTTAGTTGCAGATGGTAGTGGTGCTTGAGTCTTTCAGTATTACAGAGGAAGTATCATTTTATATACATCTATTTACATGCAGAACTGAGAAATACTACTTCTAATGGTAACACCTCTTGCCTCTTTTAACCCAGGAAAAATGCAAAAATCTTTCACAAGTGTAAGAAAAAGACTGGACAAACTCAAGAGAGAAAACTTGATCTGCTAAATATTAAAGATACCATTATGGTATCAAGTTCTGAGCCATAGAAGGCTGGGGACTGGGATATGCTTCCTGTGCACTCAACTTTTGTCCAGTGTTGCAGGAAGTGTCTTGGACTCTGAGTTTCCAAATGGTATATGGTAATTTGTACAAATTGTAATTTACTTAAAATGCTGAAGGTGTCTCTGGCTTTTCATAAGAGTTGGAAAACCCCAGGGCAGTCTCTGCTTGTAAGAAAGATTCTTGTGCCCAGTTAAGGTCTGTCGGCACACTCGGTGTACCTGCGGTGACAGGGGTGCTTTCCTTGGCTTGGCTTGTTTTGAGAACGTGCGGATGCAGTGGGACAAGAGCAACTCCGATTATCGTGTCTGTCGTGACCACGAGGGGGCCCTGGCAGCTCTGGTCGGGCGACGAGTGTGCTGAAAGGGCAGGGTCAGGGCTGAGTGCTCGTTGTCTCAGTTAGATCTGTTCAGCACTTCTGAATTCCATACCTCTTCTATATAATTTTTGATACAGTATTTTGAGATGTAATTTTGAGAAATACATCTGATATTACAAAAACTTTCCTCAACTTTAATAAATAGCACTGGCCATTTCATCTCCTCTCCATGTTTCAACAGCATGAGCTATTTCTCCAAGTCAAAATTCAAGAGTTTTGCACACATCACTATTTATAAAATAGATGGAATTGTTATGGAGAAGCTTAAAAAGATTTTTTTTATATCTTACTAGATTTAAACTTGGTAATACAATATTTCAATAAAGATTTTATTTCTCCCACCCCACATCCTTTAGTCTTTCATTTTTTTTCTAGGAATACGTGTATACATTTTAACATTTTTAAGCTCTTCTAATGTTCCTTGGGAAATGCACTGTAGTCTAACCAATGGTGTGACCAGAAATCACATGAATTGCTGTTGCTTAATCTTCACTTGACAAATCTGAAAGTAATTCTGGGAGCCTGGAAACTTTTTGTTGAAACTTTAGTTGCTAGTTGCAATTTAATATAAATTGCTAGTTGCAATTTAATATAAATAAGCTCTCATTACTGTAAAAATATTGAGTGTAATTCTTAGCTATATACTGAATGTTTGTGAAAGCACAGAGGTCTTATTTTAAAGCAGGGATGAAGAAAAGTGAATAACTAAAGTAAAATTAGTCATTGCAACCAATAATACTTGTAAAAAGATGTTTCTAGTCTCTTGTGTATAAAGTGTTGTGCAGAATAAAATGACCCTCATCTGACTTGCATCTTTTTGTGTAGAATGAAGGAATGAAGCTTTCCAGTTTTTATGCCTGTTGGAGTTGTTTTGACTAAAATTTCCCAAAGGAGCTGCACAATGGTTTATCCTCTACTAAAGAGAACTTGAATTTGGATGAGGCAGATGTGAAGTGTGTTGCCTCTGAGAAGACAGCTGTGATGTGGAACTTGAGGGCTTGAAAGTTTATTGAGAACTGATCTTTGACAGGAATTGTGCATGGAAATCTGCCTGTCTGGCTGCGGTATGAGTTTCTGAAAAATTATTTATATATGTATGAACTAAATTGAGGTAAAAGTATCTCAGTTGTTTGTATTGTTGGGTTTTTGTTTGTTTGTTTTTTCCCCTCAGTGTATGCGTTTCTATCCTTGGTTTTGATTTTGCGTGGGCTGGGCTAGAGTCGTTCTAGTAACAAAAGTAAGGGAGGTGTGTGCAAAGGTGTGTGAGGCTGGGACTCAGGTAGAAGGGAACTGTATTTCTCATCTGATGCAGACAGCTACAGTGGTTGATCCTACAGATAGCTGGGGCATCTTTCCAAGTGTATTCCAATCGCTGTCCCTTCAGAGCAGGGAGCTTTTCAGACCAGATGTGTAAGTATCTAGGGAATACTTGAGAATGGACGGGAGAGGCATTCGAGCTGACAAGGAGCATTGGTAAGACTGTAGCAACTAGGTCTGATGGCAAGACAGCAGAAACCACTGGAAACAAAATTGGGAATAGAAGAGTTTGAGGTAAAAATAAATGAAAGAAAATCCGTACCATGAAGAAAATGGATGGGATAGGACTGAAAGGGCTAAGGCTTAGTGACACATGCAAAACAGGCTTTCCCAAGAGCACAGAAATGAGTCCTCAAAGCTTTTAGGGAAGAATCTAGTGGCAGTGTACCTTGGCCTTCTGTGCCACTGGTCACCTTAGTGACCACAGAAGAAGAGCAACCAGCTTGTGATCTTACACTCACTCCCAACACAAGTTACCAGAGTCACATTCTGATCCAAGGTGGTTTGTGCAAGGATCAATGTGAATTTGAGTTGTGAAGTTTTTGTTAATCAACTTCTAAGGAAACAAGCACAGATGCAAGTTGTTAAATGTTCTTAGAGTTGCGAAATAGGACACTCCTGAAATGTTAGTTTTAGGCTGAACAACTTTCAAAATTGCATGTCAAACCAAAGTTTTCATTATGACATGATATCTTTTTTCCCCAGAAGCCCTACATGTTCAGTGCGTAGGCATCAATTTTCTTGGACATTCAAACAAACAAAGCTGCTTGCAGAAGAACAGCATCAGGCCTCTAATATGCCTTCCTTGCGTCAATTTTATTTTAATCTCTGCTATGGAAGGAAACGTGGAAAATTAGAGTACAGTCCTCAACAGTGCTCACTGCTGGTGTTTGAGTGTTTGTCTTGATGCAGTTTGAAGGCAGACTAGGAAAAGTTCTTGGTCCTTGCAATTGTAATTAGAATCAATGAAGCAAAGGGTATGTGACATTGGAAGATATAAAATACTGCAAAAATCTCTGTGAAAAGTTAGGTGTCAAACTGAGTTTCTGGAATGAACGGAACAGGTGCTTTGAACTTGCTGCCTGCTGACCACAGATCCTGATGTCACAGCTGTAAATCGTGAGCTCCCCCATATATTAAGGTCTCTGAAAAAGTGTCCATGAGTACAGCAGGAATATGTTTGATCACTTGGTTTTCAGGGGAGTTTTTATATGATGTGAAGAAAATTAGACCCAAAGATCTAGCAAATACTTAAAATGGGAGAGGTGGAGTGGGTGTGTTGGCATACTTGCATTTGTAATGTGTGGACTCTGATCAAGAACAGAGTCAAAGTATCACTTGTGGGAGGCAAAAATACAAATTCTTAAAGGAGAACACAGAAACTTGAATTTTTAGATTGCTGCACTTACTTAAAAAAAGAACCTTGTACAAATAGAAATAACAATATAAAGATGAGGGAAGTTTGGGGGTTTTGGTATTATAAAATGTTTTTACTCTCCTTTTTTGAAGTATGAAAACCTGTGCCTCTTAAAAATCTGACTGTTCTAAGAACATGCGAACTGAGAGAGCACTGCCAAATGGCCCATATAAATGCAGTGATTTTCCTTATTCTGACTGTACACAGACAGTGGTTTTATTGCTCATAACTGCATCACACGAACATACAGTTTTGTTTGGTGTGGTTTACTAATTATGAACTTTCGAAGGGCAAGCAGTTCTTTCACAGAATAGGCAGCTTCCCCACAAAAACATGCGTATACACCTTTCCTAAACTTCCATTAAAATAAGTGCATGCTTTCTAATGTTTCCTGTTAAATTAATTTCTTGCAATTCAGTGATTGAAGTTTTAATCCTCCAGTACTCTAAGCTCTTCCTTGGAAGTGCATAGTAGCATTCCTCCTTTGCTGATACCCATGGCAGCTGAGATTGGTCCCCAGCCTCCTTGGTCATAGCTAGCAACTTGCAGGATAAAGAACTTGGCCCTGAAAGTTGTGTGTCATTTAATTGTAGCAGTTGCTGGGGTTATATAAAGGCCTGCTTTATAACCAGCTTGACTTCATTTAAAACAAACAAACAAAAGCACTTTCACATTGGTGAAAAAACCTCTGAGTTTCAGAACAATCACTTTCCCTGTGACACTGATGCTCAGATCGCTCTGAATCATCCTTGGACTCCCTTTCATATCAGTAACCCTTTTGCTCTTTGTTTAGATACTAGTTTTCAATCAATGCTAGTCCTGGGAGACATGAAGAGGCAAAGGTGCACCCTTGCTGCTGCTTTCTTTCACTGTGCTTTAGTTTGAGATGCTCAATCCGAGTAAGTTGATCTGTACTCTATTGTAGTTTCATGCTTGACTGCTGTGGTGAATGATTTAAGGTCTGTGTTCCATGAAAGGAGGAAAGTAAAACTAAACACTTTTCCTAGACCCACAGTCTTTTAAACACTGGCATACAAGAATTGTTTGGTGTAGCATGTGTTTCCCATCCCTTAAAAGACTAAATGCAAACAAATTGTTTCACAAAGCTGGCATGCCTAGGAGCAGGGAGACTAGTTGAGGTGAAGGTGTAGCTCCAGACTACTGAGTCTCAGGGAAATCAGAATAGCAAAACTGCATTTGTGGTGGGAAGGGAAGCAAGGAATAATTTTAATAGTAAAAAGTTTATGGAATGTTATATATCAACAGTTGTCTTTGCTATCTATCCAGAAGATTCCGGAGAGGAACTAGGAAAAAACCCGGTCCATTGGTGTTGGACGAAGGTGGTTTGGCTACAAATCCTGATTTGCACTGAGCCCTGCCTTCCTCTGCACTCCTGCTGAGTGTCAATGAGGGCACCGCCATTAGTTACAGAAGTTAGGACTGCATACTCCTAAACGTCAGTTTCCATTTTGTTACTGCTTCCTTCACACTTTCAAAGCAGAAGTCAACATGACGCTTTCCTCAATCACACTGGTGTGGCTAGGTTGTCACTGCTCCAGAACATCCAGTGTTTTTCCCTAGGAACATTCAGACGTCCTGGGAAATTGTCTGCCTGTAGTTCAGAGATCTCTAGGTACTGCCATAATACAGTCACTAAACCTTTTTTGGTTCACAGAGTTCACAGCATAGATTAATCTTTGCATAAATTTTGAGTCTTGTACAGCTGCCATCTTGAAAAAGATTAAAAATGCTGCTTATGTGTAGGATTAGTCATAAACCTAATTAACTTTCATAGATTTATTTTTAAAAAGTGGATGGATATTGATTTTTCCCCTGGTGGAAGTAGAGTATAAAATATATGCAAAACAGAATATCTTTTATTTCAAAATATGAGAAGACATTTGGACTTGTCTTTATTCTTATACCAGTTTATCAGGAATGGCAAGTCTGTGTTCTTTAATTCACTTATATTAATCAAATTCTTATGGATGAATAGCATGAAGATTTACAGGTAAGAAATAGCTTCTGATTTTAGCTTACCAGATACAATTAATTTGAATTTTAGACTCATTCTCATCACTTGTAGCAAGCTACAAGGGATTCACAAGTGATGTGTGCTTGGTAGGTGCAGTGCTCCAAGCAGCATGAGCCTCAGCAATCCCACTGTTTTCTCTCATCTGGAGAGAGACACGTTGTATGAGCAAGCTTCTGTATTTCTGTTTACAAGTGGAGCAACAGTGATCTTTTTTTTTTCCTTCTCCTAAAGATACTTTTGCATTCCTCCAGTTTGCAGCCCCCTATTTCCATATTAATGCATATAATGTTCTCGGTTGACACTTTCGCTAGAAGAATATTTTAAAAACCAAAATTATTATATTGGTACTCAGATACGATGTCTATTTTTTTCTTCCATATAGAAGCAGTATAAAAAATCCCCTTCCTTTTAGTAAAGCAGATTTAAAGACTTTCACTACTGCAGGTGCATCAGGAAAACTGCACCAGTGTAGTTAGTTCTGTGATGTTTTTGTGCTGTTTTTTCTCTTCACTAACTGTAAAGTGATACTGCCTCCAAAGTCCTAGTCTGATTCCTTTATCAGCTTTTAACACCCTTTGTGTATGCTTTTGGGCATTGAGTGTTTCTTATATTTAAGGAGAAAATGAAAGTGTTCAGACTGCTAAAGGATGTGTAGGCATGAGGCTAAAAGCAAACAAGAGAGCCTGTGAGAACCTGCAAGGAAAACAGGTAGCAGAAATAAAGTTCATCGAATCATAGAATGTTTGGTGTTGGAAGGGACTTTAAAGACCATGTAGTTCCAAATCCCCTGCTATGGACAGGTACACATTCCACTAGACCAGGTGGCTCAAAATCTCATCCAGCCTGGCCTTGAGGGAAGGAGCATCTGCAATTTCTCTGGGCAGTCTGTTCCAGTCTCACCACCCTCATAGTAAACAATTTCTTCCTAATATCTAATCTAAACCTGCTATCTTTCAGTTTGAAGCCTTTCTCCCTTGTCCTGTCACTACATGCCCTTGTATAAAGTCCCTCTACAGCTTTCCTGTGGGCTCCCTTAGGTACTGGAAGGGACTATAAGTTCTCCCCAGATCCTTCTCTTCTCCAGGCTGAACAGACCCAACTCTCTCAGCCTGTTCTATCCCTCTGCTCACCTTTGGGGCCCTAGTTGCTGCTTTGCTCTTGCTACAAAAATTTTTTTGTTTCGACACATAGGATGAATGTTATTTATGAATGTTTTGATAGTGATGGAGGAATCCAGTATCATCAGTGGCAATTGTTCCTTTAGAGTGTGTGTTCCAAATCATATGGTGTAGTCCAAGCAAGTGATGTTCACATGAAGAATCCTGATATGTCCAGTGTGTGTGATACAGTCTGTTGTGCTCACAAATAAATGGAGCAGTGCCTCAGCTGGTTAATAGTGGCTTCACTTTTGAATTGAGTGAATTTATGTTGGTTTTTGTCTGCTAACCTTGCTCCCACATTCTTTTCATTGTTAGGCTTGCTTCTGTCAACTGCAGAAGCTACAGAGATTTGAGGCTTTTTTGGCATTGTCTTGTATCTAGTAGAGAACTGGAAGTAAATTTCCTCTGTTCCCAATTGCATGTGCTTACTGTGATTCTGGAAGTGATACTGGGAGTAAGAAGTCCAGATTTAAATATCTTGTGTGCTGAAGGCTTCTATTCTCAGAAAAATATAAGGTGTAAGGTGCTTGGTTTACAACAGTTGATTTAATTAATGTTGTTAACATTTTGTCTAATTACATTGTTCAAGCTGTATTTGACTGCAGTCTTCAGGGATATTTGCTAACTTTCAGTTTGAGAGGAAATTCCAAATTTAAAAGCTAATAAAAAAGGGGCACCAACTATCACTTTTCTCTTCACATGGAAACCTACTGGCACAAAAAAAAAAATCCTAAAATTAATGAACTTTTAATCTGTTCTATAGACTCTTTGCTTAGATTTCTAGTGTCCTTGGACTGTTAAAATATCAAAGTTTGCCCGTGAGTCATAAGTCGGATGAAGAGTAAGTGCCTAACTATGGGACCATTTTGGAGCCAGGGGTGTGTAAAGAGAATACTGAAAAACCACGTTCAGCAAGAACAAGAGTGCATGTGTTGGCTGTAATTCACCACAGCCAAATTCCTGCACACCTTAGGAGCAGGAATCCTGAAGGAGCTTGTTGTAAGGAGGACATGAAACAAAGGACGAAGTGGCGTGGAAGTGTTGGGGTCATGCTCTGTCGAAGTCCATGCGGCTGATGGAAACTAAGCCAAGGGAATGGTCCAAATGGTGACCAAAAGCTGAACTTCGCTTCATTAACTCAGAAATACATATTACCTTTCACACCAGCACGTATGCTAATGGCTAAAGTCACTCAAACTCCACTCTCCTTCAAAGAAAACTATATAGCTTAAGTGGGGAAAGAGGTCAGAGGAGATTCCACCTTTGTATCCTGAGATAGTTGAGCTGATAGCAGGTCAGAACCCACTACAGAACCTATCCTCCCCCCCACAGGAGTGCCTATTAGGTAAGACTTGAACACTTGGCTATACCAAGTGCTTCTTCAGAAAATTCAGAGAGCAAAATTGTGTTTGTGACCGTACTTTTAGAGCTATATAGTCATATCACAATTTCATGTATTTGTCACTGGCTGCATTATTCATACTTTAGGTATTCACATGTGCTTCTGCAGACAGTGTATTTATCACTGACAATCCAATATCACAGTTATGAACCTGCATGTCTGTTGCTCAATAAACTGACACTGTTTTCCGTCTGGCTGTGAGACTTTTTGAATAGGACTGGACTTCTAGGCCAGCCTTGAGAGTTCATTGGGCATGACTAGACTGTGAATTTGAAAATCTGGTAGTTCTTTTTGAAGATTATCAGAATTACAGTGCCACGTTGGCCCTGCATTTCTGTTATGTAGTGTTGCATTGGCTGTCACTCAGAATAAGCTCAGCCCCCACCAACCCCTCTGATACCTGAGGCCAGTAGGAATGCATGAGGGTTTATTTTCTGCCAAATTTAATGCAACAGAAAAATTGACCTTAATGCAACAGGGTGCCAGAACTGATACAGTAGCACAAAGTCTCACTTCCCTGGGGAGGTAGTCAGTCTGTGCCCAGGTGTGGAGCCAAATTAGACAAAAGGTAAAATCCAAAATATGCAGCAGGGACAATGTGAAATGCCAGGTTAAGTCCATGTGATCTCCACATGAATACAGGACAGGAAGTTAGCCTGGTTTGCCAGGGTGATCCTTGTCCTCGTGCTCCTGAGGGTAAGCTGCTTTGACATCAGCATTGAGAGTTTATAGTTCTTAGCTCCTCACTGACTGAGAGTTCTGTAGCAACTCCTACGACCACCCACAAAAGCTTTCTGTCAAGCAATGTACGACTTCTAGTAGCTATAAAACAACACAAAAAAATATGCTGATAAGTCCCAATGTTGAAATCTGTCGTGCCAAAGACATGTCACTGGTATGCTGCACAGAAATGTTACTCTGCCAACACATGCTGTTCCTCCCACCCCAACTGCCATGTGACTCATTATTTGAATAACAACTTTACATTGCTGTACCTAAGCAAACATAAAGGAAAACATCCTAATATCTTGTAATACTTGTTTGTCATCAGTTATGAGTGTGAATAAATGGGTGTGTTACGCTAATAAGAGAGAGCAGCTACCCTGCAGCATTTTAAGTGGTTTTCTGATGCCCTAAAGATGTCATGCAGGTCCTCCTGTGGAGTAAACCATGCCAACACCATTGTTACTTTTGCAGTGTTTTGTTCTTTCCACCCAGTCTCTTGGGTATTCTACTCATCACAGGAAATGGCTGAAATTGCTGTACATTCACTGACAAATTCTTGTGGTTTGGTTTAGAGGCTGGGCCAACTACTTCTAAAAATATGTTCCTTTTTTTCCAAAGAAAGAGAGCTAGGGCTCTTTCCTTTTCAGAAGGCCCTCCACCCTTCCACACTGCTTGCAGTCATTCCAACCTCTCCTGTGTTGTTTAGGTGTGGTTTGCGGGCAGCTTTGTATTGTTTGGGTAATGCACTGAATGCTCATTTACTTAATGCCTGCTGTTTGCCCCTGCGTAGGGTTTTTTCTTACCTCAGCATGTATAAGCTGTTTGAGGTAGTAAAATCAGAGCCATGAGAACTTCCACATAGGAAAATGCAGAAGAGGAACTTTATGCAAGCAATTTTTAGAGACAGGAATGCATTGTCCCCCACCAGCAAACTGTCTGAATACAAGGGGCTTTAAAGGTCTATGTATGCAAAGTAATTTCCAAGGGGGTGGTTTCATAAGGAATTAATTGCTGCCAGTGGTTCATACGCTCACTGTGATAACTGAGCCAGTTTTCCCAAGGCAAATTCACAGGTAAGATTTTATATTCTCTATCATCTACCTATTCTAGAAACATTCCCTTGGAGTCCAGCCCCTTTGGGTTGTATCCATTTCCTCACACTATTCCAAAGGTCATTAAGAGATAATCAGCTCTGAATTACTGTGAGCAAGAGCAGCTGCACAGCCATAGATTCAATTTTACACACTGGTGATATGAACTTTATTCCAGGTAAATAGTCTGTCAAAACCAAGCTAGTGAATAAATTATTTTCCAAGTTAGATGAAAGGCTTGTCCACAAACACAGGGAGATTACAGCATTCAGTTGCCCTCTCAGTGACAATTTAAAAGATCATAGTCACCCCAGATTATGTCACTACAGTGTACACTGTGGCCTGTCGGAGCTTCAAGGTCAGAACCTGCTACAGAAGTGCACTCCTCACTGTGACGTTCTGACAAAATTTCCTTTGGCCTTTAACAATGCTGGCGCGAGGGATAGTGATTTCTGATGGTTTGGGAGCAATATGAATAAAGAACTATTCTAATTAAGGCTGTGCTTGCACGTGGCTAGCAGATCACCTTGCTGGCTGTGGGCAGAAGTGAGCCCACGAAGGCTCCCCCGGCTGATACAGCCAGAGAGAGCTGTTGATGTGAGTCATCCCATCCGCCCGGCACTGGAGGGTCGAGAGCTGTCATCCCCTGCCTCTCGCCTTATCGGGGAGCTCACCCTTTCTTCAGTTCTGCACTACATGTCTCGAGGCTCCTGAGCACAGTACTGTTATTTGTAATCAGAGATTTTTATCGCAAATAGCCCGTTTTCCTGCTCGTTAGGCAGACGCACCGCCCAAGTTTCCAGCAGCAGAGGGCAGCAATATAAACCCTGCCAAACAGGACGTTTTCATGCTTTACGAAATACAAACCTCTTCACTTGCTCATTCAGTTTGTTTACATTATATTTTTGTTCAAGTATGAAGAAGCTGTTCATTCTTTCCTCCTTCCCTCCCTGTGGCTCAGTCCACAGGCTCTCATATGATTGTAAGTTCTTGATGCTGCAGATGGAGCACAAGATGTTGATGACTCCCTGGCTTCTCTCCCTGGGCTACAGAACCGACGCTGTGGCTGGCAACGCACCACAACTGCTGCTCCTTTTGTTTCTAGCTGATTTTCCCATAATTACCTGAACACACGCTGTAGACTTTGTGCCTCAACCAGTACTACAGTGGAAACGGGCTTTGTTTCCTAAGTTTTCGTTGGTTTTTTTAGTCTTTGTTTTTGTTTTCTCAAAATGTCACTTCGTGCATCCAAATGAATTCCCGGTCGCGCTACTTTGTGATGAGCTGGGGTTGTTTCGCGCACGTGTAGCTGCTGCGATACAGGACATTCAAAGGAATCATCAAGAGCCTTGCCCACGTGCTGGCGCGGATCGCTCGGGGCTTGTCGCCCGCGGTGGTCGGTGACTGTCACAGCTCCAAGCCCCGCAGAACGCGACACTGTGAGAAACTCAGCTGTTCCTCTTCTGGTGCATTCTGCTCTTGCTAAAAATAGCAGAATGCGGGTGCTCACCTGGCGCCCGTGGCCGCCGCGCGTGGGGACAGCCCGTCCGCGGCGCTCAGCCCCGGGCAGGGCCGGCCCCGCTGCCCGGTCCCTCGCCGAGGGCTCGGCTGTCGGCGGGGCGGGCCGGCTGCCTTACATAACACCGCCCGCCGGGCCGGGCCGCGCCGGCGAGGGCGGGCCCTCCGCGCAGCCCCGCGCAGCCCCCGGAGCCGCGGGGCCGGTGCCGGGCGGCCCCGCCGAGCCTGAGCGAGCGCCCGAGCGGCCGCAGCGCGGCGGGGGAGAAGGAGGCACCGCGGCCCCTGGGGCTGCCCGCGGGGGAGGCGGCGGCCGTGCCGCGGCGGTGAGTGGGACGGGGCCTGCGGCGCTGCCGGGGCGCTGCTGCCCGGGGCCTGTTGCCTGTGCTCGGGGGGCTGCGGGAGGGAGTAGAGGCGGGACTGCGGCGCTTTGGGACTGTGGCGTCCCGGGACTGCGGCGCTTTGGGACTGTGGCGTCCCGGGACTGCGGCGCTTTGGGGCTGCGGCGTCTCGTCCCGTCAGTCCCGTCCCGTCCGGTCCCGTCCCGTCCAGTGCCGTGCCTTCCCGCCGGGAGCGAGCGCGGCTCGGCGGGCCGGGCTCGCTGACAGCCCGCCCGGCTCCAGACCCGCCTCCTGTTGCTCGGCGCTCCCTCCGGCCCGGGACCGGCGCGGCGGGGCCAAACGGGAGCCCGGTCCCCGCTCGGCCCCCCGAGGAACAGGGGCCGCCGGAGCCGCAGAGCGGGAGCGGCGGCAGGGCTTGTCCTTGCCAGGACAGCTCCCTGGGTAGTCCGAGACCTCCCTGTCTACTCCAGATACAAGCAATAGCGTATGCTGCAGTTACTGCAGCTATCTCCCTAAATAATATAAGCTAAACGGGTAAAGCCTTTTATTTAGTTTCTTTAAAAAAAGAGTCGCATCTGCCAACAATCTGCCAGCTTCGTTCAGCGTTCAGCTGCAATTCTGCAACTTTTTCTCCCCAGACATATATCGGGCTCTTGCCAAAGCTGGTTGCTCAGCGTTACTCTCACGTTTCTTCATCTCTAGGTCCCCATTGCCAGGGCGCTACTGTGGTTTGCAAGGTCCCTGTTCCTCTTCTCCCTTCCCGCCTCTCCACCCTTAAAATCTGTTACATATATCCTGTCTTGTCTCTGATTCCCCCTAAGCGAGTCTGACCTTGTCACATGTTTTTTTTCCTAAACTGTTAGAAAGTTTCCCAGTTTCCTATTATAAGGCCCTCTACCTTCATTTTTAGATTCTGTGCACCTTCTCCATGTAAAGTCCCCCCGTCCCTATGTGTCGTAAGGCTTTGGTTTCTCATGCACTTGTTTCTGCCATCTCTTTATTCCCAAATCCCTATTGGTTTGGCCTGTGTGAGTCCAGGAAAGTTTTATTCTTAGAAATAGGTCTATTCAAATAGGTTAACAGATTGAAAACTGCAGGAATTATGCATGTATATGATGACTAATTGTGAAAATGATGGTTGCAAGACTGCTTTATTTTACAAGTTAATCAGACCAGGGTACCTGCCTTCTTCTTTGCCTCAAATGTAAGCCTGGCTATCTTGAATCATTAATGAAAAATCATATCACTATGCCACTCTTACCACCTCCTTGCTGGTGCTTTTGGATGTTACTTTTAAGCTGTTGGCATGCTGTGTGCAATTTGAAAATCTTTGTACGCAGTGCTTGTTTTCTGGGGAAAGAATTTAAAAAATGCCACAAAACTTTAAAAGCTGATTGGTTGCCTTCAAATGTCTTCCTTGTTTTCCTAAAAATATCTCAAATCTGATGTTGAAATGCACATCAGCTTGGCACAGTCTCTGTGACTGCCAAGTGTGTGAGCCAGTTGGATCTCAAGGAAACGTAACTTAATGCAATCAGTCCCATGGTGACTTTTTTTTCCACAAGAAACAAACATCTTTTGGTGAGTCACAGCAACATTGTTCCCTACAAATAAGCTGTCAGGAAATAGAGTCTGACAAAGCTGATGGTCTCTCTATAAAACCAGCTTTCCCCTACACCCAGTGCTGCTTTCACATTGTTTGTGAATCATCAGATCCAGAGTCCTCTCAAATTTCCAAGGAAGGCAGAATTAGCTACCATTCAGGGTGCGGTACTTACCTTTCTTCCTGATAGTACTTACCTTTCTTCCTGATAGTTTCAGTTCTCTCCTTCAGACATGTATTTCACTGCTCCTTCTTTCTCTCTCATCTTAGTCAAGACTTCTACCATGCTTCCAAGTCTGTTACTGGTGCAAAGGCCCTCTGTGTGGCTTTTGTGCACTAACCTCATTAGAAAGAGTGTCTAGCTTTTCCTTGGGAGTAAGCCATTTTTTTGTGCTCCTCCACTTATCTGTGGCTTGCAAATCATCATAAAAGCTGCTATGTACACTTGTGGATGCTCAGCCTCAGAATGTGGCTGTACCTGCATCCACATGACTTTGGAGAGCAATTCCACTGCCTGAAGGGATGCTACGCACCTGCATAGATCAAAATGATAACTAGCTTCTGTTGGAAACAAGGTTTTTGCCATTCCTTAATATATGTATACATAACTATTTGTCCCTTAAATAATATTTTATCGCCATTTCCCAGTTTCACACCAAGTGTGACAGAAGGAGAATAGCTCCAAGGTAATTAAATTCCTGCAAATTTTGTAGAAACAAGCCAGCCAGGAAAAAGCAAGTCTAAAATCAAACACTTGGCAGTTTTCCCCAGGTTTTAGCTCAGGGACTTGAGTGATATGTTCATATGTGACAACTTGTATTTGGCAATAAGATATTGGGTGTAAATGAAACTGTAAAGAGAAAGGGAAAAGGATTTTCTGGGCAAATGCCCCTGAACTGGCATCTCCCTTAAAACTTCAAAGAACACAAATAACTGATTTGATACATTGTGTTTTGAACATGGAAACAGAAAATCTTTGTACAGTTCAGTGTAAACTTTTAATCAAGCAAGGAACACAGTTCTGTAGGAGATCTGATTTCCTGAGTTCTGCTGGTCACAAAGTGCTTTGTTTTTATGTCCCTGCATCTCTAGGGCACAACTCCTGTCTTTGTTCTGCCAGGCACGCATTTGCGCAAGTACACCAAGTACAGATGGGCTATGATCTCAGTTAGTGTCTTTAGATCTATTTCATTTTGACAGAATTGGCCAACAGTTTCAAGACTTACTGAATTCCATCATGTAAGCGTAATTCCCTTGAAACCAAGCAAAAGCAATGATCATTCATCCCGACTGAGAATGTATTCCTTGACAAGGCTGGTAGGACAAATCCCAGATCATTTGTAGCAATGACAAGACACTGGATCTTCTTTTGGATTATTGGGTTTTTTCAGCTGTAGATGGGGTTTTGTTATACAGTTTCAACCTGTCCTGGCAAGCTTGTTCTACCATATATACAGGTGCTATGACATCCTTAGAAAGAGTCCCTTTACAGCTGGATTGGTTATGTCCATTTAGGGATTGTGGGCAAAATATGAATCCTGGTAATTCAGCCCTGTGCAAGGAAAAAGCCACATTGTTATAGGAAGAATTCTTGAGCTCCAGGATTGTTAACAGAGGGTATAAGTGGCAAGGGAGTTTTTAACTTGGCACAGTTTCTATATGAAGGCAAAGGTATTAAGGCATCTGAAATCAACAGGAATAAATACCAGGTTCTAAACAAAATTTTGAGTCTGGCTGAAAATCTTCTTACTGTCTTTGAAGTTTAGGAAGTGGAATACTTTTATTCTTGAAGGAAAATATCTCTTAGGGTAGTGCTTACTGATGGTCAGTAATGTCTCAGCTTCTTTAAGCTATAGTTCTGTGAAATTAAAAAATCCAAACAGGTGTTCAGGGTCTCTTTTGATCATTCTAGTCTGCTCTGTGAACAACTGAATTGTAGGGTTTGTGTCTTCAGTTAATTCTGGTTAAAGTACTCTGAAATGACATGAGAAAAACTGAAAAGTGTTTAAAATGCAGTGTTTAAACTTCAAAACTGAGCCTGATATTGATTAAAGTGATATGCCCCAAGCTATGCATTCTTGAATTTTGCTTAAGTTTTGGTCTGAAATATAATTCCATTGCCTGAGGCTGATATTGGCATATGCATTTAGGAATGCAGACTTTTCTTGTAACAATACTTCCGTGATTAGCTGTAGATCAACTTAAATACAGTTTTGTTTTTGTTTGAAAATTTACTTTTCTTGTTTGTTCTCTAATGTTTGTTAAGGGCATAACTGACAGAATTTTAAAGAAATTGAGTCTTTTAAACTGCAAGTGGAGATCCTTACCTAAGGATCTCTCCTTACACACTCTTCTGTGGAGCTGGAGCTTGAAGTCAGTCCTTGCCTTCCACAAGAACTGATGGCTCTGCAACCTGCTTTCTGTTATGCATTGCTGTTGGATTCACTGCTTCATTGACTCAAAGTGACATGAACTGTTGCTTACTGTGATATGTTCCTGTGTTGCTAATAATTGCATCACAGGATGGTACTGCCTGCATTACAAAAAAATTACTCAGAGTTGTGAGCCCTGGGGAATTTCATTTCAGGTATCTGAAGTGGCCCCACCTCAGTGCTGAGATAAGGACGGTAGGCCTGACAGGGAAGGGCCTTCTCACTGGCACCACATGACAGTTTAATAAATAATCTTTGATCTGTCTATGCACACAACTTAATTGTGTTCCAGTGAGAGTGCATTGACCTTAAAGAGGATGTGGAATAATTTGTTTCCCTTTAGCAGAACTGACTTTTCATGTTTGTTGTTACAAGCTTCTTTCCTATGTTACACTTAATCAAAACACACGGGCTTGGTATGAAGTCCTCCACATGAAGGGATTTCAAGAGAATTTCTGCTCTGACTGTAACAGGCTGAGGATTAAGGGGCAATTTCAGCCTTGGGATATCACTGAACAGGTGCATGATAAAACATACTCGAAGAAATTGAGAAACAGCAGGAAAGAGGGAGAACCAGGAGACTGTAATTTGAATTAAACTCAAGTATCAAGGTGTGGCTTTCTTGGTTTGCTCTTGATTAGTGTTTGTTTAGAGGTATTAAAAGGTGAAATAACTGCTGTTAGAGTTGTGTTATGCAGAAAGCCTTTTGAGAAATATGACAGTAATACTTGGGAGCACAAGCTGAGTGAGTGGCCCATGTGAGATAGCTTGTGCTGGGGGACTTACTGTTGTACTGTGCTGTCCTACTTAGTAAATACACTGCCTGTCACCAGGAAATCCTAGAAACACTTTACATAAGGCTATGTGCTGTTCCCCTTGCAGTTGATGATGATGATAACAATAAGAATAGAATTGATACTTCCGTTGGAAGGAACCTATAACATCACCTTGTTTAATTGCCTGACCACTTCTAGGCTGAGCAGAAGTTAAAGCACCTTATTAAGGGCACCAAAAGCCTCTTAAACACTGACAGGCTTTGGACATCAACTGCCTCTCTTGGAAGCCTTTCCACTGTCTCACCACCCTCTCAGTCAAGAAATGTTTCCAAATGGCAAGTCTAAACCTCCCTTGATGCAGCTTTTCATGCCACAGGTTTGCTCTGTGATCTTGAAGAAGCATGTGCAGAGTTTTAAATTGGGAGCAGTGATCTTGGATGCCTCGTGTGTTGTTGAGTTTGGCTCTGTCTGTCGGAGGCTACTTTTGAAAGATAGATGCTGCTGAGAGCGTCAGTGTCTCCATCTGTGAAATGGTGCACTAACATCTCACCTTGCAGGGTACACTTGTGTGTGGCAGCTGTGTTGAAGGTTTTACGTTGGAGGGTGCCATAAGTGTGACAGAGTAAACCACCCATAGTGGATCTCAATACTTGGGTTTATTTAAAAACCAAGAGTGGAGCTTTCACCCTAAGAGATTATCTCACACACCAGCTCACCTACTCACTCAGCTGGACTGACACAACAGCAATAATAAAGTAAGCTGTGAAAAAAGCATAGGGATTTCTCTCCACCTCACACAGAAGTGATATATGATTTAAAACATTACATCCTTGTTAATAATCCTGCCATTATAATGAGCCAATTGTATCAGAAAGACACGTGTTGCCTGACTGAGGAGTAGTTTAAGAGATGTAACAGCTGGTCTTTATCCAGGCTCTGTACCCCATTGTCAGTGCAGCCTGAAGAAGTTCAGGGAGGCTGAACTGGAAAGTGTACAGGCACTGACCTACCCACTGCATTTTCAAGTCAGTTAGATGGAAAGGCAGAGGCATGTGAGGAAATATGCCCCTGCCTGAAAGTTTCTGTGAGTAAATAAATCTTTGAAGCTGTCAGTTCTTCCCCAGGCTGTGCATTTCCTTTGACTTAAATGACTGATTTTCTTAACGCGAAAGTGTCTTTGCATGTGCACTCTTGAGCCTCCGTGGGGATGTGGTAGTAGTTATATGAATGGCAGATGACAGCAGTTGACAAATGTAGGTGATGTAAGTCAGCAGAATTGGTCTATAGCTGGTTAAGCACAGGCTTTGTGTGAAGTAAACAGCTAATAACACTAGCATGGTAAACACCAGAGACGCTCGGGTTAATTTAGATCTCCAGATTAAGAGATCACCCAAGGAAAAATTTACTTGTTACCTTGTCTTTTAAGTCCACAGGAGTCAGGGTAGAAATCTTGGCTCTGTGACAGTATTGCCCTTGGCTTCACCAGAGCCTGGGATCTTCCCTTGTGTTCTCAGATTATAGAACTGCCGGCTGCATTAGTTGTTTTGTCAGTGGGTGCATGTTGCTGGTGTGAAATGCCAATCTACAGAAAATGTCTTCAGCCTAAGAAAAAAGGAAAATACTTCAACCCCTTCTGGTTTGTTTTTTTTGGTCATGGTTTGTTTGTTTGATTTTGGGGTTTGGTGTTTGTGTTTTTTGGGGAGAGGGGAAGGGAGAGGGTGATGTTTGTTTGGTTTGGGTTTGTTTGGGTTTTTTCTACAACACAAATTCCCATCTGGAACAGAGCTACCAACAACCCTAAAGGTATTCTTGCCTTCAGCATTACTTTATTTCTTCCCTCAGGTGTTTGCTTGTCCAGCTATTGCATAATGTGAGAATACACATTGCACAGAGAGGCTCCTACTCTGGAGATACTCAAAAGCCATCTGGATCCAATCCTGAGTAACATGCTTTACTAGGGGACTCTGATCAAGTAGGGAGGTTGGACTGGATGACCTCCAGTGGTCCCTTTCAACCTCAACCATTCTGTGAGTCTGTGAATATTTCATGATGCAGGAGGGAGAGCTGGTGCTGTTATTTTTGTCTGCAGAGCAAACTAGCATTTGCTGTCTGATGAAAGAGCTGAAAGTGATATAAAAAACACTTTTTCTTAGTAATTACATGAACACATTTAATCCCAATACTTAAAATGTCACAGCCTATTTTTTTGAGTCACTTTATTGTTGGATAGTTGTAGTTAGTCAGTGCTGACGAATTTACCTGGATGTGCTTCAGTGCTCCTCGAATAATTGTTTTCTATAGCATGCCCTTCCCATGTCAGCTATCAGTCTGGTATTTGTGAAGCGCTGTTAGGTTATTGCTGCTAGCAGGTTACACCTTAGTTTGGGGATTTGCAAGTAGATGTTTTTCTGAGTTAAGCAACTATATCAGCAGTTAACCCACTTCTTGGTTTATTTAGTCTTGTCCAGATCAGATCTGACATTTTTCAGAGTTTGTTTTTATGTGTGGATTGAGGGGTTTTTTTGGTTTTTTATGCTAACTATTAAGTCAAAATCCTTTTTTTCCCCTTGTTCAATGGGACAGAGCATAATGATGACATAAGCCTGATCTTCCAGGAGCTCAGCTTGCAGGTGGGACACCTGAATCATTAGGCTGTACATAATGATTAGCTTCTGCATTATGATTCATTATTTACACATAGTGAAACTGTGTAAAACCAGAAAGAGGGATGAAGGGCTTGACACCTCTCTGTGCCATCTGTGGCAGTACCTCCAAACCCAGTACTTAAGTCAGCTTGATTGCTTGATGCGGGTGTTCCTTTTCTGATTCCAAATCAGAAAGTTCTTTCCAAATCAGCAATTCCAAACCAGATTCTTTGGCGAGTAGCAATTGCATGGGCCATCCCTTTATACTAATGCTATTCTAATTCAGAACCAAAATACAGTTAGAAATATGGTCTTTTCTAGAAGGTGGAAATTTTTATTCCCATACGTGGCCAAGCTGCATCTCCTTTATTACTGAGAGAGCAGCTCCTGCCTCTGGCCAGCCTGTGACGCCAACCCCCACTAACACCTGGCAGACTTACCTGAGCACTTGATGCTTCTTCTCCCAGTCTTGTCCTCACATGTAATCCTTCCCAAATCCACGTCATGACCATCGTTCAGATTCCTCCTTAACACCTTTTTGCTGCCATGTCTATAGAAATTTGGGCCTGGTTAGGCAGCTGCTGCTCTGCCTGTGGCTTTCATCCTAATTATGCCTCATTTCTCCTATGTGTGTCCCCTCTGTCTGTATCCATGTTCTGTCTGTTCTCTTCTGCTTCAGTAGTACTCTCTGTGAACTGGGTATGCCACCACTGCTCCACACGTGCTACCTGCAGCGTGGTATAGTGTGCTGATTCACAGCTAGAACCTCAGCCTCTGCAGGGTAATAAGGATATATAACACAGTTGTAATGGTTGTCCTTGGAGAAAACTTTTTATACTGCTGCTCTGTTTCTTATCTGAGGGAGTTTCATAGCTCTTTGTCAGAACTCAGATAACACTTTATCATTTATAACCCTTGCAACTCTACTGGGGTGACAACCTCTGTCTCCTAAACAGTTAGTGGACTAGTACATGACTGGCTGCTCGTGCTAGTGGGCAATGAGGCCAGTCTGTCCAGAGTATCACTTACAGTAGATTAATTGATGGGGCATTGTAGTCATTTAACTCCCTGAGCTGCACTGACTTTGCAGAAATGTTTCCTTTGCAGTGCCTATAGGCTACCAGGTAATTTAAGATCATCCAGCAGATGTTCCAACAGTTAGAGTTACAACAGATGTTACCACAGTTGCAGATGTAACTGAATCCATATTTGAACAGAGATGTCAGGCGAAAGAAGGGGCCATTCAAATGCTTTTGACTGTCACAACAGAAATGATAACTGGCCAGAAAAGTGGGGAAAAAACTGTTCCATCCCTGAAAATAGTGTTCTTTGTGTGGGAAAGAAGAGAATGACAGATCAGTTGTTGTGGGAACATTTGGAATATTTTGCTGAATCTGGTTTCCTTTAAAAATATGGAAAAATATAAAATCAAATGTTCAAGTGGTGATCTGGTATTTATATATTTCAAATACATCTAACTATATGTTAAAATACTAATTTATGGAAAGTTTTTGGGGGAAATGCTGCATATTTCACTGTTAGTTTGGTTCTTTCATTGCTGCCTCCAGGTTGTGGCTCTCTGTACTCACCAGGGGAGCTCCTTGGCTTTCCATGTTTTAGAAGCTGCTGTGCATAGCTGATGTTAGCCACATATGCTCTTCTTCCTTAGTTGCAGTCCTTTTTTCTTTTTTAACAGGATTATGGCAAATTTGCATTGACTGTGGATATACTACAGCAGAGAGAGAGCAAAGGAAAAGCAGTGAAGAGGTTCACTTATAGACATTTTAAACTCTACCATTCAAACAACACAATTCTAAGCCAACCCTGATTTGACTTTCAGATAAGTGGACCCATCTCCAGTTTTTGCTCCTCCAGGCATCATATATTTTAGTCTGCACACTGATGTGCTTTGAGATGTTCTTGTCACTTCTAAGGATCACTCATGTTAGCAAAAGGCTAACAAGACAGTTGGAAAATAACTGGTGTATCACTTCCCTCTCTAGAGGTATTGTCAGCATTACTAACTCTTAAGATGTTCCTCCTCTTCTGTCCCTGGGGTTTTTTTTCACCACTGGTGGCAAAATTCTGTGTTTGGTTGTCTGTGCTGAAGTCACCACTGCACATGGGGGTCACAGCTTCACTGAGGCTACTGGTCTTCAGTTAATCCACTGTATTAGCAACTTCACAGGGTTAGCTTGATCAACAATTTCTGTTCTGTTGCTGTTCTTCCACCTAGATTTTCATCCTTCTTTGTTCCTCTCTTCAGTTTTTGCTCATGCTGTTCACTTGTACTGCCTAATTCTGAAATGGGTGGAGAGGATCATAGTTTTATTCCTGTTTGTATCTGTAACTTCTAATTTGGAAATAGAATTTGAACCAACTTTTCCCACCCATGTTTTGCTTTCACTCATTTCTTCACCTCTCCTCTTTATGTTTATTATAATACTAGAAATGCTGCTCAGTGCAGTACAAATTATGATACACAGTAACTGAACAGCTAGAGAGATTGGTGGCCTTATGGACTTGCTTTGGATTTACACCAACTTGAGCAAGTGGGATCTGGTTCGGTCCTGAAGTGTATTAACTAGATCTACACTATAAGGATGATGCAAATGGTAGTGGTGTGGATAGACCAAACCAGTGGGTTTTATTGAATGTCTAACAGCAGGCATATCGCAGCAGGATCATAATTAATCAAGGGAGAATGCTGCTTTATATTTTCCAATAGTTTTGGGAAATTAGGAGTGGAGAATTCATCATGTGCTCTGGCACGAGAGACAGCTGACGCCTACAGAGTGTATTCCATTCAGCCAAACTGTGCAGCAGAGGTATTTCCTGAAAGTATCAGCTAACCTCTTTCTTGCCTTGCATGATTGTAACTGAAAGCAGAATCTAGATTACTGTGTCAGTCTGTGAAGGGAACCTCCTGCTAGAGAGCCGAGACTAAAAAGGAAGTGGAAGATAAAAGAAAATTAAAATTATGTTAAAGGCTGAGTTAATGATTTCTAAAAATCTGAGCTCTGACATGTACCTGTCTGCACTTTTACTTCCTGCTGGTCTTCATGCTGTTTATTCTGGACTAATTCCTGTTTAGCAAACATCTGTCAGGCATAATAATTTCAAGCATTAATCCTTACAGGAATTAGAGAGCTTGTTAGTTGATGACCTGAACTAGATAGTTTCTGGGGATTATTGCTATTTAAATCTCACCTACCTTTTAAACAGTGGCATCATGCTCTGCTCTGGCTTTCTTTTCTTTCTTTTTTCTTTCTTTTTTTTTTTTTTTTTCTGGCCTGGTATATCTTTAAATTGCCATCCCCTCTTTCACTCCCACAGCACGGAAGGAGGCAGAAAGGAAGTCCTGTGCTGCCTCTGACATGAGTGAGGAGGAAGCTACTAGTTTCTCTTCGTGCCAGACTTGCTCGTGCTGCCAACTGTGCAAATTGCTGCTGTAACACACAGTGGAGGCCAGGCTGGATAGTTCTTGCTGTGCTGGGAACCCATCAGGGAACTTTGATGGAATCACCACAGACTTTTACCTGCCCTTTTTTCCAGATTTCCCAGGCTTTTGGTAAGGTTTTTGCAAGGTTACTTTTTTGTCGTAATGAAGTGAGATGGTTGTGACCAGTCGATGTGTCTGTATCTTTTGACTCCTAATAACTTTTGAACTTATTTTCTGCTTTCCACTAAATTTACCAGAGAGATAGAAGTGTTAAAGTTATCAGGTTCCTTGAAATTTCAAGGATTTGAATTCCAGTGAAAAGGGAAATAAGAAGTGGCCTGTTGCAGGAGAACCATGACCCAGGGTTCTGGCAGCACCCGGCTGATGAAGGGCACCAAGACCCTTCTTCAGAGCAAGCCCATGCCTTGCCTCCTGCCTGGTGAGGGTGGGAGGGTCCAAGGGTGAGGGCCCCATTCAATGAAATAAGGCGTGATAAATTGCTTTGTGAGCAGCAGGCCAGGATGGGGAACTCCTTCATCTAAGGCGGGAGAAAAGAAGCGAAAATATCCCCACCATGGTGTTCGCTATGGGTTGGAGATAAGGGGCTGACAGTGAAGTTAACAGAGAGAGAGTGTCTGTTGGGAGCTGGGAGTGTTGCTGGCACTCAAGACGCGATATCAGCTTTTACAGCCCCAAAATGTTTGTTGAACTGGGACTGATGAGATCCCTTCCCTGAAGATTGTGAAATAGTGTGGGTTTAATGCCCCATATATGACTGTTGAAATGTGATCTGGGACTATGCAATAGGTAAAAAGGGGCTTAAAGAAATTCAGTATTTTTTTAAGTAGGGAATATAGTTTGCACAAGCAAGGACTGTTGCTTGTGTTGTGCTCATTGAGCCCAAACAAGGTCATCAGAGGCTCTGCTGTGTGGCAGTTCAGCAGTGGTCCTCATCAGAGTCAGATGCACTTTCCTCTAGGAAGGTGCTAACCAGCTTCTCCCGTTTTCTGAATCAACCTTTAGCAAAGCAACCTGCTGAGCCCTGTTCTATAAATTCAAAATGGAAATAGCGGAGAAAAATTCCAGTGATGGGAAATGCCTGTAAAATATACCAAGTGTTTGTGTTACCTTTAAAAGATGGCTTTGGAGACTTCTGAGGAAATACTGCTACTTCTTTTAGAAGACCAATGTTAAGTTTGTGCTATGATGTATATTACACTTTGTAGAAGAATTATGGTTGGTTTAAACGAATTTGTATCTTTACACCTTTTCCTTCTTTCAAGTGTTTGAGAACAGGTAGTGCTGTTATGCATCTGTCAGGACATGTTTGTTAAATACCTTACTGTTTGTGTACAAATCCTCAGCTGATACAAATGCCTGTTGCTCTAAAAGTATCTCTGTGTTAACTCTCTGGCAGCTCCAGGGATATGTCCCATAATGTTTAGGGTGGAATTTCCAAACTTGCTGATAAGCAGTAAGCCCTGAGGCCCCACTGGGGTCTAAATAGAACTGAGGTGCCTGATCTTTCCAGATGTTTGTAAGAAGAAGGAGAGCTTTGGTTTCTTGTAGTACTCCATTTCTAAAAGGCAGTTGCTAGTGGATGATGTAAGAGAGAGAAAAGCATTGGCTTTACTCATGCTGCTCAGCACGGTAATTATCTGTGATCACAGCTTTAAATACCACTCTGGTCCTCCTCATTGGAGGGGGACTGCTGACAAACCCGGTTGTCTGCTGGGTCCGCCTGCTGTTTTACTCCACTTTAGTTTTGATGAATCTTAGTAGGAGGCGGTTCAAATCCCCTTTAGGTTTAAAAACTACAGGACTTCAGTCCAGTCAGGCTAAAAAGACTACTGAAAAGGCAGTGCTGCTTCATCTCAGTTCTTCACGTCTGTTGTGAAGCCCTGGGCGATCAGAGTGCTGCAGTTGTGGCAGCGCTGGCCTGTTCACAGAACCAAAAGCGTGCTCGTGCTCCTGG
The DNA here is from genome assembly GCF_022539395.1 of Myiozetetes cayanensis. Classification (NCBI taxonomy): domain Eukaryota; kingdom Metazoa; phylum Chordata; class Aves; order Passeriformes; family Tyrannidae; genus Myiozetetes; species Myiozetetes cayanensis. The sequence continues at coordinate 12,764,889 of NW_026087853.1, forward strand.
CTGTTAGGAGGGGTCTGAGCAACTGAAACCACAGATGTGATCCTGCCCTTTAACCCACAGTGCCTGGCCAGCGCTCACTGTGGGAGGGTGACAGAGACATGGAAACCGCAATAGTTCAGGCAAAAATGAGTCACGAGAAAGCAGCCTGTTTTATTCAATTCCAGAAATGTTCTCAACCACTCAAAGTTAATTTATAAGCACCATTTTGCAGTGGTCTACTTTGTTTCTGAGCTTCAGGATGAGGTTGCTGGCAGTTTCCAGGACTGCATTTTGTTTGTGACACAGACCGGCCTTGTTTGCCTGTGGGTTTGTCTGAACACAAACCAGTGCTGTTTTGCAATATAAAGCCTGGCATTATCAGATTAATGCAAATATTACTTTTAATTATGTGAGTGCTGCTGTTTAGGTATAGCTTTACTTACCCTGCTGTATGTTTTTGACAGCGTTTAAAGTGTTTCTCTCTTGCAGTGGTCATTTTTCTCTTTCATTATATAAACTGATATTTCTGTTCCATGCAAATTCAAATCTGCTAATTTTTCCATAACCATATGCTTTGATCCCATGAAAATAACTCTTATTTTAATCAACAGCTTTAGTATCTAAAATTAGTATTTTCCTGCTTGCTAACTATTGGGTTTTTTAATTCCATTAGTCTCATCTTCACCATATAAATATCTCATTAGCATCATCTGAGTGATAATGTTTTGAAAGATATATCTGAGAAATTTTATATTTTAAAGAGTTAGTCCTTCAGCTGTTCTAAATGGGACAAAAGACACTGTGCCCTTAGAGCATAACTGTAAAGTACTTGCAAGTGACTTTGTTTCTAAGAAATATTTCCAGTAAATACTTGACTTAAAGGCTTATTAGTTTAAAAGGTGTGTGCTTAGTGCTCCTAGGCTGCACACAATTGCTCACTCAGAGACAGAGTCATTTGACTGATGGTCAAATAAGATTTTAACACTGGTTTTGTAAGGGGAAAAAATTGCGTGCAGTCATGTAGAAGAGGAAAGGATGTGGAAGAGGATGGAATGCCAACTTGGAGACAGCTTGACATCCTGTACCCCTGAGTGCCCACCCACACTATGACTGTAGGCCTTTTCAGGACATGGGATTCCTGCAGAAGGCAAATTGTCTCACCTCTGTTATGGATCCTTGCTTGGAAGAGACTGTCTCTCGCACTGACTCCCTAGAGAATTAAAGGGCTACTATTTCAAGGTGTCCCATTGACAGCCTGAAGTTCAGTGGATTTTGTCTCCTGGTATAAGATCCAGCATGTTTGCAGAGCCCATGCTGAAGCCACATACTCTAGCTGGGCTTCGGGATCTCTTTCTGGGTATCTCTGGTTTCAAGAAGTGGGCGGAGGACATGGGTGGTGGAACCACCACAGCTTCCACAGAGCACTGGAAATGCAGCTGCAGGCTCTGACAACCCCTTTCTTCCATCCACCACTCTGTGTCCCTAAGTACACACCGATGCCTTGCTTTCTTTGCCAAACCCCTTCCAACTTGTCCTGTGTAATCTCTTTGGGACAGGTATTAAGCTTTTTACTTCTGCTCACTGAGAGGTGCTGTGAAGGCACACTCTGTATGTGGCTTAGCACACTGGAGTCCTGATTTTGAAAATTGCCCTCAGGAGCTACCGTGTGACAAACTGCACAAAAACAAGGAGAGCTGCTGCCAGCTAGCCAGGGAACAGTTTCTTACTGAGGTTATGGTGCCAAACCAAAGCTTGGCAGTGCAGGTGGGGTATTAAGAATTGCCAGGAAGAATTACTTGGGAATAGTCTGTAGAGTAAAACTAATTTGCAAAATATATTTGGTAAATAGTTACAAATAACCACACCTCTGAGAAAATGAGATTGTCTGTACACAATAATATGACCAGCAAAAGAGGAATGATTTATCAGATATATTATTCATTTTGAACTGTTCACTGATCTCTAGCCAAGAAGCAGATACCACAGAGGTTTATTAGTCAGTATATCAGTGCTGTGACTGGCACCCAGTACTGAGAGATCATACAGTCTGTGGAGGACAAGTGAGAGGTAATTAAATACATAAATTCTAGTCTCCAGAGACCGTGAAACTAATGCTGTCAGCTTGTGGGTTTTTTCATTGGCTGACTGATGGTAAAGCTCATAGGGAGCTGAGCAAAGCTGAAACCTAGCCTAGGTGTGAACTTGTCCCCAGCTGCTCAAGATGTAGATTGCTGGTAGACCCACTGATACTTTCCAGGTGTAATTTCCCCATCAGATTCCCTGGATCTGAAGAATCTCTGAAGTTTTAGAACAGAAGTGTTTAATCTGCGACTTCCCAGACTAAAGAGCCTGTGAATGCTAACTGAGAAAATGAAGTCTCTTGTCATTAAGTTTAAAGTCACTAAACAGATATCTGCATCTCAGCAGAGACACTTAAGATTAAAGGTTGAAGAAAAGGTTGACAATCACTCTCTGGAGTGTTTATTAATTGAATCTTTGACTTTGTTCTTGTCCTTTCAAGTATTTCCTTGTAGCTTAGAGGCAAGAAACAAAGTGCCTTTGAACCCAAGTTGTTATCTATAAAGGGGATAGGATAGTCTTACTTCCTAGGGGTCTGAGTAATAAATGCTCTAAAGATTGTCTAGTACCTCAATAATGTGGGGATAGAAAATCAAAATCTAAACCTGACAGCTATCTAATATAGATACTCTGTCTCCTTGGTGATAAAAAGGAATTCTAGACAATTGCTAAAACCTGCATTTTACTTATCTAATGGAATCGTGGTAGACCAACCTGTCTCCTAGAGTGACCTGGAAATGCACAAGTGTGTGTGGAGTGCATGGAGTGGGGAGAGATTTATAATTAAGAGTCCTCACATATTCTTTTTTACTACTAAGTGATTTGAAGCCTGAAATGAAAAATAAAAATGCTGTGATCAAATCTAAAAATTGTTGTTTCCTGAAAGGGAAGATAACCCCAGGACCCAACTCTGCCTTGCTTGTACATGGTGATTCCATTCAGGTAGAAAACTATTTTAAAATTTCAGTTCCTTTTTTAAGGAAATGGCTTTTCAGACCTAGGGATCATGTAGTTTCAGCAGCAGTCTTGAAACAAAAAAAAATTCCCATTTGTACTGACTCTCACCATAGTCTGAAATTTGTCTTTTTATGAGGGAGAGGAAGTGGTTATGAGTGTACATATGTGGTTATGAGTACATACATGAGTGCTGTATGTACTCAGGAAGTTAGCATCCCTTGGTTGAAGGGGATGTTTGTAACTAGGATATGGATGTGTTTATTCCAAAACCCCCTATTCATACTCTGGCTCGTTAATTAGGACAAACAGTTGTTGACTATCATAAACATTCACTGCCAATAACACTGGAGAGGGCTGTGTTGGAAGATGGCCAAGGTGATAGGATTAATGTTTTGAGCCTCTGAAAGATTATGCTGGAAATAACTATATCTTTTATTTGAAGCTTTGAGGGCTTCTGCACCTACTCAGGCAGTTTAACTCGGTTCTGCAGGGGTGCAGCTATCCTGGAAGCTTTCAGTAAGGCTGGGAAAGCATTAGCTAGATTCAAAATTCAAAATAGCTCCTCCTGGAGTAGGCCAAGAATATTCAGCTTCAGAAAGACAAAGATCAGTGCTCTGTGTCTGTGACAATGACTGACTTTCTGCTCCAGTCTGAAGCAGACAGGTGAGGGCTCCCAGCTCTGTACCTTCTCAGAGCTCCCTTTACAGTATGTAGGGAAGCTGAAAAGTTACTAAGTTATCCCAGATACAATTCCCAGAGCCAGAATTGCTTGCACACTCATGCATTTGTCTAAAATTTGATACACTTCAGTGGGTTTTTTAAAATCTTTTTTTTTTCCACATTCAGTCCCAGAACCAAATGAAAAGAGTTATGAAAAGTTTGAACTATTTCAATAATTGGAAAATAGTGTCCCTAATGATGAGTGGTTTGAAGTTTCCTGGAGCATTTTTGTACTCTTTTTTTTTGTAAGAACTGGGTTCTGGAAACTAGTCAAGTATAGGATCCAAGACATATTGAAGCCATTTAAAAGCCTGTGTTCTATAAATGTAGGTTTTAAGGAATGTGTAAAGTGGGAGTGGTTGCAAGAAACGTTTAAGAGATTTAAATTTTAAAAAAACAAAGCAAATTAAAACAGCATGAACTGGTAGAGAGAAAATAGTATGTTAGGAAACGTTGCAAAATAATAGGATAATCCTGTGAAAAAGTCACTGCACTTGAAAAAAGAACTTTAAAAGCTCTCAGTCATGTATTACAATTGTTAAATAAGTAAATCTTGCAATATGCAGGCAGAGTTATTAGATGCACTAGCGAGACTGCTGCAGTGGCTGTACTTAGGGAAGAACTCAGAGAAATTTGGCCCTGTGAATGGTGTGTGGGTCATGAGAAGGATGACCTCTGCCTGTCTCTGTGTCAGGGTCTGCCATGGAAACCCAGGCATGTCCACATCTCTCAGTGGTGCTGCTCCCATGTAGTGGGTTCAAGAACTATAATGCACAGCAGTCAGCCAGATAATTTCTGTGCTCTTTAGCAGATGGCTCCAAGACCACAGCTGGAACAAGGCTGCCTCTGCATCTCTTCATCCCAGCCCAACACAAATGGGCTACATTTTAAAAGCAAACACAGCTTGCTGTTGCTTTGAATCTCATTAATTCATGTTGAGGTATTCAGCCTGTGGGGAAGCTGAGGGTAGAGTGCATGTGCCTCACATGTCCATATGCACATGCCCCTTCTCCTCCAGGATTTTGGGAAAAGGTGAAAGGCTGCAGTTCTCTGACTTCCCTCTTTGCTAAATGGTTTTGTGCCTGGACGAGAGAGGAGGAGACAAGTGTGTGTTGTCCGAGTTTTCATCTTACCCTCTTCAAAGGTACAGATATCCTGTGTGTGTAACCAAACCACAGACAAACCAGTGCAAGCCCTGATTGTGCTGTGGACGTGCAGTGGGTTTGGCAGAGCAATTGGGCCATAGCTGAGGCATCATCCCTCCATGGCACTGAAACATGTGTGTCTACCCAAACACTGCCAAGTGGTGTTTTAGGGTCCACAGAGGGTGATTCAGAAAAGCTAGGAAGGCTAATGTTGTGGGAGAGGTTCAGCTAAAGGCTTTTGGAGCTACTTCATGTCTTACATTCTCCTGTTCCTGAAATGGGCTTATTATAGCCAAGAACATGCTGCAGGAGCTGTCCTTGGTCAGTTTTCTTCAGCACCCTAAAATATTCTTTGTTACTTCTACCAAATAACTGTGTTACTGCAGTTGGAGAAATAAAACTCAGTTTTGCTCAGCATTCCATTGTCAGAATTTGCTCAGAATCCCTCTGTCAGAATTTCTTATGCATAGTTATTACCCTCATTTAGTAACATGTATAGAGATACTAAGTGTTTTCTGCAGTGTAAATGTGCCTTCCACGGTATGAATTAATACACTGATTCAAGTGGCATTAAAATGAAAAGCTGTTTTGAACAGTTACGTGCATTGGACAATAACTGTGATAAAAACAATTTTGTACAAATTGCTCAGAGGATCGCACCACTGATTGAGGGGAAGCTCTCCCTGGCACATTAGGTCCCAGAGACTGAGCCTGGGACAGGGGGCCCTAATTGTCTGCTGCTGTTGCAGGTTGGCTTTGCACAGCTGAACAGCTCAGGTCTGTTCCAGGAGCTGCTATGTCTTCTTTGTCCTCTTCGTGCTGATCAGAGTCCAGAAGTATTACTCGACCAATGGTGCAACAGAAGTGGGGTGAATAGTGTTGAGTCATTAACTATTATTGACTAATCATTTATTTCAGCTTTAGAAGCATTTGCAAAGAAATTATAGATATTGCCATATTTCACAGTCAACAGCTGTTCTTCTTGCCAGGCAGACAGTAAGTCAGAAAACATAATTTTACCTTGCAGGTATCAAGCATGCCGTTAGTGCCTGGGAAGGGTTCCAGAACAAAAGATTGACACTGGAGCTGATAGTGTCTGGCTGCCCTCTGTGGAGGGAGAACAGTAGGTCTCAAGGGGCAGCCCAAAGTCATGTGAGGTATAGCAGGTCATAATTACCATGAAATCTGGCTGGGCATTGAGTTGGACTACATGCTCAATTTAATCATCTTTATGATAATAGATGTAGGAATTACTTGGTCAAAATCAGTCAAAGATGTTGTGCAGGCAGTTGGAGTAGCAAAGTGTTTCTCTTCCTTTGCAAGCTGGTGGTCTTAACATTGAAATAACATTTTTACTGGCTTCCTGTGGAACTCCTTATGTGGAGTGACTGTGTGTGGGATGAGGATCTTTGCAACTGTGGGTTTTGTACAGAAATTCCTTATGCTCAAAGGAGAGTAGCATGAGGGCAGACTGTGAATGGGGTTTTCTTCTTGTTAAATGATAGTAGGTTTTCCACTGCTTCTTAACCACATTTGATTACCCTCCACTTTTTTTTAAGAAACAGGACCAAGACAACATAATGTTCTGTATTGGCTACTCCATGAGTGGAGTCCTGAAGCACATTTGAAATATGATATGGATGTTGCCAGGAATAGAAACCTCTCCTGGGAAATGAATGCCACTACTCATCAGTGTCTATCCAGCAAGTGTACTGTGACTTTTTGTTTCACAAGAGCATAACTGGAATCACCACAGCTTATACTTGCGCATTCAGAAACTTTGCCTAGAAAATGTATGTATGTAACAACGAAAGTTTTAGGGGACAGTCACTCTACAACTGCCAGATATAATGCAAAAAGTTGATGTGAAAATGAGTTGATCCGTCAGCTATGATGAGTTGTGTGCTCTTTTCTGAGAGTTGGATTATTGTAATTCAGAAATGTCAGTTCTGGACTGGTCATAGTTGGAGAAGGGCACAGCTATCTAGCAATCCACTGAGAATAACATTACTCCATTAGCTGGCTTCATCCTTAAGACTCTTGTGATGTAAGTCAATGATTTTAGCTTTAATTATATATCTTGTCCTGTTTTTTATATTTGAGAGAGGGAGTAACTGCCCCATACCACACCACCCTCACTAAAGCCAGTACATCCTGTTCTATTTATTAAATCTTTTCAAGGTGAGGTCACACTTTTTAAAATTGCCCTCAAGTTCTGAGAGTTACAGACTTAGATTCTGCTCTTTCCTCCCACTTTCGGAGGAATTCCCTCTTCCATGCAAATGCAGCTCCGCTGATCTGCGCATGGAGGTCTGACCCCATCCGCTGTTCCAGTTGTCCCTGTGGGTAGTGCAGTAACTGCTCTGTAGGTGCAGTTCTTTCACTCTCCTCTGGAACCCATTGGGTATAAAGCCTGCTGAAGGCTGGGAAGCAACAATTCAGACTGTGAATACTGACATCTTGTTTCCTCTGGTCTGATGTGGAAGAAAGTGCACCGGGCGCTGCAGGGGAGGACATCTATCGTTGCATGAATACTTTTACTTCATGAAAAGGAACATCAGCAGGATGGTGGGAAACTTTCTGCTTGTGAGCAGAAGGATGGCTCTCCCTTATAAAGACTAAGCTTTTGAGACCTACAGTGGTCAAAAAACACCACTGGTCCAGCTTCACCAAGAGCTGTGCTCTGAATCTCTCATTGAACACTTTTTTCCACATGAATCATTTCATGAAAACTGAGGGGCTACTGTGGAACATTCTGCACAATGACCTTGGGTTCAGTAATTAAGTCTCAAAATTTGTGCTGCAAAAATCTTTCAGTGACGAATAACAAAGGGGAAGAATATTTTATTTTACACTGGGTGCTTGTCTGGCAGTAGTTGTAGGATGTGATCCAAACCCATTGAATGTCAGTGATTATCTTTCTGTTCACTTCAGCGGAGCTGACCTATAGGAGCACTTTGTTGTGGTTCATCCTTATTAGTCAAGTTTAGTCTGGCAGTGCCTAGGGGTGAGCCTAGGATGGCTCTGCTCTATTATTCAGGTACAAAGGAGGCCGTCTGGGCTTGTGCTTTAAACAGAGACATCAACAGAGCAACCAACTATCAAAGCTTCCCACTGATTGGGAAGGGGCAACAAGAGAGAGGGAGAGAAAAATTAAAAGCTTGGAGCCTTGGTATTGGGAAAAAGAGATGGCAAAAGAAGACATCCATCAGTGTTGATATTCCCCTGCAGTGGCTTGTGAATGGTTTGTCTTAGCAATTGCTGGCCAATTGCCATTGTCTCTGTACCCCAGACTCACTGTATGTGCATTCAGGTAACCTCTGCATGGTCTCAGGAGAAGAAGTTAACTGAGGACCTAAGCACCTGATCCTGATCTCAACAGCCTTAAAGGGTTTATACACCTCTCAGTTAACATGTGCTGAAGTGCTTTGTTAGTCTGGTGTTAGGTGCTTCTGAGCCTGGAAGGGCAGAGGGAGAGTTTTATACTAACTAGGCTCTCTGAAGAAACAGAAAGTGTTTGTGATTGGTGTAGCCAGTCTGGAGTACACCACAAACACCAAATTAATTTAATTTGAAAGCTCTGAATTAAATCTGTTTACTGTGATGGAGCCTCCCACAATTCCCCACCTTCTTTTTGTTTCCTGGTATATTTTCATCTGGGAAAGCTGCAGTGTGAATGTGTTCTCCGTGCTCAACTGAACAGCAATACTGCTGCATTTTTTGGTATTATTGTTTAAAAGGAAACATCATTAGCTTCTCTCCCTTGCTCCTTTAGATTGCCTTGCATTCCTGTTTAGGTCTTAACCAAAAGCTACTTACCTCCCTGTTCTTACCCTTTCAGCTTCTTCAAATGCGATGACTCAGCAGCTACAGGATGAATTTGACAGTAGCGTGGAGAATGCAGAAGCTTGGATGAAGGCCATCCAAGAGAGACTGAGGATCAATGACAACACCAAAGGACCTCGATTTGCCCTAGAAGCCAGACTGAGAGAAACTGAGGTAAGGGGAGAGTAACGTAACCATTCAGAGGTGGCAGTCACTTGCTGCTGTTGTTAGAGCCGTTATTACTGTGAGCTCTGGAGTTTTCCATTAAGAAATTGTCAGCTGCCCCTGGTTTTTGGAGCATTGTTGCTGCATGGATGGGTTCACATCAGTATTGTTTCTAATTTTTTCCATCTGTAAAATGTTTACAGACATAGAAAAAGAGGATGGCAGTTTAATATCACAGGCTTCCAAGACTAGCAGTGGGTTTGGCAGGTTAAAATGTTTACAGTGTTCTATGAGCATGCTCAAACCTGAAACAGTTTCGTTGCTGCTTGCAATTACCATAGTAATTTGCTGAAGACCAGCAGGTAGTATAAGAGAATCAGATCACGTTGGTGTTTCATCTCCTCCAGGACTCTGGCACTGAGAGGGAAATACTGCAGTGTCCTGGTAATGGCTGTTCTAGAGTAATCCCTTTATCCTTTTTCATAAACCCTGATAATAAGATGGTTTACTGGTCCCCTTTGTCTTCTCTCTAATGAAAAGGTAAATGTTTTCATTTTTTCCTGGTTTTACTTAATCTCTTGTATAACTCTTCTCACGGAGATCCTGTTGCAGATTATACCTGCTCTCTTACTGTGATTTTGCATTCATTAACTTCAGTCTCATTAGATGTTATCTAAATCTTGTAATCTCAGAGAAGGAAACACTCCTGTTTGTCCCATCTCTACATGATTAAAGGGAGTGGTGATATTTCTGTGATTAACACTGAAACTAATTTTTATACCTTTATTACCTTTAATCCCAACTAGTCTGTTCTTTAAATGGCAAAATCTTTACCAATTGTCATTTACCCAAAAGTCTTTTGTGTGTGTGTGTCTGCTCATATTTGGCCTGTCTCTTCTGAAGTTTAACAATTAAAAAAAACCTGCAGGCATACATAGAGGACGAGGTACTTTACATGATGGTGCAGTGACATCTTCAGCCTTTTTACTTAACTGTGGTTTACTGGAGGATGGATCTTGCCTCTGTTGTATTATGGAGGCTGTTCATGGAGTGGTAGGTGGTAGCTAGACTTGCATGTCGGTCATGAATATCTGAAGCATTTCCTCTGGATCTATAGTTTTATTGTTCTGCCCTTAAGTTGTAGTCACCCTTTCCTTTTGTTTGGGAAACTGTAATGTGTAGTCTCAAAAAACAGGCAAGAAACACAGGAACTTGAATAGAAGAGTGGTAGTTTGGAAAAGGGGGTGCATTCGTGACAGAGATAAGAAGTAAGGTCTAGAGGTTTGTGGTGATTTGATATGGCCAGAACCAAAGCCTGTTGACTTTTCTGGGCTCTAGAGGAGACCTGTAACATGCAAAAAGTCATGTTAGGAGATTTTTTCAATTCAGACTTTGGAAATTCATCATTCTAAAGGTTAAAATGTGTCTGTTTTCTCATCCTGTGTGTGCTTTAACCACCTCCTGCTCCTTCGTTCTGCCTCCTCCCTGGGCTTGGCTTCCCCCTCCAGCTCATGTGTCCTTGTGATATGCCTGCTGCTTCACTATTGGCTGTTTTCAAATCCAGTGATCAATTTTCAATTCCTTTTTTGCATCTGGCTTGTCAGTTTTTTTCATACTTCCTTCCTGTGGTTTATTTTCAGTTAATTTGTTAATGCAAATGCCAGCCAATGATAGCAATCATGGAGAAAACAGATTTGAAAAAGAAAAATTACTGTACAGCCACTACTTTCTCTCTGGCTGCTGTTTGCTTTCTATTGCTTGAAAAATGTCAGGCTTAGAAAACGGCTTTACTTTTAAATTTTTCCTGCTGGATGATGGCTCTGGCTTGTATTTTCTTTCTTTGCCCTACCCTTTGCCGTGCTTTCCTGGATTCTATTAATCACACTTTTCATAGTAGATAAATTGTCCAAACACCTGTTTGTACGTCACATGCAGGTGTGCTGTGTACATGCCAAAAGAACAGTCTTTTCCCAGAATGTGAGACTGGAAATCCAAAGGTCTTTTATTTGGTCTCACCTTTGCAATAACTGACATGATTTTTTTTTAACAAGTCCCATAGGTCTCATTTTTCCAGAAGTAATTGCTGATTTTGAAACTCTCAGTGTTTTTGTTATAGAAGCCTTTTCCTTCAAACTCAAAAGCCTGCAGTTTTCCAGGAGTTTATGGAAGAATACAAGAAAAGCTAATCTGATGGTATCAGAAGTTTGGATACCGTGATGTTGAAAGCTGACATCCAAATTGGAGCATAATTAATCTGTTATATTGAACAGAACTTGTTCTTTTTTTTCCATTTCTGGATAGAGGAAGACAGTCTTTAAATTAGATGACTCAGTTTCAGTTCCTGGCATTCCTATTTGTGCAAGATGCACATTTTCACCAACTTGTAATTTAGCAATTTAGGGTCAAAGTAAAACTTGGTAGCAGGCAGAAAATTCCACTAGTTAATTTCTCCTGGCTTGTTTTCTAAGCCAACTTTTATTTGGACTAGGAAGCCTTTTTAATATGCTTTATGATTTCTTGTATTAGGCCTTAAAATTGAAATGTTACAGTGTACCCTGTGGAGATTGGCTCTACGTGCTTTGGCAGGGGGGGAGGAACAGCTGGCATGTGGCAACAGTGCTATAATTTCTAACAGCAGTGGAAACACAGCCATAGGCATTTCATAGAATATTGTATGTTTTTTCTAGCTAACTTAAATGCTTTTCAACTGCTTTTGTGGCTTTAAATTCATTTCTTTAGAATGTTTAAGAATAAACAAGTCTGAGGAAAAGCTGATATTTTTCTTTCAGAAGAAGCTTTGCAGCAGGGAGTCAGGTGAGAAGTGTTAATTGTCAGTGTTGTATAGAAACATTTCCATCCCACCCTAGTGTTAGGTTAGCGATTGGACTTAATGATCTTAGGGGTCTTTTCCAACCTAAACAATTCAATGAGTTCATGATTCCTGGGTAAAACCAAAGTTTACATTTCATCAATTATGCTTGCTTTCTTTTCACGCTTTCAGTTATCATTTGTTTTTCTCATAGAAAATACGTGCACTGGAACCAGAAGGCAGCTTGAAAATGGACTTGATTCTTGTGAAGGCAGACGCTGCTCTTCGCAGCATCAGTGAGGATAAGAAGCATGAGGTACTATCTAAACTGAGAGACATTAAAGCCTTGTGGGAAGAGACAGCCATATACATTACCCATTGTCACAGGTAAGACAAACATACTCTTTGGTGTGCTGAGGCAGTTGTCTCATCCCGTGCTTTCTTAAAACACTTCCTGCCTCTCTCTTCTACCTGGATTGTAGATAGAAATCCCTGCTAATAATCCCAGACCCATGAACATTTTGGGGACTGTGTGGGGAGAGAGGGTCAGTGGCACCTCAATGCTCTGCCTTCACAGCCTGGCCCAAACACCTCATCGTCTGGTTTAAGGAGTTTGGTCAGGCACAGGGACCTTGCATAAAGTATTTCCTCCCCAAAGGAGGGAAGGCCTGGGAAGTGAATCCAGATCCTGTGAAATCAGAGCAGCTTAAAATTGCTGAGAACCTTGTCCATTGCTTTGAAGGCCTTATGAGCTTGTTGGTCTCCACTGCTCCCATCTTCATTTGATCTAACTCATCTCTCCTGCTCTCCCAACAGCCGTATTGAGTGGGTCTGGCTGCACTGGAGCGAGTACCTGAAAGCCGAAGATGAGTTTTACACATGGATTCGCAACATGAGGGTGACCTTGGAGCCTGACATTGAGTTGCAGCTTGGCTTAAAGGAGAAGCAGTGGCAGCTGAGCCATGCTCAGGTTCTGCTGAATGATGTCTTAAATCAGTCGGTCCTGCTGGAAAGGCTGCTAGAGGAAGCTGCTTCCTTGTTCAGCAGGATAGGTGACACCAGTGTTGATGAGGATGCTCAGAAGAAAATGAGAGTGGAATATGAAGGAATCAGACAAGAAGCTCAGGTACACTTACAAAGAGTGGGAGGTGCTCAAATCACAGCAGTATTTATACATTTCACCATAGAGTGTTGTTTGCTATCTGCTCCTTCAGTGGTGGTGCTTGGTAGAACAGCAAAAGGAAACAAAGCCAAGGATTCCTGTTCTTTCAGTCTCGACTGTTTGCAACAGTTGTCAAGTTCCAAGATGAGCTGTTAATTGGGATGCTCTTACACAGTGCCATACAGTATGTTGGAAAGTAACTGCAAGATGCTTGCTGTGTCCTAGTAAATGTTGCTTTAGGCCGTCTCTGTATAAAGTTTGAATTGTTCCTCATCTTTCAGCACATTAGTGATTTTTGTATAACCAGATGCAAAGTACCCATTCCTGGAGCCAGGGAATATTACATACACGCACCCTTGTTGGAGGAAGTAACATTCACCCCGATCCAGAGCTGCACTCCCTGCCTGCAGAACTGGGAGACATGGAGCTGGGAGTCAGCTGTGGCCCAATGCTTTGCTCAGCTAGCCATTTCCAGTATCTGAAGGATTTTCATGCACACAGATACTAGTTCTTGCCTGATGCTAATCTTCCAGTTTGAACAGTCATTAGATAGGCTGGTATAAGACATTTTACTTAATCTTTCAGTACCAGTGATTTCCTTTGACCCTATTCCTGAGTGAAGATTTCAGAAAAGGCTCATACTTTTCACTTCTAAAACTCAGGTAAAGGTAGGACTAGACCATGTGGTATGGCTAAGGGGCAGACATCTGTGAGTGGGTAGAGGAATTCAGTTTCTTACTAACAAATCAATAGAAAGACTTAAAGGTATATTTTAAATATATGTATAGACATATATCTCAAACACAGAAATTAAAACCTGTTTTTTGTCGCACAGTGGCTTCCAGGATTTCGTAGTCTAGAGTTACCTGATGCAAATACAAATAATTTTCATTACATTAGTTCTGCTATCTGCCTCTGTTATAATTCTGCCTTCTATTTATTCGTACACCTGAGTCTAGAACTGGAGCCTGACAGAGATGTATGCTTTCCCTTCCTGGGTGCTGTCATACAAAGTTAACTTCAGATCACACTGGAAGAACAACATTGGGATACTCATGCCATTTCCCCCTCTACAGATATTTTTAATGAAAAATACCCCAAACCTCTAAACAACAAAAAAATTCTGAGCTGACACCTTTTTCGAGCATGAAATTCAGATTTTTTTTGCCATAAAGATACAATTCCTGCTAATGTCTCTCCAAAATCTAGAGTATATTTTGAAGTTCTGTAACTGCAGCTTCCACAGAGAAGCCATCAACAGACTTTAGCCTCTACATTGATTATTTATTTTTGAAGGTTGATCTTGATTTCAAGGCAACTGGTTTTACAAATAAGGTTTGTGGGAATTTAGGTGTTGTCAATCTAGATTGCCATTTAAAATTCTCATTCACTCCCTCCTAACCAAGATTTGTCTTTGGTTTTGAAGCAGGAGACAGTCATTATTTATTTTAATAAGGCTGTTCCTTCAATCAAGTAATTTGAATACTCAAAGCCTGAATTTGACCTGTCTGAGACTGGTTTTACAGAGTGTGATTTGTCTAACCGACTTGGATACATGATGGTGTAAATGAGATCAGGAAGTGGCTCATCGTTGTTAGACAAAATATGTCTTTATGTTTCCAGCCAACTGAGACACGAGAAAAAGCTTTTCTTTGGCACTCATATTTGGTTATAAATAGCACATTTCTAGAAGGATGGAGTGAGAGAATCCAGTTAAGAAATCCCTCTTTCAGGAGGTATGGAACAAAAAAGGGAGTTGTGAAGCCTTGGATTTTTCAACCAAAGTAAAGACAGAGTCCATTATCTAATGCCAAGGTTACAGGCACCTTGGGAATCGTGTTGGAAAGTATAACACTAGTTAGAGAAACCCTGACATCTCTTCTAATAGGCGGGAAGAATGAATGAAAGAGATGCAGAGCTGTAAGGAGATTGCCCCCGCCCCTCACATGATGTACATGCTAGCTGAATGCCTGAGCTGCCTCCCAGAGGAGGCTCGCTGGTGTTTGTAGATTACACTTGTGTTTGAGGAGCATTTTTAGATCCTGTGCAGTTGTCCAACTCTATCAGAAGGCAGGCTTTTGGTCAGTGTTTATTAAATAGTTTGTCTGTGATATTGTTTCTCTGGTATGAGCAAATGGTGGGTGTTTTTTTTGTTGTTTGGTTTTTTTTTCTTAGTACTAACATGTGTTCTTAATATTTCCAAATTTTAAAAGCACATACTTTTCTTTTAATTGCATTGATGGGAATATTTTTAGATGTGGAAGCCGTTTCCTCTGTGCTTTCCCTTGCCCAGTAATTTACCATATGCAGAGGCAGATGACTGTGGGTTTTAGTGTAAATGGTGTCTGAAGATGGTAAGAAAAGTTGATATACAGTATGTTGATATTTAGGCAAATATATAAAATATTTCTGAGCACAACAAATTAATTTCAACCCATGTTGTCTCTGTTAACTGAAACCTAGATAGTTATAATGGGTTTGCTCAGGTGCCCTAGAGCTAAGACTAAAAGCACCAGGAAAGGCTACAGGAGCTTTCTGTACTTTACTTGAGAAACCACAGAGTTTAAAACAGGAACTTCCTTTATGTGGTCTAGATTGCCTTCTGGAGGAGGCTCATTTGCTTTTGCTGACTGTAAGGGGATCTGAGGGGAGACGATTTCCTTATGCCTTTATCCACCTTCCTTGAGTACCCAGGGCTGGGCATATCCTGCTCAGACACATTTCTTTCTCTGCAGCCCGTGGTAAACCCATTCTTTTCCTCTCGGTGCTTTCACTCTTTCCAGGGCCAAGTCCTTCATAATGTCTCCTCATGTTAACCTAGTGCATGTGGACGTTGAGTTTCACAGTCCTGCTCCTGGAACAGCTAACCTAATAGGAGCAAGTGATACCATATTTTCCATCATTGGAAAGTTTTTCTGCTTAACCTCTTGGGGGACTGACTCAGCCACCTCTTTGCAAGCCTTTTGTCTGACAACTTGCAGTCTGTCCAGATCCATGGCATCTCATGGACCAGCAGTACACCCAAATTGTGAACTGCTTTGTTTTGGCTGAACAGCCTTGGCCAAGGGTGGGTCATTTTGACTTCCTTTTAACCCCCCTATGTATTAGCATAAGATTTTTGAGCTTAATATCTACCCTTTGTTATTCTGATTTACACCCTTCAGAGCTTCTATCAGTGCAACAAATTAACCATAATTCTGCCTTTTGGACTCATCCAAATCCATGTATGGGTGGTGCAGCATTTCATCCTCCATGGGAAGCAGTTGTCCCTTAGCTGTCACTCTTTTGTCACACAGTGAGTCAGCTAACTTTAGGGGAATTACTTGTCATTTGCACAAGTCACCAGAGACTGCAGTGGCAGCACAGACACCAGTGTTGTGCCCCTTGCAGAGTGGTGGCTTTGTACTGTACCATGGGCTCAACCTGTCCCAAGGGTGAACAGCAAAGTCCCAGAGTGACCAAAACCCTCAGCACATGGGAGATCCTATGGTGACTGATGGTTATGCCATCCTCCTGTTTTCCTGGCTGGAGAATAGGCTGACAGAGTGGTGATGGCTCACTGCCACCTCAGTCAGGTTGAGAGGTGTGGGGACATGTCCAGAGCGTCATAGACACAAGGGAAATGCAGAGGGGACTTCGCAGCTCTGCCCACCATTGCAGCTGTCACTCTGCTCCTCTCTCTGGAGGGCAGCTGCGAGGGAGCTCTGCTCAGAGGCAAGTGATGTGTCCTATATTACACAAAATGAAACTTGTCCCATTGTCTGCGACAGCAAAGCCTTTCAAGGGTGCTGCAGGCTCTAATGGATTGCACAAGGAAAGAGTTCTTTTTTCCTAATGTACCCGTGGTGTAGCTCAATTGCGATCTATGCCAACTGGTGAAGGGCAAGACAAAATCAATCCGATCTTCCAGAAAATAATACTTAAGTTGGATATTCTACTAGTGAAACAACAGAGCAGGATTCCTTGTGATTCATGTCAAAATCAAAAAGGCTTGAACTTCAGCTGGTAAACAAGTCTAGTCTGAGCAAACGTGACTCTGTCTTCTTGTGAGGAGTGCCAGACTGGATCAGCAGGGAGCAATCTTTGATGTGCAGGCCCCTGTAAATTCAGGAACTGCTGATAATAGGGTGCACACACAGTAACTTGGAAAATGAAGCCTGCTTTCCATAGGCTTGAAGTTGCTTCCAGAGTCAGTGATACCACCACAGAGTAGTTTGTAACCTGCTAAGTGAGTAAGTGTGAGCGTGCCTGGACTACACGATTGAAGGTGATGGTCATTTTCTGTGCCAGCCTGGTTAAATAATGAACACTTTAAAACAATTTGCATGCCCCATAGTACAATCTCTCTTATTTTCATTTTGAGAGATAAGGAAAATCAATCTGTTGTGTGCTCATCTCTATTTTTTAACCAACAAGGGAAATACAAGTGCTTGTCTCCCAAAGTAAAAACCAGAAACAAACTTCCATCTCTTTCTCTAATGAGATAATAAGATATGTTGGGTAGGAGAGGCCAAAAATTCGTTTGAGAGGACCTTGCAGTGTGTCTTCTCAGAGACTAGACATTGAGAGCCCGCAGCACAACACAAATAGGGACAAGCCCTTACGTGTTTTTGTAGTCTATTTCTCGAGGCGAACTTTGAATTCCTGTGGAGGCCAAGTGTTATCGGGACTCAAGGAAAGGTACTCTTGTTTATAAGTTCTGGGTTACAATGTAAAGGAAAAAGAGCCAGATAAGCACTGTCCTCACCACTTATGATGTCTCTTGTTACAGAACAGAGTGAAACTGCTTGAAACGATAACCAAGGAACATGAGCAGTACAGCGCCAATGTCAACCAGTTTCAATCGTGGCTGAATGGGGTGACAGAAAGATTAAACTGCTGCATTGGAGAAGCAACCAAGGCTTCAACAGAGGACAAGTTAAAGGCACTGAAGGTCCTTGAACAATATAACTCTAACAAGGAGTTAGGATTGTGTGTTTGTCATGACTGTATGTGTTGCTTGAACCGCACAAGGGTGTACTTGAGAAAAGAATTACATGAACTAAATAAGATGGTGATTTTAACATGGGCTAGGGCAGAAGAGTTGTATCAGGTCCTAAAACTTGTGGTACATATGGTTCTCCCAGCTGTAGCATGAGTCACAAAGTGGTCTGTTTGGTTTTTCTAAAACCTGATCTCCTACAGTTATGTGATTCTTTGAAAATATTTTCCTCTAAACTTGTTTAAATAAATAGTATTTGGTAAACATGATCCAAATAGACCCTAAAAGTTCACAGGTTTTGAGAGTTTAGAGCTGGTGATGAAAATACCAGTTTTGAGAACAATATCCATTATTTTGGTACCACTGCTTCAACTGTTTAGCTTAAAAATCTCTAACTATTAATATTTCTCTAGTGTCTGCAGCTCCTGTTTTCTTTGTCAGGGACCTCAGGTGACAAGCATTTATGAAAGTCAAGCCAAAATTTTCAGAATCATGGCAGTTATTATTACTCAGAAGTCAGTCAAATGATCAATCTTGGCTTCTGGTCACTTGAAAAAAGATATATTTTGAAATAAGAAATGAAGAACAAAATACATATAACCAGGAGAAGTGGTCTTTTTTCCTACTGCTTTCCTTTTTCCCCAACTTCTCATTCCTGCAGATAATCTTTATGTAACTTATTTTTGCAGGAAATTGCAAAAAACATTAGGAGTGGTGGAAAAAAATGGAAGCACCTTGAAAATCAGTGTGCAGAGGTGATTGAGAATACCTCTCCACTCGGAGCTGCAAGATTGAAGGATGAACTTGAAAAGCTAAGAAAAGCCTTGGAGAAGTTGAAAGTGCTAAGTAGTGAGGAGGAGGAGAGATTGCTCAAGATCCAGCAGTCAGAAAGTGCCTATGAGTACCAAGCCAGACAATTAGAAGCAGACATCCAGGAGCTGAGAAAAGATCTACAGAGACTAGAAAATGACTTGGACCCTGGGGAAGGGGAAAAGACTGAAGATGAGCTTGTAGCTCTGTGGAGAAAATGCAATGTAAGTTGTTACCCTTCGTTCAGAGGATCAAGCGCAACCGTAGACTGAGCATTTATAGTCATATTCAACAGGTGCCTGTCCCATTGGTTAAAGGTGGTAAGGAAGGAGTATGAGTGTTCATGAAACAGGCTGAGGAAAATGTGACTTAACAACAGTGGAATCAACTGCCCCAACCTTCATCTCATGCTGCACAGAGGGAGCAGGGTTGGAGGATGTGTTGAGGTTTGTGTCTAGAGTTCAAAGGGACCATATGCAAAAACAGCATAATACAGAGCAAACAACACAATTTGTTCCACTTAAAAAGAAGGAAATTAATGCCTCACTGTATATATAAATACATACAAACATGCACAGACATAAATAAACACATTTCTGAGGTATTTGATAAGACCATTTCTACATTATATCCTTCATCTGTATAAGATGGGTATCTGTATTCCTTTACTGGCAGACTTATCATCATGACTAAGAAGTCCCAAGATTGCAACAATCCAGTATTTACACCAAAATCAATCTGTTGCAAAAAATGAGTGCAAAAAAATTCATCACACATAAAGTAGCTAAGAATCTTTACAAGTCATTTCCTCTCAAGGAGCTGGTTTTGCATTTATTATCTGTTCTCAAAATGCCTTTCATTGCTGTTTGTGTGTCTAGAATTCAGCAGGACTAGCTGGGAAAAGTATATGCAAAAAGGATCCACAAAATCTGGACTGGTTCAATCCAGCTCCATTTGCATGAGTTTTAGCTGTTTTGTTTCCCTGAGTCACCCTAGAATTAACATTCTGCATATGTGAGTCTTTCAGAAGAATCTGTTCATGCAAATAGATGCTGTTAAGACTGCTCCAAAAATGCATCTCATGTTATGTACTACAGTCAGCAAACTGAAACTGGGCCTGCTTGTGATTCCCTCTGTTTAAACAGTGAACCCTGCAGATCAGATGCAGAGTCTGGGCAGTGTGAGGAGAGGAGAGGAGAGAGCCTGCTGGAACAAAACTGTTCCTGATAATGTTTTCTGTCTTAGCAAAGTCCACACATTCCTTACCACTAGGAAAAAAAACAACACTGAAAGGGGACTTGTACATACCCTGAGAGACAGCCTTACTTCTTCATTTCATGTGCCAGACACTACTTAAGGTGTAATTTGTTCATTATTTTTATGACTAAGGCAACAAGAGCTGCTCTATCTGCAGAAGAGTCGAAGGTTGAGAGGCTGAAGGCTGAGCTTAAGGAACTGCTACGGTTTTCCCAAGATGTGCAGCCACACGCTGAGAGCGTTGTCTCTGCAATACAGCAGTATCAAAGGTACTGGGAAGTCTGATTATGGGTTGGGGATGGGGGGAGTCTTCTCTCAGACATTGAAGGGATTGACAGGGGCCTAAGAAAAAAGTGATATGCCATCCAGTTGTACGTGATGGGTAGAAATGAAAAGCCTTTGCTAATTACATCCGCCTCTGTGTTTCAGTAAAGCTGTAATTTCAGCCGTTTGCTAGGAGCTGTAGGCTGCTGGTCATTTTCAAGCAGTGATCTTGCCTCATTAAAGTTGTGTATGGTTTGAAGAAAATTAGATTGTTGGCAGCTAATTTGATCTGATTAGCATTTTATAATAATAATTTATGTATTTTGCTTGTCTTTCATGACAGCAACTAGAAAATCAGGACAGGAGCTGTGGTAGTAAACGGTTCAGAAGAATTATGGCCCTCCCTTGTTGAGTTTGTTGTGGTGACTCATCAGCCTTAGGAATTATTTGGCAGAGCTTATTCTCCTTCTCCTGGCAGCTTATGTGCACGTTCCTGTTTTCAACTTGCCTTGGGTTGGAAACTCTGCAAGTTTAGCCTCTCCCCAGACTTCAGTGTTTCCGTTTCCAGGCTGCCTGGAATCAGGAAGTAAAGAAGCTGCAGCAAATTTGCAAACTAGAAGAAAGGATCTTTTTTTTTAAGGGGAAAAAAAAAGGTCAGTTCTTTTCCTGTATCCAAGCTTATTTCCCTCTGTCCAGTGCGCAGTATGCTGTCCTGCTGAAAGGGTTCTAGGTCATTAAGGTAAAGGATTTCAGTTTAAAAACTAACAAAGAGGAGCAGAGAAGGCAGGGGACTTGTCTCTTAGTAGAAAATGGCAGCTGCTCTTTTGCCAGCTTCTCTCCAAAGCTTCTTTGGGAAGTCTGGCAGCTTCACACTGAGCCTGGCAGGGGCAGCAGAGCAAATGGCAGAGGACGTGTAAAGTCGAGACTTTCTATTTGCGGAGCTTTTGGCCTCTGCAATCTTGCCTTTGTTTAGCTCCGTCATGTCCCAGTGACACAGGTAAGATTTTTGTTTCTGTTTTTATAGAAAGGCAGTATTGATCCTGATTGGCACTGCTCTCACCTGCCTGTCTTGTGAGTTTGCAGGATACTGTTCCCATATGAATATAGAGTTTGGGCTGTGTTTTGTCATTTCAGACAGGATTCTGCAGTCTGGGAGGTCAGGAAAACTGAGAAAAACAGGAGGCAGCTGCACAGGGTGTGTCACTGCTGGGCCTTGTTACTCAACCGTGTCTTGGATAAGCCTTTAAAGAGAAGCCTGGATATTTATTGAATGCTTGCTGATTTTAACTTTTTTTCAATATATATACACACACTTAATATAGCTGTGCATATATGTGGGTACATATTCATAAATACAGAGCTTTAATCAGAATCACCTATTATATGTATTAATATAAGTTCAAGTGGTTCTGCAAAATTTTAAAAAGTGTCTGAAATAAAAATGTATTTTTCACATTTTTGTGGGTAACATAGGTTGATCAAAGACTTCTTAATGTAATTTTTTTAAAGGAACAAAGACTCTGTAATATGTAAAACAATACAGGCAACTGCAGTTACTTTCTGACCCTCTTAGCTTGTTCCTTCCCTCAGTAAGTTTGACTGCTCCAATAATATGATTTGTTACATCACCCTGGTGATAGCAGCCAAGAACGATCAAATACAAGGGTAGACTGCTGGCTACTAGAAAGGCAAAGTGTAATTCCTGATACACAGTTGCACAAGAGACAAATGTGTCTTACGGTATCTAAATAAAGTTTTGTCAGATGTCTTTGACTGACAGAGCAGCTGTTGGTGTGCAACACCAGGCGCAGACAGTAAAAAAGACTGAGGCTTTTGTGTTGGGTGTGGTTTACACCCGAGTATTGTGTTAATTCATGCCTTGGTGAATAGGATGTTTGGGCTTGGATTTCTTCATAATCCTTCTCTCGGTTGTCACTTTATCCTTGCAGTGTAAAAGGCAAGACTTCTAAAATGAGCACTGATACAGAAACTCAACTGGGAAGACTCTTCCAAAATCCTCTGCAAAATTTTGAACAGTGGAAGCCATCGGTCCAGATGCTCCTGGAGACTCCAGAGCCAGCACTGGCTCACATTGAGGTAGCAAACCTGTTACTAAGTTCAGAAAGGATACTTGGTTTGTGTTTGACCAAGCCTGCACAGAGCTGCCAGTCAGCTGCAGCTGGAAGGGTCTTTCCAGTATGGCAGGAAAACCCACAGTACAGATGGAGGTC
Source organism: Myiozetetes cayanensis (assembly GCF_022539395.1). NCBI lineage: Eukaryota > Metazoa > Chordata > Aves > Passeriformes > Tyrannidae > Myiozetetes > Myiozetetes cayanensis. The sequence goes on from NW_026087853.1 coordinate 12,787,273, forward strand.
TTTAGTTAGTTCTGGCTGTAGCACGTTGTCTTACTTTCTGCCCTCCATTTGTTTATCTGGATTTGTCAGCTGAGTAGGCTGCATTAAAGTGTTAGATATCTTTGACAGTGATGACAATATTGTTTAGCATTAGGCCAGATCTCCCCAGATGGGAAGTCTGTAGACTCTGTTAAAAACTGTGTAGTGATATAGTCATGGGATTATAATCCACGATTTCTGCATGTGCCCAGCAAGGTGTGTTTGTTATTTTGTCATCCCTGTGATCTTCAGACTAAATGTGTCTGTGAACAGGGATGGAATTTATCCTCAGGATGAGCATTCAAGCTGTCCTTTCTGTTGGTTGTTTAGGCCTCTCCTCTGCACAGACAACTCTTTCCATAGTACAGCTTTCCTCTATTTCTGTTCACAAAATGGATGCAGCCCTGGTGCCTCTAACATTATCAGGAAGACTTTTCCTTTAACTGGGCACTGTCCAGGTACCTTCTGTTACCCCTTGTTGGCCCAGCATGCTCTTTTTACTTGACTTTGTCATACTGCTTTGGTTGTGTGACTTGTGTGAGAATAATGATTATATGGTTTTTATTTTATTTTTATTTTTTTGTGTAAGATTTCACTAGAAGGATTTTTCTCCTTTAGGCTGCTCTAGTTGAAAGCTCCCAGTTCAAAGAGAAGTTCATGACATTACAGCTGAAGAAAGATTTGCTAAACAATGTCCTCGGTGAGGAAAAAGCAGAGTCTTTCCTTCAAGAAGTAGCTGAAGCTTCAAAAGAGAGAGAAATTCTACACAAAAGTCTGCTGCAAAGCAAGAGCAAACTCCAGGTGAACTACAAAACCCATATACTGTCTTTGCCTGTGACAAAGACAATGGTCAATTCTTTACTAAGCCAGTTTTACAGATATAAATTTAGTACTAACCAGCCCAATCCCTTTTTCTGGATTGATCAAATATTCAAATAAATATGTTGTCTGTTGCGTAGTGTAGCTTGGTGTTTGTTCTGAACATGAGGTGGACATCGACAAAAGATAACGCCAAGGGATATGTGTTGAGTTCTGGATCTATTTTCTTCTTTCTCCTCTTAGAATTTGATATTGCAGCATAAGAACTTTGATGCTGGTTTTGCACCCTTGCAGAAGAAATTATCTGCCATCAAAGCCAAATTAGATCTAGAGAAGGAATCACGACCTGACCTCTTGGGTAAAAAGACACAGCTCCAGAGACTCCAGGTATATTACAGTCTTGTTTGTCTATGTGATCCTCAACTAATTGCAGTCTTGTTTGTTTATATTGTCATATTTTATTAGCATTAGGAATTCAGTACCTGTTGCTTCAATTGATTGTGTGTTAGATAATTTCATTTGGTCTGGTTTATATCATGGAGTAAATGAAATTAAAGCAAGGTAGATGAAGCACTGGCAAACTGAACTTGAGGGAAGGAACAAGCAGCTGGAAGCTGTTAGTAGCACACTTTCTTGGGCTAGTTTTATTGCTAAAGAAAATGTATGGTGATACTTTCCACTGAGAGTGAAACTGCACAAGATAACCTGAACCAATCTAACTTCCTCCAGAAGAGTTCCTATTGTTCCGCCTCCTTTTGCATCACCCCCCTTTCTGCTCTTTACCTTGTCACAACTTTGACAAATGCTGGACTTACTCCATGGACTGATTCATCTGACCAAGATAAGAACAAAAATAATCAACAGCAAAAAAAAATCATAATTTTCCTTTTGGTTAGTGTTTTGAACTGGCTCAGTGAAGGGTCCAAGATGCAGAGCCAGTTCAAGGCATGCAGTGGGATTCCATACCTGGGAGAGAGGAGAGAAGAGCAGGAGGGGAAGAGAGGAGGGGTGACTCTGCCATGGTGAGTTGTGGTGATCCAGAGATACTGTGTCACTTCGTCCTTGGTGACCCCAGGGCTGTTATCACCATGGCTCTTTGTAGTACTTAGCTGGTTATACTGTGTATCCTTTGGCAGCTTCTCAGCAACTTAACTTCTTTATTATCTGCTGAAAACATGTAAGGACATCCAACCACTTTTTTGAGAAACATTTACTGACACCAAAACAACTAATTTTCTTAATTGCAGTGATTGCTGCTGGGTTTTTTTATCCTCACACTGTCAAATGAAGCCACCTTTAGTATATGTTTTGTGGGGTTTATGTTTTGGAGGTCCATGCCATATCTAGCACAATACCCATATAGAATCTATCTTTTCCTCTGCAGATGATCCAAGATGACTTGGCAGAACTTGCGATTCACATGGAGGAGGTAGAGAAGCTTGTTCAGTCAAATACCACACACAGGCATGAAATGAACCAACTTTCATCTGACTTTCAGGCCCTGAAAAGATCACTGGAGGTAACATAAACAAGAGTTCTGGTTGCCTGAGGAGTTGTCAGTTGCCACTATTTTAAAATATTTTAAAAATCTTTGAGCATAGGACATTAAATGCTTTGACTGACAGATACTTTCATTTCAGGGGAAGAAGGCACTGAATTCTTATGACTTTGGTAACTCTTCCAGGATTCCCTGATCATCTGTCACGTGATTTGCCTTTGGGATAGGATACCATGCACACAGATTTTATGGCTCTATAAATTATTTCTGAAGCAGGCCTGAGACTTCTAACCAAAGCACCTCATAGTTATATTATCATGGTGGTGCTTGTACTGCACAGATTCCTGGATAGGGTTTTGTACCAAAGTGTTTGATTTTTTTATAGCTTTGCGACCTAAGAGTTGATGAGAGAAAAGTGCTACAATTGCATAAACACTTGTTTTGTCCTGAGACAATTTGTAGCTTGTAAACATAGCTATAAACTGACCTTCTAAGCAGTCTCAGAAGAAGAGCTTATTAAATTACCTTAGTTATACAATTCACTATAAAATTACATATGTTTAAGTGCTACCCAAATATGCACTGTGGAATTCTAGTTTCAATCTGAATAATCCCATTTATCACTGAACTGGCCTTTTGCCAGAAAAGGCTGTGCAGTCATTTCTGATTCAGGGAGTCTAAGATGCATTTGATACTGACTGGGGTACAAAAAACCCAAACATGCATATATTCTATATATCTGTTTCATCTGAGAAGGAATGGAGCTATTGTAGTTCTTAATGCCCCCCCGTGTGGTTGAATTCAGGCCTGCAGGAGCTTGAAAGGTGTTTTCCTCACCACTGATGCCAAAGGACAGGTTTTTGTCTCTCATTACCAGCTGTTTTTTTCCTTTTCACCCATGAGATTCTGTGCCCATCATAGTGTCAGACCCAGTAAAGACTCTTCTTTTTGTCTGTCTTTAGTTGCTGACATATTTTTATCATTTATAGGTGATGATACAGCAGAGTGAGGATCATGTTCAGAAGCACTGGGCATATAATGACAAACTGTCAGACCTCCAGCAGTGGATCGCAGTAACCACGGAGAAGATTGATTCCTACCAGGACGCTGATGGAGAGCAGAACATCGAGGGCAGGGTAGAAGACCTTGAGGTGAGAGAGGCATCTTAATTTAAGATGTTAATTATTCACTTTGCAGCATTCAGACATTAAGGGTTGGGCTTTCTAGTGAGGATTTCCTCGTTTGGGACAGTAATGATGGTTTGTTCCTCCTGTGATAACTATTGGTTGCTGCTGCCTCCCTGCTTTGCCCTCTGTTGTGGGGTGTGGAGCTAGGTAAAAGACAAGAGCAATGAAAAATGGCTAAAACTGTTGAGATGGATAAAATATTATCAAAGGATAGGTGGTTTTAAAAAGAGCTGTCAGGGTGATCTCCCGGACAATGCCTGCCTTTGCCTGTATGTACGCATTGATGCATTGAATATTGCTGCTATTTTAGCTAGCCTTAGACTTTGTTGAACTGAGCTGTTCCAAAGCTGCCAGCTTTTCCCTGGATAGCAGTACTTTGCATGCTAGAGTCGCTCTGGTAGGTTACTTCAGCTGGCAGCTTTTGCCTTCCTATGGGAAACCAAAAGATCCCATGGGAAGGTTACAGAAGGAGGTGCACTGACAACTTGCACCCTTTAAGTTTTGCCATCAGCTTTTTGACCTGCACTGGCTCTTTGCAAGAATCCACAGCATATTTTTTTTCTCGCTAGGTATGTTCTAGCTAGTGCCAACAGAACCAGCATAGTCCTGGACTGAACATGGCCTTCAGTCTGACATAGCCTCTGCTTTACCCAGGATACCTAGAAGTAATTGTAAGGCTGTGCGTTTCAGAGATGGCTAGCTGAGTTTCCAGATAAGGAGATCCAGCTGCACCTTGTGGAAGCTCATGGCCAGCTGGTCATGGAGAATTCTTCTCCAGAGGAGACTGCCCATGTCCAGGCAGAGCTGGATCAGCTGAAGGAGTCGTGGAAATCACTTAAGGAGATGGCAACTGGGTAAGTGTTCGTGTAGATCTTCCTCATGTCCCTTCCACAGGATGCTCTTTACTGCTACATGACCAGACACACTTGATGCCTTATGCTTTGTGCTGTGAAAGTGAACAGACATGTTACAATGCCAGAAGCAGGATGAGATTTTATTTAATAGTTTGTAAACTGAAAATCGTTACTTTCAAGAAAACTATTTTAGAGAATCCATGAACCAGGGTCTTTGAATCTGCCTTTATCTCATGCTTGGAGTAGGCAGTGAACTCTTAGGACCTGGCTCACCTTTGTACTGCCACTCCATGTTGGAGGAAATTGGGCATAAACTAAGTGACATCTGCTGTTCTGTCTCACCTCCTGTTCTCCTTGCTTTCTGATCTTGAGATACCTTCAAGGAGGGTATATCTGCAATGGGACTTGGGCCTTTTGCAAACCTGCAGAAGTATAAGCAGAGCTAAAATCCTCTCTTAGCTGGGAAATAAAGACTTAATTTATTTTGCCTCCACTGTGCAGTGTCAAACTACTGCTCATATTTGCTAGTCTGTATTAAAATTTAATACCTTGCTGCATGTGTGATTATATTTGTATATAGTGTCAAAATAGGCATAAAAATAAAATTACTTAATTAAGGAAGGCTTGATTGTAGTGCCTCCTGTTTCTAGAAAGGAAGATGTATTGTCGAGGTAATGCTTTTATTCCCCTGAATAAAAGAAAACAAAACAATACAGTTAGAAATGTTAGAATTAGAAATGCTGCTTTGAGACACTCCTGTCTCACTCTTATTTTGCTCAAAAGATGTTGGGAATAACTGTAATAGTAATAGTTCTAGTAATAGTAATAACAGTATAATAATAACAATAGTGCTGTTTCACCAGAGCTGTCCTCCATAGCCCCAGTCAAAATATGAATGTCTTATCATTAGATGTTCCACTGCACTGATGTCTCTGGTTTTGTGTTTTTAAGTCTTCTCAAAAAATGGCAGTTAGATAGACCAGTGGCTGATAAGAAGAAGAAAAGAGCACTTACGGACAGCAGATGGATGTCTAGACCTGCCTTCCGTCTTTTAGATGTAGATCCCAACCATAAGCAGGTGAGATGGGGACTCTGTATCTGCCTTCATATCAGCTTCACAAGAACAATTTTATTGCCTGCATCTGATATTATGGGTTACAAAGTTGGAGGTTAAGATGTTGCAATCAGGCCTTCAGAGGAAACATCTGACATAATGGTATAGGTGGGGTTTTTTTGCTATTGTTCTGTAACCTAGGAGAAGATGGGAGAAAGGCAAAACACAAGCAGCCACTGGAAGCTCCTACACAACTTCGAAGAGTGGCTACGAGGAGAAAACATTGAACTGGCCAAAATTCTTGATGGGACTCCATCTTCCACAGAGGAAATTAAGGCACATCAGAGAAAACTTGAGGTTAGTGTTCAGGGGGTGAAGAGGGAGACAAAGATTGCAATAGGTGCAAGTTCTTTCAGAATTAAAAAAACCAACAACCAAACCCAAACAGCAACAACCAAAAATCCCCAAACCACTTCACCAACTAAACGACCACCCATCCACCCCCACCCCAAACACCTAAAAAATCCCCAAAGAACAAACAGACAAAAAATTCAGACACTCTACTCTCTGCTTTAGAAGACTCTAGAGTAGATGAAGCTCAGAAACATAAGACAAATTTCATCCCTTCTACTAAGAAAGGTCTGCCAGAGCCAGAGTGTTAAAAGGCAAGGGAGCACCTGGCATCTAGCTGTCAGACTGGAAATTTCCAGTGTGGGATGGTAAAGGTGTTCATTAAAAGAAGCTGATTAAAATCAGTGTCTGGTATTTGGCCTCACTCTGAGTATGGCCAGATGCAATGGCAATGGAAGCTGTAAGAAATATAATAAACAGAAATATCCAAGGCTACAGGAGTCCTGCAGATTAATCTTTGATATCATTCCAGATCAAAAAAAGCAATAACAAAATAAATGTGCTATTCCAGAGTACCCAGTAGTTTGATTTAGTACCACTGGTTTTTGGAATGCTAGTTTAAAAATTGAGGCCTTCTATAATTCTGAGTTGCTGCTGACCTTGTCTTTGCCTGCAGGAGCTGCAGTCTCATGTGCCTGATGGTCAGCGTCAATTTGAGGATCTTCTTCACCTTCATTCTGTCACTGGAGATTCTGAGGATCTGGAGGACCTGCGTTACCGATGGATGCTCTACAAATCTAAACTGAAAGAGTCCATGAGTTTGCCAGTAGGTGACAATTTGCAATTCACTGGTGACCTCTGCCATTACTCTTTCATGTTGCTTCATGTTGCTAGTCTTAATTCAACATTGCATATGTTAATTAAAGGAGTAGTGTGCTATCTTTTTCCCTTTGTAAACAATGCTCAAAATGTTTCTCAGAATGGAAGATTCAAAACAGAATGACAACTGGCTGTTGTCAAAGAAGGATGAAGTTTGGGACTGAGAGATATTTGTGTGTGGGAATAGTTTGGATATATGCCTAGTTCTAGGCACATGAATTTCTATCTTTTTGCCCTTTCTCCACACAACATTCTCTATTGATTTTTTGTTTTGACAGTTCCTGCAGTAAGAATATATTTGCTGTTCATTATTTGTGTCTCCTGCTGTGAGACTGATCAGAATAGTTACTAACTCAAAGTAACTGTGCACAGAAGGACCTAGTCCTTTTTGAAACTGTCTTTATGGGTTAATGATTTGGAATGAAATAAAGAGGAGGTATTTAAGTGCAAGAACCAAATTATTAAAGAAGTTACCGAGTTCTTATGTATAAGACATGCTAAGGATAGCAGAATTCATACCCATATATAAGATGTTCCAGGGTATGCTAAAGGTATTCCCATGTTCTTAGCATAAACACATATAATTATTAATTAATACTTTTCTAGCTTAACTACTCACATTTTGTGCTCAACTTCAAACTACCATAATCAGAGGATTAGAATTTACAGGTTTGCATACCTTCTGTATGCAAGTGCTTTGAAAGGTATCTGAACTCAAACACCTAAAATCTGAGGCATTTGAAAAATGTCTGCCTTGGGAAACCTTGTCTTCAAATCCAGAGATTGTTTAGAACACAAATCCTTTGAACTACTTGGAAGGTAAACACAACCTCTGTCAATAAAGAGTATATTCCTAAGAATTGTTTGCCATTGACTGTAATGACTTACACTTTGTTAACCAAAACCTTCTGTGAGCATAAATGTGGTCAATAGGTGTCAGTAAAGTCAAAGCAATTGCTGGGAGAACTGTTCATCGGATTCAAATAGTCAAGAACCTCAAAACATGTCATCTCTCTGCCTAAGGTGTATTAGAAAGCTCATTAAAAAAAAATCTCCTGCTGGTTCACTGTATCCAGGTGAACATGAACTCGAAAGAAACATCCCCTGTGAGGTGAATACTCATTTATAGGCTCCACTGGGATCTTAAATTTATGCTTCTCTTTTTTTATGCTGCCTTTTTTTTTTTTTTTTTTTAAACAGATTCCTGGATCTTGGGAAGAACCAGACAGGTTCAGAAAGGTATGACACTTTCCTATCATTAGCTAAAATGTTCAATCAGATGTTTTGCAGAAAATTACGTTAAAGTTTTCTAAAGATTTTTGAGATTAATTTGCTTATTAAGAGCCACTCTTAAAGCAGTTGTTTATTTTCTCCAGATTTCAAGAGGAAAGAAGTTAGAGTTTTTACTCTTGAACTATGCTTACTGAGTCTCTAGAAGCTAAATATCCATCTCCTAGAAGAGGAGGGGAATTCAATTCTTATATATCTACATGCTATATGAACTTAATTCATTTTTCAAAACAGACTAAGGAAGAACCTAAATATCTCTCTGAAGGATTTAAGGGATAAATGTCTAAAATAATTTTGAAAATGTGATTCCTAGTTCTTTAGATACTTGTGAAAAAAAAGCTTTGCATCATTCAGCCCACCTTCTTTCTAATGCAGAAAACCAGAGAAAGGCAAGAGATTTGTCTAATGTTATTGGACTAAATCCTTATTCTAAGCAGCAGAATTCCTCCTGTGAAGGATTTTCTTTTCAAAGTGATGACATAAGAAACAGAAGCAGTACAGGAGATGATAAGGAGAAACTTAAAGAAAACAAAACACTGCCAGTTTCTTATTAAACCAAGCAGCACTTCTGATCCCATTTTTAAAAAGTCAGCAAGTTTTTCTGTTGAACAGTGTTGAACTGAGTCTTTTCTCTCTGTCACAATTTGCTTTGTTTACAGACGCTATTAGATTCTACTTTGTACTGTCATCTCACTTTCCATTTGTTTTCTGAAGGGATAGAATAAAGCTTTGTTTACCCAACATGAAGTAGATTGAATGAATAATGTGTCACAGGAACATAATCACATAGTCATTTTAAGCTAAATCAAACCCTCAATTTCTCCTGTTGCAACATCTCTTTAGAAGAGAGCAATATTTAAAGGGTGAAATACAGTATATTCTAGTGATGGCCAGAAAGCAAGGTTTTCCTCATTCAAATGAGATATTCCTCTGATACTCAAATGTGGAGTAGCATCTCCAGTATTTTTCCCCAGCAAAATACTGAGCAGTTTTAAGGTAATTTTTACATGTTTCCTGAATAGTTTTGGCCTCAGTTCAGCCTTCCTGAAAACCCCCAAAGAGTTTCTGTTCTTGCCTGGCTGGCTCAGCATTAATTGTTTCACTCAGCAAGGTCACCAGAATTTTTCAGGCTGGAAAAACAATATGACACTTTAATACTTGGTGTAGAGGCAGCCAAACATTGAGTAGTGCTGCTTTTCCCTAGAAGAGGTCTAAAGGGATATTCCAGAAGACTGACCGAGGAATTCTCTCGTTTCATATTATTTGGTTGAGTCAAGTTGGTTATAGTGAAAAACAAACCAAAAGCTTGAGGCATAAGCACATCTCCACTACAGTCGAATGTCATTTTTTAATTCATCTGCCTCACCTGCCTCCGGGTACATGGCATTTATTAATCCTTAAATTCTCTAAATTAGACTAAATTCTTCAGTTAATTTTCAAGGATACTGCAATAACATAATGTCAGGCAGCAAACGTTTGTCAATTAGTCCTACAGCAAGAGCACAAAAAACACATTCTGTGAGTTTTTAATAGCTACTGAACACAAACAAAGAGGAACAGCTCAGGGTGGGAAGGAATGAAGAACTGAAATACCTCATAAGCATGGGGGAAATGGCTCCCATTGCACCAACAAGTGATTTGCAGTTTCCCTTCAGCCTGCACAGATGTTGTGCTAACTTAGACCCTGATCACTTCAGGGAGATTTTGCTGACTTCAGAGCTTTCATTCTGTGTTTAAACAGTGTCACTACAAAGTGCTGTAAGCAGAGGTGTCTATTTTTTTTCTCTTTCATTCAGGCTAAGGGTTTTATAAGGATGTGAGCTTGTGTTGCTGTAAGATTGTTGAGCACCACTTAGGAGAGCCAGAAAATAATGTTGATTCCTTTTGGGTGCATCACTGTTTGGGCTAAGAGAAGAGGAAAAGCAAGCCAACTGCAGAATTCATGGCTTTGCAGTTCACTTTAAATTCAGATTTAACACCTAAAGTGGTGCTAGAAATGAAAGTAAGTTTAGGCAAAATATTTTTGTATTCATGAATATCCTTTCAAAGCCATGGTGAAGGAAACCAACTACCCTGAGAAAACAGCTGATCTCAGAGTTACTATCTGCAGAAACTGCACATGGTTGGGAGCTGCATCACTGTGCTTGCAACATCTAATGAGTTTGCATGCAGTAAGGTCAGGTTGTCTCTAATTTGTCAGCTCCTTTGTGCTTTTGAGCCACACAAAATCAGTAGAAGTGTCAGAATTTCAGGTGGTTCTGAACTGTTCTCTGCTTTTTGCAACACAAGATCCCCAGTGACTCTGCTCATCTCTCCTGTTTGAGCTGTGAATATTTTGCAGCAGCAGCAGATCAGTCTGGAAAAGCAGAAGACCCAGTTGCAACCAGTCTCAATCCACTGAGTTCCAATTTTATTCCATTTCTAGCCTACATGGCAGAATAGAGCCTGTTCCATGTATAATAATGTGCTTTTTTCCTGATCATTCATCCACTGCTGAGGACATGCCCCCAGCCACTGGTGCCCTTAGGAGCAGTACAAGCTAATGATTGCGATGTGAGCAACTTCTTGTTGATTAACTAAAAACATTTGCAGGAAATTGCACTGGCTGCAGTGAATTTTTAGCAGGTGCCAGTGACAGGGCAATGTAGATGGATATTTCTGCAGGGTACCTAGCACACTCAGGAACATAATCGAGCAAATGCTCAATAATAACTATGATAAATGTTACTTTCAAAGGTTGGCTCCCAGCTACCTGAAAATATTCCACGAGCATTTTTAGCATAAATAGGAAGTCAAAGCCTCATTATTTACAGGTCTATGTAGCACTGTTTGATTTATTTTCCTGAGTGCTCAGGGTAATTACCCTTCCTTGCTAAACAAACGACCTGGCTTTATTGTTTGTACAAACAAAATAATTAGAATTCATTACATCAGTGGTCAGCTAATTGCTTCCTTTGAGATTCTGCTAAGAGTAATCTCCTATAACAAACAGACAGAAGGAACATGTAATTTAATCTTGTTTAGAGACACCACTGATCTGGAGTCAATCAAATTAATGCAGTCATTCAGGAAACTGTGCAAAGTAAGAGCTGCCACAGCTTGCCAGGAAGAACACACTAGTGTGTGCTCTGCTCTGCCCAAGTGCAGATATGACAGGAGTTCCTCATGGCAGAAAGTCACACTACAGAAAAGCACAGCGTGGTGAATTAGTGCCTCTCTATTGAAAGTGTGACCCATTTGTTTTCCTGAAGTCCTGCTAGGTGTTAGCTACTTGAAATCTATGCAATTACATTCTCATTAAAATTAAAAAGACATTAAAAGGTATCTTTCCCTCAGTTTTCAAGACCTGTTTTATAGGTACAGATAATCTTTTTTTTTTTTTCATCTCTGAGCCTGTAAGCCTGTGCTTGCCTTTTTTAGGAATTATACCATGACCTAAACACAGTATGAAGGGTATCTTAGTGCTAAAAATTAGCAGGTAGACTTATTTTCTCTCAACAGTGATGTTTGTTTAGAAGGAAACTTACCAAAAAAAAAAAATCCGTGACAATCCTGACTGCCTCTTCCTGACTGACCCACTCCTAAGTATGCTGAGCCAGGCAGCAGCATCCCCTCCTTTTTCCAGCAGGCTCACAAGCTTCCCTTCATGTTTCTGCACCTGTGAGACTCCCTGCCTGTCTGCTCTTATTTCTGTAGGTTTCAGTTGTTTACCAACTTACATTACAGAATTCCCAAATGTTAGGGGCTCTTTGTTGTTTGTCTGGTCCTGCCACATCTGTGCCTTGCCAATGCTCTCTCTCTACAGTAGTGACGGTGCATGGTGGTGAAGACATCTCGCTTCCCAGGACACCTGGTTCTTACTCTCCTTTCAGAGATGTGTCCTTTTGTGGCCTGCCATGTTGTGAAGTATTTGTAGATTTTCACCAAGGAGATAGCTCAGAATGGTCTTCTCAGCAGATATAATTTTACCTCCTAACTGAAAGGTAGTAAGAGAGAGAAATTTGCTGAGCAATAGCATAATGCAACCAATTTTCAGTATCTTCCTGAAAAATGTTTTTAACACTACTGTAAAAAAGCATGGTAAGAAAAACTCTTCAAATTGTTACCTCAAATTGTATTAGTTTTTGAAAAGTAAGCCATCACATTTTTGAATTATTTAAATAAAATGCAAACATTATTCAAATTATGTATAATGACTTCTGAAATTCAAGAAAAGTTTGATCTTGACTTGAGAGAAGTCAGTGGTAAAGCAGCTGGAAACATACATTGTTGACATCATAAACTAGCTTTTGATGTCAGTAACTTCTACAAGTTCCAGAACATTTTGTCTTTGTTTCAATTTTTATTCTTTCTACACTCATTTTAGTTAGTTTTATTTCAGCTTGCAAGGATGAGTGGAAGCTGGAAATTGGGAGAAGTTGCTTTACTTTTCTGCCTTCCTGAATACTTGCAGAAATCTGAAGTTTCCTACTAAATTTCAGATATACTGATTAAAATGTCATCCAGCTACCAGCTGCTGAAAACTCTCCTAAAAGTAGTACAGCATTGCCCTTAAAACACACAGCAGTGCCGATGGCAAGTTTAATATGAGTCAGCAGTGCCCTGGCAGCCAGGAGGGCCAACCATGTCCTGGGGGCATCAGGCAAAGCATCACCAGGTGGTCGAGGGAGGGGATTGCCCTGCTCTGCTCTGCACTGGGGCAGCCTCACCTTGAATATTGGGTGCAGGTTTGGATGCCACAATATAAGAAAGACATTAAGCTATTAGAGAGCACCCAAAGGAGTGCAACGAAGATGGTGAAGGGCCTTGAGGAGAAGCCGTGTGAGGAGTGGCTGAGAGTACTTGATCTGTTCAGCCTGGAGAAGAGAAGACTGAGGGGAAACCTTGCTGCAGTCATAACTTCCTCATGAGGAGAAAGGCAGAGTCAGACACTGATCTCTTTTCTATGGTGACCAGTGACAGGACCACAGGGAATGGCCTGAAGTTTTGTCAGGGGAGGTTTAGGTTGGATATTAGAAAGAGGAGTTTGTCACCCAGCAGGTGATTGGATACTGGAACGGGCTCCCCAGGGAAGTGGTCACAGCACCACGCCTGCCAGAGTTCAGGAAGCGTTTGAAGGATACTTTCAGGCACATGATGTGACTCTTGGGGAAGGTCCTGTGCAGGGCTAAGGGCTGGACTCCATGACCCTTATGGGGGTCCCTTCCAAATTGGCATATACTGTGATTCTGTGTGGTATATTTGTTGGGACAACTTGTATTGCTTACGAGTATATTAAAAACTGGTGGAGTATTCCTGTGGTTTTAATTTAATTCAGTTAAATTCAGTGAGCAGCTCAGTCCCTCCCTTTAGCCCCTGTAGTGAGATAGGGGAGAATTGGAAAGGTAAAAATTCGTGAGTTGAGGTAAAGGTAGCTTAGTAAGTAAAAGAACGAAAGAAAATAAAACAAGTGATAGAAAAAAACCCCAGTGGCTCATCACCAGCAAACTGATGCCCAGCTAGGGCAAGGGCAGACCTAATAAAATTCCCTCCCTTTTTACTGCTGAGCACAAGATCCAGTTGTATGGAGTATCCCTCAAGTCAATTGAGGTCAGCTGTCCAGGCTGTGTCCCCTCCCAACTCCTTGTACACCCCTAGCCCCTTTGCTGGTGGGGTGAGGTGAGAGGCAGAAAAAGCCTTGGCTCTGTGCATGCACTGTCCAGCGAGAACTAAAACATGGGTGTGTTATCAATACTGTTTTCAGCACAAATCCAGTACATAGCCCCATACAAGCTGCCCTTTTAACTCCATCCCAGCCAAAACTGGTACAACTAGTTTAAAACCCTCTTACCCTGTATTGAACCTTTTTCAAATGGGGATATTGCAAAGGGATATTCCATGCCATGCAGTATCATTCTCAGTATTTGAAATGGGGGAGGTGGCTGGGAGGAGTCAATCACTGCTGGGGGACAGGCTGGGCATCAGTCAGTAGGTGGGAAGCAACTATGTTGTGCATCACTTGTCTTTCTTGGGTTTTATTTTTCTTTGTTGTCTCCCTTTTCATTAAAATTATATTATTATTATTGTTTTTATTATTATTTTATTTAGATTATGAAACTGTTCTTATCCCAACCCACAGGTTTTACCAGTTTTTCCAATTCTCCTCCCCTTTTCTCTGGGTGAGGGAAGGTGGGCAGAGGAAGTGGCTCTGTGATATTTAGTTGCTAGCTGGAGTTAAACCTCAACAACTGTTTATATGCTGAAGATGGGACCAAACCAGGGACCTTTTGTCCTTGCTTAGGTCTGGAGAATTATAGAAATCAGTGCTACTTAACAACTTGTTCTATGACGTGCTTCTCCTAAAAATGTATCATGTTGTATATGCACACAGAAGCTAACCTTTATAAATCAGCTTGTGTCACAGTAGCATATGGCACAGCAATTAGGTCTAAGTGACTTTGCAGCAGAAATATCTGCTGTATGTGACTGCTGAAACCTCAGATACAAACTGCTGGCTCTTCCTTGTTTTCTGTTTCTTTTACATGAAGCCTTCATCAAAGATTCTAACTTATCATCCAGATGTGTTGAAGGACCCCAGAATCCCACCTAAGGAAGAAAACAAATCTTTAATTTGCCTATATACTTATTTACATACATACACTTAGCTCTTCAGAATCAAGAGGAATGTTAAGGTTGTGAAGTCAAGCAATCTGAAGATAGAAAATGTCAGAGCTAAAATTGCTTGTATGACCACAGTTAACCTCCCTTCAACACATTCATTCTGGTAGCTCTTTATGAGATGGAGAATGATAAGCACAGGACTCAGTGGGACCCTGGCCCTTCTTGCTTATTCCTCACTGCTGGTGGCCTAATCTGGGCAGTGTTTGCATTTAGGAAAATATGGTTCTGAACCCAGTGGCTCACTGTCCTTTTGCAGAGGCCATAGAGCCTCTGATCAACAGGATCCATCTCTTAGTCGCTGCTGTGGTTTGTGGGATTGTGCTTTGCCCAAGAGCCTGTTGGATGCTCAGTTCTCTGGTGACAGTAGTATCCAACTCTCCCAAATTAATTCCCTCTTGAAAGGACCAGCTGTGATTTGCAGTATGTTGTTTATCTTAGAGAGGGACACTCATGACTCTGAGTTGAGAACTGATGAGGAGCACATCCCCAAACTATCTCACACTGAGGTAAAAACCCAGTTTGGTTTGGTTTGAGAGAGCAGCCTGTGATTTCCCTGGAACTGATCTCTTCTTGTTGGCAATAATCTGTCTCTGTGAATGACAACTGAATAAGTATCCAGTGGGATCTCAAGGGGCAGAAGCAAATGGCCTGTGTAGGTTTGTGTAGGTTCACAGGGAAACTGGACAAGTATCTGGAGGAAAGCTTCCCTGAGTGTTAAACAGATGTATAAGCTGCATCAGATTGAGGAAACTACCTGAGCTGAAAGTAACTGGAGGCTGAGAATATTAAGGAGAAACTATTTATCCTTGCCTTAGCACCTATGCATCTATGCCTGTTGCTGCAGAATAGAGGATACTTGGGCTGGGATACAGCACTGGCATGTGGAACAACTGCTGGTGTCTCTGCAGACTGTCTGTAGGACAGTAGGGCCTTGGTCTCTACCCCTGGGGAGAGCAGGAGTTTTCAGGCAGCAGTACATTTTTCAGGAAATGCTCTGAGGTCAGAGGAATAAACCCAGACTAAATATTTTTTCTCTGCTGGATCACTGAGTCAGTGGTGTAGGTATGATTTTTGTCAGGCACACTGGTGACATACAAGCAGCAGCAAAACGCCACTAATGAGCTTGGTATAAGATGCTATATTGCTCTGCTCCCTCAAATAGCTAGATTAACTGTGTGTTTTCATATACCCTGGAACATGGTCAACAGCAAACTAGGGAGAGCACTGATTTTTAGTAAAACACTTCAGCAACTTACACAGGAATATTATGGAGCAAGTTCTAAAGTGCTTTTCTGCTGTTTCCCATCCAAGTGATTTTTCACAGTGCATTTGGTGAGGAGTTATTAACTGCAAACAGATTTAAGTTCTGAGGACTCCCTAGATCTAAACCGATGCTTGTCATTCAAATGCCCCAACATGAATCAAGTACAATTGTGAATGTTCACAGCCAGTGCAGTTCATTTGGTAACAAGCATGCATTTAGCATTACACAAAATGCAGCCCTCCACCCCTTGACAGTCCTTGCTTGTCCTGGTATTTTGAGAGAGAAGGGGGAGGACATTTATTCTTGATGGTGAACTTTAAAAGTATATTTTCTTTTTAAATGCCAACCTATTCCTTTTCCATGTGTGTTTCAAAAATGTCTCTGACACTTTGGCTCAGTACCTAGGTATTCCAGCTGTTATTCTAAGATGGTGGAAATTAAAGTTCTGTTGACTTCCCTGGAGCTTTGCCAGTTTTTCTCAGAGGAAGATTTGATTTCAGAATATTTTGTGGAGCCTAGATCTGACATATGCACTGCAAGCACTGTGGGTGCTGGGTAGTAACTGTACTGCTGCCAGTAGCTGGAGTGATTCGGGAAGGGAAGTTTCACGGTGTAGCAAGGGTTGCTGTTCTGACCCTTGATCTCCTATGCAAATTAAGTATTCAAACTGTCTATTGCAAAGGTGGAACTATGTTAGACTGGCCTTTTCTAATGCAGAATGATGTGCTAAAGGGTTGGGAATGTGGTCCAGATTCCAGATCCTTGATGACTTTGAGCCCAGGAGAGCAGAAGTTTGAACCTTGGCTTCCTGAATTTCCTGTTGGTGCCATAGTGTCAGGTCACCACAGCCTGAAAGCATCTCTTTTTCATGTCACTGACCTAAAAAAATACCTTAACTAAGTAAAATTGAAGGGCTGCTTTTTACACAGAGGGGGAGTCAGTGCTCCAAATCTACCCTGCTTTTTCCAACTCTATTGTCTTTCCTATTAAAAGTCACTGTGTTTCCTTCAGAATTTTTTTATCCTTTAATGCCTGTTGTAATACTACAACAAAAAGATATCACCAATTGTTCCAGCAAGCACAAAGTAAGAACTAATGTAGGTTTCATGTCACAACAACCTTGGCATATAAGTAATGAATCCATTTGTAAGGTATCTGCTGAACTCCATGGACAAGTAGTTCCCAATCCTGACTATATTTAGTTGTCTCTGTGCATAATCCTTCTGCAGACACCGAAGTTAATGATAAATCTCCTATGTATTTCAGTGTGTGTAGGTTGGGGCCCTTATATATTAAGGGTTTATTATTGCAAATTTGCTGAAAGCACCAAACCCTCACTACTCCTATGTGCCTCATTTTTAGTCCTGCAGAGACATCATAATACCATGTTTGTGATAACTGAGTCATTCCCATGACAACAAATGGAGTCAGAAATACAAGATTCTGACCTTCCTGTGTGATCAAACAAAACGAAGAAGCTGGGGCAAAAAAGAAAAGTTCATCAAACACAAATGCCTATAAACCCAGCAAGCAGGTGGGAGAGAAGCAGCAGATAAAGACAAAATATTTCTCCTTCTCTGAAGTTCTGCCCCAGGGTAAATGTCCCTCCACAGGTTTTTTTCATGCTAGGATCTGCTATGGTTAGCATAAGTATCTTCCCCTGCAGAAAGCTCCAAGGAGAGCAAACAGTAGCTTGTTAATAAAGCCACTTCACATTAATTCTTTCTGGAGGATGAGCTGTGAAAAGCAATACAGTTTTACAGGTCCTTCCAGTATATCTAAAAGCAAGGCACTTAAATAGCATTTCAATTTCATCCCATTTCTTAGAATTGCATTAGTAGTCTTTGCTGTAGAAATCCAGGCAGAGTCAGTGATGTGCTCTGAATCAAATGCTGTATTGGTAAAGGAATGGGGGTAGAAAAAATGTTAGTGGCTAACTGGCAGTGTGGTCATCGCAACAGCAACAGACCTGAGTGACCATAAGATTTCTGCTCCCTGGGCTGTGGCAGGAACGGACAAGGCACAAATGGATCAGTCCACATTTCCCACTAATTCATAGGCACAAAGAGATAATTGGGAAGAGAGGTATTGCAGCTGGTCTGGCAATTAAATAATAGTTTTAGGTTAAAGTAGCTTTCAAAACCAATGCTAAAAGATTGACAGCAGTAAAACAAAAGTTGTAGGTGCTGCTAGGAAGACTGGCAGTCCTCACAACTGTATCAGTGGGTGATGGACTTCTAATTCTCACTTTGTGCGAACATTTTTTGAGACTTCCAATCATAATGAACCATTGAACAGTCAGTCACAGGATCCCACGCTTTTAACAACATCAGCATTAAGACTTACTGTGCCTTAGTGGTATAACAGAGAGCATGGTTTGAATTGTACTAAGGCAGAGGTAACTCCAATCTGATCTTGCACTGACAGAACTACAACTGATAACACATACAAAAAAAAATGTGCTCATGGCTTCTGACGTATGGAAAGGGTCTCTTTCCATATAGATGGGGCACTATGATAAATGTATTTTCCATATGGCTGTATATTATGGATGCAGTGAAGAATTTAGAATGAGAAATGGTCAATGAAAACAGAGCTGTCGATGACAGTCCATTGGCTTACACTGACTGTACCAAGGAGTGGCTGTTTCTTGGCGTTACAGAGACAAGCCCAGACAGGTGGAACCAAGAGTTGTGGCTGCTGCCCTTATGCATAACAGATTTAGTGTTGACTGCAAACAAAGAATTCCTGCAGGATCTTTTAGCCCAGAGGCTAAGGAAATCCAAGGGAGATTAAAGAATGTCAGATCTGGACTCCAGGAGTAGAAAGTCCCATTAATACAGCTACTTATGCCTGATACTTCAAGAACAGGTCAAAGCAGTAACAGAGGATTCCTGCTAGACAGGTTGGTAAAGCTTTGATTTTCTGGGTGAATGATCGCTGTACCCAGGGAACTTGCCCAGTGGTGCTCAAAGTCAGTCTCCCTTACTTCCTGGCATGTACACTTCAGCCACTGACAGTTCCAGTGTTGGGGATCTGAGTTTTCATTGGCCTCAGCAAGCAAATTACAACCCAGATATCGTGGGCCAGAAATGGCAGAGCAAGCAGCTGTTGCTCTGCTGCCTCTACATCTGCCTGACACAATAATTAAATCTCATCAGCCATTTGGTATAATGGAAGCAAACCAACTACAACAGAAGGATTTTGCAGCACAACTGTCTCATGATGTGTAACTGCAGCTATATATTTGTCTTCATCATTAATTCTGTAAGCATTTATATAGCACTAGAAGGGACTGAGTAATTTAGAAAGCAGTGGAAGAGATTGTTAAAAATAGCAAAAGGCATAATTACTTTTTTCTATCATCAATCTCCTCCTTATCTTCTCTGCTGACGTTTCCCGTGGACTATGCACGATGATGCTGTAATGGGACAAAGG
This sequence comes from Myiozetetes cayanensis, assembly GCF_022539395.1. Taxonomy (NCBI): domain Eukaryota; kingdom Metazoa; phylum Chordata; class Aves; order Passeriformes; family Tyrannidae; genus Myiozetetes; species Myiozetetes cayanensis. The sequence continues at coordinate 12,806,585 of NW_026087853.1, forward strand.
CATTGCCTGCTAAGCATCCCATAGGGGCCAGAAGCCCTAATTTTGCTGCAGCACTGACATTGCCTGTGTCTTGAACACAACAAATTCACTTTCTTTTGTGGACAATGTGGGTCCCACTTCAGTGGATGTTTTGTACTGATATTTGTGATGTAGGCTGGTACCTAATGCTGTAGCTGCGTTAAAGGCTGCATTTATGCTCAGAGTTTAATTCCTTGTTTGATGAAATGAACAGGTTATCTCTTCTTCAGGATTCCCTTACAGATAGTTGACTTGACCCCTTTTATTTTTTTTTTTTTTTGGGAAACTCATGTAGTGTAGCTTGTTGTCAGGAGTTACCCAGGAATCTTGCCAGTGAAAATCTCCCTTCTTAATTAAATTTTTTTGAATTCTGTAGCCCCAAATTTGTTATCTCCTGGTCATGCTAATCCAGATTAGATTCATGAGATTAATTGAGCTACTCTAAATTTGCACCAGCATAAAGAAAGTGTATTGGGACTTCTTTGTGTGTCCCTCCCATGAGTGCACAACAATAGATGTGACTTTATTGTCTTCTTCACTGGCAGTGTTGTGTTTCTCTCATTCTTTTACATCATATAAAATTTTAAGATGGGCCTAGTAAGGTATAAGAGGTACTGAGTCAGGCTGCACTACAAGGCCTTTTTTCTGACCTCCAGCCTTGTAGATTCCAAAGCCAGGATCCAGAGCATGTTGCAGCTGGGGAGAAGACTATGAGCTGCATGAGCTGCCAAAGCTCCTTCCTGCTGACAGAGAGCAGAAGGCTGGCTCCTCTCTTCCAGGCATCAGCATTCTCATTTTACTGACTGAAGAATAATTAAAGCTGACCTTCTGTACCATATGCTGGCTGGGAAGGAACCAGTCAGCAGCTTGGGCATGAGCATTTGTAACCACCACTTTGTAACTGGAAAATGGACTTGGAAGCAATTGTTTTCTACTAGAAGGTCAGCAGTGTTTTCCTTTTAGAAGACAATGGTTTGCCACAGTGAATTCTGGAAGATAGTGAAATATTTTCCTGAAAGACATAACTTCAGCATGCCAAGCACCCAGGATGGGTCCTAGGGCAAGGACAAGGGTTGTTCAGACCCTCTACTCAGCAGTTTGATGTAATTGAAATGGGTGTCCCCAGTACTTTATTTTTCTGAGTTCCCTTTGGTTTGTGTCTTTCAGAAGCGCTCTGGAGGCGTGTGCTCATACCTGCATCGAGTGTGCTGGGCGGCACTGCCATTGCAGCTCCTCCTCTTGCTCCTCCTGCTCCTGGCCTTCCTCCTGCCACTGGCAGAAGAGACCCACAGCTGCACACTGGCCAACAACTTCGCTCGGTCCTTCAAGCTGATGCTGAGATACGAGGGCCCACCCCCAACCTAACTTCTTGGCATGGCACGAGGTGACGGGCAGAAATACAGACTCTTTGTTTTTAACAATTGCAACTATTGTAGATTTTAGGGCTTCTAACAAGGCTGTCATATCAACTGGATAGGTCACATAAGTGCAGCATAAGATTAGTCCAATTTAATCAGGTATTTGAGCAAAATTAATATTTTTACAATATTTTATTATTATATTTATAACATGTATATAGAGACTGTCTATGTGTATGTATGTACATATATGTATAAATGCATATCTGTGGTCAAACTAACATACATCATCCACTCATCCGCTGTTTTAAGGATAATCCTGGGATGTTTCTGTTTCTGCCATCTTTCAGCAAGCAAAACTGAAGGATGGTTTTGTTGTGGGGTTTTATGGGCGATTTTTAAAATCAGATTCTTGTTGTTTACAACTGAAGTCAGAGCACGTGTGGAAACATGTGGGCACACACCACAGTGCAAACTGGAGAGCAGATACAGTAGGATCAGTTTTGAATACAGTGGTTGACATTCAGCCCAAGAAAGATTTGGACTATTCAATTTGAAATCTTGAGCTACTTTTTCAGTATCTGGGTACAGGGATTTCAGAAGCTAATGGAAATGTCGCTACTGACTTCAGTTGGAGTGGGGGTGGACCTCCTCTTGTTCTCATTTTTTACCAGATTTCTTCTCCAATTACTGTGTTCTCTAGCCCACCTGAATCAGGAGAGGTAGAATACAGTAGGAAGAAAGTTGAGAAAAAAGAATATATTTTTTTAGCATCTCTTTAGCAGGATAACTTTTTAAAATTAGGTCATCATTTTCTGAACAAATTTGTGAGCACTGAACAAAACCTTGTATCATCTGTCTTGCATATAAAAAGCAATGGGGTTTTCTCTGTTGTTTGTGGGGGTTTGTGGTTTGTTTTTTGGTTTTTTTTTACTTTATAAAGAGGCATTTAGTAACGGATCATAAAGCCTGAACAGTGGGATGCAGCCTGCCTCAGTTTCAGCAAAGCAAAAGTCACAGGTACTTTAATAATGCCACCCTGGAAACACAATTCTTTCCTAGGATGCTTTTATATTAATGGTTTATTGAAATGATGCAAACTGATTGTATCAAAGAAAGTCAAGTATAAGTTTCCATTTAGTCTAAACTCTAAAATTATGACAACTTGTCATTTATTTACCTAACCTTATGCCTGATTTATCAAATTTTGAATGTACATTTTAACATTGCCTTTTAATGTAAAAGCAATTCTCACCTTATTGTGATGAAGCCATTCTTAGTGGTGTTTTAATTAGTTGGTTTCTGAAAGAAAAAATAATTTCTACAAATGTGTGCCATTTTTGAGAGCTAACCCATATTGTCTCATGGTTTTAGCCACAGTAGTAATCATGAAAAAAAAAATTTAACAGCCTCCTGGCTGTGTTGCAGGAAGAACTTGTCTTCTGAGTATCAGTATGGGGTATTCTGTGTTGTTTTCGAAGCAAGTTCCAAAATAATATAAAATCTGTCGTGCAGCTAAATTATGTAGTAGCTGAGAGACTGAAGGTGGCAGTCACTTATTTAACAAAACCATTAAAGTTTTGCTAAAGAAGCAAACTTGGGTAAAATAGGGAGGTGGAGCAGCAAGGAGCTCATTATAGGCACAGAATGAGGGAGAACAGGCAGTGTGAAAGAGGAGCAGCTAAACATAGAGAAGAGAGGTGTGCAACAATTTATAAAGCCTAAGAAAAGGAGTCACAATTAACAAGAGGACAAAAATAAAGGCTCTGTGGAGGAAAAATCTCAGAATCTTTTTTTGGTTCCCTCTCCCTGCTACAGTATTGGTACTGCTGCATATTAAACAGCTTTTCTTCAGTAAGATTTAAATGTGGCAAGTAACAGGGACACTACCAGTGTTCTGAGGAGACCCTCTCACTGTCTTCCTAATAATGCTTCTGACTACACTGGGTTTACCAATGTTGGATTAAAATGCCAAAATTCTGCTAAAAATGTAAAGGAGAGTCTAAGTTGAAGGAGATGGTGAAGGCAGTCAGAGCCCAAGGATGGCATGAGGAGGAGCTGAGCTGATGTGGATTGAAACTTGACTGTCTGGGGGTATCAGAAGAGCTCTCAGAGCAGGCAGAGGGGACTGGAAGCAGAAATATGAGGAGACTGGATAACTGCTGAGCAATAAGACATGCACATCAGGAAGGAAAGGAAAGCCTATGATTTCTTTCATGACAGAGCCAGATCTTTCTTTGCAACTGTTCTTTCTGGTGGCAGAGGACATACCTCTTCCTCTGCTCTGATTATCTGTGCAAGTGCCATGCACATTCCAACACCCTTCCTCTAAAAATTGCTGTCAGCCCTAAGGGAAGAAACCCTTGAGGCTGCCCAGCAAGGAGCTAATAATGACACACATCTCATTTCAAGTTAAATCTTCCAGCAGAAAAGAAGTGTGGGGGCAGAGGGGCAGTAACAAAACCAGCTCTGTGTGATTGTGGATACGTGTAGGTGTGCACACACTTTTTTGTGACGTGGCTACATTGCACTTCTCTGGGTCTTGCTGAGCTGTTCCAGGTGATGAAAGTAAAATACCAGTGAGAAAGTAAAAATAATGAGGAGTAATAAAGCTGCAAGTGGAAATCAGTAGGGAGATAGAAAAGTTTTTTCTATGAAAGCACAAAATCTCACATCAGGTTTCTTTCTGCCCAGCCTGTCTGATCTGGGTGATTTGTATGGGTTCACGGATGCATTTGACACCACAGGAGTGTGCAACTGGGGGGAAAAATTTCTACACAGAGGATTGTAAGAGAACAACTGCATCACCACCTTGATGTTTCAGTTTGTGGCAGGTTTTAAAAAAAAAACCAACAAAAAACAAAACTAAATTAGAAACACACTTTTGCTGCTGGGATTGCAATCAATTTATTCTGTAGGTCCCTTGTCTGTAATCTTGGAAATTTTTGCTTTAAATCTCAGTCGATCCATTCTCATTAACTTAAGTAATCTAAATATCTCACATAAGTGATGAATATTTCTACTTTTTTGCCATGAAAACTATTCAAAGAAGAGGACTTTAATGTTCGTGTCACTAAAAACAATTTAATTCTTCCATAATGTCATTGATGTTACCTGTCCAAGGCAGGTATGAGATTTTTCTAAGAAAGAAAGAAGTAAAAAAAAAAAAAAAATCACAAAAGTATGCTTGGAATATAAATACAAAATTTACTTTCTTTTTTATTCTCTTGTGATTTTTTTTTCTGAAGTCAGTGATACTGATTCCTGGAAGTGTATGTAAATATTAATCAAGTCAGTAATTGGAATAATGAAAACAAACTACCCAGTCCAGCTTCCAGGAAACTGTACAAATCTCCGATTCCTCAAAACACAAACTAAATCATACTGTTTCCAAATCAGTCCTGAAAATCTTGAGCACAGTTCTTTATCTTTGCTCACAGATGATTTGGTGGTTATACTCTCACTTTTGAGCCTATAAAATCCCCAGCTCATACATCTCTGACATCCAGTCATAACTGAGGTGTGTTATAGCTCAGGTTCAGACTGGGGCCACTGCCTTAAGACATCCCTTGCCAAAACCTGGGATGCACAAAATAGATAAGAGTCCAAAACTGAGGACTTGCACTACTTTACCCCAATCCAGATCCAACCACTGTTAAAGGATACTAAAACACTCTAAAATATATCAAATATATTTGAGGTTGTAAATTGTTTGTGCACCTGGTTCAGGCCATGTAGCCTGTACTCCATGCAGATACCCTGTCTGTTCACAGAGCAGAGCCCTTACAGGTCTCTCCCAGTTCTTTTGCCTGCACTGTTGGACCCAGTGTTTGATTGACCATATTAATGACCCTTCAGTGTTGAAGGCAAAACCCTGCACTCCATTGCCCATGCGTTACAGTAAGAATTCTGCACAGCCCCAAAGGCACACTTCAAACACAACCTTTGGCAAGAAAGCAAGCCTAATTTGTACATTGTAATTGATTTTGAAGCCAGATGCTTTCAACAGAATTTTCCATGACAGCAGTACATTGAGGTGGAAAATTGCTGTTGTGCTACGTGTCTATTAACAGCCCTTTTTCTAATTCCAGCTAGCAATTTAAGTGGTATTAAATATCATTTATATATACCCTCTCCAGAAATCCCTGTATGAAAAATATGTTCAGTTCTGAGCATACACATTATAAATGTTGTATTCCTCTGCTAGCACTGAATCTCCAGAGCAGTCATGTTTTCTACCAAGTGCTACCTTATTTGTAGTGACTGAGATACTAACAAAACTCAAACATTTGAGGCTGTAAATAAAGCTACTAGCCTAACTAGTAAAACCACCTAATGATCACTGAATAGTTTTAAGAGCTTTCAGAATGGCTTTACACTTCTCCTTAATCCCTTTTTTTGGAATAGTTGAAGACCTCAGAGAGAAGAAATGTGTCCAAAAAATGGCCATCACTAGATAGACAGATGGTAATCTCTGCACGTCAGAAGAAATAGCATGGTCTCTATAGCTGCTCTAGGACCTCAGGAGTTTGCTCCATCTGATCTCCTCTTCAATATTAAATAGGGAATGTTTTACTTTGATGTGTACATACACATCTCATTAGCACTAAAGAGATTTGAAGAGTCAGTTCATGTACAAGAATTCTTTTAAATTGTGTCGACAAGATTTCCTCTTTTGTTCAAAAAAAATTTAAAACTGCTGTGTGACAGAGATTCCCAGAGCAAACAAAGCCTTTTGGAATAACTGAACATTACAGACTGAAATTAAATTGTTCACCATAGGAAACTGAAGAAATAGTTTTACCTTTCAAGAAATGCTGGTATAAACCCCCCAATAAACATATCTTTGCCAGGCATCACATCTGTCTTTCAAGTCATAGATTGTGTACCCAGCTGGCTGTGAGAACTGCTTTTGGAGACTTTACTATCCATTGGACAGTATCACTTGCTAGTGTGCAGCTGAAAACTCATGTGCCCAACCAACTATATCAGCTTCTTCTAGAGTCACTGGGGGCTGTCGAGGATATTCTTAGCAGTTCTCAGATCACTGACCTGCTCTGAGCCATTACAAGTTTATTGCATTAATCGATCTGTCAGTGTTTGGCAACTCTGAGAAACCAGTTTATTAAAACACCAAAGATAATATTTCTGTTACAGACAACATGATTCAATCAAAAACCACTCTTGTTGCTTTTGCCATATTTAAACAAAGATATCTGTTGGTTATACTGGAATATAAACAGTTTAGTTGTAGGTATTGGGTAACTGTGTTGGACAAGGCATTCTGACTTGTACATGTCTGTTTAAGAATTGTGGGTTCATGTTGCACTTGTTCCATGGTAAAACAACACAAACCAAAGATTCTTGAATGTAGCATTTAAAAAAACCAAAACCAAACAGCAAAGCAGGATAGAATAATCTGTCATCATCAATCAGTTGATTTTTTTATTATCTCTTTGTTATTATCTCTTGTCTATCCAATTTAAAATATGACTATGTGTCTACAAGAGAGTCATCAGTAGATCTGGGAAAAAAGGAGTATATATCAGGAATATACCAATTCAAACAGTAGCCTAACTGGCACCTCTGTTCTCTAACCTGCTTCAGCAACTGCCAAATTTTACCTCATTGTACTGTGAGCCAAACACCCTCCTCTTACTAAAGCATGGGTATGATAAAACTGCCCAGGTTAAGGTACAACATCCCAGTGGAAGTAGCAGGAGACATTAGGTGTTCAAAAGGCTGCCTGATATCTTGATGCAAGAGAGGAACTTGTACAGCTGGCATAATGAGAGCAGTCCAGGACTAATGGCACAGGAACAAGGGCTTGCCGTCCTGCCTTGCCAGACAAAATTTTGACAGTGGCCATCGGTTTCATGTCCTTGACTGTGGAAGGAGGGTCCCCTCAAGGTGATTCACTCTAGCTGAGATTTGAGCCCTGGAAGTAGCTTTTTCTTTTCGTTAAATACAGAATAAACTGCTAAATTAAACCCCTCAGTGACAGATTAATGGTAGGTGGTGGGCCCTGATGCTCCAGGAAAAGATACAGGAAATGCTATTGTAGATAGAAAACGAGTCATGATGATCTCTGTTCAATCCTTAGGAGACAGAAGTTCATTGTAGAGCTGAAGTGGGAGTTTTTCTGTTCCTTCGCAAGTAAATGTCAGGTGTTGTCTTTAGTCTTCTGGATTTTGGGGGTGAGTCTGCTCAGTGCCTTGCTGAATGCTAGTGGCTTTCTGGCTTCAGAGCTGTTTATAACAGTAAGCTCCACATTCTTCCTATGAGTTGTGTGGAAAAGGTAATCCCTGAACTGGTTTTGAATCAGAAACTTCTTGTTTGAGGGGTGGGCATGGTTTGATTTTCCTTCTTTGGCCCCTTTGTGTTGAATCCAAGGAAGCAGAAAGACCAGCACTACCCTTTCCAGACCATACATTGTCTTTCCTTCTTTTATGAGAGCAGAGGAGGTTTGGCTTTGTCTCCTTTCCAAAGTAAATGTTACCAGTCTTTTATGCTTTTTTTCCTGTTACAGTTCTTCCAGTCCCTAGATCGTTCCTCTTATGATCCTAGATCATTTCTCTGAAGTGTTTCCAGTGGCATTTCTTCCTCAATACCTAGAGCAAAAAATCTGATCCGGTTTCAATAAATTTAAATTCAGTAAAATTTTCCTCCACTGCAGTTCATCCTGCAGATGCTCTGCCTGTTTCTACTGCCCCCTATGTCAAAACAACCTTCATCACTATCTGAGGGGACTCTGGTCCTGGCCAGCCATCTCTTCCAAGTCTCCTGGCTGTGTTCTGCCTTCTGTTTTGGCTCAGGAACTGCCCTTAATATTCACATCTGCAGACAGGAGTATGAGGGTGTTGCTTAACAAACAATTATTAATAATGAAAGCCTTGCTATTAGCATTGTTCATATCCTGCCCAGACCCTTTTCTCCTCTCTAAGCAGGTTTTGATGTATAATCCAATTACTGAGTGCAGAAAATTGCCCCTTAATCAGTGCAGACGGGCGGTGTTTCAGTTTCAGCTCTATTATCCTCACATTGTCACTGCCAGTGTAAGTGCTCACATGTGCTGCTGGGCTGGGGCTGAGTGCTCCAGGGTCTGTGCCCTTGAGCTGCCAGGAGTGTTTGAATACATACACCCTAAATAAGCCAGGACCCTTTTCTTGAGCAGGGAAAAAAAAAAAAAAAAAGAAGAAGAAAACTAAAATGGGCGCTTTTAACAAACTGATTTCACAACTCATTTATCAAGCTCTATAGCAAACCATTTATTTTAGCTCCTTTTTGCTCCATCAAAAGCTGTGTGTTAAAAGGCAGAGGTGGATTTTGAGGGGCTGGGAACTGATGGCTGCAGTGCCACCAGCCCTCACCAGCACCTTACCGAGAGGCCTCCCGCTAGAATTCCGGGGTGGGAGCTGTAATTTCTCCTGAGGTGAATCTCACCTTCAAAATCAAATTATTTCTTTTGTCAAGTCTAATAAGCATTGAACACCACAGACTTTGTTTCACTACAGATATGAAAGAATGCCTCTGTAGAGTACTTTCCATTGCTATGAAATACATATGTATGTATGTGTATATATGTGTGTATATATATATGTAATGGGGAGTGTAATTATTGTTCTACTTAAAGAAAAGTGACATTCCACTTCAGTGTAACTTGTGCAGCTTTTAAGAGAAACTGTGTCTTAAAGGGAAGCTGAAAGGGTTTAGAGGTATATGTTTTAATGAGCTTTAATAAGCTCTGAGTTTGAGTTTCAGTCTCTAGGGCAAAAAGCAGCCAAGATGATTTTCCCATCACCTTCCCAGATCACACCCTGTAAGAATTTAACCTGGGAGGCACTGCTTGAGCACTGGCTGTTCCTGAAGGTATTTGAATGTTGCATGTGCTAACTGTGTGTCTGTCCTCAAATGTAAGCCTCCGTTTTGTAGATGGGCTTGACTGGGAGGTGAAGGACACACCCTTGTTTTGCTCCAAGACCCTGATGGTAATTTTTGCCTCAGCAGATATTTTCTCTTTGATCAGTGTAACTCCTTCTGGTTTTTTAACTTCTAATTTGTGTTAAGTAAGTTTATCAGGTGATTCCAGGAAGGCACACTCCATCTGCCCAGCATCAGAGCTTCCCTTCCAGCAACATACCTTCTTCTCATTTATTTACTTGACTGTACTGGACCACTGTGAAGCAATTACACAAGCAATAACGCAGGTGTTGCATTTTTCTGTCATTGCCTTTTGTAAGATGCTCTCCGTTGACGTTGAAAAGTGGTGGGAGACCCAGAAGCTGCATTGTTGTTTACTTGCAATATAACCAATGCACAGTGTTCCTACAGAGGGCCTGTCCTCACTCCTTAGAGCAGCTGGCTGTCTCAGGCCCAATTTAATTCACAAGGCTGGATTATAAACAGTTTTGGATCTCTTCACCAACACTCAATCAATCTTGCTTCCATCAGTTTTTGTGCTTTTGTTTAGTTTCGAGCTAGAAGAAAGTTTAAAGAAATGTGCTAAGACTCCCATGTAGGGTGAGTAAATATCGCATGTGTTTCACAAAAATTACAACAAAATTAAGGGATTTGTTCTCACATTGAACAGAACTAATAAGAAGTTCTAACTGAAGTATTAAGAAGTTATTAAGAACAGCCTGGAGAGAAGTTTCTGCAATCAAATTGTTCTCTGCTTTTAATTTAAAAATCAGCAAATACAAATGAGGTATGTTTTGCCACCTTCTTTTAGAAGTGACCTGAAATTAAAATTTGAATCCTCCCTAACAGGAGGTTTATTGCTGTGGATCTAAATTGCACCAGTATGTCCCACGTTAGATCACCCGCCTCTGGGCAGAGGGAAAACCAAAGGCTGTTCACAAGAGAAACTCATGTTATGAATGGTTTTAAAATTCCTTGGAGCTCCTATCCACTTCCAAATGTCAGTGATGAGAAGGATCAGAAACCTTCCTTTGAACCCTGTCATTTTGCATGTTGAAATCCTGGCTTGAATTCAGGTCTCCACCTCAGCTTCTTGTAAATGTTAATATTCAAGTAGAACAAAAACCTTAGAGGCAATTACAGCATGAACATCTCTTCTTGTTTATGTATAGTAGCTGATAGCAGAGTCTGCAATAATAATCTGTGTTTATACATGTGCTGTTTAATGTAACAGTTGGGTACAAAATACCTTTTAACTGTCACAAGAAAATAACTGGATTGATGTCACTTTTTGCTTGTATGAATATAATTATTTGCCTTGCAGGGACCAGCTCCAGTTTTGTCATGTTATTTATGATTTTTAAATACAATTGTGATAAATTAGGCTCGTTTCTAAGATAAACAATACTGGAGCCAAGCAGCTGCCTCTGTACATGTGCATGTTATCACAGCTGATATCAAGTCCAAGTCAGACTCCTTGTCTTGCTTGGACCTTTCTTTAACCTTTCTGGCTTATTCAGGGAAATGTGGACCAGTCTATTTTCTTATTAAAAATATGGCTTTGTGAAAAGCTGAACTTATTTTTTAAATCCTTTCTTTTCTGATTCAGAAAGACTGTAACAATCATATTTTTCTAAACTGCCTATTGTTTGTGTTGGGAAATGATATACAGATATATATTTTACTCTACAGATTTCCATGTACTTTCAGAACTCTTTGTTTTCATATATATCTTCCTATTTGCTAGAATTAGCTCAAAAAGCTATAAGCTTCTGTATACTGACTCTATGAAGTTCTATAAAAATGCAGTTGCATAAAAAGACTGACTTTATTTTTTATGTAAATTGTCAGAGCTAAGTCATCCTTAGTGTTATGCCACATGAGATGTATGGAAAGAAATCAGGTCATTGTTTTGAAGGCTGGACAGCGTTATGTGACACTTCCTAAAAAGTCTTGACTGAAAGTCAGGAGAATTTACATTAAAAATTGTACCATTTTGGGTCCTGATTCTATAGTTTTTTCACACTGTTTGGAACCTTATTTCAAAATTAGAGCTGTGGAATTTCATGGGAAACATCAAAAATAAGAGCCTATGATGTGTGAATTGCTGTGATAGAATAAGGACCTTTTCCAGTGAAGAACAGGGCCTTTTAACTAGTTAAGAGGCTATGTTTCCAGTGTTTCAGGACAACTTTTTGTGTTTTTTTCTGAGCTGTGGACTCCTCCTGTTTATTCTGGATTTACTCCATAGCTGAAATGCCAGATTAAATTGATTGAAGCCCCATGTGCAGATGAACATAATAGAAAGCTGTGGTGAAATATTGCAGAAAATGGCCTGATTTCCTTCTTCAGAGCCATAGTTAAAATAACTCACAGCCTTGGCTTCTTTGCACCTGTGAAGCAGGGGCCCTTGCTTTGTACCTCAACTGTGGTGTAACATGGAACGATTTCTGCTCTCTGCCTGGAAAATACTGTCTATTCCTCATCCTTGTCAAAGCATAATATTTTCTCAATTAAAAAAGTCTGATTCTTCAAGACTCATCCAGGAGTTAAGGGGCAGCTGGAACCTTCTGTGATCTGACCACACTATTGCAAAAGTTTATCCCTCGGTGACAAATAAAATATGATGTAACTTTGCTGTTTGCAAGGAGGATAAAGAGACTGGAAATTCATCACCCCAAGCCCTTGTGACTCTTCTGTGATGCTCCACTGTTACCAATGAACTATGTTGAATCAGATTATAAAATCAGAGTATTTTATTGCATGTGTCCTTTTTTGAAATAAAAATATAGTTGTATTTGATGTTGCAATTATAATGAAGTAAATAAACACGTGCATTTCTTTTTAAGGACTTTGAAATTATTCTGGGGGGTGGTTGCACATTTTTGCTGGGCTTATTTCTTACCATCAGAGTATTTGGACTGACCTAGAAACAGCTAGAGCAAGTGAAGCAAGGATAAAATTTTCTGCTGCCTGTGTCTGTGCTCAGGTGAAACTGGAAGATGATTGTACTCAATGTACCTACTCCACTCTAGTCCTTTGAGATTTAATAGAAAATGTCAGCTTTTCCTTCAGTTGTTTAAATAGAATTCTGCTGGACTCAAAGAAAATGTGAATTTTGCTAAATCATATTATGATTCAGTAGGATTTCTTGTGGCATTGGTCTGTGACACTCTCTGTGGAGTTCCCCTCAATCCCAAACCTGCTAATTTCAAACCTGCTAAGACAAAGAAGAGGTTTTTTGAGACCCTCGGGTTTGAAGTTAATACCAACCACATATAGCAAGCAAGCAGTGTATCAGCATAACCACAGCTGATTTCTCTGAAGAGTAATCACTGCAGCCATCTATGTATGGATGCACAACTCTCATTAGCATCCAGGTAATTGCTGGTTTCTTTCCTTTATGAAACAGAGACTGCCGGGATCCCTGACATCAAAGGGTTCCACAGGCAGTTATTTCTGGACAAGTATAAAACCACTACAATTTTTTGGTGAACCTGTGGGCTGGGTTCCCTGTTGTTTTTATGAACACACTGAGCTTTATCCAGGTCTTTGACTTCTCTCCAGTATTTGGACCATGTGATCTTGTGCTTTCCTATGACCTGTGTCCTGCTAAGCCCCCAAAAGTACAAATGCAGACACTTCAGCTGGTCATGGCTGTGTCAAGGTCAGAGCAGCAGCCAAATCCCTCCCGGAAGAGAATGGGGTAAAACAAGCCCAGGGCTGTAGGAACAGCAAACTGTCATGGTGGGACAGTTGCATTCCCATTAGGGCTACGACTGATGCACAGAAGAAATTTCTGTTCTTACAGGTTTTTATTTTTCCTTTGCAATGCCTTTTTTCACCTTGCAGTTTATTTTTTGTGGAGCCAGAAAGTAGGCTGCTTTGTGTACATCAGGGTTCTTCTGGAACCAGCAAAAAAACTTGGGCTTCATCTTGTCCTGGACACTGTACAGAGACCAGGGAAGACCTTCATCCAGCAGGGAGAAAAAGTGCCTACAAACAAATAAAACAGCTCATACTTATATGGGGAATGAATATTTGTTGACCAGAATCAGCGTGCAAACAACTCTACAGCTGATTGGTGGGAGCTGGGACAGTCAACAAGAATTATTATGAACACTTTTAGAGGACAATGAGTTACTCTAGGCAGTTATAAATCTCTTAAGTCATATATTACTGGAGAAACACCTGTTTCAGATAGCAAGCTTGCTGCTCCAGGATGGAAGTTTAGGTTGTAGCAGCAAAAGGTGGCAAGTTCAATAAATAAGAATAATAGAGTAAGACCTTCAAGTGGAGTAAATCAGTGCAGCTTCATTGAAGCTGTTGGAACTAAGTCAATTTACTGCAGTAAGAATCTGGCTAGTAGTCAACAGGGATTTTTCAGAATGTTTAAAACCTCTCCATTTAGAGAGTTCTCCTCTGCCTTAGGCCTGTGCCCTAAATCGTATCCGCATGAAAGTCCTTGCTGGTGTAATGAGGTCATTTCGGATGTGAGTGTTCATTATATGCTTAGGTAAATTAAGGGGAAAAAATACATCATTAGCAAAGTCTTAAATAAAGGATGGAGCAAGGTTAGCGAGTGAGAACTATTTAAATAAAATCAATCTCAGCCCTGGAGAGTTAATGGGGAGTGGCTTTCTGTGGAAAAAGGCTGATGCTGTGTTGATGCTGCACAAAGAAGCTGAGCATTACAGCCATGAGGAATTAAAAGCAGGGACTGAGGTTTTTTCTAGGTTAATATTTCAAGCTTTCTAAATTTCATTCTGTGACTTACCATGAATGCAGCCTAGGTTTCCAACTTCAGAAAAATGCTCTGATAAACACATATTGCTGGAGCAAATGAAACTGAAGGCTCATCCGGTTTTACCGTAGCACTCGTAGTATTAAGAAGGATTGTAATATAATCCTCTTCAATGAATAACCCTAACAGATGTTATCAGAGTTGCTCTGTATGAGCTGTGGACCTCTTGCTAGAACTCCCTCTGTGGAAGTCCAGTTCATAAATTGTCCTAATGGGCTGCCTGCCTCGTCCTGCTGCTGCCTCGGCATGAAAAGGAGGTGGTTACCAGCGGCCTTGAAAGCCGGCATTATTCCCATCTGTTTTTCATTACAATACTGCTAAATATTTCATGCTTTTTGTTTTACAAACAAGTAAGAGCAGAACTAATCTTTTTGTTTAATGTTCCTTGATCGACGTTTCAAGGAGGAAAAAAAAAGTTTGGGGTTTGTTTTTTTTTTTTCTTTCCTTCAGATCTCTGCAAAAGCTTTTAATGGAAGATAGAGCAGATTTCCGTCGACTTTTCTGGTGGGCTTTTTATGGCACCATTGATACAGGAAAAGATACGGGAGAAATCCAGATGATGAATGTGCTGTTCAATCAGCTGGGATTTCTTTGCTTGCGAGGAGATAACTCGATGAAGTGCAAACAGAGACAGGGAGCAGACGTTGACTGCTTGTCAGCTATATAGAGAGCTATCTCTGGCTGGGGCTGCTGGAAAACACAGCAGCTATTAGTCCCCCTTTGCCCTTTCACAGCGCCCTGTCGGAGAGTCCCCAAGCACTGCAGCCAGAGCCATCCATTAAACCAGGGGGCAACTAGTCTGTTTAATTACCTCTCCTTTACAGGGAGGGGGACAACAGCTCTGGGAGGATTCAGCTGACATTTTAACCTCCTGGTTCCCTAAACTCCCACTGAGGTGGATGAGTGAAGGCATTCCTGCGGGCACTCAGCATCTCTGGCAGCAGGTGCTGCCCCTGCCCCAGAGGGATGTAGGTGACCCAGCTCCATCCACAGGGCAGAGGTGAGGAGGAGGTCAGGAGCCTCCCTGGGACGTGCAGCCTCCTCTCAGGTGAGCTGTGAACATGCTGGACGAAGGTTTTGAGCAGTTCCTTTGCAATCCAAAGCACACCCTGACACAGAGTATCTTGGGTGATACTACTCCACTTGAATCGCGGTGTTGGCTGGTTTATCTGCTGTTTGGGCAAATACCTTCATTATGGCACTCAGTGGGCTACTTTAGCTGTGAAGCCTAATTGCAACATCAGACAAAATGTGTGGAGTGTCACTCAGAAAGGGCTGAACACTCACAGAATCATAGAATGGTTTGGGTTGCAAGGGACTTTTAAAGATCACCTAGTTCCAATCCACTCTGCCATGGGCAGGGGCACCTTCCACTAGACTAGGTTGCTCAAAGCCCCATCCAACCTGTCTTTGAACACTTCCAGGAATGGGACATCCACAACTTCTCTGGGCAACTTGTTCCAGTGCCTCACCACCCTCATAGTAAAGAATCTCTTCCTAATATCTAATCTACTCTCATTTTATTTAAAACTATTACCCCTTATCCTATCACTATCTACCCATGTAAAAAGTCCCTCTCTCTCTTTTTTGTAAGACCCCTTTAAGTACTGGAAGGTGCCCTAAGGTCTCCCCAGAGCTTTCCCTTCTCCAGTCTGAACAACCCCAACACTCTCAGCCTGTCCTCACAGGAGATATGCTCCAGTCATCTTGATCAACTTTGTGTCCCACCTCTGGACTCACTCCAGCAGGTCCATGTCCTTCTTATGTTGAGGCCCCAGAGCTGCACACAGCACTCCAGCTGTGGTCTCATGAGAGCAGAGTAAATATTAAAACAATAGAAATGTTCCCTCTTTCAGGCTGTTGACGCTTGACCCTGCAATGGAGTGATGGTGTGTGAGTGCAGATAGTTAAATCACCGTGCTACTTTTGACCACATAGTAATACTTTTTATATCATTGCACAAACAGCAATGAGTTTGTCTGATCCACTCTTGAGCTGAATTCTCTGCATTTATTGCAGGATGAATTTTTTCCTGATGGCTGATGGGTCAACCATCCCATTGCTTTCTCCCATAATCGCTGGCCCGAATTCAGGGGCAAAAGTGAGTCTTGGGGCTTGGCCCTAATGCTTGCCTGCAAATAGGCTTTGTAACTTATGCTGAGCAAGACACCCAAGTAGTAAAATCATATACCACTTTCTATATTATGTTTCTTATTTTTCTAGCATTTGCCTCCCAAGGATCTCAAGGCCCACTGCAAGGTTTGACTAATTCTCAGCAGTCATTAAGTTCTTGTGCATTAAGTTCTTTTTGCTAATTACAGCTGAAACACTACTGCCAGAGCTTTACATTGCTGTTCTTGAGCATCTCCCTGCAACGGCACACAACAGTTTCACTCAGGACTGTAAAAATAAATTGTAATATCTAACGGCCATAGTTCCTTGCATTCAGTCATTTTCATTGAGGATTTTGACATTCCGCTAAAAAACTTCAAATCCAGGAATGGTAAATGCCGAGTCATAAAAGCTTAGGAAATGGGTCAAATCAGAGTGCAAGGCAGCATTACAGTGTCTGATCTGCTGTCTCTGATAATACCCTCACAAGACAAGGGTCCCTCTTTACCCACCCCCATTCCTAAACAAATGAATTGCAGCATGTATGAAATCTCCAGAGGCCATCTGTGACTGTAATTCATTTACCCACTGTATTATGGAACAGATTTTCCAGTGAGTTCAAAACTCGGGAAAGGGGGGAAGGGAATAGCATGATGAGAAGGATCTGTGATCCATATCTAGAAGTAAAAATATTATTCAATTGTCATATTTGATGGATAAAGTGTCTGACACACCAGGCAAAGCCATAGCAACTAGATAAATATGCTTAAAACATTTAATTTTGATACATTAAGAATGAGTTGGAGCAGGGGCTTATCGACACTGAAATTAAGCAGACATTTCTAAGTTCCTAAAAGCCTCTGATTTTGTTTAGTTTGGAAGAAAGTGTGCTGTAGATAACTTGGAAGTGTAAGGGGAAGTTGGACATGGTGCACAAAGGAGCAGCTCTGACAGGTCAGGACTAGCAATTACATTTCTTCTTCATCTGTTATTTTCCAAGTGCCAACAGCCCCCACCTCATTTGCATTAGACCACAAGACGCCTCATGGCAAACTTACAGACCCTTGGCTTCTGCTTTTAAATTTGAAATTAGTATGTTCTATTATGATTTTAGATGCTACAAAAATATTTTTATATGTAGGGCACTCAATATTTCTGCAGTGCTGTTAACATTCAGTAAATGTAATTAGTAACACATCCTCACAAACAGCCAATTGGTTATGTGGCTATAAGCATTAGATTTCCACCATGAGTAATCCCAAGGATGTCACTGAAGCTGCAGCAGGAATTAATTCAGTCCATGGCAGCTGGCAGGGTTGGTTCGTATTTACTCTGTGGATCATGTTGGTACCCACTGAAGGGTTTTCATTCTGCACTAGGTTCTGTGTTTCTTCATAAAGTGATACCATACAGAAGACGGAAATGGTGCAAAATTCTAAAAATTGTTTTCTGTAGTCATCTGATCTAGAGCTATGGCTGAAGAAGGAAAATGTTCACCTCCACACAGTAATTGAGGGGCTATGTTAGAGCAGAGAGGAGTGGAGAGAGGGCAAGGGAAGGAGCAAGACTCCAAAGGAGCAGTTTACCTTGCCACCAGTCTGGAATCTAAGGAAGGTGCTGCACCGAGCCCTCCACCTGCAGCCCCCGACACTTGCAAGAGCCAGCATCAGCTTTTTCCTCCTAATGCATCGTGCCCTGACTTACCTTTCTCTGAGCCAGTGCAGCAGTGAAGAAGACACACACTTTCTTCTCCCTCCTCTTCAAAGGACTATGAACACACTCACCTCACCTAACCCACTTGGGCACTCTAGGGTATGAACCGAGGAAGGGTTGGGCAAAAGCAGGTACAGCTGAGCATTTACAGCCTGGCTCCCAGCCTCTGGAGAAGGATTCACAGCTCCTCAGTCGTGCACAGCAAGCCAAGAGTGCTTGCCTGGGGGCCAAGTGAGCCAAATACTGCTAATACTGCTACATTACTACTTTCAACATGCCCATCACAGCTCACTAGGGATGAAGTAATTGACGATTGTATTTCTTTTTTGCTCACACTTTCACATCTATAGCAGCTAAAACACTTTGCAGCATGCCCAAAAATGCTGAGTGTATTTTTTTTATGCAATACTGGCAAAACATTCAGTGAAAAGACTTGGTAAACTGGCAAAACTGTATCTTTTTAACAATTTATTTTTCCCTTGAAGAACTAAGACAGAAATATGCTTTTACTGGGCAACTATATCTATGCAACAAGCTTTCTTTTGCATGCTTATATATATATATATATATATAGTGATACCTAGTGATACCCATGATCAGCAACACTGCCAGGCTTGTCTTGGTGCATACAGAAACTAGGCAAGAGATTAGTAATTAAAACCATTGTAAGCTCCCCTCTGTCTCAGCTCTCCTTGCTACTGTTCAGAAAATAGGAAGGTGGTGAGAAACGTGACTGACTGCTTTGGTACTATACCTTAATTTATGCAGAGTGGCAATTTGGTCCCAGAAAATTAAAATCAAATTCAAAGAAAACCAAAAATCATTCAAAACCCAACCTGTCCAAGGCCAAACCAAGGAAATTAAAATAAAGGAAAGATGCATCAGCAAGGTTAAAAGTAAAGAATAATGTAATTTATGTATGGAAAACAAAAAGGGTAAATGACAAATGAAGTGGCAGCTTTCTAAGAAAGGGAAGAGGAAAGCAGGCTGAGCTGCAGATGGAAATGTTGTGCCAGGGGTAAAAGGAAAAATGTGGCAGGGAGCAGAAGCAGGAGCGGGAGTGGGAGCAGGAGTGGGATGGGGCAGGAAGGATGGGGCTGTACACAACACTGAGCACAGGGCTGGCCTGGCGGGAGGGTGGCACAGAGGTAACAACCTGATGCCACAACACACCTCCTGTGGAGGCACTGGATGGGGCTGGGATTTCCATTCTGCCTCTGCCTCCGTCATGGGTGTCCTGTGGTCACAGGGGGAAACAGGGCCAAATCCTGCTCTCCAAATCACTGCTAGAACTCCCCTTGACTTTCCTTGATTTCACAAGGCAGTAGTGATTTCTCACCTCAGCAATCTAGCTCACAAAAGTGGAGAGCAATCGTGGGAGACTCGAAGTTTTCTATGACCAGTTGTGGGTACCTGACCTGCAAGAGACCCAAGAGAGACAGGGCTCAGGGTCAGAGTGAAGGCACGATCTCAGGCACAACCAGGTGCCCCACTGGGCAAGGCAACTGCATCCTGGTTCTGCCAGTGCAAAAAGGGGATAAACAGGATTCCACTGTCAGACCTGCCAGTGGGTCTGACCAAATTCCAGCCCCAGCTCCATGCCCTGAAGCAGTGCTGGATTTCCCAAGGGCAGAGGACAAAGCATCTCAGGCAGTCAGGATTTAGCCTGGACATAGCCATAAGCCTGGAGGAGCACAGACATCCCAGAGATCTGCTGCCCAGGCCTCAGCTTGTCTCCTCAGCACTCAGCAGAAAAGCCAAATGCCTTCTGCTAATAATCATGTCTAGAGATAATTTTTAATAACCTTTTCAATCAGGAATCACATTGCTCATGGTAAGAAAATCCAAACTGATCTTCTTTCACACTGTCGCTGTCTTGCTGTGTTTGGCTCTCCATCTCTCTTTCGGCAGCTAGTGAGGGAAAAAGTGCTCCTGGCACAGAGGGATGTCCAATCCCCCACAGAGGAACCAGAGGCTGTGCAGCAGCTGGCCCTGGCCCCGCTGGCAGGCAGGCTGGCAGAGAACCTGTGAGGCTGGTCTCCATCAGATGTTTGGCAGAACTAACCCACACCCAAGGGATCCTTATAACCAGCAGTTATACCCATTTTCCCTCCAAAATGGTGTCCAGTGTTGTTCTGAAGGCAGAGGCCAATAGAAATGAGCTGCTGTCCATGCCCATTGCCACAGGGCACCCGACAGGCTGTGTCCCTGCCTCCTGGGCTGTCTCCAGCTGCCTTGGACAGTCTGGCAAGGGGCAGCACGGCTGCCTGGCAGCAGTGCAGTTCTCTCCAGAGGGCACCTGGCAAAGCTTCAGGAAAGCTAGAGGGAAAGGTCTGATGGAGAGTAAGGTTAAATTTCTGTATGAAAGTAGTTAACCTGCATGCCCACTGTGCTGGAAGGGCAACTGGTGAGTCTGGGTATCTCCTTTAGCTTTAGAGCAGTCCCAAAATGCAAGGTTTCACACTCAGAATAAGCAAGCTTGGCCACAATTGTCTTCCCGAGGCCAAATTTTGAGAAGAGCTGTTCCCATTCTTGTATGCCATGGCTTTTCAGAGAGTGACAAATGGTTCTTATTTGTCCTTGACAAAAGCCATTCCTTGTCTGAGTTTTTTAATGACATTTTAACTACTAGTCAGCCACCTTGCTTTTACTGTGGGAAGAGCTAAATGGAGCAATTAGAAAGAACCAAAACAGTGTCACAATATTTCGTGGTGTGTTTGGCAGTACCTTCCCCTACTCACCTGATGTGGCAGAGTACACAACCCTGTGAGCTGGCAGATGGGTCATGCAGGTGGGAATGGACCTTCCTCCAAGACAGCAAAAAGGGTCTAATTTCTTATGACAGAAAACAGGGTTGAGAAAAGAAGACTTGTCTTAAGCAGGAGGAGAAACATAAGTATTTTCTTTGGTGCCACTTTTGTCCCAGCCTCTGAAAATGGAAGCCACCATCCTGGAGAGCTGTGCTGGATCAAGCTGGTAAACCAAGGTAGCTACTGTGAATACAGGTTGCATGCTATCACAATCTGGATGTCACATTGTCCTGGATGTCTGCCTTTTCTTGGGGAAAAACTTATGGGTTCCATAAAAATGGCCACTAGCTGTCTTAGGTCACAAGCAGCTCTCGCGTTTGTGCAAATCTATTGATATTGGAGAGAGAAGAAAGCCAGAACATTTCTGTTGGCATCTAAAAGGTGTCCAACGAAAACCATACCCATGTGTCCGTACGGTGCTGCTCACTCTCTGCTGTGGTGAGTGCAGTTATGAATGCCAGCAGCAGGCAGAAAAAGGATCACTTCTGTTTTTAAACCCGTTTGTATTAGCTTCTTACCAATGAGGAGCCTGAGCACACTGACAGCAGTGAGAAAAGCTGAGCAGTTTCACAAGCCGAGAAGTTCCCAAGGTCTATGGACTGGGGCCACCTGCCTGGGAGCCCAGAATTCTCACACAGAGATGTATTCCCATAGTGCTGGACATTCACTCAGTAGAAAGGTGCCAAATGAGAACAGCCGGGAATGGACTGTGATCAGCACAAAAAGAGATAATCTGATTTTTTAATGTTTTTTTGTTTGGAGGGCTTGGCTGGTAGGACCCTCCTCAGAGAGCCCGTGTGCTGACCTTGGATGCAATTAAGTTCCTAGTTTATTCCTCTAATTTGCAGTGTTGCTATGGGAAGATCTTTTGGGGCACACGTGCGTGCATGAACTCACGAGGCTGTGCATGCTTCCCAAGGGAAGGTGGCAGGCTCCATTTCCTCTGCCCCTTTTATATCACAGCCTGAAACATTTGTGTTTAAATTCCATCACATCGTGCAAAACCTCTTCTGTTTCAGCCAGCCAAAACCAGCTGCTATTTCTTCTTTTGTTTGAAATAGCAAAGCAAAACAGTGTTTACTTTAATTCTTGAGAGTGTCACAGATAATCTGTGGGATGGAGTCCTCATTTTCCATGCACTCCAAAACTACAGAGTGTCACGCACAGCTGTCAGTAGTACAAAAAATGAAATCAAGTTGCCCGGCTCAGACAAAAGCAGATAAAAGTTCTATGTGCATTTTCCTGTAAGAGAAAAGGTGGAAGGGATGAGGAGAAGAATCTTAATAAAAGAAATGTGAGGATTTTAGGCACTCACAAGAGGATAAAAGAATCTGAAATCTGCCAGTAAAGAGGGATCTGTTGCCTTCCTAAAGCATGGGGATATAATTACTCTTTTTTTCTCCCGCTTCATTATAAAGCAACTAATACAGAACATAAATGACCTTGTAGACTCATGAGATATTCCTGCCAAAAAGCGTATCCATTATCAAGTAATACATTTTCTGCTTGTGTAGTTCCAGTGTGCTCTTTTGAAAAGCAGTAAGTTCTCTTCTGTCTCCCTTATCACATTTCAGGATGCCTTTAGTCATGGAACTCTGCTTATTCAGTAGTTCATGTCAAATTTACTTCAGTAAGCAAAACTTAGAGTTCTTTGAGAATTACTTTCCTGTTCCCCAGTGAGGGATGTGTCAGGCTTGCTCCTCCTGTCAGTAAAATACATCTGAGGTTTGCTATGGATTTCATGGAAGCCATGAAGGCACAAAACAATAGTTGTTGAGACTAAGTCTCTCCAGAGCTATGCTAATTCACACCACCTGAAGTGTCTTTTTGCAAGAAATCAACAGGGGGAAAAAAAACCCAACAAAAGACACAAACATTTGGGACAAGCACTTCAAAAAGTTAAAAAATAATTTAAAGATGCATCATAGCTCAAGTTGTCCTGGCCAGCTGTACTGCTATACAACTTGTACAGCATGAAACCTTGGTCTCTGGTAGGGAATAACTTCAGGTTAAAGTCAGACAACAGTAATTCCTGATAAATAATAAACCCCAAATGCTAGAAGCCATCTGAAATGGGGCTGCAGCATCCCAATGCCTTCAGGGGACAGTCATGACCAGCCCAACTACTGTGGGTGGCACCAGCTGCAACCAGGCCATGGACCATCCCAGCAGGTTGTCCACTTAGATGACCACGCAGTAGCAAAAGTTGCTGCAAAAAGTAGTACTGTAAATGCATCTGAGAGTCCCAAATTCAGGTAAATATTGTTGGCCTCTGATGTCAAAAACCTGTATTTGAGGGCTTTGCTTCATGATACATAAAGTGATACAATAATAAAAGGTTATAGTTTTGTTAAGAGTGAAAAAAATATCCAATAATTTTGGCTAAGAGAGTGAGCCTTTTGTTTGCTCAAAATAACATTGGAATTGTGCCCTTAAGAGTACAGCTACTTGCTTTCATTTAAGAAAAAATTAAAATTGCTGTTGTTATTGTGCCCCAAATTTTATTCAGTCATAATGCTACTCAGGTGTTTATTGTTGCTCCAAAGTATTCAGGCATTTCAGTCCTATGGAGGATGGAACACCAGCCATCCATGTGTGATGCATTTTCTATCAGACAATTGCAGATTTGCAACAAAAGAAAAGAAAAAAAAAAGTGTTTGCAATAAAAGAGTCTGAGAAATGCAGGAAAACATTCTGGGTTTTTTTTTAAGATGTTTCTTGCTGGGAACTGTGAATTACAGTAGCCTCTGCAACATCCTGGAGTGTGTCTCATGTTCACACCAGGACCATTAATGGCTGTTCCACGAGCACTGAGCTCCCAGAGAAAGGCACGTTATCATTGTCATTTCGTGCTTTCCCCAAATTCTCACGCAAAAGCAACCTGGACTTGATCTGTTTTGCATGGACTCACACTAGAAGTTTCAGGTTTTTGTTGGTCTAAGAAGTCCAGTGTCATCACCAGGCTGAAGTTCATGGCTCTTCCCAGCTCCAGCCTCACCTCCCACCCATCCTCTTGGCATGTGGAAAGAAGCAACATCTGTGCATGTTTTAGTACAAGTCCAGGCTGTTGTTCAATGGGCTAGGCAAATGAAGCTTGATGTGGATTAACAGTCCACTTCAGCAGCAAATGGCTTTGGCATGATTAAGGATGCCCTTAGCTTCTCACTGCAGATGGGGCCAGAAAGTTCTTTTGCATTGTCACTGGAGTGACCCACGCCCCAGCTCATTATGTTGCTGGAAATAATCATGAATACTTGAGAGGAGATCCCCTTCAAGGGTTGTGTCACTGTCCTCACTTACAGAGGGACAAAGAGAAGCCACGGGCTGCCCTGCAGAGGGTTACCTGGCAGCGCAAGGGCCTCAGGATGACAAGCTGGTGTGATGGGTCCTTCACAAGAAATCCAGTTTTGGGAGTGGGAGAGCTTTTCCTGAGCCCAGCAACCCTCTTGAGCCAACACTGCCCCAGGAAGATGGGCAGTTTATGTTCTAGGGAAAGAGATGCCTGGGATGGCACTTGGATGCCAAATGCTCCTGCCCCCTGTGCTGCACTGCAGACTGCATCTCCCCCAGCAGTGGGCAAAATAAAGCTGATTTCTGACTCACTTGAAGGAATTGAGCTCATGGCTTCTGCAGGAAAAGGGTTTCTGGCAAAATGTTGAAGAGCCATTAATTTATTGGGCCAAGCAGTCTCCAACAGCTCATCCAAAGTTCTCCTGGTTGATCTGAATATAGTGGATAAAAAGTAAGCATTTACAGCTTCTGTTTTCATTTCTGTTGATCAGTTCAATTTTTTTTTTCTTGTTTGCAATATAAATTATTATTTTTTTTAATGGGCTTCTTCCTACTAGTAATGTCCCAGTAGCTTCATCTGGGTGGATGTGACCACCAGGATCCTTCCAGTCTCACTGCTGACCTGGGAATGGTTCAGTCAGTTTACAGATCACCTGTAAACACCAAGCAAGTCAAGGGTATCAGTCTCACTGTGTTCTAGTTTTCCCTCTCTGAGGTAAATTATAGTGTAGCATTAGATACTTCCACTTTTCTCTATGCCTGGAAAACAGCTTCATGCTCAAGGAGAAATGGTCTTCCAGGTAAGACAGTGGATTCATTTGATATGGACTGTCTTCATTTCTTTTGCATCAATGTCTCATTGTTCTGAGACAAACTCACTGGTCCCAAAATACAAATAGTCCCTTCAAAAATAAGGTTATTAATATATGTGTCACATTAAATGGAAAAAAATCTATTGATATTTTTGAGACTACTGATTAAAAAATTCCATAGAACAGCCTTATAATGAGCTCTAAGCAAATATCCATGTCTATCTGTATCATAAGGAGCAGATCCTGTTTCAAGTGAATTTGTATCGTGTTGTTGATATTTCTTTAAATTGTATTAAGCTAAAGCTGCAGCATGTGCTTGTAGGAGAAGACTTTATGAATGCCCATAGCACTGGAAGAAGCTCAATCAGAATTACCTTTTACTACATACAGGATATGTTCTTCATCTGGGAAAGACAACTTAAATGATGGGTGGATTTTTATGTCTAATAAAACATTAAATGTGATCTAAACTTTCCCTGCAGCTAAAGTATTTAGAATGGCTCTTTCCTGTGAGGATTCTCTGGTATCTCTCCTCTACCCAGCTACTTATTTAGTATAGAAATTGCAGGAGCTTCCTATCTTTGTGATTTCTCCTTCTTGGTCAAATCTGGTTGAAACCAGTCCGTGAGTTCAAAAGTTACTACGAGAAGGGCATTTAGAGACACACAAACACACACATACACGGTGATTACATAAGCCTTTTCACCCAAGTTAAAAATAGAAAACCAGTGAAATACTCAAGACCTACTTTAAAAATAAAGTTTAGGCTGGTGACAGACATTTTTCTCTTCAGTGTTACCCATCAGTGTTTGGTTGTCCAGCCTCAGCATGCTGAGGGGGTGCAGGGTAAGCCACCAGCCCTGGCACAGTATTTTCTGTGATGTGAACACTGGGTAGTTGTACCACAACCTCATTCCCCAAAGGACTAATACAAGGGTACAACTGTTGCCTTTGGGGAGGAAAAACTGGTGTTCCTGTCCTGCGTAGCTGAATTGTCACATCATTCTTTCTACATGAGCCTCTCCAGAGAGCGCCATTGCTCCCTAACTTGCATATATTGATACCACAAATAACCATGCAAATGGGACTAAGGCAAGGCTTGGATGAGAATTTCCATCAAAATTTCGATCAAAATCCTCATGGCAGGGCCAGCTGGGAGCCTGAAGCATCGGTACCTTGGTGACGCGCCTGCAAGGGTATGTCACTGTTTCCCCGTAGGACCTTCCCCCCCCAGGACAACAAACACACCAGCGGGTGAGACACCAAATCCATCTCTCTTAATGAAGATGATGCACCCTAACATACCCCAGTGGAGGAGGGCTTGCCCAAGTAAAAACCATCAGGTCAATTTAGCAAAGAACAGCTTTTTGCAGGAATGTGACCTGCTTGTCTTTGTTTACCCAAAGCCGAGGATTTCTTGGTTTTGCTGAGAACCGTTTTCGTTCCACCTGCTGCCTGCCACAAAGTTATAGCTGTGCTGCCATGTAAAATGGAGACAGCTGCAGAAAAGCACCCAGACTGCATCAACAAAAGGTCCTAAACATGAGGGAAACATAAAAAAAAAAGAAGAAAAAAAAAGAAAAAAAAAAGAGGAGATGTAGCTCAGCCAATGCAAACATGTAAGAAACTGTGCAAGGGCTCAGAAGAGAAACCAGATTGCTGTTGAAATAGCTGGTTAACATTTTGTCTGGAAGCACAGCTTCAATAAAAATAGGTAAGGAAACCAGCTAAGGACCCCCAATGGCAAACATATTTATTG
This sequence comes from Myiozetetes cayanensis, assembly GCF_022539395.1. Taxonomy (NCBI): domain Eukaryota; kingdom Metazoa; phylum Chordata; class Aves; order Passeriformes; family Tyrannidae; genus Myiozetetes; species Myiozetetes cayanensis. The sequence continues at coordinate 12,833,182 of NW_026087853.1, forward strand.
AGAATCCAATAAAAGTCTCAGAACAAATAGCCTGAAGGACCTGTAGACACAGCCTCTGCTGTAATAAAAATGCAATACAAGGCATCAGGGAAATGGTAAGGGAAAAGGGCTGCTCCATGAGAAAACCAAACAAGAATCCCAGAGCACAAGGCCTGGAGACACAGTCTGGGATGTAATAAAATAACTGCCATTGGGGAAAAAGAAAGAAAAACAAAACATCTAACAAAGGCACAAAGAAGCCCCAGATACCCCAGTTAGTCTAGAAAATCACCACAAGTTGCCGTAAAAACACATGGGAAAATAGGAAAAGAGTAATGGCTGCAAAGTGATCAACTCCTGCAGGTACCTAAGGGCAGCGTGTAGGCAAAAGTCCACAGGAAGCCATGTCAGCTGCAGTAAACTCTGAGGGTGCCTAGGAGACAAGGCTGTAAAAGGTGACAAAAAAGGGGCCTCAGAGGGACTAAATCTCTGCATTGGAGAGAGATTTATTTTAAATGCAAACCCCACGTTGCACGGAGCTGTGGGTTTTGTTTTATTTATCTTGGTCAGCAAAACTTTTTGGTAGTTACAAAAAATGCTAGAAAATTTCTATCAAAAGTGCACAGGCAAAAGTGGTTTCAGAGGTGTCCTCTCACTCAAAGGATTCAATCTGAGCCTGCTTATTGTGAATTTTCACGTACCACAAAGGCAGCCAGAAAAATGGGCAATTATCATCGAAGTCATTGTCATGTTAAGTACTGTTAATGAAAATTTTAAAAAAGAAGGGTTTGTAGGAACAAGTAAGATTTTTTTATTAAGGCAAATGAGAAAATTGAGAAAGAAGGTGATTTTCATTTCCTAGCTTCAGTCACACGCTGCAGGTCATGACCATAACAGAGCAGTTGCCTGTCGCAAGGCAAGGACCTGCTCTCGGGCTGTGCTGCTGCCTGCACCCCTGCCCAGCCAACAGAAAGCCTGCACTGATAGGACAGGTCCAGGCCAGCCTCTCAGCAGCACATCCTCCTGGATGCTGGCAGTGCAGCACGCCTTGCCGCAGAGGCAGGTCTGCTCCAGACATTTGTCATCACTGCTCCTGGTTTTACCAACAGGGGGCAAGGGCAGCGTGTGACAGCTCTGGGTTCTGCAAGCGATGCCCTCAGGACAACCCAAGGTGCAAACGTCATCTTGTTTTCTCCAGGTAAATTCCACCCTCGGAGGAGATGTGGCACACACTTGTGCTATGAATAACACAGGTCTGCAGCTGAGATTTCTGAGTCTCTTCAAAAATTCGTTCAATCAACATCTAGAGGTTTTACTTTTTTTTTTTTAATAAAACATATACTTCTTCTGAAACAGAATTAATTTTATTAGAAATGTGCTAGAAGTTGGCACTAGAAAGTATTTTTTGTTTACACTCCTCTCTATTAGGAAACCTAAAGCTGACAGTGCTAAGTTAGACCCATGAATCCACTTGTCAAGTTTTACTTTTCATTGCTGACAAAGAAGTATGTGCTTTTTCAACAACTGTCCTTCCATCTATTTGTCAGCTCTGCTCCTTGCACCAATCCCTTTAAACCACCTACACTTTTGATATTGTCCTTTCTGAGCTGGGCTGCCTGGGCTGCAGAGTCCTAGGGTTTGCTGGACACGTGGTTTAATGGTAGAGGATGGTGGTGTTCAGATACAGGTGTGAATCTTCAGCCAACCATGTAGTGGGCTGTTCCTCACAGCTTGGATCTCTTCAGCTCACACAGATACTTTGGGGTAGATTTTGCCCTTCTTGGGTTCTTTACAGTGTCGTTCCCTGCCAAGGAGACTTCAAGTTAAAGCCCCTTCTTCCAACCCACCGGATGTGGATTTATCCATCACTTCCATCATTGTTTCAATGTGAAGTGCTCCAAGGGCACGGCGGTGTCTGCAGTTCACCAAGCCTCACGTGCAGGGGTGCTCTCATCACATGCAGGTCTGGAACGAAGAAAACCCGAAAAGACCAGTTACAGCAGAAAGGTTAAGTTCAGAAAGGTTAAGCTGTTATGTCTGTGGTCCAGAAGAGTGGTGAGCTGAGCTCATTCCACCAAGTCTCTTGCTAATGTGGTGCTCTCATGGGTGTGAAATATTATCAGCTGTTAGAGTTATTAACCAGTGTTAACCAGGTAGTGTGTGCACTGAGCTATGTTTAAGGTTAACTGTGCCATTAAGGGCTTACAAACTCAATTAAAGATTTTAGTGCTCAACAGTTAATGGTTAATTTCTGCAGATGTCCTGTTTCCAATTACTATTCATATATAATGTAAGCAGCATGGCATCACACTTCAACTCAGACAGACTGATTTTTTTTTTTTAATATATTTTAGACCAGCAGAAGGTTTCACTTAATTGCATAATACCCAATAGTTAGTATTCTTGGAGTGTCTTTGAAATCCCTTTTAAATCCCAACTATTTTCACTTTTCTTTTTCTATTATTATCACTGTTTCCCACCTCACTTACGCTCATCTGACCCCACAAAGGTATGGATATGTTCTTTGCGTTGTGCCATGACCCCACTGCCCAACAAGGAGGAAGGAATGCTGTGAAATGGCCCTTCTGGTCCTCACACTCACAGGGAAAGACTCAGAGGTTTTCTTTTTTATCTGTCATTGGAAAAGATAAAGGAAGCTCACAGCCTCCAAAGTCTATGGAGGAGTTCAAATGCAGATTTAAAAGCCTACATTTGAGACTGCTGTGTTTGCAATTTTTTAAATAACAAAAACCCTCTTGTAGGATCAACTCTGATAATGGATTGTTTGACTAAATCTGCAGAGGGAGTTAAATGGAAAGTTCTGAGTCCTGGTGTTACACTCAGGTGGAAGGAAACTTGCTGCTGTCAGTAAAGAGAAAGAGTGAATAAATCAGTTCTCAGCTAATGAGGCAAATAAATTTGTAACTGGAATCACCCATTACGAAAAACCAATTACTTTCTATACACGCAATTGTGATATTCCTCCTGAGAAGAACATGAACACACGCCTAACTCTCCGCATGCAAGTAAACCAGTGCTTATCACTGAATTTAAGTTAAGAATATAATTAAATTGAAATTAAATATGAAATGTCTTGGGAACTACTCATGAACTTGAAATTCAGTCATTTAAATGCAATGTTGAACTGGGGCTTCTGGGAAGAAAGGACCCAGGGAGATGCACATCACACTAGATGGTTTCACAAGCCCTTCCAGCCATCCGATGGCTGCACTGTTATTAAAAGGCATGTTCCACCTCTTTTCCCTGACATGCTTCCCCAGCACAGCCACCAACCACGTCGTTCGGCCAACTGCATCAGCAAACTGATCTAGAGAAAACCTATCCCCCAAAAAACCCGATCATTTTCAGATGGGTGTGTTCCCTGACTCATCTGGTGGCAGGCACTGGCCCACAAAATGGAGGTGTGAGGGGATGGGGTGATCCAGCCTCTTCTGGTGGCTCGGAGTCATCAGCTGGTCAAACTGGTAGGGAAACCTCATGTGCTCTGAAGCCTGTTGCAAAGTTCACATCATTTGGGACGTCTTTGCAGTCACTTTTGATTTGTTCCATTGCATGTGAAATTGTGGCTCTCTGAGTCATTCTTTCAGGTAGAAGAGATTTTTGGAGGATATCTGAAGAGTTATTGTTCTTTGAGATTCACAGATGTGCAGTGTCAGTGCCCCTTATGGCTATAAAGGCTGCAGTTAGTCTGCAGAGAAGGTGTGAACTACCCAGTGATAGAGATCTTCTTTTTTCTATAAGAAACGTCAACAAGAGTTATTAACCCCAGTGGTGTAAGCCATTTTAAACTGGGAAAAATCTGAACAAGAGGTTAACAGAAGAGAGATACAATTTCAGCTATTAAATAGAAAAGAGGTAATGGTAAGTTCATGTCATGGTATATCAAAAATTATCATGGATGGAGATAATAGATGGTTGGGGCTCAGAAGGTGTCTAGATGTCTCTGAAGTTTTGGGGTAAGATCCCTCCTTCTTAGGTCTGCAGGGAATTTACAGTGTGGATAAAGCTACTCTGGGCAAAAGTCTCCACTCTGGTCATTGTTCAGAAGCTGTGGGAGAAACTCCAGCAAGATCTAAGACCCATCCTAATGCTCAGCACTTCTTGCTCCAAATGTTAGGAGCACTTTTTAATCTTGCTGTCTCCCACAGAAATACAGACTATTGGGCACCTCTAAATGCCCCCCACTGAATCCCCAAAGGGGAGAGACTCACCCACACAAGCCCGTAAATGGAAAGCAAGAGAGAGGAGGAATGGAGCATGTATGACAGATATTCATCACATTCTTCAAAGCGTCACTGGATGAGGTTCACATGGGCCATGCTAATATGAGCAGTATGGAACACATCCAAAACTGTAGGATTCATCCATTAAAAGACAATGTGTGGCTGACTTCTTTTTCATTTAAATTAGTGAAAATGAAGGAACAGACAATCCTGCTTAAGGACCTGTTTCCACTCAGTGCTGAGCACCTCGATGAAGACATCTATTTATATCAGGCATTTGTTTTACAATGGCAGTGGCACCTCTAACCAAGGCCAGGCCACCAGAGTAGATAATAATCCCTACAAAGAGAAAAAAATCAACCAAGGAGTTGAAAGAGTTTCTCAGAACCTCATAGGATTTTTCCTTGCTTTTTTTTCTTCTCTCAGTGGAAACTCAGAAAAGCACTCAAGTGGATGGCAAAGTGTCTCACAAATATCTTGTATAATTTGGCAACCACAGTGTTCCACATCTAATTTCATTACAGCACATTGAATGTTTGGGGGTTTTTTACAATGGTTTTTGCACCTTTAACAACATGTTGATTATTGCATTTTGAAATAACTCACTTCTTTAAGAATAACTTAAGTGAAAATTTCATTTAGAATTGCAACACCTGGAGAAAATCAACATCATGTGACTTGTAGGCACTTCTAAACAGGAAATACTCCATTTATTTTTTTAGCTGTGTTTGTGTAATAAAGTCTAGCATCCAAGTGTGAGCAACACATTTTCTCGTTTTATTAAACAGCATGAAAGGATTTATTACTTCTTCACTGAATGCACTTCTGGCACCAAATGGAGCTGGACAATAATTGTCAGGCACTGAGTTTAACATTATGAGAAAACACCTTTGGTTAAGTTCAGAGTTTATTGTGTAATGAAAAATACACCTAGATGGTGAGGCTTCCTTTGAGAATTTGTTTGGTGAGTATAATCTCAGGTACTGCTGCTTAATAAATTGGATTCTTTGAAACAGAAATTAAAGTACTGAAATAATATCTAAGAAGGTTATTTTTCTTTTCCTCCTCCAGCTATGTGAAGTTCCCTGAGAAGGAAAATATAAACAAAGGGAATGGAGAACATTTCTTTTACCACTCAACAGCTTAGGGCTGTGAGGTGCTCTCAAGAGCCATGTACCATATTTGTGACTTTTCTCACCTTCTCCTCTGATCTTTCTCAAATGCACAGGCTGCTCCTGTTCTTGTGGTTCCACCCCTGGCCAGAGCCAGGTGTGAGGGACTTTCCTCTCTCGTTTTGTTTTATTCCCTGTATTGCAAGGAAAAGCTGCCCCAGACCAGGCAGGAGCCTTGAAGATGGGCTTGACTGGAGAGAAGTCACCAAGCATTTTGCAGGTGTGCAGCATTTCTGTGCCCTCAGAAGTTCAGCAGGAATGGACACTGATGAGAAAAAGCAGAGATGTAGTAAAAATCAAAGTCCTGCCCTTCAGAGGATGAGCACAGGGGACCAATCTGCAGTGCCTTGATCTGAGTTCTCTGCACCTTGTACAGGCAAAGGCACCTGTGCAAAGTGCCTAAAAATCATGGGCAGCAGAGCTTCATTCTCTCTTGACTCAGTCACAAATGACTGCTCAAAGTAGAGATAAGAAAAAGGCCCTGTATATCTCTATGATCCTGGGTTGACAAATTCTCCCTGAAGTCTCAGTGAAGCATTGCAACACTCAGCATACGACTTGTTTTCCACTGAGATTGGCAATGCATGTATTAGACATTTGGGTTAACTACAGGAATAGGAAAATGCTTCACACAATCCCCAAATTAGGGGCTCTGACTAATGAAAAGCTCTCCTATTCACTGCCTTTCTCGATGCAGGGCAGCGGGCTGCCCTGGCACGTCCTGCTAGGGAGGGCAAGAAGGTGGGGAGGGGAGCTTGGGTGGCACTGGTCCCCTAAGGCAGGGAAGCACTAAACCCATCTTTCTGAGTATTGCCACAGTCTTTGTCTTTGTCACCCACCTGTAGTTATTCGTAAACCGGTGAGCTGGGTTGTAGCCAGGAAACCTCACTTTATTCTGCGCCGTCCTCGTGCGCCCCTGTGGTGTGGCTTTCACACTTCCACCCGCTCCCGGTGCTCCATCCGAGAGCGTGCACAGGCCGCCCAAAGCATCCCGAGATGCGGGCAGGCGCCAGGAGAGGGCAGCGGTGCCCAGGGCTCGGCGCTGCGCGGGGTGCGCGCCCCGCACGCCGAGCGGAGCCTGCGGGGGCTGCCGAGGGAACTCCGCGGAGCCGCCCCACGTCCGGCCCCCGAACCAGGGAGGACACAGGGGCATTAAAGGAGATTTTCTGTATCGACCGTCGGGGCTTAGATTTGCTTCTTGGCTGCGGTTCATGTTTCCCATGACGGTCAGAAGGCACACAGGCATTCATCTTCAATCCCCAGACTGCAGTACAAGCCATTTCTTAAGGAGTTGCAGGTTTTAGGGCCAGAAGGGACCTTTACAGTGAGGCAGTCCCATCTCTTGTCTGAAATGAGCCTTGGATCGTGATGCCTGCAAACGGCACAGAGCCCAGCGGAGACCTCTCTGAATTAGTGGACGTGTGATGGTTCTCCTCATGACAGCACGTCCTCTTGTCCCCATAGGGCTCCCACCAGCTTGGCCTAGCCATTCCTAGCCAGGGAAAGTGTGTGTGCATGTGTAGAGCAGGGAAAGGAGCAACAGAGGAGGGAAAGAGAAAACAAGTGATCTTTAGCCAGCATGAAGACCACTCTCCCAGAAAAGTGGCCAGGCTGACAGCCAAAGGGTTATAGGGTGGATATAACAAAGCTAACTACAGATCAGGGCTATTGCTGGAGCACTGTTTTTTACCATCATGTAATATCAGAAAGGAATATCTTGCCTGAAAACTCATAGGTAGCACTAATACTCAGAATTATATTAGTTAGCATTAACAAAAACAAACAAACAAACAAACAAACAAAACAAAACACAGAAGCAAAGTTCAAATAATGTGACAGCTTTTATGCCAATCTCTGTTTAAGAAACCAGGAAGGCTTCTGACACAGGACAGACTAATTCATGTCTGCTTAGCAAGAGGTTCTTGCATCTTCTGATTTGCCCAGTGCTAGTCATGGTTGCAGGATAGGACACTGGACAAGATACCCCTCCTGGCTGACCTCATCTGACCAGTTCTGTGTTCCCATTTTCCATAGTGAAGAAAAGCTGCCATGTATGTTTTTTTTTGCACTGGCAATCTAGTAACAATGAATGAGGAAAAGGCTGAGGTACTCAACAACTATTTTTTGCCTCAGCCTTCACTGGAAATCTCTCTTTCCTCTCCTCTTAAGGAGTGCACTGAAGGACAGGGACTGAGGGAACAAAGCCCCTACCACTATAAGGGAAGATCAGGTCCATGACCATCTGAGGAACCTGAACATACCTAAGTCTATGAGACCTGACAAGATGTATCCCATAGTGCTGAGGGAATTGGCTGACATGGTTGCCAAGACACTCTCCATGATATTTGAAAAGTCATGGCAGTCAGGTGAAGTCCTGTATGACTGGAAAAAGGGAAACCTTGCACCCATTTTTGAAAGCGGTGGAAAGAATGAGCCTGGGAACTACCGAACTGCAAGCTTTCTACCTGGGAAGATCATGGAACAAATCCTCCTACAAACAGTGCTAAGGCACATGGAGGACAGGGAGGTGGTTCAAGACTGCCAGCGTGGCTTTACTGAGGGTAAATCCTGCCTGACCAGCTTCATGGTCTTCTAGGAGGGAGTGACTACATCAGTGAACAAGGGAAGAGCTATGGGTGTTATCTACATGGACTTCTGTAAATCCCCCACAACATCCTTCTCTCTAAATTGGAGAGAGATAGATTTACTAGATGGAGTGTTCAGCGGATGAGGAATTGGTTGGATGGTCACATCCAGAGGGTAATGGTCAACAGCTCAATGTCCAGATGGAGATCAGTGACAAGTTGTGCCCCTCAGGGGTCCCTGATACCAATGCAGGCTGAGGGATGAACGGACCGAGAGCAGCCCTGCCCAGAAGGACTTTGGGGTGCTGATGAATGAAAAGCTCGACATGCATCAGCAGTGTGTGCTTGCAGGCCAGAAAGCCAATCATATCCTGGGCTGCATCAAAAGCAGTGTGATCAGCAGGTCAAAGGAGGGATTCTGCCCCTCTACTCTGCTCTTGTGAAACCCACCTGGAGTATTTCAGCCAGGTCTGGGGCATCAAATATAAGAAGGACATAGAGCTGTTGGAGTGGGTCCAGAGGAGGGCCACAATGAGGGATGGAGCACCTTTCCTGTGAGGAAGTGCTGAAAAGGTTGGGATTGTTCAGTCTGGAGAAGAGAAGGCTTTAGGCAGACCTTACAGCAGCCTTTCTGTACTTAAAGAGGGCTTCTAAATAAATGAGGACAAAGTTTTTAGTCGGGCCTGTTACAATAGAACAAGGTATAATGGTTTTAAACTAAAAGAGGGTAGATTTAGACTAGTTTTAAGGAAGAAATTTTTTACAGTGTGGGTGGTGAAACAGTGGCACAGGTTGCCCAGAGAGGTGGGTAGATGCCCTATTCCTGGGAACCTTCAAGGTCAGATTGGACTAGACTCTGAGCAACCTGTCCTAGTTGAAGATGTCCCTGCTCATTGCAGGGAGTTTGGACTAGGTGACCTTTAAAGGTCACTTTCAGCCCAAACTATTCTATGATTCTAAACAGCTCTTATTTGCTTTCTTTCAGTTGTTTCTTGTGAGTTTAAATGATCCTTTTCATTTGTGTTTACTGCAGAACTCATTGGCAAAGCATGAGAACCACAGGTGAAGCAAACTGGCAACAAATGAAAAACCTGTCTATTGATCTATGGTTCTTGCTCTCACAGAAGGATAAAGAGTAAGTCACAATTGGTAAATACAGTTAAAAGTAAGAAAATCTTTAAAAATCGTTTGTGCTTTTACACACTAATGTCTCAATGCAGAAAACAGTTATGCATATAATTAATGTTACCAACCTGACAATCCCATTGTGGCCCATCAGCTGTAGGTATTTGCAGCTTTATAGAAAGCCACCATAAGGAGCCATAAGATCTTTCAGTTCTACCTCAGGCAAGGTGCAGGATATTACGCCCTTATGAATGTGTGGATAAATAGCATTTTGAGGAAAATTATTATAATTAATAGATATTATAGGATCAAGACCTGGTTATAAATAACAAGGTCATTGCTAAAATGGGGATACTTTCTAACCAGTTTTAAAGTTTGTCTAGAAAAAAATAGGTCGGGCCACACTAAATGGCATTTCAGGCAATTCTGAAATAATTTTGGAGAAACTGATTTAAAAGTTATATGAGATATATCATTAAAAATTACAAGCTTGGGGAACTCAGATCGCATTTATGTGATTCTGCTCTAAGCATGAAACTTTGGTTTCAAAAATCAGAATAACACCTGGACCTAATAAATTAAATGCTAGAAAGAGCTGGTCAGAAAATGTCCTGGAAACAGTCTTTCTCTTATGTTATAGGTATGTATGGCTGGAATGAACGCCAAACTTTCGCTAAGTTCTTAGGGCCATGCTCATCACCTTCATAATCCTGACTCCTCAGAGATCACAGACATCTCCTTGCAATCACACCCTGGAGTCACTGATGCATGTTTCATTTGGCTGGGAATTGTCTCCTTCTGAGTACTGCAGTTGCACGTACTGTATGAAGGTTTGTTCCTACGAGAAAGTGCAGCTGGGATTTGAGCCGTTGCTTGTATTTATACTTGGTCTGTTTTTTCATGAGGTCTGTCCTGTGTGATACTGATGATAATTCTTGTGTGACTAGACAGCTCTGTGTCTGGACACTGTTCCCACAGACAGAAAAACCCAGCCTGATAACTCATATTGGTGAAACTGAAGTGTGATAGGAGTAAAAATAATCACAAGTATTTTTAAATATGTTGTGTACTTCCAAGTTTCTACACAGAAATCTAGAGCTGGCGCTGCTATAACATTTTGACAGAATGGACATTGTTCCTGTCTGATGATTCAGCAGAGCAGCTGAGCATGTGTTTAGATATGAACGACAGCGGGGATGGAAGGAGAGAGGAAATTATGATCAAATGTAGCTGTTCTTCCTAGGTGGGCCTGGACCCTGGAGATATTTGTGATGAGGAGGCATTCATTAGAAATCAGGTAATTTCATCAGGGTTAGCCAGAAAAATGTTACCTCTCAAGAGAAGAGGGAACCGGGAAGATTTGCTTCATACTGGTAAAATGCATAATAATACATATATTAATACATAGCCAGCCTCCAAGCCAAGTCCTCTCCAGCATCATCCCCATGGAACACATGCACGTGTCAATAATTCCATCATTCCAGTGTCTGGCTCCCGTGCAGGAAGAGGTTAATTATGTCTCAGCCTTTATGGCACAAAGTAAAAGCTCTTGTTATTTTTTGTTTTGTTGGTTGGTTTTTTTTTAAAGAAAATGCTGTGTGGACAAAGAGGCAGGCTTTAAATATTTGTGGAGGCTGCTTGGCAACAAATTGCATGCGATCTTTATAAAAACAATGAGTTCTCATAGAATTTACATTGTGTTCGAACTGGGTGCTAATGGCTCCTGACCAGTGCTCAATGCCTGGTCTGTGGGAAGAAACAGGGAGAGAGGTGTTATATTGTGCATTGTGTGTTGCTATTCCAGCTTTCTGAGAAAGAGGAGCTGTTAGAAGTTGAGGACCAGGGTGGGAATAAAGCTGTGGCTTTTACAGCACATAAAATGCACGAGGTGAGAGCTGACACTGATTGTGGCTGTGCACTCAAGGCCACTGCTCCGGGGGGGAATCTGCGCACACGCACACACAGACACACAGACACACAGACACACGACATGGTGCTCCCAAATATAACCGATGGCTGCAGGCCTGTCTCCTTCGGTCTCAGGAAATAGCTGTGCTTCCAATATTTTTCCTTCAGAAATGACATCTACTTGTCTGCAGCAAAGGCACTATTAAGCAGATTGCAATCCTTTCCCTATCAGCTGGGAACTGATGTAAAACTGATATATCGTCTGTTCAGCTGTGCAGGAAAGGCAGAGCAACCCTGTGCTTTCAGCTGCTCAAAAATCATTGAAGTCAGCTCAGAGATGATGAGATTTCTCAAAACAATAAGCACCACTTTGTTTGTTTGTTTGTTTTATTCCCCTTGCTCCATTTTTGCACTTTCACCTCTAGGATACAAGTGAAGCATATTTTATTAGGTTTCTTCCACTACTGCTGAAGCAAAAACATACTTCATCGCTCCCCCAAATTTTCTTCCTAGCAGGAAAAGAGGCTTTTAAGCAAATATGTTTTGCAGCAGCACTGACAAGAAGCCTGAGCATTTCTGGTACCAGAGGTGCAACCCCTTCCATAATCTGGAGAGGTTACTGATGGCCTTTGGTTAAGAACTTTGGAACCATTCCTGGTAAGGGTAGAGGGTTAAGCATGTGCAGTACCAACTGAGTTGCTCGAAAAGAACATATAAAAAAGAATTGTGCACAGGTATATCTCATACCCTACCCCAAAATATGAACAAATAAAAACTCTGATCACTGTTCCTTTACTTTTACCAGCCAAAATACAGGCACTGTTTTCTGTTTACACAGGCAAAAATGAAACCACATGGCTTTCCTGAAACTTCCTCCACATGAAGACATATGAGTGTAGCAGCTTAAAAGAACTGGTAGAAGTAGGGCATAGTAAACAAAGAGCATCCAGTCCTGTAAATTCAGTCCTTAATTCAGAGAAATTAAATGTCTTACACGTGATCATGTATGCCCAATGCCACAGCCAAAGCCAAAACAATGTCCAGATTTTCCAAATGCAGGTGCTCTGAATTGAGTGAATGATGACAATGATAACATCCTTCAGGTGTGTCACTATTTGTGTTTTAACTCTCAGTACACACCTACATGGGGAAGATGAGCTCTTGACAAGTATCACCCAGTAGCAGGGTACCCACTGACTCCCTGAGCCTCTCCATGATGCCATGTCAATGTTACAAGTCTTTGTGAAGTTGCACGAGAGGAGCATGAGGCAGTGGGTTCCTGTGCACAGGTGGGTATGACTGGCAGAAACAGCACCAAACAAATCAGATGTTCACATGTTTATGCTCCAACAACACTTCTATTTACTCCCATATTCACTAATTCCTTATATATGTGTGTTTATAGGTACATACATAGATTATTTTATACACACTTGTGGCAGAGAGGTCATACAGGTTAGACACAAAGAGAGTTATGAACTGTGCTTAGCAATATGTATTTTCAAACGTTGTGGCAACGGTTTTGACTATAAATTCAGATAATGTCACAAAAAAATGGACTGCGTGGTTTAGTGACTGTCTTGCTGAATTGATAGAAGAGGATTAAATTATAATTATCAAACCACTCACCTTTGTCAGTGGATCTAATCGCAATCTGTTTGATAGCAACAAAAAATGCCGTCTGACGGCAGCTTTGTAGCTTTGTGAATGAGTGAATTAGTTCCCACTGGCTGAGCACTAACTGCATACTGTTATCACTTCACAGTTGCTCTTATGACTTTTGCTTTGCTCAATGGCTTCATTTTCCTAGGTAGAAATCTGTAAGGAGTGGAATTAAAACTCTTTGAGCTAGTCTGTGTAAGAGCTGGAAAAATGAAAAGAAAAGCAATACCCTTTTAAGATAAACTTCACGAAACTAAAGGCAAAGGGCCATTAGACAGATCCTGTGATATGGCTTTTATTTTACAAGTCATTATACTTCATTCAATTAACCCACTTTTGAATACGCTGTACTGTGAGTATGGCACATCTTCCAGAAAGGCATGCTCTCTCTCTGAAGACATCAAGAGTTGGCAAATCATCATTTCTCTGGATGACTGACTCACTATTAAAATCTCCTCATTTGGATTCATCTTGGCTTCAGCTTCTGGCCATTGGTTTTTGTCTTTCTTTTCCCCAGTGTATTTAAAAAACCCTTGGGGCCTGGTGTTTTCTTCTTAAGAGGAAAATTAACTGTATATGTGAAGAGCCCTGAACACTTTGCCTCTTCATGAAACACTTCAGTGGTGTTTCTCACCAATGATCATAAGAAGGAGCTCCTGGGCATACACATATTTTTAAACCAATTGTGCAATAAAATGCAACATGATTTTTAAATGCTGGTAAAAATTACTGAATACAAAAATTCAGAAAAAAATTCAAAAATGCAGAACTCTCCAGCACGATTACATGTCATCACACTTTCACCTCATCCTGGAATCTCAAAAAGCTCCCATAAAAGTTCGTTTGGATCAAATGGGATAAGCCATTGACTTGTATAATAACACACGAGTACACCAAAGAAAATCCTTGATTGTTCAAGTTTTGGGCAATTTGGCAGCCTTATCAGATCTTAACAAAGCTAGGAGATTTGTCACATTTTTACCTCAACAGTTCTCAGTATTGGAAACAGTTATTGGTGTTGGGACTTCCATTCAAACCTATCACTTACTACTGTGTTGGTTTTGAGAGGTAGAAGATTGCACCAAATGGGTTTTTTAGCAGTTCTTCTAAGAGAAGAATTAGAGTGTTTTCCATCTCCAAGCTTTCTTTTCAAATTACACCAGTTGAAATTTGTACTATGACATCTATGATCATCTGCCAGTTCAAGTCAGGGGTGTTACAACGTAAATGGATGCATTCCTGAATCTCTCTCAGAAGCAAAGTACAGATATTTCTATCAAAGCTGACCTAATATTTGCCAAGTGATGATTGCTCATACTCTTGCCTTCTTCTTTAACTGTTGTTCATTTTTACAAAGAAGTAATTAGACAGGGGAAACTAATGAATACATACATATAAATCAATCTGGTTTTTAGCTCCTCAACTCATCTCTGTGATACAGGTGTGACCGGATGATGCAGGGGGAGGTTGGACATGGGGAGAGGCAACTTTGATGAAATCCTCATGCTGAACCACTGGCAAGTTATCACTTCAGCCTGCATTTCTATGCTCATGCCCACACAAATACCTACACACTGAGCACAGAAAGTTCTTTTTGGTGACACACACCTGCCAGATACCACTTTTTGTTTTATCTCTAGATGTTTCTGTGTAAAGGATGTGTTTAAAAGCCAGACCTTGATTTGGAAAATGCATTTGGAAAAGGGGACAAGAACAGATGAGAAGGAAGCAGGCAGCCTTCCTCTCACTAGAAACATCCTCACTGGAGTGCTGCTCTCCAAACCAACCCTGAGGGCCCAGCTGACCCCAGCAAAGCAGGGACATCAAAACTTGGTTAAGCAAAAGCTCCACTGTGTGTTCTCTAACGTGACTTTTAAAGTGATTAGTCTTTAATGACATATTGGTTAAAGGTTGATAAACCCTGACAGATACTTGTACTTAACTGTGCTCAGGTGAAGTACCACCAACCATGACTTCATGTTTGTAAACTGCTTGTACAGACACCACAAGGACATGTCCGACATTTCTAGAGCTCCTCAAGGTCACGCTTTGAAATACAGTACAGAGAAACTTTCTAAATCATCAACTTCCTTCTGCTACAGAACGACCAATGGGTTTTAATTCTCCCTATTTTCAGAGGCTTCTGGCAGAACTGTGACATTAAATATTCAGGGAAATACAAGTAAGGTTTGAAAATGCCTGCTCTGAAAGAGCTTGGAACCATTAGTGCATCTCATACTGCAAAAGCCTCTGCCTGGCAGGTTATGCATCAAAGTCATCCACTTCTTACCTCAAAAAATTATTCAGTTTATTTATCAGCTACAGGGAACAGGCCCTCCATTTGAAGCATTTATATATTTCTGCTACTTTACTTCCAAAGCTAATATTGTTTGGGAAGGCCAGGGAAGAAATCTCTTCTCACATCTCTTTCACAGTCAAGCTGACTTGACACTGGATGTAAAAATGAAACCCCTTCTTCAAACAGAAACAAACAAACAGGAGGAAGGTTTAATTACTCCTGTGGGGTGCTGCATCGGCAGGGAGTTTAGCTGACTGTTGCATTTGAAGAATATTTGACACCTCCAGTGCTGTGAAAGAGGTCAGGCAGTTCAAAAGGAGCCTTCTTGCTTCCTGGCTTCTAAAAAACTAATTCATTTTGTTACTATGATGAAGTACTCAGAATAGATCACACATAATTCATTCCTCCACAAGCATTTCATTGCAAAGATACACTGGTTGTTTTCTAAAATATCAAATAATATTTCAGGGCTACTGTAGTTTTTGTATCAGGCAGGTTATGCCAGGAAATTACAGAAAATTACAAGAGATTTGAAATCTGCAGATGAAAATCTATGTGTAAAAGCCAGCAATGGTAGCATTATTTTTATAGGATCTGCAACTGTAGTGCTGGAACACTAATAACTACCTGCTGCCCTGCTTCCAATCCTAATATTCATGGGGTAAAAAACAGACCTTGCAATCTCCATTTTCTACTTGCAGCATTCATTTCTGGTTGGTGTTGGAGCAGGCTGATTTATAATTTACCCCACATTAAATATTTGTAGTTATGTCCAGAAATAGTCTTTGCCAGTGAATATTATTGCAGGGGCCTTGACTTGTGTCTCCAGGGAATACAATGAAAGTACCACAAGTTTCTCTGATCAGGATAATTCAGGCAGAAGATGGTAACTTGTCTAGCCAGGGTCACTTGAAGCTGAACATGGTGCCACAAAGAGGGTCGCCCCTGACCAATTTCAGCTGGATTGTTTCTTCCTGCACAATTTCACCACCTTACACAGCCCTGTGGAATCCTACTGTCAGGCATCATGGTCTGCAGAGACACTCACCACACCAAGCCACTGCTCTGCTGTCCCTCTCTCCTTCCACGCAGTAAGCCCTGCCACAGCATAGGCCCCTCCGTTTCTTGGGTTGTTGTTTAAGGTTCTGCTTGAACCAGACCAGCAACTCTGCCTTTGCATGGGGATCAGATAGGATGAAACCACGAAGCTCACGTTATGGGAGCAGGTTGTAAAGAGACGGAAATGCCTAGGAGACACTTGGATGCTCTCAAGGTGAAAACCTTACTTACTTTTTGGGTCTTTTGCCTGGCCTTTAGGGTGCTATATAACACCTAGCAATGGAAAAATTATTCCTTTTCTGGTAAACATTGTAACCTTTGTTCAGTATCTACTTGGGCAACAAATCTTCATAGCGTGCTGGAGCAGAAGGGAATCTGAAGGTCCTGAATTCAGTTGGTCACAGACGATTGAGAGCAAGTCAGGCTCAAAGGGGCACAATTACACAATGTCACATGGATGCATCCTGCAACCACCAGAAACAGAGGAAAACCAGAAGGGGAATAAAGGGGAAAAAACAACAAACAAGTTTCCAAAAACTAGATGGATCTTTTCCTGCGTCAAGTCCTCTCTGAATCAAGGAAGGGTTTTGCCCTAGTAAGGGAGGAGATTTTGAATGAAATGCTCATGGCAACAGAAACAAATCAGCTCCACAAGTACATAATATTCAAATGAGTTTTACATAACTACTCTCCTTTTCTTCCAACTTCCATCTGCATGGAAGAACAGCACAAAACCAAACAGAAAATAAGTAAACCAGCCTGAAGGCCAGTGAAGGACCTTTCTCTTTGCCTCTGTCAAATAAAGCATGCATGTTCTCAACAAATCACACCTTAAAATAAACTATGCTTACTGAAGCAAATGAAAAAAACAACAGAGGAAGGACTGAGAGCGACCCACACAACCCTGCTCCTACCACACCAGCTGCCCTGGTGAAGGATCAGAAGGACCTCACCTGCACAGCTCTTGCCCATGGAAGCTGTTCCTTTGATGTCACACCATCATCCCAAAAGACCAACTCTTGAAAATAGCAAGTGCATTTTGCTATCAAGTTGGTTCAAACAAACTTTACCTTGGTAGAAAGCAAATAAAATAAATTCAGCTCCCATGTCAGAAGGCACTGTAGCTCCTGGCATTACTGATGGACTGTGTGACGAAACTTATACACAACACTTAGAGACCTTCTAGCAAGTTCCATAGCCTATTTATTGCCATTACCTGACAACAGCTGTGAATCAGTGTGGTTCATCAGTGTGGCCTACATGGTGGACTTCTGGGAGTCAAGGAAGGAGGAGGCACAACAGAGCAATGGAAAGGAGGCTGGCCAACAACCAGAGTCTGTACTTATGCTCAGTGGTACACTGAGGCAGGGCCAAGAGTCGCTACCTCTCTTCCTCTCTTAGCACCTGAAAGGGACCAAGAGGAGGATGGGTCTAGTGGGGCACAGGACTCCTATTTTTAAGCTGGTGTTCATTTTATTGATAACATAAACTTTATAAATTTTATTAATTAAATCATTGCTTGTTATCAAACTTTGGCTGGAGAAGTAGAACACACATCTAATAATACTCTCCCTTGCCTTTAAAGGAGTCATAAAGCACTTACATTTCATAGCTTATTTGGGGTTTTTTTGTACATGACCTTACTTCCTGCTCTTATTACAATACCTCTTATTCCTTTCACACCTTTTTCTGAGTGTCTCCTGTTTACTTGGTTGAACTCAGACTGTCTTTTTTTCTCCTGACTTTTCTGGTGTTTTGCTTTGAAAATCTGTTTTACATGGTACCCCTCCCATTGTTTACATGTGTGTGGGCAGAGGAGCCAGACTAAGCGGTGGCTGCTGTCAGACAGGGTAATAGAATTGAAATCTTCACTTACCTATTCATCTGGGAGAGCTGATGAGTCTTTTCTCACGGCTGGCACTCGTTGGTGTTTCAGATATGGTCTAAGCAAGGAAAATAAAGTGTTGGTGTTGGTGAGACCTATAGTGGCATGATTATTGCCTTGAAAGTGAGTCACCACTCAGGTCAGGTTGTAATGTAAAATTACATCTGTATCTGTAAAATATGAGAGTTAAATAAGAATGTGGATTACTTTTCTGTGTTACAGACTTTAACTTTCCTCCCTCTTTCTCATTCAGCTATAGGGTAAGATTTTACATCCTCTTTCTGGAAGGCTTCAGAAAGACTAAAAGGATTAAAAAATGAGTGAGATTCTCACTTTCTCTGTAGCCTCTTTAACAAGCCATAAGATCATGCAAAACTCAAGGGTTATGCCAGTAGTGCAGGGGCAGGATTCAAACGCCCACGACCTTTCCCAAAACACTATTAGTCATGGGCAGAGAAGCACCTTGGAGACCTCTGGCATTCAACAAGGATGTTTTGGGAATGTAGGCAGAGGGAGGTCTAGGAAGGATCGGTGGGAACCTGGTTTTGTAGCTCTTTGGCCAAAGCAGCCATGGATGGCTAAGGATAGGAATTTACACTTCTCCGAGATTTGGGTTGAATACATGCGATATTTTCACACAGGTGTACCTATTGCAAGATAGACAACATCTTTTTCTGGTTACCATTGGTCTGGAACTGGTTTAAACAAAGCCAGAAAAAAACCCATTCCTGGAATGAGTGTTCATATGCGGAACTCTGTTTATAAAGGAAAAGCAATTTAGCTACAATGGCATAAATATCTCCCTTAATTTCAGAAATAGCGTCCTTGCCATTTTAGCAGGAGCCACAAGGCACCCTCCATCTGGACAGGCACAAAGCTGAGCTGTAGGATTTCACCATTTTGTTCCTACTATCACACAATCTACAAGTAGAGATTTTATTCTCAAACTGAGAATTCAACTCATTAAATCACTCACAGGTAAGATATGCAAAGGATGGGAAACGAAAACATTTCTAACATCTTTATTCTGCATACTCTAATAAAAAAAAGATGAAGGATATGTAGAGCAGTGGTAGGTTCCCCATGAACTTCCTATCAGACTCCCTGCCTTCTCATATGTGACCAAACTCTATTTTTAATAAACCTGTTATTATAGTTCAGAGTCTCTGCCAAGTGTTTACAGCGTTACCCTAAGTAACAAGTCTGAGCCAGGGGACTTAATTAAATGTAACCTGCTTTTTCAGTTATAGAATAGTCCTTAAACATCAAAAGGCAAGTGGACTTTGTTAATAAAATCTGAAATCACTCTTTGTTTAAGAGTTCTTTATTCCTCACTGTATACAATCAGTTAGTTCTTAGAAGGCATATAGCATTTTCACAGATAATTTCCCACAAGCATTTACAGATTTTACAAGTAATATTCTGGCTTTATGCGAGAATCTCAGATTTCGTACTTTCTTGCTGAGCTGATTCATAGACCCCAGCTTGCGGGGAAGAACGTAAAAAAATTAAAGAAAAATGTTTATAAAGGATGCCCTTTTGGATCTCACAATTTTTTAATGTCCTTATAATTTTAGAAGCTTACCTTTCCATTTTGGAGTACTTGGTTCTGCATATATTGCAATTATTTTTACAACTATCTAGGAGGAGGTTCTACCTATGAGGGCTTTTTCTAACCACAAAGCTGGTTTGGTGAAGGTACTAAAGACTCTCGGATGGACAAATGCAGGTGGCATGGTTGCTGCCTCCCTGGACAGAGCTGCACACCTGCTAAGTGAAACTGACTTTCATTCACAGCAGCTCACACCCCAATGTATTAAGATGAGGTCATTGCAGCCTATACTGATATGTGGGGCTAGAAACTGGAGTGGTCAGACCTGGCAGATGGGCCTGAACCCCCTGCTGAGGTCCAGCCTGACTCTCTGACAGGAGAAGGGGCGGCTGCTGTGCTTATGGTCTCGCCTCCATTGGCGCAGGAAGAGCAGGCAGCCCCAGCCTGTGCTGCTGCTGGACCGCACCAACCTCTGCCATCGTGCCTTCAGAGGGCAGGTCAGCACTGAGCAGGTGCTTTCCCAGGTAAGAAAGGTTTAATGCCCTTCTCCTCCCTCTAAGCGGAAGTTTTAACTTCCCTGTGCCCACAGTGTTAATCATTTACATCTTAAACCCAGCCTGACTCTGAGATCCAGGCTGTGCAGGTCAAATGCAGCCATCTGGCAGGCCTGGAGATGTCAGTGGCATGGGATGCACCCTCAGCTACCATGACAGTGGAGCTGGGCACCTCTTGCATGAGGATAGGGAGGAGGGTGAAGGCAGTAATTAATTCCAGGAAAATATGCAAGAACAATGAATCACAGCTGCAATATCACACCCCAGGTGGGGCTGGCAGTGAGAAGTTACAGCAGAAACAGTGTAGTCAACAGGACCAGCACAGTGAATGTCTTCCTATACCTGGCACTGCTGTGGCTACACCTCGAATCCTGTTCAGTTTCAGGGCCTTCACTGCAGGAAAGACATTGAGGTGCTGGAGTATATCCAGAGAAGGGCAACAGAGCTGGTGAAGGGTCTGGAGCACAAGTTGTGTGAGGAGCATCTGAGGGAGCTGGGGATATTTAGTCTGGAGAAAAGGCAGTTCAGAGGAGACCTTATGGCTTTCTACAGCTACTTGAAAGAAGGTTGTAGCCAGCTGGGGGTCATTCTCTTTTCACAAGCAACAAGTGATAGGACAAGAGGAAATGCTCTCAAGTTATTCCAGGGGAGGTTTAGATTGGATATTAGGAAAAACCTCTTCACTGAAAGGGATGGTCAAGCATTGGAACAGGTCGCCCAGAGAAATGGTGGAGTCTGCTGCTGAAGATTGCTGACTGGTTCGTTACTCCTCGTTCATTTACCTTCCTCTCGTATCATCCCCCTTTCTCCAGCTGGCATGCTGACCAGAGCAAATGGCCACTGGGAGGTCTCAAGAGCAGGCCAGTGCAGACTGGGACAGGCTATCTAGAGAGTTCATGACACTCCAGCTCCTGGAAGGTGCCCACACACAATTGGACAAAGCCTCAGCTGTCCCCATGTGGCACTGAAGGCAGTCCTGCTTCGAGCTGCAGTGAGGATTGGGGACCTCCAGCCACCTCTTGCAGACTATTTCACTGATGCTGTGAAGTCATTCACATGTTTTTCCCACAGCCACACTGGCTCAGTTTCCAGCTCCACCTCTAAATGTGGTATTGATGCATTCAGCCCTCTCAGATAACTCCTGGAAAAAACAGGTCCTCCCAGTGTAAAATGAAGTCAAAGCCCAGCATTGTGATTCCTGCAGATCTGTCTGAGTTGAGATGCTTTTTCTTTTTCACAAGCTGTTTTCTCTGCTCCTTGCATTCAGGTTTATAAACTCTTTGTCATGGTATCCATCTGTCCTTACACCTGTGCAAAACTTTCCAATCTGGGTATATAAGCAGCTGAAGACTGCTCCACTCTTGGAGACTACATCTTAGGATAGCTGACTGCTGCATGCTATAGTGGTGATGAATCCCTATTAGATGCTTAAGGGATGACTTTGCCTTCTTACCATCTCCATCTGATTTTGAGGAGTAATAGAGAAATCACCAGAGCAGGCTGTGGGAAGAGCACAGCATTCCTGAGCTGGGTGAAACAACTGGTTTTGTGGAATAAGTGTTTGCTTGGGATCACATAAACACTTCCAACCTGAAAGAACCACAATTTCTAGATCCCAGTTTGTTTATATTTAACTTTGTAGATCTCCTGTTGTGTGTTCTGCTAGTCTAACTCTTGATGCTATACTGGTCTGACTGGATCGTGTCAAAGTTTGCTGTTTACATTATACAGTCGTCATGGTTTGAAAACAGGCACGTAAGTACAAATAGTAGCATATTGTAATGAAACGCGTCATATGCGAAGGAAATGTTCATGCTGTTCACCAGGTTTCTAGCAAACAGCTCTTAGTGACACTGCAGAGCCGTGGTAACAATTACTGTCCAAGTTTGATGAAAAAAGGTGTAAATGAAGACATCCAATGTGAATATTTACCTCAAAGGAAATTTGACAGCCCAAACAGACTAGCAAGAGCAAGCTAAATCTGTATGCAAATATAAGTGTTTATAATGTATAATGGTACTGATTTGATCCCCACGAGGAAAACCCCTCTACTGCTCATACTTTCGTTCTTCCATCGCTGCCGTGGCTGCATGACAATTATTCTAGGGACGACCCTTCTCCAGTCCCCAGGCACGGCAGGACACACGCTCGGCGTTGTTCGCAGCCCCCCCGGCAGCGCGCACGGGTCGCTCTGTGCGGGATGTGCGCGGGACCCCCTCCCGAGGGGGCGGCCGGAGCGGGGGCGGTGCGGGGGCGATGCGGGGGCGCGGCCGCCGCTGTTGCGGGAGGAACGGGAGGCGGGCAGGGCAATGCCCCGGGGGGCACTGCCGGACCCCCGCCCCTCTCCGCCCCGCGCCAGCGCTCCGGCGCTCCCGGCCGGGCGGGCGGAGGGAGGGAGGGAGGGAGGCGCGGGAGGGATAGGAGGGAGGGACGCGGGGCGGGGCGCAGCCGGCGTGGAGAGGGGCCGCCCCTCCGCCCGCTCCGCTCCGCTCCGTGCCCGCCGTCGGTGCCGGAGGAGGCGGCGGTTGCGGTGGCGGCGCCGCCGGCTCCCGCCGCCCCCTTCACCCCCGGCCCCGCGTCCCCATGGCCGGGCAGGAGTGGGACTGGTTCCAGCGCGAGGAGCTCATCGGGCACATCAGCGACATCCGAGTGCAGAACCTCCAAGGTAAACCAACACCCCCGCAGAAACCCCTCCCTCCGCCCCCGCGCCGCCCCGCTCCCTGCCCCAGCTGCTCCCCGCGCCGCTCCTGCCTCCCCCGCCCGCCCCCCGGGCCGCCCTGCGCGGGCTCCCCCGGCCCCGCGGAGCGGGGGCGGTGCGGGTGCGGGGCCGGGGGAGGAGGTCGGCGGGGCCAAAGTTTCCCCCGAGCGCGGCGCCGGCCCGTCCGGCCGCGGGGAGCCCCGGCGCTGGGGCGAGCGGCGCCGGGCCCGGGGCAGGTTCGGGGCGCGGGGGCTCCGCAGGCGCTCCGCGGGCGCTGGGGATGCTGCGGCGGCGGGGGCGGCTCAACCCGTGTTCCCCTCGGGCGGCGCTGCCACCCACAGCCGCCCCCGAGCGCCGTCGGGGAGGGAGCTGCGAGCTCCGGCTCGGCTCGGCTCGGCTCGGGTCGCTCCCGGCCGGGGGTATCTGTCCGGCTGGGCGGTGCGGGGCTCACGGTGCCGCTGTGGGTAACGGGAGCCTCGGTGCGGGGTCCCCGCGGGGCCGTACAGAGGCGCCCTCCCGCCGTCCCTACCTGGAGATCCGGGGTCACTCGGCCGCGGTCAGGGCACGACTCCGGGTCTGGAGCAGCGCGATTTGAGCGGAAGCAGATGGCTATCAGAGGACTCGATTTAATGTATCTTCTAGAAAGCTACTGTTGAATAAACATGGACAGAGCTTTTGGATAAATCATCTACGAGATGCTCTTCTATTCTGCCACAGGTTTTTCAGGCGGAAGAGATGCAAATGCCTGGGTCTGAAGGTAGATCGGTGTCAGAGTAGTAGTAGTTTCTCCAAAGTTATGTTTGCCCCTCACTAGGTAACTCGTCGTGATTGGCAAGGACAGCAAGAATCGATGGAAGAGGAAAAAGCAGCAGTGGTTTATGGGAGAACAATTTGTTTAATGTAACATACCAGTCTTAATCAGTATCTCACATAATACTGTGATGTATCTTTATGTTCCATACAAATAATAGACTTGAATCAGAGGTCATTATCTCTTCCTGTCTATGCATAATTATATTAAGGCACTGTCTACTGGCAGAGCAGTGCAGTTGCTGGAAATTAATTTTAATTTGGATTGATTATAGAAGATGTATAATTTATCAGAAGAGAGTCAAATTAGCCATTCTTTAAGCTCTGATGTTGTATTAATGCAGTTAGCTGCTGATGGGGTCATTCCACAGCATTTTGACCTGCATCATCCTAACCTCTGAAATTCAGATTTCGAGTACAGCAAGAGCTGTTGATCTCCCCTTGGGTTTTGACTGTCTCTCATTACAGTGTAATTCTACATTTCTGACTCTTGGCTCAGTCTCTTTGATTCTGTGTATTATAGCATGGCTGATCTCTTGTTGCTCAAAACTGTAGCAGATTCAATCATTAATCATGGACATTTTTTGAGAAGGAATACAAAAGTAATCTGTTCTTAAAAAGAGTAATAGGTTTTTGGCTTTGCCTGTCAGTCATTGGTAGAAGAAGGAGTTAAAACTGGAACTTAAAACTCATTTATAGAGATGCACACAGCCTTATCAAAAATTCCTGCAGTCCTGTAGGAGAATGCCATCCTACAGAGCAAATTCCTTTGAATGACATTATGTTCATGAAAAAAACCTCCTGTTCCCTTCTTACCATACAAGAGAAATTCTGAGACATATATTAGTTGTCACCTCACTTGCACTGCTAAATAGGGTTTTAAGAAGTTTTATGCCTCATGTGAGCTCTTATAGGGGAGAAAAAGCATTTGTTCTAAGGTGCTGCTCCAAAGCAAGTGATAATATCTGTCACAAAATATATGATTTGTAACACATAGTTCTCACATTATCTTCTAGAGATGAAAAACATTTTACAGATGGTGAGTCTGATACTCATGAGAGTGTGATTTTTGTCGCTTGGGAGCTTGGTGGCAGAGCATGGTGCTTCTCTTCAGAACAGTTTCTTGTAAAATGGCAGCATATGCTCCATGTTTTTATGTAGTAATTGAACTTGCTCCTGCTTTATAATTCAAAATTCATTCCCTCCTCTCAAAACAATGTGATCCGAATCACTGCTAGTATCATTCCCTATCAGTTGCACAATCAGTAACAGCCTGGATGTGCTAAAAAGTCAAGAGTCTGCAATGAAAAACTAGGTGAGCAGGATGCAGAGTTTCCATCAGCACCATGAGAGCTCCTGCAGGGCCCTGCTTCCCAGGGCCACACGAAGGACCTCACGCAGTGAGGGGCCTCGTCTGCTGCTGCATCTCCAGCTCCTGCAGCGCTCTCTTGCAAGACCAGCTGTGCTTAGAGTAGGTGCTATGAAGTGGATAGTTTGTCTTATTCCAGAATGCTCCCTTTCAGCGGGACATTCTGCATATGTGAAGGTGCTTCCTGGTCTCTGGGGAACCCATTATATTAATACAGACCCAGGAGGAATAAGGAGAGGATGGGAGGCAGCAGATAAATATTTGCAGATATGAACAACACATGAAAACACTGAATTTCTGTGTGCAGCTATGGAGACTTCTGCTGCTGATGCACAGAGCCAGACAAATGTGAAGTCTGCCAGGCAGATAGAGGCAGTACAGTGCAAGCCATCCTGCCCAGCAGCTGATGGAAGAGCCCAAGTGGTGATGACCATGCAAAAGGGTCCTGAGCAGCCTAGCTGGTAATAAAGTTTCTGGAGGAATCATACAGCCATCTGCTGTAGTAGTTTTCCGTAACCTTTCTACCTCCTTTTTTAAAAGCAAAAATTGTTCATTTCTTTTGAACACTTCTTCATTATGCCTTAGCTAAGCTGTAGAGCACTTCTGATGTAGTGAAGATGGCATATTTGAAGATGGCATATGCTGTTTCAGTCTGTTACATCTTCCTTCTCTAGTTTGGTAGTTCCATATCCAGGAAGGATCCAAGATGCTGGTTACTGGGAAGTGTCTGCTCTTCTGGAGATGCTTGTGCAGTGGCATAATCCCACTAAATTGAGAACTTTTTCTAGGCTCATGTGCTGGGTGCAGAAGTAGCCTCAGGGACTGTACGTTTTGTCATGTAACTAATGGGTGAAATTATGACCTGTGTAGGTTTTTCAGTTTTTCCACAGTGAGACTAAAATTGGCAGAAAGGGGTAAAATTTACTAAATGGGCTGGACATGGGGGAGGAGGGGGCAGTTGATTTTAAAAATGGGATTACATCTAGATGTTTAGACATAGGTGCATAATGATGGGCTTCTATTTTCCCTTTCCATCAAGAGATGAGATTTTTCCATTTTATTTTTTTAATAAAAGAAGTGACAGTTCAAAACTGTTGCAGCTAAGTGATGCTGAAAGCCAGGTGCATCTGTTCTCGACAGAGGTGATTTCAGAAAACAGAAGTGGAGAAGAGGGGAGAGAAATGTAAAGAGGGAACAAATGCCAGGTGTGGTGATGCACAAACCAAGTTCCTCTCTCGAGGTCTGTTCGGTTTCTAAATGCATTCAATAAACTGATCCTCTTCTGCTCTTTGTTCTGTTTTTACATTCTCCATAGTGAATTTCTCCACTTACTGAGAGAGAAAAATGGGAAGCCTGCGCAGAATGTAGGAGAGCATCATCAAGCAGTGGAATGCTCAATAATTAATTTCCTGCCAGGGGATGGGTTTTTTCTCTCTCTCTTTCTTTCGTTACAACACCAGTGGGAACATTTTGTTAGAACACAAGAATATTTTAAAATCTTCCCTATTGGAAGCTTGATTTAGGATCATCAAAAATATACTTCCTTATTGCCATTGCTAGAAAGAGGCAACATCCTCAGCAGGAATTAATCTCTTTTAGATGATATTTTGGTTGTGTGCTTTGCAATAGTCTGAATGTATGCTGAGTAGTACATATCCTTCCTAACATTCCTTGGAATGAAATATGGAGATGAATAATTGTGCAGTCAGAAGTTTTGTTCACCTCTGGCAAACAAGTGATGTTACCACCATTTAAAAATAATTATGGTTTGAATGTTCATTTTGTGTATTTATAATAGAGTAGATGGGCTGAGATGGTAGAACTCTACCATTCTGCTGTCAGAAGACTAGACAAGGTCCTGCTACTTGTCATTTCACTACTCACTCAGGGTTTGGTCCAGAAACTACAGAAG
This sequence comes from Myiozetetes cayanensis, assembly GCF_022539395.1. Taxonomy (NCBI): domain Eukaryota; kingdom Metazoa; phylum Chordata; class Aves; order Passeriformes; family Tyrannidae; genus Myiozetetes; species Myiozetetes cayanensis. The sequence continues at coordinate 12,859,995 of NW_026087853.1, forward strand.
CTCCTAGATGTTTATTCCTTGATTTCTGAGATTTAAATACTTTTCTGAGTCTCAGCCTTGCTCTGCTGAGGGGGGCATGGCCTTGAAACATATTGGGAGGGCAGGTGCTATAGTCAGTCTTGAAAATGTTTCTCTCTGTGGTTTTCATTTATGTATGAAGCATAATTCTTACGACTTTTGCACTTAACTACAGAGAGTAATAATTTTCTTTTAATTACAAGATACAGCAGCATGCAGCTTGTTTGCTATAGCTTGACATGCTTTTAAAATACATGGAAATTTTACAAATCGAAGGAAACCTTTTTTATGTATCCATTCATTCTGACAAAAGTAACATGCTCTAACTGTTCATTACTTTTAACTCTTCTAATACTTGTCACCATCCTCAGCAGGATTTCATTCTGCCTGTAGGCATGCTCACTGAGTGGAGTTCTTTGTAGATTTCAGTGACATTTGGAAGGATGAAATTGCCTGGAGAACCTTAGGCAAAGCCCTGTACAACCACAAAATGATCCTATTCTGTATAAAAGTGCAGTTAAGTAGGCCCAAGAATTATAAGTGTGAACCCTACCAAAATAAAGATTCAGATCCAGGTATAAGAAGCCAAAGTTAATGCTGGAAACATACATTTTCTGCTGGGGATGGTCTTTGTAATGGCAGCCTCATACCTGACAGTATTTGTCAGCAACGGAAGGAAGACTTACCTGCTCCAGATGTAGGAAACCCTGGCAGTGAAATAAAGGAGCAGTGAGAGGTAAGGCAAAGTGCAGATTGCATGTTTCAGCATGCAGTTTTAACAAGGTCAATCCCTAATTTCTCTAACAAATTAGAAGTCTGGGCTCTCTGTCCCCCTGAATGGATGAAATGACACCAAATTCAAATCATGCCTGGTAGCTCCACAGTCAAATGAACTCATACACTTGTGTATTAACACTTTGTCTTAAGAGAGACTGTTTGGCAACTGCATGGACCTGGCTTGAGGCATGGGTTGATGTGCTGTCACTTGCCAACATCAAGTCTTTCCTGGGTGCTCTGTCTTTCCTGGATGAGCTGTTGTTCAGACACTGACCAGCCTCAGCATTAGGAGAGCTGGTGACACCTCAGATCATATCAGTTGCCTGAAGTTGTGGTTTAGAAATTACAGTCTTCAAAACACTGTGTTAAAACTAGTGATGATTTAAAAACATAATGTACTTTTCATAGCTCTCCTGCTTGTTTTTTCTTTTGTTCACTTGACTTGGACAGAAATTCAAGCAATTTGGTTTCTCCTGAAGACAACTTCAAGGTTATGCCACTTGCCTCGTGAAGTATATGTAGCATCTATTTTGAAAATATTACGAAAGAATGACTTGATTTTCAGTTTTAAAGAGAAACTTCTATTGGACTAGAAGAAGCAACCTTGGGCATTTTGTCTTGTCAGTGTCCATTTAAACATTCGTTTATGTCCTATGCTGTTTAAAGTTTCAGTTGTTTCAGAATGATTCTTAAGGCCAAATGTCTAAAGGGGAAGAGTGAAAAATCTGTCTCGTCATATAGAAGTCAAAAAGATTTCAAAAATGTATTCAGGAATAGAAATTATCAGATAAGCAGTGAGATTTGTGTCAGTGCTGGGGTGGTGAAGGGCATCACAGCACCTTTTAAGAAACAAGTGTCATCTTCTACATGTCTCTGTACCTGCTATTCTATTTTTATATCTCCCCAACCAGTTAAATGCAGGGACTGTAGGTGGAGGATTGCAGGATGGATTTGACTTTATTATAATTGCTGCATTTTTTGGTGGAAACAGCTGAGCTGTGTTTTAGCTGTAGTTTGAGGCTTCATGGCCATGAACACAAGTTCTTCTAAGGATGCTCGTAATAGCAACAACCTGGATGCCTCCAGAGTGAATGCCTGTGGACCTGTAAGCTGCAGGCAGAAGATTTCTTTATAAAACCAGAAATCCCACTGAATCTGAATAGATGTTGTCAAAAACATTTAAAAGATAACTCTAATCTCTATGCCCATTACTTAATTCAGTGGCATGATTCAAGATATATTTGTTGAAATAGTGTAATACTTTGAAGGATTATGTTAATTACTTTCTACAAATTAATTTTAGACATAAATTAGAACATATTTTATGTTGTAGTTTCTTGAAAGTTACTCCTGATATAGGTCAACATAATTCAGAACTAGTGTATCTATGAAAAAATGAGTTACCTTGTTTTTTATACTTTTAATGTTGGCAGCTTTTACTGTTGGTGGTCAGAAATGAGACCTTTCTAGGCTGGTGTTGATTTGCTTCATTATCTTTTTCTCTTTTGGTAGTGTAATTGGTAGTATAATTCCAGTTGTTTACAAAATAAATGCTCATTAAATATGTGTCACAGGGTGAATTTTAAATGCAAACATTTATATTCCAGTCGTTGTTGTATTTAGTGCATGTATCCCCTTGGATCTTCATCCTGTCATAATTAAGACTGGGAATGAATGCACTTTGTAATGTCCCAAGCTGGGTGAAGAAGTCCCTGCTCTTGTGCAGTGTTCATTACCAGGAAACACATCTGTTTAGATGCTCCATGTGTCTGAATTCATCCAGAGCCCTGCTAAGGTCAGAGATGCTCTACCCATACCCATAAAATAGCCCAGCTAGATCAGCTAGTGTCACCAGCTACATTTTTATTCTTCCAGACTTTTTTTTCCATATGTTTTCTTCAAGAAACCCACATAACAGTGCACTAAACCCTTCAGTGATCAGTTGGCCCTCTGTTGTTCATATGTTGTGAAAGCCATGTCACAGCCTGAACTGTCCATTTCACAGAACTCCAGCTGAAGCTCTGAATTGCAGCCAAAGCAGAGGGAGCATTTACATGCACAGGCTGTCTTTCTGTTGTGGGCTAATGGTCAGATAGAAGTCCTTTGGCATTTTGTTTCAGTCTTTGTGAAGAACCCCCTAATGTATATCAATAGGTGTTTGGTGTATGCAGTCAGTGTAGTTCATAACTAAAGGCTGATTATGCTTTTCTTGGCTCAGTGAAAAATGGGAAGGGCAAGAGAGACCTGGCTCCTTGACAAAGGAAAGCAATGCCAACAAAGATAACTGTTAAAAACTGATCCTTCATATGACTGCCTCTGGACATGTGACTAAAGTTTTCTGGCTCTTACTGATATTCACAATAAACATAAACTGCAGTTACAACTTAATAAAGATACAATATTTACAAATAATGTAATATGAAATGTCCACTTCAGACTTACTGTCTTGGATATAAGGAAAGAAACATAAATCTGTCTGGGCTTTTTACCCAGGGAGAGTAGCAAGGCAAACAGAAGGAGGCACATGAGGAAGAGTGTGGTCCTCAGAAGCCTAGGGAGGGACTGTGGCCAGTACCTTCATGTCATACTTGAACTTATGAGTGAGAAAAATCCTACCCGAAAGAGAAGATGACCCTTTAGAGACAAAATTCCCATTGACTCTCCCTTTTTGACCAGATACTCTGTAGGCCTATTTCTGGTACAAAACCTGAGTGATTCCAAGAGTAATTGTAGAGTAACTTTCAGAGTAGCTGGGAAGAATTTGGTCCCTCTCCTTGTTCTCAGGTTCCAGGCTGGGTAGGGGACTTCCTGATGATTAATGCCACTGAACAATATTTAGTTCCTGTTGCTCTAATTTTTTTCTTTTGTTTGGTTTTTTGTTTGTTTGTTTTTGGGTTTTTGGTTTTTGTTTTGTTTGTTTTGTTTTGTTTGTTTTTAAGATCTCCGTGGATACAGGACAAGGAGTGATTTGAAGTTTTAGGAAATCTTGCAAGACTTTCTGCTTCTGCCTGTTATGAAGAAAAAAGTTGTTAAGGGACCTAATGTTGGTTAAAAGAACTTGTGTTCAGTCTTCTTCCAGAAGTTCATTTGGTTATTGACCTTGCCTGAAAGAAGACAGAGTATGAATTTTTACTGCCTAATCTGATTTCTTCTTGTAAAGGTAGACAGTCTTTTTGATGTATTCAATGTTGACCTTTCAAAACTGTAAAACATTATGTGTTTATCAGAAGGATCAAAGGAGATAGGAGTTTTAATTGTCTTCAACAGCAGTGTTCATGAAGAGGAAGCACCATGTTTTGGTTTCTAGTAAAGTTAAGGACACTATAAAATCCTTTGTCTAAGCTGCAGATGACAGCATCACTCATCGTGAGTTTATGTTAGTTTAAGAATTTGGAGGTCACACCAGCACAAGTGAGGAAGTGAGGAAGCAGTTGTGACCCTGGTGATGGTAGCCCATTTCTGCAGGACAAGGACAGTGCACTTTTCCTGTCCAGTCCCAGGCATAACCAAGAGGGGCTGTCCTCAGGTGCTGAGAGATCCTGATGTAGCTGGGGAGGTCTGGAAACCTGATACCCATCTGTCACAAAACTGTTTGGAAACTAATTAATGCAGAAAGTTATGTTCAGATTTTGTTTCAACTAGTGTGATATTAGTACCTTTCAAGCCCCTGACACCCTTTAGTTTTGGGGAAGGTCTAAACATTATTTCATTGCCTATCCCACAGATGGCTCTAGAGCAGTGTTTTTTTCACGTAGGATCTCAGGTTTTTTCATGCATATTGAGTCCTTTGCTTTTATGCCAGTTGCAGAAGCGCTCTGAATGCCTACAGAAAGCTCTGAATGAGACCCCATGTTGCGTCACTCAAGCCAGTAAACAGTTTTGCCATTTAGGCACTTAATTGCGAACTCAATGTTCACTTGACCTCTTATATTCTCGTTTCACTAATGAACCAAAGCTTAGGAAGAGTGACTGACTTCAGAGCTGCAGCACTTTGGGCTCTTTGAGCCAAAGTTTCCACTCATTTAATTTATCATACTAATGATCAGTTTTGGAGCCTAAACACAGGAGGTGCGTGGAAAATACGGCGTAATGTGCTAATGTGATGTCCACGTGACAAAAAGATTGGTGTAGACTGCCCACTTCTTGGCTTTCTGGTCCTGCTACACATGTGTGTTCTTGCACGCAGCACCCTTGCAGAGGAATGAAGGGGCTGTTCTGGATGTGGAAGTAGCATTTAGTAACTGTGGTTTTACAGAGAGGGTCCAAGCTTGACTTCTGGTACTCATATAATATGGATGCCCATAGGTTTTCTTTCCAACTGCTTTGCATTTGTCTTGACTGATGTTGAAATGTGTTCTTAATGCATTCTAGCAGGGGTTTATTTCTGTTTTTTAGTATTTGAGTGTCTCTTGGTTTTGATGTATTTCTCTAGATGACACGCTTATGTTAGGCTTGAGGATCAAAGACACATGAATGCCAGAGCCAGAGGATTTATTTCAGAAGTTATCCAGAAAGCCTAATGACATGCTTTTCTATGTGTGAACATGCAAAGTTTTGGTGCAGCAGGCCTTGAACCTTGGTATTCTCTTTTCAGGGTGACCATTGTAACTACCTGACCAAATTCCTCTCTTCACACCTTCTTCTTCTCTCCTTCACTACGTGACAGCAAAAGCTAACAGTGTCCTCTAACAATTCATGTAAACTGTAATATACATATATATACTGCCTTCTCTGTAGTAAACCTTTACAACTTGATAATTACCATGAAGCTAAAGAGCCATTTTTCATCCCTGCATGTGGTGCTCCCGTGTTTGGTGGCAGGTGGTTTCCTTCTGGGTTTGCTTGTGCTTGTGGGGGTTCTCTCCAGTACACACCAGTTGGTGGGAGTCTGCAATCAGATTTAATTTAGGCTTGACTTAGAATACAAGAAGAACAAAATGTTTGTAGAGTGAAATAAAGCTTTCTTCTACTTCTCCCTGTTTGTGAAGATGTATTTTTTGATGTCTCATGTTGATCATCTTTATGAGTTGCTAATTGTCATCTTCAGGTAGAACTTTTTTCTCCTTCAAGTGTTTTGGAATTACCTCAGTCAAGATCCAAATTAGCTGTGCTTGCTCTGCCTCTTCTTACTATGTTTTCAGTTCTCTAAGTTTGTTCCAGGAGTTTGTTTGCTTTGTTTTAAGTATGTGTTGCTAGAAAGAAGATAAAGTGAAGCTGGGGAAGGAAGAAAACTTGCTGCTAGATGCTGGAAGAGGGTAATTAATGATGAACATCTCCAGGAACTATAATTTGTTTTCTTTGAGGAATGTATGCTAATAAAAGCTTTCTGCTTGCATGCATAAATGAATCAGATTAAATTTTATCCCAGCATGAACTTGCTGTCAATTCATGCTCTTCAGTTCAGGTTTCAGAATCATCCAAATGTTATTTTATGAGAACAGTGCTATATCTACTGTCCTGAACCCCTGTCTGCCTTATGCATGGGTCTGAAAGAGCTTGGTGAGGTAGAGAGGAAGACTGAGGAAGAGCTTGCTTAGGGCATGGATGAGACATTTATCTTGTGTGAATGTAGAGAAATACCTACCTAAAGATGTCTGCCTGCCCTAGATTATTATAGGAATATGTTCTGTAAGGGAGGAAGTCATAGAGTTAAACAAAACTAGAAATAGGACAGCAATCATATTCTGGTTTTTCTTAGTGCAAAGGTCATAGAGGAATGAAGCAATTAATTGCCTAACCTTTAAACATGGTTTGTAATGGAAGCTCTGCAATATCTGAGAGCATAGGCGGCTTTGACTTGAAGCCAGTTGAGGCTGGTGTCTTGTGGAGTTATGGCTTGATAAATAAGCCGTTCTGACCTGCTCCTGGAAGATTTCATTCCTTCTTTGTTCACAGTGTCTCAAGCTCTTTGGTATTTGTCTGGTGATCTCCATCTAGGCTTGGCTTCATGGACTGAGCAGAGGAAAAAGCATTGCCATTTAGTCCCATGATTCTTAGAGATGAGTTACTAATACCAGAAGGAATGAATAAATGGCAGGTGCTTTGCTGAGCACTTTCCCACCACTTTCTCAATCTTTCCTCCTACCAGAGCATGAGAAGTGCTGAGGCCTGGTACCTCCTGAAATAGCCTTGAGTCTTCCCTGGGCAGGTCCTCCGCACTGCACATGGGTGCTGGTTTGCAATCAGCATGTGCGTAGGAGCTGATCCATCGCTTAAGGCTTCTTTGGGAACCCCAAAGAACAATAATATCCTGTTGACTAGAGTTTTACTATTTATATCCATCAGCTGAGCAGCCACCTCCTCTGCCTGCTCCCTAGTTACCAGTCTGTAAATCTCTCTTTGGACCCCGTTGCCTACTTCATGGTTGACAACATCGTTTTTAATTTCAAGATGAATTTGTTTGAGACACTTAGATGAGCAAATGCATGGATGAAGAAAGGCATCAGCTTTTCTTGCTTTGTTCACCTATTTGGTTTTTGGACATTAGACAAAGAGACTGGCAGGAAGCTAACCTAAAAACCATGGGTATCATTAGAAAGCAATACAATACAAAGAGGAAAACAATTAGATCCCTTATAGATAAGTTTGTGGAGAGTTGCTGACACACACCTGTCAGATTAAAGAATGAATCCTGCCACCCACGTACTCTCCCAGCAGTTTATTCCTTTCTTGTTTTTCTACCCATTTTTTTTCTGCAGCAGATTTTCAATCTTCTTGAGTAGAAAAGGTGCCATCTTCTTCCAGAAAAACCCTTCCCTGGCTTTGAAACGTAGGGAAAAACATGTCAAATTTAGCCTGGTAGTTTCTAGGCTTCTTTTTAAATGTGAGCCTTTTAAGAGAGGCTGTACAATTTACTTCATAGAGAAAAAATAGTCAAACCTGTTGGAGTCTGCTAGAATGAAGTGAAAAGAAAGCAATTATTTCACTGTGAGCTTTTATGAAGATTTTTTAGGCTCCTTTCAGAAAATAAAGTGTCTTAATAACGGGACTTAGTTATAAAGTACAGTTGCTTCAGCTCCAATATGGATAAACCCATCGTGGAAGAAGAAGCCATTTCTCTTGGTTGGTGCTAATTTTAATTGTGTGAACATGGATCACGGAGTTCCTTAATTTTGTTTTGGTACCACTGTGAATGTCCAGAGACCTGTTCTTTTCTGAAGACCTTGCCAGTCTATCTACCAGGGAAGTACCATATAGCTCTTGGCTTCCTGGTTCCTTCTTCTCCGCACTTTGGGAATGTGGCGACAATGCTGAGCTCCCCTCTCCTGTGCTATCGCTCCCCAGCTCCGCCTTTCGAGACTTTCTAGTGCACGTGCATCCTTCTTGTACTGCAAGGTACTGCAAGCAAAATGGGGCATGTTCAGCAGTTAAAAGTGAACTAGGAATACTCGGAAAAACCAGGATATTTTCTGAAACCATTTTTTAATTACAGTGAAAGCTTTGTGCTTATAGAAAGTTTGGAGTATTTTTGGTACCATCTGGATACCTAAAGCTTGGACAACAAATCACTTCTGACATAATGACGAAAGTGTATAATACTGTGTTCCTCTAACCCATGTCTCATTAATGTGGAAGCACATGGATTTTCCTGCAAAATGTGGATTCACCATCTGTGCTAGTATTCTGTGTATGAAGTGAAAGACTGCCCTTTGTGTTATGACTGCAGTGGACCCATTCTGCTTTTACTGCCTTCTCTCTTGGACCAAATGGGTAAATTTACACCAAACAGTACTTATTGCTAATACTTATTTACCTTACATCCAATGCGGGAGTTATCAAAATTTATTAATGGTGAAACTCACAAGATTAAGTGACATTTTTCTGATATTCCCACTTCTCCATTCTTTGACATTCATTTGCTTATTTGGGCTGTGAACCCCTGGTCTTGGGGAAACTGTGAATTCCTTGTATGCCCCTTGTAGATGTCCAAACCTAAATCGGGGAGTGTGTAAAGGACAGTAACATTAAGAGTTAAAATGTTATAGGCAGATTTAAAATGGTGTAGGTGAGTCTTGCCCATTGAATGTGTTGCAGCTTAGTTTCAGACATCAATTTTCAAAGTAACTTAGAGGTTATTTACCTTCAGAGATAGGCATTGGCATTGTGGGTCTGATCTAAGTCTGGGGATCCCCAGCTTCTCTGTACTTCTCCACTCATGTTTGAACTGCTCTTTAAATTCTTCTGCCTTTATTGTGGCTCTTTTTATATTTCCAGAATAATATTTAAGATTCTTATATAGAATGTGTTGCAAAGCAGTCTGTCTTTTCACCGTCATGTAATTTGAGTATCACAAAAAAGATGTTTTATATGCTCTGAAACTTTATTCCACTATTATATATTTGATAGCTTCATTCATACAAGCTGGCACTGATGGTTTCCAGAAGAAACCCATCAAACCCAGGGATCTTTAACCATCTTATTTTTTTCTTCATCTCTCTCAAGTCCTTCTGCTTTTCCATATTCTAGACCCTGAGAAACATATTTAGGTAAGTAAATAAGTATATTAGCAGTAAAAATTTAATCTGCATCAGTAAGTTCCTGATGTAGTATGACTGAGCACAGCACAGTTAAGAGACAGATTCTGTTTTCTTGCACTTTCAGTAGTTTTACTTCTGAAACCTCATGGGGATGAGCTGCTTTATGGAAGATATTGATCTGCATTTTATTAAAGGGTTTTGATGTTAATTTGTATACATTAGTAAATAATACCAAAGGGGAAGGAAAGGGCTTTAAAAGAGATTTTTTTCTCATGTGTTGTGAGCAAGATTCAGTATCAGTTGAGGGGTTAGGCTTCTCTTATTCAGGTGAAGACAGTAAAAGTAGGACAGCAAAAAGACAACTGCTCCGAAGAGGCTGAAGCTGGACAAGCTGGTGGAGCAGGAACGTGCCTGATCACCATTCTTTGGAGACAGGTCCATCTGTCTTCAGGCACAGTGAATGACTCTAACTGGGTTCAGTAACAAATTGGAAAGAGCAATAGTGAAGCCTTTTTTGGGTCCTTGAGGCTAAATTCTGGTGAGGTTTTGCAAAGTTGAAAGCACAGGGGCTGGTGGTGGTCGGCAGGACATCACCAGAGAATGTGCTGGAATAGCGTTTTCTGAAATGAATGTCAATAGCAGAGACTTGAACATGTAGGAAGATAAAATCCTATGATTTTGCCTCCTGGGATGAGAAAATCCAAAGCTGTTCACTGGGGACATGGAGGAGGAGGTAGTTATAGCATAGGAAGCTAAGAGATTTTAATGCTTTGTTCATGGCTTAGATCCACCAATCATGAAAATGCGCAACCCCCAGCAATTATAAGCTGTTAGGCTTGCCTTCATCCTCCCTACTTGTCATATGAATTTCTTTGCCTGCAACTGGGATTTGATCTTGCACCCACTGAATTTTTTGCCACTGAGCTCAGTGTGGCTAAATCTGGCTACTGCAGTGGAGGAGCTGCTCATCTGCCTGTCTCACATGCACAGAGTTGCATGCTAAGGCTCCGAGCACACAGTGAGGGTCCTCTAGGGGCTACAGGGTGGCTGCAGCCAGTTAGTATAAATATATCTGCCTGCAGTCCGAAACCCTGAATATACAGAGCTACAAACCAGAATTGGGTCTAGATCCTTGGATCACCCATGCACTTGTCCTTGGCTGGCATGTTGTCAGGTGAGCCAGCAGCACATCTGTGCGAGAGGGGTGATGTGGAAGCCCCTGGGTGGACGTTGTAACAGCTCTATGGGTTCATTTGCTTAGGTGTAGGAGTCTTTATTATGGCTTCTGGCCTACTTCTCAGCAAAGCAATTAGCAAGTCCGAAAGGTCTTGCCTCAAGGCTTTCACAAGCCATGAATTATGCATTTAATTCTGTATCCTGCCTTTCCTTTCTCTTACATGCTCTTTCAGATCATGTAATGTTTTATTTTCCCTTCACATGAAATCTGACAGCCTGGTGCCCAGAGCAGGGGCACAGGAAAGCCTTTTTGTCATCTATTCCCAACATACAACTTCTTTGTCTGTTTGTTTGTTTTTTTCAGGTGGTGTTTTTGAAAGAAAATCCTTGTTGCAGACAATAATATCTTTAGGCTATTCAGTGCCTTGCCTTCTGAGAGCTCTGACAGCAATACCAATCTGCTGGGCATTCAGCAGCAACAGCTGCTGCCTGCTTGACACCATTAAAGCACAGATTTAGCGTTTATTTACAGTACCACGGAGCCATGAACCTGCCACTCTGGTATGGTGTAGCTAAGGAATAACGTAGTCTCAAAAGTTAATGTAAATTAACTTTCCTGAAAGTCAATTAACTAAACCACTCTGGATGCTGGTGTAAGTGTTCCTCTGCAGAATGAAGGTGGCTCTGCCTCAGCTGTTCATAGTTAAATGTAAACTGAATTAAGGGTACTTTTTTCCTCTGCTGCTGTTTTACTTCAGACAAGGGTTAGTGGTGTGGGTGTGTTACTGCATGTTTGAAGTTGACCCAAGTCCTGTCAGCGGAGGTGGATGCAGTGAGGGCAGCAGAGGAGAGGACCCTGAGATCAGACAGTCAGACCAACCGTGTGTTTTTTGTACCAGGATCAATATCTGAGGAGCCAGGCTCATTCACAGCCGCTGGTGTTGGAGGCTGTTCTGGGAGAGGCAGGCAGAGGAGTGGTTTAGCTGGAAAGGCTGAGCACGGAGCCCTGTCCTGCCAGAACAGTGGGGCTGAAGCTCATTTGTCTGTAATTCTGGCTTTTGCTTTTGATATTGCCTTGAGGCAGGGAGGAGCAGTTGTGTGGCTACTCTAAAATAGGGCAGGAGTGAATTTCAAGAGTATTTCCCTGCTTTTCTGTCTCAACAAGAAGCTCGCTGGGGATGCCTGAGCTGCTCTTAATAACAAGGATGCTGAAAAGGGACCACATGTGTGTGGGTGTGTTTACTCTGCAGCTGACAAAGCAAGGTTATATACCTTAATGGTTATATACCCATAATGGTTCCTGTAAGCAGTTTATTAGGCCTCTCCAGACATCGTGGATGCTCTAGGGAAAATCCCTACACTGCCCTGTGGCTGTACATTACCTGTTCATCTGCTGATCCACAGGATGCAATTATTCCTCCAGCCTCATAGATAATGCTCTCCTCATTCAGAGCTATGGCAGTGAATGTGGAATGGAAAATGGCTTTCAGCCACTTCAGGAGCTTGCTGCTACCTCCTCTCAGGAGTCCCCAAGGAATCCTGCATGCTTGTGAGGGAGCCAGCGCATCTCTTGGATAAGTTATCTGGGATACAGACCCACCCACACTGGTGATGGTAATTCTGGGTGGTGTCAGCTGGGAGGTAATTTGGTCCCAAGGCCCATCGTTTTGCTGCTAGGGATTCTCCCTGGATGCTGGTATTTCAGCATGTGGGGGTGGAGGAACTCACAGATCCAAAGCTTGTGCTGTCCAGATTAAAGAATCTGTGCTTCCAGTACCGGTGTTCCTGTGCTTTTTTTGCTCTTCTGCACTGAATATCCTTTGTAGTTACAAAAGTCAATAATAAACTGAGGCTGCTCTTCGACTTCTAGGAAATGTAAAATTTAATTGTAAGGATGAGAAATGTTTGGGCAGTGAATTTGCTGCCCTGGCAAAGGCAAGGTTTGTAGGGAGAGGTAATTTCTTTCATTATGCTGGCTGATAAGTTGCTTTGTTGTTTTTCCAGCTCCTGTTTGTTGGCCTTATAAAAGGTCCTGCCTCACCTCAGACTTTTTTGGTGGCATGCTTATCTAAGTAAGAGAAATCAGTGACAGTACCCTAGTGCAAGTGGTCATGTTTCCAGACTGCAAACTATGAAACAAACAAATTCAGTGTTAATTTGTCTAAACCCAGTCTATTCATTGCTTTTGTTATCTAATTTGTGACCACTGAGAAAAAATTAGGTTCTTTCATTTATACAGAGTAATCTCTTGAAATTACATCATTGCTTCAATAGCATGACTACAAATAAGTATGATTACAGCATGAGAATGAAAAGTAATCGAACAGCATGGCCAAGGCCCAACCTGACTGCAGTTGCAAAATGTGAATGCTGGTTAAACTACAGCTGTAAGCAGGAGAACGTGGTTTAGCTACAGTGCCGTAACCTGAGTTTTCTGAGCTCTACCTGGTCCCTCAGCAAAGTCACCCATCATGGTAAAAAGCAATGCATAAAGTGCACCTATCCAGTTTTCAGGCTGGTAGTAATCCCAGCATGTATAATGTATCAAAACAAGAAGTTTCACTGCTTGAAATGCAAATATTACAAATCATAAATACATTTTCCCTAATTTATTTGACTGTGTAGGGTGAGGCCTATTTGAAGTTCATCCTACCTTAGTTTATTTATGCATGGAAAGTCCTTGAAGAGGGAGGGGACACAAGCGAAGACTGGAAGATGCCTGGGTGTTTCCCAAGCCCTTGCCAGGCTGTCGATGTTGTCCCGGGATCAGATGTTCCCAAGAATAGCATTAGGATTTAATTCACCTTTTCTTTTCTCATGATGGCTAAAGCAGAGCAAAGTGGAAATGTACTTTAATTTACTAAAGCAAGATTTGATTTACTAATGAAAGCACCGTGTTTGGGAGACCTTTGGTGTAAACAGTGGGGAGGTTGTTTGGACTGCTCGTTTCAAAACTATTTTAGCAAATGTTTCCTTGATGAAGTCTACTCCTATCCGCAGTCACCGTAGCTGCCGGTATTACACGCCTGAAAGGTCCCTCCTGTTGACTTAGCCCTCATTAAAACTGTGCGTTTCTCACAGCTGTGACTCCTAATGACAAACACTGAGTCGTGGCACTTGGCAGGGGCTGGATGCAGTCCCTGAACCTAGCTGCCCTGTCTTGTAAAACCCTCAGGATTCCCTTTGTAATTTTGGCTTAATGGGTGTCATTTCTCTTAAGCCCTCACTGTCTGGAAGTTGGACCTTCTCAGCTGGTCATATAGGCTTCCTCTGCCGCCGTGATTCTTCCCTGGTTTTGATGTTTTTTTGCAGTATGTGAGAATGTGAAATGCAAATGTCAGGCTGGGAAAGGACTCTCATTTGCCGTGAGAGAATTAGGCTCAATATCAGACTCCGCTGTAACTCTGCAGACGCAGAAAAAGATTTGGGGCCAGCAATGTAAACACTGCAGACTACAGTGTAAGCCCTGCAGCTACTGGGGTGGCCGGACCAGCAGGGGGGAGGCAGAGGTCACCCTGATTTCCTTTTGACAGAGTCAGCAAACACTAATCCTTCTCTGCCAGAGGAAAGTTACTCCACTTGCTCGCAGGGAGCCCTTGGTCACGTCAGCCCATGTTTATGCACCGAACATGGTATGAGAGCACATAAAAGAGCAGTGTTGTCAGCTGAGCCCCCCCGTCCTACACAAGCGCTGCCTTGTTTAGGCAGCTTGGCTCATCATTTTTGTTTCATTTTGGTGGAGTAAACTCCTTTTTCTCCTGTGGTGAGCGTGAACCATCTATTAGTTTCATGTGGTGCTTACTTGTTGTGTCTGCCTTAGAAACCTCCAGGTTGGAATATCAGCACCATCCCAGGTGAAGACCATAACGTCACCAGTGAGAGGCGATTCACCCCTGTCAATGCATATCCTGAACTCAGCCTGATCTGCTTTCCCACATTCCTTGTTTTCTTTCGGAATGCAGACTGAGTATCGAGTGCTTATGCACAGATAAAACTGTGTTTGTTATAATCGAGTCAATCAGGTTACTGCTGAATTAATGGAAAACTTAAATGAAAAACTATGGGTATGTTGGAGATGTTCATCTCTGGAGCAAGGCAGAGTGCTCTGACCTGTCTGCCAGAGAGCCGTCATGTATCGTGTAGGCCCAAAGTGCATTTTACTGTGGAAAAGAACAAATAACTCTGCCAAATCTGGGTTTCTGTTACTCTGAGAGAACAAAAGCTCATCAGATTATTTCAGTTTTTGGTTCTTGCTTTGTTCCCTTGGCCAGTTCTTCCCCATCCCACTGGCCTGAATTTATTGAATATCATTAAATAACCTCTAACAAAATTGGAGCTCTGATACTTGCAAGTCTGTTATTGCAGAGCACATTGTTTTTCATTGCAAAGGATGCAAGTGTGGAGCAGAAGGAAACTCTAGACCTTCCTCTCTGAAAAAAATATTTCCAAGGTCAAAGAGAGAATTTTTGTGTGCAGAACTTAAATAATACTCAAAACATAATTTTGTTCTAATCATGAAAACTATTTATAAAAACCCACTGAAGTGGTATTGCAAAACAACCCACCAGTGGAAAGCCCCCACAACACCCTTTTACTTAGGTGCTAACTCTTCCAAGAGCTGCCTGGCTATGGTTTCCCTGTCACTGCTACCTTGGCATGGTGTGCCACCTTAGACATGTCTAAACTATGCTGAGCTTGTCTGTAAAGACATTGGAAGTGCTTCAGGGTAGTAGCTTTGTGTGCTCGTGTGTGTGTATAGCTATGCAGTCTGGATCAAACCCTCTTTGATTTTAAGCTCTGCTAATAATTAACCCTCAGCCTGTAGTAACTATCCAGCATAATGATAACCACACCGCTGGCTCCTGTCCACAAGGTTACTAGGTACGTAGTGCACAGCATATGCCTTCCACTCCATTTCTGAGAAGTGATGCCTGTGAATGTGAATGAATGTGAAAGAGTCTAAATTAGGCACAGTATCTCTTTCCAAATTCTAATATATTATAGGCAGATACCAGTTCATCTGTCCTTTGACCTGTTGTCAGGTTTGGAGAGCGTTCTTCTTGTAGAGACTTCATTAAGGCTCTTGAGCACACGTTGTGGGCTCTGCTCTCCTGTTTGAATTAGCAAGGGAGCTTTTTCATGTTAAACTGGTTTGACTGTAAACTGTATGACATTAAGTCCACGTCTGCTTTATCTAGATTGTTTTCTCCTTCTTCTGTGTTACACGGTGGTGGGTAAGCAAAGCAGTAGTTGGGTCTCCGTGTTTCTAATCACCCTTTCTGTCCAATTCCTTGAGGTATGAAAGATGCAGATAGGCTGTTTATTGCCACCCATCACTGGTGCTTTGGCAGCTCACATAGAAAACATTACTAAGAGGTACAGGAATTAATATAACTTTTGTTTATGCTTAAAATATCATTTGCTTTAAATATCATCTGCTCCTTCTTGTCGGATGCTTATTTCCTTTGCCCTAGCTGCATTCCCTCAACTGTCATCAAAGCCAAAATCCTAGCATGGGCGATTTGGCTGCGGAATTCCACGACTGACTGTCGTCCAGGTGGCTGAAATTCAGCAAGGACAAACTTTTCACTGCAAGCCAAAGGTCACTCACAAGCCCAGGAAGGGGACCCGAAAACGTTCCTTCCCCAGTGCCCACCACCTGCCCTGCACAGTGACCCTGCGTCTCACCCCACCTGCCAGCCAGCCGGAGTCTCCCGCCAAGCCGATTTATGGCCTTTCTTTAAGTGCATGTGTGAAGGAAGGGGAAAACTGAGCTGTAGTTAATCTCTTGTTTCTAAGCAACCAGGTAATTCCCTGCAGCCGATCCCTAAAGGGAAATTCCTGTTTTCCTGCACCCCTGCTCAGCTGTGGCAGAGGACACTGTGGCTTCTCCTGCTTGTGGACAACAGACAGTGAGTTTGAGGAGGGTCACAGGTTTGCAGCATTTCTCCAAATGCCGTGGAAGCACAAAAAAGGCGCTTTGTTAATGGTCTGTAACAGGTAAGGGGGGTGTAGATTGCAAAATCAGTAGAATAGAGGGAGTGTGGAAAGTTTAAATGTTTTACTCATGGCTAAACTGAAACTCACAATCAGAATTGGGGTTTTCTCCGCTCCAAAAAGCATCAAAATGTCTCAGTGATGTATTGCCAATCCTGTTTACAGTGAAACCTCTGTTTGCTGTGAAGTTTTGATGACAAAAGGGACTGAATTCTCTTCTGAGTCTGTTTGAGCCCCTCGAAGTGATCATAAGGAGTGATCATAAGGAGTGCCTGTTACTGATAAAAGATTCCTGAACCTCAGACTATAGAAATAGGAATTAGAGGAAATAGAGATCAAATGAGATGTCTGAGCTTCTCCACTGTCAGAAGAATGCCTAGTTGGGTCTTCAGAATAATACTAATTATTAGGGGCTTTTTTTTTTTTTTTTTTTTAAAGGAATCCACATGACCTTTACACAAGCAGTTATACTGCAGGACCTAAATCTGCTCAGCTCCACTAATGAAGGTGATGTTTGCTGAACCTAGATGTGTGCTGGAATGGTGCGGGAAACTGGGCAATGAACCTCAGTCACAGCTCCAGCCCCAGTGGGGAACTTCAGCACATGCTCGGGGAAGCAGGGCTGGAGGACTTGAGAATGCTCCCATGGGTTCAGGGATATGTTTCTCTCTTGATGAAGGCTGCCTATTTGACCAAATATAAATGCTGATTAGGTTGGGGGGGGGAAAAACCCAAGGAATTCAACAGTAGTCAACAGGAGGGAATAAAGTTAATAGAAATGGGCATGCCTTGGCCATGTAGGACAGATGCATCACTCTCTTGGGGTTTGGCCTTTTTTGACTTGCCTGATGTTTTATAATCTGGAGCTCAGCTGAGAAACTGTCCCTGCTGGCCTTTGTCCTGTGTGTTGACAAATCTGTGCTATTGGCCACTGTTGATAAGACCAAGTCCATTTCTGTTGAACCCAGGTGAGATTCTGGGTCAAATGGGCATTTAGGTCTGATCCAGCATTCTGTCCAGAAAAGTGCATTCTAAACCACTCTGCATGAGGGTTTTACAGCTTGGGTAACCAGATGCTGGGAGCATAGTTCTTCAGAACAAGTCTACAAGCCTGATGCATTTAAAGCCTGTAACAAGCATGTGCTTTTACAGAGTGAAGTACTGGAGGAGGTAAACTTTTGAAAATATCACTTCAAAGTGATATTCTTGAGTTGTAACTAGTGGAAGGGGCACTCATGAGCTGGCCTTTGGCTGAAGTGCTGACCAGGCATGGTGCCTTGTCCCATGTAGCTCGTCACTGACTGCAGGAGAGCCACAGAGCCACACCTCTGTTGTGGCCAATAAGCTTCTTGCTCAGCATCACCCTGGCACTTCAGTGGCTTGCCCTTGTAGCACAACTAGAGGTTCAGCTGGGCATAGCCAGCTGAGTGGCTGCCCTGCCCATCATGTTGCCTGTGCACGAGCTTGCCTCACTCTGTGATGTGCAGAGAAACACAACCAGGACTGCCTGGGGCCGGACAGATCTTATTTCCAGGCAGGAAGCGCTGTCAGGGCAGATTACGTGAAATGGCGAGGAAATCTTCCAGCAATCTCATTTTAATCTTAGATCTTGGCTATGTTTATCTCTTCTCGTGTAGCTGTAGAAGAGCATGTGTGGCAGGGCAGTGTGGTTCACAGGCTTCCTCTTGGAGTTCAGTTGGGCAGCTCACATGGGCATGGCAGGTCCTGTGTCGTGACATGAGGCTCTGGGTGGGTATCAAGCAGCAGTGTCAGGCTGATACCTGGCAGTGTATGCAGAGGACACGCAGAAAGCACAGTGAGTTCCTTCCCCTATGGTACGTTTGTTGAAGATCTGACCATGGTTAAAGGGCGAGATTAGTGGGCAGGAAGTGCCTGAGAAGACAGAGAGATTAAAGCTGTTATAATTTTGGTTTGGCAACACATTGAAATATTCTAGCTGACAACCACCAGCACTGCATATGAGGTAGCTGTTTTCTGTCAGACGTGTGTACTATCAGCACCAACATGGGCTTTCATCTGCCCTTAAATTAGTGTTAATTACAAGTTATTAATATTTTTTAACAGAAAAATGCAGCTGAAAGCAATTATTCTTAATTGCTAATTTGTGTACATATACCCAAAATGGTAATCTCTTCATCTGAACACCCAGTTCTCACTAGAGTCAGTCAGTGGTTTTGCTACCATTTTCTATTTCAGTTTCAGATCATATGATAGTCCTTCTTTTTAATGGCTTCTCTGAAAGCTATGAAATCTCTTCCTACAAGTTCTGTGACCTTCTTGAAAGTGTGATCTTGTTAAGTGTTAAGAGAGCCTCATTGAGGAGATGTTCTTCGGTTTTGGAAGAATGTTTAAATCACATGGGAAATTAATCAATTCTTGCAAGTTGTGCCTAAAATGCACTTGCATTTGTGCTGGATCTCTATTTCATCTGTGAACATCATTATATTTTTCAGTAAGCTAAAGGCCACACAGACGGCTGTTCTTGTGCTGGTAAATTCATGGTACAGTTCAACACTGGCCATCGCAATCCCCAGTTTCAGATGGTTTTGGACTTTAAAAATTTAATTCAGAGATATCATGGCTTCTCATTCCATCTTCATATTTTCACCCTTGCCAGTGTAGGAAAGATTCAAAACTGCCAGATTCTGCCAGTGGGAAATGGCCTTTGCAATACAGCAGTCACAGTCTGGTGGAACAGATTGTTAGGTGGGTTGCAAACTGATAGGGCCACCTTTGGCTGGACTCCAGGTGATCAAAGGGCTGGCATCCAGCTGGTGTCAAGCAGTGAGCGGAGTACTCAGGGCTTGGTGCTGGAGTGCACATTGATCGACATTTTGATCAGCAGGCTGGTAAAGACACAGAGTGTGTCTTCCCCAAATGTATCAATGGCACTAAATTAGGGGTAGCAACTGGCATGGCAAACGAGAGAACCTAAATCCCCAGGGATAAACCTGGTGACTAGGCCAACATGAAGCTTGTGGAGTTCAGTCTGTGCTTTAGTGTGACCAAACTGTCGCATTGGTAGAGGATGGGAAGTGACTGTGTGACTTGTAGTCCACTTGATATGGATGTGGATATTAGTGTGGATGCCAAAAGATGCCAGTATATATGAAAGCTGAAAACAACCCAACAGTGGACCCTGACTGGGAACAAGTGAAGCCCTCTTCTAGGATACATTGAGAAGATCACTGCCTTCTGTGTTTCAGTGTTGGTCACAGACAATATTCTCTGAGAAACAACCACAATGCAGTTGCTGGCTGTGGAAGGGCAAGAAATTCCTGAGCCCTTGCATTTGTCTGAGGACTTGCATTTATTGATGTTTTCACCCTGTTTTTCTCGAGATCTGCCTGTTTGTAGTTCTGTAAGAGGCCTGAAAAAATATTAATATGCCAAGGCAGGAAAAATGTTATTGGGTATTCACCAATCCTTAAAATAATGGCTTTTTGTTGTCTAAAATAGCCTAGTTTTTAAAAAGAACTGAAGGAAGAAATACAAGTGATTTTTATGCCACCTCTTCTTAGCATTACAGAACTGCCTGCCCTGGTCCGAAGACATGCAGTGTTGCACGTGCTCAGGAATTTCTTTTCCAGAGGCCAAGACCTACAGCTAAGCCCTGTGTCCACTGCCCTTTGGGCTGCCCTTCTGCAGCCAGCAAATGCCAGCTGCAGTGTGGTTACTCCTTGGAGAATATTGATTGTGACTGATGCTGAAACACTTCATCCTATAGTAGCGAGGACTTTCTGCTAAGTGGAGGCAAACAGAGGACTCTCCCGTGATCAGCCTTCAGGTGTTTTAGTTCAGTTTAGTAAGCCGAGTATTTGTTCAAAGGGACTTTGTCTTCAAAAGCTGTTCTCTTATTTTTCTTGTTTTTACATCCTTACCTCAAATGATAATCCACCTCTTAGCCTGAGGTATATCAACAGTACTTTTCCTCCACTAAAGAGGGTAAGATGACTTCTGACTGTGCCACTGGCACTTCAAAACTGTCAGGGTGTTAAGGAGGAAAGTGCAGCTGTCAGCTCTACTACAGACCTTGCACGTGCTGTGGGCAGCAGAGCCAGCCTCCATTGCTGGGCTTTCTGGACTGGAGAAGCATTTGTTGCCCCTCTTGTCCTGCCTGGGTAGGCGTGGATCATGCAGTATGTGCCCAGTCCATCCCAGTGTACACCAGCAGAGCTGGCAGCACCCAGCCCCCTTGGAAAGGCTGCCAGGGAGTGGCAAATTGCAGCCAGCTTTGCAGCTTCACTAAGAGCAGGGACTTCACTAGCTTCACCTATGGGAAATGATTTTTCAAGCATGGTCTATATTTTACCAGCTTCTGTTTGTGTAGTGTTAAGTCACTGGAACAAGATGAGTTTAGTGGTTCATTTCTACTGATTTGGCATCTTGCAGCTAATGCAGTCAAATCCCACACCCTGAGCCCAGTTCCTGTTTTACCATGTGGCACATTTCATCCTGGAGCAGCTTGTAAATTAAACTGAAAAAGAGGGAATCTTCATCTGCCTGTAACGTGCCACGACCATGGGGAAAACAGGACATTTGTGCGAGCCCTGTGGAAGGCAGGGACGTGCCTGTGCCATGAACACGTTCCCCAGCTGAGAGCCAGAGTGTCTCTGGATTGGTGGGTGTGTGCTCTGCATGTCAGATCTCCACTGCCAGCCTGCTCTGCATATGTCCAAGGGAGCTTTGACCTGTCTAAGCTCTTTCTTATATATGAAAATCTGAATCTATTAAATGTTGTTCTGCTCCTTTACTAAAGATTTAGTTCTTACGCAGAATACCTACTGCCTTTTAATTATTCATTCCTTCAGCTATGAAATAACCAACAGAGAGAATCCTTTTATGGTGAGCTGGATTTAAAAGGTAGCAGCCCCTTGTGATTCTAATATTTAATGCATGAGCGAGGACTGAATGCTGCTATCAGGCCTCCTGAGAAGGTGCATCAGCTACTGCCTTTGGGCAGCATAACTCAGAGATGCCTGAGGGACATTGTGTTCATTTTGTGCTGGCCTGAAATGCTATAGCTGGAGTGACTGGGTATGTGTAATGCTCCTGTAACCAGAGCAATCACAGAGCAGCATCAGAAATGGTTTATGATTGTTCTGGTTTTCTAACTTGTTGTCTGGTAAGGAAGGGAACTACCTCTGTAGAGCTGTGCCACATTATCTGCTGTGAGACGGAAAGAATGAACAGTGAAGGGAAGAGGAAGAGATAACTGCATGCCAAGATTACAGCCAAGATCAAAGACTGAATGGGGAAATCAGCACCAGCAAAACACAGAGGTAGGAATGATAAATGCAAAACAGGCAAGGAGAAAGGGTGGTTCTTGATCCTTACGTCTTCAGCCACTTGTGCGAAACAAATTCCTCCATTTTATCATTTGGAGTAGGATTGACATAACTAAATGTGTAATTTAAATGTTCTAAATCAACAGTACATATCCTTTTTTCTGTGACTTATCACTGGATAGGTAAAGGTAAGGATGAGGTAGAGAAAAAATGAATGAACTCCTAAGATAAGGACTTCTCTTGTAGTGCAGGCCCTGCAAATATATAGGAGAGAATGGACAGCCCCCTGCTAACATACATTAAACATACCTGGGTTTTATCACAGCTCTATGTTATACTTTTAAATGCTTTTAAGAATCTCAAGAATCTTAAGGTTTTGCCAGTTAATTTTTCATAGACATACTATGAAAATGTTAGCTCTCATTCTGAGACCTTATGAAGTGCTTATGAATGGTGGTGAGACTGGGGCATGGAGACATTAATTTTTTTGCTTCTCTCATGTTGGTGGCATATCTCAGCAATCTTCTGCTTTAACTACCAAACTATAACTATTTCTAAAAATACAACCATTGTATGCAGTCATTGGATCACTGAGTATTTGGTTAGACATACCATAATTTTCCCTCCTGTGTGAGGACTCATGCTTTGTTTATGAAGTGTCTCCAGTCTGGACAGCAGCAAAAATCTGCGTGATGTATGTGTGACTCAAGAGACTAAATAAAATGGCTCAAAGGCTATTAAGACATACTTTAACATACAGTTTAAATAGAAATAAGCCAGTGCTGCTGCCAAGACAGGCAGAGCTATAACACACCCTTTTCCCCCTTGGCTCATACTGGCACAAGTGTTTGTGTGACTGTGCAGTGAATTGGATCAAGTGACCAAGTTAAAATAAACCCTTTTGTCCACCATGTTACCTTTTATCTGGCATCAAATCCTGCATCTGGTTTCCCATAGAATCACAGAAGGATTTAGACAGCTCTTCCCTATCTCCCACTTTGTGCAGGCCAGTCTGTCTGTGAACTGATGGAGAACATTAAGCAAATCTTTGCGCAAGAGCTGTCTGTGTGCCCTCATCAGGTGTGTTAAACTGTGACTCCGTGACAAAGCTAGGGAGAAACAGATGTGGTACTACACATGGTGTTTAGTCATGTAGCACTAAGGAACAAAAAAGAAAGCGAATCATCATTCTGTTGGGTCTCTTCTACCTGATGGGTATTGCAGAGTTGCAGCTGTGTCATGAGGTACATGTTAGGTGGCTGATGAAACCTGCTGTAGGCAGATATTTCTCTGTTTGTGTGTTTCTGCTTTTGATTGCTTCCCAGGATGAAGATTTGAATCCATCTACATGAATGTTTCTAAGTTAGTGAGGTAGTTTACTGTACTGGTTGTAACCTATGTTTCCAAGACTAGGTTATAACAAGTGATTTGACTGAGTTATAAACCTATTCAAGTATGTTATTCACATTAAAAGTAGTATATAAAACTTTTTTGCCTTTAAAGACTGTTTCTCACTACCATGGCACTAAGTGTCACATCCAGTCTCATCTTATAAACCGCCAGGAACGGTGAATCCATCACCTCCCTGGGCAAAAATGTACAGGTATAAGGGCTTTAGTTTGCTTCCAGACTCTCACTGGCAAGGAACTGGGGGAAAAGTGAGGCAGGCAGGATGTGCTCTTGTTGCTGGGCATTCAGGTGCCCTCAGTGGATGTAAAAGGAAGTCTGAGGCTTTCCTGGGTTGGACTGCAACTGGCTGAAATACCTGTCATTAAATTTTTCCCTCCTTTTAGTGGATGCCAGGACATGATGTGCAGGCTAATGGGTGGCAACCTAACCCAGGGGGGAAGTGTTTCCTAATGCCCCCGCTCATTAAAGCCAGGAGTTATTTTAACATTACCTAGCCTCTAGATGTTAAAAATGATTATATGTTATTACTGTATGATAAAGCAACTCAGAGGTAATCGAGATCACACGTGGACTCACATTTACTTCTCTGCTGCAGTCACCAGAATGTGCAATGAAGTTCGACAGCTCGACGTTTACCTGCTGGCTGCAGGAGACCAGATAATATCTGATGTGATCTGAAACGTGGTGATGCAAAGTTAACTTCCAGCTTTTTTTACATAATAAGCTGCTAGGTTAAGTTTGTATTAGTTTGGCATTTTGTATGATGTAGGTTTAAAAAAAAAAAAATTTTTGGTTCCAAAAGCTTTAGGATGGATTTACTGTACTGTTAAACTACAGTGTTGTTCTTTGCTGCTTAAGCTATTAAGTTACTATGTTTATCTCTGAAGATAATGAAAATGAATTAAAAATTGACTTTGCTTTGCAAAGGTTTTAGGAGGCAAACTCTTGGATAGGGAAAACAGCCTCTACCCATTGTTAAGAGTATCTTTTTAAATGATTTTCTGCAAAAATTATATAATCGACATTTGGGACCCAAATTACTGTGGGGAGTAGTGAAATTGAATGCATATGGAGAAAATCACAGTCTCTAATTGCATTTCTTGTCATGTGTCTTGAAACATCAATAAATGTTTAAAAAATGACATTTTTTGTAAGGGTAGGAGTGCATTTTTTTGAAAGCATTAAGCAAATACTTTCAGAGTGCAGCATAAAAACTAAACTGGCAAAGGAATAAAAGATGATGGAAGTAATCCTGTTAAAAAACCAAACAACCAAACCCGTTTGCAACTTACTAAAGAAATATCCAGTGAGTAATTTCAATAGTTTGTTAAACAACAGGTATATTGCTTGGGCTCATAACGTGTAGATGACCTGAAGTCTTCAAATAATGCTTTAGACTCCCGAGGTGCACCAGGCTGTCTGTCCTTTCCCATGAACACCACCAGTCTTCCTGTGGCACCTCCTTACCTCATTCTCTTCCTGCTACTGTGCCAGAAAGAGGAGTCAAAGGTGTCTCTCTGTAAATGTGGCTGCAGGGCTTATACCCTATTCACAGTTCAAGGATATTTTGCAAGTAGCAGGATTAGATTTTGGATTTTGTAATAAAGAAGTTTCTTCTGTTGGATAGAGAGAATAAACTACTTAAAAAATCAACAGAGGTTTTAATGGATTATGAGTCAGTAAAACTCAGTACACTTTGCATTTTAAAAAAGCAATCAGCAGCACAGTGCAACTTTAACCAAAACTTACAGAAACTTAAGGCTTCAGTGACTTGAATTGGATAGTCATCACTGGAGCCAGAAAAATATCTGAGATGCTGATACCAGTGCAAAAGAGTCTAGAGACTGATGTATACTTAATAATATGCATAAATCCTTCCTTTTTTGTCTTCTTTCACCCAGTATCTTTTTGGCATGGAAAGTGTTACTTTCCATCACACTGCAGTTGCATGGTTCTTTTTGATGCATCACACTTCACACTTCCCACAAGCTCTGAGCTGCTGATTAATCTTACTAAGGAGTCCTACCCAAATTATGCAACAGGAGTCAGTGGTCCTTTTGGAAATATTAACAAACAGCATTTAGTCAGCTGAGGAATACTGTACTTACCAAGGAGAGTGATGCTTTTAAAAGGAAGTGGCCTGCATAGCTGTTTCCTAATTGTTGAAAACATTTAAACTGAAAGCAGTTTAAAACATAATGATGCTTCTGTAGAGGACCCTTTCATGTCACTGAATTATTTACGATATTGGTCTGCTGTGCTTGCTTTTCTATCTGCTTTTCATAAATGTGCAATAAAAAAATATAAAGTGCGTGTCATTTGCATCTACATTTTTTCTTTGCCCTTGGATAAACGATGAATTTCTGACACAATGGGCTAAAGGTACATTCCTACTGAAAGTCAAATTATCAAACCTGGAGAAAGAGCCAGAGAAGTAGCATGTCTATGAGGAACCACAAGAACTGCTTAAAAGCAAGATGGAGCAATTTGCATTCAGCTTTGAGGAAGAAACTTGGGTTAAAGAGAGGAGGAATTTGGAGAGCCCCAACAAGAGTCTGTGTGCACTTAGTGAGACATAAGTTATCCTTGCACAAGCTGGTCTTGGGATTAGCCCAGGTCTTTCTGAAACCAGCCTTTTCTGATCTTTTCTGAAACATTATATTTTCTGGTACTTGATAGATATGTAATAGAGTCAAATCATCAGTTTAGCAAATAAAAAATAGAAAACAAAAGCAAAGTAACAATAACTAGAAGAAAACTGGTAGTTTCCAGCAGAAACTACCTGGAAAAAGGAACCTCTTGGCAAAAAATGCTTGCTTGCATGTGGAAAAAAGAACAGAGCCTGAGTGCAGAGAAGACTATAGGAAAAAAAATCATTAAAATGCCTCACTGAATATTATGGTCTAGTGGTAAAATGGTGGAGCAGATAATGAGATGGTGAATCTGCAGTATTTATTCTTGCTGTTTAAAGTACATGTTGCATCAATTTTTAATGGGATAGAACGTACTTTTGAGGGTGAGAGAAGTATGCACATTGTTTTTTCTTTTCTGACTTGACTCAAGAAGCAGAAGGGGGATGGATGGTACGATAATCTGTGGAACGTGTGACTCCATATCCCAGCAAAATTTGAGATTCAGCCCTAGAGAAATGCCTGTAAATAGCAAAGGCAGCTGAACTCTTCAGGGAAAGGATAAAATAATGCCAGCCACTAGTCTGGAAAAAGCTTCCAGGCTGCAATTAAAGGAGCTCGAAGAGATTATCAAAGACAGAAAATGTAGCATCTTATCCAGTGTGCGTATGTTAGACAG
This sequence comes from Myiozetetes cayanensis, assembly GCF_022539395.1. Taxonomy (NCBI): domain Eukaryota; kingdom Metazoa; phylum Chordata; class Aves; order Passeriformes; family Tyrannidae; genus Myiozetetes; species Myiozetetes cayanensis. The sequence goes on from NW_026087853.1 coordinate 12,886,468, forward strand.
TGGCACGCAAATTTATCAAGTAAAACTCCTCACTACAGGTTGGAGCAAAGGAGGGAGGGAGAGAGGGAGGGCAGTTCCCCATGTGTCCCAGGCTGGCAGAAGTCCTGCAGAGCAGCCCTGGTTGCCTGCAGGGTCAGGGCTGCCCAGCTCTGGGCAGGATGGTGCTCTGGCCATGGCATTGCTGCTGCATCCCTGGGGCCTCCTGCCGTGGTGCGGCCGCTGTGGCTGCACAGGTGATTTAGCAAATGGGGATCATTTCGACAGAACTGGGTTAGCAGTGAGTGCCTCTGCAATTTTGAGAAGAATTGGCAGGAGGGCACAAATCTGGGACAGTGATTTGGGACACTGACAGTAGTGATGTGGAGCACAAGGGCATTTGCGAACGGGCACCCAGAGGACATGGGTTTGAATTAGGCCTCGTTGGGTCTGTAACTTCATAATGAGGAAGAAACTTCTACTGTCTAAAAGCAACAGAGGACAAAAGTTATCCATTTCCAGTGACTGATATGCCTGATACTACTCATACCACCAACTCCCATTTAGAGCAGAGGGTTTCACCGGAATGAACATTCACCAGGAATGAGCATACTGGTTTGCAGAGCTAGCTGAAACACCTGGTAACACTCATGAACCTCTTCAGTACAGACAACAACAATGGCTTGTTTTCAGGGATGTTTTTGTACAATTTGAAGCAAGACCCGTAAGGGCATTTGAAGGAAAAGCGTGAGTTGTGCTTCCAAACTGAAGGTGAAAATTCAGGTGTGCCATACTGGGCATCAACATCTCATTGATCCATGTTACAACTTTAAACTTGTAAACTATAAACTTGTTAAAGAAATGTGTTCTCCCAAATATGTGGTTTGCTGTCAGCATTCCTCAGTGCAAAACAATTCTTCCTTCTCACCTCAGTGTCTGCATACAAAGTCTCCAAGCCGTAAGAAACTGCTGATAAGTGTCTCAAGACCAATGCAGATCATCTGAAGTTTAAGGACTCTGGTGTGAGAAGTTCCTGCCCAGAAACTGCAAGTGGTGGCAGATAGGCTGAAGGGGATGTGTCCTGGGAGTGCAGCACAGGTGCCTTTGTGGGAAAAGTGCTTGGGTATGCACCTTATGTGTAGGTCATGAGATGGGTAGTTGCAGCGCTTGGGGACTGAACTGCTTCCTCAGTAAGAACACAGAGTCCTTTTTGATAACTGTGGCATTCTCTTGCTCCAGGTGCAATTCCTCAAAAAATACCAGTTAAGAAATACTTTTTTTTTCTCCCCTCAGAAAAGAATAGAGGCAGCAGTGAGATGCTTTGAATTGAAACGGCATTCTCATATAGCACCACATGTGCAGAATTTATCAGAGTCAAATTCTTTGCTCGAAATTCTTTCTTCTTATCTTTGACTGATAACTTCTCTGCCCAGAGCTTATTCTAGAAGTCCCAGGATGCTCTTTCAGGTCAAAGGCATTGGACAGTAGGTGCTGGCACTCCTGGAAGCTGCAGGTTTCTTTAAAAACACTCTGTTGATATTGTAATGTTTGCTTTTTAAAGCATGTAAATACAATGGTGACCTTGTCTGTCAAGCATTTACATTGTTAGGAAAATCTTCAATAGCAGGATTTTCCACATCCTTAGCTGCTCAGCAAACCTACACTTCACTACAAAAAGCTCTGCTGATGAGGGAGGGAAAGAAGAGACATTTTCATACAGCCTAGTCAGCCCAAGGGAAAGCAGGGACTGCCCAAGGCAAAGCAGGCAGAAGTGGCATTTTCTGATCTCTGGGATGCAATTAGGGGTCAGGCTAAGCTAAACAGATCTGCAAGGGGATAGAGAAATAAATCTCCAGAGGATGCTGGCATCAATGAAATGGTGCTCACTATGAGGGTAAGAGAAAGTAACTGCTCTTTGCTTCTAACCCACATTGAGCAGACTGTTTCTGGTCTAAAAATATTCTCTGTGGTGACCTGTCTGAGAATAATTTTTTTATCACTTTCCTGACTTTATTTCTGGCTTTTGATTTCCCATAGAGATCCGGAGTCTGATGGATTAGACCTGTTTCTGGGAGTAATTGTGGCAGTCAGGAAGGGCCCCATATCTGGAATGTGCTTTCCTTGGCAAGTGCTGGGTGGTGGCAACCTTCAGGGTGTGACAGGAGACCTATTTATTTACTTTGGTTCTTACGCTTACTGTAGGGGTTTTTCTGTGTGTGTCCAACTTTGGATGCCAATAGTTCTCTCCCACCCATGGGCTCTGTGATAGCTACACCCTGTTAAGACATACACTGTGCAAAGTTTTCAGGGCTGTTTTATTAAAAGACAGCTGGTTTAACAAGGCCAACTGTTTTATAAATAGGGTAATACATTTGAAATTAATAAAGTCATTTGTTAAAGCAGTTGACTTTAACAAGGCATGTTACCTTTTAACAGTAATAGTGAGTGAAAGGCTCTTGGAGCAGGTAGCCAAAAAGGACTGTCTTATTCAGATCCTTCCCTCTCCCTGCTTTTTTTTTTGTTTCACTCCATCTAAGGGTGAGACCATCCAAGATCACTTAAAGAAGACTGTCAATTGATGTCAAGTATGATAACAATCATGTATTTATTTGCAGTGGCGGAAGTCCTACTGTAGGTTGGACAGAGTGGGCAATAGTGGAAAAGAAAACCAAACCCAAACCTCTCGCCTTCCTATAGCTATACGAGCATGAAGTGACAAAGGTTTCTCACTTCTCTTCTATCTCCTGGGGTCCTTTTGTCCAAAGTGGTCTTTTGCTTCAGCCTAGGAATATGTCAGACTGCCCTCAGCCCAGGTTCTCTCTGACTTGTCCCACAGCTGAGACTTGTCCCCTGCAATACCTGATAGGAGAATGTACTGGGGGCCATGTAGTCACACCAAAGGTCTGCTCAGCCAAGTGTCTCTGTCTGACAGTGGCCAAAGGGGGGTACCTAGTTAGTATAAGAACAGGGCAAGAAGTTTTCACAGTTTCCTTGTCTAGTCTTGCAACCATTTGCAAACCAGGGACTTCCAGAGCCAGAAGGGAGTTTGTTGGTGAATAAGCCCAGGTGAATTTCCCTTCTGTGACTGTCTCCTCTCCAGCTCTCACTAAATGTGTTGAATCCTCAGTGTCTGACTGTGAGGACTTCCACAGTGCAACTATGTTGTGTGTGAAGAGGCAGTCCCCTTAGTTTTGTTTTTAAACCTGCAACCCTGATGTTTTCATTTGATGTTCCTTAACATCTTAAGAGATAAGCATGATGTCTTCCAGCACTTCTGTTCTGGTAAAGCATAAATATGATAGAGTAAAGGCTGGTATCACCCATCCACTTTTTTTCAGAGCTGGCTTTTCCTAGGCAGAGACACAAGACAGCAATTACACTCTGCCAAACCCACTGCAAACTTGGGAGATCTTGTTAGATCGCTGCCAGGACCAGCGCTGCCTCCTAGTTGTAGGTGGATATTGGCAAGAAGTTCAGGGTGATCAGAAGGGATGCTGGAAATACGTAGTTCCTTCTTGTGCTCTAAAAATGAAGTATTCACCAGCATTTATGCTTTGTCCATGAGCAAATGAACACAAATGCTTACATTAGTGCCTGGATAAAGAACGGAACCCATCTGAAACCACACATCACGGTGACTTCACAGATTTCCTCTGCTGGTTACCAGAATCTCCTCAGAAATGTATAATTAGTCATAGCTTAACTGGGACAGCTCTGGATCCTTTTATAAGTTATTGGTGCTCTGGTGTCCAGGCATGGTATGAAGTCAGGATACAGTCCCTTTCCTGGAATGCCTGTGGTACCTGATTGAGCACCAGCTCTCAGATGTGAAGAGTATTTAGCAGTAAGGCATCTATTTTTTATGCCAGAGGTTAAAGATGCATTAGGGCTACTGATAAAGGATGAGATGAGGACTTGCATCCATTTTGGAAGTAACTTGGACCACAGGTTATGTTTTTGTTATGTTGTCAATTATTAAAAATAGGGGGATCCTGAGAAATTGTGGGATTTGACTAAAGCAGGCAAGTTTCAGGGATACCAACTCAGCATTGATTAGCCTGTCTCTGTACTTGAAGAACAAACTGTTAGTGCAAGATATGAGTGGAGCAACTGTATTTAGAAACATGTTTCCAGGGAAACATTCCTTTCTCTGGAAGACAACCCTGAGACATGAAATTTTATGTGACTCTTGGGACAAATGTAAGTTTGAAGAGTTTTTTTTCCCCTTACTTTTTATAGCAAGTACATTCTGCTCCAGATTCATTCGCTTCAAACCTGTATGGCAAAACCTATTTTAGCTGTGGAGTCCAGTATCTCAGTGGATTTCATTAAGAAAAGGGCCCACAAAAGCTGCAGTTTAAAGATCCATCGTTTTCACAGCAACTCAAATCAAACAATGCTTTCTAAGCATATCCTTGCATACCATGGAAAGCGTGACTTAAAGAGGAAGGCTGAAGATGTCACTTGGCTTCTTGTGTGACATCAGACAAATCAGTCAACTGTAAATTTTTGTAAAATCAGTATAGTGATAATTTCTTATGATTGCATGGATCAATTTACTAAGTTTCTAGAAATCCAGAGGAAAAGGGTGAGGTTATACCAGCAGAAAGCTTTTCCTTTGACCGGCAATTCCTCCTGAAACCAGGTGGTTTCATCTCTTAACCCCTTCACATCTTCCTTAATGGTCCAGTTCTGTTGTCTCTCACTTAGTGAGCAAAGTTTATGTTCTTTATACCAAGGAGATTTCAGTTGAAATTGCAAATACTATGAACTTGTCTATGTACTTTTTGTCATTATTCTGTAAATTTGAATTTGCTTACTCAGAAACTCAAAATCCGTACTTTGCCTGCGTGTTGTTTGTGACAAAAATATGTCCTTTGCCATATAATTGCTCTTCTATACCTGATTGTGTCTTTTTAATTTTTTTTTTAATGGAGAGAGGGGTCTGAAAGCATATAAGTGGAAGGATTAATATGATTAAGCTTTAAAATCCTATATTCAGTGGACATGGAAGTAAATCGATTGGTTAATTTTTTTCCAGCAGAGATATATGAGCCAATACTGGTATTTGTAAAAGTCAACAGTTATCTCCATTTTTAATTTTCTGGCCAAGGTAGGAGAGGGCAGATAAGGTTTGTTTTGGGAGTTTGAAAGGCCCATGGTCCTTGCTTCTCATCTCCTAATGTCAAAGAGTCTTTGTTTGTTTACATGTGTGGGGTTTAGTGTAACCATCCTACAAAAAAACAGCTCTAAAATTAAACCTTTTCACTGTTGAAAGAACAGAGCAACTATTATTTACACCATAATAAAATGATGTATGAATTAAATCTGTTTGTTTTAGCAGACAAATAAAAGCTAAATCCTGATGCCTATCTTGAGCTGTGGATGCTGTCTCTGTGGAAGAGTCTCTGGGGGACACAGCTGTGCCCAGAGTGCTGCAGGATGGGATAAGTGAGGGATGAAAGCTCTGCAGACCTTAGAGAGGTGTGCAGCATGTTGTGGTGTCATAGCATCAAATCCTGATTAAATTATGTGCTTAGGGATTTCTGACAAGCTTTTTGTACTTAATTGCCACCCACGTGTTTCATCTGGCATAGAATTGTAAGTAATTATATTGCTGTCTTTGGTCCATACTTGCTTTCTTTGCTTTTATCAACTGCTGATCTTCAGCAGGGCAGCAAAACCCTCTACTGACATGTCTCCACTTAGATGATTCCCACCTACTCTGCACACATCACAGAACATGAAATGAAGAGGGTGCATGTTATCGGTGTTGCCGTTGCTGACCATTTGAAAACAAACAAAACGTGAAATAACTGGTCTGTTGGCCAGACACAGCTGTAGTCTGTGTGAGCTGACTGGCAGTAAAGCAACATGGAGCAAAGTTATTTTTCAATCAAGTTAGGCTTTACTGCACTAATCCACTGAAATTGCAGAGGCTGTTTTCAGTAAACTAGTCACTTTATTAAATGGGAGCCAAAGCTAAAGGAAATCCACTTAAGAAAGAAAAGTTAAACAATGTAATTCTGCAGCTGTGGAAATAAATTGAAATGGAGAAGGTATATTTTCAAAGCCATTCTTGCAGCTAAATTGCAGTCATAATTATTAATGGAAAAATAAACTAAAAGATAATCATGAAAAGTTTCACTTTCTTCTTCCAAATGAAGTTACACTAAAACAAAATTCCTGCCCTGACTTTTCAAGTGACTTGCTTATGAATGTTGTGTTGGTGAGCAAGGGAAGAATGGTCTGCTGATGAAGTTGAGTTGTAACTTTTTCTTCTCTGTTGCTTCCAGTATCACAGGGTTAGTAGGCAAAAGGTGTTGCTGTCTTTACAACTTTACTGCACTGGGGTCAAACTTCATACATGTGCAAACAACATTAGCATGAGAGGTACACTGTTGTATCAAGTCCTATTGCCATTCCTTCCTCAATTGAGTAAATGTTATTGATCAGTAATTGTGATATTGTTGGATAGATGCATCACAAAAATCATCCTAAGAATTCCATATTTTCTAAACATTGGGGCCTGACTTTGCAGTCAGTGTTTGTGGGTTCAATTTCAAGATGCCTTCAAAATGTGAATGATTCCACTGTTACAGATGAGAAGCACAGAGATTGCGGAAATTTGCCCAAGGTCTTAAAGCAATTCCTGCAGATATTTAGGACTTTGAGCCTTCTCCTTGCCATGCTTTACGTAGGATTTTTTTAATAGAACTCATACTCTGGTATCCATGACATTCCTAGCAATATGTTGTAGCAGAGTCTACACGCTGTTTGGCTTCAAGAGTCCTTTTATTTTTTTTAATGATACCTCAGTTTCAAAGTAGCACCTTCTGCTTAAAGACTTGCTGTTTCCCTGTTGCCATGCAAGAGGCTGCAATCAGGTAGTTGTGTTCTTGATTTTTTTTCTCTATGAAGCTTTCATTTCGTTTCTAATCCTGAGGGGAACTGACTGTATGAGCATGTTTTAGTCATGATTACTCAATTCTCTGGTCTGACTTTGCTGCAAGTGCTTTGACGAAGCTCATTGCTAGGCACACTTCAAGCCTGCCAGAGTCCTTGGAATACTTAATAATGTCTTTCCATGATCCCAAAATGACACACGTTGGAGATATGTGGACTCTGGCTCTCAAAATCCATGAGTCATGTCTCGTATTTCTGAAATGTTTCGTTTGCCTTGGGTCAATTCATACAGCCATAAAGAGCAGAAACTCCTCACAAGAGTTAAGCTTCTCAGCTTAAGACCAGGCTCTCAAAACTAAGCAGTTGTTGGATGATGTGAGCAAGGCAAGGCACTGATTGCTGCACAGGGCCTTGGCCACCTGTGAAGGCTTCTCAGCTGAAAGTGCCATGTGAAGGCAGAATGGCTCTGACCTGGCTCCAGTACAGCTATGTGAGGTACCTGGGCTTTTTATAAAAGAATCTTATACAAGTTATATACAAACAGTGCTAAAACAGCTTTGAAGTCTCTTGGTCTGAGCACAGACATGGCCCGAGTGAGGAAAACATCTGATCATTCCCTGTAGCCCTGTATGCAATGTCCATGGCTGTACGAGCTCACCTGGTCTCAGTAGTGTGGATAAGGAGTTGCAGACTGTGTGCAGCACAGCCTTCCTGGTGCTTTTGGTGTCTTTTTCTATTTTACTGGATTGTCCAGCTCAGTTGCCATAAGGAACTGGAGTGTGTAGTCCTGAGAGCAGTAGTGTCCTCACTGTCCTCTTCTGTTGCTCATCCATCCATCTCACATCCTATTGATTAAGAAAAATGGAGGCTGAATAGTGATTTTTTTCTGTTGGAGAGCATGTACATTCCAGTTCTGAAGGTACTTGGAGGCCTAAAGAAGGTGGATGTATCTATCACCTGTTAACCATATCCAGCATCTATCAGCAGTCCTCTGGGCTGAAATTGGCAGGTATGCCTGTCAGAGAGAGGAAAAAGAGGCAGAACAGGAGCTGACTGATTAGAGCTCTTCTGACTCCTACGGCAACAGGAATGCTGTCAGCCCTCATGCTCTACATTATTCCCATTGCACAACATTCATGATTTGATGTGGCAAATGGATAAAAAACGTGAGGAACACGCATTGACCAGAATCCTGTTGTTAGGGCGTGGGGTGGGAGATGCAAGGGGAGCATTAGTGAGCTAATATGATAGTGTTTGGATATGTAAGTGCTCTTGGGTCAAGGGCTGCTTAACACACTAGGCCAGCTCTGCTGCCAAAGAGCTGTTTGACACCCTCCCTTGTGCTGGCCCTCCCTCTTTTGCCAAAGTGCTTGTGCTAGGCACTATGACATATATTGGAAGGTCCACCTTTCTCTGGAATGTCAGATTAACTTCTTCCTAGTACAAGCTAATATAGCAAACAAATGGCTTATGTCCCGTTTTGAAGTGTATCTCTTAAACCCATCTCAGGACGGATCGTTACGCATGTTGAGCACAGTTCAAAGCAACAAAATAATGTTCTTTCCACAAGCTTTTTTTTTTTTTTTTTTTATTTTAAACTTGCCTTTTGGAAAGATGTGATGCCAAACGATCACCCTGGAGTGTATTAAAGGAAGGGCTTGTTGCTTGCATGATAAATGGTCCCTGAAGTTCTTGGTGCTCCCATTTTCTCCTTTGTAACAGGAGACAATGCTGTCTTGTTCCGAAGGACAGGAAAGTCTGATAAGAAGAATCACAGAGCTAATTGGGTTAAAGGTGCAGTGCAAACACAGAGTATACTTATGTAATAACAGGGGTTTCATTTGAAAGCAGATTTTCTTGCTATGAGTAATTTTGTTTCTGGAATTGTCTGTAAATAACACAAATATTTGCTTGGCACTTAAACCCAAAGTTTTTTATGTTTGCCTTTCCTTATGAGTGGATGTTCCATGTTGGCCATGAAGGACAAAGGGAGAATTTTCATGGTTCCTTCCGTGTTCTCATTTGAAATTTGGAAAAGAGTTACAAAAAAAAAAGAGAAGTAGAGAGTTGGCTTTTGTCCTGGAGGCTACAGGTGAACAAATGTGAGGAGGCATGTCAGTGTAAGTGTTGAAGATGTGTGAAATGTCTACAGCTCACTGTGCTGTGGTTTTTCATGATATTGGTTTAATACCATAAAATGGTGCTATTTTACTGTTGGATCCTCAGAACAAGAGAGCACATATACACATTTTTTTTCCTTGGGTTTTCATCCTGGCAGATTTTTTGAAACCTGCCTTCAGGCGTGCAGCTAAAAATATGGAGCTCCATCAAGAGCATCAGTCACTTGAGGGCTGCACTGCCACATTCTGGGAGACTCAGGAAGAACTGGGATCATGAGTGTTACCACAGGCCTTAATCCAAGCCCAGTCCCAAGATTTTTGTCTGACACCTTCTAGTTTTGATTAATTGGTAAGCTGTGCCAATACTATTTCCAAATGATCTTCACACATTATAACCTGTTTTTAAAGCCTTCTGGAGCAAAAGAAAGACTGCTACTGCTAACTTTTGGCAGCTGGATAGTATCACCCAGAATAATGCCCAGTACTTCCAGCTCACAGTTCCCTGTGCTAACAAAGCAGTGCTCACCAGTGTGCAGAGGGGACCAGGCTTTCTGCTGTGCTGGGCATGGAGCCTGTGTTTGGGCTAGAGGGGGGCAGAGTTAGGGTCAGGTAGGGTCTTTGCCATCCTTGGTCTGCCCACAACTTCTGTGGCAGGTTCCTTTTCTTAGAAAAGCAGGTCCAACTCCCTCGAAACCTCCTAGAATGCCTTCCAACAGGTCATTTCACACAAATGGCAACTCCATAGGGGTGTACACTGGTCACTGCTGGGTTCCTGGATTTTATAAAATGCATCTCAAAAGGACCTCTGCTGTAGTTCAGCTTTTTATCCATTTTAACCTAACTTTGGCAGCTTATACTCCACCTTCATTAATTTTTAAATGGTGGTTGCCTTGCTCTGCAGTACAGCACCTTACACAGTGTAGCTCCCATCTCTTATGTTGTGTTTTTGGTTTTGTTTTCCTCTCCGTCCCTCCATGAACAGTCTCATACCCTCTACTTCAGATCACGTCTGGCCCACAATGAACAAAGCATCTGCTTATTCCTCCAAAGCCACAGGATTTTTCTCTAGTTAATATTAATCTCCGTAAATCTCTCCAATCTTTTGCTCTCAGAGTTGTATGTATTTCCGCATGTTTCTAATATTCACCTGATTACCCTGCTCCTCACTCTGTTTCTTCTGTGCTGCTTATTGGCTTTGATAAGAGACATGAAAGGGATGGGTAAGTGGGAGAGAGGCAGAAGAGAGTGTGATTCCAGATTCTTCATATTTCTCACTTGGGAGACCCACCCGAGGCCACTCCCTTTCTTGAGCACACCACTAGGTTTTGGTGGTCCCTGCAGTGAGTTACTCTTTCTGGCTTTTACTACTGGTTTTGCAGTACTGCACATGTATAATTAAGTTTTACTTCTGAACCTCTTCTAGTGCTGTGGTGTCCTGTTCAGAAGGCTTTGTAAGCACTTCTTGTTTTCGATGATGTACTGGCTGGGTAATCTCGAGTTGTTTGGGGACAGTGGGAGAAGTAAAAAAGAGAAATCCAGAAGACACAGGCACTCCAGCAAGCAATTCTGTGTGATTTCAGGGCTCCTGCAAGGTAGTTCTGTGACACATTTGTGGCTGACTTTCGATACCTGATTTTAGAAGGAGAAACTTCTGTCTTCTAAGTTTGCCACAGGTAAAGGCAAATTGCAAAGAGGATTATACACCTCTGGCAGTTGTCTTCTCAGCTCTTCTGTCCCATCCTGTGGTGCTTTAAAGGTCCTGCTTACTAATAGTGAGAGTTAAAATTTTGTGTTAAAGCCTCTTGCACCTTTATTTTCTTCATTCTGCTCACAAATTCAGTTACAATGGTTTTAAATTCATAAAACTACAGTTAAGCACCAACCTATTAACGTTAACTGACAAATATAGGAAACAGTGGGACTCTGGACACATTCTGGTTCTCATCTGACTCTGAATGTCAAAAAGTAACAAATAACCCTGACACATAGTGTGGGTTTGTTTGGCTTCTTTGCTCATCTCAAATTCTTCAGGCTTTAGCCCTGTTGTCAGATATGATATATAGCAGAATACCTTAGTGCATTTCTGATTTTGATGTCTCAACAAAAAGGATTTTTTTTTTCCTTTCTAGAAGTCAAAAAACTTCAAAAATTTCACAGTTTAGGCTTTCTAGGTTTGCCACAACAATTAAAGGTAAATGCAGAGCAATGGAGATGAAATGGACTGGATTCTGTGACAAGCTCTTATTTGGTTGATGTAGGATGCTTTCTGGAAGATGTTGTATTTTTCTTTTTAGATGCCAAAGGATGAGGATGGAGATCTCATGTTAGACGTGCTGTATAGATACTGGTGCAGATAGTGGTATGGGTATGGGGCATTTTTCTCTGTGTGGGAGGGAAAGGGCTGTGCTAGTGCTAGTAAAACCATGTCAGTGTGAACATGATTCAAGAGCCATTTCTCTAACTGATATGAAGGTGGGGCTAACTGGTACCTGGCTGAGTGCAGCCACTATAATTTTGTTAGCTTCAAAAGGGCACTCCTGATTTTATTTTTGCGCAAGTGAAGAGAGTCAGACCTGCTGTACTCAAGTAGGTAGGAAAGGTGCAGGAGGTTGAAACTGCAGTTAAGCATTGTGCTTTGAAGCAGAGTTCAGCACTCCAGCAATGACAAGGGTTGGACATTTTGCCTGCTGCAGAGCTGTGGACCTCAATACCTCCAAGAAACACCAGCAGTCCCAGGAGGTGAACCATTTGGAGAAACTGGACTAGTGCAGCAAACAGCAATGGAATACCATGAACTCTGGGCAAAGAGCAACTCTTGAACCAAGATGTTGGTTGTTGTTGCATTTCTCCTAATGGCCATTGCTGGTAACAGCAAATTCTGTTTCTTTTCTTGTGCAGAAGGAGATATGATGACCCTTGAACAGTGTGTAATAAACCAGAAGAGGTGCTCTGCACAGCCTGAAAACCTCTTGCTGCATCAATACCTAGGTCACTTGTTAGATCAATTCCAAACCCATTGAATTTAACCTAATTAATACTTTATTTGAGTCCAGCAATCTTCCCAGTAAACACTGATGTTTGTTTCATTCAGAGTATTCAGAACGGAATTGTATTTCTCTTTTTTAACTTTGTCAGCTTTTTGTTTCATAACATTCCTGGTATGTAAATGAGAATTTTTTTTAATCTGCTCAATAACATTTTCCATGTGTATAAAGAGTCGTGAGAACAAAGATGTTTGCTTTGTGATTGAAGGGTACATGGAGGGGAATCTTTACCATCTGCCACTACCAAATTAGTTTTCAAGGGGGAAATATAAATCCCTCTCATTGGAAGCTATTTTGATCAGCTCTAATAGTAATATTTTATGTAGGATTTCTTTTCCAGAGCCTAGTAGAATTTACAAGTAAATTCATCTTTCTAATGCTTTGGTAAGAGGAACATCTGTCTCAGACATTGTGAGGATTGAAGCACTAAGAGTTTTTTAGAAATCTCATATTCATCCTGTAATATTTGTCTGGTGCATGTAATCCCAATATACCAATTGCAGCAGTAAATATTTTGCTATAACCAGACACTGAACTCCAAAAGAAACCTATTTAGCTGCAGCTAATGAAAATGTAATGCCTGAGATCTTACAATGTTTGTGTTCTGCAGGACCAACCTGAGCTTTAAAGAATTTTGAACCAGTAAGACTCAGACTCTGCAACTTCTATGGAATGAAAAAGCCTCAAGCTTTCAACACCTGCCATAGAAATTTAATAAGGACCCTAATAAATGGGTCAGTTTCAACAAACAATTAACTTAACAACTTCATCTGGAAGGCTTAGAGGCCCTGTTTCATAGGAGGTAACTTGAGAGCAGACTCATGTTATATAGTGTAGTTTATGTTTCCTTTAAACCAGAGTTTTTAAGATTTAATATTTCATGTGCTCCAAATTACATCAAATTGGCATATGGTACACAACAAAGTCTTCAACCCCTGTATAGATCAAACAGAAAATTTATATTAATCTTCTGAGCTGTTTGGGGGTTTCTTAAGCACAAGGAAAATATAGAATTCACAGGAATTCAGAAGCTTGTAAAATGAATTTTGTGGGCAATTTGGATAAAATTATTCCTTATTCTTTGATTATGCCTTTAAAATTCACACTCCTACAAATATGGAGATTTTTACATGCAAGTACTGAGTACTCAGAGAGCAGTGTTGCTGAACTGCACCATATACATGAGAGGAATGTATTTTCCTATATGTTGTCTTATGTTGTGAGATATTTTTTCATCTCATATAATATAGACTAAGTCTCTGAGCATTCAATGTGTTTAATGTAACTCTGTGTTGAGATGAAACAAAAGTGGAAAATTTAATTGTGCTTTTCCCTGCCCTAATTTACATGTTTAATCTTCTACTCTCAGTTATTTTGCTGTCAGTTGCTACCCCCCACCCAGTCTCCCTTGCTCACCCCCCTTTTATTTTTGTTACAGCACACCTTTAATCAGCCTTCCCATGTCAGATGTGTTGCTTGCATGTGCCCTGTCTTTGTTGTTTGCATTTAAACTTTGTCCCACGTGTCATGTTTGAACAGTAGAAGGTCTCCCGGACAAGGATCTGTGCTTCCTTACAGTTGTCAGATGCAGTATCTGGTGTCTGGCATCAATATCCTGTATCTAGTGCCTGACCACTTACTGTAACTAATGGAATGGCCTTTATTTGCCTGCAAGCAATTACTTGCATCCCTCAGCATCGCAAATAAGCAATCTGAGGTAAAACCAATTTTCTAAGATGTCAATCTGGCTTCCTTCATGGGCATTGTTTGCAGAGAAGAGAGTATTCAGATTTGATAGTATGTTGCCTAGTAATCAGAAATACCTAGGCTGAGTCACAGTGAAGGAATACTATGAAGTCAAGTTTAAAATCCAGTTCTCGTTTTATTTATTGGCCTGTAGTTCAAAAGTAGATTGTTTAGCGTGTATTCACTAGAAATTGATTGATTGCTTAACTGTGTGAATGAGGATTTGGGGGTGAGGAAGGCAGAAGGAGAGGAATTTGCATTTCCCAAGACTTAGGGTGTCTGAACCACATTCCACTTTGGAGTTAGGCTGTAGTGTTTAATTATCATACATTTCCCCATATATTTTTATTGTGTAATAAGAAGTGCCATTTTCTTTGGCAAATGCTAGGATGTCTCCAGAGCCATGCATGTTATGAGCTGGTTCTGTGGTGGCCACTGGTTACTTATGAAGTGAATATGGGCCTCTCAAGCCAAGGGCAGTTAAAGCATGCTCTCTCACAGTTAGGTGGCCAACACCATCATTTACCATCTTGAAAACTTGCTTCTTGTTAATAACAGGTATATCTTGTATCTATAGAGGTTGTAAATTGTGGTAGAAACAAGGAAGCTGGCTTTTGTGCATATTATAAAGCTGGTACTTAGCGAGATGTCCGGAAGGTAAGTTGAAGGTAAGTGGATCTAAAAGCCAGCTTGGCCTGTTGTGAAGGCTTTAACGTCATCTGATGATGATATCCTAGATGAAATGCTAATAGGTTTGGAAGCAAATTTAAGTGTCCTTATGCGTTGCTTTGGGAGTAATATCCATACATGCAAATCAAGCAGTTTTCTGAAGCTATGTAATTACATACTGACAAGTGTTCCACTCAAATCAACTTCCACATTTCATAGTTCCTTGATGTGCCCAGCCCTGCCGTGGTGTGCCTCAGAGGATTATTCATAACTGGTTCTACAACAACAGAATAAATAGTATTTAGAAGCAAATCAATATTTGCTATCTCAAAGTTGCTGTTGAATGTAGAGGCTGCTAGGGATTGGCTTCCTGTAGGTGATGCAACAGTAATGACCTCTGAGGAGATTTGAGAGAGGAAAAAATGGCGTTGGTAAATGCCTGAGGAATTTCTAGACTAATGGGGAAGAAAATAGTGCCACACAGGAAAGCAGCTGAACTCCCTTGAGCATTAGCAGCTTAACCTTGAATTCTGCCCAAGTGGTTTTTGAAATAGCTTAGTTTTAGTCTTTGACAAATTAGTTGCCTTTGCCATAAGACTTGACAAAGCAGTGTATCTTTGTGAATATTTATTTGCAGGCTTACTAAGGTGCAGATACTGGGGCTGAGCCAAATTCCGCCAAATTCCTGTCCTCTAGGACACAGTGGGGGGCAAAGAACTGTGTGGGTTATGGAATAGGTTCATCATCCTAACAGCACACCTCTTCCTTCTCTAGGGGTTTTTTCCCCTCTAAATTATTGCAGCTAATGGCTGTCAGTGTCTTACACATGCACTTTGATATTAATATTGTGCCTCTGCAACGTCCTCAACCCTCTTGTGAAAACAAGTTACAGTTGAGCTTATTGGAAGAATATGTAAGACCCAACTTCTGTGTGGTGGTCAAAGTTTCTCTGTGTAATTTTGCTGTTATGTCAAGGTATGAGCTGAAAGAAAATGGCAATTCCTAACTTTTACTACCTTCCAGCATTAGATCTTTCAATCCAACCCTCACAGCAGGAATTCTTCTTTTCCAGCACGGTATTAGTGTGCAGGCCAGCTATATGTGGGTGTAATTATTTTATAATGGTGTTATTGCTCTCTAGCTGCCCAGTAAACACAGTGCAGTTTCAGTAAACTATATACATAAGCATAGGAACTTTAGACTTGAATGATTTTCTTCACTTTTATATCATAGTAGGTGTGAAGGAGAAAAAAAGATTCTATTTAATTTATAGAAACTGTATAAAGTTTATAGAGTCTCTACAATCATCTTAAATGAAAAGATTGTGGAGAAGAGGGGCCGTACTGAAACTGGGAGGTCCACAAAGCTGGAGAAGAATAGTAGTTAAAGGCACACATCAGTAAATACCTGTGCTGAACTTTTCCCATTAACTCTGCCATTGAGCATATGGACTGCATTAGAGTTTGTCTACCTTAGGGATTTTATAAACACATTTCCTCCCTTTTCCTCTTCCCGTCCAGTTACTCTTGCTTTAGACTATTACAGAATCAAATAGTGCCCATTCTGGAGTCATTGCTCTTCCTGGAAAGAGGCTGTTTGCTATAGAAATGTTCAGTGATTCATCTCAGAAATCTGTCCATGTATAAAAAGTGCTTCCTTTTTTTTTTTTTTTTTTTTTTTTGGTGTGTGAGCTTCCCAAAGCAGTCATACCAGCTTGGCTCACCCATCCTTTGAGGCATATGTGCAACTCCTAATTTGCATCAGGGCAGAATTTCTGCAGCCAAATTAGGAGCTAATGTATGCTCAGTTTTATGGATGGTCTGTAAATAAACACAGCTCTCTTTTGCATCCTTATTTACTGTGAAAATGAAGGTTGTCAAAGTGACTGGTGAAAAACAGGACAAGAAACCAAGGCTCTGATGATACCAGAAAACATTATATTTGCTTGTGTGTACCCTCTGTGTTTCCACTTTGGTTTTGGTTGACATTGGAAGTCTGTATATCCAGCCCATTTGATAAGGTCTCCTTTCCTTCCCAAAGCCTGGCACTGATGCCCATCCAAGCATTCCTGAGCATTTCAGACAAGTGTAAGAGGTGGCCCCATTGCCTACTGCTAGCTGTTGTGTCTATTCTGCCTTCCCCTTTGCACCAACACCTGTGTTTGAACAGAAAGGAGTATATCTGGGAGAAGTTCTGGCTAAACATTAACCTCCACCCACCCTCCAAGGTTAATTTTAGCAGATCAATTGTGGAAGTTACACCCTGGGTGACACGTAGCACTTCTGTTCAGCCCTTGGCTGTGGGAGTGCATGGAAAGCCAGTTCTGGGGTCAAGGTGGTGAAGGAAGGGAAGCCCAAGAAATATGTGACACGTCTCTCAGTTTGTTGTACTTTGGGATTTGTAGGTGGTAAATGCTGTGGGTGTTTTACAGATACTCTGGAATCCTAATATAATTTACAGTTTCATTTGTAGAGAGCTGTTTCAAATCTGTGCACATTCTTCTAAGACATTTTAAAAGAAAAGCCAACAGCAATAATTAGTTTGGCATTTTCCATGTTTTCTAAAGCACTTAAGGGGTAATGACTTTTTTAAAACAAATCTTATATAAAATCAGGTTTTATGGAATAAGAGGACTTAAAAGTGACAGATGTGCTTCATGCTGAAAGCTCTATTCCAATGCATCAAAATAAGGAAAACAATTATACATATGATTAGAGGCTGCTGACCCTTCAGTTAAAATGATCAAAAAGAACAATATTAAAATTTGATTTACAGAAGCTACTGCTTGGCCTATAATCAGTCTGACCAATAAAAACAAGCCAAACTTTTACAGAATGTGATTTCCCAGTAGATGGGTTAGCTATTTTTGTAGAGCTGAAGAAACACAAAATGGTTTTAAAATATATTTGATATACTCTATGAGTAAATTGAAATACAGCATATAACTTGTTTTAATGGGTTTTGTTCATAAATTGCCAGATTTCCTTAATTCAAGTGAAACTTGAGAACCACTTGAGAATAATTGTCTTTAAAATGAAATATTACTTTGACAGTCTACTTCATTTATATTAAATATATGGTTTACTTTTTTATATTAGAAGGTAAATGAAAGCTGGTCAGTAATATGATTCCCCTTGCACTTTTGCTGTAGTTCACTATGGAAATGGATTCAGGAAATGGCAGATGTGATTAAAAACTCTTCAGCTGGCCTGAGAACTGTTTGTACAGCACCTAGCATACAGCACTTCTGGCAAGAAACAAGAACTCCTCGTCTTATTCCAACATAAATAAAATTATTCTTTAATCTAGGGACTTGGAATTTTGATTTTAAATGTACTGGTTAGGAGACTGGGAAGATGAGATTTGATGAGGCTTTTCCATTCATAAGAATGAAGACAAAATTGTTGTGTTGGTCCTGTTTCCTTGTGCATGCAAGTAAGTATTTTGGAATCTGTGCCAGCCCAATTTGCATGAGGGTGTCAGAGCAATAATTCTATAAATTCACATAGAAAGGTCAAGTTGCCTGTTCAGAGGATGACATCACTGTGTGCACAGCACACAAATAAATGTTCACCTCTCAGAAGCTGAGCACTGAAGATTGCAAACCTAAGAGAGATTCCTTCCTCCTGCCTTTAAAAATGCATCTACAAGCGTATAGCTCATGTCTGGGCAAAGAAATTGAATAAAACCCTGTAGCTTAAACTTATGTCTGCTGGTTTGGAATATATTTGTTTTATTCACAGGGCTCTCACGAATTCTGTTTTGTGTATCAGTTTCTGAAATTTCCTACCAGTTTTCCCTTTCCTGGAAACTTAAGTGCTGTTTTATGTTTCTGATATTTATAGTGGAACGGGAAAATGTACAGAAGAGGACCTTTACCAGATGGATAAACCTGCATTTGGGAAAGGTAAGACTGACAGTCTTGATATTGGGATACAAGGATATAGCCATAGACAGATTGCAGTTAACTCCTTTTAAAGGAGTTAAAATTTGGAAACAAAGTTGACTTTTGTGCATGCAGACACATCTGGAGGAGGGTGATGGAAAGCTAAAGCCTGTTTCTGACTAAATTAAAATTTGTTTTCAGGCACAATCAATGCTTGGGTAGCTTCAGTTCATCTTAGGTGCATTTAAGTCTTTAATGCTAATGACTGTTACCATGAGGTTAGAATTTTCCCATAGATTGTTCCCACATAAAATCAGATGTGGTTGAGGCTGCTCTGGTGATGATGTCTGTGTTCTTCCCTGGTCTGGAAGTTTGAACATCTGAGGCATCACGGCCAAAGACAGATGTTCTTCAGAACCCGTCTTCATCCCAGATGTGAAGATGGAAAACATTAATTCCTTGTCAGCCATGTTGTGAGGCGCAGTAAGATGGGATCTTCACATATCCACATATCCATCAGAGAACTAATTTTCTAATTTTTGGACATCCCTTCATATCTTTAAGCTCTAGTCGTTTCTTAATCACAACATAATATGGCTATTAAACCCAATTTACTGTTCTTATTAATAGCAGGTAAGTACTAACTCTCCTGACTGGTCTGTCATGCTGAGAACCTTTTTCCTGCTGTTGCGGTTGAAAAGAGGAAAAAAAACACCTTAATATTACTGAGACAGTAGCAATGCTTAGTGCAGGATCAAGAAACAAGACCAGCTCCCGATCTAGACAAGTCCCAAGTTAGACCAGTGTTTGAGCTTCACAATGCTTTAGTATCTGTGGTTAAATTTCAAAGAGAATGGAATGGGTCTAAGTTTGGGCCCCAAACTGACTGTAAGTTTAGCTCCTGTAGTTCTTGGGAAGTGACTGCATTTCAGACACAGGAAAGTAAAGGGATTTTAGAAGAAAGGCATCATGTAAATATTGCCTAAGTCCACTATTGTGCAGTGAGTGTTGCTGAAGGCATAAAGGGATCCTCTTAAAACTCACTGGAAAATCAGAATTCGGCTAGCTAGGAATGTTTTGACTAGCAATTGCTCCCAAAGGCCTCTCAGAAAGAAGACAGTGTTACGTGATGCCTTTGTGAATCAGGCTCTAGGGCTTTAAACTAACTGCAGTTTTGGAAGTTGTCAGAAAGGGTTGTCAAATATGTGACTGTAGAGGGTGGTCCTTGATTTACAGAAGGAATTATATCCTGAAAAAGGCTGTAGGGTGCTGTTAATTCTGCTGTGCCAAGCATATGAAGACTTAGAACCTTTGCGGGCAGGTCAGCTTTCTCTGGAGTGCATACAAATTTTTTTCCTCTCTGATTCAACAGAGCAAAATGCCTTTCTGGAGAAAGGGCAAAAGTCTTCTGCTATATTAATGTTTTTCCTGGAAGTGGCATAATACATGTAAATAGTACATACACATGTAAATAATGAGAGCTTCATCAAAGCTGTCTCTAATTACAGGTGATTCCCTGAGGACACTCACTGAGAAAGGTGGCTTCTGTCTTCTGCCTCAAAGAAGCACCTCTTGCAGAGTGGCTTCTTCCTTTCAGAGGCAGCAAGGAAGTCTTCTTGTACTTCTTCAGGAAACTTATGGTGTGGCGTGTCTCCTTTTGGAGCAGACCATCCCACTTAGGTCATCTTTTGAGAGGATCTGGCTCTGCTGGTCATGGGATACTTGGGAGTAATCTGCACTTCTGGGTTCTGTTTGTTCTTGCCCTAAGTACTGAAGGAATAGAGAAGGTTTGGGTTTGAGGCTTTCAGATAGGTTATTTAATTTTGAAATAAATGAATTGCTTTCTTTCATGGAGCACTGTTTAGTACTCTTGGCTAGATTAGGGACCAGTAATAAAATGTGTGGTCTGGGTTTGCCAGGAGTAGTGCTTAATGAAACAGTAGTGTGTTGCCCATCCAAAGATAAAAAGATTGGGCTCTTTAGGGGCACGTGAGCGAGTGACACCTGAAGAGAGTGTAATTGCTGCAGCTAACACTACCCCTAAGGGCTGAGCTGATTTGGCTGTGTGCCTCACAGCACACAAATCATCCCACAGCTCAGTGAGGTGAGGTCATGGTTCCCTTTGGAGGAGTTTGCTGAGAAGAAAGAGACACAATACAAGAAGTGGCTATTTAAAGTACTTAGAAAATACGGGGAAGCAGAATAGCACACCAGAAACCTTTCAGAGGAGACAGGGCATTGTGGCTGGATCACAAGCTAATTTCTGTATTAAGTGGTATTTGCATCTGGTAGACTTGTCTTAGTCTGAGGGATCAGCACCCAACCCTTGGGTGGTCATTTCTTTGCAGAGTAGTTAGGGTTAGATTCTGTTATGGGAAATATGGAATTAGTCCTTGTCTGATCTCAATTACATGAGTTCAGTATCTCAGTTTTAGCTCCAACATTCCAGAGGACAAAATTGCCTCTGCTGTGAAGAATAGTCAGCTCTTTCTTCTGGTAGGCTATGATTTACTTCTAGTATCTCTGTCTTGTAAAATTCTCCTTCTGACTCTCTGAAATCGTGGTGACTTATCAAACAGTACCGCTTTAAAAGCTACTTGGTTTCTTTTCTTCACAGTGCAAGCCTCCTTTGAAAGTGAAAGACTTGTTTATTGATATACAAGATGGAAAAATCTTGATGGCGCTCCTGGAAGTCCTGTCAGGACAAAAGTTGGTATGTACAGAGAGGGAGAAACCTCCATAGGGAGGGAGCTTGGTATGTTATGAGCAACAATATATGGATATCCAAGGAGTAAGGGTGCATTTGGTGCCATGTCTTGGGTATAGTAATACGAATTTCAGCAGCTTTCTTGTAATTTCCTTATGTTACAGGCTGGTGCCCTGAGCAGTAAGATTTCAAGGAAATACATAACAATGAGGTGTAAATGGTGTGTGATCAGTGTTAATGTTCCTACCCCTCAGTTTTCATTAGTCTTACTAATATGGTCTAAATTAGCAGGGCAAAGGTTCACTAATCAGAACCTTTTTCTCTCCTCCTTTTTTTATAAGAGCTATGTAAAGTTCCACATACCAGAAATGGAACACCCAGTGCAAATATAAAAGCCCAGTTACAATTGACTTTAATGTTTTCTTTCTCCATCAATCTTGTCAGCAAGGACTCTCCTGTGTGTGTGTATCAGACTTGGACAAGAGGAGGGGCCTGCTCCCACCCCTGCAGATGCACTTGTGATCACCTGGTGATGCTCTGTAGTGACTGACCACCTGCTTTCTGCAGCAGGAAAGGCCCCTGAATGTGTGGTCACACATTCAGAACCACCTATTTTTTAATATTCTAGGAGTTTTGCAGAGCTGCAGCAGAAGCAGCAGTGTCTCTATGTGTCTTCACACAGATTGCATTGAGAGCCAGACTGGAAAGGAATTGAAGGGGGAGATACGTCATGGTAAACCATAGGCTATGCCCCAGGAGGTCAGAGAGGAGGTCAGGGAAGGGGGCAAGGTCAGCTGGCCAAACTTATTGTTAGGTGTTTCTGTATACATGTGATAAAAACAGTGTGCCAAAGTGGAATTGCAGAGCGACAGGCATGCAAAATCTGTTTCATTTCTGCCAAAGTGAGGGGTTTTGCCTCCCACCTGCCTGTACCTGCTATGAAAATTGCTCGTACTTCCTAATTAGGATAATTTATTTAATTCAAGACAAAAAAAATCTATTATTATGGATTTTCAGGCAAATTTGATCCTGTGACTGAACATGGTTGGGGAATAATTACATAAATAATCAATGGGCAGGTCCAAGAGAGTGATAACATCTGGAGAGCAGGAAAGCTGGTTGCTAACCCTGTTTTGCTACGGTCATGTAGTTGAAGCATTTTACTGCTCACCAAAGATGGCAATAATTTTACATAGGTAGATTTCCCTAGCTTTATTTTGCCTCAGTGCTTGTAGGTTTTTAAGTTTTGTATGACCTGCTTAATAATTCCACCATTTTAAACACTGTGGCTCTTCTTTTATCTAGATGCACGAATACAAATCTTCAACCCATCGCATTTTTCGTTTGAACAACATAGCCAAAGCACTTAAGTTCTTGGAGGACAGTAATGTGAGTATTTCCAAAGGCTGGTCATAATATTTTTCTCCTGATGTATGTTGCAAGTTGCAATTGCTGCAATTGTAGTAAACTCGGATATTCTGCATGTACGTAAGAGGAATGTACTGCTAAAGAGGCTGAGACTACTTACCTTTCAGAAGCAAGGCTGAAAAGCCACATAAAAATGCGCAACAAGAACACCTATGGAGCCTAAAACAAGGATTATTTGTTCATTTTATGTGTAAAAGTTCAATGAGATTAAAGGATCAGGAAAGCCATATTAAAAGAAAACAAAAAGAAATGCAAATAATTTTTATGAGCTGGGTCTTAGTGGCATTGCTTCAGTTACGCTGAAGGTAGGTGACTTTCTTTTGTGGGGAATACTTTGAATATTACAAATCATGTATTTTTCTGGTGAAGTGACTGCTGCAGCAGCTGATAATGAGTCAAAGGCAAGAGAAAATGAAATCTGGGAACATGACATAGATGCATAATTCCAGGAATCAAAACCTTATGGGGATATAACTTCCCTCATGGTCAGTGTGGCAGTACTGCAGCATCACTTCCTAAAGTTGTGAGTGACCAAGAGTGATCAGGCCCGGTAGCTTGAAATTATTCACTCCTTTTTTTAATTTCTCCCAACATGGGTTTATTCCAAAGCCTTGCTGAAGTGGCCTGTGTATTGAAAACTCTCTGCTCTTGAAAAATGTTGAGAAGTAATGGGGCCAAGAGAAGTCCCAGCCATGTAACAACTCATATATGTCGTATACCCAGATCTTCCAGAAAGAGACAATGAGCTATTTCCTATAAAGGACTGCAGTAAGGTTTATCTTAATGGCTGAGGGGGATTGAGAATGAGCATAGGAGCAGAACCCTGCCTTGCATGGAATGCCCTAACACAACTGATGCCACTTTGCTGCTTCCCTGCACTGAGCTTAACTCTTGCTCCAGAGATCCTGCAGGAGAGTTGCTGAAAACCCCAGTGTGGGAATGAGCATGATGTGAGGTCTTAGTACATCTTTTATAACCCCTGTGTTGTGGGAGGTTTAACATCCTTTGCCTTTTTCCTCAGGAGGAGATGTAGAAAGGTCAAGTAGTCTAGGAACTTCCAGGTGTATGGAAAATCCATCAGTAGAGGCTGATCTGGCCCTAAATATGTACATCTACACATCCTACTATAGAACTGTGGAAAAATATTTTACATGTTCACATATTTCTTAACAGTTTCCCAGTTGATGCTTTCTACCCAAAACTAGCTAAGGCCCACTGGCAGATGAGATTTTTTTTTCTCTCTGTTGGTACCAGCACATTGCAGAGCTGCAGCTGAAGCATATCTGGTTGCCAGGACCTCACCAGGGGACAACCTAGAACCTCAGTGAACTAGGCCAGGCAAGAGGAGCCTTGAGTAGTGGTGGCCTTTTAATTATGAGTGCTAAACCCTCTTTTCTATGGATTTCTTGTTCCCTTAAAAGTAAGCAGCCAATATTTTAATATTGCTGACAGGTAATACCAGCAGCTGGTATTACCAGCAGAGTATTTCTACTGAGCTGGGTGACAAGCTTAAGCAGCAGTAAGAGGACAGAGCTCACACTGAGCAGTCTAATGATAAAAGCCACTTGCTCCCTGTTGTGGAGAAAGTGCTATTCAAATGCATCAAGTCTTAAAGGTTTTCCCATGCCAAATACTTTGGAGCTAGCAAGAAATCTGAGCCTTGAAATATGACAGCTAGAGGTGTCTTCTTGCTAAGATTGAAAATGTTGTGCAGACCACTAGATAAAAAGCTATTTTGCTTTCATTTTTTCAGCTTAACCAAACCGGTTAGTGAAGGGTGGTGATGAAAGTGTTGGCAAAATGCCTTGGCTGCCAAGAGCTTCAGGGTTAGATATTAAACCACAGTGGAACCCGTCAGCATAGGCTTCTGTTGAGTTGGGGCAGCAGGGCAAAGCACTGCTGAGTGATTCACCATGTCCGGGATTTCTCCGAGATAAATGGGCTGTATGCTGGGCTTTAACTCGGCCTGGTGCCTTTGCAGTACTGACAACTTCCTTGTTTCCTCCCTGCCCTGTGACCTTTGCCAAAACCAAGTCTGTGTTGTCTAAGAGAATAACATCCTGGTGTTATCAGCTGGAAAAAACCTCTGTGGGAAAGTCTAGAGTTTGCTTGGATTAGGCAACCCTATCCTTTGCTCACTGATTTAATCGGAACTCTGTGACAAGCTATGTAAGGTGGGATAAGCAAGGAGGAACAAGATGCGTAGCAAAAAAGAAGTAAGCAGACCTTACTAGGATCTTAGGATGTTAAATTTTTCTATGAGAAGTGAGAAAGAGGAATGGGATCCACTGTAGTGGGCCCTGTCTTCTTCCAGTTTTATATGGAGGAAATGCATTTGTGATCCCAGGACTGCAGAACTGGGTTCACTTTTGTACTGCAGACTATGCTGGGGCCTTCAGATCCAGAAGCAGGGTGATTGTCATCAGGGAAAATTATCCTTAACACAAGATTTCAGTATTGCTTACTGGCCAGCCAGTCAGTGGCAGAAGTGCTGTGGACATATCCAGTAGTCTCAGTGCATTTTTTGCATATCCTTGGTTTTTTGAATTTGGCTCTGGATTTATCTCTTCTACAGGTAAAGCTTGTTAGCATCGATGCAGCAGAAATAGCAGATGGAAATTCCTCTCTGGTTCTTGGACTAATATGGAATATAATCTTGTTTTTTCAGGTAATAAAATTTGAATACTCATAAGTGAACTGTCTTCATGGTATCAATCTATTCCAGCTGAATACTGATTTTTAAATTGATTTTTAGTCCTAAAGAACATAATTAATCATAGCAAACCTGAGGTTTACCCTCCTAATATACACTAATTTTATACTTGCAGCTGCTTTCGTTTTACTTCATTCGACCTATTTTGGTGTAAATTGGAGACAATTTAAACCCTCATTTGACTTGGACCTGAATTAGAGATTCAGATTACTACTTTGCTTTCTCTCCTTGCCTTCTCAGGGTTCTGTTCCAGATTCCCTGGATCTGAACCAATGTCCTGGGTTTGGTTCCAGGTCACAGTTTATTTTCAATAACCTTTTCTGGATTTGGTCCAATGTGGTGGGAAATTCCATTTAGAATCACTGATCTCTGGAGACTTACTCAACATGGCAAAAATTCAAAACTGGTGAATGAAAGATCTCAAAGGGCTGGGAACTGACAAAACTGATTTGAGCCTGAAAATTGATTTAGCCCCAGGCTTATATTAAAACTGTGCCCTAATCTACACATAGTTTGAAAATTACCTTCTAGACAATACCAAATTCTGATGGACGGAGAGAGATGGAGGGAGGGTTCTGCAACTCTTGTAAGACTGTGAGGCCCTTTCATTTTCTTGGTCTCATTTTAAAAATGGTTGTAAGGTTAAAAAAGTGATCTTGAATTTGCATGGGGGCTTCTCTCCTGGCTGAGCTCCTCGGGCTGAGCAAGTGCTGCACAGAACCGGTTTGGCCAGGCAGAGATGCTGCGACCAGGATCTGTCACCCTGGCAGCAGAGGGCACAGGGGATCCAAAATCAGCAGAGTGGATAATTTGAACTCAAATGTCAGTGCTGACCAAGGACAGGAATGCTACTGCAGTTCACTATTTTTTGACTAAAAATATTTCACACAAGCAACTCCTGTGAAGATAACAATTTCAGTTAAACTAACTTTTCTTTCAAGGACCTGTTTCTTTGCTTTTTGTTTAATAGGAATTTCCGCAGTTTAGCCTGAACAGTACCCTGCCTTTTCTGTTGCCCAGGGCTGCCAGCTGGGCTGCTGCTGCTGTCACACCTGTGCAATACAAGCCGAGAGTTAAAATGGACAGGACTCTAATTGCCTCTTAAAATTCATTTACGGCACTGATCTCTTTAAAGTTTGCATGTAAAGAAGGACACCATGCAGCCCGTGATAAAGCAGAGCATTGTGTGTTTTGCCTTTTATTACAGATTAAGGAGCTGACAGGCAACCTCAACAGGAACTCCTCCTCCTCCAGCCTGTCCTCTGGGCCCAGTGGTCCAGAGTCAGACACATCCCCCAGCACTCCCAGCGTGGAGAGAAACATGTCTATTACAGTGAAGGATCAGCGGAAAGCCATCAGGGCCCTTCTAATCTGGGTTCAGAGGAAAACCAGAAAGTAAGTTAACAAACCCTTGTATAAAACTGTGTCTTGCCACCTGCCCTTTCGAAGCTGGGTCTCTTTTCTCTGTCCTGCCCTGTGGGTCTGTTACTGTGTGAGCGCAGGGTCCCTGCAGGGGGTGTTTCAGTACAGCCGTGTGTCTACAGCAGCTGTCTGACCTTGAAGCCCGCTGCTGGCTTCATGGTTTGAGTGTTAAATGTTAACTTCCACTAACCTGCTTGGTGCTGTTTAAAACAGGAGCGTTCCCTCCTCCCCATACCCCTGGGCTTTCGTGCAGTCTGTTCGATATCTTTTGCTAATTAAAGGCTAGGTATAACCAAGGGGTGAACTGAAAAAATAAATGTATCGAAAGACTTTATCAACAGCCTTTTAAATTAAGGAACAGCCCTGAGGAAGCTTCTCTGTGTGCTGCAGAGTGCCATGAAGGACAGAGACCCTACTAGACCTCCTAATTCCTCAGAATTCAAGGGGGAAGGTGGTGAAACTTAAGTCACTTCTCTCAAACTTGTAAAATTTGAGTCCATTTCCATTGCACAACACATCTCTCTTCTCTTTCATAAAAAAGGTGGTTCTTTTGCCAAAGCATTTTTTCTAGTAATGCTTTATCCTGGCAGAGTTACTGTTCAGTTTAAAAAGCTGTAGTGTATGATATCTAGTGCACATGCAAATGCTTGGACTGTATTTTATATATATTGTTATCTGAAGCAATGACTGGCAGAGAGTTTTAAAGAAGGCATGGGTCAAAGTTACTTATACAGGTTGGTTAGATGAATATTTGGCATTTTTATCTGTTGATTTGTATGTCCAAATCTGCTTTTGAACACAAATTTCTGTGTCTAGTGTTGAAGACAAAAATTTAGACCTTAAATGCTTGGTCCTGTGGACCACATCATCTCTTGGTTATCTCCAGTGAAGCTAAGGGTGCTTGTTGAGCAGATAAAGTTGTCCCATTGAAATCCACAGTTCATTGATGCCAGTGAGGACCATAGGGGAGGCAGAGTTTTAGTCCCAAAATAATGCTGATATCATCATTAACAGGGAGGTGATACAAGGACAGCGAGGACCTGAGAAGTAAAGGCCATAGACTTTTCAGCCCAGTCAAAGAGTACATATCGAAAACATCTAATCGGAGAAAATTGTTCTTGCAACTGCACTAATAAAAACATAATAGCATCGTTATAATACTGTTATCCCATGATCTGTGCAGAATTTCCTATTCTGGGGCTGTATTTCATTGCAAGTTTGATGGCTGTTTTTTCCTCCAAAACTTTGGACATAAACTTGTGGTTTCTGGATATGCTGACATCATTTGCATTTGGCAAATTTTCTGCTATAGAAGGCCAAGTACATAGGAATGTGAATCATTTATGCTTATGTGTTTAAATATTTAAATCTTGGCAGTTTTCCCAAGCTATGGCATTAAAATGCTAGAGAGCAACAGAAATGGGATTCACAGAGACATTTGGTTTTGTGAATGTTAATTGTGGTTGCTGAATTCTTGAGGGCTTTGTTTTCACTAACTGCTTCCTACAAGCAGGTTGATGTCAGCTGTTAGCCACACCAATCCAGTTTGTGAATCTGTGTGTTTTCTGGCTGTATTTTTGCATTTTAAAATGCAAAAATATCTCAAATGTGACAAGTGCAGCTCAGCAACCTTCAGTTTTAACTTTTAGGAGTCTTTGAACTTTTTTAGGAGCCTTTACTTTGGATTTTGTAACACAACCACCCCTGTAAACCGTATGTAATTCTGTTTAGGTACGGTGTTGCAGTTCAGGACTTTACCAGCAGTTGGAGGAGTGGCCTTGCTTTCTTAGCCATCATAAAAGCCATAGACTGCACTTTGGTGGACATGAAGCAAGCACTGGAGAAATCAGCACGAGAAAACCTGGAGGATGCTTTCAGCATAGCACAGAATAAGCTGGGTGTTCCTCGGCTCCTCGAACCAGAAGGTAAAACACCTACATCGGCTCTGTTGGGTAACATTCAAACTATAATGAATTCATGAATATTGCATTGTGATACTTACCAAAAACCTCCCAGTGATTAGGCTGTTGATGTGATCAGTGTGTTGAGCTTACTGATTAGAAAAATAGAAATGAATTGGTCAGTGGCTTGTAGTTGTATGCTGGTGGTCATATTTGTAAGCTCCTTGGGGACAGAGATCTTACCATGGTTTTAGCTATGTACACTGGTGCTGATTCATGTTTGGATGTTATGTGACATCTGCATTTCTAGGTGGCATTAATTGTTGTGCTTAAGGGTGTCTCAGTGCACTGTTTTGTTACCCCTCAGCCTGCAGAGACTAAGTGTCCCTTCATGATAAAGTGTGCAAGGCTGCTGTACCAGGAAAATGGATAGATACATGTTCAAATGCATTTGCATCTCCCAGTTTTCACTTTACAATGCATATATACACACACATATTTATATATTTAAATGTAAGCATATGTGTATGTATGTAAATATATGTATGTAAGTGGATTTCTTGTGGTGCTTTTTACTGAACTCTACTAGACAGGTATTAGGCCTTGATGTTATTACTGAAAACCCAACTGCACTTTCATGGGTCACATGTCAGAAGACTGGGCCATCCTGCCACAAATAAGCCTCTGTATTGTCACTCAACAACACTCAACTGTCTAGTGACAACAGCATAAATGACAGTTCAAAGGTGGATGAAAAGGGACCCTGACTGGGATTTGCTGTGTGTTTGGAAATAGGAAAAAACTAATGTGAACAAGATGTTGAGAACTCTGTCAAGTGCCATCAGCAGTGGAGAGCATTTATCTTATCTGTTGGAAAAAGAAAAGTGTTTGTTAGCTGTTAATTCTCTCACCACAAAGGCAGGATAAATGTCTGATGATCTGTTCCTCTGCAAGAGTGTTTTAAAGCCATGTGTGCTCAAGGCCCTTTTGTCTGTCTCCATAGATATCATGGTGGAATCACCTGATGAGCAGTCAATCGTCACATATGTGGCACAATTTCTGGAGCACTTCCCGGAGCTGGAAGGGGTATGTGTTTTCTCCTATATCACATTTCTTTAATTTGCTTTGGTGTACTTAATAAAGCCAGATATTTATTTTCTAGGTTTCTTTCTAAGCTATTTAAAATAACAAACTCGGATTTAATTTTTCACATTTTGGTTAAATCCAGTGAAATGGGCTTTCGTTGGCGATTGCTTAAATGCTGTAGGTAGAATTGTGCTTTTAAACATTTACATCCAATTGTAACTTTCAGAGGTTAGAACTGGTTTCATAGGACTCTACCACTTTGCTGTATTTGTCTTAAATAAGGCTGAAATTTATCTGTTCACCTATGATGATTCATTGAACTTTGCATTTAATTTTAAATTCTATCTTCCCAAGTTTGAGGGCCATGATCAATCTGAATTTAGCAGGTATGAGACACCTGATACCACTGAGATAAGATACCACAGGCTGAATCTTTTCAATACAATACTCAAAAGCGCTCACTGTAAGCATGAAATAAACTGCAGCTTAAACAACTAGGACTTTAATGCAAAAATTAAGAGTTGAGGATTAAGTGGGGACTGACAGTGCCAGGGATTGCCAAAGATCTTTTGCAGAAACAGGCATTTCCTCTCATTTCTCAACTGAAGGTTCCACTTGGGATATATTTTGTAGCTGATAAAATTAGTGGGCATTACTAAAGTCGTTGGAATTAAAATTATTATAATAATCTAATTGTTATTATTAAATTAGATGAGCAGTAAGATCTGCTGACATTAAGACTTGTTGGCGTTTTAATGGACACAGAAAAAAACCTGCCTTTCTTTTAATACAGTCTGTTGCAATGAAATAATCTAATATATTAATACATTTCACAGTGCATTTATTGGAGTTGTTAGATTTATTTTATTCCTAGGGTTTGAGATTATGTCAAAAAGCCGTCAGTTGTCTCCACAGGTGCAGCAGGGAGAGATGAATACATTAACAACTGAGGATTAGGCTTGTCTGCATTCTGATCTTCCTGTACAAGTGGCCTCTTGACACTGAGCTTTGTTCAAGGCACTTGAGTTGCCAAATTAGTTTTCCTACTTTCAAAAGAAGTGAGTCATTAATTGGCCATTTAGAAGGTAATGGGGTGATGGGCTAGGTAGTTCTTCTTTCCCTAGTGCTTGGGAAATGTAAAATGGTATTTGAGGTAGGATTTATTATTTAATGGTGTATCATCACTTATAGGAAGACTTTACAGATCCTGACAAGGAGCTTCCAATTGAGTCCACATACGTCCACATCAAAGACACACCGTCAGAAAAGGAAGGCAAAATCTTGATTTTAACTGGAAGTGAAGAAAACATGTATACTGTTAATCATGAGAGGAGTCATCCTGCTCCTCCAAAGGTCCATATTCATGACATCCCTGAGAGAATCCCCTCAGAAACCACTGCTGAAAATTGTAATGGGAAATTGAGTCAAGTGTTAGGTGATTCACAGGAAACACCTGAAGAAGAGCCTCAGAGGCCTACCTCACTGAAAATCACAGGATCTGTCAGTTTTGAATCCAGTTCCTCTTGGGAGGTTCTAAGTGATAAATTCGTGTCAGGTGAAGGGGGCATCTCTGATGACCAACTGAAACAGAACAATGACGTTTCTCCAACTGTTCTGACAGATCAGAAAAATTCTGTCGACTCTTTTGAAGAATACTCTGAAGAATTAACTAAAGAAACCCCCACTGAATATGACAACGAAACTAAGAGCCTTTCAGCCAATACTTCTTCTTTGAGTCCATTATCCTGGACTTCAGGTATACTTACAGATGATTCTATTAATAAAGTAGAAGAGAGCAAACCCCAGTCTTCAATTCTTTTACCAGAAGATACCTCAAAACAAGAAGATACGCATAAGTATGTTCTTCATCTCCTAAATGAGGAAATACAGAAACATCCAGAAGATGAACATACAAAGGAATCACCTGCCTTCGAGACAACAGAAACAAGCCCTTGTTCACTGAATAGTTCTAATCTCGAAAGCCAAGAACTGTCTACACAGCATGAAACATCTGACGACTCTCTCTCAGATGTGCCTAAAACTCCAGATGACCTGGACAGTTGTGATGAAGTTGAGCCTTCAGCTGAAGCGTTACCCAGTTCTTCCAAAGTATCTGTAATACCCCATGATCTCTTTTACTACCCACATTATAATGTCCCTATATCAGCAGTTCTGAACGCTTACCTGGAGCCGTGTATCGAAGGTTATGACACTGGAAGTGGCAAAGCTTCTTCTGAAACAGTAAAGGATGTTTTACACGACAAGAGCTTACCAGAACAGAACTACAAGGAAGATGCTCCAGAGCCAGACTTAGAGAATAAGCCAAGCGCCCCTCCATCAGAAACAGATACTGAGAACAGCGAGGAGGAAACTGAAAATATTAACAGCCACATGAATTCTTCTGATGAAAAAGAAGTGCCATTACTATTAGAAGAGTTAGAAATTGAAGAAGATGGCAATGAGGCCACCAACGATCAAGATTCCACTATTCCACAAAACCTTGAGGTATTTTATTTTTTTTATTACCAGCATTTCTTTGTAGGGGATTAGCATCTGATCTCAGAGGTTTTCATTTGCTTTCATTTTGCAGTGTTTGGGAGAAATATTTAAAATATACTTAGTTTCCAGTCCCATAACACTGTTTGCCACAGCCCCCTACTGGAATGAGTGGAATTGCAGATCCCTCAGAAGATCTGACATGAAAAGAGAGAATAAGCCCTAAGATTATTAGTACAGCAAAAATGTGATTTTTTATTATGTTTTAAAATAGTTTGAGGCTTCTCTGTAATCCCTAGGCATAAAAGATTACCAGAGAGGGTATTTTTAATAATTTGTAATGAGATGAACAGAAAGTAGTATTGCTTATAAAGAAAGGATAAAGACAATAACAATTTTTGCCTGAATCCAAATAAGTTTGCCTACAAAAGTTTAAAAAACCAATTTGAGTAGGACACATTATGTGGGTAAAATGAAGGCTTGTCTACACTGGAAGAGGAGAAAGAGAGAGGGATTTTTTGGGTATTTGGTTTAGGCAGTTTGCTCCTGCATCTCTTCTTGCAGATACCAATTTTGAAGCGCCTTACATGTTTTCCAGTGCACTAATTTTTGATAGTGTTTTTCAGGAATGAGTGTCCATTTAATGCTTCTCTGTATGCTGCTTGGACAAGTTGCTTCAACATGTTTTTGTCCTGACACTTACTAGAGTAATGAAGTCAGTTTGCTGTTAGCTTGAAAGGCTAATTTGGGATAGATTTAAAAAAGTCTAGTGGATTGCTTCAAAGAGCCATGTCATATCATGGCTTCTTAATAGAAAGAACTGACAATTGTCAGTATGATGATTGTATGTTGCCCTGGTGATACTTTATAGCTCAATGTATCCAAAAAGATTTTCAAGAAATTAATTGCTTTTTTAATTCTCTTCATCGAGACTTTCAGTCTCATACTACCTGCAATGTAGCATCTGAATAGGCTGCACCACTAAGGTATTTGGAAGGGTGGAGAATCAGTCTTGTAGTTTAATGCAAAATGTTTCTTAACTTCAACAGGCCATAGTAGAACCTCTAGAGGATTTATCAATAGCCATAAAGACACCAGAAGAAAGTAGTAATAGGGAAGAGGAAGGGGAAAATGTGATCAAAGAAGATTTGCAGATCTCAGAAGTCGACACTACTACTCTATCGCAAGATAATCTGCAAGAAATTGCTGAATGTCAGGAATTTACCAGGTATTTCACATTAACTTTCTCTTAAATACACTTAACTGGTCTTTAAAAATGTGCCCCGTCCATTGGATGTTTCTTGTAGTCTTCTTTTAGGAAAAGTGTTTTGGGACTCATTGTCTTCTTCCTGTGTTTCTCTTCTTCCTGTGCTTCTCTTAAACATATTGGGTGATCCAGTGCCAATGAAACTTGATTTGACTGTATTGTACACTTTGCTACACAGAGCCCACTTGGAACCCCAGTGCATTTTGAACATGGCAGTGTTATAACTGCTTTTCCAACAGAAAGAGTATTTTGTGAAGTAGATGAAATAATCCATGTGCATTGTGACACTGTATGGAAGAATGGCACTGATTCGTTCCAATAGATATTTTTTGGGTATTTTTTCTGATTATGATCAAGTAAATGAGTTTGTGGAGAGAAAATAATATGAAGAACTCATGGGTTGAGGTAAAGGCATTTTAATGATAAAAAAGCAAAAGCCATGTGGGGAAGAAAATTAGGAGAAGCCCAAAAAAATAAGAATTATTTTTTCTCTACTTCCTATCAGCAGGTGATGTCCAGCCACTTCCTGGGAAGCAGGGTGTAGTGGCTGCTTCAGAAGACAGATATAATAACAAGTATGAGTGTGTCACTGCCCCCTGGTCAGTTTGGGTCAGCTGTCCTGGCTGTGTCCCCTCCCAACCTCTTGCCCCACCTCAGACCACTGGCCTTTACGGCTGTGGTTGGAGAGACGGCCCCAGTGCTGTTCCAGCACTGCTCAGCCACAGCCAAAACACGTGTTTTACCAACACCCTTCTAGCTGCAAGTACAAAGCACAGCACTATATGGGCTGCTGTGGGGTAATTTAACTGCACCCGAGCCAGAGCCAGTGTGGAGACACTCAGCTAATCTTACTCAATTCACTTCTGTTCCTTCTTACGTTCCAGTTTATTCTTAGATAATGTATTGGAGTGGGACATGAACTGTAATTTGTTGATGCTTATCACTGTAGCACTCAAATGAGTTTGAAAGTTTGCTTAGAAAAACCCATTGTCCCCTTCAAGCTTTTTGTTCCCTGCAAGGTATGTCCATTTTTAATTTATGTTTATGCCATAAAACCTGAATACTCTCACTGAAATGTTAGTGATGTTGAAGGTGGAAAAATGCTGTCAGATGGCATTTTTCACAAAAGATTCCTTTTTGAGCATATGAATTTTGAAAATGAGTCAGATTTTCCCAAAGCTAATTTTATAACATTACTGATAAATTCCAGTCCATACTCTAATACATGCAACAATGCATATTTGTGGTTTTGCACAGCTTAAAACTGGCATGTGCAATTGCAGTGGCTCTCTTTAACTCTGCTTTATGAATTTAAAAAACTTGCTTTTACGTACATTTCAGAACCGGTGACAATGATGCCAACGTTTATCTCCGAAAAAGGTCTCCTAATGCTTCTGAGGAGGTAAATGTGTGGAAATCTGTTTCTCTAATCTCCAGAAGTTCACACACTGTAAAAAGGTCTACTCTCTCTCTAAAGCTCTGTGACAGTATGAAAGTCTTGTGACTTCTAATAATTTTAGTGTCAAAACCAGGCATAGCTTCTCTATCTCCTAAATATATGGAACTGAACTTCACTTCCCCTTGAACAACCCCCCAAAGGAGTCCCTCATACTACAGTTAAATCTGTTTTAACTTTGAATCTTACTTCATCATAACTGTATAGCTGCAACATTTTGCTTCTTTGAAGCTTCCTTTACTTGCTGCCCCAGTTTCTTTCAGTTTTTGCATTCTCTGTATATATGTTGGTGCCCTGGTCTCAACTCTGCAAAAATGCTGGGTGTCTCCTGAAGAGCACTGTTTCTGAAAAACTGCGCTCTTTCCCTCTCCTTCACATTAGCAGTGTTATATTCTCTCAGTAGCAGCAGCTAACCCTAAAAGAATTTTAGTTGTAACATGAAACTCCATCCCTAATGACAGATGTGATTCATACTGGCTTCTTGAGAGCACTCAGGTGAAGTCTGGATTTTTACTTTTTAGTCAGAAGGAAGGGACAGTATCAGCAATGTGGGCACGCTGAGCAGGGATAGGAATATGGCTTTTTTCAGCATAGAAATAGAATTCTGACCATTGTGGAGTTTTAAAGAAATGCTGCCACCAGTGTTCAATGAAACTGAGGTTTCACACAGATGCTTTAGTTCTGCAGCGCTGTCAGAGCTATCAGAAATACATATGACATATGTACTAGATACATATGATATATGCACTAGATATATTCTGCATAAAATACACACACAAGTACCACCTTTACGAGATGCTGAATTTTATTTCTGTTATATAATCTATTTCTTGTTTGTTTAAGGAAACTTATGGTGTAAACCAGCAGATGACAGATATGGGGGAAAGTACATTAATCATCAGGTGAGTGGTTCTTATTCAGACAAAGACTTTTGCAAGGAATCCATAACTCCTAGGTAGTACTAGGAGTGCTACAAAGGAATTGCAAATTAATTATAATGGTAGCAACTGACTGGATGTCTTCTGTAATGGCTTGAAGTCCATATTTCCTATATTGCCTATTTCAATCTGTCCCTTTACTAAAATGCTTTTTCTTGACTTGAGTTGAAAGATTCAGCTGTCTAAGCAAGACTCTGAGTATTCTCCCTCCTTAGTGGATATGTCAGGCCAAGAAAGGAGTGGTAGAACCTCAAATGTTAGGCCCTCTAGCAGTGGTGACTCTTTCTATGTTTGGAAGATGGTCAAGACAATATTTAGTGTGGTCAATGCTAAGGAAAATCAATAACTTCAGTGCAGGTCAGGCCTCCTTGTTAGAGTACGTGTGTGTGTTTGTTTAGTCTAGACCTAGAGGGATGGGTCCTGAACACAGAGTGTGTATCCCTTTGTTATTTGGGTCTAAATGTTTATAAAAAACAAAGGATCACATTAGGTTTTCCCTCTTAGCTGATACTGAGTAGTACCTCTCAGAACTTCTAGTTAAAATGACTGTTATATTTAAATGCACAAAACACACAAAATATTATCAGGATCCACTGTCCTGGTCTCACTTACGCTTCTGTTAAAAAAATACATGAATAGCTGTTACGGTTATCGCTGTTTACAGATTGCTGATATTGAGCAAATTTTAGGTAATACTCAAGTATATATCCAGTATAGTATCTGAGGAAGTAGGATGCCCCAAGCCAGAAAAAAGGGACTCATTAAAGCATGCCAAAACACATTTTTCTCCAAAAGTAGATTAGAACCTTAGGGTTATTCTTACAGTATTGTAAAATTATAAAATGAGTGTGCCATCTTGTGCCTTTTTAAATAAGACCCTTCCTTGTCTTTGTGGGAGCTCAATGGTACCAGCAGAGTCCGTTGGGCTTTGCCCTTATGAACCACAGCTGGAAATCTGGAAAGTTCAAATTTTGGAGTTGTTCTGGAAAACCCCAACTGCTATAGTTGGTTTCTGGAAGTTTTGGGCTTTTTCTGTTTAATATTCTGACATGAGTAGCTCTGAAAGTAGATGATTTGGGGGAAGTATATCAAGTCAGATCCAGTGTATAAGGAAAATTGTGACAGTGTGATGTGTGTTGCCCAGAGCTATGTTTACTGTTCTGAAAACAAAAGAGCATCTTTTTGACAGGTGGGAATCTCCTTATACTACCTGAGAATTTGTCCAGAGTTTTCAGAGGATTAATTGATATGTACATTGGCTCTGGAAGGAACACACTGCTTTAGCCTGTTGTGCCCCTCCGGGTCTAGCAGGGACTCCAGCTGACTAGATTGAATTGGTTCTTTAAACTGCTGTCTGTTAGTCTGTCCCTCTGATCTTCACAGTAAATATTAACAATGACTTTTTTTTTCTTCTTTTTCTTGCCTCTTATTGAATTCTTTCCTGTTTACAGGAAGAAAAAGGACTCAGAAGCAAGTGAAGCTCCACCACCAACTCATGAGATGACAATTTTTGAACAGCCAGAGCTATTTTACTTCATCATTTTCTTCTGGGTGCTGATCTACTGCCTTTTACTCCTTCCACAGCTTCTTAGTAACAAAGTTTGATTTGTGTGAGGTGTGGAAAAATAAAGGATGGTGGCTGGATTGCTTTGTGTATCTGCATATGAATATGTTCCTTCAGGTGAAGCACAAACAGAAATCCAGGACCTGGTATTTGCATTTATTATCAGGTTGTCCTCAATTCCTCTACTGTTGTGCTATGACAGTGTCAAAGCACGTTTTATATTATGATAATTGTGTAAATATATATAAAAATGACCTGATTTAGTAGACGCAATTTTGTACATTTGTGCCTTGCTTTATAAGATGCTAAATAAAACCAGATAATTATCAGTAGAAATATGAACAATTCAGAGCTCTAGTCTTCAAAAATTATTCTTCTGGCTTCATTTTCTTATGTAGGGCCTGATAGCTGTGGAAGAGGGGTGGTGTTGACTTGCCTCTGGATCTGGCCACCTGCAAAGGCAAGGCTAGAATTGCTTCTTCATGTTTTCCATGGAATGATATGAAAGAATTGGAGGCAGAGCAGAGCTACAGGTGGTAAAACACCCATCAGGAATTACAGTTCCAGTAGCAAAACCAGTGGAGCAGCAAAATCAGGTTGAGGGTTTATTGGGGTAGAAGAGTTTGATTTTCTTAGGATTTAAATTCGCTTTTGTCCTGCACCTTTTGTTATGTTTGATTTGAAGGAATAGTTTGGGTGTGGAGAAGTGTGAAGCACATACACGCTCACTGCTTCACAGGAGTGGTCATATGGGAAATCCTAGCCCAGAAACTAAAGTTTTTTTAAAAGTACCTCAGTGCTTCTGAGTCTGCTTCTGCTTCATTTTCCCTACTGCTTTTACTTACCAGATCATGTGAAAATGTCTCTTTTTTGAAGATACAAAAAATAATAGGTCACCTAATTTGCTGAGGCTACTGTTAAGGCACAAGTGTATGGTAAAAGGATTAGAAATAGCCTTTAAGTGTCCAAATCAATAGAAAAAGAAATTACACATGTAAAACTAAATACAGAGAAATGCTGACAGCCAGCATTGATTTTCTAGTGCAACTAAAGAGACTCACGTGGCTTTTCCATAGGCACAGTTGAGCCACTTCTGCCTCATGTAATTTTTGTCCACATCAGTGATCACTTTAGGATATTTGATTTAGGATTTTTGCCAGACAAGGTGTAACTCATGCTTTGGAGGACAAAAGAGAAGTCTTCTAATTCAATTTATTAGCTGTAACTTTTCTCTGTGTGACTTTTAGTGAAGTCACTACTTTTCATTGACACATTTTTAGTTCCATAGTATGCTTTATGAGACTACATCATGCTTCCACCTGGAAATTCAGAAGGTTGGCTTCAAACTGCTTCATAGCATGAGGAGTTTCATCATTTTAGACTGAGTGAAAAATCACATGGCTATAAGTTTTATGTACTTTGTTGTAGCGTAAGGTGTAGCCCTACCCTGGCTAAGTTTTCAGATGAACTAATAGTACATGGGATCAGGGCACATCAGAATATATACTAATTTATTTGCAGGTATTTAAAACATGTTTGTAGTAATGTTATCTTCTAAGGTAATCCTAACCATCCATCACACTTCATTCTTCTTCATAAGCTTTTTGTTCCCCTGGGATTTCTTTCTTCTGAGCTGCAGTTAGAATCCAACAGCAATATGGCTCAACAGGAGATCTTAAACATTGAAAATAAAAATCTAAACATTTCAAGAGAAAGCTGAAGTCTTTCCAAAAGAAAACCTTTACTTTTGAAGATGCTTTCTGGAAGTAGGCTAAAACAGAATTTTGAAGGATTAGTGGTTTTCCCTCTGAAAGAATAAAACTTAATACAAGAAACATGATATCTTTACCCTTAAAACCAGGGAATACTAGGTTGGGATACAGCATCTATTTAATTGCAGTAAGTAGCAGTGTACACTAGTTTGGAGTGAAAGTGTTGACAGCTCTTCATTATGTTCCACTCTTCAAAGGCTCCTTTGGTTTATGACAACCTTTTCTGATTCCTTCTGTCTTTACTCTCTGATCCTTCCATATTTACTGATTTTCAGCAGAGGTTATCTGGAGTTGGATTAGAGTCTCTTCATAGAACTTTATAGCTATCAAAGTTCAATCAAGTCAAGTATGCTCCCTTCTGTCTTCTCTCCTTCCTTCTAAGAATATTAATCAGAATGAGGAGCTCTTTGGATGTCTTATCCATCCATGAAGAATGGAAAGGTGGGAATGCACTGATGCTGGCCATTTCATTACACAGTATTTTCATCCAAGAGGGAAAAAACTCAAGGTTTTCTTTGTTACCTCCCACTGATGAACAGTGACTGAAACATTGAAACGAGCAGTTTAAATGTTAAACAGCATCCAGCAGTTGTCTTGGTCATCTCACCCAGTGTTTAAGCCCATACACACTATTCATCCTATCCCATTGAGAGACAGAGATTGCTTCCTCCATCCAAAACAGATGAAAAAGAAATACTAAATTAGTCCATGATGCTTGGTGTTATGTTGCTTTCCATTTTGGTTGTAGGTTTGCTATAACAGAGGTAGTGTACCTTACCCAGCCATTCCTTTAGTGAGAAGATCAAAGGTGAAGAGTTAAGAGTGATGATACTGGTATTGTCAACTGTGCATTTAAAAAAAAGTCTGAACTCTTCAGGAGTTTTGCCTTTACCTGGACCTGCAAAGAGTGACATCTGCATAAGGAGCAGTTTCCCCCCACTTAAATTGACTTGTGAGCCTGCACCTCTTCTTCCACAGTCCAAGATCCAATCCCTCAATGCAAATGCCCTGTTCTGAAAACATTGCTTGTTGTTGGGCTTTGTGGCCTATTCCGAGCTATCATCTAAAAGCCTGATTGTGAAACATTCCCTGTGGCAAAGCCTATTTTAACTTGCTGCCTAGAGGACTGGCTTGAGGCAGTGGGAGGTTAAAGGCTGATGGGCAGTCTGTTGTCTACCCATTTTCCAGTAGATATGTCCACTGTCCGAATAAGGAAGTTTTTCCTGAATTTTTGACTGGGTTTTTGAAAAACGCCAACCTTGAACTGACTACATTTGGTATTTTGATTTAGCAGCAGAATTCAGATGCACAAGGGTACTGATCTGTTAAGACTGTTTGTAAAACCCACTGGTTTTGAGCAAATGTGGGTAGCAGATTATTGTGAAGTGTAAGTGTCAGGAAGTGTTTGAGGATCACTGGATAAAGGATGTTTGGTGTTCACAGAAGCACCATTAAAGGCCAGCTATAAAAGGATGGCTCAATGTCATTGTAGTCCTGTAACTTAACTGCAAAGTGTTTCATTGTGATTTTATAGAAAGTGCAAGGAAAGATACACTATTAAAGACAGAACCCCACAAAACATTTATGGGGCTGATGACTTAGAGCTGGGGAAATGAGTTAAACAGTCACATAAACTACAAACTGACACGGATATAGCCTTTGCCAAATTGTAGGAAATTTTCAGTACAAATGTAGGGGAAGCACAGATTACAGTAAAAAATGACAATCAGTTTTCAATGCCATGAATATTTTTGAGGGATTGAGCTCTAAAATGTATTTTTATTGAGTTTCTAGATTGTAATGAATGTGTCTACAGAATTTTATGCAGAGCTTGAGAGTTCAGCTGTTTGAAAATGATTTTTTTTTATATAGCAGTGATTATTTTATCTATATATTTAATAGAACTGTAAAACCATTTTAAGAGTACCTGTAAAATTCTGTGTATGTGATACAATTATTTATTAATTATGACTCATGAGCATTAAGCTATGCATTGGTTGTGTCATCCATTTGAAAACTGGAAACTGCAAGCAGGCGAAGAGTTTTTAATGAACAGCAGACTTGAAAAGCAGGGGAAATGATTGAATACAATTGTGTGATTCTTAAAGCTGCATAGCAATATGTCATTTTGTAATGTTAAACTTTCAGCTACAGTTGCAAAATATACTGAGTGATTAAGCTACTTTCTTCCATTAAAACTTCCGGAAGCTGAAATTTCTACATGTTGATATTTGGTGTCTAAACACACTTAAATCCTCTACATCTTCTGGACACTCTGTTTATTCCAGCTCAGTATGACTGTAACTTCTTTACCCAAGTAATGCCCCACTGAGTTTATGGGGTACCATGAAATATCCATTGGGTTTTTTAGGGTTCTCTGCAACAATCCTCACAGAATCAGAGCTGTAGGAGATTAATTTGGCCAGTGTATGTGGGCCAGGGTTCGATTCCCGGTCAGGGCCACTCCCGGGCAGATGGAGCTCGTTAGTCCTTAAAAAGGCAACCCATCTACATCCTAAGGACCTCGCTGCCACCGTCCAAGCTCGCTTGGCCCCGGCAGATGAACCTTAGGATTAAAGGGTGGGCTCAGTTCCGCGCACACTGTGTCTCACCTAAAAAAATCCAATGCGCAGGCTGGAAGGTGTAAAGACCTTCCCCGGATCTTCTCTTGCGAAGACTGGCCATTATTATTATTATAAGATGATAATAACTGTTCATTATCACTTATGCTAGCTTTAAATACTTGGAGTCCCTTCTTGCCAAGCACAAATGTGAATGCATCCAATGATGTGTTCAGTTCCTCTACTTCTGTGGAAGTCAGTGCAACACATCTGTGTGCTAAGCACACACTACAGGACCTGGCCCTGAGGGCACTTAAATCAACATTAACCCCATAGGCCAGGAAGTCCCTGAAGCCTATGCAATGCCCTTAGAGCTGGATCCCCTCAAAAATCCAACATACACCAACTATACCACTCACTTTAGTTACCTCCCCTTGTACACAGTGCATTTGTTTGTCTAAATTCTGCAGGATCCCCTCTAAAGAGAGAAAGTTAGAACAGTAGTGGGGAACAAATAACTGGAAGATGAGGATGAGGTTTCAGGCTGGGATATGGCCATGGAAGTTCCAAACTGCTACAGCTGAAAGCTCATACCCTGACAACAGGCTGTATGCTGTTTCACTTGAGCTAATAGGTAACAGATCTGAATGGAGGTAAAAACCCCTCAGTTCTTTGTATTTCTGCACTGTGCGGTTTTTTGGCGGGTAAATTACTTCTGATTCTTTCCCTCAGCACACCACTGATAACAATAATTTGCAGCCGCCCAACTTATGATCGTTCACATTCCTGGTTTGTATATAAACAGGACATACAGTATGGCTTGTTCCCACCCACACCACCCCAAGACTGTGAAGCTGTTCGTGCAGGAGAACGGGAGGTGCATGCACATTAAATGGTATGGAAAAGTCATGTTCTGAGTGGCATAGCTGTCCATCGCTTTACACACCGGCAGAGCCCACAAAGGGTGAAAAATTAAACCTTTTTTTTCCAAATGCCATAGTCATTTCAGGGTTATCTTAACTGAAATTGTGAAGCGTGAAAGTATTTCTTTCCTCCACTAAATGTAACACATGGAAAACTTCCTTCCACCTCAGTGGCACTTTCAATGAGTCCTTTCCAGGGAGCTGCTACTGCTGATACTGGAAAATGAGACCCAGTTATTTTCTCCCCATAGCGGGGGAGTATCTAAGTTTATGTCTCTAGAACATAAAATTGGCCCATGAGTGATTAATGTTTTGGGTTTTTATCCATGAAAAGGCTAGAAGGACCAATAAAAATAATTAATTTTTTCTTGGTGAGAAATACTAAAATCTATCATTCCAAGAAAGACTATATACTTGCCTTCACTGCTATGTTCAGGCCAGGTAATATTTTATTCCCTCAATAGTTTCATTACTTTCACTGGGCCTTCCTGGAATTTCTTTGATTCACAGAATAGATTTGCCGTGTGTCCAAGGACCAATTTGTACAGGGGGGTCCTGGTCCATGGCCATGATTAAGACTGTAACAGAAAATCACCATTGTTTACTT
The DNA here is from genome assembly GCF_022539395.1 of Myiozetetes cayanensis. Taxonomy (NCBI): domain Eukaryota; kingdom Metazoa; phylum Chordata; class Aves; order Passeriformes; family Tyrannidae; genus Myiozetetes; species Myiozetetes cayanensis. The sequence goes on from NW_026087853.1 coordinate 12,929,656, forward strand.
TAAAATCTCTGGTTTGATGTAAATCAAGTGACTTTCAAAGTATATGCTGCTCAGTTTTTGAGAGAAGCAATGCAGTCTTGTTTTATTGCCAAATAAATTACACAGGGCAAATAAGAATTTTTATTGTAATAAAAAATTCAACTTCTGCTTTTGTCTTGAACAAAACATTTTAGTAGGCATACCACTTTGTGCTATTGTATACTGCTTTGTAAAAAGCTGAATAAACTGTTTTACCCTTTCTTGTTAAAGTTCTCCAGTTTAAAATGTAAACTGCTAGTTTGCTAAAGAGTTAATGAGGGACTTCATCCTAAATAAATAATTTGTAAGTAAGGAATGTAATACTTAAAATACATGTTCCTCTTTAACAAGTGGTGAGGAATGATGATTTTTTTTTTTAAATGCAAACAAATGCTGGGAGAATTTGAGTGGTATCCAGATATACTGAAGGAGATGCATTTTCATGTACTTTCAAATACATTTCTTAACACTTTCAGTCAAGTTTGTGTTGGATGTTTGCACTAGTTGCTCAAAGCTAATTTTTGTGAGAAAGAACTATATTCTTATGTATAGTTGGTACACTAGAAAAGCAAGTGTTTTTAGAAACTGTTATGCTGTAATAACAATAGTATTTATTAGTGAATAGCTCAAATTTATTTTACAAAATCGCCAATTTTGAAATAAATGGACAGGCTTCCTGTATATAATCTGTTATCTGTGGGTTTGTCCTTTTTCTCACAACAAAATACCTTAAAACATAGTTTAGGAGAGATCACCATTTAGTTCTAATTGTTTAATTTACTCATTGTTATTATTATATATTTTATCTATTGTATGCATTATTTTTATCTATTCATGCATTTTCATGCCCAGTAGTTATATTCACTTTTTAGCAGAGTAAACACTGCAAATTCATCAAGTATGTTGTTTCCCAACTATCCAGAAAGTGACTTTTCATTTTAGAGGAAGAATCTAAACTTTTATTTTGGTCAATAAACAGATGGATTTTAAATTTTTATACAGGTGAAGAATTATTAATTTATTATTGCATAGAAATTGGCATTATAAAGGCAAGCCATGGGAAATCTTACAAAAACAGTTGTGCTTAATTAGTTACTGTTCTTACAATTCAGTTTATCTGGACTGCTTCTGTGTACATGTTTAGACTTGTGGATTAGTAAATTACTAGCTGCAGTACCCATTCATATTTACTATGTACTTCCCCCTACCCCTTATTCCCTTTGCAGTATATGAGAAAAGGAAAATAAAGTACAACAGAGTTGCAATACAGTTCGGATTCAGCCCCATGATGTGTCTCCTGAGAAATATATCTAAATTGGATAAACACAGAGAAAGGAAATGGTATATGGAGAAAGGAGTAGGAATGCTTCTTCTCTAAAAGTTTCATGTATTAGGAATTATAAATATTCCTCTATCCTTCTACAAAATCACATCATCCCACATGCTTTCAAAATGTTTCTAATCACTCCTGGATTAGCTGGTACCTGCCTGCAGGAACATCCTCCCCCACACACCTAAGCATAGGCAGCAAGAGAATATTCATGATGCTGTTGGGAATTTGGGATATTAGGGTGCAGTCCTGTTAGCAGTTCAGACTCCCAGAATCCTAGAATGGTTTGGGCTAGAAGGGACCTTTAAATATCATCTAGTCCAACCCTCTGCAATGGGCACCTGCCACCAGATCAGGCTGCTCAGGACCCTTTGTTTCCAGGTATGGGGCATCTCCCACCTTTTCATTACCATAACTTTAAAGTCTCTAAATACAGTTTGAAACCAGTAGCTTTTTTTGGCGTCATCAATGACAATTAGGTGGAGAATAATAAAAATGTTGTGTTTTTTTAAAATTGGATTAATTTTTGTACAGTTGACACTATGGTTAGGAATTTGCAAGTGAATTAGGGAGTTAAGGGTGTGAAGTTCAAATAGGCAAGATGGGTCATCTCAGAATGTGGAAGGAGAGTAAGTTTTTACAACAGTATAAGATCCAAACTTTAGTTCAAATTCAAACATAATAGGCAAGGAATTGTACCAGATTTCTTTTAACTACTTTGGGATAAAAGCAATTCTATTAGAAACTGCAAAAATAATGTCCCTTATCCTTGGTGTGCAATCAAAATTTTTGTAGCTTAAAGATGATGCAAATGCAGCCTGGGAAACACATCCATGTGGATCTTGGCAGCAATAAAGGCAAGAACAGGGTTCATTTTAGACAAGGAACCCTATGCATGTACACATACACTGAGTAAGCACTTTGGTTATGCAGGAGCCCAGACCTCTGAAGGATAATCTGTGGACATCGCACATAGATTCTGGTTGGTATTGTATACAGAAACCTTCACCTTCTCTTCAGTGCTCATTTTACCTGGTTGGTAAACAAAAGCCAGCAGGGGCAGGAGAACCTTCAAGCTCGTGAGCAGATACAGCAAACCCTTAGACTTGAGCTGTGATTTCTATTAAGACACCAATATACAGCAATAATCTTTTCTTGAGTTGCTATTTCTACTGATGTTACATGGCTTATTTCCAGGAGAGCTAATTGCAGCAATTTATGAAATGCCCTCTGTGACTAACTCCATTCCTTGATGAGATCATACCACTGCCTTACCACAGTCCTTGTCAAACTGTACACTTATCTTGGAATATCATGTAACATATGAGCAAAGCAAAATATATAGCTCCATCTACTGTAAATACTTTGAATTGATTATTTTTTGGTTCCTTTTTTAGGGCTGCTTTGTACTCTGGGGAACTGATTTATCACTTTGCTGATAGGTATTTTCTGCATGTTAGCAAGAATCAGCATAAATACAGATTTATACATTGCAAAGTGGCATTTCTTGGTTCTCAGGCAAAGAGGAGCATTAAAAAGGGTATTTCTCAAGGACATTAGGAACCTATGTTAAGTGTCATATGACAGATCTTTTGTCATTGCAGCCGCTTATGAAATTCTTCCCCTCTTTCAGTAAAAAAACCCATCAGGTAAAGTCCCAGGTGACTGGAAAAAGGGAAACACTGCACCCATCTTCAAAAAGGGTAGGAAGGAGGGCCCTAGGAACTAATGACCTGTGAGCCTCACTTCTGTGCCTGGGAAGATCAGGAACCAACCCTCCTAGAAGTTATGCTGAAGCACACAGAGGACAGGGAGGTGATCTGGGACAGCCAATAGGGCTTCACCAAGGGCAAGTCCTGCCTGACCAGCCTAGTGGCCTTCTGTGATGGACTGACTGCAACAGTGGGAAAGGGAAGGCTTGTAGATGTCATTTATCTGGACTTCTGTAAAGCCTTTCACCTAGTTCCCCACAACAGTGGGCTGTTCAGTGGATAAAGAACTAGTTGTATGGTCACATCTAAAGGGTAGTGGTCAACAAGCAATAGCTCTTTTTTCTGGGCCGTACACAATTCTTTGTCAACTGTGTTTCCAAAGGAAAGGGGAAGCAAGTCATACCTATTCCTGCCTTGGTGGTTTTATCAAGTGCTCCCTGACTGTGTTCTTGCAGGTGCCAATTTCTTGTTACTGTCTGAACATCTGTGACTCTTGGGCTTCCCTCCACACCCTGCAGTTGATGTCCAGAAAAAAAATGATCTTTTGTCTCTTCTGACTGTGTCTGTATTATGATGTCTGGACTGGGGAGATGCTGTTTGGTGATGGATCCTAAGGGAGGAGTTTGGGATCATCCTTTGCCCCAGAATCCTTGCCAGTCGACATCAGGCTTGAGCTCAGAGACTTTAGGAGTCAAACCAAACCAAAGAATCATACAGAACAGCTGAGGTTTTGAGGGATCTGTGGAGGTCCTCTGGTCCAACTGCCCTGCTCAAGCAGGGTCCCAGAATTATGTACCCTTGGATTGTGAATATATCCAAGGATGGAGATTCCACAACCTGCCTGGGCAACCAGGCTCTTCAAAGAAAAGAGCCTGGCTCCCTCATCTTCACCCTTCTCAGAAGGGTTTTATGCACAAGCTAAGACACTCATGCTCCCCCCAGTCTTCTCCCAGATGAAGAGTGCTGGCTCTCTTAGCCTCTTCTCCCTTGGCAACAAGAAGGAGAATTTCCACTGGCCCTCTTTTGGAAATGCCTCTGTCTCAAGAAATTGCAGACATTAGTCTTCATCTCGGTTTGTTTGTCAGCTATGTGATTGTACTTTGGTGTGGTGGCGCAGAAGCAAAGATGGAAGATGCTGCTATCTGTCACCTCCCATGAAGGTGGTTCTAGTGGAGAAGATGCCTTCGTTGATTTCCCACCTCTGTATCAACAAGACCATGCTCAGCTGGGAATCCGACTGCAGGTTCCTCCTCTCATCCCAGTCACTGCCCTTAGTGATCCCTTGCCTTTCCCACTTGCTTTTCTGTTTCCCTGTTGGTACAAACCCGAAAACAAAGAGTGCATTACTCAGCTCTTCAAAGGCTGACATCATCAGGAAACCTGGGCAAAACTTCTCTTTCTTGCTGCCTGTGTTCAGGAGACTTTTTAGTCACACCAAAATCTTTTGTGACTCTCTTCCTTTTTTCTTGTTTTGACGTATTTCTTAATTTACAGGAAAATTAGGGCATCCAAACCCATTGTAGGTTTGATGGCATCAAAAGAAGCCAAAAATTATTTCTAGAGGAGTTGGAAGGTAGTTTTGGTTTAAAAATATTCTTTCTCTGTGAGACATTCCAGAACAGCCAACACAACTACAAGTCTTGTAGCTGAACTGAATTTTGTTCCCCGTTTATTTCATCCATTGGTAACTAACTATAGGAGGTCAGAAACTTATTTCTTTCCTAACAGAACATTTATTTTTCTCCATCCTTTTTCTTCTTTACCAGTCATTTGAATTTGAGTAGTTTCTTTACTGATGAGCACTATGATAGAGACACTCTAGAGTCTGTAGCATAGGTAGAAGATGTGCTGGAGAAACCCAAGGAAAAAGTAGGGAAGTTTGCCTGGGAAGAGTTTTCTGGAAAGAGAGAGGTCAGTTTCCAAACTATGTCCTCACATCAGCAATTTAAAGAGGTTAAAAAAGAAATAAAACAGTTAAAACTATTGAAGTTTCTCTTGCACCAGGGAAAATATCCTTGGAGTTATGAAGTCTGGGTCACTGAAGTGTGAAAGCACACCAAAAAACTTTTTTAAAAGCATCATAGGGTGAAACAAATATTTGTGCAACCTAACACCTTTTTAAAATCTCAGCTCCAGTTTTAGAAATGGAATCTGCTCAAAACAGGTTCTTTCTTTCTTTCAACTTCCTTCTCTATAGTAATACCTGCAGCTTTTTCTCATAATACACTGCAGGTGTTATTACTAGCACTGTGGCTTAAAATGTTTGCAACTGCTCCTTCCTGCAGTGATTCACAGCTATGAACTGGAAAACCTGGTAGCCAGACTAGGGGCTGCTTGAGAGGAAACCCGCAGGGAAAATTTTCTCAAGCAGAGTGCAGAATAGACACATCCTTTCCTGGGCAGAAACTTGAATGCAACACTTCAGCCTAGATTTTCTCAGTAACTGCCCGTTTGTTTCAAAGTGCACTACTGAAACAGTGTGTGACACGAGGCCAAAACAGCATCATGGCTGGTACCAACGAGAGGGAAAAACAGAGGTCACCATTGTCTCGCAGGAAGGAATCTCTTCAGAGTCCATTTTAGAACCTGATGAGTGGAGCCCAAAAGCCTGGTTTCCACTGGTGTGATTACAGAATACTATAGCATAAACAAAGACAATTAATTGTGACATTGTGATTTTTTAAATTTTCCTCTTCTCTAACAGAATTTTGGTTTACTGTTACTCAACAGGAAGAAACAGAAACACCATCCCCCCAGTGGTTACTGATGATTTTTCAAAAAGGGGGAGATAAATGTCTGTATTTTCCTGTTGTCTTTTAACAGTTACTCCATAAAGATCAGTATGTCTAGTACTAAAGACAGGGGGAAAGTTGTAACTTGGCACATTCTTACTCATTCTTTTCTGGATTTTAATAGATGGGCTATTGTATTCTTTTCATCCCACAGACTGTTTGCTTTGGTTTTATGGTTGGTTGTGGGGTTTTTTAACCAAGATCTGAATGCTAACCAGTTTGAAGTATGTGGAATTTTTTTAGAGTTGCATATTACATTGATGACTTCATCTCACATTAAACATCTTTGTAAGGAATTTGTGAAATCAACATAAAAGTAAATTCTTAATTTAGGCTTAAACTCTGAAGGTTAGCTGTCATTATACAAACATGAATAAAATATCTGTTTCTTAGAATGGAGAGAGGCTAGTGGGGATAGAATTATAAGGAATAGCACAAATTTTATCCGAACTGTACTTTTAAATCAAAAACTCCTGTCAGCAGGCAGGCTCAAGGAGGAAGTAGCTGTGGAGAAAGACACCCTTTTTTATATGAAAATAACTTCCAGAATTCTCCTGGCATTCGTCTGTTTTGTTTTCTAAGTATTCTGCTTGCTTTCTCTTTGAACCTACTTGAATTGGAAAAATTCACTATTTAACCATGGTCTGCATTAAGGAGGGTTTCTTTCTGCTGTATTTTATGTTGAAATAATAAAGAATGCCAATTTCCTTCAGTACTTCAGCTAAAATTGGAAAAATAGACCCATATGTTCTGATGTTCCCACTGGATAAGACTGAACAGCTGCCCCTCTTCCTCAGCTTTTGTCATGGGATATAATTATTCTTCCATCCATAAAAAAACAGAAGGATGCCTGCTCAATGCTAAAAAAATACCTAATACTGTAACATTTAACAACACGGACATTACAGAAGATGTGCTCTAAACAGCAACAGAGGTTTGAGCCAAGAAAATACTTAATTTGATAATATGTCCAGCCTCCAGCCTGTCCACTGGGTTTAGGTTTAAATGACCCTTAGAGTGCTCCAGTTAGCTTTATCTTCTCATATTGATTTTGTGTGCACAGTTACACTAAGGAAGATGGCGAGTCCCTAACAGAGAGCAGATGGGATGAGGGAGGCTGAACCTCCCACCACAGATCTTCCACTGGATACACACTGCCTTCAGCAAAACTTACAAGGGCAGTGGCTGGTCAGAAGTGGCTTTGCATTGCATTTGTGGTCTTCTTCTTTAATAGGCAACAAGGACGATCGCCAACCAGTCCTTGTGCAAGTGTACATGATCACAGGGGAGGAGTCTCTTTGGCCACCTGGCTTAACACAAGTGTAACTGGTTCTTCACCTGTGGCTGAAGAGTTTTGGTGGTGGAAAAGCCTTACCCTACATCACCTGTTTAATCCCAGACTTCTTAGGACACTTTTTAAAAAAATACAGTAGTAGTTAATAACATCTACTCAAGCAAGGGAGCGTTGCCAAGAAACTGGAGTGAGACCAGTGGTGCAGCCAGTCAACAATCTGCCTCAAGCAACAACAACAGGAGATGCTGCTTTGGGAGCCCACATAAACCCAACCACTTCCAGCCATCCTTTATTCTTTCACTGCCTGGGCCCAGCACGGCTGGGCTGAAGGCTCCTGGCTGGAAAAGCAGCACTTTGCCTTTGGCGGGAAGGTCACTTCTGATGGAAATGGCCATCTGCGTGCTTGTAGCAGTGGCATTTGGTTACACAGTCACGACAGAGATCAGCGCTGCTCTGTCCATACGCTGCCAAAAGGAGATGGCCATTTCCCCTACGGCTTGCCACGCGACAGAACAACGCCATGCCCTAAGATCCGTCTCTCCGTGACCAACCCAAACCCAGCACATCGCCCATCCCCGCAAACATGGCGGGCACCGCCTCCCGCCCCCCTGCCCGGGCCCGCCCGCGCGCCTGCGCGGCGGGGCCGAGCGCCTCGCAGTCCCGCGGCGGGGGAGGGGAGCGCGCACGCACGTGAGCGGCCGGGCCGCCGCTGTGTCCCGCCGTCCCATTGGCCGCCTCGCGAACCTTTCACCTTTTACCCGGCCGCGGCAGCCAATCGCCAGGCTCCTCTCATCGCGCGGGGGGTGCGGAGCGCGCGGGCTGCGCAGGGCGGCATTCTCGGAGCGGGGTTGCGCCGCGGGCGCTGGGCGGCCCCGCCGGTACGGGCGGGAGGGGCGGGGGCGGCGCTCCCTTTGCGTAGCGCCGGCCGGAGCGCGGGGAAGGGAGGGAAGGGGCGGCCGTGCCGGGCCCAGGTGAATGGAGGGGCCTGACAGCTGCGGGGACTGAGGCGGCGGCGGTGGCGGCGGGCAAATGGCGGCGGCGGCGGCAGGAGCACAATGAGGCGCGGCCTGTAGTGGGGGGAAGCGCCGGGCTGGGTCCCGTCCGAGCAGGTAGGAGATGGCGCCCCGGGGAGCTGCATGGCGGCCGAGCGCGGGTGTGTCGCGGCCCCGGCGCGGGGGGATGGCAGCGGTGCCTCCTTCCCTCCCTCCCGCGGGGCTGGGGCAGCGCTGCCCCGCCTCCGCTCCTGCGGCCCCAGCACTGGCCCCGGGCCCGGGGTCGGCCCGGGCAGCTCCCCCGGCGGCGGCGGGGCCCGCTCGGCTTTGTCTGTGCTTGGGGGCTCCGCGGCCCTCCTGCCGTGTGCTCGTGGGCCCGGGGAGAGCGGTGGGGGGGCTAAAGGAGTTTCCCGTCTGCAGCGCCGGTGTTAAAGGCGATGTGAGAAACTCCCCTGGCGCTGCACGTTGCTTCCTTTCCCATTCTCTTCGAGTGTAAATGAAGGTGGACGTTGTGCTGCGTGATCGTGCGTTGAAAAAAGAAGGGTTAGAAAGATATATGTTACTGCACAGGGGTTTGTTACTGTGTTGGGTAAGGTAGCCTGAATGAGTAGAAAAAGGGTTGTGGTACTGATACTCGGGAAAAAAAAAAGGTTATTTTTTGTATATTGTATTTAAGGAGAAATTAGTGTTTCAGAAAAGTGAATCTTATAGTGACTAGTGAATCTCAGTTAATAGTTAATAAATAGTCCGAGGAGTGTTGGCACTTCTGATGATCGGTTTTGAGTATTTTGGTATTAAGGATCTGGTCTTTAAGTCAAGTGGTGAAAGTGTCTAGGTTGGGAGATTGTTTTCTGTTTTGTTTCCCTAAACCTGGTAACCAAAAACAGTTAACTTTGCAGACACTCGGTTTGCACTCTTTTACTGTGTTTTATGCGTTTTCTTTAAATAAGCCACTTGGTATGCTCTGTTGAAATGCTGATGGCACGTGTCTGTTCAGTAGGCTGGGTGGTGCTTGTTTTAGCAAGTTCATACAGACACGAGCTGAAGTTGATTTCTATTATGCCATAATTATTCTTCTAAATTCTTCTCTTAAGAGAGTCTTTCCCATTGTCTGTTTCTATAAGATATATTGTAGTCTATGATCTTTGAAGGTGCTACTAGAAGTTTTCAGCTGGAAGGTACGGTGTATAGTAATTGGATTGTTACTTTATCGATTAATCTGCAGAATTAAAAAATATGTATTTATTTATTAAGAGCTGTTGACCCTGACTTAGCTACTGCAGTTCTTTAAAGCATCTTGGTGATACAGTTCTGTGAAAGTGGCAGCTCAGTACTTGAATACTAAAATTAACAATTAATTGAGAATGAAATAGCATCATTATACCATTGTATAAATCTGTTCTGGGTCCATATAGGTAATGCTGAATGCAGCTTGGGTACTTTCTCTTCATCTCTCTTCTACCTTAAAAGGGTTGTATTAGGCTAAGAGAAAGGTAGATGGAAAATTGATTGGAGCTTTTCACCTGATGAAGGACATACCGGTGAAGGGATAACAGACATATGAAACAGAGAGCCATGAATAAAGTAGCATAGAGAAGTGTTGTTTGTTTGCCCTGTTTTTGAAAGATTTCTGTATTCTACAGATTGGAAACAAATGCCATGCTCCTTTATGCTGTGTGTAACTAAAAGACGTGGTGCAGCAGCCTTTTGGGAATGCCAAAAGTTTAGAAGAAAGTGGAATCAATGAAATTATACTGAAAATCATCACGGACTGTAAAAACAGGAGTATTTTTTCAGTCTTGGCAAACAGCAAGGTGGCTGGTCCATGGTACTCCTGCTTGCCCTGTGATTATATAGCTTCATACCCATCCTCCACTAGTTACTGGTAGGGGGAAGCCAACGAAACTATTTTGTCTGATATATTACACTAATCTTTTTCCAGAAGTTTGTGTTTTTGTTTTGGTTTTTTTTTTTTTTGTTTTTGTTTTTTAGAAATGCCTTGGTCATCTGTAGCCTATGAGAAGAAAAAAAGCAAACCCTGCAGTTCAAAAACCCACTATATTGTAATTTTTTTGTGCAGTCCATAGATGTTTCTCATTTCCCACTTTGAAAATTCGTACTTTGCCAGTTTTTCAGCAAAGTGAATGGATTTACTTTAGCACTGCTGATCAGAATCCAAGTATCAGTACTTGACCCATGTTTGCTTTCAGTATGAACTGACTAAGTGTGCATTGATCTGTACTGAATGCAAATTACTGGCAAAACCAAATGCAGACACCTGTATTCTTCCTGGAAGAGCAAGGAGTCATTTAGTAAAATAGGTAATAGAACTGAAATACACTTGATTTCTCTTTAGATAAACTCTAGTATATAAGTGAGAGCAAGAGTTCAGGAAGATTTTGTAAAGGATTCTAGGCTTTAGGGGTGATGAGCATTATAGTAAGTGCTACAACTACAAACAGGATTTTTATTTCAGGGCATAGTTTAAGTCTATCAGGCAGCAGATAGAACATCAGAACATTCTGAGATATTTTTCTGTTATTCCATAATTCTCTGTGACCTTTTTTTCCCTCTCCTATGGGTAATACAAACTAGGGGTACACTGAGCCTGCTAGATTGTTGGCTCCTATGTCCTAATGCCTCGCTGTGTAACCCCTGACCATTTGTATCCCGTCACCTTCGTGTGTTCAGCAGTAATTTTTTCAGACTGAGAACAAAACTTTGATTTTATTAATTTATTTATTTTTAGGAAGTGCTGCCTTTAAAGAAAGTAGAAGTGTAATTATAGGATTGTGTAGAGCAAAAGTGTCAATATAATTGTGTGCAACATGCTTTTATAACACTCTGTACTGAAGGCTAAGAATAGTTAGTGTAGATCAGAAAGCATGATTTTTCTTTACACCTTCTAGGTATCTTTTTTTCATCCTTTATCCTTTCGTGACTTTCATATGTATCATGATAAACCCGAAGAGAAGAAATCTGATACATAGTAAAAACTAAAAGTTAACTTTTTAGCTGAAGTTACTACAGTCTTTATTGGAAGTTTAAGGTTTAGTGTTCAAACTGGGGTGATCGTCCAGGGATGTGGTGGATTTTGGAATGTAATTGAAGTAAGCATTCTAGAAGGCCTAACCTAGGCAACAAAGCAGTACCCACTTTAATGTACGCCATGGTATTGTGTTAGGTGAACTCTTGGTTTTGGTAGGTCTTGCACACCTTACTTAGTAACATCATAATTTTTCAAGTTTGTTAAGCAGTATCTCTCAAATTCCCTTGTTATTTCTACTCTGTCTTGCAGACTGCATTAGGTAAATCAGTTTTCCATGACATTTGTCACCTTCAAATTTATGAGGTCATGAAGCAGAGAACTGAAACTAGTATCAAGGAATTTACTTGCCTTGTTGCACAGCTGCAGGTCTTGAAATGCCCTTCTCTGGTGGGAAAAAGAAGGAAGAGCAACTTCTCCTTTCATAAATACTCCTGGATTCAAGAGACTTTAGTACTGCTTGTCATGACCTTTCCTTGAAGTGCAACGCAGTCGTGAATCTGATCTGTGTTTTGGTTGGTGTGGGTGTTACTTTTGAGTCCCTTCTTACCAAGGGAAAGATCCAAAAGTGTTCTCTCTTGATCTTTGCTAATACATGATAGTAGAAGAACTTGTTTGGTGCACTTTCTTTCTCTTTGCGTCAGTGGCTCTGTACTTCTGTGACGTAAGCAGGCATGATTTCTTTCTGCCTGTGTTTCAAATGTTCTGTTACTCTTCATAAAGGTTCAATTTTTTGGGGATGCATTGAATAAGTGTGAGAGATCTGAGATACAGCAGAGTGACTTGAAACAAGTTTCGGGCTGTTTTAACTGGCTTTGGGATGTTTTTGGATGTTTTAAATTGCTTATCAATAACCTGGTGGTTTTTCATTTGTACAAATGTGCACACACACATACACGCAAAAAAAACCAAAACCCATATTGTGAACTATTAAAAACCGATTGCTAATGTCTGTCTCCTCCTTTTGAATCTGATTCTTGATAAATTGTCAAGCCATGTAGCAGCCTTTTCCTCAGCTGAGGTGCTAATAAGTAGCTGGGTAGTGGTAATAGTAATTGGTCTCCTTGAAAATAAGAATTTTGGATTTTTTTTTTTTTTAATCTTTTATTTTTGAAAACTGAATTGGAGTTTTTGACCTGCTCACTTACTGAGTGCATGAATCTCCTTTCCTTAGGAAGTGAGGCAAATACATCTTGCATTTTGAAGTTAATTTGTTTGACTCCATTGACATGACTTGGCTATGCAAGCATGTCTGGACTGGCTGCCTTTGCAATTCATGTTGCTCTTTCATTTGGCTAAGTCTGCTTTGTTTCTTATCTAGATCAGGTTTCTTAGAGCTTCTTTCAACTGTTATTGGCCTTTTATGAATTTTTTTTCCTCTATATTTTCTTGTTCAGGAAGAAATGAGCAAGGCCTACCTATCTGAAGGTGAAGTTACCTTGTAGCTGAAGTAAAAACTTCTAGAGGTTATCTGGGGTTAGGACGTCTCCTAGGATTCAGAAGACCTAACTTACTTCACTGACTGAGTTTTGGCAGGTTAATTCAGGTATCTTTGTTTTCACCTCCTCCTTTGAGTGGTACTTTCAAGTGCATAAAAAAAAGGCAGTTTTTAGATGTTTATATATTTGCCTCTGCACATTAAAACATTTAAATATATATGGACTGACTTATGAATTGGGGGTTTATGAATTCATAATGTTCATTGATTATATTTGATGTTCTTTAATCTGGATATTAGTGTCTGGTATCAATCTGAAGTAAGACTTCTACTTTCTCACTGAAGCTTTATATTTCTGAGCAGGTAAACCTGTCTGCCTTGCTATATCTTCATGGTTGATGGCTAGTAGGCTTTTGTTTTTGAAGGAGGACATAAAATGAAAGAAAATGCTTACAATACAACTAAAAGCTTTGGTTAGTCAATTTTTTTTAATGACCCACAGCCTTTTGCTATCTTTCCACTAAAGATACATACCTGTATTGGTAACTTGCTATGTAAAGTTATTAAGAAGTGATGTGAGGTCTGCAGAAAATTATTTTTTGGGGCGGGGAGAAAAGTCATATGCCTCTCCCCCCAGTTACTGAAGATCATTGTTCATGGCTCTTGCTGTCTGACATAGTGCTGCCTTAATGACCTCCAACACTGTAGAAACCAAATTACTCTTGGAGATGGATAATGAACATGAAAAAGTACACTACTTCTTAAAAACATAAAAAGTCCCAAACAAACCCACCTTTCAACCTCTGTTTCTGCATGTTCTTTGAGTCCCCAGGAAGATGTGTGTATATTTGTCACTTATTCTTCTTGCGACTTAGTCTTCCCTGTTTCTGTGAAGCAAAATAAGAAGAAAATTGGAATATGAATATTTTCTACCAGTGTAATGAACAGAATCAGCATGAATGGCAGAGACTCTAAGGGGGAAGTGAGAGAAGCATGTTACTGAGAGCCATGGGATTATCTTGCTATCTCTTTCATTATTTCTACAGTTACTGTCAGCAAGGTCTCATGCACTGCCTTACAATTTTCTGCTACTTGTAAAAAAAGTGCGTGGGGAAAATTTTCCCTTTCTTCATTATTTCTAGAGAATATTGAACTCTGTTGGCGTGAGCCTCATGGGTTCATTGACACTAAAGAAAGATAGCAAGCTGTCATTTCAAAGATTATAAATAAAGAATAAATGTATGCCCAGGTGTTCAAGTCCATAGGTTTATATGCTGAATAGATCAGTTGATTTGTCTCCTGTTTAATCACAAGGACTATGAGTTAGTGAAATCTTCCACTAAAGAAGTGTGGCTACACCATCTACTGAGGGATTTGATAGGAATGAGTTTGAGTAGTGACAGGTGATGAAGCCCTGGAGGAGGAAGTGTGTAGGTTTTAGGAAGGCAATGCATTTTTTCCTTAAAGTATTTAATTGAAAAAAGGACTGGAAGAATGCCAAAACCATTTATGAGCTCCCTGGGTCTTTGAAAAACATACAGTCAGCTTGCAGAGGAGATGAGCAATTTTCCCTATGGTAATCTTTGCATAGTTAATACTTTGCTATGTCGAAGTTGAGAAGTTAAACCTGCCTTGATTAATACTAAATTGTCTGGAAAATGGTCTTCTCAAGACTCTATTGCCTAAACTGAATAGAAGATGAGTTTTTAGTGACAAAATTCATGATTTATTAAAACTGTCTATTGACCATCTCACTGTATGAGGGTCTGCAAGGAATTATTGAATGATTTTAGGGAAATGTAGTGACTGGCGTAATGATGAAGCAGGTGCTGATTTCTGGCAAGCATTTGGAGTGGTATGCCAATAATGCTCCTAATGTGTACATTGATTGCCGGCTATTAATAGTTGTTAAAACCTTTTATTGGTTCATCCTGTTACTGCTCTGGGTGTTTCCTTTTGCACCGTTCAAATAGTTATGGACTACACAGCCAGAAGTTTTGGATTTGGAAGTTTTAGGTTTATTGTCATTAGGGTAACAACATTCAGCAACAGTTGGCGGTAGAGAAGAGAAACTGGTTTCTGATTTTAAATGACAGTAAAAAACCTGTTGATTCCAATTTCCTGGTTTTCTGTAATGTAGGCAGTTAAGTGGCTGTCAAAATGGATGACAACCTTCTTCTCATGCCAGCTCTAATATTCCTCTGATTCCCATCAACTGCTGAATTCAGGATGCTGTACCAGCAGAAAAGTTACCTAGGTCAAGGGGAAAAACAATCACTTGGTTGTAGCATGCTGAACGAGTTTTCTCCCAGAGAGTCAGGCAAGTGTCAAAGCTGTTAGAGGAGGAGCAGTGACAGTAGGGCTGCTTCTTCCAGCACTAGGTTGCTGTCAGATTGGATCTGCAGTCTCATGAAAAAAAAACTAATCCAAAATACCACTTTCCACTTGTGTTGCTTTACAAATACTGACCTTTCTCACCTATTTATTGGAGTAATTGTTTCATGTTTTTCTCATGTCTACTTTCTCACTTATTGTTAATAGCTTCTGTTATAATCAGGTGTGTTATTACAGTAACCTTGTTGTTTTGTGTATGAAAGTCAGCTGTGGTAAATCTGGGATATGAACCAAAGTGGAGGGGAAAAGCTTACGTTATGTTTCAAAAGTGGAGTAAAAATACAATTGGATTTAATTACACTTCTTTAATGAGTACTATTCTGAGGTATGAACTACTTTTTAGTAAAGGTAACAATAATCATAGTGTAATAATCAAGATAAAACACTTAGGCTCTAGCTATTAGCTTGGGAAATTCAGATCTGAAATCACGCCTAGTTTAAAACCTCTCATTTTTAGCTAATGGTAATTTGTAGTTGTGACTCCATCATTAGGGATCTGTAGAAGAAACTGCTTAAAATGCTAGGACTTATTTTCCATTTTTCCTCAAATGTAGTTGATTATATATTCCAAGACAGTAGTAAAATCAGATACAAATCAATGCCTAATAACATGAAAAATGAATGTTTTCCTTTATCCAGTTTTCCATTCTTATGAAAGTGATGGGATGAGGTTTTTTTGTAATTATATGTTCAAGTTCTTGGGTATAATTTGATTAGTTTTAAAAGCTCTTGAAAGTGCTTATATTTTAATGAGGGCAGGGGAAAATACTGTCCTGATTTAAAAAACCCAAACAAACAAAATCCCTAAAACCAACCACCATTCCCCTGAACAAAACCCAAATCAAAACAAAGTAATTCCCTAGTTTGTTCACCATCAACCTGTAGAGATTTGTAATCCTTCATTTGAAATCAAAACGTTAGGACCCCAGACTATCCAGAGCAGAAGTCCCTAAATAATTAGGTTGGAAGTTAAAAAGTAACAAGTTGGACTAGTTGAGAGAGGCAAGTTACCTTTGTTAATCAGGAAAGCTTTCTGATTTTTTTCTTAGCAGCTTGAGTGAGATGTTTCTCCCCACCCCATAAATGTGCCTTCAGAGCAGATTTAGGGATGGGCTTAGTCTATAAATTTTCCAGACCATGGTTTTTGGATTTTTTTTGTGGTGAAAACTGTCTGTAATTTTTGTTAAAACATTTAATTGAATGATGATACATCTTAGATATATCTTTGATATCATATAGAATTGAATGGTGATATATCTTAACTGACTATATTAGATCTTTAGGCAAGAATATCCAAAATGTAAACAGTGTGCTTCTCAATATTACAAGTTGAGTGCTTCATGTATGGGCTAAACTCAGCTCTTGTTTCCTGTTGGATTTATAGGGTAAAACAATATTTACATGTTTAAGTTTACAGGCATACTTCTAAGAACATTGGTTGACTGTATGTGTAATTTTCATATGAAGTAGTAGCCAATACTTAATGCAGGAATATTTCCAATTGATATTATGAGACTGTCTAGAGGGTTAATTAAAAAGATAAAACCAGATATCTTATTAATTAATTTAATTAGTTAATTAAAAAGATAAAACCAGAAACCTTAATATAAAATAGATTCTTTAAAAGTTTACATTCTAATTAGAGGGTACATGACTGTGAAGGTGCTGTTCAAAACAGTAAATTCTTTTATTTGTTAGGCATGTCAGGAGTGTAGGCTGGATCTTGGGCTTGATGTGCATTTTAGACAGCATTTCTCCCTAGAAAAAAACCCCCTTACCTGTGTCCCCTCAGGCTGTGGTATTTGTTTTTAAGCTTAATTTCTAAAGTTTTATGGTGAAGGGAATTAGCAAGATGAATTTGTCTAAGAAACAGTTTATTCTGTGTGATTTCTTTAATTTTTTTGTTATGGTCTTACTCTAGGTGTGGTCACAAATTACCTGGAAACAGTTATGGAGGTAGCATGTAGATTGAAGAGTTAGAGTTGTGCTCTTGGGTGTATAATCGTGCCGAATTAAATGCACTCTAAAGTGAGGCCTGGGAACCTTTATCGTACAGCATTTTGTCTTGCTGCTGAGTGAAAATGAAAGGGAAGTGATGAAATGTAAAGTGACTTTCCTATGTTTTGTCTGCATCAGAGATGTGTTTCTTCTGTGATTACTTTGACTGTATAACCAACTACAAATTTTTATATGCGTATTTGAAAAAGCTAAAATGAAATACCAATCTAGTGAAATGATGGTATTTTCAACTTCTGCATATGCCATGTGTTTAATTCTCCTAGAAGAGGAGTAGTAAGGTCCCTCTTCTCAGTGACAGCTTGTTCATAAGAGTTTAACACACTTGTACTTTTTGAATTAGCTTTATTGCTTTGGTTGATTAGTCTCAGTTTGTCTAACCTCTTGTCTGTGCAGCAAAGTCAAACTTCTAAAAATTATATACCTTTAAAATTTAATTTCAAAACTGTTCTTCTGTTGCAAGTCTTAAAGGCCTAGACTTACAGCCTGTGATGCTTTTTCAACATTTTTAGTATGTATTTGAAAGATGCTGAGGTATCTTGAATTGTAAATTATGAAGTTATGAAAATGCACATTTTTAAAGTAATTAATTGAAGAGAAGTGAGAGCTTTCCTGTTCAGTGTTGAGAAAGCAGTGCTAGGAAAGAAGAGGGAAATCTCCATTGAAAGTTAGGAATGTAATCTGCTTAAGTCATTGTGAAAGTCATACTAATCAATTATCTGCCTCTTAGGGCATCGTAATGCATCTGTGTATGTCTACTCAAATAAGCAACTCATTAGCTGATAGAAGCAAATGATTAGTCAATGAAATTGAAAGCTAGTTGTATTTAAATATTTATCCTGCATTATTTAAGGTTTTATTTATTATTATTAAAAATGTAAGATGTGCTTGCATGAATTAAGGTGTAAATTCTTTCCAAATAGACCACAGTATGCAGGGGGGAAATTGTTCTGCATAATTGAATATACCCATTAGTAAGCTAAATGCTGTGATTACTCGAATGTTAATGGCTGTGATGCTATTCTCCTTATTAATGAGATATCTGTATTTGACAGTTGTGAATTAACCTAAATGATACCAATACGTACGCACTTGTTTCTAAAGGAAACTACAAAAGCAAGATAAGTTCCTAACTGATAGAAAGGGTAGTTATGCAACAACTTTATATGTAAGCCTTCCCAATATACATCAAGATTAAAGTAGGGATGTTAATGCCTCTTATCTAGTTGGACTTACTGAATTCGGATGTTAATAGTGAAATAATTTACTTTAAAGTGCTTGATTATTACCCTGGTTTTAAATGAAATTATTTGGTATCTAAAGACAAAATTGTACTAAGGTGGCTGGGCTTTTTTTGATCTGAAGTATCTCTGCTTTTCCAAGACTTTGATCGCATTCATGTATTTTCTGGTTTGCTTCTAGAAACTTACTCCTCTCCTTCACAGCTAGATTGAGTTCTTTGTCACTTAAATGCTGGCAGTGCTGCTTCTGATGCAACATATCTGGCTATGTATTCATTACAGCGGCCCTGATCTCCACTTCTGTGCTGTGCTGTTTCGTGGATGTCTTCAGAGAGTCTGGATTTGATTGACCTCTGGAGAAACATAGTCAGTCTGACCTGGAATTGGTCATCTGCAGGGTACTGTGAGGATAAATTAGGGCGAGAAAGTACTCCTAGTCCAGTACTCATTGTTAAGTGAAAGAACTAAAGTGTTTACAGAGGTGCCCAGACTGGAGGAATGATACGGTGACAACTGTGAAAGATTGTGTGTGAATCTGAATTTTCTTTTCCCAGATTCAAAATGGTGGAGATGTGTTCCACTGCTTGTCTCATTCTCCTGTCATCTCTGTCTGAATGTTACCTGCCAGGCTGTCACTAATTTTTTTTTTTTTTTTTTGGTAGGTCTTAATGTATCCAGAGTAGAACCTTAGGGCAACTGCAGGAAGGGGAGCTGTACCAGGCTGCTGATGCAGCTGTCAGATCAGCCTCACAGAACTTGGCCTAATTTTTTTCTGAAAACTGAGAATTAATGAAATAAGAAAGCACCTCAGAGTTTTTGCTTATGGTTGTTTGATGTTGGCTACTGAATGTTACTGCAGTCAAGCAACCTGTAAAATGTCTGCTACTATACTTTTGGTTATTAAATGATACTAGGCATAATGATCAGTGGTTAGGCAACTTCTGTGCGAACTACAACTAAGAAAAGGATTCTTTCTTTGACTTCATAGTTTCTGTTTTTTGATAACCAGTGCTCATGGAGCTGGTAATTCCAGATAAAGCAAAATCTACTCTGTTATTTTTAGAAAAAGGTCTCTGCTCAAACTTGTATGTTTGTGTTCTGCCCTGAAAATGCAGTTTACAAGTGATTGAATTACAGGACTGTATTTTAGTATTGTAGAAGGAAGTAGTTCTCTTTGACTGATGGCTGTGGACCAGGGTCCTGTAGATACTTGTGTCTTTTTCAATGCACTATTTTGCCATTTATACAGACAGCGTCTGGAATTGAAACAACCATAGGAATATATTAATTTTGAGTTGGGCTTGGCAGAAGAGTTAATTGGCAGGTCCAGTACTGTATTAACTTATTTATATTGCTTCCTGAACCCAAACTAGTGTCAGAAGCTGTCAACTGCACCACTTTCAGGGACTTAATGCCTTTGAAACATTATTTCTCAGGCCTCAGTAATTTTAAATAATAATACAAAAAAGTGTAATTGTTTAACAATATTTTCATTGTCTTTCCTTCTAATCTGCCTCTATAATCATTAAACAAGTATTTGGTAAATGCTATATTCAGTAAACCACAACTTCTTTGTCTAGAACAATCCTTCCATTTGCATAGCTGGGAATACTTTTGCATATATGCAGGAATAGCTTTCAGTCCATTATAAGAAATTAAGGGAAAAAAATTACCTCCCCTTTTTTTTAAAGTCACAGTAGCAAGAAAAGCTTCAAAAACTGAAACAAGCTGTTTTATCATTCAAAAAGGAGGAACAACTTGGATACTGTTTTTTAGCCACATGGTAAGAGTATCTGTCACAATAAATGTAATATGCAGAGCTAATGTGGAAAATAGGACTAATGCTGCACTGGACTGAAAAGGTTCTTAACTGTAATGTAGACTTGGCATTGGAGAAAGATACCTATTAATACACATTCAAAGAACTCTCTCAAGGATACCTATTTTATCTCAATTTATCCTTTTTTAATTTTGCATTCACTGTGCTTCTGTGGAAGATCGAGAGATGGATGAATCTGGAATGGGTCTGTTTTCTGCTTTGGGTCTGTACACTGCAGGGGTTAGTGATGCTCGGCTGCGGCAGCGTTGGAACAACAGGACCCTTGTGAACTGGTTACTTCGCAACTGACGTGGTTGGAGGTTTATCTGTTCAACCTTGTTCTACCTTTCCTAGTAGATCAGAATGGGAAAAGCTTTCAAAGGAGGGGAGAAAAAGGCTTTAAAATATAAAGCTTCTCAGTCAATATTTGGACACCTATAACCCCACACACACATTGGGGAGAGGAAGCTGTTCCAGTTGGGTTTTGTGGATCTTGAGTATTTTTATTTTTCTAATTCAGTTATGATTCCATATTTACTCCTAAACCTAAGACTTCCATTTAAGACATCTGTTAAAGGTTTTTATCTTTGATGAAAACTTTTAAGTTACTCAGCACAAGAAGTCCTCAAGTCTTTGCAAACCATTCCAGTTTTTCCTACCTCTAGTTCAGGACTGACAATACACAAAACAAGTATGTCTCATCTCATACTGTTATTTTTTACCACTTTATCTTAGACAAGGACTTCAGCTCTCCCATCACTACCTTTTTGCCAAGTAAATTTTTGAATATATCTGATTCAGTGTCAGTGTCGTCAGTTGTACTGGAAGGTCAACACTGCTACAGATAACCTGTGATATGAAAATACTGCATGAGGCTTCAAGCTTTATACTGATAAAATGTAATATTTATGACTTCTCACCACTTTTGAACCCCAGATAGTATACAAATCTTGACTTTATTGGACAATACTGAAAAATGAAGATTGATGCATTAAAAAAAAAAATTAAAATTTTTAACTGAAACAAACTGCAGCAGGTTGTATACCTGAAAAAAATATAAAGAAATGCTCATGTTCTACTGAATGCGTGTATTTACATGGAGGGAAATAACAGTATCTTTTCCATTTTGCAATTAATTCAGATTATTTTACAATCAGGCACATTCTTGCCATCATGGGAAATTCTGTTCATCTTCTCTGAGAGTCCTTGAAACATCGTTGATATGCCACAGAGCATTTTCATAGAATTATGGAATTTCACAGCGTTTAGCTTGGAAAAGACCCATAAGATCCAACCATCAGTGTAATACTGCCAAGTCCACACTAAACCATGTCCCTAAGTGCCACATCTTCACATCTGTAAAATATCTCTAGGACTGGGGAGTCGACCACTTTACTGGGCACTGTCTTCATCTTTAGACATTCTTATATATTCCAAAAGAAAAAATTAGAAAACCAAAACTGGGGAGCCTATGGAAATGTCTTAGAAATTATTCATATTTTTTCCTTCAATAAAATAAAAGAATTAAGTATATTTTTTGTTGTGGGTTTTGTTTCTCCCTTCTGGTGTTCTCTCTCTGGAGATTGGATTCTGTGGTATCGGTGGAGCTTTGAATGTCTCCTGAATTCAGGAGCAAAAGTAGTTTCTTTATGCTGCATATTTTTATGAACTTAATATTGACTTCATCCCAGCTTCACATAAAAGAAAATTCCATGACATTTTTGCAGGGTAGAACATGTGAAGACAAGTAGTGTAATTGCTGAGAAGTCTTTCCTTTTTAGGAAGACATTAAAAACTACAAAGCTTAAAATGTGGAGTAAATAATGTGCTGTTATATAATACGCATTTTAAGGTCGCACTAGGAGGAGTTAGTTTGATGCACAGTTAATAAGGAACACTTTCCTTTTTTTTTTTTGGTGATCTGAGGCTGGAATTTGTACACTGATTCTTGGGTGATACTTAAATTGATATTATGACCAACTGTAGGAGATTTGAACTCTCATTTTAGAGTTGGTGAAAGTTTTAGAACTTGATCCAAATGTCTGTTGGTCTTGCATCATACAATTACTGATTTCAGAGAAAGCCTTTTGTAATGTAGAACACTTAAAATTTTTTGGATGTTGTGGCAAAGAGATAACAGAACTGTTGAATATGGTGTTTTGGGGAGCTTGACTCCACATGGAGAGAAAGAATTTATGCAAAGAATGGGATTGAAGTGTCCACATGGGGTTGTATTCAGGGGACAGCTGCTGCTTTTACTTATCCTAAGCAAGAATAATTAATGCTTTGGAACTGTACTTGCCTCACAGCTTGCCCCCAAATTGGCGAAGAGAGAAATCCGTGCCCTAATGTCTGCTTAATTGCCTTCCTGTCGAAAGACATAGGTGCCTGAAAGGCTTGAACATAACCTTTAAATAAAGTAAATGATCACAAGTAAATAATTTGGTACCCAGGTAAAGGACCAAATGATAAAGAAATTCATAGGTATTATCACTTATCCCTACTTGTGATACTGGTATGGTAGTACCTGTAAATTGAAATTGAAATTACCTGTAATTTTTCTTTGCAGCGGCTTGAAGAAACTCAAATTAAATATGTGGCATAATTTAATTCTAACATTTAATAAATGTGTTTCAGAGTGCTTGTATAACTCACATTTTTTTTATTAAAAGAACTGTGTGCCCTAAGTGTAATTTTTTTCCTGACTTCTGTGGAGAAGGCTTAGTTCCTTGGATGCTAAGAGTGTTTTGTTTTGGAGTTAATTTGAGGCAGAAATAAGTTTGTACTGTTGTTTCTGACTAACTTTATTGTTTGCATCACAACAAATCAAAGAAAAACGGTTAAAATATGAAGTTGCTGGAATAACACATGAAAGGGAAGGAGAAGTCCTGTTTTATAGTCACCCCTGCCCCCAGCATCTGCAACCAACTGTAATTATAGAGAGACAGGATGCCAGCCCAGAAGGATTTTTGTCCTCCCAGTTATAATGGCAGTTTTTACCTTACCCCCTTTAGATAATGCAGGACTTTGGTTTGTGGTGGGATTGATTTGTATTTGTATGAAGATTATTCACGTTATCATAGCTCACTTGTGAGCTTAAGAGACCAATTGCATAGAACTTCTTGCAAGATAACTTCATTTTCAAATTGTTAACAGTTTAAGTAATGGTTTAATTAATGGAGAGAATTGAATGTTCAAGCACAACAGCATTGTGAGTCCGTGTTTCAGGTTGAATCAGTTGCTTGTAGTGTGATAGCAGGTCTTTTACTCTAAATTTTAGTCATCTTTTTTTGATAGCAACTTGGACATCCTATGAATGTGATTGTTTTCAAGTACTGAATTACAAACCCATGAAATAAAAGTAAAACCTGTTAATTTATTTGTATCTTCTGGTATATTTGGATACTTGGTTTTTGCATTAGCAAGTGTTTCAGTAGCAAATAACCAAGATACTTGAAGATCTTGGCTGAGGTTTGCAGAAGTAACTCGTGGTTTGCTTGCAGATTTCTAGAGTGCTGGAGATTTGCAGAAGTGCCTGCTGTGTCACTTCCTGCATGCTTCTCTTGATGTCTTTATAGGAACCTTTTTTTTTTTTTCATGTTGGTGCTTTTTTCTTTGAGTATTTGTTTTGTCTGTGGTGTAGCTTGAAGTTAGACACTCCGAGTAGCTGGTTATCTTGGAACTCTCCCCTTCTACCTCTTGAAAAAATGTGTGAGTGTTGAGCTCTTAGAAGAAAATGTAACATTAAAAAAAAAAGGACAGCATTGCTGTTTGATAGAACACATTGACATTGCTAAAAATTGGGTTCCTAAAATGTAATTATGTACTTAATTTTTCCTTTTTGTCCCTTTTGCTTGTTTCTAGTAAGATGCCCAGAGCAAAATTTTCTTTATGTAAACTAATTTTTCTTTGTAATGTGGTAAAAACAGCCTTGCGGGCTGGGACTGCAGGGTGTGGGATGTTCGGTGCTGGGCAGCCCCGGGCTGTGCCGCTGTCCCCAGGGCCATCCCGGCGGCAGGTGCCGGCAGCGGGAAGGATCGGGAAGGATCGGCCACACCGCACCAGGCTTTGTCTGAGCGGGAGCACCAAGGCCATTTAGATGCTAATGCGATACACGCTCGCTGTTTTGTACTAGACCTTGACTGCATCTCAGGAATGCGGCCTGTCTGGTTTTAGGTTGGCATTCAAAGGGCCCACTGTAATTCCTGCCTGCCGATCGATTGATTAAAGCCGCGGTCTTCTGGCTCCCGGCTTTGATGTGCCAAAGGCAGCGGTTTGGGTTGGTGGAGAATTACATACGTTTTGGTTTTCCGGATCTTACCTACTGATCTGGGTGCTTTGTGTTTGCCATCTGCGATTAGGCAGTAAAGTAAATTTGCTCTGTGAAGCCACACATGGCATTAGCTTTACTGGCAAGGGTTGAACCTTTTTTTCTGTTCGTGTTTGTTTTATGCTGGGGTAGCCAAATGCTATATTGTTCCTTTTAGCTTGTCTTGCAAATATACATAGTGTGGAGTATATTTCTGTATTTTTACCGTGGATGTGGCAGTTTTCTGTTATTAGGTTATTTTCTGGTTGAATGGAATGCATATTCTCATTCATGTTTAGAGGCAGGGAATAAATGAATAACCTAGGCATAACAGGAGCGTGTTATAATAAATCTAAGTTCTACTTACTGCATCCTAGCAGCAATTTGCTGTATTTTGTCCTGAAAAAGGATATATTTATGTATGCTGCAAACACGAATTTAAAATGCAGCCCCAGGAATAAAATTTTTGTAGGTCTATTTTATACATGAATGCGGTTCTCATCAGATTTTCTGTGCTGCACTCCTTTTGTATACTTGTTGTAAAATAAAACAATAACTGTTTATTTTGTTTTCTGGAAAAACATATGCTTTTTCAGATTTTCTTTTAAACGTGTTAAATGATAATTTTCTTGTAGATTTCTTTACTGTGTTAGGTGAAATGTGTAGAGGGAGCACAGGGGAGGAAAGCTGTAAATCTAGTTGACCTCAGCTTGCAATTACTTTAGCAGATAAAACAAAACATGCAAATATCTCCTGAGCATTTAAGGCTGATCTTTCAGACACTGACTGGTATGCACAGCCAGAAAAGGACACATGATAATTAGATTTTGAAGGACCATGTGCTCTTGCTAAAGAGCTAAATATTAAAATGCAAGAAAGCAGACTACCACATGGCACAGTTGATTTTTATGGCAGTTCATGTTAAAATGCTCTCTCTTTATATTGCCTTTTAGGTTACCTAGGGTGAAACAAAATTACAGGCTTGGAGACTCTGGAAAAGCTCAGCATCAGCATTTGAGGTAAAAATGAACATACTGAAGTAATCTTGGGAGTGTCGTCCTTGTTAACTTTGTGGAACTGATTGGAATAGAAATTTTCATCAAGATCCATTTTGCATTTAAGTTTTCAGTATTGATTTAAAAAATTTTCTCTTTTCAGGTCTGGGCAAACTCATACTTCTAGGTGTATATATTGTGTAAATTTTTTATTTTAGAGTTTTAAGGACACTTTAGATCTGTGTAAATATGGTATTTTTGCTTTAAGTAATAGTTTTATATTATATATTAAAAATATTTATTTGACTAATATCTAGAAATTCATTGTCATGAATGACTATCAGAGTTTTATTTTTATGTCTAAATCATCATCTTAAATGCACAATATTTTTACTTTTACTAAATAAACACATGGTAATGTAGTAGAAAGAAATGGTTGTTGCTTTTTCATGAGTTGACTGTATTACTTGCAGCTACAAATTGAAATAGTTTTAAGAAGTTTAAATTATGATTTAATTTTTTTAATGTTTAACTGAAGTGAAATCCAAGTGCATGAGCATGGAAACAGCAGTGCAATTATACAGACCATAGTAAAATTATATTGAACACTACTACTGTATTTCTCACATGAACCTGTTATTAATAATAGTAACCTGTAAATAGGATTAGGGAAGTACGTGCACATTTAAACTACCAAAAATTATCTTCCTTATCACTCTTTTATAAATTTTAGTTTTTAATAGTTGTAGCTCCCTTTTCAAATAATTTTTATAGTTCATAGATCTTTTTTGTTGTTGTTTTTAAGAGCCGAAGCTTGCAAATTATGTGATTAATCTACAAGCTGATATCATGATGTCAAAATGCAGTTCAGGAAGCATAAACACAGAGACTGCGGAAATTAAAACGGTAAGACTGTTCTTTGTAGCTTGGAAGAAGCAGATTTTGATGTATCACTGCACTATGTTCTCCTGTTTTATATTTAAAGCTACTTCAGAACCACAGAGTAAAGTAACTTCTGTGTGAGGTTACAGAAATGTACTGTGAATTTCCTTGGAAAGAATAATCAAAGTAGCTACTTCATTTTATCTAGTAGCATAGAGAAAGATGTTTGTCATGAAACACATGCTGTGATATTTCTTCTGAAGCTGAATATGATTAGAAATCTATTGAGTTTTTTTAAAGGATGCCTGTGTGTTTAAGTAATTCTTGTGGATTTTATATTCCAATATGGTTGTGTTGGCAAAATACAATCACTTCAAAAAAAAAAAAAAAACCGAAAAGATGGGAAGAGGGGTGATAGAAAAGGTTAGAGAGTTATAATTGGATTTATATGTTGTTCCTGGTAGGAGATAGAAGGGAGATGATGAGGAAAAGAAATAACAAATTATTAATGTCTTAGTTTCAAAAGTACACGTCAGTTAGAATTATGAATTCAGAAAAAATATGAAAAGAGGCTTTCCAATTAAAGCTACACAGCAGAAAAATGAATGTGTGGTTTGATAATGTAGGGTAGACAGAAATGTATCTGGTTTCCTGTTCTAGCTGTTCCTCACTTTGCCTTGTGTCTTACGTACCATTTACTTCATGTTTTATCTTTCGTTGTCTGTGCTAAGGAGGTAAAAGGAGTCTGTGCCGGTTCTACACCACTGATTAGGCAACTGCATAGTTAGGATTGTTGCACAGAGCTTTATACACAGAGTTTTAAAAAACGAACGTTTGTTCCAGAATCTGGCTGCATGTCTGTATTATTTAAAGGAGAATGTTTATTCTCAATGCCTCGTGCACTGGTGTCACTACAGACCTGATTTTTGTTTTCACTTTGCACTGCTTTACTGGTAAATGTCCTCTAGCCTGTGTGTGTTATGCTGATAAAGAGTGATATAATTCTTTTGCCATAGAGACTGTTCCAGTGTACAGCAGTACGACTGTTGTGTGAACGGTGTCTTGCTGGCTCTGTGGGTAGAGCCAGACTAATTGCAACAGAAAGTGTTTATTGGGCTTTTGCATCAAATCCAGGTTTGGTCTTACTGGTGATTGAACACTAGATGAAGGACTGAAGGGGTTGTGCAGTTTTCTGAGTCTGCAAAGTGTCATGTTATATTCCATTTCTCTCCTATAAACAGACGTTTAGGAGGAGTGTGCCAGGAATTCCAGCTGTTAACTGTTGTATTGCTTGTAGAAATGCTTCAGAAGCAGCTCATCCAAATGTAGAGCCTCAATGTAATCTTTATTAATAAGCTCTTTAATGAAACTTTCCTGAGCAACAGAAAGCAGACTTTATGGCTTTGGTATGCTTTGAGTAGGCTATTAGAGGCCAATGTTCTGCTTGTGCTGTTAGACTAGTTCTGTACCAGAAAAATAGAACAAATAAAATTCTTCTAGTTCAAAATAAATGAATATTCACAATGAATATTGATGATTGAGCTAGGGAAACTAGGGAAGATGGTCCTTATAGGAACACTGATATTTGAGCTTTGTTTGTCTTTCTTGAAAGGGAACACATCTGAAATACTTTTTTTTAATTTAAGAATATTCTAAGACCAAATATAAAAATTGCTGTTAGATGATGCACGTGATAAAGATCTTTGAAGGATAAGAGATGAGTGTCTCCTCCAGCTGTGTTCTGTGTAAGAAATTTCTGATTCATCTTATTGAGTAATATTATTTGACAGTTGTTTGATGTTTGAGTTTTGTGCCTTTTTTTTCCAAATTAAACTGGGTGTGTTTGGTTTGGGACTTTTAAGGTCTCGCAAGAGAACTGAAATGACAGGGTTAATATTCAAAAAATAAACTTCTGTAATGTTCTTGGAATATCACAGGAAAAGTGAAATCCTTTTAAAAAGTATACATCTAAAAGGAGGTTTAAAAACCAGACAGTGTAGAAATCTTGCATGTTCACCCTCACCTGGGCAAAAACAATCCTTGCCACTGAATTCTTATAGTGTAAGTTGATGTGGAACACCCTCAGTGACATTTACATTTTGTAAATGATCATTTACATTAATTTTCTACAATGTATTTTATATTTGTAATATTTTGCATTTTTCTTTATATTTGGTTTTCCCTTACCTAAGTAAGAATTCTATTTGTTAGAAAATTCAGCAAGTTAATGTTTCATGTACCACTTGAACATAGAAGTTGCTATAGAGAAACTGCTTTCAGACTTTTTAGGTGTTCAGGTAAGAGAGTATGATTCTATTATTTTTTTTTATAGTTGTGGTTTATTTCCTTTTGAATAAGTAAATTATTTTTATCTCTTGAGGCATTTTTGACTGATGCTGAGAGTGTTTTTGGAGAATAAATTAGACATTCCTGGAAAAGATGAAAATCTAAAGCATTGGAAATAACTTTTGTATCAGGAGGATTATACTGGGCGCAAATTAACGAATCAGTGTAGAAAGCAAATAAAATACATTGCATGTGGCAGTAAGAAGTTTATGTTTAATAGGAAATGGTTATAGTTTTGCGTTAACTTGGTATGAATATAACATAGACACTCAAATGGTGGTAAAAACTTGAAAGGTGCATCCCTGCAACTCTGTCTACTTCAGTGTCATTCCATGAATGTTTTAGACTGTCCTCTGAGCAGGACTAGATCCAGGATGTCTTATTCTGAGTGAGTGCCCTGGCTCTTGTGGCTTGTATTCCTTAGTGCAGCAAACTTTGAATTTTTTGTGCACCAAGGGTGGCTTCAACTTAAGTGGATACAGTCATGTGGCTGAAAAACCTACACATGCAGTTCTAGAATTATTGAAGGCTGGAAGAAACTGCTGTTACATGTTGTTGACTGTTCATTCCCAACCCTGAGTACCTTTCTGAAATAAAGTTCTTTTAAGGGTTTAGTTACAGCTTTGCAATTCACTATCTGTCCACATAAATGTACATTAAAGTAAGGATGTCACATTGTTAATTCTGCTCTTAAAACTGTCAAGATTGATGGTCGTAAAACTGGACCTTTCACTGTTATTTTAGCAGAACAGATAAGCTTGGGCACTGTGCTGCCTTATCAAGCTTCTGTAACTGTCTAAAGCTCCTGTAACTAGTCTAAAGCCCTAGAAAGCAGGATTTGTTTCATGTGTTTCTCCCTCCAAATTCAACTTCAGCAAATTCTTACAGTTTCTTATTCTATTAAATTTCAAAATAATGTAGTGGACAGAGATGGAACAACCTAGCAAGTATATTTATTACTCAAAGCTGGCTGAGCAGGAGTAGTTTGGGTGTTTTTTCTGCTTCACTGTTAGCTAGTTTCAGCTAGCTCATGTTCAGTCAATTTCTGTCCATAGATTCTGAACACATGTACTTACATCTCAGATGTTTTCAATTTAAAATCTGTTCTTCAAGTAGATGTGTTTTTTTGCTTTTTATTTGTAGAGGGTCCTGTAGTACTTTTCTTTTATTGAAGAACTTGATATTTTTCCTTGCTGTTGAAATAGAAACTTAGAATGATACAATTATTGGCTTACTCCCATAATAATGTTGACATTGATCTTGTCAGATCTTATATGCTTCCAATACAAACCATAGAAATGAAGGCCAGGACTAGGAAACTTCATTACAGCAGAAAGTTAACACTGATGGTTTAGGGAGGATAACTTTTTCTCTTTACCTGAATTAGCTTAAATTCCCTCTCATTATATGATATTTCAAGTGTATTCAGCCTCATATGAGCTCAGGTCTGCTATGGTTACATTGGCACACAATGCTGTTTTGGTGTGTGTACTTTTCAAGTTACAAATGTGCATATACTTCTTCCTTTGCACTTCAAAGGGTTTTTTTGAGACTGCTTTTTGATCTCAGTGACATGATTGTACTTTAGGGTAGATCTTTCATGAAGGTACACAGAAACCGAAATTGTAGTTTAGAGTATATGTTTTTTCACAGCTTTTCCAGATAAAGCTGGAACTGTACATAAGTTTAAATTCCCTTACTTCTTGTAGCAGGGTAACTAACCTGGTATCATTGTCATGAAGTGTGTAACAAAGGAGATAGAAGTATTTGTCATATTGAATCCTATGCTGTTTTTATTAGCAGCCTTTCAAAATAAGGTTGGTTTTCTTCTCTTAATTCTGTGCTGGTGATATTATAGAGCTGTTTAATATGGTCCCAAAGATGTAGTTACTGTTTGAAAAAGAAACACAACATAGGTGGAACTGTAAACAAAGTGGAGGTGCTGTTCATCTAAAGTGATTTATAAAGCTGAAGTGACTGGGTTTACATAGAAGAATGATTAAGGAAACAGCTTCAGCTTTTATTATGGAAAAGGCTTGTTTCCCCCACCCCCAGTCCCTTGTAGGAATTATTATGACACTGATGAGACCTCTTTTTAAACAAATCAAACATTAGGGTTTACTTCACAAGTTGCTATATGTAAGTTGAGAAACATGCTTGACACCATTTCAGTGAAATATTGTAATCATGATAAACACAAGAAGGGGTTGGTACTAGATCTTTAAGGTCCCTTCCAACCCAAACCAAATATGATTTATGGATTTTTTTTTTAATGTGTTATCAACTAGTGCTAAACTCATTGGAATATGAAAAGAGAAGCCAGATATATTAAAGGAGAGCTTTGTCTATAATCTTGGAGGAGGGGACATTGGGAATGACACACCTCACACCTTTCCCTACATTTTCTCCCTTCTTCCCTGCTCTCGTGCACCTAAGCTGTCAATTCATACAAAAGCTTCACTAAAGGTTAGCAGTGCCCAGAATGTGCCCAATGCTTTCTATTAGTGGCTGGGGAAGATTGTGTATCGTGCTACTGTCCTTGCCTCGTGACTGATTTAAACTGATCAGTCACACATTGATTAACATCAAGTACACTTGGTGTGCGAATGCTCAGTAAATCAGAATGTCAAGGATGATCAGGTTGCTACGTGGAACTGTATAACAAATAAACTGTTCTGTGATAATTTATTTCTTCTGCCTGCTGTCTCCCATGACCCAGAGCTCTGGAGTCC
This sequence comes from Myiozetetes cayanensis, assembly GCF_022539395.1. Classification (NCBI taxonomy): domain Eukaryota; kingdom Metazoa; phylum Chordata; class Aves; order Passeriformes; family Tyrannidae; genus Myiozetetes; species Myiozetetes cayanensis. The sequence goes on from NW_026087853.1 coordinate 12,961,012, forward strand.
CAGTGGAGGAACAGCCATGAAACCACGAGTTTCAAAAAGGGACTGAACTGAAGCATCTTTAGTTGTGCCAGATTAGAACACTCAATAAAGTTACTCATTGAATTGTTAAAGCAGAACCTGTGTGCATGTGTATGCATTTTTTGAAATGTATAAAAGCAATATGAAAATCTGCAGGAGTCTTTTTTTTGTATTACAACTGAAATGAATAAATGACATATTACTGATTTTTATGATGTGTGTAGGCTGTATTGTTTTCTGTTTGCAGCTAAATAAAGCAATATCATATTGATTTTTTTTTTGTCTGCTTAGGTAATCTGAAATACTCAGGCTGAAATGGTAGCTTTAGGTTACAGGACTGAAAAAGTAAATGAGAAGGTTTGCATGACTTTGGAGATTGATTCCAAAGCAACTGGAAAAAAACCACACCCCTAAGTAGTTACATTTACCTTTTTTCAGTAAGTAGCTTTTGCTACTGAATGTTTGTTTTCAAAAGGTAAATAATTCTTTATAATGGAACTTGATGGATAATGTTAATTCAGCTTAACTACAATGTCCTTCTGGGCTTTCCCCGACACTTTGGAAAGAAATGAGACAAAGCTTTATCTCTTATTTTTTACCTTGATCATTCCTGACAAGTAGCAAATGTTTTTAAGCCCCCCTGGTGATGATGACTTCATAACCTTAGTAGGAAAGTGTTTTCCAATGCATAATTGCCATGAAGTTCTGAATGCTTTGTTTGTTTATCAATTAGAGTATCTTTCAGGAAATTGGTGGTTAACTTGATATGGACCCAGTTCTCCATTAGTCCTTATCAGAGTCATCAGCAATTATTTATAATGCTTCTAACAGTTCCTCAAAAAGATAACCTTATCAGAATGTGTTGATTTGAAAATACTGAAGTTCTTATGTAGTTTCTATGCCAGGTGGAATAAAATTCATGTTTGCATGCATTTAAAGGCTTTAACTGGTCACAAGGACCTTTTGGTTGGAAAGAAAAATGGAAAATCTGATACTTACCTATACCTATGCTGTGGAAAATCATTGTTTTTCTTTCCTGAAGTAAATCTAAGGCAGCTTTACTTTTTAAAATTTGTTCTTAAAGATATTTTAAATGAGATTGTGAGAACATAAATGGAACTTTATATTAAAACGTATATGTGTAAATCCAAATGCCTGGAATGAACTTTGCCTTGTAAAGTACAGCTTCTTCTGAATTTCTGTGGTACTTTGTTAAACATACACCTTCAAGTGAAAGAGTGTCTGTTATTTAAAATCAATGTTTTATGTTGAAAATAGTATGAGAAGAAGAACTTCTGTTAGTAAAATCAAGTAATGTCCTCTTCTTAAAATAAATTTTGTCTTCTTTTTTTGAGACTGCAACTGTATCTAATGCTGTTTCTTTTTCTTCTCATAGTAGGCTGTGCTGGAACAAAAATGCAATGAAAGAAACACTGGATGAATGAATGAAAAGCCCTGCTTTGCAATCCCTCAGCATGGCGGGACTGCAGCTCATGACCCCTGCTTCCTCCCCAATGGGTCCATTTTTTGGACTACCATGGCAACAAGAAGCAATTCATGATAACATTTACACGCCAAGAAAATATCAGGTACTAGTGATAGTACTAATAGAGTGATGTTAGAAAAAAGTACTATTAAATCCATTAATTTAATGGAAAAAGAGCCAGAGCAGGTAGAGAATGTGCATTGTTGCACACTGTAAGCATGTCTCTCTCAACTCCACCTGTTGTTTGACTTTTAAACTAATTAAACTAATTCTTTAGTTTGACTTTGCTCTACATTTGTTATATTCCCATTCCCTCTTCTCAGTTTGCTTTAATGGGCAGAACAACATTTAAGCTCTCTTGCTCTCTGCAGAATGCTGTTACAGACAAATAGAGTAAACTGTACCTTTTAACTGTATGCACACATCATATCTCCTTTCCCCCTATCTTATGTCTTCTGTGTAGTAAATTTTGATTTTTGGTTTAAATCAAAAGGTCAAAGCAGCTCTATAAAGTCAGAAACCCCTTCAGGTTACTTTGGTTTTCACTTTAAGATAAACTGTGTCTGAGTTCTAGAGTTTCACTGCAGGGGTGCACAAAAGCCAGCATTTGGTTAGTATTACTGAGGAGCTTCGGTCACCTTGAGCTAGTGCACTTGCTTATTTGGCTGTATTGCTATATGCAATTAGATTGAAAGGCTGTAGCTTCTTTCTTCACGCTGTGTATCTAATAGCAGAATCATCTATTAAAAAGATATAGTTAGAAAGCTACCTGAGAGCAAATTGTGGCACTGAAGGATTTTAGATTTAAAAGCTGGACTATATATAGTGTGTTCATATTTTTTAAAGATTGTAACACTGCATTGTTATGAAAGAGAAATGTTAATTGTGTGGCACTGTAAAGGTCTCAAGAGATACTATTGACTTGTCTATAGTTTATTTATCCCTTGTGTTATTTTTTGTCAGCTTTTTCACTGCCTTGCTGCAAGTAAGGACATTATTATTTTTTAAACCTAGGTTGAACTGCTTGAAGCAGCTTTGGATCATAATACAATAGTCTGCTTAAACACTGGCTCAGGGAAGACTTTTATTGCAGTACTACTCACTAAAGAGCTGTCCTATCAGATCAGGGGAGATTTCAACAAAAATGGAAAAAGAACTGTGTTCTTGGTCAACTCTGGTAAGAGGAAAAGTTCCTAAACACACTGGTAGTATTTCCATTAAATATTCTGGAACAGATGTTGTTTGATAGCAAAGCTGGGAGAAATTTTTGCATGAAGTTTTCAACAGCAAGGATGTGATACATTTTCTTTTGTTTATAATCTCTTTATTATAAACTTAATATATATTACATGTTTTGTTTACTAGTTTAAAGTTAAGACATTGAATCTGAAGTGCAATTTAATTACCCATCTGTTTCCTTTATGTGGTTTTGCATAAAGGCAGTTGCCATGTACACCTGGTTTAACATTAGTCTAAGCTGAAGATCCTGTTATAAAACATGGTGCTAGATTAGATGACACACATCTTGAAAATCAAGTATATGGAAAGACCTTTATGTGAATGAGATTTATCTTTTTTTCTTAAGCAAATCAAGTTGCTCAACAAGTGTCTGCTGTGAGGACACATTCAGACCTTAAAGTAGGAGAGTATTCAAGTTTAGAGATAACTGAATCATGGACAAAAGAGAAGTGGAGTCAGGAATTCTCTAAGCATCAGGTAATGTATTAAGTATAAACTGTAAGCTAAGTGTACAGTGGGTTAGGCTGGATCAGAAGTGATTTCTTCCTATTATATGTTCAGTTTTTCTAAAAGAAATGCAGCATATTGGTATTATTTATATATTAATTTTGAGACAAAATATGAAGTGTTATGAGGTGGCTTGTAAAAGCTGTCTTTTAGTCTCCTTTGTTTTTTTCAGTCTTCTGGACTTGTAGTTTATGATGATGATTAAATAAGAAATTTTGAGTGTGCATGCTATACCTTAAATGCTATTAAAATTTTGTTAAATATTAGGTTAAAAATATGATAAAATTGAATGTTCTCTGGGAATGAAGAACACTGGCATTTTATTCCTGCTTTTTTAAGGCTTATGAAGAACTATCTTTCTCTCCAGAGACATGATGTTGGGACACATACTTACTAAGAATTTAATGATATTTGTTCTGTATAGTCTGGCAGCTGGTATTGTCTGTTGTATTCAGTTTTTCCCTAGGCATGTGAATATATATAATTTATATCTATATATATAAACTCCTTCAGACAGATTACTCTCTCCTGTAGAGAATGTTTTATTCTCTTTTGTCCCTCGCTGGTGTAGGTAGATGAGTTAGGGGTTGATATTTGCTCACGTTGTCTAACCAGACTTGCGGAAGGCTTTCCTCCTTCCCCTTGACCTAAGACAGCTGGTACTTTTCTTGTACTGACACTTGTTTTTTCCTTTCAATCTAGGTTCTGGTTATGACATGTCATGTTGCTTTGACTGTTCTGAGAAATGAGTATTTATCCCTGTCAAATATTAATCTTCTGGTGTTTGATGAGTGCCATCTTGCAATCCAGGATCACCCATACCGTGAAATTATGAAGGTGGGCTTCCATTGCTTGAATGTCTTAATACTTGGTTGGGAAGGAGAAGTTGGTGGGAAGGCTGGGGAATTGGGAACCATTTAAAGCAAACTTTTTCTACCAAGGAAAAATACTAGTGGAACTGTATGTTAGCATATTCTGGTACTGTGAAATTACTGCAATAAGTCAAGACTTCAGTGATATTAAAAGATAGACAAATAATGTATTTACTGTATTTTATAGTGAGGATTAAAGAAAAATCTGGTGTTAACAGAGAAGCTGAATTTATGGGATTAGGGAAATTTTTTTAATTCATCGATAAAATATTTGAGTTTGAGAATGGTATGTACTAAGCAGTTTTTATTATTTTTAAAACACTGATTTCTAGAGATCTTTCTAGGAGTCTTTCCAGAATATTTTTGGCTCCATGTGGTATTTGGCTTCCACATGTAAGGCATAATAAAAGTATTTTCAAATCTCTCTTCCAGTCCATGTACCTTTTTATATGGTGTGGAAGTATTGTTATATATTGTGTCACAAGAATATTTTGTATAATGCCGTTTATCTTTTTCTACATTGTAAATATTTACCTTTAAATATGATGGCTGTTAAATGTTGTTCAATTTCCAGTCAGTAGAAGAGAAAATATTAATTCAGTGTTTGGTTCCTTTCGCAATACCTGCTATTGAAATAAAAGTTTCCAACCTAAGCATCTTAAGTTTGCAGTTTGCTAGTTTGATGGTAGGTTTTCAGGATAACTGTCCTAAGGAATTTGATTTGATTTTACTTCACAGATCTGTGAGGATTATCCATCATGTCCACGAATTTTGGGATTAACAGCTTCCATTTTAAATGGGAAGTGTGATCCTGCTGAGTTAGAGGAGAAGATCCAGAAACTGGAGAAAATTCTAAAGAGCAATGCTGAAACTGCAACTGATTTGGTGGTCTTAGACAGGTGTGTTTTATAATTACAGCTGTTAAATTGATACTTGCATATTCATTTTGGAATAAACCAGTAGCAATATTTCCTTTTTTTAATTTTAGAAAAGTTTCTGTGTATGTGATGCTGCTACTTCTATTTAGGGCAGAGATGGAATGTTCAGTGGCTTTTTGAGTACAAAGGCTGATTGGCCTTGATATCCAGAGATTTTCTGTAGTTGTTAAAAAACCAAAACCAAAAAACATCAAAGCAACTGAAAAGAACCTCAAACAAACAAAAAAAAACAAACACCAAAACCAACCACCAAACAAAAAACCCACAAAACCCAAAGCAACCAAAAAAACACCCAACACCACACCACCAACCTTAAAAATTCACATTACTTTAAACATTTCTGAACTTGTAAAATGCACTCTTATGTTTGGAGTGTAACGGGTTCATGTCCAGAGTATGCCATAATGTTTCCATTTAGAAAAATGTTGCAACATCCACAGTACAGTATATTTTTACTGTGGAGAAATTACCTTTTCTTTCCTTTTTTTTTTTTTTTTCCCTAAATGAGCAACCTGGGTTTTAAAAGCTGATGAAAGACAGTGGGAGATGAGAGGAAGTGGTAAATATTTAAGTAGCAGAGCAACTGAGTTACAGGATCTAGAATCCTGTGAATGTTGTTTAAAATAAAGGTGGAGATAATGTAATGACTTTTTGTAGGGGGAAATTAGGGTGAAGCGGTTTCCATGTATCATGTTTTCTTGTGCCAGCTGTACTGCATTGTTGAGTTTCAGACAGAGTTTTTAAAGTGGTTATTTAATGTTCTGGAACAGGGGCTGTGTGTGTAAATATTGGTTTAAATGCATTTTTCTGAACTTGTGTGAACCCTTAGCTTTTAAGAATTTTTCACTGCTATTCAAGAGTATTTTTTCTTGTATAAACATAGTTATATAGACATATATTTACAGTATGTGGATTGGTTTTGTTTTGCATATGAAGAGTACACTTTGGAAAAACAAATGAAGATGGTGGTCAATGAAAGTTTACTTTTTTTACTTTGCCTTAAATTTTGTAATATTTGAAATTAATATAGCAACATTAACCTCCTTTTTAGCAGTGTGTTAGGAAGAACAGTATTTTAGAATTAAGTAGTTCAATATTTGGTGTGGTGGAGGTTTTTCTCTACTAAAATATTTAGCTGTGTAACTACTAATCATTATTCATGGTGGGTAAAGAAATGCTCTTGAATACATGTCATGTTGCTGTTGTATTGGATGTATAACCTTAAGAGGGTAAAAACTGTGACTTTCAGAAGCTCTGTTTATTTAACTTGTTCTTTACCCTCATTCAGATATACTTCTCAGCCGTGTGAGATTGTTGTAGACTGTGGACCATATACTGACAAAAGTGGGTTGTATGGAAGATTATTAAAGGAATTGGATGAAGCACTTGCTTTTCTAAATGACTGCAACATATCTGTACATTCAAAAGAAAGAGATTCTACCTTAATTTCTAAGCAGGTAAGGATATCAAGCTATGTGAGAAACCTGGGGAATAGGAATCTTAAAACTGTTTTTCTTTGCTATTTATGTTACGTTACTGAAACCTTCAGACTCAACCATCCTAGACTGTCTGAGCAAAAAGACTTCTGATTGTTGGATTCATTAACAGTGGAGGTCTTTTCATAAATGAGTGGGGCTTGAATGTCAGTCATTGATTAGAACTTCATCTGGTTTGAGATTTAGATTTACATAAAGCACTGAAACAATTCTGCACCCTGATGTTGTGGGCCCTCATCTCTGAAATCAAGAATTTGACATCTTCACAATCTCCTTTGACCTCTGAATAATTCAGTATAGAAGAGGAAATAACGTCTCAGGAAGTATTTGGACTGTACTCAGTTGTATTAAGAGTTGATAGGAAGAATTCAGGCAAAAATTCTAGCCATAGATGTACAGTGTCTGCAGTTTATCTTAGAACAAACTGGACTAGTGACATACCTCTGGGACAGAATTTGAATCTCAGGCTTGCCCCTGACTTTCTCTGTGTTTGCCCCTGTATTGTCATGCCAGATGGCAGAGTATAATCCAGAAGGTGTGGTGTATTGAGCAGGGACCTGGCATACCTGGGGTCCAGGCATGTTTTTTATCCCCACTTAGGCTCTATGGTTTGGAATTACCTCCCAAGTTGCAACTGTGTAGGTATGTAAGTCTTTGAACAAGAAATCACTAGTGAGTCATGAGAAAGGTGGACAATATGTTTTCTTCTTCAGGCCTAAGTATTCCAGTTTCGTTTAATATTCTTGGAAACCGAGGACTTTGATACTGCTCTATAAAATACTATTTCAGCCAGAGGGAAAGATGGTACATAAGGCAGCCTATCACATCTACATGGGAAATGGAAGTCCTGATTACTTTTGTGCTAAACTTTAAATGTACTAGACTAAAATATATAAGGAATGCTGGCTGAAGGCAATCTCCATGACTTGAAGAGTCCAGGAGAGTGGATTACCTGATAGATTTCTAAAGCTTGTAACCCTCTGTGCTTGTTTTCTGATCCAGTAGCTCTCCTAGGAGATGGAGGCACCCATATTAAGAGAGAGTTTTAGCCTGAGGTGCTGTTTGTCTTGGCACTGGAGAGTGTCCAACCTCTCTATATAGTTGCAATTAGTTTAGATAATTTTGCCTTTAAGTCCTACAGCTAACACACTTCACAGAGGATAATGTAAAGAGGAAAGCCAGTTCTTTGCTTCCTCAGAGAAGGGAAGAAGGAAGGGAAATTAAAGCAGCAAGTATCATCCCGACTGTTACAGTTGAGTTGTAGTTCTTCTTTTGTAATATAGGACATCCAAATGAGTCTTTTTAAAAATAGTATCAGTGTACCCTGGTATTGAATTCCTAGTTTGTTTGACAACCTGACTCTTCAAGAGGAAGCAACTTGCCATCAGGTAAGATGATGGTACTCAGGTGCCTATTCTGTTTTCTCTGAACAGGGTATAGTTACTTCTTTTTCCTGTGCTCCTCACACACAAACCACTGTGTTTTGTTTTTCCTTTGAAAGGCTAGACTTGCTAAGCCTACCCTAAGGGCCCTGTACAACTTTCTGGTTACATACTTTTGAAACCCTACCAGCTATCAGTAATAAAGTAAAAATGCCCAATTAAGTATTGTTGTTGGTTCTGTGTTATATGTATAGTATAAGAATTTCTGCTTTGTTTATTTAGCTGCCTCAAGAAGTATTCTTCTTATTAGTATAATTATCTTAAGGTAAATTTCAAATTACAATTCCACAAAACTGCAAAACATTTACTAAGCTTGGGGTTTTTTTGAGACTCAGAAATGTACAGAGTCTGAAGTTGATTGATGGTAATTCAAGGGGGAGGGGGAACTTGCTCCATTAGAAACACTAAAGTTCCCAAGGTCATCTAAATAAAAGCAGACTTCTGTGTATTTTTATAACAAAACAATTGTCATAATTCTTACAAAGATTGTGCTGTAAGAGAAAAAACCCCTAGTCTTAAATGAATAGTTCATGAATGTACTCTTTGAACTGATATTTGAATTCATTTGTTGTAGATATTGTCAGACTGTCGAGCTGTGTTGGTTGTTCTGGGACCCTGGTGTGCAGATAAGGTAGCTGGGATGATGGTGAGAGAGCTGCAGAAGTATATCAAACATGAACAAGAGGAGCTGCACAGGAAATTTTTATTGTTTACAGACACTTTCCTAAGGAAAATACATGCACTCTGTGAAGAGCACTTCTCACCTGCCTCACTTGACCTGAAATTTGTGACCCCAAAAGTAATAAAGCTGCTTGAAATCTTGCGCAAATACAAACCATATGAACGGCAGCAGTTTGAAAGTGTTGAATGGTATAACAATAGGAACCAGGATAATTACGTATCTTGGAGTGATTCTGAAGATGATGATGAGGATGAAGAAATTGAGGAGAAAGAGAAGCCAGAGACTAATTTCCCTTCTCCCTTTACTAATATTTTATGTGGAATTATTTTTGTGGAAAGAAGATACACAGCGGTTGTTCTAAATAGGTAAAGCATTTTATTTTTTGAAAAAAATTCTGAAGCAAAAAGGCAGACTCAGCTGCTGGGATAATATCATGACTATGTAGGGGATTGTCTTGTATTTTCATAACTCTGTTTATAAAGTTGGTTTAGGAGATCATTCTGGATCTGTGTAAAGCATATGGAGTGGGTGGGAAGAGCTCATGTTTTTGAAAATTGTATTCAAGGACTTGTTTCAGTCCTGAGTTTGTAATTTGAATCCTTTAGAAGGCAAAATGTGAAATATTGTACTGAACCTGTAAAATAGGCATATAGTGTTTTGTCTTTATCAGTCTTTAAATTTGTATTAGCCATGGATGTTCAAAACTTCTCTAGCTTACTGAGTGCAATACTTCTGGAAATTTTATCATTACCCTACTAAATCACAGTATTATATGACCCAAGTCTACAGAAAATCAAATGCACCCTTGCACAAATATTTCTTAAGATTTACCAGTACTGCTTTCAGAGTTGGTGTTTATAAAACGCCTATTCAGTCAAACACTAAGTGCTTTCTTACAGTCTCCAGTAAGAAAAATATGAACCCCTGAGTATTTGCCAGTTTGCAGTACTCTAGTTCCTTATCAGTTCATATTCCTGAATGTGCTCCATGCTAGTTATGTATAACACTTAATTGTTAAATGCTATTTACCACAAACTATGAATTACATGATTTATTCACCTATCCTGATTTTGGTTTTCAGTAGGTTTCTCAGACAGTGTAATAAATGTCCTGTGCAAGGCGTTCATTGCGTTCTGGATACCTCTGAATCTGACCCTGTGTTGATATGTTTTTACCCAAGTCAATAGCTTGAGTGAATAACATACTCTTTGATCTGCAGACTTGCCTACGTGCTTTTTGTCAACTTCATCTTTTCTCTTGGCCTTTTTTTTGCATTTTCAGATACGTTTGCATAAATCTGCAAATATGAGGCAAACTAAGTTGTTCAGTGAAATGAACACATTCTGTTAATAAGTCCTGAAGAAATAATATTAACGGAATCTGATAACATTTTTACTGAGCTGAAATGAGTATTTCATTGCCCTGCAGGGAATGAACAGAACTGGGAAAAATTTTTTATTCCCTGTTAAGTTATGATTTAAAACATACTGGTTTTTCACTGGACATTCTTGTAGACAGTGATTTATATACTATACAATATTCTAACTGCCGTATAATCTGACAGAATATGGTGTCTAGATGAAATAGGTAATCAAATTCTGCCATCTTTAACCTCACCATGGGTTGAGGTTATTTGCTGCAAAATATAAAACAATATGCAACTTTTTGTGCCCTTCTCAAAGCTGGCTACCAGACTCTCAAAATGCTCCTTCACCTCAGGTAGTACATGATCTCAGAATACATGGTTGACCATCAGACCTGAGCTATTGGAATTAAAACTGGAAGCCTTCATTGGAGAACCTCACTGTAGACTCGTTTGAGTGCAGTGGATTTAGTTCAGGGGCCTCTGCTGATGCTACTTAATATGTAGGGGAAAGATTGTCTCTCCTGAATGAGACAGTCATGAGTGTCTGAACTAGTATATTACAACTACTTGAGTTTCCAGTAATCCAATATGGATTGTTACATGGAACTAAGTCAGAAATAAAACTTTTTTTAAAATATATTTATTATGGTAGTATTTAGAGATTAGAATACCATTTTATTAAATCCATGATGACTGAGGAAGGACAAGATTCATGGCATGTTTGTACTTTCTGGGTCTTTGATTATTATTACACTCAACTAATGGAGTGACTCATTGTTTAATTTGGTGTATACAGTTGAGTTCTGGTTCCTATAAGCTCCTTTTCAGAAGAGAAGACATTTTTTAAAGCCCAGTTTCCTTCCATTTTCATTGCAGTACCTCTCAACTCCCTTAGGGAGAGGTTGGAAAACAGAAGTTCTTGTATCTGTTTGAAGAACAGCACTTGTTACCTGCCACAAATACTTATTTAATCTCAAGGTTGAAGTCTTGAATGTTTCTCAGGAACTTGCCAAAGATGTGCACAGTGAAATGTTTATTCAGATGTTTTTAATTGTCCATTTCTATAACAAGTGAAATTTAATAAGAAAGTTTGAGATGCTTAGTAGATACTCAACCTATATGACCTGACAGAAATGCCGTGTGAGAAAAGAAATATTTTAAAAATAGGATTTCTGACCACTTACTAATCCATATTTTCTTAGCATGTCTGTTTCAAGAGCCTAGAGACTGCATACAGAAATATAACTCCATTTAGCCGTGAACTAACAAATCACATTTGCATTTTAGCACAAGAGGATCCTTATAGTCTGCTTCCAGAAGGGTGGCAAGCTATTTGCCATTTTCCATCTTCTTGCCTATACTCCCTTTCCATTCCAGTTTTAACAGATTGCAAAGGAAGGAAGCCTTCAAGGTGTTTTATGTTCCCATAGATTTTGTTAAAAACACAGACCAGGAAAGGGGGCAAGACTTCAGTAGTTTTTCAAGGGTAGAAGGAGCAGGGAGAACTTTGCCATTTTTCATCTGATTTGGCAACAGCTTGCTGGGCAGATGGTAGGCATGTAGCTGGGGACTGGCACAGCAACCGTCTACTTATATGTGAGGCAGAACTGCTAGGGATTTATCTGGGAAAGGTTGGAATTGCTGTTTTGGGGGGGGTGTACAGAGGCAAGCTGTTCTTTGGCTGTGAGGAGCACCTGATAATGGACACAGTGCATGTGCTGTTGAGCAAAGCAGTACTGGGATGGCTATTGTGCAACATGCAAGGGATCTAAGATTTTTATATTTTTATTTGGATCTGCTGCTCAAAAGCTTGTTACAGTTGAGAAGTCCCAGATTCTGTCCATCCTGAAAACTGATCAACTGAAGTTGCTGTAGTGTACTTAGTTTGATTGCACACGGTAATTGTGGTTTTAAATCCATAAATATCTTGTTCTAGATTTAGTGCATTATTCATCTGAGCAATCTTCTACCTTGTCTTTGATATCTGAACACTGTAGAAGGCAGCCTTTGCTGCTTCTGTAACCTAAAGAATAAACTAAGGAGAAATAAATTGAGAGCATGGATGTTCCTCACATCCCTGTTCTCAATATTCCTTTTAAAAATTGTATTAAGTCTTCTATTTGGGTTAATTTTACAAGTAGTGAACTTCTCACTGGGTAGACTGAGCATTGCTCTTTAGAAAAACAGGTCAATGTTTTGCCACAAATATACTTGAACAGAATATGTCTTCTAATATTAAGTAGAATTGCAATATTATGTTTTAATCTAGATTTTAATATATTGAGGAAACATACTTTGTGGAGGGAGCAGTTACGGGTCTGTCTTCTAAAATCAAGCATAGGTAACAGAAAAAGAGATAAACAAAAGCAATTTTAAGTAGGGTGCTTTAGCAACAGGGAGCCTTGGAGTAATAGATTGGTTTAAAAATATCTGGTTTTACTGTGATAGATCTGAAATGTGTGTGATGCAGGGACGCTCACACTGTATGGGTATGCAGTCTGTCTTGTGTTAACCTTACAGAGCTTTTCGAGAAGACTGCAGGAAGTTTGTTTTAGCGTGGCTAAATTCTCATGCTTCCACTTTTTCTTTTAATATAGGTCTTACAAACTAAAGATTTTCTTCCATTTTCTGGATTGTGTGACTTATAAAAACACGTGTAATATTTTTAGGTTGATAAAAGAAGCTGGCAAGCAAGATCCAGAACTGGCTTACATCAGTAGCAATTTTATAACTGGACATGGCATTGGCAAGAACCAGCCTCGTAACAAGCAGATGGAAGTAGAATTTAGAAAACAGGAAGAGGTAACTTCAAGAAAAAAAATTTAAATTAGCAGTACCTTCAGAACATTTTTTTTTTGTGTGTGTATGTCTTTAAAAACAAAAAAACCCCAAAAACAGAGTCTAGAGCAAAGTCATTGGAAGTTCATGGAATACCTTTGGTTTAACAGATATGCACACTTACTGGAGATACAGATTTTGTTCATAAAAAAAAATAACATGTTTAGAGGCGTTGGTATGTCATGTTACACAAACAGAAATTAAAACTTCATGTAAAATCATGTTTATGTCTAGTCAGATCTAATTTTTCTGCATTTGTGTTAGTGGTAATGTAGTAACACTGTAAAGAAAATCAGGGTTGCAGACATATTGCAATAGTTAAGCAGGTTTTATTATTTCTTCTATAAAAGTGAATTTGGTAAATCATTAAATGATATAAATATAAAAAACCCCATGATTTTTAAATGAGTTGAAGCTCACCCCAGCTAGGTTGTCCTCCTTAGTATTATTTCATATATAGTATAAATATCAGAACTGCCAACTCTAGAATATGCTCTATCCCTGAAGATGTTTCAGCCTCAGAATGTTTGGGAAAAGATGCTGTCCTGAAAGCACCTTTTTTTTTTTCCTTTTATACCATAACTGAAAAATTGTAAATAAATAGGGGGGAATGCTCTCCATTGCTAGTGGCTATATTAGCTTCTTAGATTCATATGATTCCACATATCAGATTTGATTCCTAGAAATCTGATAAATAGTCTTGTTGTATTTCTGAAAAGATTTTTGTAATAGTTTTGCATTTGTGTATTTAGACATATTTTCAGAGTGTCTGACCAACTCACCTTGTTCTTACTGCCTTTTGTTGAATCTCATGATGGAAACAAATCTTGAACTAGATCTCAAATTTATCTTCATGACTTTTGCAGGTTCTTAGAAAATTTCGAGCGCATGAGACCAACCTACTTATTGCTACCAGTATTGTAGAAGAGGGTGTTGACATACCAAAATGCAACTTGGTGGTGCGTTTTGATTTGCCCACAGAGTACCGTTCCTATGTGCAGTCAAAAGGAAGAGCTAGAGCACCAATTTCCAATTACATTATGTTAGCAGATACAGACAAAATCAAAAGTTTTGAAGAAGATCTTAAGACATATAAAGCCATTGAGAAGGTATGAGGGCAGATGAATGGGTCTGGTCTTGTTAAATGTTTCATAGTATTTGTTAAGGGAAAAGTTTCTCACGTTCTGTTCTTGAAATATTAAGATCCTCAGAAACAAATGCTCAAAATCTGTTGATACCAGTGAAACTGAAACTGAACCCATTGTTGATGATGATGATGTATTTCCACCCTACGTATTGAGGCCAGATGAGAACAGTCCAAGAGTTACTATTAACACTGCTATTGGACACATAAATAGGTAAGAGGCATATTTAATTTTTACTTCATGTCTTTGAATAAAAGGTTTCTTAGTCTGTCTTGCAACATGGAAGCATAGGCTGGGGCTTTTTACGCATTTCCTCTTAGGCATCTTGACAGAATCTGCTCTCCTAAAGAAAGTGACCACAGCAATTTGAAGGCATTATTTGCTGGTTTTATCTTTATCCTATCGGAGGTTCTAGTGCTGATAATAACTGTAGTGATAATGATTCCTATTTAATTAAAGCATAGTTTCCAAATGGGTAGTAAGATTGGGTTTTTTGCTTGTCAAGCTAGTTTTGAAAATAAATAAAAGAACTGTTAAAACTGTAGTTAAATTAAATCTTCCAATGCTAATGTTCACATTTGTAATAGCAGTCTGTTGTCATCTTTAAAAACAAAATCACAGTAATTAAGCTGAACATAATAAAAGTCCACAAGACAGGATGGTATGCTTCCAGGGGAGCTAATCAAGTATAAAGTATCAAGTTTGTAAGGCCAAGGCAATTAGAGGAGGTTCTTAGTGACAGGAAGACGTAGATGTTATTAATACTTCCCAAAAAAAGGCAAGAAGATCCAAGGAGCAATGGAGTGGTCAGTGTAACTGTAGTCATATGGAATAATATGGACCAGGTCCTCATCACAGCAGTTTCTGGGCACATAAAGAAAAGTGGGTTGGCAGAAACCAACCAAGCTTTACTGAGAGCAGTTTTTGACCAACCAGACTTCTTATCTCCAGTGTGATGAAGTGGTTGACTCTATGAGAAGCAGTGAGTGTCATTTACTGAAGTAAAGATTTTGATGCAGTCCCCAAAGTTGTCTTAGTTGCTAAATTCTTGAGATGCAGACAATTTTGATTGACTGTCTGGTAAACAAAACCTGTCAGCAGTCAGATTTGAAGGGTGAATGGTAGACAGTAGATGGTTCAAAGGCTGTCTGGCAGTTGGTTGTACATGGTATTACTCCTCCACTGTTAAGAGGTTCAGCATGGTTTAACATCAGCATGTTTGCATTTGATACTAAGCTGGGAGAGAGGGAAGTGAGTACAAGGGAGGAAAGGTTACCGTTCAGAGGGGAAACAATGACAAATAGGAGGAATAAGGCAATAGAAAAATCATAATGCAAACCCTGGGACCTGAGATAAGATAGACTTTTGCATCATTACAACTCTGGAATGACCTTGCTGGAGACCTGGTGTATAGTAAAGGACTTGGAGGTCTTCTCAGTAGTTAGTTGAGTATTTGTCAGCAGTGTACCTTTGCAGTGGCCAGTATGGCCTGAAATCATCGTCTGTAGAGTCCACACCAGTAAAGCAAGGTTCCACTGAAATGTGTTTAGACTTCAATTTGCAGGTTTTGATGATCTGTAAAATGTTTTGTCAACTTAGGTACTGCGCTAGATTACCAAGTGATCCATTTACACACCTAGCTCCCAAGTGTAAAACCCGGGAACTACCTGACCATACGTTTTACTCTACTCTCTACCTGCCAATCAACTCACCTCTTCGAGCTTCAATTGTTGTAGGTATTTGGGGAAGAAAAAGCATGGAAATAAGCAAATATATTGGTCTAAGAACTGGTCTGTGCTATTTCTAGAATTAGTATCATAGTTGTTAATGAAAATAATTTTTTCTGTATTGTACTCTGTAAGTGTATTTAGGTCACTGTTTATTTCTATTATAATCCATTTTCCATCAGTTACTGTTTATGCCAAAGGCAAAAATATGTAGATATTCTTCCAGGACCTTATTGTTTCACACATTTGTCCTGTATTGTCTTTGATCAATATTGAGTTCTTGTAATTTTGGTTTTTGTGGAAAAACAACATAAACCTGAATATCTTCAAAAAACTGTCATCGATGTATTTTTAAAAAAACTTTACTTACCTAATATGCTTGTGTGAAACTAATTAAACAAGTGTGGTAAGTAACATACTAATTAACCAAAGTTTTGATAAAGTATTTAAATGCTTATAGGGTCCTCCAATGAGTTGTGCAAGACTGGCTGAGAGAGTTGTAGCTCTTATTTGCTGTGAAAAACTGCACAAAATTGGTAAGAACTGACAAAGCAACTTCTTTGGTAAAGTATAATTTATAGTTGAGAAATTGCATATGGTATGGATGATATATATGATGATGTATGGTGTATATACATGCATTTCTGTTGTAGCCATCCATTGCAGCTTTTTTTCACTTGCCTTGTTTTGTGGTATGATACTTATCAATTTAGCTTAGACCTTATAAACTAAAGTTAAATTCTCCAGGGAAGTCTTGTTATATAGCCTATTTGGTCTTAAACAGCAAAAGCAACATTAGTACAGGAGACTCAGATTTTGCTATTGAATATACTTATTAAAGGGGAAAAGAGTCTTGTTCTCTATGAGATACTGATTATAGGTCAGAAACTACATCCTATAGCCAAAAGATAACTTGTCTTTTAAAGTGAATTGTGACAAATTAGATAATACACAATCCTAAATTTATTGTTTTTCTCTACTGTATCATAAGTCACGTTTCAAAAACAGTACATTGAGGGACTACTTCAGCTCTCTTGTCTCTGGCAGTATAATGGAGCATGTTCTTCGTTGAGTAACATTTAGAGAATTACATGTTATAGGCTTTTTGAAGAAGTACGGAAGTATTCATGTATCTTTTGAGTAAAAAATTTGTAGACCTGGTGTTTGTATTTTTTTCCTGAATTAAACCCTTTAATCACTGAATTTATACCAATAAATGTATCGAAGAATAACACCCTAATAACTCAACCCAGTGTTGAGAGTGCATATTCAACAGTAATAATTCACATTTTAGAATTATAGAGAAATATAACTGTTCCCTCTATCTTGGCATCACTCCATATGAGTGATTTTTAAATTAGTATTTCAGTCAAGGATTGCTTTTTATGACCAAAAAGAATTCATTGATCTTTGATATTTTCATTATAGTATTCAATTCTGTAATTTCAATAGGTTTTACTGTAAATGAATATTTCTGCACAAAATTCAGTCTTTATCACTCTTTCCCCAAAGTTCTGCTTTTGGAGTTTTGCAGGAGTCGGTGTATTTTAAAAACTTCTGTGAGGTGTTTTCACAAGCAGTCTCATCTACTGTGTAGGATGTTAAGGAACCAAGATTTGATTGTTCATAATGCTATTTCTTTGCACTCTTTCATAATAATCAGGTGAACTGGATGATCATTTGATGCCAGTTGGTAAAGAAACGGTTAAATATGAGGAGGAACTTGATTTACATGATGAAGAAGAAACCAGTGTTCCAGGAAGGCCAGGCTCTACAAAACGAAGACAGTGCTATCCTAAAGCTGTTAGTATCGCTCACTGCTGCCCACACCTCTGATCAAATGCCTTATGTACTGATGAGACAGAATTGCTAACTCTTAATATTATATGTATTTTTTACAACATATCTTGCGTTTATATTGAAAATATTTTGCAGTTTTAATTCTGTGGAAAATTGCACTGTTACCTGAATTTATGGTACCATATGTTTTGGAAGCATACCTGTAAGTTCAAGGAACATACATGTTCTGTAGGGCTGGTTGACTATTTACCTGGTATGAAAATAACTGTGAGAAAATTGTCCTGCATTAATAATCTGTAAAATGTTTACCCTCTCTGGTAAGTGCACTAGAGCAAAGGAGGAATTACTGGCTTTCTAGACAAGGAGATGCACAGGGCTAAACAAAGAAATAGGTGGGATTTTTTAAGATGCATGGTTTAATTTGGGAAGTTTACTGGTTGAACACAGAATTTCATAACTTCTGGTTTAAATCTTAGAATATCAAATAAGTATACTTTTACTATTCTTTCATTTTTCAAGTAGTTCTAAATATTACACTTAATATGCTAAAAGGTATCCTACAGTGCTGCATTAAGTAACTTATCCACAGTTCTGTTATAACAGGCTTCAACCACATCAGCTTGTAGAATAGGATTTCTTAATTATTATGTGTATGGAAATTTCAAATGCTTTGAGGGAAAACAGAGGAAAGAAGCTTTGTCAGAGTATTTTGCAACTACTCTGGAACCTTCCTTCTTCCCGTGCCATTGTTACAGGTTCTGTCTAAGGTCCTTTGAATAGGACAGGTACCTCGTTCAGAATCTGATAATCTGCATTTCACAGAGAAACTGTTAGTCTTTGTCATATGGAGGAATGTCATCATGGACACCCACATTAGCGGGCTGTAGTGCTGTGTTGTACCTTCATGTGCAGCCTCAGTTATGGTGAAATCCCTTCAGTAATTCCATTCTTGCCATCCTCCACATGCCCCAATTTTATTAATAGTTCCAGTAATCAGTTACTTGGAAAGTTTTGGGAAGGATACCGTGGCATCACAGAGGGAATGACACATGAGAACCTTTTTCTTTCAAGACTTCACAAACACTTTGCATCTTTGCACAGTGTTTCTTGGTAGCTTGTTACAAGTACTTTTCTCTTTCTCTGTCCTCTTGCCTCACTAGTGATTGTTGGATTAGGGGTGACTCATAAAATGCAAGATTATTCTGTCTCATTCAGAGGAGTTGATTTGTCTAGTGATGCATCATTCTTTCTCAGTTTGGGTTTTTTTTTTAATAAGGAAGCTAAGAATACTTTTCCTTGCTTTTGTCCCAACTTTTCACATCTGGAAAATAAGCTTTGGCAAATGTTTAAGGTCTGCAAGATCCTCTTGGGCTTAATGTAGTTATTAAACTTATGAGTAATTTTCCATTAAGTCAAGGCCATAGTTTTACTGCAGTGTAACTTAAAAATCCAGGACTACATGTATTGCAATTTAGATGAACAGGAGGATCAGTTTTGAGACCTGCAAAGTAATGAACTCCTACCAAACATAAAGCATGGTTTCTTAACGTCTGTGACAAATACAAACAGCAGAGTTAAAAGTGCTTGTGGCTGTTGTGAGTATTCACATCTGCAAGCTAGAATTGTTATGAGAACTCATATAATGTAGTGCCTGGGCAAAGGGGCAGTCCATTCAATTTTGTTTGTTTGTCCCAAGTGCGTGAAAAACATTTTTGATACTTTTCAGTTCTACTGGAAAAAGAATCTGTGATAATGAAGCTGCAATGAAGCTTTATGTGAAAATTGAATAACTGGGATGTAGATTTTTTTTTTTCTGTGTGTGCACATTTTTCTTTTTTTTTTCTTCCCCCTTCTTCTACTGTTAAGGTCCAAAGCACTTGGACAGAGTGTGCTCCAGAGTTACTGGTTAAATACAGACATTGACATCAACACTTCAGTTGTATTTATGGTATTTATGTATTTAAGTACTGCCTGTGTTTTACAGTTATGGGACTGAGGATGTAGTAGAAGTTGCCTCTTGGCTAATAGGAAAATCTGGGAGCATTGTGTTCCCTTGATGCAAGTATTTGGACAAATTTTGTGACTACCATACCAGACTGCTGACCAAACACTTTTGCCTAAGAAAAAACCCACTACTTGAACCCAGATTAATTTTTTTTTATTCCTTATTTTTAGCAATGCCTTTCCAAATAAACATGTGACACCTTGTTCAAAGAGTAGTATTTAGGTGAACTTTTCTGATTTTTATCATGGTAATGTTTTTTCTTTTTTTGATTTTTAGATTCCAGAGTGCTTGAGGGATAGTTATCCCAAACCTGATCAGCCCTGTTACCTGTATGTAATAGGAATGGTGTTAACAACTCCTCTACCTGATGAGCTCAATTTCAGGAGGCGAAAACTATATCCTCCTGAGGATACAACAAGATGTTTTGGCATATTGACAGCCAAACCTATACCTCAAGTAAGGAATATATCTCCTTTCCTTATTCTACATTCCTTACAACCTGTTGCTTTACAACCTTGCTCCCCACCCCCAGACTGAAGAGTTGAAAATGACCAAGCGCTACTTGTATCTGGGAACCTCAAGAAAATGAACAGTATCCATCCATTCAGATCTCCATTTTTTGTATTTATGGATACAACTATCTGTTCTATTGTGACCAAACTTTTGTTTTAAAAATTTATTTTTTAGGATTTTGCATTGGCAAATCCAAAATGTCCCTCCTTCTTTGTATGAGGTATGATAGGAGTTGACATATCAGCTACAGAGGTGACCTGCACCCCACAACTGCATCTATACAAAAGCTATGGTAACAACTCCTCAACATTCCTGGTCTGCAGCAGCAGCAGAAAAAGTCAACCATGTTAATTGAAATTGGCACCTCTTGCTTTGGAAAATTTTTAATAGACATTTGCTGTTGGAGAGACTCAGTTGAAGATGATTTTTTCAAATCGTATTTTTGTTTGTCCATGTAAGAAAACATTTCTTCTTTCATAATAGAAAAAACCGAATCAGTCATTCTTTAAGCTTTCAAAATCTCATCTGTAATTGAAGGTCATCACAGTTCAAAATTCTGATCCAATTTGATCCAGTTTGCTGTGGGGTCAGGCAAGCATTACATCAGCATCTGAACTAAACAACCAGCACTCTGTAGAGGAATCCTACTCTGGATTGTCTTTTGTGATTTCTTTCGGTTTTGTTGTTCTTTAGATTCCTCACTTTCCTGTGTATACTCGCTCTGGAGAGGTTACAATATCTATTGAGCTTAAGAAATCTGGTTTTACTCTGTCTCTGCAAATGCTTGAGCTGATAACGAGACTCCACCAGTACATTTTTTCACATATTCTTCGTCTTGAGAAACCTGCACTAGAGTTCAAACCCACAGAAGCTGATTCAGCCTATTGTGTTCTACCTCTTAATGTTGGTAAGAACAAAAATTTTGTCATTTACAACTTCTCAGAAAAGTTGAGCTTGGAAAACTGAGTTGTGCATTTTCCTTTTTAAGTTGATGACTCCAGCACTTTGGACATTGACTTTAAGTTTATGGAAGACATTGAGAAGTCTGAGGCACGTACAGGCATTCCCAGTACACAGTATACAAAAGAAATGCCTTTTATTTTCAAGTTAGAAGATTACCAGGATGCAGTTATCATTCCACGGTGAGTACTCTATATTTAGGTATGTACCTGTTGTATTTATACAAACACTTGTAATAAGGGAATGTTAGTATCTGCAGCAGAATTGCTTTTTATGAACTGTATGCTATTAATCTGAAGGTATCTGGTTGCGTCTCCGTTTAAAGATTTTTTTTTTTAATGAGTAGTTAATCTTCCATAGTAGGATTTAAGTGTTTAGGTCTCCCAAAAGTAATTACCCTTTTATTAGGAATAGTAGAACTCACCACAACACTTATGTAGTATTCTGATAAAACATTGCGACTTCATGGAGAGCTGGCCTACTGAAACCAATTTTAGTTTGGAAGATTGAGTGGGAGCCCTGTTCTCTGGTTACTGCTTATTCACACCAAAGACCTGCTAAAGGAAGGTATGCTGCTAGTAGATGGGAAAATTACAAGTGATAAAGACCAGTTAATAGAATCTTTATATTGAGTGGTATTCATTTTATGTACTGGATATGCAAAGATTCCCCAGAATTGGTAGGCTCTGTGGAGGCTTAATTACTCCCTGTGGACTGACTGGTTTGTGTTGTACTTAGTATATTGTGAACAACAGTACTTGCTGAATATACGTAGAAGATAAATGTAAGTACTTTGTTTTGACCTCACCTGTGTCAGGCTTTTTTTTTTTTCCTCCTTTTTCCACCCCCTCCCCCCGCTTTGGTAAGAAGCTGAAAAGGCTCATTAATAGTGTGTAAATTTTATTTGGAGATATCTATTTAGATATTTGCATAGAAACTTAAAATGATACATGTACCAGGTCAAGGTATGAAATCACCTACTATGCAAATCTAATTATTGAATATTGATTTCATTATTTTTCATCATTAATGTTATTTTCCTATGCGTGTTTATCACCGTAGTTTCCAATGAGCATCAGTAATTACAGTAAGGATGTTGCAGTATTCTGGCTCTAATTTCAGTCTTCTGTGTTACCAGAACTGCATTGTCCTCAAAGGGCTTGTGAACTTACCTTGCTGCATATTTGAAGTTTTGTATTTTAACTTTATTTGGAGAGTGACTTGGTTAAAAATGGCAGTTTAGAAGTGAGGCAGCACAGTCTTTGTATGCAGAGGAACTCTTTCTTCTGATGTAGAATACCAACTAGGAGACTAGATATTAAAAAGCCAGATTATCAATTTTAATTGGTAGGTGTTTAGAATTAAGAAATTACAATTTGTAGCATTACTGTTGTCCAGAGCTTGATTTTTCTATTGCGTGTTGAAAACGTAGATCCTCCATTTTAATTTAAATGTTTATCTGTAGAGGGAATTTCACAGATTATTGATAGACTTTATTTGTCCTTATCATAGAGCATGTCTCATTTAATATATGAGTTAGCTAAACAAATGATTTCAACAAAAAAGAAAACCACCAACCAAAAATCTCAAGTGAACTATTTATTTAACTCCTGACCACATTAGAACATGAGGAACTTAGCAAAAGCTTTACTGTAATGCCAAAATATTTTATTTTTTTTTTTTTAAGGTATCGAAATTTTGATCAGCCTCATCGATTCTATGTAGCTGATGTATACACTGATCTTACTCCACTCAGTAAATTCCCTTCCCCTGAATATGAAACTTTTGCTGAATATTATAAAACAAAGTATAATCTTGACCTTACCAATCTCAACCAGCCACTGCTGGATGTGGACCACACATCTTCAAGGTAACAACAGTCACATTTATCTGATGTTTGTAGTTTGACAGTAAAATGCCATTTTTTTCCTTAAATTATGGGATAAAGCTGAGGGCTTGTTTCCAAAATAATTACTGATTTTCTTTTTCTTGAGACCTATTGAACTTATGTAACAACAACTATAACTCAAGTCCATTTTTACCATAGAGGTAATTGTGCTGTCACTTCACAGCACATTGAAGTTGAATGCTGAGAAAAGTCATTACTTTAGAAAGCTTAGGCTAGTAAGTTCTGTTCATTAATTATGTACTTACATCGCAGTATTTTCACATGGTTTTTAGACTTAATCTTTTGACTCCTCGCCATTTGAATCAGAAGGGAAAAGCACTTCCACTAAGCAGTGCTGAGAAGAGGAAGGCAAAGTGGGAAAGTTTGCAGAATAAGCAGGTAAAACAGAAGTATCTAATTCAAGTGGACTCTTTCAATAGTGATCTGACAACTACCTTTACAAGGAAAATTCTTTTCTTCCCCCCCTCTCCCCAGATACTGGTTCCTGAGCTTTGTGCTATACATCCTATTCCAGCATCACTGTGGAGAAAAGCAGTTTGCCTCCCCAGCATACTTTACCGCCTGCACTGCCTTTTGACAGCAGAGGAACTAAGAGCTCAAACAGCCACTGATGCTGGTGTAGGGGTTAAATCACTTCCTGCAGATTTCAGGCACGTATTTTTTTCAACTTGATATCTGAATTCAGTGGAAAACAAGGTGGGAACTTAACTATTATTGTGTGAATTATAAAACTGATACCCTTTGCTTAACTCATGTCACTTTTCAGTGAAACATAGTTGAAAATTACTGATTTTGAGTGGTAAAGTTACATGCTGCAGTCACAGTTCTTTTCAGAAAGCTGTGACTCTTTTTAAACATATGTTTGCATGTAGAGTCTTCTTGTCTTGTGATAATTTTTTGTTAACGATCCCCATGTGTATCTTTACAGATATCCTAACTTGGACTTTGGATGGAAAAAATCTATTGACAGCAAATCCTTCATCTCTCTTCCTAACTCCTCAGTAGTAGAGAATGAAAATTACTGTAAGCACAGCACAATTGTAGTCCCTGAAAATGCTGCACATCAAGGTGCTAATAGAACCTCTTCTGCAGAAAACCATGACCAAATGTCTGTGAGTTACAGAACATTGCTCAATGAGTCACCCAGTAAACTCCAAATTGATGTCTCGGCAGAACTTGCAGCAATTAATGGTGTTTCTTATAATAAAAATCTTGCCAATGGCAATTGTGATTTAGTTAACAGAGACTTTTGCCAAGGAAATCAGCTGAATTACTGCAGGCAGGAAATACCTGTACAACCAACTACCTCATATCCCATTCAGAATTTATACAACAGTGAGAACCAGCCCAAGCCCAGCAATGAATGTACTCTACTGAGTAATAAATACCTTGATGGAAATGCTAACAGATCTACCTCAGATGGATGCCCCAAAATGGCAGTGACCACCAGTACTTCAAAAGCTAATAATCTTTCAAAAGACAGAGCAGAATCTGAAAAGAGCCCTTCCACTGGGTACTCCTCAAAAACTCTCGGTCCTAATCCTGGTCTCATTCTTCAAGCTTTGACTCTTTCAAATGCTAGTGATGGATTTAACCTGGAGCGGCTAGAAATGCTTGGTGATTCATTTTTAAAGCATGCCATCACTACATACTTGTTTTGCACTTACCCTGATGCTCACGAGGGACGGCTGTCATATATGAGAAGCAAAAAAGTGAGTAGTAACAATCCAGTGATACTATACCAAAAGCATACTGTAACAAGCTATGTATATGAAATTTTTGCCAGGAGATTGAATGGGGACAGGTTGATTTAATTGCACAGCTTTGCTGATTATACATCAAGTAGCATGCATATTAGGAATAAAAATACAGGACTATGGCCTTAATGTTGCTGTAACTGTGCTTGATTGAAACTGTTTCTGCAGTTCAGTTTAAAATCTAAACCAGCTAATTATGAACCTAAGAAAGGACAGGATTGTATAGAACTAAAAGTTTTGGGTTAGTGAGGGCATTTGGTGAATTGAACATTAGAACTGAATTGAGTAGAAACTCTTAACAGGAATGCTTGAAAGAAGCATTGAGTTAGCAACATAGAGCCTTAGGTTATACGTTTGCTTGGCCTTTCCTTTGTTTCCTCAGTAAGTTCCTTTCCTTGAAAATTTTTAGCATGATCTTACAGACACACTTGAGAAGGAAACAACAAAAAAATCTTACAAAACTGTTGCATCAAAACTTGTGAAAGTATTTTAAAGTAAATGTAAACGGTAGGGAGCAGAGTCTTCAGTTCTATGCCACTGGAATAAGCAATCGTGAGCTTTTGTCCATTTTTTTTCCCCACAGAATGTGATAACTTGAATTAAATTTGATTGTCCACCTCTAATAAAATGCACTTCTGTGGAAGTGAAATAAGTTGCACTGTTCAAGTAAAAGTGTGATTGAATATTAAAGTTCAAATTTCAAGATTCTAAAACATGGAAAGTGTGTTTGAAAGGAGAAAAAAAAGATCATAAGTTGATAGTTAAAAAGGGAAAGGAAGGAAGTATGTTTGTGTCTGTGGGAATGCATTTTTCCCTTCCCTTTAAAATATCTAAAATCATTTTAGAGGCTATTAAAATAACATCTGGATTATGACTTAATAAGGTTTGTTGTACAGAACTGTTTTAACACTTTCTACTGCCAAGGTTTAGGTCAGTGTACCCATAAATAATAATTTTTCATTCCGAGTCTAGTCTGAATGTTGATTATACTGGTAATTAATGACACTTGTACAGGTTCTATTTACTGTTATTTCAAAAGTAGCAGTAAGTTTGTTTTGCAATTAGACTTTAATCTCTTAGATTTCTTTAACTGAAATTGTCACACCTAATATGCTTGGCCTCAAAAAAATATGAAAAGCAAGATGTATATCTTGTTTTGAGTTGGCTGTACTGCGTTAGGAAAGCTTAACTCCCTATTGAGAACTAGAGAAAATGCATAATGGTACAAGATCTGGATTGACACATAAAATTGTTTTGTTCCTTTTTCATTTTAACCGATTTTAATGTAAATATATGTCCAGAGGTTTATGAGAATGTTTTTCTTGAAGGTCAGCAACTGTAACTTGTATCGCCTTGGAAAAAAGAAGGGACTGCCCAGTCGCATGGTGGTGTCGATTTTTGATCCCCCAGTCAATTGGCTTCCTCCTGGTTACATAGTAAACCAGGACAAGAGCAACACTGATAAGTGGGAGAAAGATGAAATGGTAAGACTTGATTTAACTAAGTTGAGAAGTAATTGTTCACATGTCTGTATCCTTTCACCCCTACCTTCTCCCTCCCCCCCACCCTAGATACTCTGCTGTGTTATCAGCCAAAAAAAAAGTAAATCTGTATCTCTTTTTTCCTTTCTAAAACTTCTCTGTAAGTTAGAAAAAATGAGAGGAAAACTAATTCTGAACCTGCAGTAAGGAAATTTATTGCACATCATCCAATAATGAGTGTAGATATTAACAGAGAAGCAGAGAAGAAAAACTTTCCTGCTTACAGTTAGCCTGCTCTTGGGAGTTTTTCTGAAGTTTGTTGGAAATTTTAAATGATAAAGTATTATCATCGCTGCTTTTGCTATATGTTTAGGCAGAACACTGTCTGCTTTTTAATAAATAATGAGTTCACCTTTATGGAATATATGAAAAGGAGTTGGTATTTTTCATAGTGCTGAGGCAGAATGAAGAGTAGAACTGGCTTAAGAAAATGTTCAGTCTTGATTGGTGGTAACTATGCTGTAGGTATGACTGACAGCTGCTTCTCGTCTGAAATACTGTGCTGGCTTAGACCCCCACTGTCTCATCACCAAAAGCTTCAGAAGGACAAGTCTTAATGAGAAAAGGTTCACATTATTTTCTGACTAACACATGACATGTTGAGAGTAGAAGTGGATGTTAAGAAATACCTGTGATCCGAGCAGTCACTAACGTGATCTTGAAGTGTTTGAGACTGGTTTTGGGATTCAGGGGAAGGAGGTGGAGAGACTTTTTTCTTTTTCCCCATTCTGAAGACCACACTCAGACTGTAGTACCACCAGAGGGCACATGAGAGGACTGTTAGATGGATGTGTCATGCAAATAAATGTTTATTGCAGAATAAAACAACCTGATTATTGTGGTTCTGTATTGTGCCAAGATTTCACTTCAGAGAGATTTCCTGCTATATCTTTCTGGCAAATGAGATAGTACATTTGGGACTGGAGTTAATTGTTGGTTTTTAAAAGGTTTCAGTTCACCTCAACTTTTCAGTGGCCTCTACCTTGTGAATAGTCACTGTTTATTTGTAAATAAAACACATGATTTCAGACCAAAATGTAGACAGTGATGCAACCAAGTAGTGGAGGGTTTTATGCCAGGTATTTGCTTTCTTGGATGTAAATTTTGTTCTCCATCCATGGGATGATGGTCTGTAACTGGAACTAGAGATCTCATATCATTATGATCAATTATTAATAAAACATCCTGAGTCAGATGTTAGTATTTTTAGTGTTATCAAGCTTCATCAAGGGAAAGGATCTTGGTTCATTTTATCAAATGACTGATTTCCAAAAAAGTATGAAAATAGCATTTACGTGTATTATTTAAGAAAAATTTCTTTCTTCTGGGGTTCACTGTTAATTTATTTTTTAAATGCTAATGATAAAAAAAGTCAACAATCAGAATTGCTTCCTGGCTTCTTTACCCACTGTTCATTCTCATCACTCAGAATTTTTTTATATTCAAGAAGCAATATACAGAGAATGTTAGGATAACTCATGTAGCTGTCCTGCTAATTAGAATTTTACTTTATGAGAATTGTGAATGAAATTATAGTAAAAATTTAAATTTCATAGTTTGTTGAATCTTTGCAAAAATAGATGCCGGAACTTGTTTTGGAGTGTCCATACAGACATGTCTCATTTAGAGAGTTATTTTTATTTTAGTGACAGATATGACAGGTGTTGTGTAACAAGAAAACTCAGCACTCACTCTTGTTGGGATTGGTTAAATTAATCTTACTTTAAGTATTATATTACAACAGGTATTCAAAATAACTGTCTTAAATTCAATTTCAGTTTCTCTTTCTGATCAATTTAAGTTACAGAAGTCCATGCTGTGTGCATGTGAGATGGGTAATTACAGCAGCAGAGATTCTTCCAGCAGAATGTCTAAACTAAGAACTTCTATAGCCACTTCTTTTTTCCCCTCCTCTTACTAAACTTAACTAAGCCTTCTCCATCCTGATGAGGAACACTGTGGTCTATTTGATCCTTAGATAGTTTTAAGTGCTGCCTAGTGCACCTTACAGCTGCTACCCCACCCACACCTCTAGATGGGTGTGCATTTTGCCCAGGGGAAACATTCCCAAAGGGTATCCCCATCTGGTTTGCAGATTTGCAGGATTTAGTGACGGAGCCCTACAATATGACATATGTAGGCTAAGGGCAGATGCAGGCGGTTTCACTTGATTCACAAAGTGTTGACTTTCAGTATGCAATCCAGAAAAGTGCTTTGAATCTGATCTTGCTCCTATCAAATTCAGTGGCAGAATCCCTGCAGGCATCAATGATGCTGTGTTGAGCCTGTGAGTAGTTCTTTTGATGTTAGAAAGACTACTCGTGCATTTAGCTAGTATGTTTAAGTGCTTTCCTGGATAGGGGCCATGGCAAATTGTAAAGCATTATATAACTCGGGTATATTTGTGTTCAGTTTATAATTTACATCAGTCCATACCAATTAGCTCAATATGAGCAGGGAAAAGACACAAGACTTCATTAGTTTTGCCATTATGGGTACATATGTAAATGTTAGAAAATTATTGACAACTTTGCCTTTTCGTTTATTAGTTAAGGCTATAAGAACAGCTTAGAAATAAATAAAAAAGACTGAATAAACCCCCCACTGAATGTGTTTTCCATTTGTGTGTCCCAAAACTGAGATTATCACGACTGTGAATACAGTAAACCCTACAAGTTCCTTATTTGCTGTAGAAGGATGTAGAAAGAACCTTCAAAATGACATTGATTCAACATTTGTAATAGACTTACTTAGCAGCTAGAGAGAAGGATGTACCCAGAACTCTTTCTTGTATTTCCCTAAAATTTGTTAGAATTTTCTTCTGTGTACTTTGGTGTGCAAGTGTATAATGTTTAGTGGATATAAAGCTTGTTGTATGTGCATCACATTCAAGTATAACCATGAGTTCCTGTGGAATGCAGCATGTGTTTTATGTAGAACACACACTATTATAGGTTGGTAATAAAGCATTTGTATTTCAGGGCAATTATTCTAGTCTCAGTTAATTAACACTAATTAATTGAGAATAATGTTAATTAAAGGTTGTATTGTGCTTCTGATCAGACAATGTAATTAGGAACATAAAAATTAGCCTTATTTTTAGCAGACACTTCTCAAATCCTAGAATAAAATCCTGAAATAAAACTGTCTCATTTCCCTCTTCATATATATTTTGTGTTCTTTCGTAGACAAAGGAAAACATGTTGGCTAATGGTAAACTTGATGATTATAATGATGATGAAGAGAATGAAGACCTAATGTGGAGGTCGCCCAAGGAAGAAACAGACTTTGAAGATGATTTTCTGGAGTATGATCAGGAGCATATCAAATTCATTGATAATATGTTAATGGGATCAGGGGCTTTTGTGAAGAAAATTTCACTCTCACACTTTTCAACCACTGATTCAAACTATGAATGGAAAGCACCCAAAAAGTCATCCCTGGGTAATGTTCAGTGTTCATCAGAGTTTGATGATTTTGACTATAGCTCTTGGGATGCTATGTGCTATCTGGATCCTAGCAAGGCTGTTGAAGAGGATGATTTCGTAGTGGGCTTCTGGAATCCCTCAGAAGAAAACTGTGGTGTTGATGCAGGAAAACAGTCGATCTCATATGACTTGCATACGGAGCAGTGTATTGCTGACAAGAGCATTGCAGACTGTGTGGAAGCCCTGCTGGGCTGCTATCTGACCAGCTGTGGTGAAAGAGCTGCTCAGCTTTTCCTGTGTTCCTTGGGGCTGAAGGTGCTCCCTGTAATTAAAAAGACTGATTGGGAAGGCACTTTATGTGCTACCAGAGAGAACTGTAACAGTGAGCAGAAAAATATTTCACCAAACTCTGTTTCTGCTTCTGTAGCTAATTCAGAGCCTTCTCTGTGTAAAGACCTGGAGTATGGCTGTTTGAAGATTCCACCGAGGTGTATGTTTGATCACCCAGATGCTGAAAAAACCCTAAATCACCTTATTTCTGGTTTTGAAAACTTTGAGAAGAAAATAAATTACAGTTTTAAGAACAAGGCTTACCTTCTTCAGGCATTTACTCATGCCTCGTACCATTATAATACCATTACTGGTAAGTTGTCTTAAAGAACCTGTATAGTTTTTCCCCATACTGTAAATGCAAGAGAAGTAGTATATGTTGTGCTCCCATATGTATTCTATTTTTAGACATCACATGTTACTTTAAGAAGCCAATAGTCTCTGAATATAAAATATTAGAAAATAGTATTTTGCCCAGTATTTAGAGGGGGATACTTGCTCAGTCTGTCCCCCAAACATTATTCATCTTTTGACTTGATGCAGACAGAATGTATTTACTCAAGACTCACCAAGTTCCAAGAAGGAACAGCATTTGTCACCAAAGCTGTATCACTAGCTGTATGAGTGGCATTAGGTCCTCATTTAACAGAAACAAGTTCTTGTAGAACTCTGGAAAGTTGTCATGTACTTCAGGAAATAGCAGTCATATTTAACAAATCTGTTCCATAATTGTATTCCAAGAATATTATACTTTGTCTGTACTTCTGAAGATTAATTGTAGACTATACAGTTTTTATGAGCTGAGTGATCTATAGGATTGCAGAATATGGAGACTTGCCTTTGAAGTTGTGAACTTGAAGGCTTAATTTAAATCTAGGCATTTTATTCAGTAAATATTTAAAGTCAAAGTTTGAAGTAATTGGCTAAATCTGGCTAAATATTAATTTCAGATTAACTGCATAATGTTTCTCTACATGATCTCATAGAAGATTTTACATAGAGAAATTTGTATTTCTATAATCTTTGATTGCATTTGCTTATACTTATTAATGTAATATTTGTTCATTCTAAAATGTTGCATATTTTCCTACAATGATACGCAATCAAAAACAAACCATAGCAAAATTCCAACCCTGTTTGTAGTGATTGGCAAATTCCTCTGCAGTCAGCAGTCTGAAATTTTTCTCCGTAGTGAATTGGTCCCTTATTCCAAGGAGTGAAAAAGCTCTCCTTTTAATTAAAGAAATAAGTCATTTTGAAATGTTACTACGTTGATGAACAGTTCTGACAAAACATTGAAATGTTCCTTTGGTTTTTCATTCTAGGTAATATTACCCACATATATACTTACTTTTTACAAATATTGCACAAAACCTTCATATGGAAGGTAGATGATTATTTATATGTATGTATATACACACAGACTAACAGAAACCTTGAGATGTAGTGACTACTTAAAATTATGTTGTTGGTAGCAGAAACTTTTGATTTCGTTCCTTATCTACCAAGTAAGATAACTGAATTGCTGTTACCTGTAACTTTTTTTCTTAAGGAGCATCTGGCATTTGAGATGTGGCAGTGTCTTAGGTTCAGCTGCTAAAAAAGCAACTTAGTACTAGCCACTTCACTCTCATGTCAACTTTATATAGTAGTTATGTCTTCCTTCCTTATCTACCTACTTATTCCTATTTGCATTCAGGAGGGTTTTTGCTTTTGTTTATGTTCTAAAAATAGATACTCATAGCTCTCTGTTCCCTTGGCCACTGTCCATTTTCAAAAAAGCAAAGGCTTGGCAATTTTAATTTCCAGTTCAAAAGAACTATTTGAAACAGGAATCTTTGTTGAAGGTTTCTAATGTGTGGCAAATTAGAAGAAAAATCTCTAATTTTATGTTCCCTCTGCTTTTAATATGTTGATTTTTGTATTAATTTTTTGAGTTTTAATTGTCAGCAGTTTTCAGATCAGCCTGCTAGTAGAATCTCTTGATTTTACTCTTTCTCAGCACAGTGTGATGATCTTGATTAAAAACATTAGTTGATTATAAGCACAAGTGTTTTGCTAACCTGGCAAAAATTAACATTTTGTTCAGAATTGGCTTTATTATTAGATATAACTTACGTTTTTCCCTGGTTTCTTCTTTTAGTAATTCATTAGCAATCTCTTTACATGCAAAGGTACCTGTTTTAAAAAACAGATTGTCTTCTCTGAGCATTGGTTAGCTTGTGGAATTTACATGGCAGCGTACCAAACCTCTTATCCAGAAAGTCCTGGAAAGAATGTGTGTGTTAAACTTAATTGTGGTGTTGTACATTCTTTTATTTCCAACGCTTTAAGATTGTTACCAGCGCTTAGAATTCCTGGGAGATGCAATTTTGGACTACCTCATAACCAAGCACCTTTATGAAGACCCACGGCAACACTCTCCAGGAGTTCTTACTGACCTACGATCTGCTCTAGTCAATAATACCATTTTTGCATCATTAGCTGTAAAGTATGACTACCACAAGTACTTCAAAGCTGTCTCTCCTGAACTGTTTCATGTTATTGATGACTTTGTGCAGTTTCAAATGGAAAAGAATGAAATGCAAGGAATGGATTCTGAGGTTAGTGGAAGCAAGAAGAAATGTGTTCGGTATCTGATTTGAAGCATGTCACTGGATTTCTTAGCGTGATGCACATTTTTGTAATGTTTTATGAACACAGCAGCCAAGAAACAGGCTCCCAGTAATAAAGGATGCAATATGGAAAGTAAAAGAGTCTTTTCAGAAAGTGTAAAATTAATTAGAACTTTCAGAAATTAATTAATTTTAAAGCAGTTTGCCTCTAGGCTTTTCTGTAACATGTGATTTTAGTCACTGTTTTGCTTTTGTTCTGTTAGAACAACATGGGACACACACACATACTTAGCTTGCTTGCTTCCTGAACTGATTGGAAGCACTGCTATAACATAAAATTGTAATGAAGGGTTGCTAAGTCACATAATGCTGACTCTGAGGTAGGATATCTGTGCAATACCATGATAAATAGTGCCTTGGCACAGTGCTGGGATTATTAAAGGTAGAGCACTGACAAGAGATTTCTGCTATTTTCTTCTGATGGTTTCTACTGGAGCACGTGTTACTGCACTGTACTCAAGTATGTTTGACGTGCTCCTAAAGGCTTCATATCTGTTAGCCAGGGAAACATTATATGCATCTTTCGAGTAAGCCACTTGAAAAATAGTTTCACTGAAGACTTGTAAACAAAGGTCATATCTTGTGCTATGCAGGAAAACTGATGATAATGAACCTCTATTTGCTGGGGAGCCCCTGGTGGTCTAGTGGTAAAGGCGCAGCGCTATCACTGCGGAGACCCGGCTTCGATTCCCGGTCAGGGCCACTCCCGGGCAGGTGGGGCTCGTTAGCCCTTAAAGGCAACCCACCTACGTCCTAAGGACCTCGCTGCCACCGTCCAAGCTCACTTGGCCCCGGCAGATGAACCTTAGGATTAAAGGGTGGGCTCAGTTCCGCGCACACTGTGTCTCACCTAAAAAATCCAATGCGCAGGCTGGAAGGTGGAAAGACCTTCCCCGGATCTTCACTCGTGAAGACTGGCCATTATTTATTATTATTTGCTGGAGAATGTACTAAAACTAATTGATTTATATAAGCTACTTAGAAAATACAAGAGCAAAGGCCTTGTGGATCAAATTCAAATCAAGATCTGGAAGAGATGGACTTAATCTTTTCTTCAAAAGTGTATCTTGTAGATATCCATAATAGTTTGTCTTCTGAAACACTGACCAATCTCTTAAAAAATACTCTTGTCTGAGAATACTCCAGAACTAAGTTAGCATTTACTCCAGCAATGCTCAAGTACTTTACTTTTAGTAATTTTTTTTTTTCTGATAGACAATTTAAAAGCTTAATTCATTAAACATTGACTAAAAAATTTGTCACTGAAATTTGGATAATGTACATTAGGGGATCAAACTGTTACTTGTCTTATTTTCTACACAGTATGAGTGGAAAGGCTAAGAACTTATTTTAAGAGCTCACAGTAGTGATTTTTAGCTTTATTGCTTAGTTTTTGCTAGTATGCAAAAAAATTGTCTAGAAACTTGCACCAAAGTTGCAACCAAATTGTGTGATAGCTGTTTCAAATAAAATCCTTGTTTCACTCTCCCTATGCCTGCTCCCTATCTTGGTCTGGCACTGAATTACTGAAACTCTTATTTCATGAGTTAATGCAAGACTCTTTGTTTCTACAGTTCATGCCAGCTAGAGTGGTTTCCATGTGTGTCTCCACATCATCTGCTTTTCTTATTTTCAGATCTCACTCCTCAAACATCTGTTGTCCCTTGCCTTATAGCTCTTAGTTTCTCTCTCCTTCTGTTATTTCAGTGTAATTCAAAAGTGTTACAGTTTGCTCTTGGAATGAAATACACTATTCAAAACAGTTGAATTTATTTTTTAACATCAAAATTCCCATTTGGACTGTTGTATGCATCAGATCTGACTACTTGCTTGATTTATTTTAGGTAGAAATACTGGGTGGAACATGTTTATGAAGTATTATGGTCACTCTTAAGAGGACTGAATCAGATTTTAAACCCCAAATAGCGACCTAATGGAGTGAGAGGGTAGCTGCTGGGGGAACTGACTGACAGAAATGTACTTCTCTTTAGATAGAGGAGCATAACAAAAACTTTGCTTTCAGATTACTTTGTTTGTAGTTAGGTGAGTGTATATTACATGTTTTTGAGGTATTTTAGTAAAGGATTAGATTAGCTCAGGACCTTTAAGAAATACACTGAATGTTTAGTTTTACTAATGAGAATAGACGTGTCTTAAATTGATAGTATAGAAGAAAACCCTGTCTGCTACATTTAAATAGCTGTGTGCCTGTTAGCTCAGTCTGGTGTTGCTGGTTTTCAGTTATTAATGGCTTATTTTAGTGGTGTTTGTTTCATACTTGTCTTCAGGGGTAAATAAGGTAAGGAAAGGTACATGCAGCTTTCATCCAGAGATTGGACTTAGAGATTTTAATAGTCTTTTTTTTTGGAGATGTATAATGTGTGAACTCCTCCTTTGTTAGGAGTAGATTTCTAATATTAACTGATGGAGCAGAGTCTGTTTCTTATTGGAAAAAAACAGACCCATGGTGAAAGCCTACCAAATTATTCTCAGAGCATAAAAGTCCTCTGTATACAATGCTGTTTGGGACTTTTTTTTTCCACATTTGAAAAATGATATATCTAGCACCTTGGTTTCATTGGGGAGTAAAAGAACAATTTCACTGTAGAAAGTTGTCAGTCAAAAACAAAGGAAGCAGCACAGGATATAGGATTCAAGAGCGCTTACATTTCTGAAGATCTTTGTTTTACTGTAAGTAAAACAATTGTTTCTCTCTTTTCCCCTCTCCTTCTCTCTCCCTTCCCACCCTTGTCTTTTTTTAATTGCAAACAGCTCAGAAGATCGGAAGAAGATGAAGAAAAAGAGGAAGACATTGAAGTACCAAAGGCCATGGGGGATATATTTGAGTCCCTTGCTGGTGCCATTTATATGGATAGTGGAATGTCTTTGGAAATGGTTTGGCAAGTGTACTATCCAATGATGAGGCCATTAATAGGTATTACCAGCTTTCAAAAAAATATTAATTCCTAAGTGCCATCTGCTACAAAAAGAGCAAAGCTAATTTTTTTCCACCTTTTTTTCCAAATAGAAAAATTTTCTGCTAATGTGCCCCGTTCCCCGGTGCGAGAGCTGCTGGAGATGGAGCCAGAGACAGCCAAATTTAGGTAAGGATATACTTCCTTTGTTACACACTGACAGAAGATGTTTCTAAGCTGTGCTTCATAAGCTACTGGGAATTTTTGAATGTCAATTAAGTACATGTAATTTCTTTTGCATCTAACATGATAATTGTGTTCACTGATTGTTTTTTTTTCCTTGCATAGCTTTTTGAGAAATGTAGTGATTTCTGTTTAACTTTACTGCTTTAACTTCTGTAGAAAAGAGAATGTAGGTCTCTTATTTCATGTTAACTTGCCGTAGGCAGTAAGTAATTCTTGTGTATATTTTTGCAGTCCTGCAGAAAGAACTTACGATGGAAAGGTCAGAGTTACAGTGGAAGTTGTAGGAAAGGGAAAGTTTAAAGGTGTTGGCAGAAGCTACAGGATTGCCAAATCTGCAGCTGCAAGAAGAGCACTACGAAGCCTCAAAGCAAATCAACCTCAGGTCCCAAACAGCTGAGACTCCTCTTAAAAATAAATGAAATGGGGAAAAAAAAATCACATACAATTAAAGCAAATTTTAAAAAGTGTTGATGTTGAGAGGAACAAATTGGAAGACAGAATTTAAAGTTTGATAACAGAATAGATAACAAAACATTTAACGTGTATAAAATTTTGGAACTAATTGTAGTTATAGTTTTTTGCGCAAACACAATCTTGTCTTCTTTCCTCACTTCTGCTTTGTTTAATCACGAGAGTGCTTTAATGATGACATTTAGCAAGTGTTCAGAATAATTGTTGTCAGGTCTTTTTGATTTATTTTTATTGTCAGTACAGCTTTGCTTAGTGTTAGAAGGCGGGGGAGCTTATGCCTAATGCAGTTGCTAGATTTATATATAGTAATCTTGAAATTCTTCAATCTGTGCACTAGTGCCAGTCATAAAGCAGTTGATAAACTGTACTGGATGATTGGGTATAAGAAAGATTAAGTGTGCCAGTATTCTCCTTTTTATTTTCCTTTTTTTTTTTTTTTTTCCTCTACATGTCATCTTTTTACATTAAGATGGCATTCCCAATCATTATTGCACTTATTTGTTAGGGACAGATTTTAATTGAAATGGCTGGCATACTGGTAGAGTGAAACTTCAGTTTCCTTATGCCACACAGTCTTGCATAAAAAAAGGTTCTTGCCTTAAAAATAAATAAACCCTCATTAATAATCTTTATTTTCTGATCTCTTTTGGAACAAACTGTTTTACATTCCCTTCATTTTGTTATGCATTTTACAATAATACAGCTCTATATTTACAGTACAACTCATTACTATAGCTGTGACTTATTACAGGATTATAATAGAAATTATATTCATATATATGTAATTAGGTTATTTTTAACAATTCTGAGGAGGTGGTTAGTCTACAGTTTTTTTTATACCATAAACAAAATATGGTCTTTGGCTAAAATTCCAGTTTTACACAAACCTGCAAGCTAGATAGTTCCAATACTGGAAACAGCAACGAATAATTGCACAGTGCAAACTGTCACTAACAAAATAACCTTAGACATATCACACCTAAGATATGCTGCAGATTTTATAGTCAATTGGTTACGTATTTAACAAACAGAGCACCTTTACACTTAGAGATATTTCCACGTAAATTTCTTACTGTACTTTTCAGAGTTGCATGCATATTTCATCTACCAAAGCTGTGCTGTTAAATAACATGAAAGTTGATGTTTGAGATATAACTGCCGTACTTTTGATACATCTGTGATTTAGGTCCTTAATTTAGAGAAACTAGCTCATTGGTGTTTTGGTCTACCGGGAGTATGGGGGGGAAATCATACTTTTATTTTTTAGGCTTTGCCTATACTTCTTTAATTAGATTTTTGTAGGCACTCTTCACTTAAATACCTCAGTTCTTTTTTTTCTTTTCTTTTCCTTTTTTGTTTTTTGCATGCATTGTTTTTTTCTGTTTTGGTGCTATGTTTATATATTATGCTTGAAATTTTAATTTTTTGCACTGTAACTATAATACCTCTTAATTTACCTTTTAAAAAAGCTGTGGGTCTCTTATTCCCACCAGTATCAGTAGAGGTTTGCTGCAATTTTGCCCTGTTAATTATGCTTGAAGTTTGAGAAAGCAGAGCAAGGTGTTTTAACGTTTTCCAGCACAATAGTTTGAACTTGATGCTGTGTCTTATGTATTAAATTACAAATAAATACTGTATTTCCTGCTTTTAAACCATATTCCTTTCCTCACAAATGCACACTAAAACAAAACAAAAACTGTCAGCTCTTGCTTTCTTAACAAAAAAATAAAATAAATGCCTTAGTGACAAGGGGCAGA
Organism: Myiozetetes cayanensis; assembly: GCF_022539395.1. Taxonomy (NCBI): domain Eukaryota; kingdom Metazoa; phylum Chordata; class Aves; order Passeriformes; family Tyrannidae; genus Myiozetetes; species Myiozetetes cayanensis. Next base: position 12,999,075 of record NW_026087853.1, read on the forward strand.
CATTAAGCTTTTCTGAAATACAGTTTTCAAAAGTTCATATATTTTCTATCTCAGTAATTTTTCATTCTGTGACAAGGACCATTCTTGTATTTGAAAGTGGTTTGTTTTAGTAGTCAGACCAAGAATTAAAATTACTAGCTTATAAAAAATTCTAGCATTTGTTTGGTACTTCAGTCATGAAAATATAACAAGGAGGTATAAGACCAGCAAGTGTAAGTGATATAGACCAATCAAAACATGCAGTCTAAATTTTCAAATGCAAATTGTTTTGTGCTAGCTGTTTAATTTTTTTGTTTTTAAAGTCACTGATTTAAGCTGTAGCTCTCTTTCTGGTAGAACTGAAGTTTCGTAGAGAAAATACATGATTAGTGATGGTAACAGTTCTGTGTTTCTGGCCAGACATCAATCACCAGATAAAATCAGACCATCTAGAAAGTCTTAAGTAGTTTTAATTGCATTATGAACAACTAAAATTTAGGTTAGTCTTTGAACACCTAAAGTTTCTTACTGATTGTTATAAGGTTGTAGATTCTCAGGGGTTTCAGGTAATTGTTAGCAAAGTGCTTACAGAGTGTTTGGATGCAAAGAAAATTAACTGAACTTACTCTGTGTTTCAGAATAGTTTAATGATCACTTTGTTACTAGATAAAGCTTATGAATTGGAAATCTGAAATGTGTAGTGGCTGACTATAAAGTAGTTTCTGCTGCTGATGCGTTTTTAAATGCGTTTTAAATGCCGCAATTTTTTCCAGTGTGACCTCATTGAAATATTTTTTATCCTTTTGAGACAGAAAATCCACATTAGTTTCCATGTTATGCATCTGTGTGTTTTACCCTACAGTTGATATGATTTTGATACTGGACAGAGTATGCTATTAAAGACCTAAATCTGATCATTTGAAGGTTGGGGTAGAAGTCACTTGACATGCTATAAGCACAAGTGTAAGTGGACTGTTGCAGCCCATCTTCAAAAGCAACCACACAGGCTCATCATAAATAGTGTGGGGGTTAATTGGCATGAACCTTGTTTTTTTTAATCTAAGTCCTGTTATACTGTACTTTAAACAGTCCTCCTAACTATGCTGCGTTTTTATTTTTATGGCTTTTTTTTGCGCTGTTCTGTTCATGTAGCACAAATAAGCATTGCACTTGGTACCATGCTTTACCTCATTTCAAGGAAAAAATGCTTAACAGAGAGGAAAAATGTGGTTTGGCCTTGCTGCTGTTCTGATTTACTGAATTTGAAAAAGATAGTTTTAATGCCTGCAATGTGTCATTTACTTGCACAACTTAAATAGGTCATTTGTAACGTCTGTGGCATTTTTACTGTATGTGGAAAAATACAACAAAGATGTGTAACAACTCTTGATTGTATTTTAAAGCTATTATTTTTCTACTGCATCATTTTACTGTTATGTGAAGTAATTAAAATTAGAATGACCTCTGACTGACACTCCAGTAATTATCTCTGAACAAACCAACATATTACATGTATAATGTCGTTTTTGGGAAAAGACAGCCCCTAGTACATTGGTCAACCTCAACTAAATCTGTGCTCAGTCTGAATATTGAGTGCCCAGTAGTGACTTCTGAAGTGTTTGTTCAGCTTGATGCTGCTAAAGTCCATACAGAAAAAAAGCCTACTATTTTTAAGTCTCAGTGGTATGTTGTGACTGATGAGTACAGAACTTGGGCAAGAACCGGTTTCGGTGCTGGGGAGGAATATAATAGTGGCCCAGGGGTGAGGCACTGGATCCTCAGCTGGTGGAAATTGATGTGGTGTCATTTTAATCCATGGAACTGCATTCTTTCACACACCTGAAGATCTTGTGCTTGCATGTATGTTGCAGAGTTTGGGTTTTCCTCCCTGTAAGCAAATACAGAACCATTAACTGGAAAATGTGGTTTTTTATGTTACTGCATATGACATAACATATGCTACATACTCTATGCATTTATCTGTATAGATAGTGAAATCTTTTTATCCCAGTCACAGCAGCACAAATGACAAATGGCATCGTGGTCTGCTGTGATACTGCACTTGCCTCTGCCTGACAGTATTCTGCGTTCATGTGTTCGATGGGTTCTCCATGAAATCATTCTCGTGGAAATCTCTGTATTTATTACATGAGAGAAGCAAAAAGCATTTTGATTTTTGGTACTTAATTACTGACATTGATCCTTTTCCAATGGCTCTAATTTTCAAGAATTTAATTTCTTTACTTTCCTATTAGGTTTTAAACTTAAAACACTACAGTTCATGACCATGAAATGTAATCTAAATATCAACTGTAAATCTGAATTATGTTAGTAAATATCTAGAGGTCATTGTAGTATACTCCACTAGCAGTTAAAATTAATTTCTGTCAAAACTAACTACTTTATTTCTTAAAAATAAATTTTATCCAATAAAGTCCTTGGGTTTTTTCCCCTCTTTTATTTGAAGGGCAACCACAGACTACTTTAATTGCTTTGTAGATGCACTCAGAATTTACTGCAGCAGCAAGTTGGAGAGAAAAACATTTGTGAACAATAATTGGAAATTGCAGGCATTTTTATTGTAAATAGTTTGACTGAAAAGATGGTTAAAATCAAGTAGAATGAATAACAAATATAATTTGATGGACAATAAAATATTTACCATCACATGCTGCAGCTGTCTTTAAGGGACATAAAATGTAATTCATTCATACTGTAATCATGCTGCAGAAGTTTGCAATCTGCACCTTATGGATCACAATTACCTTTAATAGTTTTTTGTAATAATTGTAGCTGAGTATATCTCCAATAAAGTTATGGTCTGTTCACCTTGTATTGTCGTTTTGCTTTTGTTTTTAATTCCTCTTAATCTCTCCATAAATCTTCTAGAGTTTACAAAAAAATTGCTTTTCAGTCTAAATAAAAAGAAATTGTGGAAACATTTGTGAAAACAATATTTCTTGACCTTGCTTAAAGACAAGTCTTGCTTGTCTCCTTTCTCTGATGGATGAACTGTCTTCGTAGCTATGTGAAGACTCTTAAGGGACACTTAGGTTAAAAATGATGGTGTATGTGGTACGATTTGATCTCTGTGTTGACCATTCTACCTGCAGAATGTCTGTGGGAGCTGGGAGGCCCCAGAGCACAAGGGTTCAGTAACACAGGTTTGCACAATCAGCATATGTTTTAAGAATAACATGTCCATATTAGCTAATAGTTTCAACATTAATAACATCGATTTTAATTATTTTTTTGTTTTCCGTTAGTATTTCACTTACCCTGAATATTGAAAGTGTGTTTTTAGAGTTCTGACTGGCACATAAGTGTCATGTGTCTGTGGAGACAAGGCAGACCTGCCAGACAAAGATCAGGAGTTTTCCTTTCTGAAAACTTCACAGTGCAGCAGTCAGTAGCTTGGCATCTGCTGTGGTTAACTGTTACTACACATTTTGCCTTAGGTTATAAAGAACAGTTTGCTGAGCTGCTGGTGGGCATAGTGATACCTTTTGCTGGGACTTTGAGGAGTGCTCTTTAAGGGTAAGGCCCTTTAGGCTCCAGCATATAGGCTAGTAAGTCATAGTATGGAATGACAACACAGCCCCCATCCCCCCAGTTCTATCCAGTGAGTCAGATCAGAAAACTTTCTTTCCCCAAATTTTCTGCAGGCAAATAGGTCTGAAAATAATAATGAAAATTAGTTGAAGATGCCATTATATCCTGTTCATTGTAGTGAAATGAGATAAGGCATGGCCATCTCAACTCCAGTGCAAGGAAGTGGTCCATCCCTTGCTGGGTAGTACTGTGAAGCAGCCAGAGCTCCCCAGAACATCAGTGTCAAATCAGTAAAGGTTCTGCTTCAAGGGCAGGTGACCACACTTTCTGCCAGTGTGGGAGCATCACCTCCTTACTGTAGATTTTGAGTACAGCTTAATAGTAATGGTGTTCAAGCTGTATAGTGTAAAATATCCTTTTTTTAATTTAGGAATGTAGCAATGACTGAGTTCTTCCTAACCCCTAAGGAACCATCAGGTTTGACTTAAAAAGAGGAATAATAAACTTTAAGGCTATAACATCAAGATACAAGTTTTCAGGATAGCTGCCTTTAATCCTTCTGACAAACCTCAGTGTTCACCCTATAGGAACTGTCTATCTAAGGAAGAGTCTACAGGTTACTGGTTTCTCATCTCCTTATTACAAGAATGTGTTCCATAATTGTGTCAATAGAGCTAAGATGTGTTTAGCTAAAATGTTTAGCTGCTGTTCTTCTTAAGTTAAACTATACAGAAAAAGGAGTTTGAGAAGTGAAGAGAATAAACTTTTGAATATGCTTGCCCTGAAAAGAGGTAGTAACAAAGTTAGTCAGAACTTCAGGTCCAGAAACAGGAGCAGGGTTGGTGCTTGTCTGGACTTTCCTTAATACTACTGCTGGAGTCCAGGTGCAGGATCTATTCCTTAGAGGAAATCTCCATGTCAGTGGACACAGGCAGTACTGACATGTAAGCAGGTTTTATTTTCCTCGTGGCTACGATTAGGTCTTTCCTATTGTAGAATGTGAACAATAAATTCATTTTGATAAGCAAAATAACCAAGGACCTTCCCAGTTTTATGGAAACAGTATCATTTACTTCACTTCTTAAGCATCTCCACTTACCTGACACTATTTTTTCAGCATTAATTTTTATGTACATTTTATTGGAAGTCTCATGCTAACTTTTGAATTGAAGCAATTTTCTTCTGGTAACTTGAAAATTTCCTGTAGTTTTGAGTTCCTGTCCAGCTCTCACTGAAGTCACTGGGAAGACATCCATTTGGGCTCTGTAGCTTGTGTGCATTCGAACTTCACACATAAGTCCTTCAGACATTAGTGTAAATTCCAGTCAAGCAAAAAGTGAGAAACAGTGATGTGCAAAGGCAGTCTCTACTGTTTTCCTGTTTTTTCAGGCGCTTAAATAAAGTGAGTCACATTCACCAACTGCCTACTTCTGAGATAACCCACCTACTGCAGTGAATATCCAACTGCTTGCTCTGTTTTCTTTTTGGGCAAAATTTAGAGGGGAGGAACAAGGGCAGTCTTTGTCAGGGCTTTTATTGGCATCTAGGATGCTTCAGCTGACTACAAGACAGACACTGAGGTGCTGGAGCGTGTCCAGAGAAGGGCAACAGGGCTGGTAAAGGGTCTGGAGCACAAGTCTTACGAGGAGCAGCTGAGGGGCATTCAGCCTGGAGAAAAGGAGGCTCAGGGAGGACCTCATTGCTCTCTACAGCTTCCTGAAGTGGTTGTTGCTAGGTGGGGGGTCGATCTCTCAAGTAACAAGTGAACCCGAGTAGAAGAAATGGCCTTCAGTTGTGCAAGAGGAAGCTTAGATAGGATCTTAGCAAGAATTTCTTTACTGAAAGAGCAGTCACGCGTTGGAACAGGCTGCTCAGGGAAGTGGTGGGATCACCATCCCTGGAAGTTTTCAGAAGGCATGTGGATATGGCAGTTGGGGATGTGGTGGTGCTGGTTTAATGGTTGGACTCGATGTTAGAGGTCTTTTCCAACCTAAACTCCAAGATTCAATGACGGTTCTACTTCAGGTATGCACTCTGCAGACAGCAGGACCTGGGCTAACTCCCACCATTTCTGTGCTGTCGGTGGAGCCACATCAGTAGCTGCAGGGCACCATTTGGTTTTCCCGCCCTTAGATCATCCTTTCAGAATGAGGTGAGTTGAATGAGGAAGAGGCCCATTCCTCCCCAACCTGAGGCTTGCACTCAGCTGATGACATGGATCCCACATGAGATCCCACATGGTAGCCTGAAGCTGGAAATGTTCTTCCAGGGAAAATGATGGAACAAGCAGAAAAGGAGATTTCATCAGGCTGCAGAATGGCAAGGGAATCACAGTTATTGCAGAGACACTCATCTCTTGCCAAAGTGAGGATGATCCCCTCTACTGCCACTTGACCTGGAGCAGGAGAGTATGAACTCTGCAGCTGTTCAGCATTTGTGATAAACTGGTGCCAAGTTGTGGACTTCATTTACCTAACTGAAGCACTGAGTTCCATGGGGGCACAGCAGGATCACCAGTCCAGTCCTCAATTATATATTCTTTTAAAAAAGCAGTTTTACTTAAGTACTTGAATGGCACCTTGGCATCAGTTTTAGGGTAAGGTTTTTAACTTGACTTAGTTTCTTATTTATACAGCAATATAGAGACAGGAGCAGCACTATGGTTGTACGCATTACCATCATTAGCAAAAAGGGCAGTGAACACAGGTCTTGTTGAGCACAAACATCTGCTTCCATGTTTTTATACTGCAGCCACTTAAATCAGTAATTTTTGCTATTGTGTATTCATTCTCCAGTCACCTGACTTTAGACAAGACCAAAGTGTCTGAACAAAACCCGCCCTGAATCCATTAGAGCCTCAGTAGCTTGATAGTTAGGATTACAGAGTCATACAATGGCTTGGAATGAAAGGGATCTTAAAAGATCATCTAGTTCCACCCTGTCCCACAATGGTCAGGGACACCTTCCACTAGAACAGGTTGCTCAGAGCTCCATCCAGACTCACCTTCAACACTGCTGGGAAAGGGAGTTCCACAGCTTCTCTGCCTGTTTTAAGATCTGCCCTATTCTCATACAACTATAGCAATTAATAATATTTTGCAGCACCAATTTTAAGGTAAGAAATTATTGCTTTCAGGGTGATTCTAGCTAGAATAGCGGGGTATTATGTTCCTGCCAGCAACACTCATCACCTTTTTCCCAGCTTTACACAGTAGATGTGCTCCAGGCAAAAGAGATCTCATTGTACAAACAAGCATGGCATAGGCAGCTGTACTCTCTGTCTGGCCAACTGGTTGCTGTGCAGAGCTGTGCCAGCAAAAACCTCGCTTAAAACAAGGGCAAAAGTTCCTGGGACACTGTCTGAACAATGGTGTTGAAATTGCCGGTGGTGGAGATGGGAAGTGATCTGTGGAAGATTTAGGAACCATTTTTTGCTGGACCAAATGCCTTTGTTGGGCTTTAAAAAGTTGCTCTATCTGTGGAATCTGTGAGCCAGAAGGGTTCCTGCATGGAGCGCTGAGCGCTGCCGGCCATGGAGGGCTGAATTCCCAAAGAGTGCCACCCCTCCTCAGCAGGTACAGCAAGGCACAGGAGAAGGGCAAGTCAGATCTTCCCCATCCACTTTGCAGGGCTGAATCAAACACACATCCTTGTGCATGCACATTGCAAGGGAACTCCTTATTTTACTTAAAGTTGCAAGCCGTTGGATTAGTGTAAAATAATCATACAGCAACCTCTGTGCAAAGTTCCTTGTAGTGTTGCTGTATTGGCAGGTTAGCTAAGGTGAAGGGTTACTCAATGCAGCAGCTAAATAAACGCAGCAGAGCCTTATGGCATATGGGCTGTAGGAACTAAAGTAGACGTGAGTACACAGTCTATGCTAGATGTATAGCAGCTGCTTTTTGTATAGGATATGGTGCGTTGATGTGTGTCCGGAAATCCAAGAAACTGCAGTGGCTGAGGCAAGGAGTGATGGGGGACCTGCATAAACACCTGAAATCTATCAACAAATAGAGAAAGTTGTAGACTGGAAATATTTTGGAAGAAATGCCAAGATTCAGAGACACTTCAAATATACAGAGGAAAGGGAACAGACCTGGGCAATCCAGCACATAAATCAGCTTCCCAGAAAGGGGTGAACATCGCGAGGGAGGGCTGGGCACTGGTGGAAACAGGCAGAACCAGAGTTTGCACATTCGAACATCAAATTTTAAGGTGGCAGTGGGACTTGAGGAAGGGACAGGGAAGAAGAGACCAATAGAAGCAGAGCCTTGCAAGAAGCAGAGGTTGACCTTGGCCACTGGGTACTGCAGAAACCACTGAGGAGTTTTTGCCTCTTCCAACAAACTGTAGCTTTAAGTATCCCTGAACTTAGTCCTCTGATGCCTAAAACAAATCATGAAGAGTTTGTGACTCTGAACTGTGAGGGCTCCATGTCTTAACTGCAGTAGTGAGAGCTCTGCCTTGCATCCAAAGCAAGTTTGTGGTGACAAGAGCCATGGTCTGTTCACTGTGCCAACAGTAAAGGTACTGCTGCTGAGCCAGCCACACCACAGGCAGCAGGCATGGTAGAGTTGTGTTTTGTAGGTGGGAAACTGGTTTTGCTGTTAGAGGTAAGACTGTAGTTGTGGCCTTCTGACATCACTCAGCTTAAAATCCCCTCCTGTTTTTCATCTTGTCATGATTGCTTACACTTCCTCAACCCCACACTGGAGCTACACTTCCTCATCCCCACATTGGCATGACCTTCTGTCTTTTTTGAAAAAACATCTCTGCCCTGAGTCTTCACCAGGATATGTCTCAAACTGAAGAGAAGCAGGTTATATTGGTTCTCTGGTCTCAGTCTAATAGGCAGGAGTAAGCCCATTGGTGGCAATTTTCAGAGGACAGTTTTAAGCTTTTGACTGATTTCCTTGTAAAGCTAAATCTAACCTAATGTTCAGAAGTTGATTCCTTGCCGTGATCAAAGAGGTTCTGAAAAAGTCCTGGATGAGACCAGGCTGAAGAGATTCAGGGCTGACATGAAGGCACAGGAGACTACTTTGGCAATTATAGCAAGTATGAGGAAGCAGATGAAGCTGCAATTGGAGTCAACTGAGGAGCACAGACATTTTTCAGTGGTATAGGTAAAATCAGTCTTTGACAGCCAAATTCTGATTGGGTCAATGACCTAACAAAAATACCTGCATCTGCCTGATTTTTTCTAATATTGCATTATTTTTGTACAATTTCACCCAGTTGCCCACCACAGAGGTATATAGTCAGTGGGCTCCCATTTTCTTGGAAACACAGCTGGGGTTATCTTTGGGGAGTCTGGGCAATGCAGTGTGGTGATACTGGAGAGAGGGCCTTCAAGCCTTCAGCTCAACTCTCAGCAGCTGCACCATGGGGAGGCTCATCCCCTTCTGTGACCCACTCACTGCCTGAGGGTGGGAGCTGAAGGCTGCAGGCTGGCCCGGCAGTCAGGACTGCTCACCAGTGATGGTTAGGGCAGGAATGCTCTGAATTGTGCTGTGTTCTGCCACAGCTGCCTATGCACCTCCCTCATCTGCAACTGTGATTATGCCTTTTATACGATGCTCCTGAGACTTTGGTATAAGTTTCTCTGCTCCCCGTCCCCAGCCATGTCTCTTGGCTGTCAGTGTTTATAATGGCTGTGCACAATTCCTCTCCTCCCCTAACCCTCACTCCACCCCAGAGGCAGCTGTATTTCCACAGTGAATGAAGCAATTCCTGTATGTATGATTTTAAAGTGCTTTGGGACCCTTTGGGAGAGAAGGTGCAATTGTACAAGAACAAGATATTATTAAAACAGGAATCTGTGTAATAGGTGATAAATTATGATACTGTATGTTTAATATAATATGACGGTTGTAAATCCAGTGAATTACCATTGGTATTTGCTGTGCAGTGTGTTTATGAATTGTTTGGGCAGGTGTTTTTCAAGTCCCAGTTTTTCACACAAAATATGAATTATAGGACAGTTTAATAATATTCCTTACTAGACTCCAATATGCCACAATTAACTGCAGAAGTATTATCACTTGGTGGCTGAGCTTGGTTGCTGATTAAGTTCATGTATAAGAAGGTAAATGAAAAAAGCAGCAGAGAGAAAAGAGACCTGCAAAACTTAACCTTTAGGTCTGCCTTTGATCTCTTACAAGCAAATATCTTTTAAAGCTGCAGAAATCAATATTTTTGGTATTGTTCAACTGTATTTTACATGTGCTTCCACACAGCTTAGGAGCAGTCTATTTTGATTGCAATAATGAAATAGTTCTCTAAAAGTTTATATTCAGTAGTTACACTATTTATATATATTGATGTGAAGGAATATCTGTACTGCACATGTTATGTGAATGAAACCTTGTTGTATAGCTTTTAAATCAAATCCAAAATAATGTCATTCAGGATTACATACGGCCAGAATTTCTTATTTTTATTTTTTACTGACTTCCACATAAAAAAGACTTATAAAAAAATTTTTCCTGTCTATGAAGAAAAAGTGCTGTATTTCACTCTTCCATCTGCTTTTGCACTGTGAGCTAAATCTCATCCTGAGCTGATATTACACCAAGCAGCACAGTAGTAAACTACGGAGAGGTAGGGCTGAGGAGAGATTTAACCTTAGAGACTGAAGAACATCTTCTCCATCATGATAGGATTTTGTGAGTGTAAACCAGGTTGTCATTAGTTTTATGAAAACCTTTTGCTGGTGTTCTTTGGAGTGTGGAGTCCTTTGCTTGCCAATAGGTGTTTGCAGCTCTGGAGGAGCTGACATGCCTTACACACTTTCATAGCCATTGCTGGCACCTTCCAGATGAGCAAAGCTTGTGGCCAGGTCTTGGAGGTGCTATGGTCCCACTGCTCCAGTTGATGTCCAAGGCGGCTGAGGGTCCTGGTCATCGCTGCACACCTCTCCAAGTCCTGTCCCACCATGGCTCATGCCTTTCTGAGCACCTGGGAGCTCAGCACCACTGGGATCAGGCCCATCATTGAGTGTCAGTGGATCTCACCAGCACGACGCTACAAGCTGGTAGCTGGGATGGAGTCTTACTTAAATATTTTCTTTCCCCTTGACTGGCACAAGGAAGGCGCCTGCAGCCCGATCCCCTCCCCACACCATGCCTTGTGTATGTGTAAAAGCTGCCCTTGGCCCCAGATGATATGTTTGCATTTCATAATTAATGCTGAACTCGAGGCAGATACGAAAGGACGATTTTTTAAACAGATGTTGCAGGTCACTTGTAAGTTATTTGTCAAATAAGTTTCAGAGCGCAAGCCGCTGCTTTTGCCGTTGTAACCAAAGGCGTATTCTGTTCAGCAGCAGTAATTACAAAGCCAGGGCAACGCAGGGAAAATTCATCTTATTTAAAAGTGTTTTAGTGTCACCAAACAGCTTGCTATGCTATTAGGCAAGCTTTTCTAGACACATTCAAGTTGAGGATTTTAATTTGTTTGAAGTATTCTCTAAAACAGAATTATGTTGGAGTTTACATAAAATGAGAGAATGACATGAAAAGTTTTAACTTAAGCAGCAAAATATAAAGGCTAATCTTATTTAAAAGTAATATGTGTGTCTTGATTGAGTGCCCAGATACACTCAACTGGGACATTTTAGTGGAATCGGTTCTAAGCTGTTACACTGAGTTATACAGAGTAGGTTTTCCTGAGCTCACATTGCCAGACCTGAAATACTCTTGTGGCTGCATTTAATAAAGAAACGAAAGTCTTGGGTAAGGGGATATGATTTTTTATGACAGAAGGAATGCAAATAACTTTTAGTCTCATTGCCTAGACCGGGTTTGGTCTGATTTGATGGAGTTTAATAATGACTTATAACCTGTGCTGACAATGTGCAGACCCGCACAACGTCATTTAACTCATTTATTCTGCTTGCTGTAAAAACAAAGAGATGGCAAATAAATATATGGAAAGTTCATTGTTTGTCAGAGGGCCCAAGCCAAAAGTTTTCAGTGACCTTTTAAAATATGGTCCCAGGCTAGTACTAAAATGTCTGTCACTCAGCGCACACACTTGCACAATTTGGCCTTTTAACCCGTGCATCTTGTTTTTCTCTCTTTCAACTGGTTGTATGAATTTCAAATCAGCTGCAGCTATTTAAGTTTTTGCATTGGAGGATTACTGTAAATTGCAGTCTGACAATTACAATGTACAGCGCACAGGAGAGTTATTAATGGATAGGCCTACTGATGGCCTTTCAGCGCTGACGAGGGCCTGGTGTTCCTCACCCGTAATTAGATCCAGTGGTCGGGGTCTGCACGGATGAGGCAGAGGAGGGGGTCGGCCGGGGAGCGCTGCTTTATCAGAGGAAGATATCAATTGATCAGAGATAGTTACTATCGGCAACGTCTAAATCTCTAATTCACCTTCTTCTTAATGACTTGTATTGGCTTAAGAAGCTAAGTCATTTGACAGCACGGAGCTCGGCTGACAAAGCCGCGCAGGTGGTTTTAATAGAGGATTTCTGTTGCTTGAGATTTCACTAAAGACGGAGCAACAGTTCAACAGACACAACAGAGGCCAGTAAAAACCCCGGTCTGCTGCTCTGCTCTCTGAGGGTACCAGTGGGGCTCGGGCTGCAGCGAACTGCCACTCCCATTTACACGGCACTTTTTCCCTTTGCAAACCCAAACAAGGGCTTTCTCTGAGGTTTCAGTATTTATTTTAAGGAATGAATCTTATGTGGGCATAAATTATATTTGACAAATCAAAACCCTTTTGGGGGGGGGGGAGGATTTGTTTATTTTTTTTGTTGCCCTACAAAAAACACTTTTTAGAACATAATGCTCCTGAAAAATTAAATGTGCTTTTAGGACAGAGTCCAACACCCAGGAAAAACCAGTAAGCTTTGTAAAATCTGAAGATGATGGTCCTTTACCATTGAAAAACCCAGAAAATCAACAGACTGCAAGCCAAGTGCTTAGGTTAGACATGGCTTCATGAACCAAAATGTCGGCTTTTTAATGAAGTAACCCAAGAAGCAATGGTTCTGTGCTTAGATTATCACAGTGTAAATCCAATAAGAGATGGGCACCTAACTCCCCAAGACACTGCTGATCCAGCCCTGATCCTTTCTAGAAGGATTACAACCACCTGCCGGGAAGTTTTCCATGTAATAAAGCTGGTAGCCAAACTGATATTCACAGCATGTCCCAGAGATTTTTATTATTATTATTCAGAGGATGTATACCCATGGGAAATATCGGTTTGAGTCTGTTAAGGCTTTTTTTGGGGGTTAAACATTTGTTTAAAATCTTGTTCCAATCTCTTAACACATATTGAAGTAAAATCTAATTGAGTAGATCACTGGCGTAGGCAGAACTTTCTGTTGTTGTTCTTCAGGGAGAGCTCAACAGAAAAGCAGGTTTGTGAGACTTTGCATTGTGGCCTTGAGTGGAAACATATTTATCAGTGCAAAGCCTGCTATTTTAAGCTGTTCTGCAACTAGCAAAACGGAGGGACCTTTCTTCTGGATTCACTACCAGGTTCATGACCTCAGTCCCAATACCACTTCTGGATTCATGTCACAGTTTCTACTTGTGAGCACTAACTTGCCGTTTGTACTTCCAATGAACTCGCAACCCAACTTTGTAAGCTATGGCTTTGCAGCTCCTAAATGGCCTGAAATGTTAAGAATAAACACACTGTGCACCTGTAGTGTGCTGTTATCTCAAGATCTTGAAGTGCTTTTGAAACTTGCTAATTTTAGTTTATCAAGTTCTGAGTGTTATCCGTGTCAGAGGAGAAAACAAAGGCAGAGGGAAATAAGTAACTCTCCCAAAAGGAATAAATTGTTAAATGGCTTGCTAAGTAATTTACCCAGGCAGAGATATGGAATAAACTAGAGTATGGATTGACATCATGATCCTTTGATGCTGCTGATGAGAGTCACAGAATCACAGAAATTTAGTTTGGAAAAGACCTCCAAGATCATCAAGTTCAATCATTGACCAATCACTACCTTGTCAACTAGACCATAGCACTAAGTGCCATGTCCAATCACTTCTTGAACACTTCCAGGGATGATGACTCCACCGTGTCCCTGGGCAGCTTGTGCCGATTCTTGGCAACCCTTTCAGTGAACAAATTCTTCCTGATGTCCAACCTGAACCTCCCGTGGTGCAACTTGAGGCTATATCCTCTTGTGCTGTCCCTAGTTGCCTGGGAGAAGAGACCAATCCCCACCTGGCTACAATCTCCTTTCAGATAGTTGTAGAGAGCAATAAGGTCTCCCCTGAGACTCTTTTTCTCTAGACTAGACAACCCCTACTCCCTTAGATGCTCCTCATAGGACTTACTCTCTAGACCCTTCACCAGCTTTGTTACTCTTCTCTGGACCTGCTCCAGCATCTCAGTGTCTTTCTTGTAGTGAGGGGCCCAAAACTGAACAGAAGTCTGAAGGTGTGGCCTAACCAATGCTGAGTACAGGGGAACAATCACTGGCCACACTATTTCTGATACAAGCCAGGATACCACTGACCACCTTGGCCACCTGGGCACACTCCTGGCTCATGTTCACCTGCTGTCAACCAGCACCCCCAGGTCCTTCTTCACTGGGCAGCTTTCCAGTCACGCTTCCCCCAGCCTGTAGCATTGCATGGGGTTGTTGTGACTGAATGCAGGACTTGGCAATTGGCCTTAATGAACCTCATACCTTTGTCCTTGACCCATTGATCAGCAGACCCACTGGCTTCAGTCTAGTCAGAAGCATGTGCATTTTACTTTACATGAGGACAGTGCGCAGAAGCCCAAGTCACAGATAATTATCATGTCATTATAAACTTTTGTCATTAAAATGAGAACTGTCATTTTGAAGATGACTGAGATAGCTAACTGGGGTGCCAGTGTCATCCTGAATTTAATGTGGATGTACCAGCAGAAGCCTAACTGGAGAATGGTGTTGAGGTGGAGGGCTGCTTCTCTGTACAATGAAGCAAAACAAAAGCATGCTGACAGCAGTCATTTTCAACCCAAAATGAGCCTATTTTATAATTGCATGTGCTTATGCCCTTAGACTTGTGCTTTTTGTCTTTGAAGTTACATTGTGGAGGGAAGGTTTCTTCACTCGTTTTCAGAGTAACCTGCACAGTGAAAAGCTGTCATCTTTGGGTGCTAAAATTGAGTTGCAAACTGCTAGCGATGGTGAGGGCAATAAGCAACGTGGTTCTTCAAGATCCCAGAATGTCACAGAAAGGTGTTTTCCTCCTATTGTGTGTCCTGTGTGAGCTGCCAGGTACTGGTGTTGGGGCAGGCCTGAGTCTCCACCATTCTGTCTGCAACTACGTGTCAAATATACAGAAGTTAAACTTCTCACTGAGGAAGAGTTTGGCATCAAGAATTAAGCACAATCCTTTCTCTTGCTGTAAGTCTGTCTTTTTTATTATTTAATTTTCTTTTAACTATGGGTTAGAATATTTCAATTTATTTTGCTTTACCTATTTTGAAGGACTTGCTGAAGGAAGCATTTTGGATGCAAAGAGCAAACCTTGATCACTCAGCCCTCAAAGGTGACAGTTTTGGCACATTTGGAGGGTTTGAAGCAGGAGGGTCACATTCTTTGCTTATGTTAAAAGGAGAACCTCGTCTGAGTCAGTCAAGCTCAGTTCATTTACAGAGAGAAGATAGGGCCCAACAGTTTGCTCTGTAATGGTTTCCATAAGAGACATCTCAACTCAGACCCTGTAATAGCCTGTGTGGTGTGAATAATCGTCAATCTGTTAGCAATTTTGAGCAAGCCTGTTAGCACCATGATCTGATCAGCTGAATTTTGCAGAGGGATGTTGCTGAGCCAACATCTGTTGGTTGTGTTGCTCACAGTCACATAGCTCTGGCAGTTCATCTCTTCCTACAGGGCAGAATAACATGGGAGCTGCTGGTATTAGGTAACTCTCCTCCCTTTTGCTGGCCAATCATGATTGTGCCCCACTATGTAATATTGCAATTCAAACATGCTTGTTCAGTTCAATAGCTTTGAAGGTAGTTGCTTTCCTGCTTAATGCTCATTAGCTAATGGTAACCCAGTCAAATGAGGGTACATAATTGGTGATCTTATCCTGCCAGGGTGCCCATGAACCAAGAACAAAATATGACTTTGTGCATTAAAACATGAGTCTATACTTCACGCTTCTTCCCCAAGCAAAAAGGTTTACTAATTCAATCTTCAGTACACATCTATATATACACACACACTACACGTGTGTGTACATGACTTGCTCATCTGTGACTTGCATGTCAAGCCATCTGACAACAAAGCAGAGAAAATCCCCAGCTCTCCAGCTTCTGAAGCGAAGCACTGCTGCAAAAAGCATTATAAAGAGTAACTGACTTCTGTCTTAGTAGTGTCTTCATCTTTTTATTCCTTTTAAAAATAAAGTCTGTTTTGACTGTTTTGCTGTACTGTTAACAGACGGACACACTCAAAATGTTGGCAGTTATGTTCAAGACTGGATTAATATAGCTTTGTTATTTTACTAGCATATCCAAAGGCAAATACTCCTACTGGACTCCACCCTTCAGCTGTGAAGCAGGTTGTAAATCAGCCCCTTTTTTTGTTGTTTTTAAAGTAGTTTAGGGGCTTTAAAATGAAATTTAACATTATTACAGTCTGCTTGAATATTGTACAATTTCTAACTATTTCTTCTTTTTTATATCCACTTTCCTGCCACTCAGAAGCTTCTAAAGAAAACACTGCAGTCACTGCTAATGCCAAGGTGTAGCAGAACTGCTTATACTGTTCTTGACTGTTCTCCCCAAAGTATTTAGGTGCCATAATTTTTAGCTTGCTAGGAAAACCCAACATCTACAGAGGGAAAGAATAAAGGCCAGGTTTTCAGACTTTGTCTTTAAAGCTTGAATGGGTAAATTTGTCCTTGCATCTTTCCCTAGGAAAGCTTCAGTAGGTGCACTGCCAACAGTCCTTGTCCCTGTGCTGCCCTCCTTAATGTGTCACTAAGACTATGGAAAAAATATTCTGCATCTAAAAATATGGAAAGAAATGGCTACTGGGTCAGGAGCCAGCAGTTCTGATGCTATAGCACACATTCAGGCACATCCATCAGGCACTCTGTGACCTGTGAAAATTATATCCTAAAATATCCCTGTTCTTGTGTTTCTGTTTTGAAACTGTGGTCTCTGGGTTTATTCTATTTCCTTGAAGTCAGAGCAATGTAATCTGAATGCTGAAGGAAACTGTTGTTTGAGCCGATCTTCTTAGATTCTTGACTGATTCTAAAAATAGGGCCTTCCTATCCATTAAGATAAGACTGAAACGCTGGTGACATTAAGCACAGCTATAATAGCTTTGGTGTTCTGGTCTGCAAAAAAATGTCCATCCTGTCTAGCGGGGCCATTTTGTTTGTCTGGTCTCTCAGACCTGGGTAAGAGGCTCCAGTCTATCAAGTGTCACCTCCCACCATCTCCTAGCAGCTACTGTCCCCAGAGGGAGAGGCCCAGTGAACACATAATGTTTCAGAGGTCTTGTGATAAAGTTTGTGTACTCTGGAAAGCAAATCTGATTCTCCCTCACCTCGTCCACTTCTGATTTCATGTCCCTAAACCCCCTTGTGCTGCTTGTGTTCATTTTCTTTGCAAGGCTCCCTTATCTGGCCTCCTGCTGGATCTCACATTCCCCTTCACATCCTGCCCCTGTGCCGGGAAGGGCACTTGGGATCAACACAGCCTGCGTTGGGAGCGCTCAGCCTCACCGACAGACCAGCATCTGTGCACAGCATGCTGTGCAAACCCAAGGCTGCTGGCTACATCAGAAGCATGTTTAGAGTTTCCCAAATGTAAGGACTAAGAGGTGAAAAAATTATGATTTTTCAGTCCCTGTAATCTAACCACTGTGTAGATTGATATCCAACCTTGCTTTTGCTGCCCTCCCAGCAGTGTGTTCCCACCCCTGCTACCCCAGCAGCAGTGTTTGCAGCCTGCACAGTGATCGAGGCAAGGGAACTATTTTCATCACAGCCTGTCTCTGTGTATTTTGCTGTTTTAAGGTCACATTAGCTTTAAGCTGGATCAGATTCCTCATCTGACCTACTCCATAACTTCAGGAGAGAGAAGGCAGGGCTGCTGGAGGTGGGGGAAGCACAGGCTGACACCAGCCTGCCTCTGGTTGCGAGCTGCTGTGAGACCACCAGCTGTGTGTTCGTGACCTGTGTCACACCAGCCGTGGGAGCATCACCAGGACCAGCTCCTGACCTGGTGCTCAGGTTATTTACTAAGCCATTGTGTCTGTATATGGCCCTATGACCACAAAAAACACACTGGAATTGGGTGGCAATGGGTGGGTGAGGGAGAGAGCTGGGAATGATTGACAGCGGATGAGAGTAGGTCTGGTGTGAAGCTGAACCTGCATGAGAGCACAGATCAAAGCACCAGCTCATCCTGTTCATGCTAGACACAAACAAGCATTTAGCAATTTACTTTGGGGGTGGGATAGAAGTAGTTTACTCAGTACTTCTGCAAGTATCAGTCTGTGTGCTGAGGCTCTCTCCTCACTCATCACCTTCCCCACCCACTGCACACACACGCACACAAAAACACACACACAATGCCTTCTTTGTTTGCGTGGAAAAATGCTCCATGGGGAGCTGCACATCCCAGAATGCAGCTCTGTTTGTGTCTAGAGTTGTGATGGATCACTGTGGGGAACCTTAAATCTCTACAGTGCTCAGATCTCTATCAAAAACGAGGGCAGCTGGAGTAGCTCCATTTAATGTAAACTACATGTATAGCTGGATTCCTTACCACCTTGTCAATGCCACCCCCAACTGCCAAGGTCTGAGAGCCCCTGAGCCTCCTGAAACCAAAAGGAGATGAGGATTTTCTTTGACTTGGATGCAGGTATTTTAAAGGGAACATGGGAAATAATTAACACATAATTAACCTGTGGAACTTTCTGCCAGGAAGTATTACTGAGGCCAACCACTCTGCAGGGTTAGGAATTTATATGAATAATAAGAGGTCCAAAGTGGAAAAGGTATCGGCCTTCAAAGAAGGGAGGACATCATTAACCAAAATGAGTTAAGGAGATGGTTTTCTTATGAATAAATTATTTCCCAGTGGTCTGTTATGGGATGTCTTGCACCTTCCTGTGAAGCTCTGGGAATAGCTACTGAAGAGGAGAGTAGACCACTTGTCTGATCCACTCTGTCAAGCATGTTTCCTATTAAATATACAATATTGCAGATGTACTCTAGAGCTAATAGGGCAGCACCCACCCTGGTGGGTACTGTGCTCCAGAAAATAACTGCTTGTTCAAACAACATAAAAAAATATAACTTATTTGATCCTAGATCTGTCACTCTTGTAGATCACCATTATTTGAATGGTTTATTGGTACTTCATCTCACTGGAAAGTTTTTCATTAGAAATGAAAAAATATATATGGAGGAAGACATTCTGTTTAGGAAGTGAACTACACAGAAATGTCAGAAGAGACAAGATTGAAAGACCATCCTGCCCAGGATGGACCTTTGAGGTGGTCTGTAGGTGCCTGAGGAAAGGGCATAACCAATGGAGTTAGTGAAGTTGTCTTTCCTGGTAAACAATCTGATTGTGGCATTTCATATCTTGTGGACTCCTGGAGCTTGAGGTTACATCCCTACCACAGGGCTTATTAGACATTTAAATTTTTATTCCTTTTCGAATCCTTCTTATATTTTGGCCTTCACTACTTTCTGCGGCAGTGACATTACAACATCCCATGTTGTAATCACACCCTGAGTGAGAAGGTGCCTCCTTTTGATTGTTCCAAGCTTGCTTGGCCCAGTCCCATTGGATGAACAAGAGGGAACAGTCATTCCCACAAGTTATTATGGCCTCAGGGCCATGTCTTATACCTTCTGCTTCCTGCCTCCTCCAGCTTACCACTCAGTAGGTCCTGAGACAATTCAGAGCCTCTGGTGGTCCCTTACTCCCCTCTTCCAAAGAAGAGCTGAAGCACCTCTACTCAGATAGGTTCAGCAAGAGACACAGAATCATTGAATCACAGAATGGGAGCACAGTGGGTCATCTGGTCCAATCTCCCTGCTCAAGCAGGGTCAGCCTAGAGCACATTGCACAAGATTGTGTCCAGATGCTTCTGGAATATCTCCACTGAGGGAGACTCCACAGCCTCTCTAATCAATATGTCCCAGTGCACCCACACAGTAAACAAGTTCTTCCTCATACTCAGGTGGAATTTACTGTGCATCAGTTTCTGCCCATTGCCTCTTGTCCCATTGCTTGTCACCACCAAGCAGAACCTGGCTCTATCCTCTTGACACCCCTTCTTTAACTATTTTTACACATTAACAAGGTCCTCTATCAGTTGCCTCTTCTCAAGGCTGAACAGGCCCAGCTCTCTCAGCCTTTCCTCATAAGAGAGATGCTCCAGTCCCTTAATCACCTTCATAGCCCTCTGCTAGACCTGCTCCAGGAGTTCCATGTCCCTCTTGTAGTTAGGAGCCCAGAAGTGGACTCAGCACTCCAGATGTGGCCTCACTAGGGCTGAATAGAGATACAAGGCTTTGCACATTCCCAAGGCAGTAGATTTGACTTCCTTTCCTCCTTGGTCTTGCAAGAGGTCAAAGCTTTTGCTATCTTTTGCTATGCTTTTTAGTTTCTCAGTAGCATTTGTGATTTGGAACATTTCTACTGTATTTCCTCACCTTAGCCACCCCAATACACTTCAGTAATTTCTTTTCAGTCAAAGTACTTTTTCCACTGACTGCTTCCATGTATGAAGGTTCAAAACATCCTTGTCTTTTACTGCCCTCCATGGACTTTTCTCCAGTATTCTTGTTGCCTTTTCCTTTTGAATTCTGATGTATCCTGCTAGAGACTGGGTAGCCAAAACAGCATCAGGGATTCACTGTGTAGGGACACTGGAAAACATGCACTGTGGTTGTGTTCTCCTGAACCCAAGATCATGTTTGCTCTTTAGACTGCTGTGAAACCCAGAGCTGATACTTTCAGAGGACAAACCAGAATGAGACCCAGTTCTATTTCTTAAGTAGCTTTTGAGCCTTCTTAAGGAGCACAGCTCCAGGAACAACTCCTTCAGACAACTCCTTGTGGGTATTTTCTTTAGTGGGGAAGTGAAAAAAGTTTTTTCTAGATTTTTCACAAGAATGAAACTATTGCTATATTGAATCAAACCAGAAATGTATCTTGCCCATAGCCCTGACTCTCTGGCAGTGGCGTGCGGAGGCTTAGGGAAAGAAGGTGTTATACTGTGAAATTTTCTGTACATATTTTCCATATTATACCAGCCTGTGGCTTGGGAACTTCCTGGCCAAGAGTTGTATTTGTTCACATTCATGAGGATTTTTTAATCTTTTATTTCAGCCATTTATTAATCTGCAGGAGGAACTCATCCTTATCCTTGGAGACCCTTGGTCTAAGGAAAAGTGGGTAAGAATTTTGGTTTCTGACCTTTTTTTTGAAACTCCATTCTCTGACATT
This sequence comes from Myiozetetes cayanensis, assembly GCF_022539395.1. Classification (NCBI taxonomy): domain Eukaryota; kingdom Metazoa; phylum Chordata; class Aves; order Passeriformes; family Tyrannidae; genus Myiozetetes; species Myiozetetes cayanensis. Next base: position 13,020,081 of record NW_026087853.1, read on the forward strand.
CCTCTGACAGCCATAAAAGCCATTGGCCATTATAAAAAATATATTTTAATGTACTTTGAATATTAGTGGAAAGATATCTTTTTCCATTTGTCTATATCCATATATTCCATTGTCCATATCCTTTTCCATTTGCCTATCAGCCTGTAGAAACCCAAGGTGATTGCAGTTCATGAAAGCTCTCCAACCTAGCTTGAAACCAGCAGCCTCAGAGTGCTTGGAGACAATGGAGAGGTGCACAGATCTCCATGGGTTATTCAGCCTTCTGCTGCCATGACTGCATCGTTATCAGTACCCAGCAAGCCAGACGAAAGCTACTCTGCTGTCTGCTCAAGTCGCAGTCACACCTCCAGGTTGCAGTATAGACACCCCCTCTGTCTGAGAGTGTTACACTACATGAGTTCTTCCAGTTATAATAAATTTGCAGTGAAATATTAAACACTAGCATATACATTTTTTTTGGCAAAAAGAAGCAAAAAGGTGGAATTTAAAACTGTAATGCAACAAGTGAGCATGCAGATTTATGGACTTAACAAACACATACAACTTTTGAGACATGCCTAGCAGACATCATGCGTTTAAAATGTCACAGTTCATGTAGCTGTCACTTCAAACACTAAAGAAACTGGCACTCTCAAAGTGCTAGCAAGCTCTGACCGGACAGTAATAAGACTCAGAGGTCTAAAATTAAAAACTGTCCAAGAAAATGTATATCTTCTTAAAGACCTCATCTTGAATATTTTTTACCACACTCCAGTTTGCAAAGAAATGGTTGTCTGATCAGCTAGATAAAAATGAGACGTTTCCACTATACCTTCAGTAGAGGAAACAGTGCTGTTTGTAATGTAGCAGCTTCCATGGGGAGAGTTATGAACCCCACTGACTGAAAAATGTCTTCTCCCGAGGTTTGCTTGCCTTTCTCTAGCAGACATCTAACCAATGATGCTGATGTTTTATGTCTTGGCCAGTCTGAATGTCACTGATGAATAGGATGTATTCTAGTTCTGCAGTTATCAAAAGCCTCATTTCAGTTCACAAGTCAGACAGTTGTTCTTTCTGTTACAGTGTTTTAGAAATGTCAGCTTGGAAGTCTTACTGCAGCCTATTTTGGCAAACAAGGTATGCTGACCTAATTGAGACCTCTGGAATAAACAGACAGAACTACCTGGGTTTTGAGACCTGCTGCCTTTCTCCTCCTGACAGCAGCAGACAGACACCCCTATGGAAGCAGCTCTCTCATGCTGAAATGCACTAAATTGTTTGATAAATGAACATTTTCTTCCAGTTCTTCAGAAGGTTAAAGTAAATATTAAAGCCCAAAATACAAGAACGCTCTTTATGAAGCAGACTTCAATCTTTGAAGAAACATGTTTGTGTTTGAGTTTGAGAACTTAAACATACAAGTTTTCTGGTGAGCTGAGACAGAAGAACTCTGTAGTGAATTTATTCTATGCTAACAGAATATTCTGATGCACAGCATTAAATAATCTTAGATCAGATGTTTTAAATGTTATTTTCCATTTACCCGGGTGTAGTGTTACAGCCAGCCATCCTCTCATCATCATCCCATAGATGCATTGGTTGTATTGGGTTTTCCTGTCCTTAGGGTTAGTTGTCAGCCAGATCAGTTTCCTCATCCAATTGACCTCACCTCTTCAGGTCCTGCTGTGAACACAGCGAGCGACAGGTACGTGTGGCTGAGCGCAAAGGAAAGAGTATTTCATGTCCTTTCAGACACAGCCTCAAAATTACATTTTTCAAACTTCCAGTGCAGCTGTTGGACACTAATTAATGCACTGAATACCTCATTCCACTGAATTCCTCGTTTCCCTTGATGACTCCAGTCGCACTTCCAAGCCAAAGGTTTCTATTTGATATGGTGGGATTTTGCACTTTGACTTAATTAAAGCACACAAAAGAAGCACAGCTAAGTGTCATCTATAAACACGGAACCATGCTTGAAATACATTAGGATGAACAGTTTTGTTGTAGTTTCCTCTTTCTTATATGAAGAGTTCCTTTTGTGAAGCAAATGAAAATAAAATGGAAAAGAAAAGAAATACTCTCCCTGTGGAGATGAAGAAGAAAAATAAGAAAGCCCATTAAAATCCTAGGACTAAATAGTAATAATAACAAAAAAAGAGATAAGAAACAATTTCTGCATTGCCACAGGGACACAGCAAAAATGGATGTTGTCTGTCAATGTCGGTCAAGTTTCTTTTCTTGTCTCTCCCCCCTAAAGAATTGAAGAAGCAGCAAGAACCATGATGCCAGTACACTTCTCAAGTTTACTGATCTCCATTCTTTACTCTGCCAAACTGCCAGGCTCCTCAAAAAAGACTTTTAGTTCATGAAAAGTTCAAGGATTGCTAGCTTGTACATAGAGGGACTGAAATAAGAGATTTTAATTAAATTCCAAACTTGTTATTGAGTTAGAGTACTGTCACAACAGACTATTTTGTTTTGGAAAGTGTGTTGGTTTTTTTTGACATGTAGCACAAATCTAAGTAGGGCAAAAAGAAACTTCAAGAAAATGAGGAAAAGAAGAATCTCCAGGCTTTGGGTTATCAGATCTTTTTTGCTCAGAGTTTGAAATAGGCATGTGGTGGGATACAATGGCATACAGTACTTTTTGAACAATACTGTGCAAATATTTGCCAAAAAGTGGCTTCATAGATAACTTTCTTCTTGTTTGGGTGGGCAAGACTCCTTGCTTGTGACTGCAGCTGGAGTGTTACTGCCCAAAGTATGATAGCAATTTTATCAGCAGGGGACACAATGTACACAATCACAGCTGAACTCAGGCTTTGCCTTCCCTGAAGCAGTTAGCAGGAGATACCATCACAGGCCCTTTAACAGCTTTCAAGTATTTAGGGCCACTTTTCTCAGACTGACTCCTGCCATTGGATCCTTGAGAACACAGGTGCCAAAAACATGAATTCTTCATGTATGACTACACGTCCTGTATGTCCTTCCCCTTCCACGTGTATCACAAGCCTCTGCTTCCAGCCAGGCTGATTAGGTGTGTGACTAGAGTTGACCGGCTAGTTGGGATGATTTCTTTAATTACTCCACTGGGAAGACTAAACTATTTCCCTAGCTGTGTCCAATGAGCTGGCTGTGTATCTGACACCCTCTATTTACAAGGAGATGACAAGGCAAAATATTTGGTATAGGGTGTATTGGATGGATGGATTATGCAGAAATTTGGAGGTGGAATAAGCAACATATCTAAAAGAGGTGTGGATGTGTAGGTTGAAACACTTAGACTAAAAGCCTATGAAAGATTTGAGTCCTTTACTCTTGTGCTGCCCTAGATACCAACATGAGTGAAATGGGAGAGTGGCTCATTGAAAACACTTTGGATTCCCACAGACCAAAGGGGTTTTGAAGCTGGTCTGAGGTGAGAAGGGGGACTATTGAGGGTAAGAATGTTCCTTGCATCCCAGTGGCCCTCATGGTGTCACAAGAAGTTTCTGGAGGATCTGAAGTCTCTTCTGACAGCACATGGGGATCTGAGGTGGCTTGGATGCTGGGTTGGTCAGGGTGAACATTTGCACTGGCATCTCCCTGCACTGGGTGCTGTGATCATATCAACCCCCCACAAAGAGACTACAAAATAAGCTGCCTCTCACAAAAGCTGATCTCTTTGGCTAAGGGAATTAATAAGAAAGCCACAGAGAAGGAAGGCCAAATGCCCAGTGGGGCAATGTGGTGTGGGCAGGCTGCATGGTGACAGCCTCTCCCCTGGGACGCCACACATGTGCTTAGACGGATCTAGCAGGGGACGTGGCCCCTGTTACCCTTTGTTCAGCACCCTATATTTGTCACCACAAGGCTTTGCACATTTAATATTTCACAAGACTTGTATGACTTCCAAGGCCCATACGTCATTAATGAGATGAAAGTGTAAAAAACCCCCTTTAATCCCAGGGACAGCAGGCCCAGATTTTTATGTTGTTGTTATCATATGTTCCTCCTGAGCCCAGAAACCTGTGATTTCTCTGGTTTGTCCATTAAGATATTTCATGACCCCTTTCATGGCCCACAGACCGTCTTGCAGTTCTTGGTCCTGCTTCACCAGGTGGAGAGGCTACAGTCTTGCTGGACATGCCTACTGAAATTAATGCAGAAAGTTGCCTACACTGGCTCGAGTTGTAAAGATCTCCCGTGATAAAAAAAACCCAAACAGATTTATGGACAGGATATGCTTGTGTGGTATATTGGTAATAGCTTTCTCCTTGTAGAAATATATATTCAAAAAGATATAAAAATGTTGACCTGTCAAAAAAGTGATTGAAGCAGCAACTATCTATTATTTTTCAGGGAAAAAAGTGCTCATTTGTCACTGACCATCTTCTCTTGATGTGGTTATCCCCAATTAGGCTAAAAGTGCTAGAATTACAATATAGCGTCTGCCAATTCAGCTTTACAATGGCTAGATAATTATAGAGCAAGAAAATAGTATGTCTGGAAGGGTGTTAACTGAAGAGCAAGGGGCCATGTAAATAAACTTGACAATGATATTGAAAGGCAAGAAAAAGACACTACTGGATAATAGCATTATGGTGTGCAGGAGTTATTTACATGCAAGCACAGCTTGTCACAAATAATGAGAATTAGAGGAAAGCCCCTGCCCTTGGATGCCAGGCACACCATGGAACCTCTTTGCCTCAAAAACACTAGCATGGGAGTTTAATTTGCTTTCTCTGCTGCACAACGTAGAAAATTGGAAACTACATCTTCTCACTGGGCCTAAAACATGCTCACAATGAAAGAGTGAGCAGATGAGTGAGTCAATGTCCAAATGCCAGATCTCCAGGCAAGTTCCTCTTCAAAGGTCAGTCAGCTCCACAGAAAAGTAGGAAGGGGAATATAGGACACAAGGAAGTGCTGGGTTTCTCTGTAGAAACCATGTGTTTTGGGTGGTGGGGGAACTCCAAAGAGCTAACCACAAGAGTTAGCAACACTAGATACTACTCTAGCCTTGCCTTCATCATCAAATAGTACCCACAGAAAGGTTAGACAAAACTTCCATTGATTTCTGTGGATTTCACCAGACAACTTTAGGGCTTCAGAAGGTCTTCAGCCTCTTTTATGCATAAAAAATACTTAATTTCAGCACAAAATCCTGCATCCTTCACCTCCTTAAACTAACAGCATCTGCAAGCCACTTGTAGGGCTTTTCTACATCTGAGCCTGTTCTGCCCATTTTCTGAAGGGCTTTAACCTCTCTTTGAACAAGCACAAGTTTTCTCTGCTATGTCCTTTCTTGACCAGAAACTATGGTTAGTGTAGCCCTATTAATTATTTGAAATGGTGATTAGCACAGGTACAACACTGTGCTACCAAAACCCCATTGCTTTTAGCCTTCTTTGAGCATGGGCAGAGCAAGACAATGTTTGCCTGGAGAACACTGTGTAATTTTCTTTTCCCTTAACCAAATATAAGGCCTGTGCAACACCCAGTAGAAGGTCCTGCTCTGAGACAAGGTCTTTTATCTGCACTGAATAATAATCAAGGATCTTACCCTTAGCTAATAAATATCTAATAAAGGATAGGTATGTCAGATTATGTGGTCTACATAAGATTTCTCAATTTTTTCTAACTGTGACTGTACATTAATAGAGACACTATGCCAAAAAACTACCCTATATCATGATATCCAGTATATTGTAAAATGCCCCACTTTTTTGGGAGGGAGGGGGAGGAGGGGAAGAAAGCCTAAGCAAACAATACTCCTTAAACTCCAAATGAAGTAATGCAAGTTTTTAAATTCATGGTGACATAGAAAACTTAAGAACTGGAAGCAAAATCACTATTCAGATTGAAGAGCAAGAGAGCAGGCAGCAGTTACCCTGCATTTTTGAGTAAATCAAACACATGTATTATTTTTAGGTCACTGTCCTGATTTTGCGAGGTTTCATTGCTGTTCCTGCACAGGAAGGGTGCATCCCACTGCCTGTTGCCCTGTCTCTGGAATCATGTTGCCTCTCTGTTTTTTTCCATCAAACACCTTGACATGGGGAAAGTAATTTTGCTTCCCATTTCACTTTTTTTTTTTTTTTCTTTTAATGCAGCGTAGCATCTGGGAATAAGAGGGAAGAGGAGCTGTGTCAGCAACCAGCAGATGCCATCCGGATTGCCAGTGGTTGACACAGTGTGGGCTGGGTGGGTTCTCACCTACAGATGCTTCAGTAACGTCCCATGTAGCGTCCTGTGGTGTTCAACATCCTGTGTGAGAAAAGCCCTGCCACTCTCCTTGAGAGCCATTTTCCTGCTGAGTAAATCTCATACTGAGAGTTTTGAGGAAAATTGCAGTCTTCCAATTCATCCCATTAAGAACTGTTTTCCATCAAAGCAGTCAGTGCTAAGCTGTAACTGAGGTTCCTGTTTGCATTGCTGGTGGAGCACTGCCTGTAAGGCTATGCAGTGATGTTGCAGTGAAATGACTGCCTGTATCACTGAAGTTCAGCCTAGTGAGTGCTTTCACCACCCTACCCACTGTCCTAGTTATCTCCCTACTTCTTCCCATGGCTCTTCACAATTTCCCCTCAGCTCCGCCCTCAGCTATGGTGCAGGGCTACCCATATGGCTTCTTTGAGCTTGAATGGAAAACTGAAAGTTGGATTTAAATCAGATATTAGGAAGAAATTCTTTACTGTGAAGATGGTGAGGCACTGGAACAAGTTTTCTAGGGAAGTTGTGGCTATCCTATCCCTGGAAGTGTTCAAGGCCAGGTTGGACAGTGCTTTGAGCAACCTGGTCTAGTGGAAGGTGTCCCTTTCCACAGCAGGGGGTTGAAACGTGTTGATCTCAAAGGTCTCTTATAACCCAAACTAATATATGATTCCATGATAAGAGCAAAGTTTGAACATTAGTTTTCATCTGGGGAGTGTACAAGTGCAGCCTACCACAGCTGTGCTACATTGAATGTCTTCAAACCTTCCCCTCTAGTCAGGTTTCATATCTCTGTCTAGGGATACGTAAATACCTCTGAATCTGGCTTTAAGAGATGAAAGTGTCTCAATGCCATCTACTTTCTCTGAAACAGGCAATATTCTCCCCGATTTCTTCATGCTGAAGTAACTCAGCTGAGTATCCTGGTCCCATGCTGTCCCATGCTGGCACTCCTCCAGCATTTCACAATGTTCATGAGCCATTTCCCATCTGGGCTCTCCCCCTCTCCCGTGTCAATCTGTGCACCAAACCCAGCAGTGCCCATGAGCAACAGTGCAGGGGACTGTACCTTCCAGCCCCACAAAAGGCATCTCTCTGGGTGGTTGCCTAAGCCTCATGCAAAGCAAGACATTTCTGCCACAGAGGCCATCTCCTCTCTCCTGACTTTGCTGTTGCCTCTTTGTTCCTCACCTGCCTGTACAGCACTGTACAGCAATGTGCAGCAACACATGTTGCTCCTAGTAGTTTCGTGCAGTTGTGAACTCTGTAAGAGCAGAGGTGTGGCCAGGGCTCAAAATCATCATTCAAGGTAACCACAGGGCTGGGATGGGTTAAGGTCTCAGAAATGTCAAGGTTTCATGTTGGTGTATCCTGCTGATGCACTGAGCAGTTAAGAGATCCTTTTCAGGAACTCTGCTTCAAGAACGACTTGTCCTGCTTTATACCCTTCAAAACCTGACTATAATATGCATTAAAATGGCAAAAACACTTAGCTGGATCTCAGCTGTTAAATCTTCCTGGCCTGGCATCTTACTCAGATGTTTGAGTTCTTCCTTCCCTTTCAGTTGCCCTCGCATGACTTGGGGCAGTGAGGCATATCGGCACTTTAAAACAATCCTCTTAGAAGTCTATCTCCTTCTGCAGGCACTCAAGCACTTACAGGACTCTGGCCTGTTGGCACCTTAACAAGCCTCTTATCTCTTCATATTTCATCTTTCTTCCAGGAGCACCCAGAGTTTGGGACCACAGAACTTGGTGTCTTTGCAAATTCTCTAACCAAATAAGCTGGTTGCCAAACATACTGAATAACTAAGAGAAAATTATAACATAATAGGAAGGTTACTTTATGGCCTTTTAACGTGTCCTTTCATTTTCATTCACTTGGAAAGAACCTGACTAAATGGCAAAAATAAGTACCTGTTGAGTCATTGGGCCAAACACATTCCTGATGTAAGGCCAGTGAAGTTACACTTGGGACAAGTTTAGCTCGGTGGATTTAGGTATGCCTCTGTTTTCCATGTCAAAGGACTCACAGCTGATGGAAAACACAACTCAGTACGTTCACAGAATCCACAAAATGAACCCATGTTTCATGTTGTTAAAGTCTGAAGACATACTGTATGTTTCATATTTCTTGTCAAATAGCCCTCAAAATGCTGTATCAGACTTCATGGTTCAATCACCCATGAAAGCTGACGTATCTGGCCTTTTAGGATGTTGGCCTCTTCAGGCATGCCCCAGTGAATGGAACAGAGCCAGGGCAGAGGGATAAATGCCCCTTACTTCACAGAGAGGCATAGCACAGGGAGCTGTGAAAAACGATTCAAGACCTTCAAAGCATCTGAGCCTCCATCCTGTGCCTCTCTCTGGAAGGGAGCACAGGGGCCATAGAGAGTGGGTAATGCACTGGAGCAGGACTGATGTTGTTTGCCTTTGGGCCAAGCACAAGACAAAAAAGCAGTTTCCAGTTACCTTTCTGTTCCCTCCTTATCACCTCCCCCCTCCTCCCCCCTGTTGTGAGCCCAGTGCGTTCAATCCCAAGGATCTATCCCAAAATATTTAGCTCATTTTGTACATATTACCTTCAAGTAATCATACACCACTGAGTCATACATCATGGGATTAACAATCCTACACATGGTATAAACAGAACCTAAATAAAATCCCAGAAAAAGGATATTGCTTTTTAAATAAGTCCTGACAGCTGTGGAAAATATTATGCCCCAATACAACCCTCCCATACGACATACATTAATATGAAGAGAACCCCGAACTGTTCCTCTGGATATTTTGTAAGGTTTTATTTTATTACGGATTGGACATATTGAAGTAAGACTATAATCTTATTGTGCTCTGACCTGTGCTTTTACTGCACTGTATAAACAGCAGTTACTATGTTAGACGGAGAAATGTTTACAGAAAGAAGAAATAAAAACAAACGGATTTATTGTGTTGCAGAAATTTGAAACAGGGCTGAAAAGCTGCCCATGTGTTTTGTGCTTGTAAGACCTTTCCCTGATGGAAACAGACAGCTTAAAGATGACAGAAGCACAGCGAGGTCCTGCACTATCAAGAGTAAAATGTAATATCCGCACAGCACTGACTCTCTCCAGCCAGCCTCGCCTACAATCAAAGCCCTTGATATGGCTCTTGCTGTTGTCTGTTCACATTCAGCAGGTTTGGGATCTAGTTTTTTTAATAGATTTTGAAATTTTTTCAAGTGCTAGTGAAAAGTGCCAGATTGACAGCTCTGGAGTCTGGAGTCTCTTCTTAACCACAGAAGAGTATAGCATGGGAAACGGCAAAACAAACCTCCTTCCCCAGCCTGCTCTCCAGCCCCAGCAGTGCCAGAGAGAATGGGAGCATGGAGGGTTATCCTCATCCATAGGCTTCTCCGATGTGTTAAAGCACCCAAGGCAAGCAGCCACCAACCTTCATGGGCTGCAGACTGAAAAGTTACCCAAGGCACCTGTAAAAACAGTCCAGCACATGAAGTGCTGGGGAAAGTAAGTCTCATTTTTTTAAAGCTGTTCTCTTCCTCTCTCTCTGAAAACCTGACTCTTTCTAGAGACAAAGATAATTAGAGAAAAATTAGAGAAAAAGAGACTTTTTCACATCACGGTTTGGCTTCTTCCTGTTGATATTTTTATTGACAAAGCATATCAAGATCAATGCCAGCATGATTATTTAGATCTTTCATTTTTCCAAATTCTGTGTTTTTGGTCAGAAAAGAATGCTAATAAACATGTCAGTGATATCTTTGATAAGAAGATTGATTAATAACATCATATGCAAAATCTTCAGCTGTAAAACACAGAAGTGAAAAACTGGCCTGTTTTCAAGCCTACAAAATGGAAACAGTTTTGAAATTCCTTAGGATTTTTCTGTTTCACATTTCAACCAGCCTTGTGATCTTCCAAGTCAAATCTCCACAGACTGCTCAAAAATGAAAAAAAAAAGTTTTCTTAAAATGAAATCCTGGTCCCATTGAAGTAATCTGCAAAGCTCTAGTTGAATTCAGCCCAGCTAGAATTTCACCCCTTATTTGTACACTGAGCAAATCTGATCTGGAGTTGGTAACACATAATAAACATGGGACCCTAGGATGCCATTTTTAGTCACTTTTCAGGGGAGAGCTGTGCTTTAATTTATTTTGTCAACTGTTTCCACTTAGGTTTTTCCTATTAATGCTTCTGTTACCCACTGCGCAGTAAGGTTATACCTCATATAAGTTCTTCTCCCTTAAAAGTTGTGGTACTTTTGCAAATGCTACTCTCTTTGATATATGATTTCAGAATAATGAATGCTTGTCAAACTGATTTCTTGCTGTCTTAAAATAGGTGGATGTGTTAAGCAATTTGCACTAGGAAACAGACATGATACGACTCAAAGTGGCAGTCTGTCCCTTTCAGACCCCCATTGTAAAATGGCTGTGTATACACAAAAAAAATGAATTTCTGAGATTAACTGTGTATCAGATAACACCCTGAAAAATTCTGTCAGCCACCAAGTAGGACAAGAAAGGTGACACACAACCTTTCACCTTCATCAAAGAGAAAATCATAGTCCAGGTGGTATTCTTGGTGACTTCAAGAATAGTTTATAACATTAAATAAGCCAGGTGGGTAAAGGGATTATCCTGAAATAAGAATTAGTCAGAAAACAGAAAAAAAAGTTTCCCAATTTTTTTTTCTTTTGTAGCAGTGAACAGTACAAATCTTCCCCTTACAAAGACTTTCTTGAGAGGATAAAGACTAGATGTTCTGAAAAAAGCTCATTGACAGATCCCACTTTTTGGGTGGAAAATTTTACTAAGTAATAAATAAACAATTGTATCAAAATTAGTTTTTCAAAAGTTAAAACCATTCAGATTTTAATGTCTAATCCCTTGGTTAGTTCAGTGCCAGGATAAGTCCTGGCTGACCCTTCCATGCTCCAGCTCCATTCATCCTCCCAGAAGTGCAAGGCTCCAACATGTCACTTTTCAGGCTTTGAGTTGTCAGCCTTTCAGCTTATGGTAGTTTTACACATGGAAATGGTGTCATTATATCACATTAAAAGCTGAAAGGAGTACATGTCGAGAAATGATCATATTGGTATAGAATCCTGGGTTTTGGAGGAAAGAAAGGATATTTCTAATATATGTATATATGTAATTAAAATGGCTGTTTGAAATTGGTTGGGGAAACCTTTGGGAAATGCCTGAATCACTGAATGCAGGTGATGGTACAAAAATAAACATTAATTACACAGTCTTGTGAACTAAATGTATTTTAGACTCATGGTAAACAAAGAAAATGCAAAAACTTAGCTATTCCAACTTTCTCTGCTTTGGAGTAATCGACTTCACATGTTGTGTGGAGTCTAAGCTGCATCTTCCTAGCTACATGAAGGTTTTGAAGTGACCAGAAGTGTGTGATCTATGCACACGGTCATCTGTCCTTGCTTTCAGACAGCAGAGCTCATGAGTTACTGTGATGCAGGCAGGAATCAAGTGATTTACCTTGGTGCTGCAAAAGCTTCCTCAGCCCAGCATTGAGAGTACTTTACAACACCATTTCTTGTCAGTCTGTTAGAGGACTATGACTGAGAAATGTTCACTAATTTTTGAGCTGATAAGGTCTTCAAAAACTGCTTTGTAGCAAAAATTGAAAGAAATTAAACCTATCTACTTTGTCAGACAGAAACTGGGGCATGGTTGCAGATGAAAGAGGAATAGTTCCAGCAGCTCAGTGCTGCTCAGAGGGATAGCCTAGGTGCATGCTCTCTGATCTGGAGGCCACCTGCACACCCAAAATCTCTTATGGAAAGATGATTTTAGATATCAGATAGCTTTTAATTTTATCAGTGCAAAAGAAATTCAAATCAGTGGCTGCAAAGGAAACTTTACAAGGCAGTGATATTTTCTTCACAAAAAGAAGTCAGCTGCCTCTGACTGCTGGAACAACTTCTCCAGGGTTGTAGGGGATTGCCCAAACTGCATATCTCTGTTACATTTTCCAGCTCAACCAAAGAGTTTTGGTTTGGTTCAGGAATTGCTTCTTGGCCTTTGTTGTTTTACTGCCTTTGTTATATCAAAAGTCAGACTAGATGATCATAACAGCCCCATTCAGCCACCAGAACAATTTTAAGAAATCCCTGCTCTGGCTCCAATGAGTTACATGTGGTATCGGTGAGAGTCAGAGGAGAATATTGCATGTTGAGGCACGTGCATTCTCAGTTTATCACTGTACGAGTAGGTACTGTGCACAAAAGAAAGATAAGTGAGCAATTGTGTGAGTATGTAAATGAACGATGCACTACACAGAGAAGGAGAGCATGATAAAATGAATCTCTGTGTAAAACCAGCCATCTAATGGAAAAAGCAAGAACAGATGGTGAAATAACTCCCTAAACAAGCTGTTGCTTTAGACTTCGGCCGTCCACAAACAAGTTGCAAGTATTTCTGATCCATGGTCCAGTGATTAAAGAGATGAAATTCAAAGGAAAAAGTAGGGGAACAAAAGAGGGGGGATAAAGAATGCATAAAACCCCAACCCAGTTTAAGTTTCATAGCGGAATATCAAAGCAATATTGAAATATAGGAATACCAAATACCAATACTTTATTTTTATGTTTTGCATTTACTGAATCAGTTTCAATTGTATGAAGCCCTCTGCCCTTAAGCCCTATGATATAAATTTTATTGGATTTAAAGGAAACAGATTGGGAGTCTGGGACAGAAGTATATATATATTTTACCAGTGCAGATCTTATGGTTTTGCCAGAGGAAGCTTCAAAACCATTTGATGTGCTGCTTATTTAATACTACTAACATATTCAGGAGTTGGGGATGGGAAGAAAGAGAGAGGTAAGGGAAGGCAGAGAGATCTGTGCAAAGAACAAGTAATGTTGTCCCCCTGGAACCAATAAAGTGATCAGAGGCTGAAAACGTGCCTGGGGAGATGTGAGGGAGGGAGGGAGGAAGGGAGGGAGGGAGGGAGGGAGGGAGAGGGAGGTGGTGGAGAGAAGGGGTTCTAGCTGCCAGGAAGGCTAAGTAGTCTTTCCACCTAAGTTTTTGTCAGTGAATGTGAATGCTCTAACCTCATTACTGGATAATCAATTGAGATGATGATGGCCATTAACGCCCAGTTGCCGAAGGCCTGCTGGCAGAAGGGCAGCCAGATGTCCCTTTGTGGGTGCTGCCCAGGACACTTCAACCCTTACACTCAGGAGCGACCGTCTGACACCTTCCCTACAACCAGCTAGCATGCCTGGAGCCCAGCACCTCCCAAACCCCTTGGGTACACAGTGGCACTTGAGAGTGTGTTAGCCAACATCTGAGTTGTTTATTTCTGTCTCACAGTTGGTTACCAAGCGAGAGGAGCAGTACAACACTGTATCTCTGTCTCAAGCTTTGCTCTCCACTGGGCATTGCAGGAAACCCTTGCACTTTTCTTGGGCCAAGGTTTAGTGTGGAAACTGGCCTGGAAGCCATCCTGGAGCAAGTCCAGGAGAAGTCCTGGGCACAAAAAGGGGGCTGGTCCCCCTCTTTGCCTACCAAATATTTCCTGAGTCTCTGAAGAAGAGGAGCCTGAGGCGCCTCTCCAATTATCAGGAAAAATGTGAGCTTTAAATTGAAGTCTGCTGCCAGATCTTGTCCTCTGTTAACAGTCAGTCTTTGTCACCATGGTGGGGAGTGTGTGTGTGTATGTGATACATTCACATTTTGTAAAGATTTTCTGTCTGCCACCTCCACTTCTCTCTCCTACCAAGACCTTCCGACTGGGGGACAAAGGCTGTACCTTGAGTCGGTTGCCAGCAGAGCCAGCTGTGGGTGGTGACCCGGGTGTCTGAGCCCCTCCACAGCAGGAGTCATCATTTAGGATGTTAAGAAGGACAGGGACTTAGTCCCTATTTTACTCTTTCAACTCTTGTATGTGAGAAGGTAGAGGAAAGCAAACTTCTTCTAGGAGAATATAAGGAAATGTGGAAGGATACATAGAAACTAGGGGGAGTGCTAATATTTTGTAATGTTTTAGACTATGTTGGTGTCTCCCAGCCACGGTAAAGCTGAGGAAGTCACAAGATCCTGGGCTTCCACAGGTAAAGTAGGAATGGGCAAGAAGATGAAGTCTGTAGTCATGGTTGTGTCAGCTGTTGACCTTGGGCACTGAGGAATTCAAATGTCTCCATCATCACTGGTTAAGTAAGAGGCCACCCATGGATCAACCTACCAGTGGGTAGGAGAAATGGAGTTGCTTCTGAGGGAGAGGAAGCTATAGGAGGTAGGTGAAACTGAATGCAGAATGGGTGTCAAACTGCCTTTCTTGAAAGATGGGGCTGGGTATTTAGTTCTTGTGGTCAGTCACTGGTCTTCTTCAACCATGAGTAGCTCCGTATTACCTGAGCATCCCTAGAGTTGATCCAGTCACAGAGGGGAAATGGGAGGGCAGAATCACTGTTGGCCTCCACTTAAATTACTCAAAATATTCCAAAAGCTGTGCCAAGAAGAGGTAGGACCAGGCAGTTATGTTCTCTGACATTGATGGGCAGTCACACCGCTCTGAAATGTAAGGTTAATATCTGAAGTGCCTTAAATTCACCAAAATGACTATTTGTATAAACATATATACTGCAGAGTAATTTATTTGGCATTGGTTGTGGCAAGTGTTTACTATGTCTGTTTATGTTGCCTTCACTAGGTACTGTTTTAAGTCACTCTGCCCTCAGAGTTTACACTCACACTTACACTAATGTGTCACCACTTACTTGTCATTAAATTTTATGTATGTAATGTCTTTAATAAGATAGTCCCACTTTCTAGAAAAATACTTTTCTTAAAACAAGTTCTGAGTTCAGCTGTATTTGTTCTCTGGGACTGTTGTAGAGATCAACGTTGCTAACAGTGATGTTTTCAGGAAAAATGAGTGCTGAGCAGACACTGTAGAATATAGAAAGTATACTGTAACTAACTACATAGAAGTATTCATTAACACCTATCCTGTGGTAATCCAAACATAGGCAGTAACACTTAACATGTTCAAGAAATTTGATGTTGGATATTTTTAATAGCTTACTAGAAATAATTTTTGCACTGATTTTTTTTTCCAAGAGAAAAAATATTTGGATTTTAAAAATTCTTTCTCCTTCTGAAGGAGCCTATATTAATCAAGAAAGTTTCTCTCCTCTTGGGCTTTCATACTTTCTCTATGAAGTGCTTAAAAATCTGAAGGAATTCTGATGGTATTCTGTTTAGGACAGGAAAATCTAGTGACCAAGAGTTAAAAATAATCCATCTCAATAAACATATTAAGTAAAAAAATTATGTTTGACAGTTAGATGATTTGAGAACTAAAAGTATTTTGTGGAATGATCTGGAACAAAAATAAAAGGGTAACTTCTGCTCAGTTATTTGTGGGATTTCTCAAAACCACACTAAACATACCACACAGGTTTCATGATAATGTGAAGCTAGAATAAAATATTAATGTTTTCCAATGATAAACCATTTTTCTTCCTTTAATTGAACTCCCTGGACTATAGTATCTAGGCTCTGAAAAGAAGGTTATTCCTATCCAGTGTGTAATATGTCATCCTGTGGTAGAGGAGGGATAACCATAATGCTAGTAATACTGGAAAAAAAAAAATCATCCATGTGGCTGCTGAAAGAAAACAGCATTTAAAAAAAAATATTTACTATTGAATTACAATGTGTACTAAAACTTACACTCTGAAACAGACTTTCTTGTGCATAATCCTGATTAATAAAATGGTTGAAGGATTTGAATATTTTTTAACTGATGGTTCTGACAAGTTAAGGCTAAATATACATCGCAGCAACCACTGTAGCATATAAGTTTCATGCACAAATGGAGAAAATAACATGTTGACTGTAATTTCATAAGACCGGAGGGATCAGTCTCAGATTCGTATCTTTAGATAAAACGGTGCAATTACCATTGCAGTCCATCTTTCTGGAATATCTTCAATCAAAGAAAAGTCAACCATAATTGTGGATTTCAGTGGAATATAGATGTAGCAAAAATGTTTCGGACCACTGTGATTACATCATCTGCATCTTGAAGATCCCGTGCCATTCGCTCCCAAGCCCAGCACAGCCACAGCGTACTCAGTGCATTGTAAAGACCAGTGATACTGTACAGATGAACAGGAAACAAACAAAACCCAATCAGGGCTTATAGAGATTAGTGTGCCAGCATATGCAGATTTTCTAACATGCATAGGGAATGCTGGGAGAGGCTCAGGATTCTTGACTATGGTCCCACCCAGCAAGATTGGCTCAAGCCCATGGTGGGTGGTGGAGTAACCAGGACTGATGCCATTGCCCATCAGTGGGTCCCTCTAAAGTGACCATCAGGCCAGAGGAGACTGCCTCTTCCTACGGACAGTTACCTCTGTTTGGGATACCTGGAAGTTTGACGAGGAGCAACTTCTCATCCTTAGGGAGAAAAGTAAACAGACCTAAGAAATTAAGCCCCGTGTTAGTAGGGCAGGGCTAAGATGTGTCCTCTTTCCCGCTCCTGCAACGTGGATCACTGGGATGCTCTTGTTCTGGCACCTCCTGACAAAAACTTCTGCCTCCTTTGAGGCACAAACAGTTGGATTCATTGTCTACAGGACTATCAAGTTCGTGATGGGTGTGAGAGGAACAAAAGTCAAGAAGACTGTGAAGAGCAAAAGAGAGGACAAGAAAGATCCCCTAACACATTAACATCTTGAGCTTTTGGTTTCTTTTCCATCCCACGAGGTGCTATGTACACATTGTGTATCCTGCTTCTCAGCCATAACAGACCAGTGTGCCATGCCACATATGGTGCCATGGACCCCTTTTATTTAATCCACTCTTGAAAAAAAAAGCAGTACTGTTGCCATCTCACAGACTTATACAAGTTATAATAATCACCATTTTAATTTTTCCCACAACTTTGAGGCTTAATAGCTTTAAAATCTTACAAGTTGTAAAAACAATTAAAGCAATAATTTTAAAAATAAGCAGAATAGGACCTTCAAAAGAATGTGAACCTTTAACACTTCACAGTTAAATAAGGGCCTTGTAACACAGTGACTTGAAGGCCAGCCCTGAGAAAACGCAGAAGCATCCTGTGAATTTGTTGATGCTAGTTCAGACAGACTGTTTATTTTCATGATTTCATGGAAGAATTTTAATTTAATGAGTGTTTTATACACTAATGTAAAGCATAGTTTCAACCCTATAATTATAGTGTCAAAATATTTCTGCTTAAACAGCAGCAGCTGACTACAGAAATGTGATTTACATCTGAATTGTATCAAGGGGACACTGCTAAAAATAATCAGCATGTGCCTTTTAATTGAATAAAAAAATTAACAAAGAATATCAATGTATCTCTCAGCCTAAGTCTTTCTGCCTTTCATATAAACGTTCTGCTTATTTGCTTATTGCCTTTTCAGGGCTAAGGTTTCCAGAAAAAGTGTAGGCACAGAATGGCTGTGTGTCATTTTGCCCACCCGTTTCTCCCTATTGCACACAGAGCGATGGGAAATTGCATGAGCAAATTGTCAGTTCCTGTCACTGAGAGCCTACATTTTTTAAAAATCTCACCATTAATCTTTCAGCTCAGTTTTAAAATAACCAACTGCCATCAAGAAACAGGTTTCTCATGACGCTTAAGGCTGTCAGCAGGTTTTGACCAGTCCAGGCCACATTTTGCTCTTGGAATGGGGTTAGAAATCTTTTAGTTGTTGTTGCTATTGGAGAATTCATGTTTTGAGGTAATGCCTAGGGCAGCTTTAGACGGGAGAAATCTTGGGTATCCACTTCCAATCTGCTTGCACTGCCACACCACCGGAGATGGGAACACAGCCCTGCTGTGGCTGCCCTGGTCTTTGTCTAGCCCTTATCCACTGCAAGGCAGGAGTATTCTCTGTTTGTCTTACAGTACCTTCTAGAGGCCCCAGATGAAATGGCATGCCATTGTGCTGGGTGTTTTTTATACTTCCCAGGGACGGATAGTCTCTTCCCCATAGAAACTACAATCTACGAGCCAAGGCACACAGAGGAAGGACCTTTATCCTTATTTTGGAAACAAAGGACTGATGTTGAGTCTGCATCCACATCTACTGTGGGTGGGAGGACATGGGGTCCTTCTGAACATGTGCCTCTGCCATGTGCTGGCTCCCTAGTGAGTAATGCCCCTCTGAAATCTCCTGTGCTCACAGTCCTCATTGTAAGAAAGGGAGAAGCAATAAGCAGGGGCATCACAGGCTCTGTCTCCAGTTGGGTCAACAAACGCAAACCTAGGAGCACATCACAGTGTAGACCTGCCCTCTAGTCTAGAAAACTTCCAGAATTATGAAAATTATGTTACTTTCAAATTCAACCAGGAAATCTGTGATGAAGCAACAGATCTTTTCCGAGATGTTTTGTTTCATTTGTGCAGGAGAATTTGGAAGAGAAGCTGATGATGCCAATTCACAGAATGTCTGTGTTTGTCCTGTATTCGACAGATGTAATAGCCCACTTCTCCTCTTCCATGCTTCTGAGCTTTGTGGGTTTAGGTTAAGCAAATCTGTCTTGCTTCTTATGCTCAAAAACCTTTTGAGACAGATAGCTCGTCTGCAGGAGGTCCGCACTCTTTTCTTTGAGTTTTCAGCTGTTTGGTTGCTGTTTTCTAGCCTAAGAAGGTATGATTATGGCCTTGTACAACCAGTATGTGATCATGGAAGCATCTGCAGGTTAGAAGGAAGTTTCTATTATGTGTGGCTAAATTGTATAAACATTGCATATGTGCACTGTATATTGCATATGGGCATTGAGGTATATTCTTCCATACATGTGTGTGCATATGTAAATACTTTGACGAAGAATGAATTTAGGGTCCTCTAGAATTCAAGGCTTGATCCTGGTTCTCATCTATGTGCTACCTTTAGTTCATTTTCTTCCTGAAGCACCAGATGCTCTTCAATGCCAGCAATGTGATATGA
Source organism: Myiozetetes cayanensis (assembly GCF_022539395.1). Taxonomy (NCBI): domain Eukaryota; kingdom Metazoa; phylum Chordata; class Aves; order Passeriformes; family Tyrannidae; genus Myiozetetes; species Myiozetetes cayanensis. The sequence continues at coordinate 13,039,224 of NW_026087853.1, forward strand.
AATGTTTTTCACAGGGTAAAATCCTAAAGTTCTGCTATGGCTTTTCCTGACACTAGGATCAATGTATGGATGAATCTGGTATTTGTATAAATTTCAATGTCTCTGCGGGAACTGCATATGCTCTTTTCATTTTATACCAAGATTCCACTAAATTGTCCTTTGGATTTATTTCAAAGAAGGAAAAGGGGGGAAAAGGCAGTAAAGATTGCTCTTCTTATGCTTTAGTTGTTTTTCTAACTCAATTATATTTTGACAATTCTGTACAAAACTTTGGAGTATGTCTTTGTTTAAGCAGTATATCTTCCATAGGAATAGTCAGTTAAATGTATATGGCTAGTTTCAGGCATAACAAGCTTTGACAAGGGCATTTAGCGGTTGTAATTCAAATCTAATTCAGAACATCTTAGCGCTGGACCTGTCAAGCACTTGAAATGCACTGTAGCTGCAAAACCAAAGGATATGGTCCTAGTCGTGCTCTGTGTGGCATCAAGCTGATGTGTCAACAAGAGCAGTTACAATTACAGGTTCTTTCAAGCATACTAAACTAATTTACAGTACTCTGAAAATGTGGGAAAAGGCCTTGCTAGCATAAAGGTGTATGGGACTTTCAGACTGCAAAGGCAAGGCAAGTGGCATGGCCATTTCATTCAGGAGTTTAAATATTATGTAGTTTCAGTGCCACCTTTGGGGGGTTATATTTGTAACTAGATATTCTGTAGATAATAATAGATTTGCCTTGCAGCCATCAAATACCCTTGTCAAATCCCATTAGAATCACATTGCACATTTATTTGAAAGCTCAGCCTAAAATGCATGCATTTGCTAAGTGAGTATGGGGTCCTATTTGCACTGGCACTGACTGGTCCTTTCTGTTTGTCTCCCTTGTTTACCTGATAAACCCCATTTACACTGGCTGCAAAATGCTTAGGGTTCTGCTTACAGAGATTAGAAAACTTAGTGCAAAGTGAGAGGTCTTCCCAGAAGCAGATCTGATCCAAGGATGTCCCACAAAAAACAAGACAGAATTACAGTAACCAACATGTAATTTTAACATCACGATATAAAAAGCCTTGATTTTAAAGTGCACCAGTGATTTAAAGCAGCTGCACACATTTAGAGGGCATTGCTTTAATGTGCTCACAAAGGCTAATGGAAGCTTTTACAAAAGAAAAAAAATTCAGGTTTTATGATTTATCTACTTTTTATGCACAACATTATAGGCCCTTCCCCTAGGGACTCATAAATGTGATTTTTACTTCCCAAATTACAAAGCTAGTCAATTATTTGCGAATGAGTCATTCATTCAAAAGTGTCTGTAACGGGATGTGTTAACCATCAGGAAATTTTACACCAATTGGAATTATAAACACCAGGGTAAAAAAAATCTCTTAGCCAACCAGCTATGTCTATTTGTGAAACCTTGAGTAAGGAGTGCAGTATAACTCGTGCTGGAGAAGTCCTGAGAAGTTGACTTGGAGGGGAGGAAGGGTGGTGAATTTTTTTCCTTTTGATTGTATAAAATGTGTTTATTTTATTTTGAAATAATGTAGTTAGCAAGTCTGCAGCAACTTGCAGTCAAGGCTCCTAAAGCACCTTATAAACCTCCATCGATTAAGCCTTGCAGCCACGTACAAGTGCAAGGAACTATTAGCCCCATTTTATGGGAGAAGCAGCTGAGGGTCACAGGTGGCTGCTGGTGGGCAGACACGCAAGCTTCTCCTTTGGTGACCAAAACTGCTTCTCCCCTACCTCAACTCCATCAAGAACTGAAGGAGCTGGTTTTAATTTCCACCTGTTTCCCTCTCTATCTGGCTGTTTGCCCCTGAAGACTTGCCCTGACCCACCCAGAAGTCATCCCTGGGGTTAACAGCAAGCCTCAATCATGGATGTGACTAATGACTTGTGCCTAAACTAGTTATCATAGAACCATAAAATATGCTAAGTTGGAAGGAAACCATCAGGATCATCAAGTCCAACTCCTGGTCCTGCGTAGGACACCCCAAGAATCACACTGTGTGCCTGGGAGAATTGCCCAAATGCTTCTTGAACTCAGCGTTGCCAAAGGATGTATTGCTGAAAGATCAAATTGTTCTTTTGGCCACTATAAACTCTAGCTGTATCCTAGGCCAAAACGAGAAGACCTCTGGGGGTCTTCATGAATCATTAGTTCTCCCAAGAGAGCAGCAGTCAGAGACAACAGAGGAGAAGCACCTGTGAAGAGACAGGTATGTCCCTGCTGACATTTCCTCTGCTCCTGCTTCATGTGGGGGCAATCTGTCAAGTCCCTCCTCATCAGTGCATCTCTTTTCTGGGGAAGACATTCAATCTTTGTTCTTGAAAAAAGAAACTTGTATATGCCCTTGAAAGTAGGTGAACGAAAAGTGAAGGGTGGAAAAGTAGGGATACGTATTTATAGTGCTACTATTTTTAAACTATCATTAGAACCTGAAACATTATTTCTCTTTTTTTTTTTTTTTAAATGAACTTGAATGTTGTAAATAACTTCAGTGATAAAAATGTTTGCCCTGGTTCTGCACAGAAAGAACTGTTACCCTTCCTTTGTGACATCCTGGATTTTTCAGAACAACTTCTGAAAATATATTTTGGCACAAAGCAGATTCATAAGTGCTATATGAAGTGAGGTGATACAACATCTGAAATTTACATCTCAGCTCCTCATACCCAGTGGGGCCACTGGTTCCACATGCAGAATACACAAATGCCAATGTAAGAACAGAAGTGAGGTCGTCTAAATCTCGGAAAGAAGTGACCCCATGGGAACATTCTGAAGAGGTCATACACCACTGGTACTTTGGGCATAAGCCATACAAAAGGTAATTCAGAATTGAAGAAATGCCTCCCTCCCTCCCTGCCCCCAGGGCCTTGGCTAAATAGTGTCAAGGATGGAGAAAGCTTCAAGTACAGGAGCCACTGCCACAGATCTCGTGTACAGGCAGATGCAGAACAGCAAGAGGTGTCACAGGGCCTGCAGCAGGAAGGTGTGCAGCAAGGGCTGAGCTGCCTGTCACCATATGAACCAGGGAAATGAGAGATCTCAGCTCTAACTCCCACTCACACCACTTTCATAAGGTTCATTTTCTGAGGCTTTGCACAGTGCTTTGTTTCCTTTCTTTCTGCTTAAATCTAGGCCATCAGAGTGCAGAACCAAATACTTTGCACCAGGTATTTCCTCGCAGCTGCATTTCTGCTGGGTGGGTTGAAAATACTGTGAACACATGGCTGGCACAGTGAGCTCTGCTTTCTTTTCTCTGGAAATGGAAGAAAAACAAAACAGGACCACATGAATCCTCAAAAAACCCGGGTGTTCAGAATTTGTGTCCAGATTGGAATTATGTGATAGAAGTCCATCAAAATGACAGAGGAATGTATGCTATTTTAAGATAGCAATAAAGCCAAAGCATGCTTCTAAATAATCAAGTTCCTTCCATATCCTGTTCTCAAGTAATGCCATTATCCAAGCCAAGGCTGGATCCTACAAAGGCTTAAGAACGGCATTACCATTAAGTGTGTGGGCAGATACACTGCCCTCAGAAAAGCCATACATAATACAAAATTAAAGAGAAATTTAGGGTTCAAAGAACTAGTTTATAATAAAGCCAGTTATGTGTTGCTGAATCAGGCCCTGAATAGTTCAGCAGTGCAGGGTGAAAGATTTCCATCTGTAAATTACTTTCTGTGAAACACTGTAACTGAGTTCCAGACAAGTGGGAAGATTAAAGAAAAAGATGCAAAAATTCACAGAAAAATAGATTTCTCTTAGTCTCGGTTAATACTTCAAGAACTTATCTGCTACATAAAGCTAAATGGTCAGTTGCTAAATTTTAAAGTATTTTCCTGACATTTATTTTTCCAGAGAAATCTAAAAAATGTTAAGTAGCTTGGGCTCAGGTATTATTTACAGTGCAAAATCAAGAATTCTTTTTTTTTCCACCAAACTCTCATGCCAGGCATCTGACACAGGATCTGAACCACAACGACTGAAAATTAAGGAAAGTAAAGGCTATTCTCTTTGTCATCACACTTCCACTTATAGTGATATGCTCTTTTGTTATTAAGCAGGCACAATCAAAACAAAAGGGATACTGTTTCTTTTATGAGTAATGCACTAACCCACCGGCAGAAAAAAGTTCACGTAAAACCTATGGGTTCGGACAGCATAAGATTTATTACGATGGCTACAAAAATTATTCCTTCTTAACAGCACTTAAATTGTCTAATTATTCACAGCTGTTTTCAATTTGTTTCAGGTTCTTAATTAGGGGGTAGAGTCCTCTGCCCAAAGCCTGAACTACCACTGCAAAAGGCTAAGAACTTTAGTTTCACGCTAAACAAGCCCAACCCTGAGCTGATTAGTGGAATCCACTGCAAGGTAATTTGTTATTCATACTTATCCATCTGCCTCCCGCTGGGCTGAGATAAAGAGAGACACAATTTCCTTCTTGTTTGTATCATTATTTTGATCCATCAAGGCAATCATGGCAAGTCTTGATGGAAAGTAAAAAAAAGTAGTGCTTACTCTTTGTTTAGAGGAGCGATATAGGGTAAACAGGTATGTCTGGGAACCAGCACCTGATAATCTTAATTGACCTTTGGATGTGAGGATGGGAGAGCCTTATTAAAATTTAGCATAACGGCAGGAGGCTGTGTGTCAGAGGGGTTCTCAGGGAGCAAACAGAGGCACAACCTGCAGGTAGGAATCACTCCTGGGGGTTTAGAATTCCATAAAAGACAACTTAAAGGTTGTTACAGCAGGGTGCTGTTGGTTCTCTGCCGATTTGGATAGGGAGCTAACAGTTTACTGCTGAGAAGAACATGCTAGTTTTATTTACATGTGTGGGACCCTAAAAGTGAGGATTAGAAAGATCAGAAAAGTTATGCTTTGCAGGTTGCCTCAGATCTGTCCTAGACATTTTCTTTCCTTTGAATGCTTCAAGAACTACAGTTCTAAGAAGTCAAAAGCCTGTGAGGTTCCATGTTCTCCCTCTACCTGTGAGGTTGTGTATTTTGCATCAGCAGCAAATGTGTAGGTGCAGTTCCTGCCTTTTCTTGCATGAATTTGCACTTGATTTGGAAGACTGTCTGGGCACATACAGTAAAGGGATCTTGAGCCAGTTCCAAAGGAAGTCTTACTGGTTTATATGGGACATGAATAAATCTTTAAGGTCACCAGCTGCACTTAGCTGGCCTCATTAAAATTCAGGTCCTTAATATCTGTGGGCAAGTACATAAAAAGAGGTTATGGGGTGAATTGGTCAACAGATTTTAGGTTCATTTGTGTTCCCTGTGGACTCCCCTAAGGAAAAAATTCTAAAGAGTTTAATAGTAAAAAAAGAACCTATGTTATTTTTTTAAAATATCCTATAGGATTTAATAGGGAATTATATCCTGACTATGGACATTTTTTTATGGTTCAGATAACTGTAGGCAAGACTGATTTGTGCATTAATGCATTTTTCTAGTGTGTCTCAATTATAGAAACATCTGCACTAAGTGAACTTGAAACCTCTTTGATTCCCTGTGCAAATTCTCACTATTCAAAGTCCTCATGTTTTCCTATTTCTTGCCTTTAGCTTAATAGTTTCAGAGTGGGTTGCAAGAGTGTGTAACTGTGTAGCTTACAAAGGGAAGGGGGACTTTTTAACATGGTTGTTTAAACCTTTAAAATTCTGCATTCAAAAAACAGACATAGCTCAGCACCGACTGATCTCCTAGAGGTTATTAGTAGCATCTGTTATCTCTAGGAGAGACAAAGATTTTCACCCTAAACAACTCACTCCATGCAACACTTCCTTTGAAGCCCCTCTCACAGTCATAGTTGTTTAATGTAAGGTTAGAGTTTTGTCTTTTGTCAGCCTGGTACTGTGAAATTTTTTTTTTTTTTTTTTAACTTACTTTCTGCCATCATTTACACCAGTGCAAAACTAGCATAAGACTTTAAGGTAGCCTATATTGTAAGGTAAGGGATGGCATGGAATTTTTTTCCAGCTAATTGGATAATGAAGTAGTACTATCTTAAAACACATTGTTAAGTTTGTACAATCCTTTTCCAGGTTCATATAACAAGGTTATAGCAAGTTGTTCTTAACCTGAGTGTGCTGGGCAGCACAAGCAAACTTCTGCAGGTCTGTGCAGTGGTGAATGGTTTCAATTCACCATTCACTGCATGGTACCCCCAAAGTACAGCTGATACCAGCTCCAGGCTACCAGCTGCATGCTCACTTGAGTGAGATGGCATGAGGCCAGTTCTGACTGTCTGTGAATGGAGCTCAGGGGCAGCGTCTGCTTTCCAGCAGCTTCTCCACACCCAAAATGTTTTCACTGGCATTTTTCCCCTATTTTTTTCCCACCTAAGGAGGTGTGAATCCCCTTCCTTCCAGCTGGAAATGAGCTACAAACAAGGGGTCTTTGCTGTCATCTCACTTGGTAAAAAAGCAGTTTAGTTCCTGGAAAGTTTTGTGTCCAGGCAAGCACAAATATTAAAAAAACAAAACAAAAAACCCAACAACAACAACAAAAAAATACACCTCCCCCCAAACAAAAACAAAACAAAAATACCACAACCAAAACAAACAAACAAAACCCCCAAAACACCAAATAGTGCTAACAAATTATTCCAGAAACAAAGACACTGAAATCAATTACAGTCATTACCATAATCAAGAAAATCACAGTGGGCAAACACTGGGTCCTATGTCTCTCTTCTTAAGAAAATGTGAGGAAGACTCCCATTTTGATGAGGAATCTGGGAACAGGCTAAGCAGATTGGCCAGTATCACCAAGGAGCCTGTGGCAGTTTTTAGAATTGAATTAGAGATTTGTATCTCATGTACAACTTTTCTGTTTTCTTTTAACTCTCTGACATAGCTCTGCTTAAGCCTTTCCACCTAGATTACACATCTTGGCACAGCTTTCTTGCTGGGGCACAAACCTCTGCTGAGTCAAAGCATGTTAACTATCACAGTTAAGGGGTATCTGCTGATATATACACTTCTTGTCTGTGTATATAAGGGCAAATTCCCACTGAAATCAGTTGAAAGTCTATTGTTCATATCACTGTAAAAGTATGGAGTAAAAGTGTTTGCACAGATTCGAAAACTCAGCTTGTGCTGTGACCATTGCTGTTGTTCGTGCTCTGTCCAAGCTTGGCAGCAAGTGGATTTTGATAGGAGAAATAGCACTGGCAGCTTTGAGATGCCTGAGCCTTGAGAAGGTTCGTTCTGGTTTTGCACTTTTGTGATAGCAACCTGAAGTCTGTCCAGTAAACTGAAACCATTTTGAAAAGACTTCAGGAAAAATTGTACCGATATAATTTTATGCTTGTATGAATTGTCCCAGTGTTTTGTTAAATCTTCACTTACTTTACGTTTTAGTCATTCACTGGGACATCAATAAGAAAGAAATATCCTTAAAGAAAAAGCAGCTGGTGACTCAAAATCAAATCCTGCTAATATTTCTCTCCCAATAAAATTGGTATCACTGATATGAAGGCAAATTCTTCACATTATATATAATATGATATACTATAAAGTATAATAGAATATATATGCACACATAAAACCCTAATGCTTTAAGAGCTAGGATTTAGAAAATATATAGGGAAGCAAAATTACATTCACTGCTGGGCACCCTATTAGCAAAAAGGATCTAGAAAAACTGGAAGGACTTCAAAGAGGAGATGTTAAAGTGTCTGGGAATCTGGGGGAATTGAATTTTGAGGAAGGTTTAAAGCAGCTAAAACTTGTATCTAGGAATTAATGAGGAGGTGACGCAGAGCTCTGACTCACATCAGAACTGGCACTGTTTTTGGCTCGTATATGAAGGCAAATTGAAGACAGGTCTGATTTACTTTGGGCTGTAAAATGCTGTGGTTTTGATACAGCTTCACTGGATCGTCTCCACAGTGGGACTGAAAGCTTCAAGACATGGGGCTGGAAGGTGCAGCCAGGGCCAAAATGCCACTGCACTGCCCGAGAAGGTGCTCGATGATTCCCAAGCAAAGCTCTGGCATCTAGATTATGAAATTTTACCCAGACACCTCATCCACAGGAACTTTGTTTTTTGCAGGTACCAGGGTCTGCAAGGCTGGAACACAAAGTGCTGCTGTGCCCTGAACTGTTGACAAGGTCCAGGTCCCACTTTCTAGACACTGTTGCACTGTTGTCCTTGTATGTGGCAGTGATGTTACACCAGGGGCTGTGGTCCAGCTGGGAAACACTGGGATGCAGCAGGAAAACTCAGGTATCTTGCAAGTGGCTGATTAAGACATGGGAGGAATGGAGTCATCTGCTCATGGACACAGATGATTTCCAACAGAGGCAGACCCTGAGGTCCAGATACACGGCCAAAGCAAAAAGCTCCCTTTCCTTGTAGCAGAGCCAGGTTAGAGGGAATTCCAGGAACATATATACACAGGAAGTCAGAAAAATATGAATTTCATCAAGAAAATTTCTTACCATTAAGATATTACATTGTGTGTGGACTGCTTGCTCTTCCCCCATTTTGGAATTTTTTTTTTTAAGCAGGCATTTTTTGGAAGAACTTTCTCTCTGCCCTCTTGGGAAGGTTCTTGTTGTGGGACCTAAAGGACATGGTTCCTGTTATGAGAGATTTTTATGCTTAGGTACAGCAAAATCAGGTTACAGGAGATAACACATAGCGTGATTGTTGTCCTCTCAGACAGGTTGGTTGATTTGACACATCTTTTTCACTCCTGACAAAAATTACTTCCTTTCAGGTAATATCTAACAACTTAGATATATTTTCATCATGAAATGCAACCCTTTATTTTAATCAGTCACTAAATGAGGACTGCTCCTACAAGAACATTAAAAACTGACTTAAAGGTTATGATATTGATATTGACATTTTTGATGTGAGAAGATCCATTTCATGACTGGGGCTTTATTAATAAGGAACTCTGACTTGCACATCCAGGCACATGGGACAGCACATCAAATGCTGATAACATTTCACTCCAATGTGGCCTTTATGGAGACTGACTGATAAACTTTTTTAAAAATAATAGACTCATTGTATAAATTTGTACTGAATCAGACCACCAATTGCTTCTGTTTCCCCCATATTTTGAACTTCCTTTTCTTATTTTGTTTAGAAAAAAAGTGTACTTATCCCACTTAAAACCATTTCCTTTCTTTTTCTTCGTAAAGTGAAAAAGCAGTGATGTGAATTAGTAAACATAAAAGAGCTGATGCAACAGCCCGTTGTTGGAAATCTTGAATCCTAATTAAGGGAAAGGAGAGAAAGTGACCTTTGAAAAGCAATAGAGTTGTAATATTTTATGTCTATGATCATTTGGAGAACTGCAACCGTTTTTGTGTTTGAATTTATAAGTGAAAGGTAAAATATTATTAATGTAAGTGAAACATGCTTCAAGCAAAGAATAAAGCAATGAATCACGTTAAGTGAATTTTTGAAGAATGTGTGAAGGATGTGCTCCTGTTCCTGAACGGTTAGTTTCTTGCAAACAGGCTGTTAGGTTGAAACTGTATCTGTGGTTTGCTGTTTAATGAAAGGGAAAGATAAACCGGGGAGACTACAACAATAATGAAAAAACAGAAATCCATGAGAGGGGTTCTGTGAGCACTTCCTCAGGGAGAGGAAAGGCAGGAGGGATGGATTGCTAATGATTAGAAGTAGAATGTTTGATGGCATTACCAGGCAATGTAAATACGGGCTAATGGCCTCATCCTGCAGCACCTCTTGTGAGGTGCTGAGTGAGCAGCCTCAAAAATGACAACATCCAGCAGCAGCCTAGAGTGTTTTAGGATAAAATCTGAAGTTACAGGGAATACAGAGCAGGATTTCAGTCCCTGCCAGCATTGTTGGTGGGAACATGGGATCTAGTCTCCACAACACAGAAAATCTGGAAGTCATTGTTCCATTCATGTTTCTGTCTATGGTAGCCTGAATTTCATAAGCCCTGTACTGATTTCTGCTTTAAAAACTCCTGTTCTTACAGTTACTTAGGGAGACATTCAGGTCCCTAAATATAGGTGATTTCCAGCCACGCCTCCAGAAGGGCATGAGTCTCTTGCAGGAGCCCTCTGTCATCTCTGCTGGCCTTGTGCTAATGTCCCAGGCACCCTCAGGGGTCCAGGGTGGCACTCAATGCCTACAGCTAGGCACTGGTACAACTGCCTTGGTTCCAACAGGAATTTCTGGAAGCAAGAGTTGGCTTCAATTTCTTGCAACGATTCCTCCCCAATGTTAGCGCTGCACTGGTATGTGTACAGGTGAAATATTCCTGGCTTAGTCTTCTGGAGGCTGGAATTCTGCCTGGACGGCTTTGGATGTAGCAATTTTTCACATAAGTATAGCGATGTTAGACATTGCAAGTCTATGAAGAGAAGAGTACCCATGGTTACTGTTGTCAAAAAAATCCAAACTGCCAATGTTCATTAGAACAGAAAAGCAGAATTTCTGGCACTGCAGCAATATTATATAAAAGTCTTCTTTATGGGTCTTAGGGCAAATTCAGCTATTGTTTGTATGCATGCACTCCTTTTGAGTGGCTGTTGTTCTTCCCATGGACTTGAGAGCACCTTCCCTCTTGCCATTTTCCCTTCAACCATACAGCTCCTTCTTCATGTATGACAGCTTTAAAACAACAAAAAAAGTACTCTTTAACCCTACTGACCTTTAAGCACATGACCTGTGAAAACATCGTCTTCTTTCTATCTACCGTACTCTGTATATTCAAGCACACCTTTGACATTTATGTTTTCCTGAGGCAGTAAATTTTCCTTCTGCAGACATAGAAGTAAATGCTTTAATCAGAGTAAATCTGACTCTTTAAATCAGCTAGCTACATCTATAGCAAATTAATTACTAAAAAGGGATTAAGGAGTCTGGATGTTTCTAGTATTTTTCAAGACCATGACTCTATTTTTCTACAGTTTCTCAAGAGATTTAATCTCTGCACACAAGTGAATAATTCCAGTTCACTTCAACAGGACTAGTTTGTGTGTTGGATGTTATGAGTTTGAGTCCCACAATTAATGTGAAAGCTACTGCTTTCCCTCCCAAAATAAAAACAGGACTGAACAAGGATGAAGGGAGGCATCTTTAACTCATGCTGTCTACAAAATGGATATTCCTGGGAGCAGGAGATGTTTGAACCCTTGAGAAAGGGCCCTGGGCTTTGTGGTCAGCCTGGAGTAGGAGGTGGGATACCACAGTGCCAAGAATGGAGCTTGAGGCACAGGTTATGTCAGAACATCTCTCTTGCACCAGCCTTGGCTCCAGGCAGTCACTGGGCTCAGCCAGCTCTGACCTACTTTTAAGATATTTTGCAGATACAGCCATTGAGTCCAAACTGAAACCTATAAATTATTTCCTGCAATTTTTAACAGGAAACGTGTCCAGCCTCCATAACAATAACTGTCATAATTGAAGACACTCTTTAAAACTTCATTTGGTTGAGAGAGGAAGCCATTTGAAGGAAATTTCATTCCAAACCGTTTTTGAAAAAGAAGGCTTTAAGACTTCCAAAACCTGCTGTAACTGTCTAGCATAACTTAGAAATACAGATTTCTGAAGATCTCTTTTCTTGATCAAACTCTCTTTCTTACTGTTTTTCTTGTATTTCACAAAATTCTGTTAATTATATTGAGACCCAGGCAAGCCTTTAGTTCATACTTCGTTATGAGAGAATACATTTTTCAGTTGTACAGAGTTTTCACAATATCTTTTCCCTAACCATGACTGCTGCTTCTCAGAAAGCACAGAGGTCCAAACCTCTGCCACAGATGAAAGCTATAATGGAAAATAAAAATCAGAGCTTCCTCCACCCTGATGGACTTCCTCCTTCGTTTTTGTCCTCAATTCCTTTAAGAGGAGAACAGGCTGTATTCAAACCCCTGTGCCCCAGCACTGCCTGTAGCCTGGTGTCAAGCTCTTTCCCAGGACACTGTTGAACATTTTAGTTTACAGTGGAAGCACCTTTGTGTAAAATCTTCCACTCCCTTGGTTAAAATCATGACCCTCAGTGGCTGGGGATGTGAAGACTTGTATCCATGATGCCCTGCAAGGGTGTGAGTAGCTGATGTGGTGTAGCAGAGCTGGCTGTGGGACACTCAGGAGGGACAGTGGTAGCCCACTGACCTAACGTCACGCAAAAGCTGTGACAGATTTTCTTTGGTTTCCCAACTGCCGTGTCTGTGAGAGGCGATACCAACCAAAATTTTAGGCCGTTCGCTGGAAAGCTGCCATTTGTCATATGGAAAAATACCAATTTTTCCAAGCTGCTGGAAGGTGGAAAGATAGCATCATGAGGCGTTTGTCCTTGCCAGATTTTGTAAGCGAAAAGTGACATGTGCCTGAAATCATGCCATAGTGTCCAAAAATTGCTTCTCATTAAATCTGAAAGATTTGGACCAGCAGAAAAAACCAGCATCACTGGGGAAGCAGTGTGTGCAGTAACCCTGGAGGCCCACTTCCCAGGTGAAACCTGTGCACATCTGAAATCCTCCTGCTAAAGCCAGTGACGTGGCTGATGTTTTGAATGGACATCATTCAACTAAGAAGTGTTGGCCCTGGGGGTTTCAGCTGCTGTGAAATCTAGCTAAGAGTGTGTCTCTGGGGTGAAAGTACACTTCTCTTTGAATTCACAGGGATCCTAAGCAATTCCTCACTCCACTCATAGAAAAAAAAGAATGTAATAAAAAAAAAAAAAAGAATCAAACTAGGCAAAGAGCAGACCTTAACTGGAAAAAAGCAACAGCAGTACAGCAATTTCAGGCTCTGTATAAGTCTGATGAATGAGTGAGTTCGCACTTGCTTGCAAAATCCTGCAAAATTTTTAAGGTTTCTCCCTCACCGTTACAAAGAAAAGCAAGTCAGAAATTAAGCCACTGATCCACCAAAGAGTTCAAACTCTGCTGAAGGGTGGAAGCCAACAAAGCTGCCAAATTCATGAGGCCATGTTCATATGAGGTAACTGTCCAGATCTCATCCTGAAAATAAGTTTCCTTTCTGGTATGCACATGAAACCAGTTTCTCCATTGACTTTAATTTTCAGTTGTTCTAAGCTGGACTGGTACCTCAGACAATGATAAATAAATAAAAGAGCATGTTTGCTGAAGAGATAATTTTCTGACTTCCTCTTCTCAGACAAAACCTGCTTAAATCAACAATACCAAGCCAGCCAGTGTGATTAACAAAGATGTTACTAATGTTCTGGATTTAACATCTGTAGGTGCAGGAGGCTCCACAAACTGCTGTGAATTGCATCACTAGCTTCTTCCTTTTCTTAAAACTTTCATCCTCACTCTCAAATAAAAGCAAATTTTTTGTCATTTTGGCCCTGAACTCTTTAAGATGGCATCTAGCCTATAGACTAATACACAAAATAAAACAAGGAAGTGGGAATTTGAATGAATGAATGAATAAATAAATACTGTGAATTTCTGAGGATGTCAGGAATGGAGAAAATAGTAATTACAGCTATGGATAGAGTGATAATTAATAAATTTCCAGATTTTCCCAATGCTGTGCTGCTGTGACCCCAGCTAGGTTTCGTTTCACCTGTGGATCTCATACTACATAAGGAAATATTCATTTTGTCATTCCCTTTTCATAGATGATGAGGTCGAGGCACTGAAAGAGTCTCATGCCCAGTGGCATAAATTTATGAAAGAATTAACAAAAAGCCCAAAGTGGTCCAAGACGTGTCCCTATGCTGGGTGACCACACTGGCCATGTCCAGCTCTTCCCACAAGGTAACCAAGGGCCAGCTCCCTGTTCTGGATCATGGTAGAGATGTCCCCACTCAAGCCCTGCCCCTGTGCAGAGCTACCCAGACAAATGCTTTTCTGGAGGGCAGGATTTTGTATGTGGTCTGTGACACAGCTCCTGGACAGGCCACTGCCCCAATACTGTCCTTGGGGACCACATTGTGGGTTCCCTGAGCAAAGGGGAAGAGAGAAGGGTAAAATGTGATAACAGAGGCACAGTAGCTGGTGCAGGGCATCTGAGTAGAACCTGAGACTATAGCTGATTTGAACTTTTAATTAACTGGCTCTCAGGTTAATTCAATTTCTGAGGCCAGAGACAGGTTGTTCTCAGTAAATAATTGGAGTCATTTGCATTCTCCAATCAGGTTGCAATAGAACAGATTTGGCAGCTGACTTTGAGTGACCCCTGCTAAGGCAGAGTATGTTGCAAGTCGCTTCTGCTAGTTTAAAGCAGAGTAAGAGTCATGCAATTACAGCTCTAGTGAGGCTGTGCTGGTCTGAAGCATTTCCAGCTTAGACTCACTAACTCTGAGGACATCTCTTGGCATATTTAATCCCAAAAGGTACTAAGATACTATAAATCACTGATGTAGTTTTTACGTACAGGTAAGACGCAGACGTAGGTATTCAAGTACCAAATTGCTACTGAAAACATGTAACTATGGCACTTAAATATCTCAGAAGATCTTAACCTGAAACCTGAAGTGTTAATTGAATGAAAGACCTCAAATAACTGCAGCAGGAGTTTTGTCAAAATAGGGACCAAAGGGTTTAGTCTTAACTTAGCAGGCAAATAGTATTACAACCATTGATAACTGGATGAAATTGCTTGTTTGGGAAACTCAGAGATGCTTTTGGATAGCAGTGGCAGAAATGCTAATGCCATTTTTTCTTGCAGGTCAGTGACAGAAACAGAAGTATTAAGAAACCAGTTTTTTAATGTTACCCATAAGTTTAATGTCTCAGTGTAGATTTGTGAGCCTGCTGAATTTGCCTGTCTGTAATCATTATTAGATAAAAAGAGACTTAAAGGTAATTATTTAGGTTAAAAATTAGAACTTTCAAGTGATCATCTGCACCCTGTCATTTTGACTTCTTAAGCCTGAGGTTTGCAGTGCCTCAGGCAAAAACATTACTGTTCCCATACCTCAGATAAGATGCGGCCTGGCTTTTTTTATATATAATATTTATTGGATATTGGGCATTGCTAAAGGGGATCTTATTTTAACTGAAGCCAGATTTTCTGTAGTTAATAGAGTTAGGAATGGTGTATTATTTTCCAACTTGGACGGGTTATTAATACTTATAAGTTGTGAACATGGAAAGAATTCCCATAAATCTGTGCAGTGCACTGCATCCTACGGCAGAAGAGATAAAGACATATGAAAAGCTGCTGAATGCCTGCACATTACACTCAGCCCCCTTTCAAGGACCCAATCATGCTCTGGGGCACCCTGGAGGAGAGGATGCCTGAGTGGGGCTGTCAGTGGCTCCAAGGGCTTCTGGTCCCAGGGTCAGCTCTCCTGGTCTCCAAATGTTGTGTTCCAGTTCTGCGTGTTTTCTGTGCATGTTGTGATAGCCCTCTGACTCCCAAAAGGGTGGGGTTTAGGCAGAAGTGGGGGAATTTAGAACAACACAGAAAAGTCTTAAATTGATGACTGATTATTTTCCTGCCTCTATTTCGATAGGCAGAGTGGGCAATGTATTTTTTTTATCAGTTGATTAAAGGAACAGGGATCATTCTCAAGTTGAAAGTCCTCACTCTAGTTATTCAGAGATACCATATTCAGACCTTAGTGTCCTATACCAGATTTTGGATCTAAAGGAAGTCATATACACCTGTATGTGTAGATCTGGCATTTTCCTGCTGCTGAGACATATGTAATTAGGGGTCCTTTTTATTCAGGCTTCTCTTTTCAGTTGTGCACATGCCTCCCTTGTATGCACAAGCCTGGCATTCATGCAAACCAGGTGCATGCAGAAAAGAATTTTGCTCTGACTCTGTACTTAGCCAGCAGTAACTAAGCTCTCCAAATTCTTCTCCAGAGTGCACAAGGTTTTGTATAAAACCCGAGACAGACTCTCATTCTTACCTTTATTTTCTCAGTTGTCCTATTTAGGAATCCAGAGAAGATATTCCCACATTGTGCTTTCTTAGTGTACTCCACAATAAACTCAAAAATGGGTTGTCAATTAAAAAGGTGACTAACATTTTTAGTTACAAAAAATGTAACTGGCTGGTGTTAAAGACAGGACATGGGTCTTCCTGGACCTTTGGAACTGATACACATACTTATTACGATCTACTGACTTCGTAATTGTCACATCCAACATTGTGTAGTGAGGATGTCCCATCTGGTAGTGGAATTTCTGTTCTTAAAAGTAATTTTAGCAGGATGCCACAGTAGTTTGGTGTGGTACAAATTGGAAACATTCATTATTTTTCAAAGATATAAACACTGACCTTTCATTTTGTATTCTGATGAGTTGAAAATACAGTAGCTGATTGGGAAATGTTATTGAAATATTTGCTCTTAATCAAGGTGGGGCATCCACACATCTGAACAACTCAGATCACTGGAGGATCTCTGTGTGACATCAGTTATGCTGAGCCTTCCCCTCCAGGAAAGTCTTGAAATCAAAAATGCCCTTCCAGGGCTCACAAGCACTGTGAGGTTAAGCTGTGTTGATGAAGAAGTCAGTTGGATGGTGCCTTCATCAGCCAGAACAGCTACAACTGATGGAGATTTTGAGACAGTTCACAGACCAGCACAGTAACATAAATTAAAATAGATTTGTTTGTGTACCAGCCTGTGAAAATCAAAGGCTTCTGAACAGGAAGGCCGCTTCATATTCTCATCTTCTCATAGCTACCATAACTTGGGCAGATAGACTGGCCAGGTAGGGAGCAGAAAATTCTGTCCACCACAACTTGAATGGGCAGAACTTGTGAACCACAGACTGCTCCTCTTCTTGTCAAACTGTGTCTCTTTCCACATGGTTGCCTCTGCAAGTGCAGGAGAAAGACTGTATTTTAATTGAGGCAAGTCCTTGTGAGACATTTTCAAAGCACCTAGAAGGTTACTTCATTGCTTTGGTGACAAACTGGACTACTCCAAAGGACTGTTGGTGTATAGGGCCGTGGAAACTTATTTTCAACTGGCATTTTCAATGGGGCAGATTTGCCTTTGTTACTGGATGTGTTTTGCTCTGTGTGTGGGGCTAACAAGTTTGACAAGGCAGGTGTCAAAGAGGGAGGGGAGCTGGAAGGGTACCTGTCAGAGTGCAGCAGGCTTGGTAAACTGCAGAGGCATGCCTTGAACCAAGGGCAGTGAAATGCATAAAGGCCTTAACAACTCCCCAGCACTAACAGAAGGAAATATTTTAGAGTATCTATATGTGGATGAGTCACTCATTACAAGCACTGAGATGGCAGGTTGGCATTTTCAAGACCGCATGGATAACTACAGAGCTTATAATGTGTCAGACATCTGCGGGTAATTTTTAAAGGTGATGACCATCTAATTATACAAGAAAACCTTAGGACTTTAACTCACATGTGGCAGCAGCTTCAAATCAGATCTCTACAAGGGATTTACTGCCACCAGTGTGTACTGCACAGCATTAAAGGAAGTTGCTGTATTTACATGAGGGGGAGATAGAAAGCTTGTGAAGAAACATCAATATTTTCCCTTTTTGTTCTGACATAATATGATGTACATTGAAAGAGGGTAAGTTTAGACTAGATATTAGGAAGAAATTTTCACTATGAGGAGGGTGAGGCACTGGAAAGGTTGTCCAGAGAAGTTTAATCCCTGTCAGCATTTAAGGCCAGGCTGGATGGGGCTTTGAGCAACCTGGTCTTATGGAAGGTGTCTCTACCCATGGCAGGGAGATTGGAACTAGATGATCTTTAAGATGCCTTCCAATCCAAACCATTCTATGATTTTATGTGCCATTTATATGCCCTTTCAAATGGGAAGTGGAAGGACATCCATTCTGCACCCAAAGCAATATGATCTACCCAACACAATGGACTTCATAGCAAAGCCTGATAAGAAACTGAGCCAGTTTAGTGGAGATGATCATAAACGTAGGAGCTATAAGCCCGTTTTGGAGTAAGCTGTATGCAAGGCAAAGAGAGTGGGAGGTGGGAAGGCAGAGAAGGGAAAGCCGCCTCTGCCAGAGAGGAAAGCAAGAGAAGAGGTTGTTTTTGAGCCCCTGGGGGTGAAGTGACACTGAAATGACTCCAAGGCAAGTTTGTAAATTATGAGCAAAGATAGCACATGCTGTTTGCCTCTCTGTTTGCATTGTTCAGAGAGATGGAAATTTATGTACAGTCACGTAAATGAACTAGAGTGCAGCAAGAAATATCTCTGAATTTATCTTCCATTTTTTTTCTCTAATAATTGCTTCAGGATATCAAACCCTGGAGGATAAATATATGGTTACCCTTTTGTTCCCAGTGGTTAGAGAGTTTTTAAAGAAGAATACTAAATATCGAAAGACAGTTGTGTACATATGTGTGTGCTGTCTTGGAGATCTTGTTGTATGCATGTGCGTTTTCCAAGCCCATTCCCTGATAGAATGCCATTACTCCACAAGCCGTACAATGATTTCATTATTGGGAAAGGCAATCCCATTGTGATTTCAGTGCGCCTGGAGTTATTAAAAAAATATCAAACATGGTTTTAATTGCTATGAAGGTTTTAGTTACTTATAGCCAGGAATTTAGCTTAAAATGTCTGCACTCCTGAGTTTAATTTGCGCAAACTTTAATATCTTCATGCAATAAACCACTGAGGTATTTCTGTT
This sequence comes from Myiozetetes cayanensis, assembly GCF_022539395.1. NCBI lineage: Eukaryota > Metazoa > Chordata > Aves > Passeriformes > Tyrannidae > Myiozetetes > Myiozetetes cayanensis. The sequence continues at coordinate 13,057,814 of NW_026087853.1, forward strand.
TTTAGAACAATATACTAAACCATTCTGACTTCTACAGGCAGGATCAGTTTAAAGCTTTGATTACCTAAGCTTTAAATCCTTAATCTGTGCTTGGAAAAGGCAGGGGAGGGCAGTTAGTGGAGAGGGGCAGGATTTGCTGAATGTCCAGCCAAGTATCTACTAAAAAAAAAAAAAAAAACCACGAAATAGATTTTCCGTGGCACAGATACATGTGAATTTACCCAAAATAAAAGCACAGCAGTGTGCTAATTTGGGAGGGGGCGGTTGGGGGAGGGTGGAGGGGCATGCACGTGTGGCCCACGCATGGGCTCTGGAGCTGGGGACAAGTGCCTGTGCTCCGCAGTCCTTGCCCCTTTTACCCCTCACAGCCATGTGTGAGTAAATCACGGCTGTCAGTATGGTAGCAGCTTGATTAAAGTTCAGGGGTTTAATAGATCATTTTAAAAACCCCAAATTACTCCCACTCCCTAGTCGATCCACCTGGACCCTTGCCCTAGGTGCATGGCAGTTTTCAACCAGCACTGGAGAAGCCAAGTCTGGGCCTGAGGTTCCTGCTTATTCCCTGAGGATCCTCACTGCAGACCTAGACCAACATTCTCAGCTGTATTTAATCTGCTCTGAGACAAGCTGGCTATGAGAAAATGCAAAGGAAAAGGCACATAAGCAAAGACATGGAAAAACTTGGACAGTTGGCCTGCTTTGTTCACTTGGTAAACTGGAGGCTGGCCAGTAACAGCGGAGCTCCCTTGGCAATACAAGTCTGTTCCAATTAATCGTGTTTAACCATTCTAATCACACTTTAGCACATTAATCCTATTTTCAATCCAAAACACATCTGAAAGAGCGGCATGTGGGCCTTTTTATAGCAACCGCAAATCAGATGTAACTGAGAGACATAGGGCCCTAGTTTACTCTGCACTTTCACTGAACTTAAACTTAATAAAATATGTGACTGAGTTGTGGTTGGATTTACTGCATGATGTTGATGCTTCCACATATAAATAGATCCCTTAAGTAACTTAAAAACCTGTCAGAAAGGGCAGTGAAAATTTGATTATAAGGTAACCAGTGCGTGTGTTTTCTAACAATGACATTGCTCCTCTGGTCAGTGGTATTGAGAGAACTTTTAAAATTTAATCTCCTTATGGATATAAATGATGCTACACTTGGAATTGCAGGGCTGCATTTTTTGCCTAAACCACTCTCAGCTACAAAGAATTTTATGGCTTGCTTTAACCATGAAAACAAGATAAAGCTGTTATCTTCTCCCAAGCGTGCTTTCTTCTGACATTAAAATAAATTTTAAAATAGCAAATTTTTTAACTTTATTGTATTCACCATTCAACAAGCGAAATAATATTTTTGATTTGTGCTCCCGATAAAATGGGACTGCTTTGCATTGCTTCTGTGACTTTGCTTTCAATGAGAGATGGTCTTATTAAGGGATAGATCCACGATGCTGTGTTTTACTCTACTGTGTGCATTTGCATTAAGCTGAACAACAGCAACAAGAAAAAAAATCGCATCCAGGTGTGTCCACCCCCAAACCTCTTGATATCTTTAGTGCCCAAATCCATGTTTATAGACCGAATCAAAAGAGGTACACTGAACTGTAAATTATGCAGAAGGGTTTGTGTTTGAGCCTTGAATTTCTGGAGCGGGAATGAACTTATCGATTCATGCTAAATGAATTTAGCAATTCAGAATATGAAAAGGAAAGGTGTGTAAGAAAATTCTATCTTAAAAAGGAAAATCTTGGACAATTATCAGGATTATATTTGATGTTTGGTTTTCTAAGTAAACACTTCCAGCTTTTTATGTTGCAAATACTAATCTAGCAAGATGCATTAATGGAACCTAAATGCAAACTAGAAATGAGCTTATTCAGGTAAGTAAGGTTTTATTAAACAATTTAATTCATTCCAGTTCTTTTGGAAGAAATTGCAGGTTATGGTTAATGTAGTGTATCAGACAGGAATAGCATTCACAGAGCCACCTGCATTTAATATAGAACTGTCAGAGATCTCTACTCACTACCACTTACCCAGAAAGAAATATGCAACAACTTGATCAACCGAAGGCTTAAATAAATTTCTTTTTCTGAATACAATGAAAATACAAACTCTATTTGTGGAATTTTGTTCTTTGGTAGAATCTATATGAGGTTTTTTGAGCTTATGGAATTAAAAGTAACTTTGGCCCCTTCTGTAAGCTTTAGTAGGCACTGGAAAGTGCTATCCACTGGGAGTCTAACCAAATAGAGAATTAAGACAATACGTTCAAGACAAGTCTTGTAAAAGGCTTTCCCATATATCATGAAAGAAAGTCTGAAAAAATAAGTTAGAGCTTGTGACCTGCTATCTGTGGTGAGCTGACAGTGTTGGCTTCTCCCCCATTGCTGATGAATGGTGTGACTGGAAAAAACATGAACCTCCTTCACTCCCCGCTTGCCCTGCAAAATGGGTACAAGGTAAGGGAGGCTGCAAAGGTTGGTTTTACCAATACAGGAGCTTTGAGACACCTTACTAGACCAGGCTGCCTTCACAGGGGTGCAGAGGGGGAAAACTGCTCTAATGGGAAGTTAGGAACAGAGTGAATTATTTTTTTTCACTATCTTCACTGTGGCCTTCAAAAACTTGGCACAGTGAAGTGAGTTCATTTTAGATTTTAAGGAGGAGCTAGAAGGCAAACGGATAAGCATTTCTACATACCCTAGAAAATGAACTACAGTCAACAAGAGTTTGTTCGCCTGTTATTCAGGCAAGCAGTGACACTTTGTCTTCTGCAAAGCAGAACCACTAAGGGACATTGGGTTTAATGTATTAGTCTTTCCCCTCCTGAAGCTCAGTGAGTTTTTCCCATCTACTCTAGCACAGCCAAGATTAAATCAAAACCTACCTACAGTCCCATTTCAGCCACAAACTTTGACAAGTGCTGTGAGACTCTGCTGAACCAGACAGAAGAGAGGTTGATGGATTTAATTCCTTCCCTTTATTACAAAACCTTTCCATGATTTGTAGTAATTCATCCTCTGAAGGGAAGCTCTGTAGCAGATGAGGAGTTGTCCAGAGTGTTCTGGCCAGGTGGCTGTGGGGAGGCTCTGTGGCTCCACACCACACAGTTCAGGTCTGGCATTCCCCTTCACTGCCCACCTGCCTGGATACAATATCCATTCACAGCAGCCTAGAAAACCTCTGAGGCCAAGCAGATCACATATGCATCAGCAGTGGGTACCTGCTGATGTTCCTCAGCACCACACTGGCACATTGGCTCTGTGCCAGTGCCTTCTTTTCAGTGGCTCCCAAAGGTAAATCTTCCATAGGCTGATCACTGTTGCCTCCAGTTGGTCTTAAACAACACTTTGAATTTCAATCTGAAAATGTTTTCTTCCTTTAGGCTAAGTTTTTTCATTGTACTACAGTACCACAACTGCTCATGTGTTCCCAAAGACTTCATGTGTTCAACAGGCAAAGCAGACTGTACAGGTAAAGTTATTGGGAAGTTATGTGTATAAGTATTTTGACATTACAGCAAAAATATTTCCCAGAGCAACAGGTTAAATCTTACAATTTGGGCATCTTTATAGAGAGGATATTCCTGTTCCTTAAAAAATGTTTATTTTTATCTATCATTTCAGATAGAGGAAGAGTCAGAACATAAACTAGCTATGAAAATAGAAGTGATTCATTAAGAAACAAAGATCCAAGTGTAGTTACTTGGCCACCTCCTGGATTATACAAAGCAGTAGATTTCTTAGGCTCAGCATTACACTCCTGGCCTCCGTGGGAGATAGGGATAGGGAGACCTAGATTATTTGCTTAGTTTTGCTGTATAAAATGGCAGTAACTTCAGCACTCTAAATCCTGTAACATTATTATCCTCTAGGCAGCCTCTGGAGCTTATCTTGATTAATACCCATGTAAATAAGATCACAGCCTAACTCCCAGAATCAGTTTGGGAACTTTCTATAATGCTAATTTCAATTCAGATTTAGCTGGTCTCTAATCTCCTCCAACCTCCTGTTTTAGCAGTAGTTCAGATAAAGCCAGGGGTGTAAGAGCTGCTGTGGAAGCTCTCTAATTCCCCTTTAGGAATGTCATAATCCCTTTGTCCCAGGATCTTCAAGAAGAATCTCCCTTTAAAAGAGATGCTTTTATCTTTGTCTTGGGATAAGATTTTTGTATCCAAGCCGGTTCTGTTCTCTGGAACAGAAGAAAAAAAACTTCAGTGCATATCTAGCCTCTTGGAATGGCTTGGATGCCTTTTTTAGATGCACTCATATAGTCCACAGATGAATGAAGGGGTACCATGTCATGGTCCTGTTGACTACATGGTAAATGCTTATGTGTAGATTTTGTGTTCAGTGCACTCATGTGACTCAGCATTCTGCTGTTCCTGATCATTTAGACTGAAGAAGCAGCCAACACCTAGCTCTGTTGTGTTGGGAACAAGATGGCCCAGTCTACCCAGAGGCTACAGCTCAAGCTTAAGGCAAGGTTACTCTTTACATTAAGTGGGCTTTAGCGCAATATCTTTCCAAGACTTCTAAATCACCAGGCCACTATCAGTTCTTAACATTTCTCACAGCCCATATTTACAGTAAAACTTTTAACTGAAATATGATTAAATCCACTGCTTTTTGTGACCCAGTTGTGGATCACTTACCATGGCCTCATAATGTCTTCCACCGGAACAAGGAAAACAATGACATTTATGACTAGTGCCTCAATAGGTGTGACAGAGATGAAGGTCCTGTTAAAGCTACTGATTGTATTCCTACTATTTCCTTAAAAATGTTCTTACATACACCTTTTTTTTTAACTAAGAATTGTAAGTTCTAAATGACCTACAGGTCAGCCTGTAGGACAGGTCATGCCTGTTGACTTAGACTGAGATGAGTATGTAGTATGTGTCAAATACCAGCAGGAGTGCACAGAGCACCTAGAGAAAATGCTGTAGCCTTTATCTTTAGAGGAAGCAGTAAACAATCTGCATGTATGGAAGGTGACACAGATACCGCCTTGTGTCAAGAGATCACATCTAAAAATACAAGACTGAATTTCCCAAGTCTGGAAGAGCATGAGACCTCCGCCCAAGACAATTCTCAGTTTGTCTAGAATATTATAAATCTGGCTAGAACACTTGTTTCCTGACTCAATACTTTGTGTGACAGCTGAAGCCCCAGGAACTAAAGCAGACAGAGGATGCAAGTTTTGGGCCTGAGAACTTGAAGTCAGTGACTGAAGGGAAAAATCAGGGTTGTATAAAGGAAACTGAAGCCAGTCTCAGAATTTTGCTTGCATCAGTGCTTTACATGTGATAAAATTAATGTATTTTAATTGTAGTAGGGTCATACAGTTTTGCAGGCTGGGTGATACCAATACATGCTAATCAAACTAAGTAAGCATTTATATTTACTTAATTCTGAGCTGTAGAGTAAGGAACCATATTTATTATTCAGGATTGGAATTTCTTTTAACCGTTATTTTAGTCCATTCTATAAATTGCTGGGAGGTGTCCTACAAAGTCTCTGTAACTCTTTTGCACAGGACAATAGGAGGAATATGGAGTTCTTTGTAGTTTCCTGTTCATGTTGGATGTGTTTAATGCACACACATGATTAAAAAAAGAAAATAGGTGCAATCTTACAGCCTTAGGGGATTTAGATAGGTGGAACTATCATAATTTCATCCCCAGAAGGGATGTTCCCTTATGCTTGTTGGCTGCATGTTGGCCACTTGAATTCTGTTGTAACCTTGAGGAGCTGATGCTGCCCTGCATGCTCTTCTCTGGTCAGACTTTGGCAAAATGACAGCCTAAAGAGAAATACAACAGGCTGCTGGACTGCAAGCTTCGTGTCAAAGTCACTACATCACTGAAACATCACCCACCTCACGTCAGGTGAGAATTTCAGCAGCTGCATTTGGCCTTTTCACTCTTGTCTGCAGAGACATAAAGACATTGGTGTGCTTGCACATTAACTCAAACACATCAGAGGCTGGCTGTGGAGCTGAGAGCCCTACTATTTTAAAAGAGGAAAAGCAAACCCTAAATGCTGTAATGGTGTAGTTAAAATTAGGAATAGATCCAAGTGGAAATATGGGGAATGAATCCAAGTTGAAATGCAGAGGCTGAACCCATATTCTCACCCCGGGCTTGCATCTGCAGCTCTGAAAAGAGAGTCTGGGGTGTGTTTGAAATGCATGCAGGAGGTTTGGGGCAGGTCCATCCCTAACTGCAGTTAGTAATGGTCCCCACAGGGCAAAATGCAGACTCACAATTGAGATCTATGTTTTCAGCCTTCGGAAGTAAGAGTCATTTGGTTTAGGCATTATCAAGGCAAGGGTGCAATGCATTCAATGTCAGGACCATCTGTCTGAGATTTTAAAAAAGAGGACTCCATGCCCTCCTATGCGGATATAAAGATGTGGCCTCCAGCTCTATACCTCAGTCCTTGTTCTCACCTGGCTGTGACCCAGCAGGATGTTTGCAGCAGATTTAGAGCTATGCAGACTTTATCCAACATTGCTGCACTTCCCACAAGCACGGCATCCCGAGGGGGCTGTAAGGGCAGCCACATGCCCTTTCTTAAACTGCTTCCAAAGTACATTTTTAACAAAGCTGCAGCAAGCTTTTTTTTTTTTTTTTTTTTTTTTTTTTTGCCTTCTTTTGTGTCCAGCTATGGCTGATGAACAAGACTCAGAAACTCAGGTCAAACTCACTGTTAATTGACAGAGTTCAGGAAAGCGAGGATACTTCTCATCTATGCTACAGCTTATGGGCTTTGGGGAGAATTTCAGCAGCTGAACTCCCCCATGAAGCTCTCTGAGCTGCCTGTGCCTGAGCAAGCTGAGGCGTACCTCTGCTGCACTGCAGTCCATCCTCCACCTGCCACTGCAGCCTGGGCAGTGCTGGTCTCAGGAAAGCAAAAGGATGCCCACAATCAACTCTTTCCATCCAGTCTAGTCTCCATGCAAACAGGCACTTGGATAACAGGACTACTCTGTGTTTTCAGAGGGACGTGAGGAATGTGAGGCCTTAAAAGGCAGAGGATGGGCTCAGAGCTCACTGCCGAGGTGCGTTTGTTTGGGTTTGACAAATTTAAGTTTTCCTTTGCAAACCCAAATCTTCCTTTTGAAAGTCTTTGAATTCCAGCTTTGAATTCCAGCTGCCTCAATTTCAGGCAGGCAGATTTTGAGTCAGATCCCTGTGGTTTTGGTTTAAGGTTATATCCACAACTGAAACAAGCCTTAATTTAGCCAGTTCCTCTTGGGAAGAGGGCCAAAAGATTGAGGTTTCTGCCATCTTGAGCACAACCTTCATAAGAAATGCTCCTGAAGTTTCTTTGCTGTCAAATTTAAGTCCTTCATGCTGCTTCAGTGTGTCACCCCAAGTTAAAATCTAAGCAGAACAGATCACAGCCTGAATCCTTGAACTTTTGTGGGTGTTGGGCAGGCATGGATTATAGCAAACAGCATTCACCCTGCACTTTGCTTCCTCATCACTAGTTGAGATTTGAGACTGCTACAGTTCTTACTCTTTCCTGCTGTTCTGGCCTTGGAGATTTTGATTAGAAAAAGAAATAGAAATGCCAGGAAAAAAAAAAAAAGAAAAAGAAAAAAAGAGTGGAGAGAAGAGGAAACTGCCAAAACCAAGCTGCCTTGGGACATATTCCAACTGAAGTGGTACAAGACAAGAAAATCTGTGGCCCTCTTGTGCTCATATTTTTGGTCTCACACATGCCCAGTAGAAATCAGGATGTGCCACAGGCAGAAGAACACATGCTTTCATCTCACATATGATTCTGTTTGTCAGATAAAGGAACAAATTGCCCCATGCACAGTTGTGAAGTCCTGCTTTGTGTCTGTGTGAGAGCACCTGCCCTAGTGACCACTGCGGGAACTGACTGAAGGACTCCAGAGCTAAAAGCTCTGTGCTCCAAGAGCTGCTGTGTGGCTCTGGGACCCTCGGTGGAGATCTTGCCAGAGAGTACTTGTGGGGCACAGAAAGGTGCTGAATGAAGGTTATGAACCTCTTGGGACTGCCACAGAACAGGGGTGGGAGAGTGCCACTGGTGATGTATGACAGTATAATCTCTGTAGCTCTCTGCATTCAAAATTTAGAGGCTGTTTCTTCAGACTGTGTTGCTTAGAGGAAGCTTTTAAAAATACTTTGACAAGATAAATCTGTTTGGGTTCATCACTGGATATATTATTATATAGCAGCAGCCCTTTCGCTTGAAATGGATTCCCAAGGCCTCCTTCCCCTGATGAATAGCGACATCCTCTAGCACAGGAGCGCCTTGGCAAGAGGAATGTTTTCCCAAAAGGCTGTTCTGGCCATTGGCTCTTTAAATATAGCAAAGAGTAGCTGCAGCAGCCCAGAAGCAACTGCAAGCCATTTTAGGTCCTGTCATCACTCACTCTGTCTCCTCTTCCAGCTGGTAGCTCTTGTCACATCTTTCTTTCCTTGTTCCAGAGGAGTCTTCTGGTGTTGATAACTATTCCTTATTGCTTCTAATTATTCAACTGGTCCAAAAATCTTCTCCCCTTTCTCCTCTGTGTGACAGGGATGGGTTGCTGCTTTTTCTCTAGTGACTCAAGAGGGGTGTGCCTTGGGAGGGCAGATGGAAGAAATATCTATTTTTAGCAGTGTTGATGTTGACCACAATATCCCTTCTGTGCTGGTGTTGGGAAACCTGCACTGAGATGAATTTTGGTGTGAAACTGGGGTGGCTTTCTCTCCCATGCTTCATAGTCTATTACCTGCCTGTAGGGCACAAGCGTCCTTGCGCTTTTTGGATCAGCTGCAGGCTGAGAGAGAGGGAAGAAGGGAGGAAAGGGGATAGCCTCGCCTTTGGACTACACATTTGTTATTGCTTCATTTTAATTGTCCCTGGTAATTCTACACTGCAAGCTGCTCTGTGCATCTGGGGAAGTATGACTGTACAAAAGCTTCTTTTTTCTATCTGAAGTATTTTTTTCTTTCATTCATTCTTCAGCTTTTTTCTGTTTTCCTGAATCTTCACAGTTTTTTTTAATCTTTACAAAGAGACACTACCTTTCTTTTTTCTTCTAAGTTACCACTTATTTGTTGTTTAGCTGGGTAGCACAGGAAAAGGTAATTATTCCTACAATTCACATTATATAGGGATCGTGCTCTGTCACAGCTGCTGGCCATATGACCAGCCTTTCTTTGGGGAAACCCAAAGTGCTTGGTTTCACTGTGCAATTCTGCACTCATCCAAAACCCGCCCTTGTGCTGTTATGTAGTCTTGTGAAAAGGTCATTTAATTATGAATTAGGTGTAGATGTTTCACAGAACTTTAAATATAATGACAGTCCTGACATCAAGATATAGAAAAAAATGTTGGTTGGGTTTGGTTTTTTTTTCTGACAGGATTGCAGAAGTAATGATTTTAGTGGGTAGAATGTTTTGATATGTTAAGGGTTTGAACTAAGCAGAAGAACACCATCAAATTTTCAATCCCACTCTTTAAATGAAAGTATGTTTTAGTTTAAGGAGAGAGACAGGTTTTGAGTTTTGACATTAGCTCTGTGCTCACAAAGCTGTGAGCCTGTTTCTAAAAATCTGTTAAAGGGTTATTGCACTGAGAAAGTTACTGGACTATAAGGGTTATGGAGATTTGGGGAATATGGACATGTAGATTTTTACATTTTCACATACCCTTTTGATATCTTCTGAAGCTCCTAGAGAAATGGATGGAGTTGCACATTCACATCACTTAACAGCTTGATTTCAGGAATATCTGCTGGGGGTGGGGTGGGGAGGGGAGTATATTTTGGGGAGCAGGGGAATTGTTGGTGGTGCCCAGCAAAGTGGCCCCAGCACAGGCAGCCCTGCCAGTCCCCAGGCCAAGGGAGAAACACAAGCGGGAGGGCAGCTGGCACAGGTGAGGAGGAAACCACCATCAGTTCTGGGTTTCTGCATCTCCTCCTACTCAGCTTGTGCAGCTTTTGCAGTGGTGTTTTCAAATGAATAAATATGCAGGCAGGGGCCAGAAGCCAGATCTGCTGTTTCTCCCGGGCTCAGCCCCAAGAACCACACTGGTGGTGGTTGGGACATTCTGGTGTAAGGGAGGGTGAGTCTAAACCATCAGCTTGGGAAGGACACCAGAGCAGGTCTCCTGCTTCATGAGAGGTTTTTGTAGCCACTGAGTCACTTTGAGAAATTTGGCTCCTATTGCTCCAGCCCTGTTTTTGACTGAGAGTAGCCATTGTCTGCCGTGCCCTCACCTCTGATGCCAATGTGTGCTGAACCTGCCAACTGGAGGTACTCACCAGTGAAAGTATAGATGATTTGTTTAACACAAATGGATTTGTCTTTTCCAGGTGTTAAAAACTCCACTTAGCCTTCATTGATGTGCATCTGGGCTTAATAAGTAGCTTTGGTTTCCTGAAAGTTGTGGTTAAAATGAAGGTTTCTTCAAGTATCAGGGCACCAAAGCAGCTAGACTGGATTATTGAGCTCATCTAGCTGGGCTGCCAAACTGCACCAAAGTAATACAAGTCTTCAGGTGTTTCCTTTGCATGGTTTCTCCTCCACCCTTGGTTTTGCTCCTCTGTTCTGACATGACTCTTGGAAAAGCCAAGGGAATCCCCTCTGAGGGTGAGGGTTATCCAGTGTGGTCCTCCCACGGCATGATGGGCAGCATGGCCATGCATGCAGATGTGGGGAGGATATGCCAGCTGTAGAGCTGCAGAGGCACCAAGCAGCTGCACAGAAGCAGGAACACTGTGCAAGGTTGCTGCAGGCAGGAGCTTCTTCAACTGCCACAGACATAATATTTGTCTGCTTTAGCCCTTGGATGAATCAGCTTTGATGTCTGTCAAACAACGTTGTCTATTTGCCAGTGGCCAGTTATTTCTCCTTGGTTGTTGGAAGACAAGTGTCTGTGGGTAGGCAGACACGTGACATCCTGGATACGAGAGTAATTTTTTTCCCTTTTCCAAGAAAAGAGGGAATTGCTTCTCTTTGACTGGGAGGAATAAACCACTTGCCAAATTACAAAGGGCTTTATGGTTCTGTTGCCATTATCAAGTTTGCCTTTTTTTTTTTTTTTTTCCTTCAGAGCAACACTTGAAGAATACTTGAAGAATACTCAAGAAATGTAAAATGAGAGTAAAAGCATAAGGCTCAATTTTTGTCTCACTGGATGCAGAGCTCCTGCTGACTTACCCTAAAAGCAATTGTGGGATCAGACTGGGATGTTAAGGGGTGGTATAGAAGATATACCAAGGTGGAGGAGGGAAAGGAATGGGTGAGTTTACTTTAAATGGAAAATTTGCTGTTAGGCTAATAAAATAATATGATACATCTGGGTTGATTTTCTCCTTGGCAATAGAGAGTTAGTCTAACAGCTAAGCCTTGGTCATGGCTGACTTGGACATACTTTAAACTCTATGATAGGGTACTCATATCCCTTTTTCTTTTTCTAAAATCATGACAAGAGGAAAGTATTTATTACCAAGAAGGCTGAACCCCTAGGCAAGAAGTAGTCATCTTTGATTTAACTTTCCAGTGAAGTTGCTGAATTAAATGTAGTTTTGTTTTTATCTGTTTGCATGGAAGGTTTCCAGATAAAACAACTGTTTTAGTGACCTGTGCACTTGTATCATGTTAATTAGGTTTGAAAACTCATATATTGTTTTCATAAGGCTATTACATTTTCAGTAATTAAATTAAGCAAAAAATAAGGATGCATGGAATAATATTTATTATTAATACCAGACTCGAAAGGCTTACAACACATGAATTGAAGGTAAGGGCCTTGAAGACAGCCTGAACCTCAAAACAATGTCAAATAACCTAGTTTTTCAGCAAGTCATTACTACATGTGTTCAAAGAAAGCACTGATAGAGTGAGAACTATCCCACTGAACACCCAGGCTTCTGGTGCCATTTGGAACTGTGCAGTTTCTGGGATCTTTACTGCCTGAATTCCTGTCTGAACGGGAATGAAGCTTTAGCCCTGGTTGAATGGATAGGAGTGTGATCTTGTGCTGTGTTGTGTGTTTGAGCATGGGACAAGGTCTGGGAGGCTGCCTACATGGTCACCTTTCCAGGGAGCGGGACAAGAAAGTGAATGGCATGGGAGAACATGAAAGGGTTTTCCAGTGGTAGGGGCAATTCAGATTTCTGTCTGTGTGAATCCTGTGTGTTGGTTCAGATTAGGAACAATCATACTATGTCAGCCCGGTCATAGGTACCTATCCCTTTTGGTATCCCACCTGTGGTGGTAGCCAACCACAGATGTCTAGGAAAGAGAATGTGTATGCAAACAGGGCAAAAATATTCCACAGAATACAATCTCATCTTCCAGTGATATTTGGATTAAGGATTTTCTGAGACAGAGGCTGTTTCATATGGTCACTGTAAATGTTTTTTCTCTTTTATCCAGTTTCTGTCTGAACTTGAATTAACTCTTGGCGCTTCTTCATGTTGTACCAAGCACAATTTCCTTTGGTTTACTCTGTATCTGGGATGTGCTTCTTTCTTCTCTTGGCCTACACCTCTGGGCAATGTGTGCTGCTCCTGGTGTAAAGCATCTTAGTGTGTGTTCTGTCCTGCACTGGCAAGCTTGCAAGAGATGAGCCTGTGTCAGTTCATTGCCTAGGTTCTGCCAAGTGGTGAAGGCAAAATTTTGCCTTCAAAATATGTTTAAAATAAGTAGAAATTAAAATAACCCCATGCTGTGGCTCTGACCGCAGAGATGAGAGCCAGACTAGCTAACATACTGCCTGGGAGCAGATGTCCTGTATTGGTCTTGGTGTGCTGGGAAGCCACTGGACTCCAGCTGCAGCATAGCACAGCTGGACTATCCCACACGGCCAAGCTCTGACACCAGCAGCAGGGTGGCCAGTGGATTCTATTTCATAAGGTTCCTGGCATTTCAGTCAAGGGCAAAGGCAAAGCAATGCCTCTGGAAAGGCAGATCCCTGTCAGCAATCAAGGCTGGCACTGCCTGGCTGGGCAGCTCTGTGGCGGAGGACCCGTAGGGATGGTGAGCAGCAAGCTGGGCACAGACCCACCGAGGAGGGGCTGTGGGACCAGGGTTTGTTCAGCCAGGAGGAAAGACAGCTTCAGGGGGACCACACAGCAAGCTCCTGATACCTACAGGGAGGCCATGGAGAAGATGAAGCCAGGCTGTGCTCAACATTGTATAGAATCATAGAATCATTAAGGTGGAAATATCTCCAAGACCATCAAGTCCAACCTTTGACTGAACACCACCATGCCAAAGCATAACACAAAGGACCACGTCCAGTCATTATTGCATGGGATGACGGCAAAAGGTGACAGGCACACATTGGAACCAAAGAGGTTCAGACTGGGTACAGGGAAACACTGTCTCCCTGTGAAGACAGTCAGTGGTGAGACAGTTGTCTGGAGAGGCTGTACAGTCTCCATCCTTGTCTGGATGTCCTGTCTGGACAAAGCCCTGAGCAACTTGTTCTGGCTTCATGACTTTGCCCAGAGTATTGAAGAAGAACCCTCCTGGGGGCACTGCCAGCCTGAAATACCCTATGTTCCTATGAAATATTTCTTGTGACTGAGGATGTGTATATTATCTCTCATATGTAAGTTTTCTGGTGTCTAATAAGGTAACTTTTCTCACAGTGAGGAAAGTTAGAGTTTATCTTCTCCAGGTTGCCTGTTTGCATGAAGCACAGAAGGGTAGTGTTTTAGAGACTTCTCACCTCTTTCAAGTGCTAAGGGGATCAAAAGTTCCAAGGCAGGGACATGCAGACAGACACAAAAAAACATGGAAACAGCGTGACTGCACAAGTCTCATTTCCTTAGGCTAATATCAACCTTTGTTAATATCTAAAAATGGACAAAGGTTTGAGTGAAATGTAGTAATTGCTAAACCAGTCCACCTGGCACTATAAAGATAATTAAAGTAAGAAATTCATGGCAGCTAATTGTGGTCGAGATATACTACACTACAAGCAGACTTTGCATGCCTTGTAAGCAGCATATTCTGAACTGGCTTGAGTGCATGCACATCAATCAACCAGAACTAATCTCATGGTAAATACATACTGTGCAACAGTAAAACCCATCACTTGGATCCTCCAAAGTTTAATTAAAAATCTCTGAGAGATTTTTATACACTAAATGAGCTTGATTATCAAATGTGGTCATAACTATAGCAATGATATTTGTAATCTTGGCCTGTATCCTTTAATGCTGTATGTCTTGTAACAGTATAAGTCTGGAGGCCCATACATTTATTATTTTACAGGTGCTTTTAAATGGTTCTTGCACTGGTGCCTTTCCTGCTGGAACTCAGGCTCTCCATGGAAGTATATTGGTTGAAGTTATTACTTTGCACGCTTACAACAGAATTTGTATAGATCTGTTGGGTAGTTGCATTTTAAAGCTTCTCAAAACAATAGCTGTCTCACAGTGTTATTGCTTATGGCAGATTTGTGTGCCAGTGATAGAGGTTTCTCATAAAGAGAGGCGTCTCTTACCTTAACTCTGAAAGCCTTTGCTATCTCTTGAATAAGTTCTTCTCTCCAGTTGTCCTGCAAAATCCCCTCCTTCTGCCTGAACTGCCAATCTCCAGCCCCACAGGCTCCTCTAAATCCCACTGCAGGCTGCCATCCGTCTGTGCCCCATGGTCCTGTGCAGCAGGACCACCTGCACTGCTCCCAGAACCTCTCCCTGGCTGAGTGTCCAAAGCTCTTTCAGTAGTGATCCCCACGCCCTGCCCAGATGGCTTTAGGAAACTGTTGCCATCCCTTATTGCCTTTAGCTCAGGACCAGATACCATCAGGAGAAGGAACTAGGATGCACCCCCACTTCTCTCCCATCTCACATTATAAATAAACTGTAGTTACAAGATGGCAGTAGCTACAAGATGGGTGCCTGTGGGTTTGTTTTTCATGTCCATAGAAAGAATAAAACCATTTCAATAAAATTCTTTAAATTCATTTCCTCACACTGCTGAAGTTGTGCTTTGAAAGGTTGCTGAATAAAACAATCAGTGGCCTGATTTGGGACAGATGATGGCTCTTTGGAAATTGTTTTGGTATAAGGATGGCACATAAACAAAGCTTTCTTTTTTTTTTTTCTTCTGGGCATCAACTGCTGGCAGAAGTAGATGAAAACAGCTTCACACACCACACCACCCATTTACATTTTCCGTATGCTGGATTTTAAGATTATAGGGTTTTAGATTCTGAGTTTGCATGTTGTATTTTACATAATAATGAGTTTGTGTCTGAGGCTGAGTTGATACATGAGAAAGCAGAACCACCACCACCCAGAAAGCAAGGAAGAACAACACACATCTTGGAAAGGAGCTCTCGGTGAGCTCTTCGCATTTTTTTCCAGGAAGCATCGTTGGGTTCTTTTTTCTGCCATGCAAATGATATCTGCTTTTGAGCTTCTTGGAAGGAGTCTGTCTTCATACTTACTGGATCTGTTTTCAGTAGCTTCCCAGTAAAGATTTTCCAAAGTGATATGAGTCAGATTTTTCTTCATAAATTTATTACTCTATTACAAACTGTTCACCCCAATAAACTCTCGTTTCAGTCCTTGACTATATCAATTTTGCATCTCCTTGTCATCACAGTGAGGCCTGTTACTGACTGTTTTAACTGTAGAAACATCACTCCAGGAGAAGGTAATTCTTGGGTAATGCTGTGCTTTTAACTATTTGTTTCCCTATTAAAAGGAGTTTCTCTGTGTAAAGAGGGATACACATGTCTATGCAGTAGGAGTGTTACTAGAAGGCTGGATTAGATGATTTCCTGAGGTCTCTTCCAAACCAAATTATCCTATGATCCTACATGCATTTTTAAAAAATCTCCCTGATCTCTTCCTGAATATGAACTCTAGGTTAGAATTTCTTCTGGTTCTTCCTATTTTACATTTTTTTTGTCCCTAAGAATTTGCAGATGACATGTCTACCAAGGTTGCACATAGCAGAGCACAATGCTGGGCATTGCAGTACCTGGGTGTGCATGGGGAAGTGATCCTTCAGCATCCGTTCAGCATGACAACATTCTGCAACTTTTTGTTTCCTCCATCTCTAACTGCTTTTACTTATAGTAAAATTGAAGTAATTGGTCTTTATCACAGCTGAGAGCCCATTTGGGGATGGATCCAGAAACAAGTCCTTCCTTTCTCTCAGAAGTCAATTAATGTCTTCAGAGACACTTCCAGGTCTCTGCAGATACTTTCCTTTCCGCAGCCACAATGCAGCTGGCATCAAACACTTCCTTGAACATAGTTGTGAATAGATTCATCTCACCCTGCTTGGTCCTAACCTCCTATCATCTCATTACTTTTCCATTGCCTTGTTTAGTAAACACCTTCAAAGATTGCTGAGCAGAGAATGTGACCCTCATGTGGAGGAAACCCCATTTTGTACCTCAGAGTCAGTGATCAGTTGTGCTCAAGCTGGATTCATGCACTTTTGCTGCCTAGTATACAGACTTGGTCAGCTGATCTAGAAGTAAAACTTATTTTAATGCATGTTTTCAAAGGAAAGAGAATTGTAAGCATTTGCCATGCTTTCATGCTAGAAAGCATTTAAGATTTATATCTGCAGTGAGTTGATAATGAAGACAGAACATCTCTAAATAGCAATCTTGAACTTCTAAACCTGAACTTAGATTAGCTATCTGTAGATGCATCTTGCATAGTTTCCTGGTCCCTTGGAGTGACTGGAAAAGTTCAAACACCTTCAGTAACACTGGTTTCACCAATTTCTGACATTAGAAAAAGAGCCTCATAAGGGTACAGAATACCAGAGAACATCTTATTGCAACATTGACTGAGAATGAACACAGATCTGCTGCTACAAAGGGCTACAGTGAAACTTTAGAGACAAGAAATATGTCTGAATTCTTTAGCTTGAGGACAGCTGTAATTATAATGAGCTTGCAGAAATAAGGCTGCAAGAGTAGTCTGTTCTCTTCCCCTGCATGGGATTAACCATAAATGACTCATAGTGAGGCGTAACACTACCTTTCCATTGAGAGGAATGTCAGTTCTCCAGCTATATGATAAATCATTACATCTTTATTAGGGAATGGAGAATGAGAGAACCAGTCTTCCATTATATGTTTACCCAATTTGTGTCCAGCTGCTTTAGGAACACCCTATTCCTATTCAGTATCTTAGCAGGCTTTGCTAAATCCATCTGTTCTAAAGCAGTATTGTGTTAAGCACAAAATAAAGAACCCAAAGCAGGCACCAGCTGCAGTTACCAACAAGCAGGCTATTGAAATCCACTTACTCTAGCTTACTAGACACTTATAAGAAAGACCATTCTAATATATTTAAGGCTAGAACAAGCTTGTGTCTCCTTGGCTAAGAGAAGCAGTTCTGATGATCATAGCTGGTGGTCTGGATGGCAAGAAAAGGCAGGATGGTCTAGTAAAAGCTCCTTTGACTTCAATAGCAATATGGATTTGGCCTCATGCAAACAATGAGAGTATGTGAAACTAATTATCCACCCATTGAGGTTTTCTCTCCACCTTCCCCCTTTCTAATTTCTAATGAATGTAGATAATTGCTGTGTTCCCACTAACACGCAGATTAGGCCTCAGGGATTAGGCTGTGTGATTGAGCAGCTAATACTAAGGGTAAACGCCTCTGGTGTTCCTGCTAAATGCATTCTTGCTAGTAAGTTAAATAATCATTGTACTAAAGCATTACTAAAAGATTTAAATACTTGTTTTGCAGACTTCTAGTAGATTTCTATAGTTTCTGACATACTGTGACATGCTTCAGAATGTTCGTTTATATACAGTTTGATTTCTTTTGATGATTGTCAACTTAAGTTACTAAAAAAGGAGAGCATTTTGTACACAGAGGAGAAGGGGGTGGAGGGAAAGCAGTATATTAGAAACATGAGTAGGTGCCCTGGCTTGTCCATCAGTCTTGGCATCATTTTATTTATACATTTTCTAAGGGATTAGAAGTAATCAGTTCCAGAGGATGTGCTCTGGAGTATTGGCAGTGTCTACTTTCTTGGCAATCACTGCAAATATTTTATACAGTTTCATATTGTCTTGTGCAGTACCAAGCACTGGTGGTTTGACGTAAACAGTGTTAATATTTTAACTTCTATGGCAGAGACATTTTCCCCCCTGCAGCGCCCTGCACTTTCCAAAGGTTTGGAGTTGGCAGGGCCCATTCAGCACGGTGGGAATGCTCACCTGGGGGGAGTACAGGACCCCATTCTCAGAGGCGAGGTGCTACATGGCTCTGGCCACTGAAGCAGCACATCAGAGCCCTCACAGTCTCTTGCTGGACCCCCAGCAGTATAAGGGCCTGGTGTGCAGGCAGCAGGACCGCCTCATCCCCATGCAGGATGTGTTTGTTCATTACACTCGGTTTTACAGCTCTGCCTTTGGCAGCCCCTGGTGGTCTAGGGGTAAAGGCGCCGCGCTATCACCGCGGAGACCCGGCTTCGATTCCCGGTCACGGCCACTCCCGGGCAGGTGGAGCTCGTTAGCCCTTAAAGGCAACCCACCTACGTCCTAAGGACCTCGCTGCCACTGTCCAAGCTCGCTTGGCCCCGGCAGATGAACCTTAGGATTAAAGGGTGGGCTCAGTTCCGCGCACACTGTGTCTCACCTAAAAAATCCAATGCGCAGGCTGGAAGGTGGAAAGACCTTCCCCGGATCTTCGCTCGCGAAGACTGGCCATTATTTATTACAGCTCTGCCTTACTCACCAGTGAGAAATATCAAAGCCCTGCTTCCCACGTCATTTGTTTTAATGTTTTATTTGCAGGTAAATAGCTTCTTGCCATGCAGTTGATCCAGGCAGATCTACCCTCCGTTGTTCCATCAAGGTTATGACTGGAAGCAAGTTTAGGGACCACACTTGACTGACTGATTCTCCATAAAGAACGCTTGAGAACTGACTGAGCTCAGTGTGAGTACCTGTCCCCAGCTGCTGAGGTGAGGTGGGGCTGGGTTTTCCTGGTGTAATTCTGTCAACTTCAGTGAGATGCTTAGGAGAAAAGTGGCAAGGCAGAGTGTTAATGCAGTAACTGAAGCCAAGAAGCAGTAGAGAAGGTGAGAGAGGAACATGACTTAAGAGTCCCTCAGTGAGAAGTATAACATCAATAAAAGAAAACTCTGTATTCCTGAAGCGTTAACTTTGTCCTACTGGCAGAAAGAGCAAAGACATGTTAAAATATCAGCGCATGGTTTTCAGAAATTACTAGTGAAGTTCTGGCATTCAATAAAATCTAGGTAACATTGTGAAAAGAAACATAAGAAATAATTGTTTTGTAATATGGCATTTGCCTAAAGTAACATTGATGTTGATTGAAGTAATGTAATTTTCATATCTAAAATGTTGCAGAGGAGAGTATGTCTATTTCATTTATGTTTGCAGAAACTTAATCTACAGGAAAAGATTTTATAACAGAATTGGAGGTTAAATTTCATTTGCTGATTTAATAAAAGCTAACAGGATGGATTTGGGGATATTTCATTAATCTTTCTTTCCTTTCAGTGAAAAGGAAATTAAGTTCAATCTAGTTCAAACTTTGCTTCACTATTATACAATAGACTGCCAATGACCATGTTCTCTCTGGCAAGTTAAAACCTAATTAGTCACAGAAAATTCTTCCCTGATCCTGTCACTGTGAGGCAGGAAAAGCCTGGACTGCAGACAAAGAATTCAGATGCACTCAATGTTTGCTGTGGCTCTTTGTTAGTGTCTGTGTTTTCCTACATAACATGTAGTGACATAACTGAAAGTAACGTATTTTGTCCTTCATCAATGAGATAAGAAATGTAAAGAAAATCTTTTAATATGCAGTAGTGCAAAGAGCATGCTGCCATCGACTGCTTCCCCATTTCTGCCCATTCCTTAGAGCAGCAGGAGTGGCTGCTTGGGTGCTGTGAGACGATCAGCTGGGCCCAGCTGGGGTGAATAGGGCAGAAGTTTCCATCTGGCTGCAGCTTGTTGAACCTCCCTCTCACGAGCCACCTCCCAACTGAGCTGCGAAGATGCCCAGGCTCCAGGGTCATGGGTGCCATTGTTCTTTCAACTATGAAATATACCTGCCCTTTCTTCTTCTAGGCTTATTTCTAACAACCGTTGTAGAATTATTCTGGGATTGAATTTCACCCCACTGACATATATCTTGTCTCATAGTACATTGAGTTTCCACTATCTGATGGAATTTTTATGGCATACATAGAACATCGTCTGGGACAGGAAAGTTATTTTACCTCTGGAGGTGAGATTATAGAGCATAATTGGCACAAGCATATCATGTAAAGGACAACTGTTTTCTCCCAAACTACCGGACCACAGGTGTAGCATCAAATTAGTTGGAGGGATGATTTGTACCCATTTGTATTTAAACTGAAATTTCCCAAAGCACTTAGAGGCACAATCTTATGCAACCTCTCTAAAAATCCCAGCTGTCACTGTAACTGTTTTACAGTAAGCTTTGCAGGGGCAAAAAGCTCTCTGTGCTGTAGTCCAAGTTCAGGAAGCAGTTAATTCTGCTTCTTTCTGAAATTCAACAACAAAACATGAACCTTTGGGAGAATTTTAGCTTCTACTTCTGACTGAGACAGGATATCTGGGGGCAGCTCTTTGTTTTTCCATCGTGCATGTGGGGAAATAACTGAGTGAGTCTGCCCTCCTGCTCTCCCAGCAGTTATGCTCCTCAAAACAGCAGGTGACTAAAGCAGTGCAGGTACCTTACCCCAGGCAGAGGATTACTGTGAGGAAATCCTGTAGGATTTGTTTTATGAAGACTTTTTTTTCCCCCCCTCCCTTGTTACTCCAGTAGTGTGGCTTCGTGGAGCTGGGAAGTGATCCAGCCTCTGTGATTTCCCTTGTAGAGTGAGGGGGGATGAACTTGAACATCCCCAGGGGCTGCCGCCCTCACTCAGCATGTCCTGGCCCTTGCTCTCTGCCTTTAGACATCCTGGGGGAAAATGTCCCTGTGAGGAGGGGAGATGGATGTTCTGGAACTAGTGGAAGACTACTCTGTGGGATTGCTGCCAGAGAAGGAAAACTCTTGGTATCCAGCTGTGTTTATGGTCTCAGCCCATGTTCTCTTGGTTTCTATGAAAGCCACAAGTGGAGCAAACGTCAGGCTTAGCCCAAGGTCTGTATACAGTTTTTGCATGAAGCCTGACTGCTTGGTGACTGAGAAGTCACCCCAGAGATCTGTTCACACACCAGTGCTCCCCTTCAGGCCATGCAGTGTTTGCTCTGCTCTTCACTGCTCCTGCCTTTCATTGCTGGTGCATTGGAGTGGCTCCCTTTTGAAAGTATTAACCCACCCTCAGGCTGTAAGCAGAGATTCACCCTGTCCCTGGGCAGGACTTGGATGGACCAGGATGATCTGGATGCTGGAGAGCTGCCCTCTCTGTTTTGGCATGCATGTCCTGGCTAGTGCTGGGAGAGATTTCTCCAGAACTGCTGTATTAGGCATCTGCACTCCACAGGCTTGTGAATAATTCAGTATACTGAGCTGTGGCTTTCTTACAACATTAAACTGTTCAAAAAGACAAATGGAAATAAAGTAATAACTTGAGCTTAAACACGTAGGGTGCAGCAACTCAAGAATTCATTATGTTATTTATCTGCTACTGTGGAGCAGAATTTTAAAAAGATATGTCATGTCAGAGCTTTCGTTTTTAGTGACTGTTTCGGAACATACTACTGTGGAACATATCAGCATTCCAGGCTTTTCCTATATTTGATTATAGCTGATAACAATCAAAGTAATTTTCCTGCCAATAATAACGTTGGCAGCAGCTTAATTTAATAGCATGGAGGTTAGGTCTTATTTATATCATTCCTCAAATTTGATAACTTTGAATGTAACTACAAAATATTTTGCAATGAAAACTTAAAATATGGGATATTTAATTTAGTTTCCTGGCCTCCTTACTTAAAAATGTTCAGACTACACAAACACATTCTTACTTTGTTTTGAATATGACTCTTTCATGGACCGTAGGCCTTTTTCATGATATTCTGAGAAATGCCAATATTTGAAAAATCAGTCTTGGAATAACTCTGCAATTTTTGAAAAGTAACCTTAGGAAAAATAAATCTATTGACCATTTTTTTTTTCACATCCCATCTGCTTTCCCTTACCTTGGTAGACTTAAAGTTGTGTTATTGCCACATCAATATACTGTCACCAGCTTTGATAGTTACGTCAGTGTTCCACCACTAGAAAGGAGCAGATTTTCATCTCACTGTAATTATGGGATTTTGGCCACTGCCTCAAACAGGGTAGACTGGCTTATAGAAAACACCAGGGTTTCACCCATGGACTGTGCCATCAGTGAGATGGATGCTGTAGCTGCTAGCAACATGGTAAAATGGCTGCTGCCTTTGTTTGGTCCCTTTATTTAGAAATATTTATGCACATATAGACTCACAAACCAGTATCCTCTGCCATGGACGTCTTACTGACATGCCTGTTCCTGTGTTCCGCACTTGCAGGGCTGGAACAGGTGAAGCAAGGTATGGATGAGAGCTGATGTAATTTACTGCTCTTTCCCCTTGGTCTGCTGCAGTCTCCTGAGGGTTGATCAGAGCAGAACTGAAATGACCTCCTGCCTCTCAAAGTTTCTCAACCTCCAAAGGCTAATTTTCTGGATAGTTTTCTTCACAGAATGGCATCAGGTTTAAGCGGTGAAGAGGAAAACGTGATGTGTTCATACTTTTGGACACAGCTGGTTCATTCAGTGATAGGGGAGTAACATTATTCCATTACAGAAGAAACAGCAAAATCAGAGGCATTGCAAAAGAACTGTTCAGTAAGAATCAGAGTCCCAGCTGATTCTGGGGCTCCAGCCTGCCCTTGGGTTTGATGCTGTGTTCAGGCAACGAAGCCAGGTTTCCTCTCCTGGGGGAGGAAAATTCCAGGGAAAAGAGCAGCCATGCTTCCCAGGGTGGGATCAGGAGCGTGTCACAGGGTATATAACACAGTGAGATGTCCATGGTTGTCACAGTTTGCCAATATGAGGATGCTGGAAGCAATACCAGGCCAGAGAATCATCATCCCTCTTTTCTGCTCATCTTGTTATGAGGAGATGCTGTAAACTAGATAAAGAAACAAGTTCTCCTCTATCATATTCCCTTAATATATGTTTTGAGATGAAGGTTTTAAGGTCACCTGTCTACAATGTCAATTGAAAAACATGAAGACAATGAATGGTAGAAATGGGAAAAGGAAGGGAGAGCAAATGGTTTGGGAGTGGGATGTGGGAGTTAGTTCCTTATGCCTATGTTGCCAACAGCACAGGCAGAACTTACCTGAGGAGCAGTTTGGCAGCCTGTAGCCAGGATCTGAATGTTAGCAACTTATGCTAAAACCACCTTGGCTGCTAGAAACAGTCAGAGGATCTCAAAAAATTTACAGGAGTGTGTCAAGAAGGATAGGGAGCCAGGGACAGAAAAAAATGGAAACTTCAGTGCACCCACAACATCTTTCCATCTCTCCTCCCACCAGTTTCAGAAGACAGGGACAATGCCAACCAGGATCCACACTCCCTGCTCAGGGTAGAAGTTCCCACCCATGTCCACCTACCCACTAGAATGATACACCCAAAATGTGGTGTCAGCATGTCCCAGCTCTCTTGCTCTCAGGAAGCCCTGCTAGACTCACCTAAATACTGTATTCAAAAGCTTTCACCAGATTAAGTTAAAAACAAATAACGAAATAAATCAGTCTTCTCACTGTGTAGTGAATTGCCTCTCTGCTTTAATAGATCTTGTGCTAAAAGACAGAAAGACTTGTGTATTTATTTCCAAGATTATTAAATTACATATGGAATATGCTTCCTGAGTATTAGCAGAGTTTATAACTGAATTCATCCTATCCATGCTCTGGTTACATATAATGAGGATAATTATTACATGGCTTAACTATAATTCAGTATTGACTCTTTCACGCATGAAAAGCTTTTGTTGGCAAGCATCAGTGGAGAGCTTCAACAAAAGACATCTTTAGCTTGTGTAAACATTGTTATTTCAAGGTCTCACCCTAACGTGCTTTAGGCTAAGTACTTTCTCCTCAATTGAGTTAATATAGCCAAAATGATATAAGGATGGGATTAGATACTGGCTTACACCACAGGGAAAAAAAAGAAAGTTGGACAACGAAAAATGCAGTTAATTCCATCCTGTCAGCAGTGGATATTAAAGATTATTAGTTGGCACACTCAATTATGTGTGAATCACAATAGTGGTACTGTTACTTTTTCATTCAATTTTACAGGAGCAGGTAAAAATGCGGGTTTAGCATCATCTGCAGTGATTATTTGTTCCTTGCAGGGATTTGAGGTTATATTAAAGTGTTTGACAGGTTCAGAGGAAACATCTATGTGTAATGAAATGCCCCACTTTTACGTGATCTTAGTCACTGGATAGAAATGAACAAATCTGCCTGATGGGAGTTTGGCTGTAGCTAGTTTTATGAATACATTTCTTTAGGCAGTAACTAGTTATTCTATTATATGATTGTTAAAATGGTTAACCAAGCAATATAGCTCTCTTTTTGCTGCGTCCCTCTGCTGGATAGAACCAGTAGTGCTTAGCTGTGTGTCAGGCTCACTAACACCAACAATCTGGAAAGACTTCTCTACCACTGTAGGATCTGGGCTTTCAATTAATAGAGAATAAGTCTGAATCTTGTTCTGACTCTCATGGTGAATTTTTCAGTCTTCAGGTTAAACAGCAGTCATAAAATTCACAACCATATGAAGTTCTTGGCTCAAGTAAATGGCCCCAGTCTGAGGCTTTGATGCTGGAAGCTCTTCTACCGAGATGTGAAGGTGTGCTGGGCTGGAGCAGGATAATGGGCATGCCAGAGTGTCTGCCCCGGCCCTAAGGTAGTCTGACAGCAGGATAAGGAGGTTTACTACACTAGAAGTCAAATTAATTATTGGATGTGTATATTGAAAATGTTGGAGTTTTAACAAAATAAGCCTCCAGAGAATTATTTCTGTTTTGCTTGTCTTCGTAGATTTCCATGGCCAAAAGAGACCACTGTGATAATGCAGTGTGACTGCTGGACTGCCATTTCCAGACCAGTAACAGTGCTAGTTGCGCTACAGCATATATTTTAGGAAAAAAAATCCAAACCCAACCTTCTAATCTTGGTTTCCAGTTTCCAGTGTTAGAAGGCCTCCCACAGCAGGGTGACGTCCCCGTGTCCATTTTCCCTTGCAGAGTTTGCATTCCCTCACAAGGCAAACAGGTCTCATTTTGAGATTTAAATGTCAGGATTCATCTTGTACAATTTTCCTCTCCAAAACTGACAAAGCCTGTCATCATGTGTGTGTGGCCTGTGTGAGTACTTGACAAGTAGCTTGGACAACTTTGTAGCCGTCTGAGTGCTCAGGCATAGGATTTTACAGTCTCTCATTCAGTTGCCCCATCACTACCCATTCCAGAGAAGGACTAGAGTCCTTTAGAGTCAGTAGTGGAGATGATGTTCCTCTGAATATCCACAAAGGTCCCCAAGTCCCTTCAGAGTTGCCTTTTCAAGCTGACTGTACTGAAATGTGTAATTTAGGCTAAATTTACCCAGAAATTTAGACTACTGCTATAGTTCTTCTAAGAAATGTTTCTGCTAGGGTTCACAGTCTGTGCAAAAGATTCCAAACCAGCCTTATTGTACATTTCTGTCACATGTTTTCCTTCAACTAATATTTTATTATAGCTGGAGTAATTTTCTGCAGTTGCTTCTACTACCAGTGCTAATGCCCAAGTGAGGGTCTAGATCCTCTGAACAAGAGATTTTTTTTCTATCAGTGCATTTCTATTAAATGCATTAAGTTCTTACAACTACTCAATTTCCTCTCAACAACCCCTTAGTAACCGGACATCCATAGAGTCCTGCTCTGAGTTTAATTCTCTGTTTCCAGGAATTGTCTGGTTCTGTCCCTCAGTGGGGTTATCACATTTCTTCTTAAAACTTTTAATGTAACTTTTCCTCAATGCCTTGCTGGAAAACTTATATCAAGACTAAAGTCTGTGGGTAGTTAGAAAGGAAGGAACTTCTTCTTTTAGGTTTCACACCCTCAAGATTTTTTGCCTGACTATTCCCCCCAAGCACTGGAAGCTCTCCAGTCTCATATCGAGGTGTGTCCCATTGTCAATCTGCTGTTCAGGGTACCATTTTAAGATACTGTGACATCAGTGTTGACATCCCCTGTAGGGAGGACACAGACCACACCGGGGCAGCTTGGTCCCCAGTGAGTGAATGCAGCAAGTGAAAAGTTTGGACCGAATGGACCACACACTCTGTGTCATGTTCACACTGTGATTCAGGGTTCACAGAGATCAGGTTTACCATGCTGTTACATAGAATAGATGAATAAGAACGTTTTATTGAACATTTTACGAAATTTTAAATATTGGCCAGAAAACCCCAGACTGCAGTCTCCTGGGTAGTTTTATATATGACTTTAAGTGTCTGGTATTGCTCTCCCAGCATTGTCAGAGTGCTTCAGTTTTTAGAAGGGCTGTGGTGCTTGCTCATCAGACAGGACAACCACGGGTTTCCATGTTCTAACAAGGGCTTTTTCAAAAATCAGGCACTGAGAGAGAGACTTTCTCAGCAGGTGCAGGGTATTGCTTTCTGTTGGAACAGCAGTTTTGGCTTGGCTAAAATGTATATTTACTTTATGTAACTCTGAATGTAGTAAGAATGCTAGCAAAAACCACTTGGAAAAGGAAAAAAGGAAACATTAAACCTTAACTCTGCATTCTCAATTAAATGATTACTCCTTCAGGATGAAATTGTTCTTGATTCTTATTGTAAACTCTTCAATTTCTTACATAAATAGCATGATTATATTTACATAAATAGTTGCACCCTGGAGTACAAAAATCCCATTGTACTAAAAAATCCTATTAAAATTTCCTGAGAGAAGAATACAGCTTGAGCAGTGGTGTGTTGTGCATAAAACCAGTTGTCCACACTTTTTTCCTTATTTAGAACCAATGCCTTTTCAATGCATGCACCCAAGTGCAGAATTGATCCCTTAGAATTCAATGCTTGACTGCAATATATCAAAACACAATCTTAATTGAAAAAATATTTCAAAGCAATATAAGGTATGGGTAGGTTCTCTGCAAGCTGATTTTATGCATTTAGGGGTGAAATAGCAGGCATAGCCAGAGGAGTCTGAGTCATCCCTGAAAGGAACAGCTGCAACCCTGTCTTGTGCCTATAATCGCAATAGCTAAGCACAGAGGAGCCCATGTCTTATTTCCATATATCTTCAGCTTTTTGTCACTGAATTTAACATGTTCTAGATTATACTTTCCTCCTCCCCAGAGTAAGAACAACATTGAAATCCTGAGTTTTCAAAATGAGATGTAAAGTAAAATATGACCCCATGTGCTCTCACAGCCACTTGAATAAGGAGGCAGGAATCTACATTTGACCCTAATTGCAAAATGAAACTTAAGTACTTAAAGGGGGCTTATAAAATAGGGTGAGAATGACTTTTTACATGGGCAGATAGAGATAAGACAGACAAGAATGGTTTTAAACCAAAAGATGAGAGATTTAGATTATATATCAGAAAAAAATTCTTTACTGTGACGGTGGGAAGGCACTGCAACCAGTTGCCCAGAGAAGCTGTGAATGCCCCATCCTGGAAGTGTTCATGGCCACGCTGGATCAGGCCCCAGGTAACCTGGTCTAGTGAAAGGAGGCAGAGGAGCTGGAAGAAGGTGACCTTTACAGTCCCTAATTCTATGATTCTGGGATAAATAAGTTTAAATAACCAAATGCCTTTGGATCAGTAGCTGTTTATTGAATCAGAGTATCCACACTGTAGGACAGCATATGGACACTGACTGAGGCTATGGCTGTGCTGAGGAGGTGGTCATTGATTCTTGTACTGCTGTAGCTTGGGTACCTTTCTGATATGAACAGGCAATCAAACAGATATGAGTTTGGGCAATCAAAGATTAGCTGAAGTAATTTATAACTGGTTTAATTGCTGAAGAAAAAAAACCACAAAATGAAAACAAACAAAAAAACCAAAGCCAAAACTCAAACAAAAAACCAAACAACACCTTCCCCCCACCCCCTCCGCCAATCATGGAATCATAGAGTCATAGAATATGCTGATTAGGAAAGAACCCATCGGAATCATCAACTCCAACTCCTGCCCCTGTGCAGAATACCCCAAGAATACCCCAACAGAATCATACTCTGTGCCTGAAAGCGTTGTCCAAATAAATGCTTCTTAGACTCAGACAGGCTTGGTGCTGTGATGAGGGTTAGACTCAAAAAACCCAACCCTTTCTAATTCCCTTTGTATGAACATGTGCCTGCCTCCACAACTCCCACTTTTGTTTCAAAGTAGAAGAAAACAGTGATTTAATAGGAAGCAAATGTATTGTTTGTTTTCAAATTTTTCTTTAAAAATTCTATTTAGCTAATACCTCCTGAAAATATTGCTTTTAAAAAAGAAGTCAAAATGTTTAGAAAGTACAAAAATGACCTATGTCTACTATATAATCCATTTTCACATAAAAAAACCAAACCAAACCAAACCAACAAACAACAAAAAAACCCAAAAAACCCCGCCAAAAAAAACCGCAAACCAAACAAACAAGAAGGAAGACCACCCTGAAATCTTGTTCCAATTGTACCTGAATCTCTGACAGCTTATGTTTTGGTAAAATTACAACTCTGACAATCAGTATCCAACTGAGAAATGTAATCCAAACCTCTAGCGAATGACCTTTCTAGTATTATCAAGAAGCTACTCAGGAAAGGCATCTCTGGGTAGACTCAGTGGTGATGAAGAGAGCCCATAAGACACCTGAAGAATTCTGCAATATTTTGAAACCAAGAAATTGTATGCACAGAAAGAAAAAATAAATGAAGCAAAGATGGTAAGAAACATTCGTAATCTGAAAGGTAGGGAAGGAGATATACTGCATCAGTAACAAAAGCAGGTGAGCAGAGCTAATATCCCATGCTACTGCAGGCTGGACACACCATCCAAATAATTTTGTTGAGAGATGACAAATCTTTGATTTTGAGAGCAATGGCTAGTGACAATATATTTTGTATTTCCTGACGCAGCATGAATCTAAGAATGTTTCCTATTTCATATGGGAATGATTTCAGTATGCTAGCAACATAACATTCAGGGAATGAACAGTCTAAAATTTCTATAAACACCAGAATCAAGGCATTTATGAGTTTTAGTAAAAATTTTATTGAAGTCTGGTCATGTTGGCATATTGTGCATTTTAAATGTAAATTAGATTACTGGCAGTAGATTCAATTTAGTGGTAAAAATGTAAAGAAAACAGTTGGGCTACAGATGAAACAATAATGTAGCTGTTCTTTAGTTAAGAGAACAGTGAAATCCAGAAACAAATGGTGTTTGGGAATATTTATGGCAGAGGAAACATGCTGCATACAATTAACTTTGTCAATTTTATGCAGCACAGTAGTTTTTGTTCAGCTTTGAAGAGCAGTTTCTGATAGTGAACATATGATAGGGTGAATGGATGGCTTTGAGGGTTTCCAATGGGAACAGAAAACCTTTTATCCCAAGCTCATGTGCTAATATGCAGTGAAGCCTGTGAGTGAACAACGCTGATGGCTTTGTGTGTACAACTTGTTTGACTTGACACCAGATCTCCCCTCCTCCTCCTTCCTCCATTACACCATTTCATGTGCAAAGTCTGTGTGACTAAAAAAGGACTGCAGAACTTGGCGTTACATTTGCAGCTCTGGGGGAAAACCCAGTGCTGAAATGTCGGCATTTGGCTCCTTCTTACCACGGAAGGTAAGATTTGTCCCATGGTCCTGGTGATGGAAGTACTTGACCCTTGCTACCTTCTGCGTGGTCACAACATACTTGCTCTTGTCAGACTTGTTATCAGGCACCTTTCAAAAGCTTTCAAACCTCCTGAAAAGTACACAACATTTAAATTAAAAAAAAAAAAAACCAAACAGATAAAGGTATAGTTACCTGTAGGAGTACTTAAAATAAATGAAAAAATCAGAGTCTGGAGAGACAGTGAGCTGTTTTATTGAGCTATCAGTAAGCTTCAGAATATCCTGGAAAGAAAATCTCATCTTAGAAGTGTGATGATACTGAAGAGTGATGGTTTTTCATGTACAGCAATCACTGCAACTTGCAACTAGGCTGGTGGAAAGCAGTGAAAATTATAATACAGTTAATTAATTAAGGCAAATATGTTCTGGATATATAGTTATTAAAAGAGATTTCATTCTTTACACACACTTAAGACATGTCCATTGCCCTGGAGTCACTTCTGTTATTAATTAGCAAAAGATAGGTAAAAAGGAGTGAAATAGTTAAGAAGTCACCCTCCAATACCCACTGGTTTTCTTGGGCTAAAGGTAAGTTGCCAGGATATTGTCTTGCAGGTAACACACATTGGGGCTAAAATCCTGTTCTGTGATGAGCTTTGCTTTGTGTGCTACTGCCACGGAGGCATAAGTTAAAGTCTTCTCAGAAATGAGTGTGGACAAAGATTGCTGAAACAACACTTGGGGCTGGTGTAGGGTGCTGACAGTTGGTTGTGTGTCTGGGAAGGAGAAGCAGGAAAAATAACCTAGGAAAAGAGGAAAAATGCCCAAGGCTTTGTCAGCCAAAGCAAGTATCAGGGCCAGGTCTGCAAGAAGCTGAGAAGATGGACAAGGTTTTCAGAGGAGTTCTAACTGGGCAAGAGTCTGAGAGCCGGTTCCTGCACAGCTGGCCCCCCAAGCCTTGTGCTTTTACAGTTCCTCAGGTCAGTCAAGGAAACACCTGATGAGTGCCAACTCCTTCTAATGGAAAACCCCACAAGATTATAACATTTGTTTAGCTGTTTGGGTTCAAAAGTGAAATGCTATTTTGTCTACTTGACAGCTTTTTGTCTAATTTTTCATAAACCCTCCAGAATTCTGCCTGTTTATATGTGTTGACAGTAGCTAGCACAAACTCTGCTGAAGCTTTTGTGTAGTAAACTGCCCTGCAGAAAGTTAAGAATTAGTCAGTTTTCCAGCTGTTTGCAGAATTGGACTGGGGACAGGGGCTTGCAGTTGCACCTTGAGCAGGCATGGATTGAGTACTGCTGTGATCAACAGCATTCAGAAGATCAAAGCCATGCAGAGGCACAGGGAAAACTGAAACACAAATAACATTAAATTGCTGGTTGCTGATTTTCTGATTGGAATAAGAGCCTCTGAGATCTCAGTGTGACCATAGCAAGTGTTCAGAAGACCATAATAAATTTATTGGCAAAGTCATCTAGCTGCTGCCAGGCCCTAGTCTTGAAGGACATATCCACAGTCCATCTGTGCCTGTGTTCTGCCTGGGATGTCACAAGCTATGGTTGGAATGAAGGCTTGGCCTGACTGACACCATCTAGGACTTTGCCAGTAACTTTACCATTAAGGCACAAGTTTGTGTCTGTTATAAACACTCAACTGCCTTATGGTCTCAAATGGCATTAAAAAGGCATGAGGGAGGAGAAGAGGAGGCCTGAGGAGTGTTATGACAAGAAGATACACAGCACACTGAGAGCAGGAGACAGTGGTAGTTAGGATACTTTCTTTGAAAGGCTTCCCTTGCCTTCCACTAGAAGTAGTTGACATCTTTCTACCGTAGCTTTTGAAGCAATTGCTTTTTGAATCAGCTGATTTTCTAATGAGAAGTAATGTTATTGGTTATTTTTTATTATTTAAAAACTGAAAGTCAGTGCAAGAAATTTTTTAAGAAATAACATCTCCTCTTAAGTTTATTTTAAAACTTTTTCTCTATTAGATTCAGAGTTCATTAAGGGAAAAGAGTTTCCTGATCAGAGTGAGTAGCAAATATAAGATGTAAAGAAAAATGTAAAGATGTTTTAATATAAATACTGTTTGTCTACACTCTTTTATAAGAGCTATTCCTTCATGTGCCTCACTGTGATTTAGCGTTGTGCTTTGTTGCAGAACTGCAAAGTATCTTCAGCTTTCACTGAGATTTCGAAGTATTGCCAGTTATTCTTCCTTATTATTAACAGTTATATTTTTAAGACAAAAGTGTGTGCTTTTTGACCTTGATCAGAGTAGTAAGATAGATATGTGATGGGAAAAACTTGCATAGCTGCTCAGCTGAAACTGGTTTTGCTTTTGGATTGCTGTTGTTGGGATCCATGGCTGGGCAGTCCTGTTCCTCCATTCTTCCTTGGGTGGCTGCAGTCTCTGCATGTCTGTGGTGTCACTCCTCTCGGGAACTGGTTGGTTTGTGGGGAAAGGCTTTTGCTCCCTCCAGCTTCCAACTCTACTCATTAGTCAGCACAACTTTCATTGCTTTCTATCATGGACCAATTGGAATTGTTTTGGCAACAGTCCTCTCAAGAGGGAAGTTCAGTTCAGTGAATAAACACTGTCTATAGTTTTGGGAGGCTGAATTCAGTGTTTTGCTCTCCCATTGTTTTCTGTATGCCCTTGGCTAAGTCACTGGAAGAGGAGGAATTCATCTCGTCTGGCTTCAGCTGTTATGAATTAGATGTCTAATCCAAGGTTGTTGCCTGTGCTCCCTCTGGGGTGAAGGGAGAGAGACAGGCACCTCCAGGGGTTGACTCATCCCTTTTCAATTTGTCTGCTCTCCCCTATAGGAGACTATAGGTAGATCAGCAACTAGTTGAGATTCATGACCCTTATTTTTAGATGCCTAAAGTAAGTCAAACTGAGTCCCACACTAAGTCTCTGTTTTCTGGCTGTTACACAGAAGTGGAATCCATTAAGTCCATTAAAACAATGCAATGCTATGGCTATTCACATTGCTCAAAAACAAGGCCAATTTGGAAAGCAGGCTGATTTTCAGACCAGATCCTTTAAAAATACTTAGAAATCAAAAGATGTAGAGAGAGGCCTCTTGAGCTTTTAACATCTCCTAACTCCTATAAAAGTCATAGGAATTTTTGAAAATCTCACTAAATGCCCATCTGTGTTTTTAGGTGTATAAAAACCTATAAAACTCTGTCCCTACTCCTAATAGGGAGAACACGGTACTAAAATGCATCCAGGCCTCCAAGTAACGTTTTCCTTGGCTTCTGCCCCTCACCCCTCCAGACACCACTGCTTCCATGCACTGTGGGTCTTACCCCTGGCAGTAGAGGTAGTCTTGGATGAGGACTGTGACACATAACACTCCAACTCTTCCCTGCTGGTGGATAATTCATGAGGATGAGAGCTGTGGCTGGGCTGGGGAGAGAATCAGTGAATCATAACCTTCTCTCCACTTCAGCTGAACTGTGTGGAAACTTGGCATGGTGGAAAATCTCATACATAAACCATATTTTATTGCTTGGAGTTGACACTTCAGCTGTGACCATGGAACTGGGAAGTTATAGATAAAATGCAGAAGATTTGTCCTTTCATTTGGGCTGCCTAGCACCTACCTCTCATTCCTTGTTGAGAATTTCAGTCAAGACCAGCATGATAAGAGTTAATGCATGATCTGGAAATTAATGCACATGTGTGTGGTGGGACCCTTCCTCCCTTTTGATTGTCCCTTTCCTTTCCTTTATGTGAACAGACTCGCTTGCCATCCCCAAGAGTGCAAGAGGCAAAGGTGAGGGAAAAGCTGACAAACAGAGAAATAATCCTTTTGCCCACCCCTAGTGGAAACTCTGTTAGCTACAGCATGGCAGCTGAGAGAGCGACTTAACCCAACCAAATCTCTTTTATTATGTTCCTGTGTTTATTTTTCCTCTGCATTTATGACTTAGCATGTTGTTTTTGGTGTGGAAAGGACTCTAAAGCTGTAGATATGTGTTGTAATTATACAAATTCCTCTGCATGGAGTCTGTTAAAAAGGTTGATCTATTTTTATGAGGACACACACAAATACTCATTTTGATGGACCTCATTGGCATTTATTGCAGGCCTGCCACTACTAAAATTTAAAGCCAACCTCGTAAATTTTATGGAAACTACATACTGCAATTATTAGCCCGAAGACCTCCTGTCTCGCAGGAATGAGTCAGATTTTGCTTTCCACGTACACTGTGGTTTACACCTGAAAGAGATTAGTTGGGACCACCAGTAGCTTGAAAACCTAATCTCCAGTATTTTGTTTCCAGTTTAGCTCTGAAAGATACTCCAGGTGTTCTCATTAATTAGTCATTGTAAGTCACTGTGTCACCGTTGTGCATGGAATAGCTATTTTCCTGGTGCACTTTTTTCTGAAGGAGTGTTTTAAATTAAAAGTTAGTTTAGATACTTTTTAATGTATAGAATCAATTATTGTGACTGGTGAAAATGAACAAAAACAACCTCAAACAAACCAGTTTAGAAGCACAAATTCTTGAACTTGAACCTTTCCTGAAATGGTGTAATTTTATGGAGTTTACCTGAGCATAGTGCTGGTTTAGCAGAGTATCCAGCTAAACATCATGAGCAGGTCCTACCTTTTTTTATGTAGGAAAATTCCCACTAATATCAGTAGTTGTCCACAAGCCTTACAGACCATTCAGTAAGTCATGTTCTTCACCCCTCATTGTCTTATTTTATAGTCACAGACGCTGAGAGACAGAGATTAAGTGGATTAAACTTCCTAATCCAACAAATCAATAGGGAAATAAGTACAGATGAGAATAAGAATAGATGGATGATAAGGCTTAACACATACAAAGTAAAAATATTAATTTGTGTGTTGCATGGCTGCATATTGTCCTGTAAATAAACCTTGCTAGATCTTTTTTCATTGCACTGATAAATCAGAAAACTTGTTGCAAAGGTCAGCTCAGTTGACAGGAGGCAATACATTGTTAGAGAGAACTTGTGTGGGATCTAAAAACTGTGGATTATGTTAACTAGGTAGCCTATTTTGATGAGGCTTTAGGAAATAAAGATGTTAATGTGAATTAATCCTTTGTTTTCAAATAAGTCTTTGTTCTTGGTCAGATAATTTGGACCCCAAAGGAAAAGGAGGGAAAGATATTTGTGAATTCATCATCTTGGTGGGATCCTGCCCCTTTCCTTTGCAGAAATCTGGCACAGTCCCAAGTGGGACCTTTGGAACTTGGCCAGCACACATGCTCTGGAGCTCCTTACAATGCACCTCCTCATTCCCAACATTCCAGCCCTGGCCATGCCCACCACTGCATCCTTTAGTACTGGCTGTCCCAGCATAGTGGGCCTGTTTGCAATGGTATAACCCCCCAGAGGCAGAGCTTAGCCCTCTCTGGACTTCAAGTACCTGAAGTCAAGCTCCCACATTTCAGAGAGTAGACTCAGAACTGGTGCGTGCCAGAGGTCTGACTGTGAAATTCCCACCTGTAAATTGCAAAAGAAGGGTGAATTGAGGCCTAAAATAAAAGAGAGTTTTAACTTTATTTTTTTAAGACACTAGAAACTCAGTAAGGAATGAATTTCTCTGAATGCAGCATGAGAATAATACGAAGTTTACACTCCTACCTTGCAGCATCCAGTATTGGTTGGTCCCAGAGAAAGTATCGGAAGAGTTAAGTCACTTCTGTGCCTTGGAAAAGTTAGTCCTACACTCACTCTTCTTGTTAAAGAGATGTAACCTGATGTGCTTTTCACTGCTGTTTGAATCACACCAAAAGACAGAACTCAAAAGAAAGGATTTGAGTTGACCAGAGAAGTGAAGGGGAAGTTTCTGTTTTGGGGTAACTTGAGTGACACTGAGAAAGGGTGACCACTGAGTATTTGTTGAATTACTACAGAAGTGCTTGAAAAAGTTTCTTAGCAATCTGGTTTACTGAGAGAGTGTGTTAAGATTAGAAAAGGAAAATGGTAATGTCTTTCTGCTGTTAGGAGGAAAAATAACTCAGCAAAGCATTATTTAGTGTAGCATTCTAGAAAATACATTTCCTAAAGAGCTCATGTTTGGGACACAGGAATGCCAGCATGTCCGGCTGTAGTCATGATATTGCAGTTTCACAGGACAATACAGTCATCCTAACCTGGTCTTTAGATTAAGGGAGATAATTAAAAAAAGACCTTGAAAAGACATCTTCATAGTCCCAGGCAAAGGATAGGTTTATATATCATAATGAAAATGCCTTGGATCATTGCTAAGGGCCTGAAGTAAAAAGCTGAAATGAAGATGACCCTTGGAAAGAACATGATTTACTGCTCTCACAAGATATAGAATCATAGAATCATAGACTCATGAAGGTTGAAAAAAACCTCTAAGACCATCAAGTCCAATCATTAACTCCACACTGCCAGGTCCACCACTAAACCGTGTTCTTAAGCACCACATAAACACATTTTTAGAACTCCTTCATGGATGATGACTCCACCACTTCCCTGGGCAACCTGGTCAATGTTTGACTACCCTTTTCATGACAAAATGTTTCCTAATATCCAATCCATAGCTCCCCTGGCACAACAAAGAGGTTATTTCCTCTTGTCCTATTGATTGTTACTTGGTGGAAAAGACTAACTCCACACCTTGCTACAACTTCCTTTCAGGTAGTTGTGGTCACTTGTTGTTTGTCACTGCAAAATATAAGGAGCTCATCAAGAAAATGAAGCCTAAAAAGATGGACTTTCCTGGCCATGATGTACTTTAGGGTGAGGATAAATAATGTGACCTCACAAAAGAAGCAGGTAGCCCCAAATTTACACAAATATTTCAATTTTTGATGGTGGATGAAAGAAAGGGGAACACTGTAGAAATGACGTTATTTTAAGAGAATGAGTTTTGCATGTCCACAGGAAGCTCAGTCCCACACAGGTCTTCCTTTGCAGCCTGAAGGGAGGTACTGAAGACCTCAAAAGCCATGGAGTTTCAGAAATAGCCTGCTCTTTATGTAATCATATAATCATAGAACAGTGTGGGTTTGAAGGCACCTTTAAAGGCCATCTAGTCCAACCTCCCTGCAATGAGCACCTGCAACTAGACCAGGTTGCTCAGAGCCCCGTCCAACCTGACCTTGAATGTTCCTGGAGATGGGGCATCTGGCACCTTTCTGGGCACCCTGTGCCAGTGTTTCATCATTCTGATTGTAAAACATTTCTTCCTTATATCTAATATAAATCACTGTCTTTGAGTCTAAAAGCATTACCCTTTGTCCAATCACCACAGGGCCTGCAAAAAAGTTTTGTCCCCATCTTTGTATAGGCCCCATCTGACTTCCTGGGTCAGGGTGAGTGGGAACAGCTGTCCTCAGCTCCGCAGAGAGTGCTCAGGGGTGCGGACTCCTGGAGTCCAGGTGTCCTATGGTGGTGTCCTATGCCCCACATTGACCCAGAACCTTATTCTGAGTCCTCAGAAGCCTCCAAGACGTACATCTATCTATCTATCTATCTATCTATCTATCTATCTATCTATCTATCTATCTATCTATCTATCTATCTGTCTATCTATCTATCTATCTATCTGTCTGTGGCCACGATGGGTATGGATGTACATGTTGTCCTGTTCTTTCCTTTTCTGACTTGCAAGGCGTGACTTTTAAGAGGAGCTATGTGCTGGTATGTCAGTATAGAGAACTCCATAGTATACAATGATACAATTGCACTTTTCTTCTCCTGCAGAAGGAGTGAGAGTTTCTTGGTTTTGCTCTGCTGTGGTCTCTTGCAGATTGGGTGGGACTAAAGTAATCTGGTGTTCCCTAACCACAGTGCACATGAACCCATTCATGGTGGTTGACCCTGTGGCCCACCCCTCACTGGCACATAAGGAGTTTGTCCCTCTTTAGGCTGTATCTGTGCTCATGTGTCATTACACCAACTACTTGAGACATGCACTCGAGATTTTCCTCACAGCCACGAGAAGTATGAACATTTTATTACATACTGTTGAGTTTTTCACTTTGCAAATGACAACTGAAATATGGAACCAGACTTGTTAAACTTCCCGCACAGTGAAACAGATAAACAGAGATGTAGCCCTTTTCATCTGAAATGCAAGATGACATTATGCCTACAGACTTTCTCATGTTTTAATAAGAAGCCAAATGACAAAAATATTTACTAACTCCATATACTGTTGCTTAAAAGAGGAGGATGCTTTCTACAGATCTATAGAGAGATATTGTGGTGATCTATAGTGTCCAATGAGTGGTATTTTCTTCTTTTCCTGCTGTTATGATAAATATGTAAAACCTTCTTTGACACATAGGCAGGACTTTTCTCTGTATGAATTTTTTCTAAGTGGTTTCATAGGATTTTTTTTTTCACCTTGAATAGTTTGTGTTTGAGATATGATAAACCTTTCTTTAATAAAGAAAGACTTTGATAAAGAAAGGGACAAGGAATCTGTTTGTAGTCAACACTCTTCTAATGTAACAAATTTAACAGATATCCTGGTTCTAACTGAATAGACCATAGTTCCTTGTGAAAAGAATCAAGTCCATTGTGCTTTCTCTCATATTTCAGAAGTAGCTGGGTCTAAGTGGAATGTTGTCTTTTTAGCTCGTAAATAGTCAAGGTATTAAAATGTGCAAAATGCAAATGGAATTTGCACTATAATACGCTTTAATTTGATTTGACATTAGATTTCAGCTCCTCATCTTTTCATGATAGCCATTGAAAAGATGTAATTTTATTTTGAAGTCTTAAATTTTACCTTTGCTATGTTCCAATACATGGAAATTGTGGAGGGAAAAGTTAGAGTGCAGAGTTGTGGACACATGCAAATTAAGTTTTGACTTTGATTATATTTTTTGCACTTGCTATTTGAGATATGCACTCATTTTATTTTTCTTTTCAGTGAATATTTATCCTGATGGCTATCACTAAATAATTGCTTGATGTCTAAAGCTCTTTTTATATGATGGGCAATTCAAAACCTTTATCAATGTCAATTGTTAAGGTGTCGAAATCTGAAAATTTAATCATCACCAAGAGTAAAATGATACTCAGAATTATGCCTCTAAGAAAAGCCACTATTTACCAAGAAAAGAGTTTTTTATATCCAGTGATCATAGTAATTTCTAAAGTGGAGCATCTTAGAATCTGCTTTGACTTATTCACTTGAAAAAATGTCTGGCTATTCATTCACTCAGAAAATTCTAGACAGCTAGTCAGAAAAAAGACAAAATCTGGTCTGATCAACAGTAACTCAGGTTTTGCCTACAACTTAGGAAAACTTGGTGCCCTAGCCACAGTTCAGTGTGAGGCTCATACACTTGGAATGCACTGCAAGTCCTTGCACAAAACTGGCCCCCAAATGAAATCAAGGATTCACAGTCACTTTTGCTAAGACTGGTGTGAAATAATGCTACCTGATCTCTGGTCTTCCACAGAGACAGATTTTCCTCCTAGATCTGGCATCTGCTCACATGGGGCTTTAACAACACGACATGATGCCAACAGCTTCTCTTCACCAGCTAATTTCAGTTGGTTTGTCTGACAGTTTTTGAACCCATCTCTGCCATAGATCAAGATTTCTAATGGCTTCTTGCACAGGCAAAACTGGTACATGGAAATCCTGTGCGCAATTACACACAGACATGAATTAAAGCATACAGGCGAGTGACCCAACAGCATGTCATGGGGCCTTGTTCAGCTGCAAGACAAGACCCTCTGTTTCTGGGTGGGGAGTTGCACATCATCTGATAACCCTGTGTTGCACTGGGAGCAGGGTCTGTCCTCTGTTACAGTGTGGTGCCCTGCTCAAGAGCGGTCAC
Organism: Myiozetetes cayanensis; assembly: GCF_022539395.1. NCBI lineage: Eukaryota > Metazoa > Chordata > Aves > Passeriformes > Tyrannidae > Myiozetetes > Myiozetetes cayanensis. The sequence continues at coordinate 13,097,457 of NW_026087853.1, forward strand.
TGCAACAGGTACAGGAGGATCAGTGTTATAGTACAGAAGTGACACATTTGATTGCTTACCTAGGACTTCAAAAGAAGCTCAGACCTCACTTGCTGAAGTTCTTAAGATGCAAATCCAGTGCCCCATCCAGTGGAAACCCAAGGACTGGCATATCTTGACTGGCATATAATTTCAGCAATAAAGTACCATTTGCTAGGCTGGCTAGTCCAGAGCAATCCCCACCACGTTCTTGAAATAATCCCTGCTGCTTAGCAAGTGCATCACAAATTCTTCAGGTGCTTTTTTTCTTTGCTAATTTTCTCATATTTTGAAAGACATTCTTCCTGATGTCCACACCAAGAACTCACTTGGTGAATGGCAGATCCTTTGTTGCTCAGTGGGTATTGAGCCTTTGATCACAGCTCCTGGGCTTTCCAAAGCTCCTGAGAAGATACGTCCGATACTTTTTGATACCTCAGAGAAGGCAGAACAGCAGCATGATGATGGAAAGTGAACTGTTGAGTAAAGACCCAGCATGTGTTGCACTGCAATTAGCAAGCAAGACTAAAGACTTCATACATGGATGCAGCACTACCAGTGCTTTATAACAAGGGCATTTCTCTATTTGTTCCTTGTACATAAGGGCCTTCTTCTGGACAAATAGACAGGAACCCCGTTTGCCAGGAACTCTACATGGGAGATCTTTATTGAAGTTAATGCAATAACAATTCTGTTAACAACTTCCAATCAAACCAGATAGCTTAGACACTATGCATAGTGTGGTAACATGCAAAACAATCCATTTGTGAAACCTAGCATCATGAGTGACACCAAATATTTGAGGAATTATGTCAGTAGTTCTGTGCTGATGGAACTAATCTTCCAGTAGGTCTTGAGTATAATAGTTTAAAGCTTGCTTTTGTATATCTGTAGAAACCTTCAGGCTGGATTGCAGTGAAGGTAGCATACTAAATTCTGTAGTAACACATAAAGTAAATACCATCATGATGCTTTCAAAGGAGAAAAAAAAAAAAAAGTGGAAATTAGTTTGTTCTAATGGCATAGAATTAAAAAACAAAAGCCTCAACAAACCACAAATATCTCCCTTAGGGATGAAAAGGAGATATCATAATCACACCTATTTAAATCCCCACTCAAAATAGGGCTAATTTTTGCTCTGCTCTTTGTCAAGTTTTGCAGATCTCCAGGTATGCAGATGCCTCAATCTCTCTGGGTAACAACTTCCAGGGTTTTATGAGGAATCTTTTTCTTCTATCTAACTGGAATTTCTCTTGTTGCAACTTTTTTGTTGCCTTTTGACCTTTTCTGTGTACCTCTGAGAAGAGTCTGTCTCCATCTCCTTTATAACAGTGAAGCTGAAGAAAGCAATTAGATCTGCTCTTAGCTTTGTTTTTTCCACGTTAAATAAATCCCTTTCTTTAACCTCTCCTTGTACATTATGTGCTTCATCTCCCCAACAATCTTGGTGAGTCTCCATTGGATTAGTTCCAATGTCTTGCTCATACTGAGGAGCATTAAATTGGACATAGCACTCTCTGTTTGATCACAGTAGTGCCTTAGGGAGAATAATCACACCCACTGACTTGCACACAGCCCAAAAAATGCTCCTTACCTCAAATACACTGCTTAGGATCTTTTCCTTCCTGCAATCCCATTAAATATGTATCAGTGGGAGAGGGGAGAAAAAGGAAGGACAGGGAAATAGAAGATTTTTTCAAAGTACAGCTTCCTTTAAGGACTCAAATGCAATGCTAGAAAAGAAGGCAATGGGTACACTTCTGAATGCATCAGATCTCTTCTCTATACATAAGTATGGTATCTCTGTTTGTTAATGTAAGATTAAAAATATGGTAAATACTAAATCACTTGCCCAAAATTGCAAAAGAAATTAATCAAACTGAGAGCCCCAATTCCCTTGTTCAGTTCTCTCCCTTAACTAAAATTAATTCAGATCAGACTATTTGAAATGACTCTGTGACTGTTTTTTCTTACTGTCCCAGTACTGAAACGTTGGTATGAATACTTTTAGCTTGGAACATAGAAACATAACAACAGCCATGAAAGACTTCATTTTGAAAAAAAAAGTGTTTCATTTTCTTTTGGGTTATTTGTTTTTTCCTCTTTGGTAGGCATTCAGCCATTTTTACTAGGTCTCTTCTTGCCACCTTAAATTAAATTCATAAAAAATGTCAGAACACAAGTGACCAAAATTATTTTCTCATCCACACTGTAGTTCTATCAGGAATTATTCCCTAGATGATACTACTTGAACCTGACTATTGACAATAAATTTATTGCCTGTAGAGCTCCAAATGTGTGATGTCTTTTCCTTCACTTTCCTGGCTTGATGCTTGCAACTTTTTCCCTCTCTGTAAAAATACTGCCACCCACAAAGCACTTTTCTCCATTTAGAAGAAGTTCTGTGCTTCTACCATAAAAAGGTCATGTAAGGTAAGGCTTCAGGATGAAAAGTGAGATCAAAGCCATAGTAAGAAGGAACAAGAATCATATTTCAGAAAAACAGTCTGTTTCTCTTCCTCAGTCTTTGATTTAGACTTAGTTTTTAACAACTGAAGTTTACTGTCATGGCTCTGTAAACTGCTGTGATATGAAAAAAACAGCTATATAACCCTCAGCCTACCAGTGTAAGTACCAAAAGTAGAGGTATTAACATGAAAAAATTGTTTTAACGTGGACTACTTTGTGTTTTACAGGATAGAATTGTTGTATTCTGAAAGCAACATGATGCTTTCAGCTACAGTAGTACTTCCGACATTCACGATTTTATTACAAGTCTCGTGATGTTTGGTGTTTTTCCTCCTGGAAATATCTCATTAGCTGTGATTCTCAGCTTTCATTGGAAAGAAATGATTGTAGATCTTGTGGTTGCAGAAGAAAACATGCAAGTCTGAGCCCTAAAGGCTTAAAAATTAGAAGGTAAAGGCCAAATATTTTTAATTTCAGTTTTTAGGTTAAACTTAACTGTCTTTGGTTCTGACCCAGAACTGAGTTTTGAGGCTGACAGTGGATCTCCTATGAAGTTTATGTATTAAAAATTTTGAAATTAATTTAAATATATATTTTTATATAAATATACCATTATAACCATAACTACAAAACATAGGTTTTTAGATCTTTATGTTTGCTGCTCCAGATTTAAGTCCTATACTACTGACTTTACAGGTAGAAACCTCCACAAAAGCAAAGCAGAATAGGGTACTTGTAAGGTCAATATAGGTTTATACCCTGGAGTATTTCTGTGTCCAACAGTATAAGATATAAAATTACTAGCAGAATTTTGCATGAAGTAGTTTTGATAATTTGTACCTAATCTGTGTTTGGAGCACTTATTTTTTAAAAGAGAAAAATTCTGAAGTCACATGTGGGAGGAACATGATGTATGTGTGAGCAATTTATATTGTGTTGTACTTTTATAGACTTTCATGAACTTTTATATAGTTTTATAGGTACTATAAGTTATAGGTGTCGAGATGGCTGCGGGTCTCTTTGCTAGAACAAAAGGAAATCAGTACCAAAAAGAAGGTGGAGTTCAATAAAGTAAATAATTGCCTTGTTACCTGTTAATAACCAATTATAAAGGTATTTGTAATGCATGTTTACTTCTGGACAATGACCTGTAACCAATTATGTGCTTCTTGTCACGAGACCTTGTATACAGATGCTATAAAACCCTGAGCTATCCTAATAAATCGGACATATTTTAGATCTCATAGATCGTGTATGTATGTCTCTGAAGCCTCCCCGTCACAGTCACACACCATGATTGGAAAAATCTTTTAATTTTTGCTGTGTGTGCAGGAACAGCTAAGGAATAGGCGTGGAGAGGTGATGGGTGGAACAGATTCACTTGAAGGATGTTTTGAAATGTTTTTAGCTCCTGTTAAGTAAAATGTGATTGCAAACATTTGTGTAAATGAAAGGGTTTACCAAAAAAAAAAAAAGAGAGAAATTAATATGTTAAAACTTTTTATTATTGGTTCCTGCAGGACTTGTTTTCTGTTCTCCAGTAAGAGAATCAAACCAATAGCATGTACCCAAGGTGGCTTGTCATCCAGTAGAAGTTACACTCAACAAGAAACATAAAAGAGTATATGTTTGCAAATGATAAACATGGAGGAATGTATTTTTCTTCAAATGCAAAAATAGTTCAGAAATAACTTTTGATTGGCAAATTTATAAATTACTACTGAGTGTTATTTCAACATTTATACATCTGTATGTGTTTATATTATACTAATGAATATTTAACTCAGCTCATTATCCCGCCACATCCTATTTATACTCATGTATCTGAATCAGATTAAGTTTTTTCAAATATGTGGTAAATTCTGATCATGCAGTTCTGACATTTTTTGTGATTTGCCTGAAGAACTAAGAAAGTGAAGGTGATGAACTGAAATAATAACAACAACAACAACAATAATAAAGGTCTAAGAATAATTTCTTGCTAAAAAAAAAAGAGAAGTTCAAATATCTGAGTAGAATTGGCCAAAAAAATGTATATCTTCTTTTCTACTGGCATTTTTCTACCAATATAATTATAGCTTGTTTTTAAAACTGGAGTTGTAGCATAGGCAATGCCAAACCAAACAGAGCTGTCTACAGAGTTTTGATAATTTCCTCTAGCCCACACAAAGTCTACCTACTGTATTTATTACAATAGCTCCTCAAAGAAAGTCAGAAATGCCATGTTCATTGTACTCATCGTTAAGTTTCACAAACATCAATTAAAAAGTCAGCTTCATCTCCCACTACCTCTTTTCCTCCTTCCCCTATGAGTTTTGGATCTTAGGCAAATGGTCAAGAGGAAAATTGTAGGAAAAAATTTTCTCACATGCATATATCTGTATCTATCTGTCTATCTATATACATACACATACACATATTCATATGTGTACAGATACATGTGCACATAGATATGCACACACATATGCATACACATATATACACACCCAGAGGGTGGCTGGGCACTGGAAAAAGCTCCCCAGGGAAGTAGTCACATACCCAAGCCTGACAAAGTCCAGGAAGTGTTTGGACAACGCTCTCAGGCATATGGTGTGACTTTTGGGGTGTCCTGTGCAGGGCCAGGAGATGGACTCGGTGATCCTGATGGGTCCCTTGCAGCTCAGAATATCAGTGATTCTACCCATAAACCAGAGCTTGCATACTCTGTGATCATATTTTTATATAGCCACTTGCATCAAGGTGCAAACATTGATTCTCTATTTCTCTGATATTTTGATTTTATCTCTATGTCTACTGCTTCTCTATTTCTCTGTTTTACATTTCCCCTCATTTTCTTTTGCACTCTTAATATATTAACATACTAGTTCTGCTCCATTTAACTAAGCTTTTCAACTAAATTTCCAAGCAGTTAATCCCATTAAGTTTTTTATTGGATTTGAAATGGATTTGTCAAGGAAACAGTACCTCTGCAATTTATGAATGCACTGCAGCACCTCTAGGAGACAACTGTCTCTGCATTTGGAACAGGAAATGTTAAATGGAAATTGAGAGAGAAGTTGTAAGATTTATTTTTCACTTCTGCAAGCCTTCAAGAACTTGATCTGAAAAAAAGATTATTCCCTTTCTTCTTGTATCCAGGAGACAGTGTTATAATTTTTAATAAAGATCATATAGCCTTGGAAAGCACTTAACAAGCTTCCTTGGGATATTACAGTGCAAACAAGGTTTGTCTATAAAAAATTTTTAAACGTGGAAAATAATTTGAAATTTTGGACAGCTACGGCTCACTTGTTTGATTTTTTTTTTTTTTTAATGAAGTTACAAAATAGATGTTGTCCCTAAATACCCTGATCTGCAATGATTAAACTTAGTCTTGTGAGGATGCCTGGCACAAATCCTTTGCATCATAGCTTAATGATTTATTTTGTTTGGAAAGTAGCTGTGGTCCTGAACTTGTCCCTGTTGAAGTCCAAATGACTTCCATGGGAGCTGGTTTGGGCTCTCTAGTCTGTGTGTGATAAAAAAAATAAATCTGTTTTGAAGAAACAGTTCTGGGTCCAGGGCATGGTAGGGTATGGCTGTGTGGGTGTGACGTGAAATGCATTTTTATTCTCAAAGAGGGCAGCTGGAAGATGCCCTGAGGTGGACCTCAGACCCATCCCAACCAGGGATACATACATGGGCTGCTGGGAAGGACCTGTGTGGCCCTACATGAGAGCCAGGTGCTGTTTAAGGGACCTTCAGGGCAGATCCAAACTCTAAGGTCTCCCCATCCCCTCCATGGGCTCCAACAGGGCTGTGTGCAATGTGCTGATTTACCATCAGTAACATGTTTCTCCATTCCCCATCCCTTGGGCTGGATTATGTCATCATACCAGGGCATTAACCTAGGGCTTGTGCAGCTAAATTTATTTTGTTTTGGGTTTTCTTCTCTTCTAATATTACAGCTTCTCTTGTAGTTTATAAATACTCCATTTAAGGAGCTATTTAGCAGTAACAACATTCCTGAGCTCAATCCAAGAATTGAGCTAATTATGGCTCCCCTTCAAAAATCTATCTCCACTCCCCCTCCCATGACCCTCTCTCCCCTGTGGTCAAAGAGACTGAAGATAATGAAGTGCAAAAAACTCCTACCTAAATAAACAAACGAATTAATTGGATACACTCTGACAGATTAGTAAATCCCAGTCTTGCAGTACTTATTTATCTGAGTCATCCATCTTAGTGGAAATATTTGTGTAATACCCCGATTTATAAGAATTACATTCAAGCCCATAAAGAAAGAGAATTTTTTCAGCATCTTCCATAAATGGAAAAAGGAAGGGTAACAAGTAATCTGTTTTAGCTACTCATTAGCTGATTAAATCAACTGTTGATGAATACAGAAAAGAAAGTTCCTGCTCTTGTAACTTTGTAACTGTTGCATTAATTTTTCGCTTTTTCATTCAAGAAAAATCATGTCTTACAGAATCCTTGGAAAAAAAAGCCTTCTCTGTTTATAGGCAGTACAATTCTACATTCTTGGTATATGGAACACCAAATGTCCTGGGATAGCCAGCATCCTGGCAGAGCGCCATGCATCTTATTATATGGTAGGAGAGCCAAATTTCCTTCTACACAGTATGTCTATAAATAAAGTGCTTCTTCCACAAGCAATTAAATAGAAGCATTTTTCCAACCAGCATGCAAATACAGGGTGTTTTTTTCTTAGTGCAAGTAATAGCCAATTTATATTAGTTTAAGGTCAGAATTATTTTAACGATGATATTAAAATGCCTTCTCCTGGGCTTGCCCAGGGATGTAAAAAAAATACAGTGAAAAATTTTCCTTAAATGACATTTCTTCACTTGTAAAGGATCTGGCATAAAAAAGGCATCCTTCAACTGTATGCAATTAAAGTGTTATATGTACATCTCAGCAGGACTGTCAAGGGTTGCCACTGCAGCCTTGAGACTGCATTTGCATTCAGCCTGTAGCTTCTCTGGGGTTTCTGTGCAGTTTATTTGCACAGTACCTAGAAAAAAAATTATCTCATCATTTATGCTGATGCTTCTAAGAAGGTACAGAAAATAAATATATCTAGACAGAGATATATATCTCTAGATAGAGATATATCTTTAGATAGAGATATATCTAGTTACATCTAGATAGAGATAAATCTCTAAGGAGATCTAAAAAATAAATTAATATTAATAATTCTTAATCTAAAATCTGGATATCAGCACACTCATTGAGCTGCTCTAATCTCTCACTTTTATTCAGAACATATGGCTGTATATTTATGGGCTTGGCTAATAAGATTGTTAAAATAATGCAGGGAGGAGCTTGGGGAATCTTTGGTTACTTAAATTTACTGTAATAATCGGTCTTAGAAGGTGCCTCTGCTTTTCAATCAGACTGGTATTGTGCCACATCACCTCTTTCAGGAACCAAAAGGAAACTACAATGGCACCATCGTGTTGAATGTCGAGTATTGACAAAATTAGAACAGTCAAACATGCAAAATCTATCTTATTGTGTGACTTTGTTTTATTACACACAGAATGGCTTAGAAGTTGTGGGAGACAAAGACTTTCTTTTGTTCCTTCCAAATCTCTAGTCATCATCTAGAGTAAGTAGATAATGTATTTACAATTTTAACTTTTTTTTTTTTTTTGAGAACAAACGATTTCAAGCTATCTTTTTTCCTTCCTCTCTTATAACAAAATTGGCTTGTTTTTTTTTTCCCCTCAACTTCTTTTCTCTTCCATTATTAAAACTCTTTATATACAAACAGTTTCTCCCATTCAGAACTACTTCCAGCATGAAATGCTTGCTGCAGTGGGCTCCCATACAGTAAGAAGGATGAAGAAGTTACAGTGTTTAATCAGAACTGGAAATTAGATTCCTCGCATTAAATTAGAGTTAGTATTGAAAACAAGAGCTTGGTAAAAATGCTGACTATATTATTGAACAGTGTAAGGAGGCAATATATTTCTTGTGAGTACTTTCTAATGAAAACCAGTGTTTCTCCATGAATTTTGATTTAGTGTGTGCAGCACAGTTTCTCTGTAACTTCATCTGTGCCTCCCACTTTGAATGACAGCCAGAAAGGTGTCATAGATAGAACTAAGTGGGCCATCTTTTCTGAAGACAAAGTATGTTCTTAAATAATAAATGATCCTGGCAAGTTGTTTATTACCAGCAGTTAATGATCTGTTTATTAGTTAAAGTCTGTGGCTGTTAACACTCTAACAAATCAGTTCACTCTGTTAAACATCAATTTTGAGTACATTATTGGTATTAACCATACAGCGATCTAAAACTGTTGCAGACAGTTGATTTTATTGCTGTGGCAGAATTGTATAATAGGAGGCAAAGGTGTTCAGTAGGGTACCGCTGTAGAGAGATTGGGTTACATTTGTTTGTATTGGTTAGCAACTTGCTTTTATTCATGGTGAACGTGTATTCTCTTTTCCCCAATGTCTTTCAAGCAGGATCAGTTTAAAGTCCTACATGCGTTTGCATGTTTTTAAGAGTGCGAGGATTACTTTTGTGTATGCGCATATAGTTTGGGAAAAAAAATAATTGGTGGGCTTAAAAATTAACTTCTAGAAGGTGTGTGGGATGAATAGCTTGCTTAAAAAAAAAAGAGCTGAGAAACCAAATACTGCTTACACTGCTTATTTGCCAGAGCAATTGGCACTAGATCAGCTGGTTTTCCAGACTAGTTGCAGCTACTGGGAGGAACAGGCAGAGACGGAGTTTGAAGATTCTGGTGTTGGCTCCGCGTTAAGCCATGCTTCACTTACATCATGTTAAAATCCCACAAGTGTCTTCAAAAAAGTAAAGTTCCAAATAGAAGACCTAGGATATTAGGTGATCTTGATGTGAGTACTTGATCTTGAGTGGAATGGTGCTCTACAAGGTTTTGGCTCTGCCTAGTCCCAAACCATAAAATACACGGATTGCAATTTTGCATCTGATCAGGAAACAAAGCTGTAAAAGTAGGTTCACTTGTAGGGCTCAAGTAGTGGTAATAAGTCTGGCAAGGATGGATAAATAGGTGTGAGAATTACATTCCAACCCACAAATTCAAGAGTTCAGATCTGTTCTTTCAATTTTGGCCTACTTGTCATAAAAGGTAGATCTGAATACTTTCAGCATTTAGAAATAATCCACTGATACATTGACAGATAGTAACCACAAAAAACTTTTCTCTAAAATGTATCAAACCCACTTTTTCCCAATCTGCTTGACAACTAAATTATTCTTAGGGTTTTTTCTGTTAGATTAATCAAACTGATCCAAAACCCTATATCGTCCCAGTATTTTTTCTCTTAATTCTAGAAGGGCTGGTTCTGATTTGATTGGAATCTTTCTTAATTCAGTTGTACTCAGCTAAAATAAACATAGTTAAACCAGCAATCAGTGGTTCATAATGCTTAGCTAGTGCGAAGGTTATCTCAAAAAACTATTTAAAATTAAATCACACTAACATTACATTGATAATCTACAACTTGCTTGAGGTAGAACAAATTACTGGAGAACGTGTCGTACCACCACAACTGTAGCTGTAGTCTAAAAGGTCAGTACAGAACAAGAATTCAGTAACAAAAGTGACACTTTGGACCCTGAACAGCAGGATGTCTAGCAGAGCTTTCTGTAATGGTATTAAAGTGTTTGGCTCTTTTCATGTTTGCCAACCAATTTTACTGCCCTGTTGAAGGAGGAACAGGAGGACCTGTGGTTTACACCCAGTGTCAACAACAAGATAATTTCCCTAAGAGTAAGTACTGCTTTCTAGAGAGTTTTAATTACCCTTGAGGTCCTGTGGTTTTCATCTATCCTTACAATTAGCCAGTTAAACCACAGGAAGGCATTTGCAATGTAATCTGAATTAAAACCTAATCCAACCACTGTTAAAACCAAAGGTGAGGAAGATTTGCTGAAATTCTCTTGCTGTCAGTTTGTTGCTAGTGTAGCTTGTTTAGAGGCTTGAGCTGTTCCCTCAGGCAGCTTACCTGTCACACAGGGGTCGTCTAACCTGTTTCAGAGCAGTACTAGAATACAAGCAACAGGAGAAAGAAAGGAGGACAGCTCAGCTCTCACATTTGCTAGGCAGTGGCACAAACGTTCCCACTTGCCTCTGGGAGTACCAAACCACATTTTAATCTTGCAAAGGATGCAGATTTTATAGAGCAGTGCTGTGGAAGCGATCTGAGCTGAAGTCACGTCACTGACTGTAGCCCTTGAGGATTACTGCCTGCATCTGCAAGTCTCTGCAGTTGGCGTTCTGAATTTGTGTGCATTATAAGCACAGCATGATTACACAAAGTCAGACTTATCCAAGGAAGAAATCTGTGGTGGTTGCTGTTTGATCAGATTGTTAGTGCTGTAAATTTGAATGCACTGACACTTGCTTCTTGCCTGAAATGTAATGATTTCTATGTATGTTTGTATGTGTTTATATATTAAAGCCCTATGTTGTATGGCATGAATATTAAATGTCGTTTCTTCCCTGACCTGAACAGCTTTTATTGTCCCTTACTCTGCCTTGTTTATACAGGCAGAGTATACATTGCCACACCACGATGAGTGGTTTTAATAAAAAAACCTCAGAGCTGTTTCTGGTAGTACATATTTTTTCTTATCAATGTATCCATCACTATGCAACATGCAGCCAAGTGCCAAAACAATAGACTCTTCCTATACTTTTATTTTCCTTCAAGCTGTAAGAGCAAGGCTCCATTTAAATCCCTGTAAATGAACATTGTGAATGACACATCAGAGAAAAGCATGTGTTTTACCAGTCAGGCTTGAGGGCGTTTGAAATCAGCCCTCAGTTTCAAGTGACAGGTAGACAGCAGCCAGACTGGCAGAGCAGAGGGAGGCTAAGAGTGAAGTTGTATAGGCTGGAGTGATCACTGGGACTTGAGCAAACCACAGGGTAAGAAAATACAAAAATTGTGCAACTTCATGTCCCATGGTTCTTTCTCCCTTTGAACAGTATTTCTCCCTATGAACAGCTCTTGGCACAGAATTGTTCTATATGCAGTAAATAGGCAGAAAATTCAAATGCAGGATCAGAACTTATAGTGTTACATTTGTAACTGCTACATTCTCTCTTCTGGATTTTAGTGGAGAAATGGCATAAGTTCAGTCAGGAATGATTTCAGAATAAGTGTGCTGGTGAAATTGCTGTGCATCATCTAACTCCTGGATTACTTGAGAAAAGTGAATGTTTCAGTTTTCCTTCTTGAGTCTTCTTTGAGACTTCATGACATGCAACACAACCAAGTGTGGTGTAGAGTCCAGAAAATTTAAGACACAGTCTGAAGGCTGTCGTTGATATCACTCTCTCTTTGAGGATAGGGCAAGCAAATGACATGTCAAGCCAATGCTTTTGTTAACCACTGCCAGTTCTGAAGTCAAGGCATTCTGTGCACAAAAAAGTCAGATTTCTTTCAACATAGCTCTTTCCAGAGCTTGATGTTCATGTTTAAATAATTTTAGAACTGAGAATCTAGTTGGGGCCAGAGTATAGACTAGGGAATATTTTGCAAATATTTAAAGTTATTCTCTGGTTTCCTTGGATCCTGCTAATGTGGCAACATAGGCCAGTCTGCTTTTGCTAAATTAGGGCAGGCTGAGGCTAGGAAAACTTAAAATTAGTGGGATTTTAACTCTAATGGTTAGACGAAAGCATTAGCTATCTGGTGACTGATGCCTTAAGAGGTCTATGTAAAGAAAATATTTGTTATCAAAATACAAAAGGAAACCAGTGCACTCCCTGCTTTGGATGGACTGATAATATGTGTATTAGAAAATTGGTTGGATTACAGAGGTTCTGAAAGTTCCCCAAACTTTTTAAAGTGTTGTCTAAAGCATGTTACAAAATTAATATACACTGGAACTTCACAGAACACCCATCGTGGGTTTTGTAATGTCCGAAGGTCAGTCAGACATGTCTGTCAGATAGAGCACCAAATTAGTGATGAAAATGGGTAGATGTTGCTTTCACTAACTGCTGTTTCAAATCCGTCTTCTTGCCCTGTTCAAAACAGCAAATTTTGTTACCAACATGAAGTTCGAAGGTTTGGAGAGCAAAGCTCATGCACAGGAAGTTACTGTGAGCTGTACAGCTGTTACTCAGCTAAAAGTTGGAGTTCTGAAAAGACCTGGAATCTCAGTAAGACCTTTGCTGCTAAGTGGGTCTTTCCTTAGCTTTATGTCACTCCTGAACATGTGGTAGAAGCCCACAGCCTACTTAAGCTAAACCTGCTCTGTGAAACTATGGGCTCTCTTTAGGAGCATGCAGTAAAATAGGGAACAGGTCTTCTACTCACTGTCTTCTTTGAGCTATCTGTGCAGATGTTCATGATATACATGTGATAGCTGAAAGGCTCAAAGTACCCTCAGTAAAAAACTTTTCCATGTGAAACTTTAGGGGTAGATCAGCGTGCTCTTTAAATTCATATTCTTTGTGCACTAACTTTCTTCTAAAATGTCTTGTGTCCATTGGATTTTCTCAGTGTTGTAGCTAATGCATATTTACTACGCTGAAGTTAATGCATATTTACTACGCTGAAGTTAAATCACAGTGACGAAGTGGTCCAAGAAATGCAGATGTCCATCCATCAATGTTTTGAGCATATTCAATCCTCAAATCAGTTGCTAATATATGTTGATATATCCACTACAAGAGGCAGAGCAGAATATCCTCTTCCTGAGAATATTTATGAACTGCAAAAGTCACGTAAGGATTCATCCACAACATCCCAAAAGCACGTTGTGCCACATCAGCACATAAACAAAGAAGATGTCATTGATAAAACTTCTGAAAAAGGAACTATCCCTGGCTTTTGGCTGCTATATCATGTTCTCTGCTTAGTTCCTAGTCCAGAATTGTATCTAACTGCACAGCATGCTGACCTCCTGAGACAGGCATCAGGCCCAGACCATGATCTTGCATATCTTACTAAAACTTTAGAACAAATCCATCACAGAAACCCTCTGAACTTACAGTATCATGAAAGAACAGTTTCTTTCAAAAACAAAATGTTGAAGACTGGACTGCATGAAAGCAGTATGTAAGAATTAGAAAGAAAGAAGAAATCAAAGGGCAAAGTGTCTTAACTTGCAGACAGCTGCAAATGCATAAATACTGGCATAATATTCCTGATTCATGGGTGTAGATGACATACTTTTCTCCCCAGAATACTGTACAATCACAAATTGTAAAAAAATTCCTTGTCTCATTAGATGATATTCAAAGCATAAAAAGTACAAGCTGCAAATTTTCACCTATAGGTGAACATATACTGCAGGACCTTAAAAATCTAGTCCTGTTTTGGGGATGGTTAGTTAGGAAGAAAACAATCATAAATTAATCTAGGCTTCAAGCTAATTATATTTAGTAAATGAATTAATTATTTAATGTTTTCTGATGGCTTTCATAAAAGTATTAAAACTCTTAAGGATATCAACATATTAAAATGGCTTTAGAAATACTAGAAAAAAGGTTTAGAAATGCTGAAAAGAAACAAATCCAAGCTTTATAATATCATATAAACACAATTTTTTATTTCTGACCTCTAGTGATTTGGGTCTGTGTTCAATTCTGCAAATGACATTCGCTGGAAACAGGTTACTGTTGCCTAAATTAGAACTCAAATGGGGATATGGTTGACTGATAGTGGTGTGGTAGAGGCATAGATTAAAGTTGAGAGCATTAATAGGTAAGTACGATAATTCTTCCACCTCAGTTGCTTCACTGGAGGATCTTGGTTTATCTGCCTAAGGTAATCATCTGATCATCGAAACAGATTATAGTGATATTATTTATTTCAATTATATTATCAAAATATCATCCAAACAAGATAGCAATTCTGTAATTCCTTCCAGCATATTTGCCTTACTTTCTTCAAATCTGTTACCTTTCATTATATATCTCTCCACTATAGTTTTGGGTGTTTTTTTTTAATTTTGACCTTAATTTTTAATATTATTTCCTGTATGTATAAAAGGTGTAAATATTTATGACATCATCAGACACACCACTCAAAAAAAGTCCATTAGGGTTCAGTTATATGATGTTTGGAAACAATAATATGACTTTTAGCTAGAAGATACATCTCTCTCTCTATTTCAGCTGTAATTCAAAATCACTGGCAATTACCAGGGATACTTCCACAGGTGTGGGACTGGTCCCCAGTTCTAGTTTCACCACAGTAAAAACTGTTAGATTATACTACATTCATATACACAAACTCTAAAGTTCCTAAAGAGGCATAGAAGTTTCAAAATGCATCATGAGTGTGTTACAGAAAACAATGCAATAGCTGTCTTTTGTACCATTGACTTATTTATTTCTAAAGCTGACTTTGTTGCTCTAACTCCTCACAAAGCTTTTTGAGGCTCTTTGCATTACAAATAAATAGCTACTTTGGGTGTAACCTCCCAGGGCCTTTTCAGAGAGAGGAGAGGTTCTGGTGGCATTATGTATAGTTTATACTACCAAGATCTTTAGCCAATGTAATATTACTTGGATGGAATGATAAGTGCTGACCACACACAATTCCAGTTGATTTGTAGCTGTGTGTGCTCAGGATCTCTTGTGGTTTAAAATCCAGCGTGCTACATGATGATCCAAAAACTTAGTTCATCTATTGGAAAAAGGCAGATCAATAGCAGAAGCCTTAGTTTGTTTTATGTTTGTCAATCAGGAAAACAGTATTTTTTTTGTTTTGTTTTTGTTTTGGTTTTTTTATTTGTTTTGTTTTTGTTTTTTTAATTACTCTCCTTTTATTAGTACAAACACTGTCATAGAAAGAGATCTAATAACATAATGATCCTTAAAATGAGCACATCTTATGCACAGTATTTGTAGGAAACAGATACACGTATATCTATCTATGCACCATTATGTGTGACTGTATGAATAACGTGGAGAATTAGAATTACTCAACATTACAGAGAAAAATTGATGTACTAAAAGGTTACAGTGAAACCATCTTGTCTTGAAGCTTGTAAGCACAGTGCTACAGTACAGTTCAATTTGCAGGAGAAATTTTGGCTGTTGGCTGCACTGTGACTGAGAACCACTTCTAAAACAGGGCTTAGTCATGTTTGTGTGGCAGTGTTCTGCTGTGTCAGCTTCTACAGCACATCCTTTGACATTAAACTTTTTCTTAATGTGAATGTCCAGATCATCCCACATCACTGATCTTAAATGGGTTTGATCACAGAATCTTTGAGTATCTCGCTCAAACTGCTTTTGATGGAAAACAAAATTACCAAGTAACAGGGCATCCTCCTGTTGACTTCTGCAATTGCAGTCAAGGACTTAAAGTGTTTTCCCACTGTTCCTTGGAAAGGTGAACTATTTTAAAAGACCTTTCTTTACAACAAACTGCTCAGTTTTGTTGTAGATTCCTCTGTTAAGAGGAAACGTATTTTTCTTGCTGTATGTCATACCTCCTTATTTGCCAAGTATGCTGTTTATTGGAATACATATGAAACCAGCAAAAAAACTCTCTTTGACCTTTGTTCACATTCATGGAAACCTTTAAGAGATTCTGCTTTCTTCACTAGATTACATCACTTTAAACTGAATCTATATCAGCTTTTAAATTTGAATTGTCTATACCAGACTCTGCCTATGTTGACTCATTACACTTTTGAACAAAATCACCTCTGACCACTAACAAAAGGGGCAGTGTATCTTGAGAATTCTGTATATGACTAACTGACATATACAATAAATAAAAATGTTACTACAGTAACAGATTGAAATTATATAGTTCATTTAAACCTTTTTCCAACTTCAGCTTAGTCCCCTCTAAAGCACACAGGAAATAAACATATTGAGCTGTCTGGCACCAGGCAACTATCCAGGTCCTGTTCTGTCTAGCACTGTGCTAGGCTTATCCATCTAATCAACATTAGGAGGTTTATTTATGTGAGACAGATATATTAGTAATAAATGAATTTATTCAGTAGCTTGGTAGATTTATACATGTATAAAATCATTTTAGTTTAAGGAGAGTTAAAACTGAGTGACTCCACTACTGTTATGGACTGTATCTTGAAACCCTTTGCAAGTTCTAGTCTCCTCTTCACAAGAAAAAACCACAACCACACACACACACAAAACCCAAAATAAAACATTAACTGAAGTCAGTGGAATGTTTACTAGTGCAAAATCTGTAAAAAAACTTAAGAACCGGTGAATGCAAGTGAATATGCAGCTATCTAAGTTGCAATTCAAAAGGTTGTGTGATATTTATGTACAATGTATGCAATATTCCATATATAAAAGTTCGTTTCAATTTTTACAGCCCAAGATAGTCGGTAGAAGAGAAACAGCTGACAGAATTTAGAAGGGATATCTGGGTTTTCTTCATCACACCTATTTGTACGTTAGACAGATTTTGTTCTAAGGCATTAATTTGACATGAGAGTCAGGTCTGTGCTACGTTGAAGTCTGTTTTCACTGATTCCTCTGCTGTTTTTTAGAAAATAAGACAGAGAATTCTCTTTAGTGCTAAGGTTTATCCATTTCAATCAGACAATGAGTGATACATTCTCACCTCATTCTCAGTTTTTAATTCCAAGTGGACATTGCTTTTGAAAAGTCCTTCTCTTTCCCCCCTTTATGCTGGCACTTGAAAGTTGAAATGCAGCAAGAATGTAATGTTAGGTGCCAGTTTGCTGAATTACAGGGTGACTGCTTTAGCTGATCCCAAAAAGCAAGTGTCTTTTTATACCGCATAAAAGCCTGAAATGTTTACATATCAAAAGGCTATAGGCCAATTTCTGTCAAAATTACACATGAAGTTAAACAGTACAAGCAATTTATTTAAACACTAGTCATTGTAGAAAAATTCAAAACCATATGCTCTTTTAGCAGTTTTTCACAAATGCATTTGACCCATGACTTGGCAAGACATGCATGCTTCATAATTTACTCTAAATTTCAAATCCCCCTGACATTTAAATAAAAGATCTTCATTAATAAAGTTTATATGAATGAAAACTTTAGAAGCTGATATTTTTAGAGGGAAGCTTTAGAAAAAAAAAAAATAATAAAAAAAAACCCAGCCACGTTTCTGCCTCGTTTTCAAATGACTGACTTTCCTAATCAGTTCAAGATAAGTTTATTCTGGGAACAAATTACCGTAATTTCGCATTGTATGACTTTTATACTTTTTTTTTTTTTCCTGGCGAAGCGATGATGCAATCTCTTTGAAACAAACGTGGGGAAAGCTGAAGAGTCATAACATTTGTAAGTGAGATGTTCCGCGCAGCTTTGTTTCCGAGAGGGTCTCGCAGCCGGGCACCCACCAAAGCCCCGGATCACCCCAGTGTTATCCCCTCGCGTGGGGCTGGAGTCCCGGCCGGGAGGGTGGGCTGCGGTTCTGCTCCCTAGACCCCTCCCGGGCGGCCCCGGCCGGCAGTCCCGGTGCTGCTCCCGCCGCCAGGCCGGGCAGAGACTGCGTCGGGAAGGAGATAGATGCGTTTTGCATCCCCGGAATTATTCCTTAATACATTAAAATAAAAAACCCGTCCGATTTCTAAACAGGAGCATTTTCATAGACTTGTGTATGGTGATTGCTTTGTATGAAATCGTGTTTGGGTAATAATACCAAAAATCAGCGCCGTGTTTACTTTATTTCATACCTAACAGCTTGTTCTGCCCAGTACTATGCTCCTCTTTAGATCCCTCTTTCAACCCATGCTGTGACCACCCTCCCGTAACAAACAATTGCTTAGCAACACTATGCAGCACAATTTGCTAGTGTTTCATTTGTTATTACAATTTCACCCGACATTGTGTGACAACTGATTGTTTGTTTAACACAATTTTCCATTTGCGAGGTTAGCGAAGAGCGCATGGGAAATGAGAAACTCCGAGAACAGGTTTTGCGAAGCGGGTATCAAAACTGGGGATTTCGTGGCAAAACGACTCAGATTAAAACAAACAAAACAAAAGAGAACTTCCCCACGGGGATGACAAGTTATTTGGGAAATATCGTATCTAAATTGGGAATAAAGGTAAGCGTTGCAGCGAGATGGATCATCCTTCAGGGGAGCCTTCGCAAGCGAAAAACTCGTAGGGAAGCAGAGCTTTCGCACAGCCCGAGCGGTGTGTGCTCCGCCAGCACCGCGGCTCTTCTGTTGCCCACTCGTGTCCGGCGGTGCTGCTTTCTCCTGAGAGAGGCCGGACAGGCGCGGAGATGAAACCGGGATGCAAGTGATGCTAAGCGCCCAAGAAGTCGGCCCCGGCGGCGAGTGTCCCCACGGAGGGTGTCCCCACCTGCGAGCCCCCGCACGAGCGGGGCTCAGCGCGGTCACCCTGCTGGCCCCCGAGGGGCGGCAGTCCCGGGGCAGAGCGCTGTCCCCGCCTGGCCCGATCTCTGCCCGTCCACCAGAGCCGCCCTGCAGAGAGCCTCGGGGCACCCGCGGGGATGTTCCACTCCGGGCCGGTGCGGGAGCGGGCCGTGCCCCGCTCTCGGCATCCCCTGGGGCCTGGTTTCCTCGGGGACCCCGAGCCTGGTTGGCCCGGAGCCCCGCTCACCGCCGCGGGTGCGCAGGCCACCGGAGGGATGATACCGCGCATTGCTGCAGAGCCGCCCAGGACGTGGACGAGCATCCCAATGGCGGCATTAAGCAGGCGCTGCTCTGCATGTAGCGTGACCGGCTGCACCCGGGGAATTATTGACCAAAAAACCCCAAGAAACCAGCCTGAAAGTCCCCCAAAAACATTAAAAACAAACAAACAAAGAAACAAAAATAAAGAAACCTCTCAAAAACAACAACAGAAAAAAAACCCCCAGATCTAACAAAACCCCAAAACTCTGTCAAATAGTTTCACTTTCCATCAAATTTGAAAAACTTGCACGAAGCTCAAGTCTAAATGACAAACGAGGAACGAAACTGATCAACAGATAAATCGAAGTAAAGGAAACGACATTAGTCATTAGTCACATCGCGATGTATCAATAAAGCGAGATTTTATTCCTGGGATTCTTTTTCTTTAACGTTTATACGAGTCTTTTGTTAGAAATAGGCTCTTGGTTTAGATCATCCTCAGGTGCAGTTTTGAATCCTGGAATATCGAGGAAAGAAAAGATAAAGTGCGAGTAAGCGCTAACGAGGATATTCTTTGTTGAGGAAACATAATGTGTTCCTCGTAAAAGGACCCTAATGGCTTGTTTTCATTTCATGCGTACAATTTCCTACCTTCTTTGATGGAGAGTTGATGGGGTAAATAGTCTAATCTTATTCAGTTCACCTCCTGTGGATTCCCAGTGACAGTCGTGACAGACGAAGTATTCTGCAAATCACAAGAGCCAGCTACCAGGAGAGCCAAACCACTTAATAGGAAGAGTTTTAGGGATTTAAAATTGCTCCATTTTAAAATTCACACAACACGCAAAATATAAAGTTCTCGGTATCATTGTAACTTTATGGGCTTTATTTTCTAAGCTAGAAAATAGAAGATTAAAAAGAAAAGAAAAGGGCACCAAGGTAGATCAGAAGCAAATCGGAATAACTATCACACCCGGGGATTTGAGGTGGCACTGGTCTTTAATATTTCCATCTCCTGGCTTGTTATGAAAATAAAAAGTGATACCTGTTTGAATCTAAGTCTATTAAAAAAAAAAAAAAAAAAAGAAAAGAAAAGAAAAAGAAAAAGGAAAAAGGAAAAAAAAAGGTACAGAAGTTTACAGCATTCACAAGTCCTTATTCCACCAGGTGATCTAGGAAAATAATAATAAAAAAAAGTTTACTTACTCAGTGAAGACGTTGTCGCTTCACTGCATAAAGTTTAAATGCCCTTTCAGTTCTCCGAGCCGGGGGACGCAAGATTCAAACCCTGCTACAGAAACACTTGTTGGGGGGAGGGAGGGCGTTGCATGGTTATATCGCAGTTTATTTTTTTAAAAGTGCTTCTTAACCAATTCGAAGCATAAATAATGAATCTGAGCTTCAGACAGAGGAAATCGCACCCACTAATGTGAACTAACATGACCAAAGTAGGTGCATAATAGACAAGACTAGGAGCTGCTAACCACTTCTGCACAATGGCATTAATAAGATTAACCTGGGCAATTAGCCGGTGCAGCAGAGATCAAGCCTAAATCTGGGGCCTTTCAAAAAAGCCCACTAATGGAAAGGATTACGTTAATTTCATTAATTCTGAATACACAGACTCGGGCTGCTTTCACTCCTTTGTGTAACCCCCACCTCTTCCCCACCAAAAAAGGGGAGAAAAAAAAATCAAATCTGGTTTTGTTTGTCATCTGCATATTACCAGGAACTAAATCCAGGATGACGTCGCCTGGGTATAAAAAAGGGAAGAGGTTCAGATGGATTATACTCCGAGCAGCCCTCTGGGCTGAGATCAGTAAACAGGCGAGAGTTGAGGGGGGAAAGTTCCAGGGGTGGATCCTGCGCACACGCACACACACACCGCACACGCAGCCACGCGCGCACAGACACACACGCACACTCTGCCCGCAAGCTGCCCTCGGAAAAGGCTCTGTTCTTTTCGCTCCGATCCCTTTTTAAAATTTCTCCGAAAAGTTTCGATTTCGTGTCTTTCCAGCCTCTCCCCCCTCCCCAACCACCACCTACCCTGCCTCCCGCCCTCCTCTTTCCCTCCCCCGGCCGGTCCCCGCCGCCCTGCCCCGCACGGTTTGGGGCATGCCTGTGAGCATGTTCAGCATCGACAATATCCTGGCGGCCAGACCTCGCTGCAAGGACTCAGTGCTGCTGCCCCCGAGCGCCGCACCCGTCGTCTTCCCCAGCCTCCACGGGGACTCGCTCTACGGCAGCGCCTCCGACTACGGCGGATTTTACTCCCGGGCGGTGGCTCCCGCCTCCGCGCTGCCGCCGGCCGTCACTGGATCTCGGCTGGGCTACAATAACTACTACTACGGGCAGCTGCATGTGCCGGCGTCCCCCGTGGGCCCTTCGTGCTGCGGGGCAGTGCCACCCCTGGGGGCCCAGCAGTGCTCCTGCGTCCCCCCTGCAGGTAAGGCGGCCCCGCGTGGGACGGGGCAGACGGGATTCCTTTGTTCCCGCAGCCGCGGGGCCGGAGGAGGAGGCTGCCCGCGAGAGCGCGGGTGGGCGGCGGAGGGGGTTTTGTCGGGACGGGTGGGGACGGGGTGGTGTGGGGAAGCAGCGATCTCATGCAAAGCCTGTCGTCGACTCATCTGTCTGTCCGTAGGTTACGAGGGCACTGGGTCAGTCCTGATGTCCCCTGTTCCCCATCAGATGTTGCCCTATATGAACGTGGGCACTTTGTCCCGGACGGAGCTGCAGTTACTGAACCAGCTGCACTGTAGGCGGAAAAGACGGCACAGGACAATCTTCACTGACGAGCAGCTGGAAGCGCTGGAAAACCTATTCCAGGAAACGAAATACCCAGACGTGGGCACCAGGGAACAGCTGGCCAGAAGGGTGCACTTAAGGGAAGAAAAAGTGGAGGTACTTTGGTTTCTTTTTCCTTCTTCCACCCTCTCCCTTTCACACTCAAACGCGCTCGAGGTACCGCAGTGCGGCTCCAGCCCGGCTCGGGCAGCGGAGGGAGAGGGACTGCTTTGGGGGGGCTGACGGAAAGTTTTTTATTATTATGTCCAAGCGCCCTTCCTTGGGGAGGCCGGCCGAGCTTGTCACGGGGCTGTGAGAGATTGTCGGGAGGCGGCCGTGCCTCCTGAAGGCGCTCGGCCGGTCCCACCCGAGCGGCAGCTTCCCCCGCCTCCCTCCCTCCCGTCCGAGGGCGGCCGCCGCACACCGGCCCCGGCAGGGCTCCTGCAGGGCTGAAGTTAGGCTGCGGGTTTGGACAGCTTTGTTTTTATTTTTTTTTCCCACTAAAAATTTAATTTCTTAACCTAATAGGTTTGGTTCAAAAACCGCCGGGCGAAGTGGAGGAGGCAAAAGCGATCGTCTTCGGAGGAGTCAGACAACGCACAAAAGTGGAATAAAGCGTCTAAAACGTCACCGGAGAAGAGACAAGAGGACGGGAAAAGTGACTTGGACTCCGACAGCTGATGCCTCTCAGTAGGGGGGACATTTCCCGTGGACTGTCGGATATGCTCCAGAGGATGTTACTAATCTTGCACAAGCTCTGCCTTGTTGGAGGGGGAAAATATCTGTATATAATGTACAATGCCCCGAGTTGATTCCGTGTAAATAAAATGTGTTTGCGGAGGTGTTGCACAGGTAGACGGCGGCGCGTTTGTTCACCCTGCGCCGCGGGGAGAGGGAGAGGAAGGAGAGGGAGAAAGCAGCAGGGAACGATGGTGCCCGTCTCCCTGGGGACCAGGGCCGGCCTTGCCGGCGCAGTGACTTGTTTAGCGGTGCAGTGTGAAAGCAATGTGAAAATTTATCGCACAATGTGAAAGCCGGCGGAGGGCAGCGCTGGCGGCCGGGCCCCCCTCGCTGCAGGTCGGGGAGCGATGGCGTATCTCTTAGGTGAAGGGAAGCGGCGGAGGCCCGGCCAGGCTCGTCCCAGTCCGACGGCGGCCCCTGGGGCAGTCTGGCTTGGGTAGAAGCCGAGGCGGCCGGGAGCGAACCCTGCTACTCCTCCCGGCGCTCCGATCCCGGCCGGCCCATTCTCCCTGCCCCGCTCCCGAACGCTTCTCCCTCCGGGAGCGCAAAGGCTCCCCCGGCCCGCGCAGGCGGCGATGCCCTTGGTAAACACTTCCACGCGAAGCAAACCCGGCCTCACTCTTGTTACTCTGTCCCGTCTCCCCGCGCCTTCCCCCGTCTCGCTGCAGTTGCGCCCTGTTGAGTTTTCAAAGCGCTCGTCTTGGACCCTCGTTTAGAAAAGCCGTCTCTCTACAGCGGTTTAAAGTTGCTGTTAACAAATTTCAGCCATTATCAGATGAATTACGTGTAAGGGGAGTACGAGCCCTCTTGTGCTGCTTTTGCGGGTGTTTCAGAGGAAGTTCCTAATGGAAATTTTCTCCCCTTTGAGGCAGCACCTTTGCAATTAAGAAAACAGTGAAGCCCGGTCTCATTTTACTCTTTCCTCTAAGAGGGCCTCGTAGAAGAGACGTCTATTCCCCCTCTAAAGTCATGTTCATTTTCCTTTTGTTTGTTCTTCTGTGACTGCCCAGCTCAGAGCTCATCACTTCAAAACAGAAACACAGCAATTGCCCCCATGGTGTTGTGTTTTGAAAGACCCTTCTCTCTCCTTGCCTACAAAGACTGTTCATAAATTTAAAACAAATGACCTGAAGGTGTAAAGCCAATGCAGATAATCTCTGGCTGGAAAACTTCATGTAGCACCTTTCATTCAGAAGTTAAGTGGTACTGAGCTGATTTTAATTAATTATGGCCAATGCCTTAAACTCACCTGTATCTATTCAGCTCATCTAGTTTAGACAAATTGTTTTGTACAAATGTGCCCACCATTGCTTCCAGTGACACTAGAAAGTGTCAACTGCTGTGTTGCTTGTCCTTATGCTTTTTCCTCCCTTTCCTGATATATCCAGGCTTTTATCGGTGTTGTGACATGGTGAGTATTGCAGGTGTTAGTGTGATAGAGCCAGTCTTAGTACTTGTCTGCTCAGACAACATTTCTTAATGTACCCATGTAGATCTGGTATCTCTCTCTGAGCAACCTCTCGCTGTACCAAGATGTAGGAACAGCTGCTGTGGAAGAAATTCAGTGTGGTTTTGTACGAGCCAGTCCTTTAGGGGGCTAAGAGTTTCATAGCTACTTGCTCTCTTTAAGAGAAGAATTTTAGCCTCTTGTTCCTTAGTGCAGCAGAGGAGGAAAGGTAAAAGCAAATGGATCCTTCTTTTTGGATACATATAACAGTTTGGCTCTATGGAGCTATTGCATTTGGGAGATGTGGATGCATATTTGATCTCTGTAAATTGTATTGAATTACAACCAAACAGCACTAAAAATTAGGTTTTAAGTTACTGAAAATTAGTTTTGAAAAGAAGTGTTTTGTTATGTTATATGCAGGAAGTCTCAATGAGTGGATTTTTAATGTCGTTGCCTCTGTATTTAGTCATTGTTAG
Source organism: Myiozetetes cayanensis (assembly GCF_022539395.1). Lineage (NCBI taxonomy): Eukaryota > Metazoa > Chordata > Aves > Passeriformes > Tyrannidae > Myiozetetes > Myiozetetes cayanensis. The sequence goes on from NW_026087853.1 coordinate 13,121,973, forward strand.
GTTTTAAAGTGCATACTTAATTTGCAAATAAAAGCCAGGTCTAGGGATAATATTGCCCAGGATTTTGCAAGTGCTTACATACTTCCCATGTGTAAATGTCCTTACTGCCACACCGGGAGCTTGGTAGTGTTTTGTTTTGTTTTGCACTTTTTGTGTGTGATGGTAATTTTGGAAGTCACTATTAAGGATTTTAGCCTGCAGAGTTGAATGTGGGAGTTAAACTGAATCTGGGTTTGTAAGAAGTGGGCTTTAGAAATGTTTTTGATTATCAATAGTAGTTACTTAAAACTGCAGTCTATATGTTTAGAGATATTTAGACTTCTCCAATGGGAGCAAGGTGTTTGAGATCCATGGAAGCTCAGGTCATTGAACATGCCAAGTTGTGGACTTTTTAGAACTTTTTGTTATGTGGAAGCATGGGATGTGATGTAAGAATCAAATCTTTTTATTCCAAAACACTCTTTCTGTGCATGGAATTGTGATGAAGCCACCACCAATTGCTTTAAAATCACATTGTACCTAGTCTGTGTTAATTTTTGAGTTTCCTCTAAACTCTTGATTACCATAAGCTTGATCTCTCAGTCACAGATAGCTATTGTTATTACTACATATAGGTGTAGACCTATAAGAGTTAATAATATCACTTTAAAATCTAATTGAAAAGCAATTTTAATCTTGACCTAAAAGCTTTACCTTACTTACTAAAAATGGCATTTGCACCATTAGACAGTAGGAGTAGCTGTCTCATTCTTTTTCTCACTGGTGGTTGTTGAAAACCTAAAAGCTTCGTTCTACCTTTCTTGTACTACAAAATCAGATCCTGTGCAGTATGGAAGAGTCTTATAATGGCAAAGTAGCTAAGAATATTGCATGAAAAGGATCAAGAAACTAAATTATTGAAAACATGAGGGTGATTGTAATAAGATCTCTCGTTCGCTTGTGCTGTTTGGTTGGCATATTCCATCTCTAGGTGTCTATCTGGATTTTTATTTTAGGAGAATTTCTACATGCCAGAATGCAAATGCCACGTAACTGCTTTCATTATTTTCTCTTTCTGTTGGTGCAGTAGAAACAAGGCAAAGCAAGGTACCTGAATATGTACTGTGTTCCAGCAGGTTCAGTTCTAACAAAGGGGCTCTGAAAGTGTTGGTTGTGGTTTTGTTTGTTAACACTTGCCTAAAAATGACACCAAAAGATATATTTTTTTAATTTGTTTGTTTTGGTTTTGTCTGTATCTCCTCCACTGCAATTTACAACCTTGTATCTTGGGTTGTCCCATTCTCAGAAAACTGAATGGGACTCAAATGTGTTGTATTGTTCATAGCACTGATATATTATCTAGGTTTTATAGCATGAGTTCAGTTTCTTGCTGCCTTACTGATTTTCTCTGATATGTTGGACTTCTTTCTTTCTAAATTTCTGTCTGTAGAATGAATAATATTCCTCTCAGATCTCACAAGGGAGGGAGGTTGAGGAGGGGATATATGAAGAAACATAAGTTACTTTGGAGCTTCACCACTGTAGTGCAGACTTATTCCAGACAATGCTATGCATTATAGGAGTAATAATTGAATTAATTATACAAAAGGAGCATACATCAAATAAATCTCCCTGACATAAGCTGGCTTAGATTGCAGAATTCTGTTGCAAGGGAAAGCTAGGGAAGCAATGTGTAGTAAGGGTCCTATGCAGAAGTTTTCTACCGTATAGAGGCAGATTCAGCAATCTGATGTGCTATCTTCATTGAGCCATCTGCATTTAGATGGCCAGAATTTATTTTTCTGTTTACTATTCTATTTACCATATTTATTTCTGTAGTCTTGTTTTAATAAGTAATGCTGGAAAGCAGAGGTCAGATTTTTTTTTTTTTTTTGCTTGGCATAAAGTGATTTATTACCAGCTGAGAACCTGGCCTTGTTTTTTCCCTTTCGGTTTTACTAATACTTGAGTGAACTGGTTTTGAGCTTTACTATAATGGGATCCTGGGAATATAAACCATGCAAACTCTTTCTTACATATGACTTGTGGAGCAAACATTTGGATTAATGGAAGTTATTAAAAAATGCAACATTAAGGTGAGTTCATATTTTTTGTGTTCCATCTGCATTTATTGGTTCTCTGGGGTTAAACACTGTGGAGCATAAATGAACAAAAACCTAACCAGTTTTTGGTTTGTATTTTACACCCCTAGGGTTTCATTCCATTTGTACTTTATGCTTTCCTACTTTGGAGACCTGGTGAGCCTTGACTAAACCTAGACATTGAAGTTTAGTCAAATTACTCCATTTTTCTGCGGTTGCCACCTATCCTGATTTGATTAGAACCTGTTATACAAAGGTAACAATTATATCTGCAATATGTTAGATTGTAAGCAACTAATGCAAACTTTAATGTGACTTATCTCTGTAAAATATATGACAATTTTAAATACAGAAACCTGTGCTACAATATTCTGATTTGTATTGAAACTACCCAAAGCTTGACAATTCAAATTTAAAATCATAAAAGGAATCAGACTTCTTTCACTTTTTTATTCAGGATAGATCAGATGTCTACAGACTGAGATTATATCCCTCAGGACATAAAGCAAAACTTAAGGCACAACAAAATGGAACAATGGAGCAGGAGAAAGGCCAGAAAACTTGTTATAGCATAGAAGTACCTATGCAGTTGAAAGCTGAAAGTTGCTTCTCCTCTGTCTTCTAAATGATGTCTGAATATTGGTGTTTGCATTTGTTTTCTAATCCTTGTCCAGACAAAGATGCATGCTTACCTTGGTGATTTGGAGGTTATATCCCAAAATGTGTTGAATACATGTGCAAGCCTAAAAGTTATAATTATCCCTTTGCATTATATCCAGGAAAAGAGCCTTCTCCCAAAACGTTAAGCATGGAAATCCCACCAGAGTTTGCCTATATTTATTTATATAGGTACAATAATAATAATAATAAATCTTTACGCCTTTCTGTTTTTGAGGAAATTTATTCAATCTTTGCTACACAGTGATTACAGAGTGCTTTGTTAGCAACATGTTGTGTTTTCACCTTGACTACACCATGGCAAAAGGGATGACTTTGGTGAATTGGAGACCCCTCCCTTGGGGTTGAACCATCTTCTTCAAAAGGCTGCCTGCAAGGCTTCTTCCCATGCTGCCTAAAGGGGTGGACCTGTGGACAGGGAAGACTTAATACATTCCTTTCCTAGGGAAAAACCCCAAGGAATTGGAAGCCAGATTCTGACGGTGTCGGTGATCTGGTTTGTAGGGAAGGATCACAAACCATTGGATCTGTGCTGGATTTACAGTGCTGGAATGAGCAGCTGAGGACGAGAACCTCTGAAGCTGGCATCCCTCTTGACTCAAAGGTGTTATGAATGTAAAGCCTGAATATAACTGTATTTATTTCCTTTATTTGAGGCTTTTGGCAAACTGTCAAAGAACTTAGCTGTGAATTTTCAGAGTGATCCCGAGGTGGGGAACTACTGCTACTCCATTTTGCTGTTGTAAATGCTTAGCTGCCTCTTCCTCATGGGGGACACACAAGAAGTTTTTGGCATAGTGTGGGGAAGCAGGAGTGATGACGTTTTTTCACTTATGAATTTTAATGCCATCACCATGTTTTCCTGTTATCCTGATGCCAATTTGACTTTTCTGGTGAAAAGAAGACCTTCATATTTTATATGTATAATTTCATATGTAAAAAAATTACATGTATTTTTGCCGTACGAGTGAACCTAAATTGAAGGATAAATTAATGGAAGATAAGTGACAATATGGTTTGGGTGTGGGAAAGACATATTTTTTAAAGCCACAAAATGAGAGCCCCGACCTGCTTTGCTTGCACACCCAAAAGCTCTTGCTGAGTGTTACATGTGCAAGGAATGCAGTACCAGCAGAGAGCAAGTAACTTTCTATGGAAACAGAAATGGAAAAAAGTTCTTTTTATGCCAAATTTTACCCCATAGTGTATAATTACAGCCAAGTTGTAAACCCCTTAAAAGCTGTAAGGCACCAGTATAATGAAACACATAACTGAAATTTACTGTACTTGTGTAGATTGCAAGCTTACTTTTGAATACTTACTGAACTTCTTAAATGTGTAGTGTTCACAGAGGGCTTATAAGTGCTAGAATTTTGATTAACTGTCTCAAATAAACTACTGCTATTGTTATCACTATAAATCTCCCTAACCTAAGAACCTCAAGGAGGTTGATATTTTTTGTGGAAACTGTAATGATTTAGAAGGCCATGAACCCAACACCCTTTATTTGGAGCTTCCTGTCATTATGTTGAAAGTCTCAGACTTCGTTTACATCAGTTATTAGGTCTTATTTGTTTAATATTACTTTTTGATTGGTTTTATACTGTGTTTATCATGCACATTTTTGGACCATACTGTATTTTCCTTTCAGTTGGCCCTAATGCTATAGTGACAGCCTCTTCACAATGAAACTTACTCACTTGAGGCTCCTTTAGCCTGGTTCCAAGGATGATGGGAGGCCTGACCCAAAACCTTTGTGACTTAATGGGAAACTTTCTGCTAAATCTAGTAATATTTCCTACTTACAACAACGGATGGGGTTGTTTTGCAAGGTGATAAGTGAAGATAGGGCATTAATCCCTGGTCAAAAGGGCAGTGATTATGGAACAGAATCACATAGGAGGGGATCATTAGCAATCTCAGGGGAGCTTTCTCTCCTTAAAATACTCTAACTGTCCTGTTCTGACTTGTTTAGCTAAAGTGATCTTTCCCATCTTGTACAGGTGTAGTTTTATTGATAGAAAGGTGTTTCTACTACTAAAATCACTGTAGTTAGTACGGTTATTGAAGGAATAAGTTTAAACTATGTATCTGTATTCATGTTAAAAATTTTAATGGCATGAGGAAGTAAAGTAAGGTAAAAAGCTAATGCTTCTACACTGAAATAATAACATGAGTACAACAGTTTTTAAATGAGCAGTAATATTCTTTGTAAGTGCATCCTTGACAAGGAATTAGGTGCTCTCCATACAATGAGGCTTGGCTAGGGTCAACATTAGGCTCTTTGAGTTGTGTGGAGTTTATCTTGACCAGCATAAAGGCAAGATAAAAGTTTATTGATACCTATCACAGTTGACCTTAAAGGAACATCTGATTTACCAGATGTTTAAGAAAACCCAGAACAGTGTTCTTGAATTGGAAAGCAGCTGTGTTTTTCTGTGCTCACGTATTCATTGGCACAGCTGCTTCAGATATCCGGGCATCTAAATTATTCTGACATCAGAAAAAAACACTGAAACAGGGACTGATTATGGCCATATTGCTTATGACGGTTTAATGCTTTGGCTGACTGATCACTGGGAAAACTGTTCAGTCACCAGACACATTGTAGCTGAGGAGTAAGTAGAATTCATGTTGAGCACTGAGAGCTGGGACATTAGGTGCTCTAGAGTCATTCTTTCTAATATCAGTCTCTTTGAAGTAGCTGTCTTAGGAACAGAAGCAATTTCCATTTCAGCTTCACAATGTTTTTGGTTGCATGCTGAAAATTTTGGTACTGGCTGGACTGGATGTCAGATGACTACAAAATTAAAACGAAAAAAAAAAAAAGAAGAAAAAAAAGGTTAAATCTATTAAGTCTATTAATTTGCATCTTTCCTATTTCTGCATATTTTTGCTGTTCTTTTCTAAATCTCCAGTCTAAGTGGTCTTAAAAACCACTAGACATTTAAATAATGTCTGGATACTAGTTTAGAACCAATCTATTGATCCCAATAAATTTAATTTGCTTTTTTAAAATCACTTTTGGACCAGCACAAAGTAGAAACACAGCTGTCATAGAAAAATATGTGAGAACATTTTTAGAGAAAGAAGGTCTTGGGATTATAGTCTGATCTTCACCTCTGCAAGTAGACCATGGGAACTGGACGCAATACTCTTCCAATCTACATTGCCAAATGACTCTTGGCCTTGGATCAAGAAGAGAGAAGAGCAGGCAAGAGATATCTCCCCATCTTTCCAAGTCAACACTAGATGTAAATTCAATGTATCTATGAGCGGCCAATTCCTCTTGCTAAGAGGAACTGGCCCACAAATACAGCCAATGACAGCTATTGAGCATTCTAGCTGAGGAATCAAACCATCTAAGGCTGGATTAAAACTACATTTGTACAACTGACATTCTAAGATTTTTTTTAAAATAGTATGAGATACATTTTGTGTTTATTTTTGGAAAAAAACCCCAAAACTTGAAAAAGCATTGTTCTTTGCATACCATCACATGTTTTTATTTGTACAACGTCTTTCTGTCAGTCTTTCCACTTTCGTTGCAGCATAAGTTGTGGAGACAGGAATTTAAACTTGTAAATAACAAAATCCTTCCAACCCATTTTAGAAATCCTAGTTTTGTCTGATAGCTCATGGTTGTGAATGTGAGACATTCAAATGGTGGATATCCACAGAAGACAGTCATCTTTCATATGAAAGTTTTTGTGCAGAAAAAAATCTAGGGAAAGTCGTGGCTAATGATACTTGACTTACAGATTGTACTTGCAGGGACTAAGTCCTTCTTAAGCCATTTCAGCAGCGTTGAACCCATACCTGACAGATACAAAGTGGAACCCACTAGCAACAATGAAGTGTTCAAAATGCTCGTAAGGCCCAAAGGACAGTGTTCCAGGCTAAAGACCCATCAAAATAGGCTAGTCAGAAACTTTTATATGAAAAACATTGGTAGTATTTTCATCACAAACTGAGAATGAGTAGTACAGTGGATTGGAAACTAGTATGGAAGTAACAGAAGATAATTTATCCGTAGTTCTGCTATTAGAAACTCCAAATGCTTACTATCTCAGCTAGGCCAAATATGTTTTCTTCTGTAAAATGGATATCATTCAGTATGATATCCATAGATACCAAGTGCTAAGGACTATTTCTCCATCATGGTGTCTTCTGAGTGAGTGTTTTCCTCTATTAGAGACATGTTTTACCTTGGAAAATAAAAATATTTGGAGGGATTTTTAATACCAGATCCAAGAGGTTCTTGAGAATTAAAATGCTGCAAAACCTGATTAAACCTAAGTTACCTCACCAGCAGTAGACTGATAGTTTTGTAAATTAGAGGTCACTTTCCCCTCTGATATCTTATTTAAAATCCTTCCTTAAGAAAGCATAAAACAACTTTGGATTTTACCAAGGAGGCATCTGAGCAGGTTCGAGATGACAAGGAAAGAATAGATTGGCCCTCTGCCGTGTATTTTGCACTTCTAGGGGAAGGGAAGTGTAGGCTGTAGAAGAGATTGGAAGAGTAAAGGGGAAACAGAAGCATATAAATCCATTGAGAGCTTGCAACACTTTCTTTTTAACTGTTTCCAATGAGTAGTTTAAGAGATGGACTGTATCCTAAAGGATTTATCACTTGGAGTGGAAACAGAAGATTGATCTGCCCTAGCCTGGCAATGCAAAAAATAGTGAGTTTGACAACTTCACGATCTCTATCTGGGTGTAACATTTTTACTAGTTCTTGCAGTGCATATGCCTGTATTTGCATTTGCAAGGAAGACAGTTTTTCTTTCAGTATTGTCAGCATACCCTTGAGAGGTCTTCTAATGCATAGTTATCAAATGTGCTTGTAATCACTATCAACACATTAAATGAGATTATTACACATTGTAATTTCATTAATTTGATGGAATCTGTTTTGGCTTGTCACTTGCTCCCTATCAAAATAAATTACAAGGTAGTAGTGCTCCACTGTGGGAAGCCGATAACCACTTCATGGCAGGTGTTGAGCTGAGCTGAAAATTACGGTAACCTCAAAGTAACTATTTGTAATGCTGGGTTTTAATCTATTAATACGTGGAATAGGATGGAGGTTTTGCCCCAAAGTCAAGTGTATATTATCTAAGTAAGAGGACTCGTACTGTAGTTGACCAATGTTGACCAACATTGCTGACCAACGTTTTCTGCATTCCCTCTCTCCTCACAGAGAAAACAACAGCTAAGAGCAAAAGGGTTGTAAATGGGATAAGCCATTCCTGGCTGACTGCAGAGCAACTATGTGAAATGGATGGGATCTTGCAAGGCTGGCTGTAAGCTGTGCTCTGGAACAGCCACACTCTTCATCCAGGGCAGGAGACACAGCAGTTGGGATTTGGCCAAATGTTGCAGCTTGCTGACCCTGCTCATGCCATTACTGTGTCCTGTGCAGTAACAGCAGATCTACCCCATTCCACTGGGGGACTTCCTCATGCCAGAGAAATCCCTAAGGAAGTAATTAAACTGCAGCAATTAAACTGCAGCCAGCTTCATAGTAACTTGCATTTTAGCCTGTGATCTAACTTTGTAACTCATGATTAAAAAGTAGGTAGAATACTGCTGATTTTCTCTATAAAAGTAAGGAGATTACTTGGTTAACATTTTATTCCTGGGTCTTGAGAAGATAAGTTACACACATTGTAAACATTATACATGAGAATTTTAAACTTAAGTTGTATATGCAGGAAAACACAAATACATGCCTAGATTAAGCCAACTGGTGAAAATAATTAGTAATTATTATTGCTATTTAACTTTATCAAGTGATCTAAATTTCTTACAGACTAAAAACAATGAAGAAATTTATTTTTGAAATGCTGCTGCTCTTTACAGACTCAGTGCCTGACAGAACTGTATGTGTTCCCCTCATGGAGTATCTGAGGTGCCTCAGGTGTAGGTTTGCAGCATCCCTTGATCATGTCTTCTCTCACAATGTCTTGTATATATGATTAATGTCAGTAGAAATAGTAATCTATTCTTTGAATTTGGGTGTCTTGTGGTAGACAGAAGGATGGCTTCAATCTGATGAAAAATACTTTTGTGCATTTATAGAGTGTAGTTTATAGAATTTTATTTGAACATATCTGTGTATTGAATGTTTTGTTTCTGCTGCCAGTAGTTTTGTACCTGAGCTATGGGAAAGTAATTGGGGAAGGGGGGAATCAAGGATGTTCTGGAAAAAAAATCCTAATGTCTCCATGACAAGTATCTCCTAGTGGAAGGCAGAATGCTTATATCACGTTTCATCAAGAAAGAGGAAAAATGGGAATATCTGGAGTGCTTTGTGCTTACATTACCAGTACCATACAAGTGCCATTGAATGTTAGCACTGTGTCATGTTTCAGTCCATTTTTGGTATGTAGCCCTTTAGTCTGTGTACATTTCCAGCAATGTCACAGATTTGCTATGTCTTTACTTTTTGCTGTCTGTAGAGTTTTAGGGTGCTTTTTAAAAAATTTTTTCCTCCTGTTTGTTTCCCCAGCTCTACCTGTTTGCTCTAAATCAGATTATAAGGTTTTGTTCTGTGTGTAAGTTTGGCAAGAGAAGAGGAGAGCTTCAAATAAAAAAAAATAATTAGTGATTTAAGATGCATATATCTGGTCATGTATCATTGTTCAAGCTTTTCTTATATCCAGACAGTTGAAAGTGAAAGGACAGAATTAATAATGGCAAACTTTACCTCCTTTGAGAATTGATCTGCATGTGTGCATGCTCAGAACAGTTATTCTTACACTTAATTGTTGACATGACTTTTTATAGCTGCACTTTATTGTTGCATGTACATGCATGTTGCATGTGCTGGAAATCTAATACTGGTTTCAGACAAGAACAAGAACACATGTTCTCTTAGTGGGATATCTCCAGTAGTGGCTCCTAAAAAGAAGCTTAAAGGATGTTGGTTGTGGTTACAGAACTCAACTCATGTTCTGAGAGATTCTTCCAAATTTTGCAATGGTCCAAATCCACATCTTTCTCTTCTCAGATAGTGGAGCTCCAGAAATGGGTATGATCTGACTTTAAAGAGCATGCCTGCAGCAGTGCTTGTTCATTTAATTTGTTCTGTCCCAAACCACTTCAGTGAGGTTCAGTTTACTCATGAGAGATATTCTATCCCTGTGGTGGAGAAAGTCACCAACTTATGATGTGGAACAGACAATGCCAAGTGCCAAAATGTGTTTGTATAAATACATATGCTGGTGTGGTGATCCCTTTGTAAACATCTGTACTTGAGAACCTTGTTGGATTTTAAAAGCTCCTTGGAGGACAGAACTCTAACTTGCAAGGCAAACAGCCCAAGCACAAATATTTTTTGACACTTTTAGGCAAATTGCACTGTGTGCCTTAACTCAGCATTTCAGATTAGAAAAATAGTTCAACAATATGTCATCCCAATAAAAATTCAACAGGACAACATTAAATATTTCATCTGAATGAGTGTAGACCATTTTTTAAAGTTTTAGCTAAATTTTAAAATTCAGTTATCTTAGATCTTAGATTTATTTTCTTATTTGATATTTAGGTCACAGTGTCAGTCTGAGTTGGTTTAAGAAGTATCGAACATTTCCTCTGTAAGTCAGCAGGACTCAAAACTCCTTCATTTCTATGTATTAAATCAAATCAAGGCATTACACTCTGCCTGTCAGTGGGATTTTCAGTCAGATTCTGCTTAAGCTTCAGAAAGGACAGTGGGTGTTGCTGGTGCACCAAAACTGTTTCTTTCATAAGATGCTTCCAGTGACAGAGGTACTGTTGTTGGAATGGGTGAATTCAGTTATGCTCAATTTTTATACTCAGAATTTGCAATACTGGTGTGTTTTGAGAGTTTTTCAAGACCTAATATGGACTAAAGTTTGGTTGACAAGACAGTGTTAAAACTCAAACAGTGTCACAGCAGTTATATATCAGAGCTGACCCAGCTCTGTCAATAGATATCCTCTCCTGCATGGTAGTTATCACTTTCTGCAGGTCCTGGAAGTCTCTTGGTTAAATCTTGATAGGCCAGTTTTGAGTAGGCTTTGAGAGCTGATGCAATGAGAGCAAAATGGATGAGATATCTGGCATGCTCTGCATTTACTACATGTTTCCAAAACTGGAGGAGAAAAGGGGAATATCCCATAAGACAGGGGAGTTGTAACGGACAAAATCATCAGTTCCTTGTTCTTGTTCATGTGATTACTTTTCAGAGTGCTTTTTCCAGCCTCAGCTAACACACAAGTTCATTACAGAGGCATACTGGGAGTACATTATTTTTGTTTTGGTAAAGGGGCCATGACAGATTTTAGCTTAAGATGGGAATTTACATAGTGCAAACAAGAACATTTCTACCCATATAATACAGACACAGGGCATAAAATACATGCAATCTCTCTCATGCACAATTTTGTGCCCATGTAGCTGGAGATATGGTAGAGACCCATGTTAATAGCTGCTAATCTCTAATGTAGGGTTCTACAGTGATTTCAGCTTGTCTGTGATAGGAACCTGAAATGAGGAATTCTACTTATAAAAGAAAGTTCAACAAATTATTCAACTTGGGAGAAAATTGAAATAATGGATCTTTCTTAACCTACATACACTGGTAGAAGCTGTGCTAGAACATCAGTCTTCTATGCTCCATTAGAAATAGCAAAAATTGCCTTCTTAATTGAAAAACAACCACTGGATTTGCATTGTGTGGGATAGAGGTCAGTGTAAGAGTAAAGTGAGTGCTGTGCCTTGGAATGAATCACAGTTTTGAAGGATAGGTCCTGCATGCTCATTTTTGGTTTTGGCATTTAATGCCTTCCTCCCATTCAAATATGTGGGAGGAATCAAATGTCAAAATCTCCACTGTGTATGATATATAATTTGTCTCTTGTACTTCAGTGGGAGAAACATCAGACCCCAAAATGATTATGTGTGTACTGGTAAAGAATACGTCACTGCGCATTTTAATGTCAGTTGTGGGATTTGCAGATGGGGTAAAATATTGTTGTCACCTTTCCCCCTTCTGAGTTTCTGTTTGTGTTTTTCCATGTACTCTTGCAGGATGCCAACAACCTAGAATTTTAATTCTGTGTCCTGACCTTTTTGTCCTGGCCAAAGCCAAAAAGAACTCTAGAGATGAACAAGTCCCAGGACTTCAGAATCCCAGTCCGGACCTAGGTCAAAAGAACGTAACCTAGTGTTTTTAAGTAGAACTTCATATACTTGAAACAATACGTAGGATACCTTGAAAATTTCCCTATATGCTCAGTATTAGCATGTCTGTTTTACAATTGGAAAAATAGAGCCATGGGGAGGGCAAAGGCCTACTCACACTTTATGACAAACCAGTGGCACAGCTCTGTGATTCTTAAAAACAACTGGGATTCAATAATTTGCAGCCTTTTTATGTTAACTATATTCTCAAATATGTCAGTTTAAATTTTGATGTAATTTACAGAATGAATTCTGAAGTGAGGAGAAATAAAGTAGAGGTAGTATGTAGGAGATACTGAGTGGTTATGAGATGAGTAATTTACATCCCAGCAGCAGGGACTGCAGGCAGCCAGCAGGTCCTTTTCTGAGGTTTCTCTGGCTAACTCTTGCAAAGACCTTGGGAGAATGTTGTGACAACCTCTTCCAGCAAACGATGCTAGAGAGGCTGGGATAGAGTTTGGACAGGCTCCTATGTCTGTTTGCACTGCTCCTGGTGCTGGAACATGCCCAGAGGAGCAGAACGGAGAGGAGAAAATGGCAGCCCTCCTCTTGTGGGCTCTGGATTTTACCCTGTGCCTCATCTGGGTTTAGCTCACTTCCATACCGTGCTGCCTTGCAGTTGTTGTTTCTATGTTTGGTTTCAGACAAAAACATCATTCATGGCTCCCCAACACAAGGCCAGGCACTCAGGCTGCACCTACAGTTTGTAGTGGGTGACCTGATCCCCCCAGAAACCTCGGACTGTCGGTAGCATGAAGCAGGACTGAAACCTGCCCTGTGCCTCCTCACGCCTTATTTAAAATGGCAGCTCTAAATTTAAAGTTTTTGTGGATGGGGTCTGATCCAAAGCCTATTAGAAAGAAATTAAAGTCCTACATCAACTTCAGTGGGGTTTGGATCAGGCTTTATGTGTCTATTCTTACTCCTAGTACAGTGTCTGGGAGTTTTGCCAAGGATTCATTGGGAATCACTTGACTTCGCTGTGACCAGGACTGGGTCCAAGATGAGCAGACACAAGGGTAATGAACGATCTTCTTGACCATTTCTAATTCCCTTGCAAGGCTTCACAGAAATGCAAAATGGTGTAAAGCAACATAAACAATTGCATATCCTAGGAACAGTGATGAGAATTCTAAACACATGAAGTTTTATTTAATGTTATCAAGGTTCCTTCATAGTTAATTTGATTAAATGTAGCTCCCTGAATGCTCTTTCTCTAAAAGTGATTTACAAAGTGTTTTAACGTGAAGAGTTTCCAAAAGTTCTTGGATGTCAAAGAAGAGCTATTAATCTTTATATTAGCATTTTGAAAAACAGCATGTGTTCCTTGATTAGTTGATATTTGTTTGCATTCTTCTTTTCTACAGAGGATTATCACTTTGACCTTTTTTATCACACTATAGTTCTTTTACATATAGGAGTTGAATATTTTCATGTCTATAAATTGGCGGTAATTTGGTTTTCACTGATGTAAAAAGGGGCTGAAACCCACAAAGAAAATTGAAAATGTGAGTATTAATAATATTTATCTCACTAAATATATTTAGTGAGCTAGCTAACACACGATAGGTATCACCATCTCAGACAAGTCACAGTGGAGCCAACCCTGGCCAGCTTTTGCCCACGCTGATTGTCTCATTGATTTCAGCAGGACTGACCACATGAGATGAAGGATTTCTGGTTGCTGCCTTTGCTAAAAAGAAACTCAGACAGGATTGGCCCAGTGGGCAGATTATAGGGTTTCCCTTACAATGTAGATACGTCTTTTATGATTTTAAGTAAATGTGAAGTATACTCTCTAAACAGAAAAATAATAGACATTAATTTATGTGGGGTGTACTTGTATTTCATGGTGGTTTTTAACTGTATCTTTGCTGTGTATTGCTTATTGACACTTCTGCTGTGTGTCTGATTAAAAAAAGGAAGATAACACAGTATCAGACTGATGACACTTTCAGCTTCTTGGGACAGTGAGTGAGGCTGGAAGTTGTAAACAGTAGAGGTACTGTGCACTGTCAAGACATTAAGAAGTATCATAAAGATTCATTAAAAAGACCATATTTGATGAGATTGCAGAAGAAACTGCAAGTCCATGTCACAAAAATTAGTAGCCAAGTCAGAGTACAATGTTTCAGCATATGCACTTGCTTCAAAATAAATCAAAAAAGTACCAGGCTTGGTTGTCATGGTTAGGACTTGATGGTTTGACATTTTCAGTGTCATTAATTTGGCTCTTTTATCAGCTGAGAATGACTAAATTAAACATTGTTTTGGATTGCTTCATAATATTTCTGCTAGCTAAAAACAGAAGAAAAAAACCCCTGCTCAGTTAAGGATCTGCTGCCTGTTATAATTCTGACATAATGTGAAATAAGACATTGTGGACACCTTGCCTCTTTTATTAAGCAATATTATGGGTCTTTTCCATTATTCATTAATAGTTTGGATTCTAGAGAGCCCAGTCATAATGGTGAGGAGGTAGGGCCTGGCTGAGGGATAACACATAAGTGGTAGCCCCGACTTTGAACATGTAAAGGAACCCCGATGTTTTCCTTTATATTTCCCTTTCTCTCCTTTTCTCTGCACAGTTCTGTTTCTTGGTGTGTGATTTCTTTTTGGTTACTGTACCTTCTTGTTCATATTCTGGTTGCCACTATTCTACTGTGTCCTAACTTCTGGCTTCTTGCCATCTCAGCTCTTGTACACTCTTCCGACCTTGTATTTCATATACCTAAGCCGTAATGTATTTCTTTCTTAACCTCCCTGCCTTCCCGTCTTCATCCTTAAATATTAGATACGTTAAATCTGCATATGAATTTATATGTGCACATAAATCGGGAAGATAAATGATTATTACAGTGTGGAACTCGAAAATAAATAACATATGTGCTTTTCCCACCCTTGTAGGGAAATTTAGGTGGTTTCTGTTAGCACACTAGCTTATATTTGGTTAAAATAAGCACTTTACCTAACCCATCGACCCTAGTCCCAATCCCTGTTCCCTGGAGGATTTGGGTTTGGCTCGGCAAACACCATATAAAGGGGTAATCTGCTCCCCTCTGCCAGCAGACTGCTGCTTTAGCCTGATAGTCATCTACTTAACTGGCTTTCGTGAAGTGCAGAAAAGTGTGTTGGGTTGGGCTTGCTAATGGTGCACAGAGATTTTCCTGTAGTAAGCCCTGAGACACTTTTTAACAAAGTTTGAGGATTGTTATTTTTTGCAGAGCGTTTGTGCAGACAGCTAAGTAATGGTGGGTGAATTCCCACATCCCCAAATTTAGGCTGGAATTTTCTACATCCAAAGCCCTTTGGATTGGCCACAAGGCAGTAACGGAGCACACTACAATTGGTCTTGTAGAGTCTTGAAAACTTTTGGTATACTGCCACAAATCCCACAGCCTTTTGGCTGACCCATCACCAGCTATGTACAGCAGGGATAGCCAGCTTTGTGTAGGGGCCACTGTATTCCCAAAGAGGTATTTTGGGCAGACCAGATACAGCCACGTTTATGCACTTGATTTTTAGAAACCTTCCAGACTCTATCTACACTCTCTTTCCCTTTCCTATCCCTCTCCAAATAGCAACAAGCAGCCAGGCTTGCCATGTGTCTGGCCTGGTTGAGGCTGGATACAACGGGGTTGTGGGCTACCTCTCATCCCAAGGCTGCCACTTGGCATTCCTGATCTGCATGAACTGCTCTTTCAGGGTGCTAACAGCTGTGCTATGCAGAAGCTTTCTATCACATCTAGCTTTACTTGAGTTTGACAAAAAACCTGATGCCGTATGGGATATTCATTCACAGTAGGAATTTAGTACTATGTCTTGCCTGTCACTTAATTAGCTGTTATTTATTTTAATAGAATGCATAATGCAAGGACTTATTTTTGTTGTGTAAGGGACTCAAGTTGACTTAAAGCCATAGGGAAGAGGAAAAATCCCCACATCTACAAGAAGTAATAAAGTGCTTTTGTTTCCCTAAAATTATTACTATTTGAAGTCTGATATGCCAGATCTGGTATATTGCAGTAAAGGTTGCACTGGGACTTCACAGTTATTTACTAGGTGATTATTTAGAGTCACGTTATTTTTAGTCGATTGTAACATTTTACATCTTGGGGGCTTGACTGGGATATGGCATCACACTTGTTTCTAGCCGTACTGCAGTAATCTCTGTGTGACATGGAGCCAGAAAGACTTAAAAAAGCAGCTGTTGCTTTCATTAAAACCATTACAAAGGTATAGTTGTGGTGTTCCCAAAAATAATTCTGATAATTGGTTGTTAATTTTAATTACTCACCAGTCGAATATCTTGACAGGAGAAACAGGTATACATGTTCAGTCAAACAAAATAAACATATATTCAGCAATAAGTGGCCATTTGGGTAACATGTTAAATGTAATAATACTGTGCAGTGATGATTAATTTATAATCTTCATCAAATCAATGGAAGCAGAATATAGTTAATATGATGTAATTGTTTAGATAGCCCCTTTTAATGACTTATTTATATACGTATGTTCAGTGTTACAAGGTGGTGAGTCGACATTTCTTAGTATTGAGCAAGCTGCATGGTCCACTTGTGAAGCTGTTTCTCAGGCAGAAGGTGCAAAGTGCCTCCAAGTTCTTTTTTCACTCGGACCTCTAGGCCCTCAGCACGATCAGAGAGGAAGCAGGCTACTTAAACTTCCCCTTATTGAGAGGTACAGCAGTCACATGATGCATGGTTGTCATGTTTTAACAGAAATAAAATATAACCAGAAAAGTTTTTTATCTACTTGAGGCCACATGTAGATGCAAGAAGCAACACTGAGTGGAAAATGGACTGTATCTTCAGTTTGCCACCTGGTTCCATTGCAGCCATCCACTGTGGGGTGCTGTACTCAAAGCTCAGGAGACATTAAAAGAGCTGCTGAACATCAAAAACTGCTGAAGAGAGCAAGGTTATAGGGGCTTTGAGTTAGTAAAATGCTTTGGGAGCTACATGCTGGAACTTCGTAGTATGTTCAACACTGTTTTCAGCACAATGTCAAAATATAGCCCCATACTAGCCACTGTGAAGGAAATTCTCTACCCCAGCCAAAACCAGCACATTGGATAAAACAAGTGTCCTTTCACTCCTCTTCACCTTTGCCATGTTTTGTTTGAAGAATCCTCTCATTCCCCCTCACACCACTGAAAGGAGGAAAAAATTCTTGTTTTGGGTTAACATTGAATAATGGGAAGTGTATAAGGACTGTTCCATGTGCCTCTATCTTGGCCCCTTATTGGGTTAATTAATCTCAGCAGGGTACCACATCTCTCAGCCTACAGATGAGGATAATTCTCATTTTAAAGTGTTGAGAAGCAAGAAGATGAGGACACTACATTGCTATAATATACATAAATGTTCACGTATTTATCATAATATGAATATGCAACAGAAGATATGGAAGAACTACTTCAGCTCTTTGAATTGCACAAGTAGGGAGGTTTGGGATGAGGCCTTTTTTGTTTTCCTCCGATTTATAACCGTATGCAACACACATTATTGGAAGGAAGTAGAAATATGATTAATTCGTTATTATAGGCAGGCAGATTAGTCAGGTTCTAGAATGGCTGTGACAAGGAGAGTGACAGAAGAATAGTTTTCTCATGAGCTGGTTTCAGTTTTCCTAAGCATTTTGTCTTGTATCAACTCTATCAACTGAGCTTTGCAGTCAGCAGAGTTGTTCTTCTCCATATACTCTCATTATACATTCTTATCAAACCTTTTTCGTCCTCTTTTTCACTTGACTGGGGTATTCCAGACCTGTCCCATTCCTCCATACAAATGAGCAGTAATTACGTGAACTGACCACAAAGACATTCAGAATTCATTTCCTATTCCAAACTAAGACAAGTAAACATAAAACACATGAAAAATCTAAACTTAACAGTAATTTCATTCTCGTTAATTCTGTTGTACATCTTTGTCCTTTGAAGTCTAGGCAAAGAGTTAGAGGCTGTGACAGAAAGTCATGAAGATATTTTTGATATCTTGATATGAGAGATACTATCTGAGTGTATTTTAAAAACCTTGGCTTCCTTACCATGAATAGTGTGCTAACAGTTCCTTCAATATACTGATTTGATTTCAGTCCAAAATGTCCTAATCATGAGTGAGGTGATCTATCAATTCAGGAAGTCATAAACTGTTTAGAATGATCTAACTGCAATATTTTGCATATATCCAACACTGTTAAAAATGGAGAATCATTAGTCCCATTTTACTTGAGTAGTGAGCTGGAGTGAGTTCAGTGGTAAATACAGGTATAGAAGTTAAAGCCTGTCCATTTGACCATCTTGGCTCTAGAGAATACCTAATCCAGGAGGAAATGTATGATGTTGGAGTAATATATTTGCCCACTTCCTCTAGTTGCTGAAAGTCAGACCTAACTTTCTACAGAAAAATCAGTGCAGTGGTTCTCGCTCTGAAGTTTTGGTTATAGATGGGCTTTTAAATACTGATTTTATAAACTTTACTTATTCATTAAAATGTGACAAAAATTAGCCACATCAGGAGATGTGAACTCTCCACATTTTATTTATTTACAGATACCTGTCACTTGCAAATATTGTGTGTGGTGCAGCTTTTAAGAGAGTAGCCTGATCATGGCTTTGGTTTGCAGACAGTGCAGTCATGCTCTTCTGGAATAAATGAGGTGTCACTGCAAAATACCAGCAGCAACCAGGGGCAGTTTTAGCCATGTCTGGGGTCTACTGCATGGTCAAAAATTATTTATATGAATATTCTCACAGAGCATGCAAACAGTGGAGTTTACTGCTGACAGATATTTGGGCCTGTCACTGTTGTACATTAATCTAAGCACACCTCTTTATCCATACATATCTAATACTTGAAGTAGCTACAAGATCCTCTCAGTTCAGATCACTTCCAACTACTGTACACTTTCATAGTTCCAGTAACAGCATTTTTTTCTGTTATGAAGTCATATTTAAAATGTGATGATTCAATACAAGCAGAGAGACTTTTAGCTCAGTGTGCAGAGATTTAACTGCCCTTTCTTATTGATGCTAATGCAAGTCAGGTGGCTAATACCCTGTACAGCTCACTGAAGATTCGCCCCAAGATGCCTTGTAAATTGCTTTTCATTGAAAGCACATTCAAAATTCACTTTTCTGTATATGGTTTTTGCTACAGCAGTCTTAGTATAGATATTAAGCTTGTCACTGAAGAGGAATCATAAAGTCAAACAGGGCTTTTAAAGAAAATCTCATGCAATAAAATTTTAAACTCTAGTTGATCTCTTGAACTGCAGCATTTCTCTGCTGAAGGTCATGACTGGTGTGCATTACAGTTGGCTCTGCACCTAGATTGTTTTGTCCTTACAGTTTGGCACAACCCAACTTTATCCGCATTTGCTGCCACGAGTTTTATAGGATCAGATTTGGTTTCTCCCATTAAAAAGAAAAAAATTAACTTCATGCAGAGCTAAATGACTTCCCATACTAGAATGATTAATTATAAAGAAGTTTGTTTGTCAGCTGGTCAGTACATTAGACCATAGAACACTTTCCTTTCTTACTTCAAACTAGACAGTTCTACAGAAGTTCCCTATCTTTGTAGAATTCTTGTTTCTGATAAATTTAGTTCTACAGCTTTCTTAGGGGTGTGTTGATGGCTGCTAGATGTAAAAGGATTGTTAATTTAGCAGACCAGTAATCCTGTGTTGCTGCTTGAAGACGAATAACTTGATCATGTATCATTCTGCAGTTTCTACTACTCACTTCTCTAAGAGGGAAGCTAAAGAGGAGAGTAACAATTTCATGGGTACACCTGACTCTTGTGATGCTCAAGGTGGTGGTATTGGGTTACAAAATTAGCTTTATAACAATAGAACAGAGGTTTCCTTAGGTACTTCTTTTTAGTGGAGATTAGAACACGTGTTTCCAAGGTGGTTCCTGTGTAATTTGTAGAAATTTCTGGCTTTGGAAAGAAGATCCTTCTTTTTGAGCACCCTGAGCCCAATCTCTCTTCTGTTCTGATAAACAGAGGTGCTGCTTGGTTGCTGACAATACTGGGTTGTCAGTAGTTTTCTACATTTCTCTATATTTTAAAGTAAAGACAGCAACAATAGTACAGTTGGCCCTCCTGGCTGCCAGGGCACTGCTGACCCATGTTCAGCTTGCCATCGATCAGGACCCCCGGGTCCCTTTCTACAGCACTTTCCAGCATCTCATTCCCCAGTCTGTACAAACATCCAAGGTTGCCCCATCCCAGGTGCAGAATCCAGCACTTCCCCTTGTTGAACTTCATATGGTTGGTGATTGCCCAGTCCTGTAATTGGTTGAGGTTTCTCTGCAGGGCCTCCCGGTTTTTGGGGGAGTCAACAGCTCCTCCCAGTTTTGTATCATCTGCAAATTTACTTAGTATCCCTTCCAGTCCTGCATCCAAGTCTGTCCCACTTTGCTTCTGAAACTGCCACTGTGGATTAATTGTCTTCTATACATTTTGAGCCTTAGAGACTGTCTTGACTATCAGTTTTTCTGCCTACTTTGTAAACTTATGGGATAGTTGAGTTCAGCATGATAATGTGATAAGAAAGGCTCCATTTCTTTTAGAGTATTGGCCATTCACTAAATAGTTGGACTCCATGATCCTTGTGGGTCCCTTCCAACTCAGAATATGTGAATCTATGAAACTTTGAAAGGATATTTCTACTTGCCTGTCCAACTAAAGCCATACTTTATTGTTACACAGATATGCAAGAAATTAAGATGTATTCAGGAGAACTATTCCAAGAAGAGAACTTAGCAAGAAGACTTTATTTTTCAGCACAAAAAACCCTCCTGAAAACAAACCAAAACAACTTTTTTTATTTTTATTTTTTTTTCTTATTTGGATGAAGAAATAAATTTTGTCTAAATATTTTGCAAAATGTAGGTAATGGTTTTGTACCACAATTGGCACTTCAGAAGGCTGAAGCAGATCATTAACTGTATAAAAAGCCCTTTCTTTTTTTCTTTTTTTCTTTTTTTTTTTTTTTTTTTTTGACTAAATCTGGGACTGTCTCATTTTTATAGAAAAGAGGTAAGCTTTATTTGTGAAATTGCACAAAGTACAAGCCTACATATTCATATTTTAATAAAGGCATTCTTCTCATGCTTGAAGCTTGTTTAAACCCACCATTGTAGTCTGGATTTGTTAGACTGATGCTGGAACGGAAACTGGAAATAAGCTTTGGCCATGATGTAACCAAAGATCACTGATCTCAGGGAAAAAAAAATTCTTTTCTTCTAAATTTGGGCTATGGTAAGCCCACTGTGAACCAATACATATATATACAATATTAATGAGACCTTTCCTGCTAACTGGGGGACTTATAAGTGGTAACAGTGTATTTGGCTGCTGTCTATCAGAGGAGAGGTCTTTACTGATTAAAGGAAAAATATCTTTTTTGTTCATTTTTTTCTGTTTGTTTTTTTTTCTTTTTTCTTTTTCAGCTCTATATAAGACAAAATAACTTTCACACGGTGCATTCCTGTATTATTTTTTCTCTGTAACCATTTCAGTATATTTCCCCTCCTCCTAGCTGAATTTGATTTTCACATACGCTTGATAACTTATAAACAGTTCCAGGTTTAGTTCGATGTGACCTCCGTTACATCGCTTGTCAGGTTTGTTTCTGCTGGCAACTCTCTCAAAGAGATGTTTCAGTGCACAGAGGAGAGATCAGGTGAGATCATGTGGTTTACACCTTGTGTGGCCACTGAGTGGAGACCGAATGGTCTTTCAACAAGGAATAAAATTTTCTTCCTCCTTGCATGCCTTGAACAGCACAGTCCTATTTGCTAGATATGCTGAGTGCCTGCAACCTTTATCATTGTGCCTCAATGTCTCCAAGAAGGGACTTCAAGCTTCCTAAACTGTATGCTGTCTAGTGTTTGTGCATGCTTTGTGCAGTGCACATACTTCGTAATAGTAATTTGTAAACAGCAGTCAGGGACAGGGAAAGGTACCGTGCATGTCCTCATCACTCAGGAGACTGGGCTTTGAGTAGCTATGACACTACAACTAAAATGACTTTTGTGAAATTTTTCCTTTCCAGGCTGTCATTCAAAACCTTGCTGGCTCACAGGCTCTTGAATTCCACTGTGGTTTGTCATTAACACTGTCTGGGGGGGGGGAAAAACCCCAAAGGCTACAAGAGTCTGAAAAGCCTGTCCTATGCATATGCTAATGCTGAGATTTTAGTTGGTTCTTAACACTGCATGGGAGATGCCACTGAGCTGCAATTACTATGAGAAGCAGGCTCAGAATTTCCTGAATATTGTGGGTTTCAGTTCTCAACGATAATAGTGTGTTTTTTTGCACTGAATGTTGAGTATGCAGCCGACTGGTCTTCCTTTATACTGATGGAAATAGTCAGCTATATATAATCAGTAACAGTCAACCCACTCCCCAAAACACCAGAGCTTTTCTGGGTCTCAGATTGTCAAGGTTTATTGCAGGCAGTCCAAGACCAGAGAGTTCAATTAGAAAATTAACTTATATGTTATTTTACCATATTAGAGAGTTGATTTCCTTCCAATTTGAAACAGATGATACATTGTTATAAAGGGTTGGGGTTGTACTTAATATTTGCCTATAAAAGAGGTAAAGACATACAAGACTTTTCCGCTACATTGGGTTAGGGCTTTAAAAATAATATACTTTTTACAAGCCTAACTGCAGTTTTTTATTCCTTTGAGTCACGTGTGCTTGGTGGAAACCATGTACTTTCAGTGCTTCTCAAAGCATAAAACGTGCAATAAAAATTTTTAAAAGAATTTTTACTATGTTTAGCTTTGTAAGGGAAAAAAATTAGTAAGTTTAATCTAATGTCATTAAATGTTGTGGTTTTCAGGTAATTTGTAATCCAGAAACCTTTAGTATTGTTGGCTAAATGGTAACAGAAAATTAAGCAATAAGGAACACTGAAAAATTACTGGGATTACATTTTGTGGGGCTAAATATTGACTATTAAAATGTTTGTACTTCAAATAAAGTGGTGTGACTGTTGGCTGACCAAGTATCTAAGCTGAACCTGTACATTTCTAAATGCTTAAATAATAAATTAAATGGACCTCCCACCTAGGTGACCTTGCTTCTGTAGGTGGCACCAGGAAGAAACAGATAAAGCAAGAAGAACTCGGGCAAAAACATCATCAGATGGAGGTTCAGTAGGAGCTGCTTAGGACAGTGTACCGTCCAGAAACCTTTCTTGTGAGAACAGTCAGAACAGCAGTCCTGCATAGCTTCCAGATTGCAGTGTGTTTGCCCACATGGGTCCCTTTTTTAGAAGCAAGTCAGTATTTCTACAGGGCCTCATTCAAGCAGGCAACCATAGGTCTGAGTTATGCTCAAATTTGATTGGTGGTTTGGATTTTTTTTTTTGAAAGGGAAAGGAGAGGGTGTCAGCTTTTACTGTTCTTCTGCAATGTGGCATGTCAGCCAGCACAAACAGTTCTGGGATTTATTAAGAATATAAATAGGCTGATTGTTGATGGTTTACTGCAGGAAACAAGGACATCCATAGGAGTCCAAGTGGATACTCAGAAGATGTGATGAGAAAATATACAGAAAACTTTTCCTCTAGGCTTTAATGCATATAAGGCCAGTTGTGCTTATAAAGTAGCTGAGTGGATGGGTTATTTGAGGGACAGTGCCCTTACCTTTTGGGGATAGAACAAAAAGATATTTCAAATAGGAGGCAGATTCATAGAGTCCTGAGGTTTTGTAGAACACCTCCAGAATGGTTTGTTTGAATCTTTTTCTTCACCATTACTTCCCAAGGGTAAATTCAGTAACAGAGTACCTTGGTAGCATATTATGAAAATAAAAATAACTTTGTATTTGAACCATTCTCTTTATTATCTCCCATAACAGCAATATCTGTCTGCAAATTTTATTTCACTTGAGGAGTTCAGGTTGTGTTACCAGGCTTCCAGCATTTTTTACCAGTTCTATGCCAAAACATTTCTGGTTTTTACCAGTTAATAAATGGATAGAGTACTTTTAATAAGCGACCTCAAGAAGCCAAAAAAAATGGAGAAGGAGATCAGGGAAAATTACTGGTCTGTTGAGGGTATGATGTTGCCAGCTCCAAAGAAGAAAATAAATATTGATGCCACCTTTTGCACAACAGTCACAGTTTGATGGAATTCTGAGTAATCCTCCTGCAATAGTTACTCAAATTCACTTTGGTGTTTTCCACTTCTGATACATGCTGGAAACAGCAGTTTTAACTAACAGGCTTAAAATATGCACTATTACTAATCTAAGCAGTTACACATGGACAACAAAATAATAATAAAAAAATATCAGTTACCATAGCTTTGCATCCAGACGGGAAAAATGAAATGCTTTTATAGGGTATTAGACTGGCAAAACTGAAAGTGTTTGGGTTTGGGGTTTTTCTTTCCCAAACAAGAAAAGTACATACAGAACTGTTAAATACGGGAATAGTGTTTCCCTAAGTACTCATACAGCCATTCTTTTCAGGTTTTTTGCTGAAGTTCATGTTTTCCAGCAAGAAAGCAACAGTGCTTAGTGGTAAATGATATAATCAGAGAAGGTATCTTAGACCTTAGTAATAGAACCATTTCACTGGATAATACTTAATGTATCAGATCAGAAAGGAGAACAGAATTCATTCTGTGCATTCTGTCTTTCAGAAGGAATCCAGTTATTCCTTACATTAGGGAGCCCCAGGAAATAATACACCCATCATTAAAGAGCTAAGACAAAATTACTGCAAGGTTGATGAAATCCCATGCTCTCTTATTTGTTTGCAATAATCAGCCTTTTCTGAGCCACCTGCACAGGGGTGACTGAACAGAGAGAGACTAGACTTTTCTCTGCAGAAGACAGAGGAAATGAATCCTGTTGTCCCAAAGCAAATGGAGATACTTGACAAAATTTCTAAACCATAGTTCCCTGTTTTCTACTACTTGCAGTCCAACACAATGAAACACTGATCCAGGAGAGAGGCTTCGCACAAAAGGGCTATAAACTTTTCACCAGTGGGATCTTCAGACTGCAAAACATTAAGTGGTCATAGCTTCAGGTTATACTTGTTCCTCCAGAGAACATGGGATTTGCATGTTATTTTAAGAGTATGTACTTTAGCTTCCCCTAGTACTTTGTAGTCTCAGTCTGATTTCTCCCAAGAGAAAACTGGTCATCTTAGGCACAGATCTGGCAGCTGGCAAGTGCAGTCCCTTGAAAACCTGCATGAAACTTCAAGTAGATACACTTTTCCACTTTCCTCTCAGCTTAACTTTTCTAAGGCCCTTGGATATAGTCAATCATCTTGGGACCAGAAGATGCCATGCTTAGATGAAGAAGTGGTTGGCTGAGGAGACTTGCACTTGGGTTTGTTTCAGTCTCTGACAAGTAGCAAAGTTATCTGAGAACTTCAGTGGCTCTCGTAGCAGCAGGCAGACTTCGTTTGAAGTCATTGCCATTGTTTCAGTCTAACTAGCCAGTTTGTATTCTATTTCAGTCTGTATTCTGTTGGTCATCAGGTATTATTGGCTGGTTGGTGTGTAAAGGTGTGGTTTGCGGTTTTTGTACCCTTGCATATTTTTATATCAGCCTGCAAATATCAGTGCCTTGTCCAGGCTATTCCATCACATAACTGGTGAAGAAACTCCACTAAAATTTATAGGGATATCACACTCACTGGAATTTAGACTGTAGACTAGTAGAGGGGAGGGTTGTTTTGTTTTCATTTGTTTGGTTTTTGTTTGCTTTTGTTTTCATTTGTTTGTTTGCTTTTGTTTTGTTTTCATTTGTTGGTTTGTTTGTTTGGGGTTTTGTTGTTTGTTTTTTGTTTGGTTTTTTTTTGTTTTTTTTTTTTTTTTTTCAACTTGGAGTAGAAGACTCAGGACCTGACATGATTTATATCATGAAGTGCACTATGTATGTATTTTTAATTTGCTTTCTTCATCCAAAATAGTAAGGCTGCCACCAGCATTTACCACATCTGCTCTACTGTTTTCTGGGTTTTAACAGAAGAGAATGACAGTGATAAGTTTAGGTGTATGTGTAATATCTCTTTAGTATAATTTAAATGAGAGACATCACAACTTCCGCGTGAGGGGAAGAAAAGGGACAGGCACTGATCTCTTCTCTGTGGTGATCAGTGACAGGACCTGAAGTTGTTTCAGCAGAGATTTAGGTGGGATATTAGAAAAAAGTTCTTCACCCATAGCGTGGTTGGGCACTAGAACAGGCTCCCCAGGGAAGTGGTCACAGCACCAAGCCTGCCAGAGTTCAAGAAGCATTTGGATGATGCTCTGAGGCACATGCTGTGACTCTTGGGAGTGGTCCTGTGCAGGGCCAGGAGTTGGACTCGATGATTCTTGTGAGTGCCTTCCAACTCAGCATATTCTGTGATTAAGTGTTTTTTTAACTTAAAAAAGGGTGAGATCTATTTTAAATAGGTGGGAATACCGTCCTCCCCCTATAGAGTTTGTTTACAGGTGTCACAAAGAGTAAGAGGCAACTAATGAGAGAGGTAGTGAAAGAGATCTGTTTCTACTAAAATAAATTCTAACCTGACATGACTTACCATAAGATAAAAACATTGTAATACTGTTTTAGTGCTTTTCATGATTCTGAGTTAGCAACTGGAATCTATATTCTGGTTCAGAATGGAAGACTGAGACACAATCTTATCGATGTCTATAAGTATCTGAAGGTGGGTTGTCAAGAGTATGGATCTTCTGGGGGGTGCCAAACCTTAGGATGAGAGGCAATGGGCAGAAACTGGAATGCAGGAAGTTCTACCTGAATATGAGGAAGAACTTCTTTGTGTGTGGGTGACCATGCACTGGAACAGATTGCCCAGAGATGTGGAGTCGCCTTCCCAGGAGATATTCAAAAGCCATCCAGACACAATCCTGAGTGATGTGCTCTAGGGGACCTTGCTTGTGCAGGGAGATTGGACTGGATGACCTCCAGTGGGCCCTTCCACCTCAGCCAGTCTGTGATTCTGTGATATTTTGGTAAATACTTTTGGCATAGAGTTATCCTCATGTCAATTAAATCACAGATGTGTTTTCAGTAAGTGTGGGAGTTAGCTGGTTAAGTGTGAGCTACTGACATGAAAAACTTTAGTACAGATTTGTTGAATTTTCTTTGTAGGCTGAAAAGTAAAGTGAATATTTTTTCAGAGCATACTTCCTAGTATTTCATGAACCAAATGTTGAACAGATGTACTTAAAGTGTGGAAAAATTAAATGAAAGGCACATTTAGGATTTATAGAGTTGAAAACCAAAAAAAAACCCAATGGAAATAAGAATGTTGATGAACAGAAACTATGCTGCTAATGCAGAAATTTTTACTGTAAGTTAAAAAAAAGTTGGCTTCTAAGTCTCCAAACTGCAATCTGGAATCATATAAATTATGGTTAAAAAATGATGCAACACTTGTTCTGAAAAAGAAAATTTAGTTCTAAAATATGTTTTTATATTCATTTCAGAGTGACAATGACTACTGAAGCTTCATAAAACTGTACTTCTTCCAAGGATCATGAAATTCATAGCTCTGAGAGCCACCAAACATTAACTTGTTTTTCCCCAACATTTTGAATTGTGCAATTAAGACTACAGAGGACCAGAAAAAAAGGCCAGATTTTTAATTTACTAGCAATGCCTTGTCACAGCTCCTGCTGTAAGGAATCAGCGCAGTGGGTAAAATGCTCTGCTGAAGCAGTAGTCACTTCACCCAGGTATGGGAGTATAACAGTGCACCATTTATTGCAGTAAGACAGGCACATATTTCTAAAATGAGCTGTGGCCTTCATTCAGAAAAAACACCCCTGTTCTGGAAAGCAGCCTCTTTAGACGATCACAGTTACAACAGCTCTACTGCGGAAAGCATTTGAGCCTGGGACTTAGGGAATTAAACACATGCTTAAGTACTTTTCCTTAATAGGGATACATTTAGACATGTGAATTAAGGCTTGCATAGACTAGTAAACAAGGGAATTTTCAAACAGTTATCAACCATCTGTATTAAGTAATCCATATAATGAGTGGAACTTTGAAGATTTATATCAACTAATACTGTGTCTTGCAGTGGGGAAGGGTTTTGATATGAAGTTCTTCATTAAAACAACTATGTAATCCAACAACATACATTGTGCTTCACTGAAACACTGATGAATATTACTAATTATTTTGTCTTGCACTTCAGACAATTATATTAAGAGGCAATAAGGGATGAGAACTGGACCAGGTTTCGGTAATGATGTGAGTCCTGGCTTGTCCCATTAGTTCTTGTCCATTAGACCAATCATTTGTGAACAAATCAAATTCAGACACCCAAATAAGTGGTTTGATATTTTCCAAAGTGCTGAATAACTGATATTATTTTGATTAATTTACCAATATGATGAAGATAGTTCATATTACCAGTAATGACTTAAAGTTTTAAGACTTTTTTTTCATACTTAAGGTTTGGTAGGTCCTCAGTGGTATGAGTAAAGATTGAATTTTCTTCCGCCTTTGCAGTCTGTTGTTCATCACAGGCCTGAAGAGATAACAAGCCTGCATTTGCATTTCTGCATGCCTAAAGTCTTCACTGCTAAGTTAGATTGTTCAGCAGATAGGTCAATATCAGAAATTTGGGTTCTGACAAAATGAACTTGGGAGAAGATATCCTGTGTCTAGCGAAGCCCAAGTTGTTACTGTGGCAGTACTGCCAACAGAAATATGGAAATTTTACTGGACTTCTCAGGTGTTGTGTAGCTCCCCATCTGATTACTGTATAGCCAGGAAAGGTGACTCTTGCTCCTTTTATTCCTTAACCTTGGCATCTTTCTTCAGTGCTTGTAACTGTATTCTTACATGCCAGCAGCTCCAGGGCTTTACTGAAATAACGTGATTTCAGTTCTGTTTACTTTTGATTATGTGTTGATTTTTGCAATTAAGGGTATTTGCAAAAGTTACCATTACAAAAACTGAGGAACTATGCTCTGGTTAACATTCAGTGTAATAGAAGCTTATTCCTGTGAGGGTCTGAATACCTCTTGTAAGGGTGGTGACATTGCATCAAGTACAGTGCTAAGCTGTGCTGTCCTCTCAGGACCATACCTGTAGTGTGCTGAATGATGACACTGACAGCTTGCCAAGCTGGACTGATGTCCTGAATGAAGAGGTTCTGATCCTGCCTATAGTCAGAATGGGAAGCAGGCAGTGAGCTCAGCCATCTCTGCATCATCCACTCCCAGAATGAGCTCTACTGGAAGCTAGAAAGCCATATGTGGGAAGAGGAAGGTAAAACAGTATTGGAACACGTTTACATTGTAAATTATGATAAATATTATGTTCCTTTTCTTTCATGGAACAGTCAAGAGAAGTGTTGGAAAAGACAGTCCTGGGGATATTGCATCAAAGACAATTTGCTGCCAGGGAGCTCAGACGAGCTATTTCTGTTGAAGAAGTGCTGGGCTGCGATGTACATATTTGAGGAGTAGAATAGAGGTGAGATCTGAGCCCCTATCTATGTTTTTTCACTGGAACAGTTATAAATTTATTTTTCTGTCTATCTCTCTCTGGGCAGCATGTGTAAGACTCACTGTGTGTTAAGAGTCATTTTCCTAATGTTTTGAAGGCACGATCTCTGTCATGTTTACCATTATAACTGGTCATTTGCTTACTCAAATAATAGATTAGCTGGTCAATCTAAAAGCTACATTGTGTTGTCAAAACAGATTTTGATTGAATATTGAGGATATAATGTGATCTGCTGTGGAGACACATAGGTGATTTTTGAAGGTTCTGAAATTTAAAAGGCTACCTCTCTTCCCTTCACTTATTTATGCATTTATTTTTCAAACGTCAACATTGATGGTTGTCATTTTCCCCTTCAGTTTGAAAAGCATCCATTTCAGAGAGATGTGTCATGTTGATTCATTCTTAAAACATGTAATTTAACACACTATACCCAGATATTTACCTCACAGAACATTCAGAAATCAGAATGGGTTATTTATTAAAATTATAGAAAGACAATTAGTCAGATGCCGTTTAGATACTGGTGGTAATCACAGTTAGAATGTGTAGCCATATCATCCCTTTTATTGATACCATCCCGTTTAATTTAGTATTACAGATCTACATGGTTCTTGCTCTTACTGTTAGATATTTCTGCCCAAACAGACATTTGTACTTGTCTAAAATCTGAATGAAATCATTAGGACTGAATATAGGAACCAGAGAGCAGAGTGAATTCTTCATCTTTAAGATTTGCAAGATTGGCTACTTTCTCAGGTATCTGCATAACCTTTTGTCCAATGTGAAGCAGAAGAAATCTGCAGTCCTGATTTTGTCTGTGTATGATCCCAGTGCAGATGAGTGAGCACATGGAGATGTTATGTAGAGCTGTCTCATTGTCTGTAGTGTCCTTGGAGTCTTTGGCAGCAACTCTTCTGCCTATATTGTGTGCCCTGATAATGACAAAAAGAGTCGAAAGTCATCTTTAAAAGTCTATTTTTACTTGATTCCAGAGATTCCCTTGGTCATCCCTTGGTGCTTCACTGTAAGACTCAGAGAATTCTTCATTTCTACAGCTCTAGGACTTACTGTGGATCACATTTTAGTCACAAAATGTGCTACAGTGAAAAATCTAAAATGTGTCTTATAATATGACAAGGTAACCCAACTTGTTGATCAATGGAAACTAGATGATGTAATCTTTTTGGATTTCAGTAAAGCTTTTGATACTGTCTCTCACAACATCTTTCTGGACAAAATGTCCAGCACACAGCTGGATAAACACAACAAGTAGTGGGTGAGCAATTGGCTCACAGGTCGAGCACAGAGGGTAACAATGAATGAGGGAACATCAGACTGGTGACCTGTCACTAGTGGGGTTCCACAGGGCTCCATCTTAAGCCCCATGTTCTTCAATATGTTCATAGGTTACTTCAATGCAGGACTGGAAGGAATACTAAGCAAGTTTGTGGATGATGAAAAACTCAGAGGAGCTGTTGACTCCCTGGAAGGCAGGGAGACCCTGCAGAGAGGCCTCAACAAATTACAGGACTGGGCAATCACCAACCATGTGAAGTTCAATAAGGGAAAGTGCTGAATTCTGCACCTGGGATGGAGCAACTCTGGATGTTTGTACAGACTGGGGAATGAGATGCTGGAAAGCAGTGCTGTGGAAAGGGACCTGGGGGTCCTGGTCAATGTCAGGTTGAAAGTGAGTCAGCAGTGCCCTGGCAGCCAGGAGGGCCAACTGGGGGGCATCAGGCAAAGCATCACCAGCCGATCAAGGGAGGGGATTGTCCCGCTCTGCTCTGCATTGGGGCAGCCTCACCTTGAATATTGTGTGCAGGTTTGGGCACCACAATATAAGAAAGATATTAAGCTCTTGGAGAATGTCCAAAGGAGGGCAATGGAGATGGTGAAGGGCCTTGAGGGGAAGCTGTGTGAGGTGGCTGAGGTCACTTGGTCTGTTCAACCTGAAGGGAGACTGAGGGGAGACCTCATTGCAGTTCACAGACTTCCTTGTGAGGGGAGAAAGAGGGACAGGCACTGATCTCTTCTCTGTGGTGACCAGTGAAAGGACTTGAGGGAATGGGCTGAAGTTGTGTCAGGGCATTAGGAGGAGGTTCTTCAAACAGAGAGATGTTGGGCACTGGAACAGGCTGCCCAGGGAAGTGGTCACAGCACCAAGCCTGACAGAGCTCAAGAAGCATTTGGACAATACTCTTGGGCACATGATGTGTCTTGTTAAGAGCTGGGCTCGATGATCCTTGTGGCTCCCTTCCAGCTCTGCATATTCTGTGACTCTGTGATGAATCTGAGAGGCTGGTGTCCTCCTGAGGCTGTGGACCACTGCTCTGTACCCTAACTGAAACCTAAAAAGGACACATTCTACATCAGCACTTTCCGTGGTGACTCAATAGAACTTGCTGAACCAAAAGTACAGTGAGTGATGTACTTCTGCTATGAAGTAAATGGAAGTTGAAATACTTCATATAATTTTCAGAACTAGATTTATTCTTCTGTTTGCATGCACCTACAGCTCCTGACCAGATCACAGTGTGAACTGCAGTTATGGCTGCATCTCTTTCATGATCTTTGTTTTCCATCTGTCTTACAGAGTGCATCTGCTTTCCCTGGATGCCAACAGTTTTCTCTGAAGGGTGTTAATACATGTATAAATGGAAATCAGAGAATAATTCTTATACCCATTCAAGTTCTTTATGCTGCAATGCAACAAAAGCTGCTATTTACTGTCAAGGAAATGGATAAAAACCTAATAAAACACTATTCTAGTACTTAGATCATACCAGCATCTCTTAAGTAAATACAGGGTGGCTGATCACATTATCTATTATACCCCATTGAAAACCTGATGACTGTACTTTATTAGCCAAAATTTTTAGACACGGGACATAGACTAGACTTTGAGATTGTGTTTGCTGATACTAAAATTCTGCAAACACTTTGTAAGATTTCCCAAGATTTTGAATCATGAAATCTTATAAATTCAGTTACTCTTCAGAGATTTCTTTTGAATCAGCCAAATAAAAGAATTAAGACAACAAGCTTCTGCTCTTTGATGGTTCTGACTCTATAGGAAAACATAGAACTAGGTTTGCATGTAGAAGTTCAGAACTTAGTGCATCTTTCTGAAGTTCAAAAAAGATTCAGATATGAGATGTCCATTTTATCCTTCACTCAGGAAAATGCCAAAGATGAAAACAGCAATTAGAAATACATACACACACAAAGTGCATATTCAGTATAAAAAGGTCTTGCTGCTTAGCATTCGAGCTGGTTGCAGCTATTTCTACTTTCTGCAGTAATACTATCAATCTGCAAATAGTATTAAAGGCAGAGGTTTCAGCTCATCTGTTAATTCAGGAAAAAACATCTTATATAAGTCAGTAACTTGAGGCTTTTGATAAAGAAGAACTGGTGGTCCTCTTAAAAAGTGACTCTATAAAGCAACCATGTATCAGCCAATTTTTAGTGGAAATGGAGCAATGAAAATAGATTGCAAGATTTAGATGTTTTTTCATTATAAAAGAAAAAATCATTATAATAAATGGAAATTGGTATGTTAAAATGCAGAATTAGATTTGTCCTCTTGACTCTACTTTGTCCTTTTTTGAGATGTTTACTAAGGTGTTTTCTTCCATCTGCAGGGTGAACCTCATAAAAGTATTTTATTTTCCTTCTCTTTCATTCTTTTCCCGCTGATCATTGGCATCAGCACTGTGTCTCCCAGATAGATCTCACCACTCTCTTTTTACTGCCTTTATCTACATAAAATCCTATTTGGCATCATGGGAATGTATGTACTGGACAAGAGAGTAATAGTTAAGAGATCTGCCAGACAGATCAGAGGGGTGAAAGTAGTTCTTTAATTTCAATTTAATTCTTTTCCGTATGTAGGTTGATAGGTTTTTCTGGATATTTCTACAGCGCATACTTCCTAATATTTCATATGCCAAATACTGAACAGATGTACTTCTAGCCTGGATAAATGAAGAGACACCACTTAGGATATGAAGCTGAAAATTCTGAAAAAAACCCAGACAGCCAAGCTTTCAGCTGAAACTTTACACTGACAGCATACTTACAGATATAATTGAATGCAGCATTCAAGTAGCAAAATCAGTACATGACAAGCATTGAGGACCTAGGTTTCTAGCAATCTGACCATCACCATCACCACCACCTTCCTTACCCTCCAGGCTCATGCATTTGTCCAGACTAAAAGTGCAGCTCTCTACTTAGAGAACATGAGGTACCACCACCCTTGAAGCTGATGTGGCCAAGAATCAGGATTGTATGACATTTAGTACAAAAACTCCCATTAATGGATATTTTCAGTCTCTTATTCTCCACTGGGACTCTTGGAATGTCTTGCACTATCACTTTAGCTGCCTCAAGAGCCTTACAAGTGCAGTTGAAATATTTCTTATAGAGCAGGGAGTAAGTGTTGAGTATTTCTTCCAGGTTTCATTTGGAGAGAAGGCCATATAAATGAAGCTGCATCTCTAATATGTTAAATCTCTCGAAGGACTGTAGGAATTTGAGTTATTCTGTAGTCAATATGGCTTTGCAAAGGCAGGATTTCCAGATCTCCTGGAATCCACTGCTGCATGAAATCTTTGTTCAAAGAAGCAGTGAAGCTGCAGTAGTGCAGCACAAAGCTGACTAGGAATGAAAGTAAAATAGTATTTTAACTCCCCTGAGCCCAGCCATGTAATCTCTCACTGGGTCAGTTTTATATGGGAGCAGGCTTCTACATTTTCTATGCACTAATGAATGTATCTCCGTGCTCTCACAATGACAGGAGCAAATACAATTGATCATGAACCACATGAAATGACCAGAGTACCAAGCTTCTGCAGGCCTTCTTTCAGCAGCACCCATGGGGCAGCTGAGAAGGGGCCTCAGGATGTTATCCTGGTAAGTCAGTGACATAAAATATGTAGGCATTGACTCAAAACATGGAAGCACAAATTCATAACCCAGTTAAAGTATGAATTGAAGTTGGGAGGTGAGTTAGACAGAGAGTAAGTCTGCTGTAAAGAGAGTGGTCTGAGCAGGGCTCCTTTCAGAATAAGTGTCTGTGACTTTTCTCTTTCTTGGCATGTGACACTTGTCACCAAAGGCACTCTGTTATGCGTGGCATCAGCCTGCCTGGCAGTACTGCCATGCAAGGTGCCGTTCCAGGGCTGGAAAACTAACCTACAGAACTGTAAGCTGTGCAACCAGTAGTTGAACAAGTTTTGCGAATAGGATGAAAGGTCTTAGAAAATGATAGCATTGATTAAAAAAAATTTAGTTCAGGCGATTGACTATTATCTTATATAAATAAGATAATAAATAAGTAAATGGAATTGCTTCCTGATGATAAACAAATAACACAGTATTTTGATGGGCTATTTGACTATTTAATGTGCACAGAAATGTAATTTTGACATGATTAGGAAAAGAAAAAAGCATTTGAGAAAGCCATCTAATCCTGCTTCCCCCTTTTAGATCTAGAGAACCAGAGAAACGGTAGCATTTCGAACTGCGATTTCCTCTTTCGTCTAATTATTATGGGAGCTGGAATGATTAACAAAACAGAAAACAAGCACTTAACAGACACATAAAAACTGTTAAATAGACAGAAAAAACACTTGTGCTCTGTACGGGCTCTGCTGTTATTGGTGCAATTTCGGAGACACTACCTCAGCGTTACTATTTAACATATGAGTTTTAAAGATTCAAGCAAGAGCAGACAGGTTTCATTAACATAGGAGGTCCCTGAAGAAATAAATATTTATTAAACTTTCAGTGATGTAAAAAGAGTGGGTTTTTTTAACCACACTTCAAGTGTTGGTGTACTGCCTGCCAAATACATACCTGGTGAGCTGTTTAGAAACTTCCTGTTCCACATGCTAATTAACAGTCTATGAATTTTAACTTAAATCAGGGTCACATAGCTGAAATGTATTTCAGAGGAGGCCTGCATTTGTCATTGAAAGGCATTGCCAAGGTTTTAAGGCCTTGCTATAAAGTGGATTTCACAGCTTGAAAAACTAGTTCTCCAATAACAACTGGGTCAGAACTGGGAGGAACCCTTATGCCATGAGTCACATGAGGGGCATTAGATGTACTTATATTTGAAATCAGAGTTAATTCGAAACCAGAACATTCAGCGTAAACCTCTTTGCATCCCTACAGTGAGGGGTGGGCAGTGGGGCCTTGGAGTCAGATCCCTACAAGATAGTATTTCTCTGCTTTAGTTTGCAATGAGATTCACTGAATACATAGCAACACTGTCAGGTGAAAACGCTCCTCTTCAGTGCATCTGGACAGATTTTTTTGGGGGAACTGCAGCTAAGCTGACTGCAGTGTTTTCCACCTGTGTTCAGTGCTGCATGGACAGGATCATACCCAAAGCAGTGGTGTAGCACCAAAACTCCCTCTTCCTACCATTGCAGCTGCATCTTGCAAGGAAACAGCTTCTTGATATGTAGATACCTGCATTAGACTATCTTTAGAAAATATTTTCAACTCTTTACTAGACAGTGGTGTCTGATTTCCAAAAGTTTTATTTTTTTTATTCTTCTTTTTGTTTCCTTCCCCATAAGTAGAACTAACCCTGGAGTAGTTCTTTATTCCATCAGAGCTTTCTAACCAAGGTTTCACTGGATAAATTTTTATAACTTACTTAGTGTCTTTGCATCTCAGTAATTTAAAAATATATTATTTCATAATTTTATAATTGATTATTAGTAAATATCATTCTGTTTTTTCCATCATGTATCATTTCCCCTTTATTTAGCTTCAGTCTTGATGCTTTTCAGCCTTGGGTGCAGGCAAACAAGTTTACTTTTTGCAAATTACAGGTCAACTGTCTAGGAAAAGGGCATGTCAGCCACATCTACATAATGTGGCTTTTATCCTGATAACCCAGGTGCATATTTAGCATTATGTGAGTATCTGGGGAGCCAAAGGACCCATAATCAGAAATGACAGCAGAATGAACAATGGCAATCCAGGGATTCAAGGTTAGGCCAAACTATAGTTAAAACCAATCAGAGCAAAGCAGGAAAGATGTGGCAAAAGTGAATCCAAGATACAGAGTTAGCTGGAAGTGTTGAGATTTGTTGCCTTTCCTGTGACCTTAAACAGGGAGAAGGGGGGGAAAAAGGGCAAGGGTGAAGAAGGTAAGGGAGACATGGCAGCAATAGCTGCTGGAGGATGCCAGCCTTTGTTCTAACTGTTCTTGCCACACAACACCTATGGTTCCTTCTTTGGCAGTTGTAGCAGTAACAGAAATGATTCTTCAAGTCCTTATTGTTAGTAAAACTGTTAGGCTACTGTTTTTTTGTCTCCTCCATCAGTCTGCAAACTACTAAGTTTGCCTATGGATAGAGTAACTCCTAACAAGAACATAGAGTGTACATATTAAATAACTGTGTGGAAACTATACTATCTCCATATTTGGTACCTGCTGTATCACATGAGGATTTAAAGTCAAATTTTGACATCCTCAACTGAAATAAAAAGAAAAAAACGTGCAGAGTTCAAAGAGAATATACAGATATTATTGGAAGGGTTGGGAAATACGTTTTTGACTCAAAAAACAAGCTGAGCCTACTTTTTTCATTAAACAAGAAATTAAGTATGCTTACAAGTATACAAGAAAGCCCAAATGAGGGTCCAAAGTGGTTCTTCTGTCTGGCTGATAACAGTGTAGCAAGATCCAAATATTTAGTGTCAATTAAATGTTGGAACAGCCTAGCAAGTTCCTTACTATCAAAAATATGAAAATAAAATTTGGATGTTTTTCTTAAAATCATGTTTGTTACTCAGCTTGGAGTTACTCAACTTAGAGGTTGGACTCAAAGGCATGAGTTAATCCAGGAAAGGTTGCTTCCCTTTTGTGTACAGGAGATTATCCTGATTATCACTGTAGTCTCTTC
Source organism: Myiozetetes cayanensis (assembly GCF_022539395.1). Classification (NCBI taxonomy): domain Eukaryota; kingdom Metazoa; phylum Chordata; class Aves; order Passeriformes; family Tyrannidae; genus Myiozetetes; species Myiozetetes cayanensis. The sequence continues at coordinate 13,159,431 of NW_026087853.1, forward strand.
TAGTCTTCAGAACAATTAATCATGTACCACAGCTTGTCTCCTCCCTGAAATACAGCTAATCTCCTACGTATTAACTCACTTACTTCAAAATTCTCTGCATGGTGAGTGCATTGCAATAACAGGTAGTTCTGTGAGCAGGTTTCTTACAGTGATCCTGTTGTATGGATTCTCTGGCATGTGAGATTATGTTTCCACTCATTCTGCATCCTCTCTGTGAAAACATTAATCAAGTGCCTCTGTCCTGGCACCATTGTTCATGAAATTTGCAAGAATGGGGCACATGGAAAGAATATAAACCTGTAAGCCTTGTTTGCTGATGGAAACAACCTGAAAAAGAAAGCAGTTCCCTGATAATCACTAACTGTAGTGGCACAGGGACAATAAACTGTGAAACTAATGATTTGATGTTTGCCTTAATTTTCAGTGACATTGCTAAAATATCCCACTCAGCCTCCAGTGTACCATCTGGATGTGCAAGGATTCAGCCAAAAAGGCTACTGTGTTTCTTTCAGATGTTTTAATTTTCAAACAGTTTGGAATGCTCTGGAGCAAGTTCCCAATTGGAATTCAAATTGGAGAAATAGGCCAAATCACAAGGAAGCAAATAGTCTATAGAATAGTGAATATAAGTGAATTTTTCCTTAGTGATTGGGCAAACTATATGTTGTAATTGTGGATTTTAGGAGCTAAAAAATTTTTGGTTTGGCCTCAAATATATACTGAATATAAAAAAAAGGAAAATCCAGTGGCTTTAGTAAGACCAATATTTGACTGAATGCTTTCATCAGCCCTTGACTAAGTCTCTGGATATTCATGTCTAATACTGATATCTTTGACTCAAGTGTTCATGAAAGAGAAGGAAAATGAGTTGGTGCAAATCTCAGTATTTTGGCTTGCTGGTTTTTGTTGTCTTTTTTTTTTTTTTTTTTTTTTTTTCTGGTTGGTTGGTTGGTTTTGTGGTGGGTTTTTGTTAGGTTTTTTTTGTTTTGTTTTGGGATTTTTTTGATGCACATTTGTAATCTTTAATTTGTAAGATTTATATGCAATAGAACTAAAGTTTTCTCTAGCATAACATTCAAGGACAGCTTTATTGGGTGGAACCATCAGTCTGTCTTGGTCCAGATCTTGTCCTAGTAGAAATTCCTTGCATCTGGTAACTGATGATTTATAAACTGCATGCCATGGCCCATCATGTATCTGGGCCACCATGTTAAACAGTCATGGATGGATCTGTCTTCCATAAAGTTGTCTAATCCTTTTAAAATCCTTTTCTGGTTTCTCACGATGTTCTATGACAATGAGGTCCAAACTAGAGCTGATTGCTCTTGAAAAAAGTATATATATTTATTGACTTTAAGCCTGATACTTGGTAGTTACATAGATTCCCATTGATTCCAAGAAGATAAGAAATGCAGAGTAATCAATTTCTATTCATATTCTCCATTTCAGTCATGATTTTAAAGCTACTTATTCTATCTTCTCCCAGTTGTCACCTTTCCAAGCTGAAGACTCATAGTCTAATTGATCTTTCATCAAATGGAAATAGTTTCATGTATTTGCTTATCACTGTGAACATCTCTGATTTTGCTGTATCTTCTGTTGTCATTGAATGGATGGATGGATCGATCATGATGATGTTTTCTAATATTTTTCTATTATTTTCATTTTTTATTTTATTTTCTCTTTCTGTTCTTTATTGTGTTTTGACTGTTGCTAAGCAGGATGCGAATGATTTCAGAGAACCTTTTATGACAGGGTTGTGTCCATATTTAAGAATCTGTAAGTAGCTGTTCCCTCCTCCCCACCTACATCGCACTTACTGACACTGAGTTACATTCACTGCTCAGTTGCTCAGACATTCGGTTTCATAAGATTCTTTTGCAGTTATATTTGCTCTGTGACCCTCTGCAACACCACACAAGAGTCACAATGAGGTCAGGTATAGAGGAATTAATTTGTTAAACTGAAGGCCAGCCAAAACATTATTTGTGTGTGCCTGCATTCATGTGTGTGTGTGCTCATGCACATCTCAAAGGATGAGGCTGAAGTTCAGGATTGCTTTCAAAGGAGTCTGTTTTTAAGTCAGGGTCAGGACTGACATGGCTTGCTCTTAGGGATAAACACTCAACATGTTTCTGAAAAATCCTGGCATACTGCTAGAGTACATGAGATCATAAGAAACATATTGAATGGTCAGGGGAGGAAAAGAAAAAGAACTGCAAGGCTGGGGGTTACATAATAAATAAGTAAAAAAAGCAGCTCCTTGTGGTCCAGTCACAGATGATTTGTGCAGTTTATGTCTTCCTGCCTGAGTTTGTAGATGCCCACCAACTTCCTCCCAGTCTCCTTATATGACCCTGTGTATGGAACAACTACTTCTGGTGAAGGCAGAGCTGATAGACTGCAGACATCCACGTTGTCCAGATCAGTCAAAAAGCAGCCTGGGGCGGGGATTACCTGGAAATGATGTATGTTCTCTGAGGAAAGCAGAGATGTGCCCAGTGTATATTTTGGAGCTTTGTAGTTGAGCAATAGTGCTGCCATGCAGTTTTGGGAAGAGGCAGGCTGTAAAGCATTATTCTAAAAGAGGGGAAAACTGATGTTGTTTCTTCTTCTCTCCTTCTGTATTATTAGTCCATTTATTTTCAAATTTTTGTAATATTATTTTATATTAGTACTTTGATTTAGAAATCCCTCTATTTTACCACGATTTACATTACTGGAAGAAGAGATATCATTTGCTGTGCTGCCACCTAGTGCTTACAGGTGCTGCTTTGATTTTGAGTGCATTAATTGTTTTTAAATTATTATTTGTATTTTTTTCTTCCTTCTTTTTAAGGTGATCTTTCCCATGAAACGGCGATGGAAATGAAAATCGACCCTTAATTTGAAAAATACCACTTCATCTGAATATTTACTGCGGAAAACCTGTAATACAGGTCAGACAGAGATGGTCTCCACGTAGGAAGAAGCTCAAAGACACTTTTCTATAGATGAGAGTGGTGGTTAATAGGGGACAATTCCTACATTTTTATTCAGTTATTCTGATGACTCGGGCTTATTCTTTTGTTTGCTTTGCAGAATTTTTTAATCTAATATCTATTGACATCCATTTGGTGGACAAAGAAACTTTCTGGATACCTAAAGAAGCAAGCACAAGTGTGTTCAGTGACTTTTTTTGTGTGTAACAGGTATGATACAAAACACAGTTCAAACTACTCCATGAGGTTAAACAGAGTTGCAGAGAGAAACTATAAAAAGGATGTATAGCATATAACATACAGCAGAGTGCAGTATTAATACAGTTTCTACTATGGTATGTTCTGTTTCCAGGCTTTAATGTTGTTATAGTTCAGGATAGGTAAATGGAATCACAAAGAAAATAAAACCCAGCCAGACTCTTCTGCTCCCCATGTCCAGATCCAAACCTTTTGGGATGCATGTATGTAGGCACTTGTAAAACACAGCAAATCCTGCTAAACTATCTCTAAAATTTAAACACTACACCAGGGTCTAGCTGCATTTATACCCCCTTGGTCCCCTCCAGAACTGCAAAATCTCGGATCATGTAAGATTTGTTTTGCCTCTTTCCTGAGAGGTTGGCAGATTTTGCAGGAAGGGAAGGTGAGATCCATACATGTTTCAGGGTTTTATAGTCTCTCTGCACTTGCTGGGTCTGGCCAGGTTTGGAGGTTGCCCTTGAGCATTGCTAAATTTTCAGTGAAAAGTCTGTGGAGCTAGTGGGAGGACTGGTGGCTACTGCAAATTTTGTTGAAATGTGGGAATGGACCAGTCGAAAGCTGCCACCTCGCTGGAGTCTGGCCACCCATTTCAGAGGAAGTAAATAAAGGGGGGAAATGTGTTTTATTTCCAGTGAAAGCTTCATGTTCTTTCCATGTCTGGTGGTTCAGTGGTGATTTGAATGTGTTGTCCACTCTGCTGGCAGTAAACTCCTTCACATCTGAGCCTGCATTCTTTTTACATGTCATTTGGAGATACAGGAAGACCCAGGAACTTAAAGGACAGGTTTGTGTCTTTGTAATACCTTGCTTATGCTTCTCTGCTCATGTGAAAAATGCATTTAGAGAGCAGATAGCCTTTGATATTTTAAAATAAAGTATTTCATCTTCCCCCTCCCCCCTCTTTTTTTAATAAAAGCAATGACTATATAAAAGCAGTATATTCTTATTTGTAATTCTATAGTTACTTCAGACGTGATTTATCCTATTATGCTTTAAAAATGAAATGCAATTTATTTTAATGTAGGAAAAGTGAGGAGTAAAAGACAGAGCAGTAAAAGACAAAACCCTAATCAAGTCTTTCTGTACAGTCTTCCTCAGCAGCTGGCACATTCTCCTAAGGGGGTGAACAGGAAAAAATAAGACTTAAACAGAAAATTATTTATATAACTCTAACATTTTCTTGTTTGTCAGTATTTTCATGTTTACCTTTAAACACTGAAGCCCCATCCCTACTCTCAGGACCTGACTTCTGCTTTCAAATCTAAAGGAAAGGAAACATCTGGTGTCTCATCTGACCAAAAAGACCATATACATTGCACTGCAATAAGTCATTGCAATACATTTGATGTTTTTATTGCATAATGAATAATGTATAGTGCTTTGTCTATATATTTGTCACTATAATTTTCCTGCTACAATTAACCTTCAAATCATGCTGTAGAAATATGGGGATGAATGAATTAGTCAGGTACCTTACTAATAGTTTGATATCTGGACATGAGAGTTGAAGATGTCTGTGTTTGGAGAGTATTGTCCCATATTGTTAGCATATCTCAGAAGATAAATATGAGTGTATCCCTTAATGGTTTTTGCATATCATCTGCATTCTCTACTTATTATTATAATTAATTCATTATGTAACTTTTACATCAACTCTACATCATTCTGCGTTACTTGTCTTGAAAATGTTCTTTGTAAGACAGAGGCAGATTTTCCCTTCACATTCCTCATCCTTGTGGATGAGGAATGGTACCAAGGCTTGGGAAACTGCTCTGGTTTCTCCCTGTAGCTTCATGGACATCCACCAACTGGCCCAACAGAGTCCCGTGAGTAAGGACTGAATTGTGTGTGTTAATCAAATGTGTTTCCAGACTTGGGGCGTATAAAGAGTACTGGATGCTTGTGTGCCTATACTTCTGTTTATGTGGCTTTTTCCTTTATGGGGGCTGGAAATAAGCACTGGAAAAAGGCACAACTTTAGCAGAGTGTAGAATGTGTATATGTTATGGAATATGGCAAAGTAAGCATTTCTGTAAAAAAAAAAAAAAAAGGAAGAATAAAAAACTAATGAAAATACTTATGGCAATACAAAAAAAGTCATATGGCAATACAAAAAAAGTCATGAGGTCCAGGCCTTTGGGCACCTGCCCTCAATCTGAACTGACTGGGCACTTGCATAAATACACAGCTCTTTGCAAAAACAGTCTGTGGTACATGACCAGTAAAGCACATTCTTTGTGGCCAGAAGGCCACAAAGATAATTTTATAATTAATAAAAATCTAGGTGCTAGAACATCAAAGTGACAGCAGAACCTTGAAGGAATTTTTACTGACAGAGTCAGGTGCAGCTAAGTCTTTCATATCCATAAATCATAAGTAATCATCAAAGCAATATAATTTCATTGTATTTAAGAATTTTTATTTATTTAGGATTTCCCTTGAAAGTGAAATGATGCATTTTGTATATTTTTTAATAGTTCAACAGCAAAGTCACATTCCACCCATATTAGTAAGGCTTGCAGAGGTTTGTCAGACCAAGACAGCTAAAGCAAACATGACAAATGTCATTTTGTAGTGCTTAATACAGTTAATCCTTAAAACATGGAACCAGGAAACCCTTATTCGTACTGGTATTTGAAACGTGTAAGCAATCTCATGTTTCTAATGCTGATTTCTTTTTATTGCACTAAGAAAACAGTATCAAGGCCTTTTTTTCCTGGAATATTACTTGAGGCTATTCAGACCAAAAAAAAGAAAAAGAAAAACACAACAGGAAATTTGGCTTTTTAGCCCTAATAATGGTCTCTTTATTGAACGGAGACTTGCTTTTTTTTTTTTTTTTGGTTAAACAGATTTTCTTATGAAAGGGTTAGGAGTGAATAAACGACAAGTTCAAGCTCATCTGATTTCTTTTGATTTATGTTGACCTTGAGAGAGAGAGAGGTCACGCTGTTGGCAGGCAATAAGAACTAATCTGTTACTAAGTGAGTAATTAAAAGTGAGGCCTTATATATTTTTGTAATGAGCTGACAGCAACTCCACCCCCATGTCATACAGTTGGTCTAATCAACATAGTCATTGCATTTAGTGCCAAATGAGAAGTTTACAAGAAGTCAGATGAAAAACTCCAAAATTTGCAGTTCTTTTGGATGAATAGACTGACTATATTGCAGATGAGGAAAAACTCCAGTAAAAATTAATGTCAAACTGATGTGTGCAATTAGAAACTTTACGTTTTTGTAATGAATTGGAGTGGATGCTTATTAGTATGTTCAACTGAAAGATGTGAAGTTGTTTTCAATAAAAAAAATAATCTGAGTTTTGGCAGCTGGGGTACTGTAGGCTTCTGCTGTTTAACTAACGTGACTTAAGACTGTTGTGACATCAGATGTGACAGTATGGACTTCCATGTCACCAAGTAACCTAAAGAATGGTCCATATTTCAAAATGCATTAAGAAGTCTGTTTTTTGAGTTCAAGGTAATTTTCTAAATTGATTCAGAGTCTGGATATTCCTGCAAAGTACTGAGTGATTTGGCTCCAACGCAGCAAAATGTAGTGGCTATGTCTTCACCTACTTCTAAGAGTGGTCTGAAGCCAGGGCTTGAGGCCAAAATCACAGATCACCCCCACTTTTTACTGATAGAAGCGTACTGAAGTCAGGCTTGGAGACAACTGGGAAGAGAACCTCAAGTTTGTTCTCTGTGTTCCCGGCCTGATCTTGCAAATACATCAGAGAGCAGTGTTGAGCAGGCAGGATGTCCTAGAGAGTGGGTAGGTCAAAGTAACGGATGGGATGTCCCACAGAAAGATTCTACCATTGCCTACTGTGAAGACAGGTAGGATTTACAGGCAGCTGGGACTGCTGTAAGAATGAAATAGACTGATGGAGCATCTTGGGTCTCTGGCCTCTGCCAGAATCAGTTATCTGAGTGTAATTGATACCTTGAACACCTGCTTAACTGTTTTGTTTTGTTTCTTTTTCATTTTAAAATAGGAGAACTTTCATACATAATGTGCTCTGAGTTTTCAGACATATACCCAAGTACTTCTCCAAGTTTGGGCACGCTCTGGCAATAGTGAGCCTCCAAAATCAGAGGCATAAAAAAGAAGTAGTGTAACCTCAGCTAGTGACTATTAGCATGTGCTACAGGCAGATCACAAAAGTACTCAGCAGTTGTACTGAAAGCATATCCATTTTTTCCAGCTATACCGCTTGGTCTAGTTAAAGTATTAACTTACATGCAAGTTTTGCCTTACCAAAAATAGGAAAGAATGATCTGTCCCAGAGAAATGATAAAAAAATCTTTCACTTTTTATTCTATGGAAGGATCTGTTTTGTGTTTATCAGACAACTGTCCTCTCTTATTTAAGAAACCGCTTAAAGGAGAAAGTTTAGTGAAGACGTAAATGTTAACTATGAGGTGCTTTTTAGCATCATTGTCAAATTTGGTGCAACATCTGCCTGTCTTTGAAAGAATAGGAAACACTAGTCTCGTTCACAGATTTACCATCAAGTTTGATTGAAATGTCGTAGGTTTCACTTGGGTCTTTCAGTTTTGATTTGTATTTCCTACACCTCCATTAACAAGATGTGCACACAACTTGTGCTTTAAGGTCTTATGCCAACAATCACACAGCTCATGTCTTGTTCTCAGGTCGCTTATAGCCCTGTGAGATCAAATTATTTAAGCTTAAAATCTAATGTTGCTTAAGGTGGGATTAGATGAGTATCATTGCCCATCGGTCAGCAACTCTTAGAGCTACTTCTTTGCCTAATTTCCCTAAATTGCTAAGCAGCTTCTACCATAAAACATCAGAGCTACAAGTGCCTACAAAGCAGTTTCCCATTATCCACTCATTGCTCATTTTGGCTTTAAGTTCTGTTGTATGTGATAAAATCTACAGAAATATGTGAGATCAGTGTGATTGGCATTACAGTCAGGCAAAAGATATTTCCTGTGAGTGGCAACAGCACAATTGTGTATCTGAGCCAGCATTCACTCGGGTTGGAAACACTCGGGTTTGATTGTGAAACAGGCTGGAACTGCTTGTGAATGGGTGACTCTGCCTAACAGATGGTTATACGTAAAGGCAGCCAAGAGACCATACATGAGCACTGTGTGTTTGTGGAGGCATGAGCTGTAGCCAGAAATGTCTATAAAGAATCTACCCTAAGCTTTCTGGGCCAAGATTAAGCAGATATGTCATTTCTAATCCAGTTTTGGGGTAAACTTCTGAATTATTAAAAAAGTATGTTTCTGCAGCTGTTTAAAAAAAAAAAAAAAGTCCAAAAGAAGAACTCAACAATGTGGATTAGGGAGCTTGAAAGGGTTGGTTTCTTAGAACTGTGTTTTTGTATTTCCTGCTTAGACCTTTGGACACTAGCCAGATTTCTGCTGAGTAGGTTGGCATGATTTGGATACACAACAGTCTACTGCCTTCCATATCCCTCCTTCTATGTGTAGTGTTCCTGCTGCATAAAGCCATTAGTGACCAGATTACAGAAAATATTGGGTTTTGTTTCAGAGTTTTTATTTGTTGTTCCATTTCCTGTTTCATTCCTATTTAACCTCTGCTCTTTCTAGTTCAGACATAGTATCAAAGTGAATTTGGAAATGAACTTCATATGGATAAGGATGAATTGTAAACTATACATGCAATATCCCACATCACCTTTTTTTTTTTTTTTTTTTTTTTTTTTAGAATAAGCCCTATAATTATTTTTAAATAAACAGAATGTATATTATTAATCTACTAAATTTTAATAACAGTACATTTCCCCCTCCCTCTTCCAATAACTTTTTTTCCATCAAAATTATCCTCAAAATTAATCAAGAGCTGCTTGTTTTGTTGCAAAGCCTTTTTGGGGCAAGTTGCCTTTAAATTGAATACATAGGACCTATAATGAGTTTGGGAAACTCAATGTTTTGATCCTCACTTAAGGTCCTTTTCTAGTATAAATGTATCTCAGTGTTTGGATGACTATCTACAATATTAGAAAATCCCCTAGAGCTGGATGGAAGGGACCTTTCAAGAGTTACAATATTGGAAAGAAATATGTAGGGGGATGCTCTCTGAGCATGATCAGAAGGAAGCGCAGCTACTCTTCGTATGTAAAATCTTCTTGAGCTTTTTTGCAAAGCTCAATTAACTGTTTGTAACTTGGTGTTACATTTTTATGAATCTGTCTTTTCATGATATTAAGAGCTGCCATACTGTCTCAGATTTTTAGGCCAGGGGGTTGGATCCAAGAGCACTGAGTTCCAGATGTTTGGGAGAATAAGGGGAACACCCTGCACTGGGCAGAAATGGCATCGTCTTCACTGTCACTAGACTCTACTTTATCTGTTAGTACTTAAGAGATTGTTTAAGGCCTGATGCACATTGTCTGATAAGCTCTTCACACAATTTTTTTTGTTGTGTTAGGAAGTGGTTGCTACCTGCATAAATACATAGTTGCTTTTTCATCTAACTTCTCAGACTCATTATTTTTCTGTAGGAAAGAGTTCCCAAACTAGTCATTCTTCAGTCATTCCCAAAGGTCATACATAGACATTTCTTTTTACTGCATTTGAATGTCCCACTTTAAAAATATATTTTTATTAATATTGGTTTTAATAATTTAAAAAAATTTTCTGTATTTTATTGAAATACTTTTTTCTTATGTTACAAAACATGACATGAAGATCTTCTATCCAATACTTTATTGTGTTTTTGCTTGTTCGTCTCCTTTAGAAGATGAAGCAATCCCAGTCTTCTCTAGTTCCTTTCATAGGTTTTCCAGACCCAAGCCTATTGCTCATCTTCTTCGCCCTCTTCTTTTAAGTTTTTGGGACTTTATCTCTTTGTTCTTTTAATTTTCACCTGTCTGTTCTGCAGGATCCTTTGAGTCAAATGTTCAACCTATGTAGGATGTGATCTTGCTGTGTATAGATTGTCCATTTTGTTGAGTATTTTCAAGGTAAAAGATGAAGATTTTGGAGAACCAAACTAATGTGGTCAGTGAAGAGAAGGGAGGATGTTTTTTATGATAGATTTTGCTGTTCATAGAGTGTTCTGTAGCATTCTGTGCAACTGAGTTTCTAAATAAACCTATAACTTCACAGCAAATATAGAAATCTGGAAAGACAAGCAGCCAAAATGATCTTGGAAGTGATGGCTGTTTACTGATATTAATCATTAGATGTCTTCAAACTGAAGAAGTCCATTCACTTTAAGAGGACTACATGGACTGCCAGTCTTTCCCAGGTCTTTGAGCAGTATTTTAGACTGAACTGTATGTACTGAATCCTGTGTACTTTTATAGGAAGAGATAAAACCACATTTTCACTAAAATGTAATTTACAGATCCTGTCCTTGGATTCAGGTTGTGCTCTATGAAATTTAATCTCACTCAAGAGATTTTGAATAGAGCTACCTTTCCTGAAAGCTTGCTCATGAATGAAAGGTTTGGACCATCATATCAAGAAATACTTTCTTCTGTGTTTCTTTTGCTATTATGCATTTGAAGGATGAAGGAAAGTCTTTTCTACAGGTTTGCTGGATGTTTCAAGACCTGACCACCACTAGACTTGTTACTTTAGTATAATAGGTGAGGAAAGAGATGGATTGGATTCACAGTGCTTACCTCAAGACTTCTTCATACTGCTACATTCAACTGCATAAACAATTGCGATCCATTAGGTACATATCTACTTGTGAGTGCCACAGAGTGCTTAACAGCTTCTTTGGAGTCTGATGGGACATTTTCTTTTGCTTGTGCTGCAAATTAAACTATGCATTTTGAGGAACTGTATTTTTTGTCCATTTTAGCTCTTGTTCTCTCCCATTAGCACTTGATATAAGGGTTTGTCTTCACCACTTTGTGGTTGATGAGGAGGTGTAGTTAATACACAATAATAATGATTCACCAAATCATCAGCTCTTTGCTATGTGTATTCTATATTTCTGTCCTTTAAACTGAGCTAATAATGAGTGTCCTGCACTCTTCATCGTGTCTGTAGTGTGTTGGTTTCCTTGAAATGAGTTTTACGAAGTGACAGAGTCCATAAATGTTTATTTCTGTTTGGCTCTTGAATGTTTCTTGCTAGACAAGAGTTGCTTCCTTAGTGCCATCTGTTAATGCAGTCTCTCCCAAGAACAGTGAGAAAAATCGGATTTTATGAGTTTGGATTTCACCATGGTGAAATTGACACACAGTCAAGAAAACTAGAAGAAAGCAATACCCTTATAACAAGTAATTCTCATAATTTAAAGAAACAGCTTGAAAGGGATATGCTGAACCTGATCGAGAACAGTACAAAATCTTGCATTTAGGACAATGAAAATCCAACACAGATATTTAATGGGAAGCCTAACAGGAAAGGCCACGGTAGAACATGTGAGACCTTGAGAGGGACCTTGAGATTGTTGGTTCACGACTTATATTTACATCAAGTAAGTGATGTCTTTGAAAAAGGACCAAAACCAACTCTGGAATAAAATTAGCAAAAAGATATAGGAATAGGAAATAGTTATTTCCCTGATTTGACATTAGGGAGACCATTATGAAAGAGAACCATTATGAAAGGTGTCGTAATTTTTAAATTTTCTTGTGACAAGAAGGCCAACAGTAAACTGTTACCAGTGTTGGCTGAGATATGGACACAGGTAATCAGCTGACATGGACAAAATATATCCATGTTAAATAGTATAAAAGTCTTTTTGGAGGATACTTTAGCAGTTGGAGAGGTGAGATTTCTCGGGCTGTAGAATCTTTATCACTAGAATTTTTAAGGACACATGAGTGTCAGGGTAAGTCTAGGTTTACTCAGAGAATCACAGAATTGCTTAGTTCAGAAGGGAAGTGGGTCATCTGGTCCAGCCTCCCTGATCAAGCATGGTCATCTCTGAGCACAGGATGAGTATCTACAGTCAGGGAGACTCCTTAACTTCTCTGGGCAATCTGTTTCAGTGTGTGGTCACTCGCACAATAAAGAAGTTCTTCCTCCTGTTCCGGTGGGACTTCCTGTGCATCAGTTTCTGACCATTGTCTCTTATTCTACGGATTGGCATCACCAAGAAGAGCCTGGTTCCATCCTCTTGGCACCCACTTTTTAGATTTTTATGTATATTGATACACACACACACACACACACACACATATATATATATATGCATTGATACACTACTTTTTCATATCCAGGAGTTAAAATAGATCTCTTGTGGTCCCTTCTCATCCAACATTTTTGTGTCTTGATCTCTATCATCCTAATGTTTTAAAAACCTCTAGAAACTGTGCTTGAAATACAACATTGGCAAAAACCACAGATGTGATAGGCTCTGTGAACAGGACTAGAGGTGGCTTCAGAATAGGGGGAGAGAGTTGAATTTACAGTTTAGACATCTGTCTTTGATAATGTGTGTGTTGATCTTGCCCAGAATGACAGATCTTTCTTTACTATTCCTATTGAAGTACCACTGGACTCACCTTTAGGTTATTTATGTTATGTGACTTTACATTTGATTTGTTTCTATTGCTTAGTAAATTAATCCAGTGGTATTAGTCTTACATAAGGGACCAATCTTTTCAAATGTGATGTTTGTGGAGAAGATAGATGGTGTTGGGAGATGGTTTGTCCTGCCTGTGTGGGGTGGAGAATCATTGGTTAGTACACTTGAAATGTCATCTAGCTGGATCTCAGTGATGCAAGCTGCAGTGGATGATTTGTTGCTAATGACTCAGATGTTGTTTATTGTTGGCAGGTCTTCCATTGATCATAATTTTTTTTTCTTCATATGTGATTGTCTTTTGAATTTGCTTCCCTCTTTTTTCAGAGTTGTACATGAAGTTAATCTTAATTTTCCAAGTTTTTGTCTAGTTATTTAGCAAAACCTTCCCTTCGGAATAGTGCTTATCCCTTTCTATGTTATTTGTTTTCTGTTGACATACATAGAATTATGATGTCTTCTACTAGTGGCTCATGTCTTACATGAACTTTAAGTAATATATATTAAATAACATATTAAACCCCCAATATTCTTAAACCCAGCTGTTTCAAACTGCAATAGCTTTGTCTCCGATGTGAGAGCCGTTTTCAGCAGATGGTTGCTTCTTTGTTGTGAATGTCTCATTAGAAACTATTTCCCTCTTCACAGTGAATGAGCAGTACTTTATTAATGATTTTGCAAGGCTGTATGAAGAAATGAAAAAATGAAAAGCAGGCAGGTAGAGTGGGAGGGTGGCTTACATAAGGACATCAGCAGGACTTCAAGGACCCTTCTCTTGTGTAAAGCAACTGAGTGTTTGAACACCCTGACTCAGTTTCAAAACTCCTGTAATACAATAACAGGTAAGCACTTGTCAGTATTTCAGTGGCATTAAATATATTTACTCAGAAGTCATTAAGAACAATTAAAACTGTTTTTGAATTGATCTTCCTGATTTCACATCTGTCTGGCCTTTCATGGTAGCCGCTTTACTCTCACACACTCACAGGTTCATAAATAGCTTGGGGTGATGTAAGGCCATGCTGCCAGCAACACGTGTGCCCAGCTTGGCCCTGGCCATGTGCTTCTGCCTCTTCCTTTGCATCAGTTCTAGCAGTCATCAGTTCATCCAGCTGAAATTTAACTGAAAATTAAGAAGTGTTTTAAATCAGATTAGGGATATGATCTAATGTGCACTGAAACTGAATAATTGCTCAGGATGAGACAAAATATGGGCCAGGACTGCAATAGAACCTGCAGAAAGGGGTGAGACTGGCCCGTTTGCAATAGCCTGCAGGCAGATCAATTTAATAGTTTCATTTTATTGTGCCCATGGTGTGCTTAGCAATTTGCGTAACACACTTGGTAAATGACTAAAATTCTGTTTGAATTTCCTTTGTATGTGGGTGATTTAATTGTAGAGTTCCTTTGAAGAGTTTATTATACTTTCATAATACTCATCTTGCAATTTGTAAATAATACTGTTGGTTTCTTTTTATGAGATAGGTACATCTCTTACCATTCTTAAGGGTATCTTGTTTTGAATCTTACTTCCCTCCCTTTTACCCCTATTACTTCTGTTTAATAAAGTTTAATGTCTGGGTAAACATTGTTATATCAAGTATCAATGAAACTTAAGAGTTTACATGAGAAATTGTTCCTAATCATCACCTAATTAGTTGGTGCTCAGTCCACCAAGGTATGTTCTCTTTTCGTTGTACCAAGTAGGATTCATTGCTTGGTCTCGAAAGAAAATTTATCACAGCTTAAGTCTATTAAATTTTCCTGCTGTTCTAATTAGCTATACTGCAAACAAGCTCCAAAACAGAGGAGACTACATAACAAGTTCTACATAAATTCGTGGAGACTTCTGAATTCTAGTCATGGTTTGCCAAAGTAACTTACTGACTGAAATTGCTTGCAGCTTCCTCTTCTTGTGGGTCCCATCCAATTCAGCATATTCTGTGATTCTGTGATTCTATATTAAGTCTAAAATATAAATTATATTATTTATTTGTCTTCTATACCTGCCATTTCAGCAGCTAAAAATGTTGGCATTATGAGATGCTTTAAAGATGAAAAAGGAAGTTATTACTATTTTTATTGTTTTGCCTTTTTAAGGATTTAAAGATCTGTAATCACCAATGCAGAGATTTTCTTTTCTAAGTTCTTACTTCCAAATCTTTTTTCTAGCTTAAGCCAAAGGCATAGTATAAACAGAAAGTAAAGTTCTACCACTATTGGTAACACTAGAGCATGTATGTGAGCACTTGGCTGAGAAGGGTCTCTGAATTTTTTGCAATTCAGCCATAGAAGTGCTTCTGGGGTAGAAAGTCCCTTAGCATGGGTCTGGGAAACATCACACTGAATTCCTCAGCAGGCAATTAAGCCAACCTAGAAAGATCCAGATGAGAACAGCATGCTTAACAGAATGCAAATTGCTTTTCATAGATCTGGTTATTTTAATTCAGACCGAGGCCATCAGTGTGAGTGTTTCCTTCAGCACAGTGATAACTAAAAGTCCTTGCCTATTGTACCGTGACTGGCCTTTACCCTTTGTGGTTTTAACCAAATTCCACTATTTCTTGTATAGCTGTCCTCCTTTATATCACGTATTACAGCAGAAATATTTTAGTGGTAATATCTGCACAGTTAGAAGAAAAAAGGCGCTGGAAACTTTTAAAGGAAAAATATGGGCTCATTTTGATATCTACTTTCTGACCTTCAGCAAGCTCAGTAAAACATATGGATTATTAGGTATGTAATTGTACTAAAACACCCTCTGGTATCCATGTGGCACCTCATTTCGTGGTAATCATTTAAAATAACTGGTAATAGAAATCAGCTGAAATGAAGTTAGTTTTTAAAGACTTTTAAAGACAACCTTAAGGCCAGGAACCCCCTGAATCTTGATTGTTAAGCTGGCCTTTAAGTGAGAACATGAGTAAAGCTGCATGACAATAATTTTGTAATTTGGAAGTATTACAGTGTACTTGGATCTGTACAGTTCCTGGAATGGTTGCTTATAGCCCTCTTTGAGTGCATTTTTTAGCAATTTCTGAGCAAGGACTTGGCACTCCTTGTGAGTACAGTCTAAAGAACCAGTAAAGTACATTCAAGACTCTCTTAAGATGATTTCCAGAACCTACAAATCTATACTGAAGCAATTTCTTTTCAGAAGGTAAAAGAGAAATAGACTTCAGCTTTTTCCAACAGGAAGAGCTGGGACCTGAAAGTCATGTCTGGAACATTCTGCAAGAAAAATGGGTACTGCTGATTGAATGTCACGCTTGAATACTTGTTTTGGAGAAAGGTTTTGGAGATTGATGTTCTTGAGATGGTAATCTGAAATGACTGTTTCCTGTCAGAAATAGTGGAAGTTGTTCTGTCTAGGCAGAGAAATTACCATATTCTACTCTGTCAGAGTTCAAAGTATCATGAAAAGTGTAAGAAATGGAATATCCTGTTACATTTTCAATTTGCTTTGCCTGTGAGACACAACCAGAAAGATTTTTCCTATTAAGCTCTTTTGAAAATGTTGTATATACACCTCACATGGGTGGTCTTTATTTTATTTTTCCCCCTAGTGATCTAATCTACAGTCTTCTGTTCTTTTTTTCAAATAATCTAGGGTTGACTATGTGTATTTCAAGGATTTTAAGTCTAGAGCAGTATCTATATAATGGGATTCTCACTAAACCTCTGTATTCAGGGAGCATGTTACAAGTCTTCATTATAATTGAAAAATATTGTGTTGCTTATTTGAAAAGTGTTTTGGATACGCTTATTTCCACCCATGTTAGGGAATTTGAAAAGAGCAGCTGCTACAGAAATGTCACCCGTGTCAACTGTGGAGACAGTTCTTTCATACACTACCAAAGGAATAAAAGTGAGGAATGTAAAATAGTCTTGGTATTTCGGACATTTAAAAATGGGTTATTTCAAACTATTGCATAGTTCATGCATAGGCCATGCTTAGAACCTGTGTTGACATTTGTACTCTGTCTGCCCCTTCACTAAGAATGAGTTTGGATGATGGCTGATGTGTCCACATCTGAAAATATGCTTGTGTCTGTGGAAACCCATGATGACCAGAGGCTCCAAGTCTGAGTTATCAGTCAGTGTCCTCTTTTGATGCTGGCAGTGAAAATGTTCTGCTCTCACACAGCAACAATTGCATGCTCTTACCAGTATTTACTGGTTCCCAGCTGAAACACAGGCCATATGCCACTCAAAAGAGGGAGGATGATGATCTGGCACTGTTCTGTCACCTGGCTTGTTGGCCTGAGTTCAGTTTGCTGTCTGTCTCTCAGTTCATTTCCTTGAGTGTTACCTTCGTAGTGCTTAAACTGCAGACAGAGGTGCATACAGAGGAAGTGCAGGGCTGCTGGTAGCTTGCACTCACATTCCTGATTTTAAGTGTATTCATACTAATTGTGGTCAATGAAAAGTGTGCAGTTTAGCTAGTTATATATGACAAATTCAGTTGTGAAAGATTTTTTCCAGCAACAACATGTGGCTCTTTTTGGCAAACTCCCACCAACCATTCTGTTGGCAACTACTAAGTGGCCTCTGGATCTCTAATGCAGGAAGGCTGCTGATGGGCTTCTGATCTACATATTTCTCTGAAAGCAATTTCATTTGACATACCTTTCAGTTCTGCATATGCTCATTTGCTTTATATTTATCTATTTGTGTCCAAACCCCACATAAGTCTCTCAAAGCATATAGCTCCACTTACAGTTGAAAGAAAAATTTAATGTGCCAGAAATCCATGCTGCCCTTCGTCTTTTCATTTTTCACTTGTGTGCCATATTTTCTTCATGCATCTGTAAAAGCTCTGTGTTTTCCAGAATTCATGTCCTGTGCCCCTTATTTGCTTGGTCAGGATATATGACATCAGTGGGCTAGATGCTGGCTTGAAACCTCAGTATGGTCCTTCACCTTTTTTCTTACTTCTACAGTGGCAAGTCAAATGTTCCCCATGACTATTAGCACAGCTAGCCATGACTGCAGGAGGTGCACTAGGCATGCCAAGAGAGATTCTTTCTGTCTGGCCAGTGCTAACAGAATTGAGCGTGATGGCACTACACCTGTCCAGCAAGAGGAGAGCAGTTGCATTTCATACACCACTCAGGAAACACTTTGCCTTCCCCTTCTTGGCACAGGGAATGCAAATGCAAAGCTAACTGCCCATCTCTTTTAAGTGCTGCCATTTGTACAAGCCTGTCAACTTGCATTTCCTGCTGGCAACCACTGCTCTGCTCTGTGCTGTTACTCGTCATTACACAAAACAGTCACTCCATGGCTGTCTGCTCCTTAGAAACACATGTGAATTAGACCTCAAAACATGTGACTTAATGGAAATAGCCCTCAGTTATATATAAGGGAAGGTGGAAATGCTGTGGAGGCACAAAATCTGTATTAGACAGAAGTTCCAGAAGATTTCTTTCTGTACAGAGCAGTATTCCTTGTGTTTTCTGGCACTGGATTTTTAAGAACAAAAAAAATGAGGATGACAGGTAACAATTTTGCATAGTTACTCTTAACCATAGCATACTGACAAACACCCTCATAAAAAACCTGCTATCCCGTGTCTTCCATCATGGAAGATACTTTCCGTGTCATTTGTCTAACTATTATATCATACAGGATCTTCCTGAAACCCTAAGAAGTCTTGAATGCTGAGGAAAGGATGTCCCCAAACAGATTTTCACTTTTAAATTGTGCCCAAAGATTGAGTTATACTTCCATAATTTCTCCAAAAGTAAAAGTAGCTTCTTGGGTGAAACTGTGAGTGGAATTTTGCCTCAAAGTCCCATCAAGTATTGTCAGATTTAACATATCAATAGCAATATTTGGAAGCATTTCTACCTTCTTTAAATTTTGTCCATATGCTGGTAAAAGAGACTACGTCTGGTGTCAAAATGCATGTACATGTGGGAGAAAATGGGAAATAAATGGAAAAAATCCCCCAACTTTCCTTAAAAATGGGGTTTTGGATAGAAATCATGGCGTCTTTCGAACATAGATTTCAAGGTGAGTGAAGGCAAATAATACCATACCAACATTTTTACAGTTCATATATTCCTGCTGTTGACTTTTCATGTGCAGAAACAAAGACAGTTCCCCATTGACTTTTCATGTGTTTTAGACATGTTGCAGGCAGAAAGCAGATCTGTCATATTTCCCATTCATCAGTGTGTAAGTTCAAGAAAGCCATTGTGTAATGTGATGTTGTTTAAAATGATGCTGTCAATAAAATTCCTCCATTCAGAGCAGGTAGACTCCCCAGTCAGCTTTGGATTACCATTTTATCTTCCTCACCACTGGCCTGAGAGGAGATACCAGGATTATCGGCAAAGTATTTTGGCTCAAACTGAGTATGCTTTTGTGAGGTGCCAATTTTCATTCCTTAAGATGAAACAGAAGTGTGGAGCATCAAAATTTTTACTGTGGTGAAGCATACCGAAGAGAACTTAGTCATCACTGTATCCGGTTTTGCAGCCTGTCTAGATGGAAGTGCTTTGAACTGGCGATTGCAAACGCTGTGCAGCTACAGTCGCTGCAGGGGGAGGTGGCTGCAGCTCAGCACACTGTTCTAAGTAGTGCACTACAGTGCCAGTGCTTTCTGCTTTGGTGCTGGCTGAACGTTATGTAAATCTGCAATCACAGCATAAAAACACTTTCTCCAAGTAATTAGGAATCTTAACACTCCCCTCTTCCCCCCCCGCCCCCCATCAATGAGTTGCTGTTACTCATGTATTTGACTAGAGACCAACAATGCCTGCCAAGGCAAATTATTGGAAATTAATTATCTGGAGCTTGATCTGGAAGTTTTGACTCAGCTCTTCAGTAGGTCCATCCAAAGCAATGCCTTTTTTTGATTCACCATGGATTTAGAAGTGGCACTCTGCTGCTCCATGTGATGAACAGCCCCATCACAACTTCACACTCCATCTAGGTTTCTGTCCATGGCTTAAATCATGTCTTGAGAACATGTTAGGCTAATGAATTACATTAACTTCCAAGTTCTTATTAAAGGGATAGAAGGTACCGTCAAGCAAACCTCTTGACAGAAATCCATTGACTTCCACTCATTCACAGTCACTGTTGCTTCATGTAGATATAAACCAGCTGCTTTACATACTTAAAAGTACAGACTGTCTCTGTTAGATGGAATATGTTCAAGGAAATTTTTAACTGGCATCTGTGGAGCTACTATTGAGAGTGTTTTTCCTCTCTTCATGCAGAAATACTTATGTTGTCTAGATTAAGTAAGTGTGAAAAGAGGGGTTTGCCCATGAAACTATCTCCAAAATACCCTGGTCCCATCAGGAGTACAGACATTCAGTGAATATTTCATAGTGTTTGTATGTACATTAGCATCTACGTTGTGATCCAAAATGTGCTGTGTTTTTTTCTGAAACAAGACTGCAAATGCACTCAACAACTAGGATGGCAAAGGGGCAGAATGTGTATCATGTGGAAAGGTGCTTCCCTTTTATTAAGAACTTTGTGCCTCCTGGAAAGAGGTGGGTGCTGTCTGTAGATATACCCCAGTGTATTTATGCTACTGAACAGTTTGGCCTGTTTTTATCATTGCAGCATTCTCCTTACAGTCTATCTTCTCATTTTGTAATTCTCCAGAATCTGTGATTTTCTGTTAAGACAAAGAGCTGCAAATGCAAGCATCTAGGATTTCTGTTGATGAGATTCAAGCTACCGTGTCGTTCCCTCTCATAGGCAAAGGGTTAGAAGCACAAGATCAGGTAGGGTAGCTGAGTGGTAAGGTGTTTAACTGGAATAACCCCATTGTTTTTGATCCATTGCCTCTGCCCCAAGATTACAGGGTCTTAATATCTGAAGTGAAAAGCAATGTTATTGAATTAGTGATAAAATGCTATTTAATAGTGGAATAAAGAAATTCAATGTTAAACATCTGAGACATCAGAAAACTATCTTCAAAATGAAAATGCTGAGTTTCCTTCAGAACCAATAAAGAAAAAACCCCCAACTTGCACACTTACCATTTCTTGCAATTTCATGGACGTAAAAAAAGCAAGCAAACAATGAAGTAGGAAGCTGCTGTTCCTATGGTCATAGCGTGGGAATGAAACTAATGGTTTATTAAGTAGCAATTACCCTGGCTTAAGCTAAAATTATTACATTCAAAATATAGGGTGATCACAGATATATGTTTCTTTTATTGATTTTGCAAATCATAAGGTTTACATGCATGCAAGCATCTCTGCCACAGCCCATTACACAAGTAGCAGGATCTGTCTTCTAGGTCACTGTTGTACTGAAGACCACGAAAATCACACAGCATCAGCAACATCTAAGCTGGAAGAAAAATCAAATGAAGATGAGAATGACATCATAAAGTGTTTGGATGCCAATGTCACAAAGTCTGATATGAAAAGTACAGTTAAATGGAAGAAGTATTTTTCAGAATTTCATTACCAAACATATTTTCAACTAAAAAATTATGCTATAGGATGCTTAGTAGAGAAAGAAACAATTCTTGAAAGAGGAAAAAAAGGAGAATCAGGTATCAGTCAAGTGAGAAAAGGTTCAGTGTGTAGTGATGGGAATCAGACATCTTATGCTTGAATGATGAACATGTTTAAGGAAGTGGCACAGCTCCTGCTGCCATGAGGAAGACCAGAATCTTATCAATGTGGCTAATTAGGCTCAGTCTTGAAGTAGTTTAATAGGTGTTTGTATTTATACTTGAGCATGCTGCAGTATGGTCTCATTTCCTCACTTGGTGGTTTTTTGTTTATTTTTTAAAGGTGAGAAGTAGGAAGCAAAGTGGAATAAAGATTTTATTAATTCCTAACTAAAGGTGTTTAGGTTTTTTTAAGATTCTGTTGATGCTCTACAGAAGGTGATCCATGAAATCATCAAAAAAAGATCAATCAAGCAGAAGTTCAGATTCATGCCATCTAAAATATCCATCAGCAATCTACACTAATAGTATTAGATTGATTTTTTTCTCGGGGGGAGGGGGCATCTGAAGAAGCAGAATATCAGTGGAAACTTTTACTTGTCATTTAGAAAATTAAATAGCCCAATGTGAAAAGTTTAGATCTTCTTTCAGGGCATACCATATATAATCAATGGCTATATGGTCATAGAATCCTGTACACCTCCACTGATGTAGGAAAACAGAGCTCCAGAACCTTTTTGAAAACCCTTTTGGGAGCATTCTTATAACCCGGTTGTTGCCTACATTATATTTCCCAGCAGCACTTCTTTTGTTAAGTCTGAAGGACTGGAAATAGAAACCCAGCAGAAAGGAATGCTGCAAGTTTGAAGCTTTTTGCAGTTTGTATAATGGAGGGAAGAATTAATTAATCAAAAAGAGAAACACATATCTGCATTGTTTCCCAAAGTTCCCCAGAGGCTAAAACCAGGCTGGCATTAATGTGTTCCTTCCTTTTATTGCCCTGGGGCAGCTGTGGTGAGGGTGTTCAACCTTGGACAAGAAGGTAGTGTTATGATCCAAGTTCTGTTGTACTGATTTTCCCACTGAGCTCAGTGGGACTTTCTTGACACCACTCACTTTACCACTCAGGTAAGCATTAAGTTTACACACCCATGTGATAGATAGTTAGTGCCAGAGGACCTCATCTAGAGCCAGTTTTCTTCTATCCCAAATTATTCCACTCTGTATGGAAAAGTACAGCTGGACACAGTGGAGGAATGTTTTCCTGAGATTCCTGATTGATTGTTCTTCCTATATGTTCTGGCTGCCGAACAGAGTCCAGCCAGAGTAAGTGTTTCCAAACAGCAAATCCTTCCAAAAAGGGGAAGATCAGCTAAATATATTTTGAAAGTGTATTAGGCTGACTTTTTCGTATTTCTATATTTCCGATTTAAGTTTGATTCACTTGGACATCTGAATGAAGTAGTTCGAAAATGTTGACATTTTCCTACTTCAGAGAAACAAAATGAAATGATTCTCAAAGGCTCCTCATAAAAACCTTTCACTGTGTGCTTAGTCACAGACAGCAGGAGATGCAGAATTCCAGTAAGGTGCCCAGGGGGCTGCACGTATTGCTTTTCCTCTGCTCTTTGTGCACAGACTCACAGGCAAACACACATCCATATCACTTCCTGAGCACAGCACTGCTACTTTATTATACTCAAGTTGTCTCTGTAGCAGCTGGAGAGGGTGAAATGGCAACCAGAGAGAGAAAGGCAGAGGGTTGTTCTTAACAGTATCAGCTGATGGACTTAATTGCACGTTTACTTCAGAACTGAATTTTCAAAAGAGACATATAATTTTGAGTGCTCAGTTTGAGAGACTTCAGGCATTTTTCTTTTATTCAGAGGTCAACCAGTGTTTGCTGGTTCTGTGCATTACAGCTGGAAGTTTGGGGGCTCAACCAAGTCCTGCTCTTTTTAAACAGCACATCATTTTTAAAGCAAATATCCAATTTGTGCAGATACTGGGTCATGTCTCTGACCCATTTTTAGAGTCTCATTTATATTGAAGCATACTCCAAATTAGAAGCAACATGAGGTCATTTAGAAATAAATAATTACCTTTTACCAAGTTACTTGCAGTGCATTTAGTGCTTCCAGTGACTTTCCCACCTCCTTTTTTTCTGTCACAGTGATTTTTGCTAAACATGACAGATAATTACATCTTAGTTGATCCCTTGGCTATTGTACTTAAAAATGGCTGGGTTTGTTTAATTCACTTTTAATTCACCAGTTGCCTGCAGCCTACAATAAAAATGAATATAAACTGTATTTAAAAGCTTTAGAAGGCAGATCTGACAAATGCACCATAGGATTTAGAGACAAAAGGCAATTGGCCACTCCTACCAAATCATATCCCAACTAATGAGAGGGTTTGGGATCAACAGAACTCTTCCACAATTTGGAGTCTCCTGACAGGCAACTAAATCTATTGCTGTCAGAATTTGGGCACCATGTTGAAGTCAAAAAAGAGGAACATTCTGGGAAATGTGGGAACAGAAGACTAGAAGGGATTGTCCAGGTCATCAAGTCCAGTTTTCTAATGTTGTAGACATCCATGTTTCATAATCCCTTTCATTAAGTTACCAAGATCTATCTTAAAACTAGTTAGGTTTTTTGCCCCCACCGCTCCCCTTGGCTGGCTGTCACAGAACCTTTTTCTTCTGATGGTTAGAAGCCTTCTAATTTCCAACCTAAATATATTCATGGCCAGCTAACGCCCATTTCTTCTTCCGCCAACATTGTCCTGAAGCTGAAAAAAACTCTTCTCTCTCCTTCACTTCAATCCCTTGATACAGAAGATAGCATGTCTCATTTATTCATTCCACTGCACTGTTCAAGTTAGATCCTTTGGAGTTTTTCTCCTGTAAGGGTGTCTCCGTTCTCCAGGGACGCCCTTCTCCAAGGAAGCTGGTCACAGTTTGAGTTCAGCCTTTTTGACAATGAATAGCAAGATTTAACCACAGTATGGCAGCGTGAGATCTTACCAGTTCCTTGTAAAAAAGGGGCAGCCCATCTCAATTCTGCTGAGAACACCTCAGTTCAGAACAGTGGTTCACAGTTGTAACTCAGATGTGAAAGACCATACCTGCAGTTGTCACAACATGAACACTGCAATTCATAAGCAGAAAGATAGTGTAAGCTAAGAAATAGGTCTTACCCTGTATCCAATCTTAGTGGATGAAGGTTTTAGCTTAAAAATGTGCCTTTGAGATTTTTCAATGAAATCATAATAATATAACTTTAATTAAATTAAAATAATTTAACTTTAATTAAATGTCCGTGAATTAATTTGTCCTACATGATGAACAGAATCTTCTTTATCAGATAGGGAATATATGAAATTGCTTACAAAGGAGTAACACATTTGTGTAGAGTGAATAATAAAAAGAAACAGATTTAAAATAAACTAGCTCTGTAGTATTTAGGAGTTGGAAATCCTTGCTTTACCAGTAGATGGCACAAATCAGCTTGGTTTGGTTTCAGAACATATATAAAGAATACACTGAATAAATGATTAATTGAAATAATAATAACATTCTTCTATTTATGCTAACTAGATGACAGCAAAAATTATAAACAACAAAATAGCATTCATATATTGTGTTATATTGTGCTAGTGGGATTTTTGGTTAAAATAATTTATTTGCCAATGTGTCTTAAGGGATTTTGACCTGATTTTGGGCTATTCAGACCTAAGCAGAAATGCCAAGGCAATCAGTGGGTTTGGATCTGGTCCGGATTTCATGAGTGCAAATCTTCTTGTTCTCTCTAGACATTTTGCCTTGCACAGAAAGCAGATTTGTGTTTGTTTATTTTGTTGGTAGGGTGGTTTGTTTTTTCTTGCAAGAGGGAATATACTCTCACACTAAATCTTTCATTTCAGCTGTTTAAATACCAGTTGGTGAAGAGTTTCATCCATTAAATTGCCAGCTCTTTTTAATTGGGCCAATTTTAGCTCAAGGCATTTGGTACTTTGGAGAATGGCTCTGTATCTTGGAAGGCACATCCCACACAGAGATGAGGAGGAGTGATTCTGACAGAACTCTTGCCTCATTCTCCACCCCTCCCTTGCCAACCATGTGGCCAAGTTTTTCATGGGGAATCCCAGCCCTGGTGACTGGACAGATTGGCTCCTTACTCTGCAAAACCGGGCCATATTAGGGAGCAAAGGGGTAGTCCCAGATCAGCCAGATACCTCCCTGTCCTCTCAGGTGTTGCCTCCACCCTGATAACAACCAGGGAATCATGGCCCATTTTCTCTTTGTCTCTGTCCCTCTCTTTGCTTCTACCAGGTCTTGTCACTGTACATTCCTTTTAGGCAACATCACAGCACATTTGCTTTGGAATTGGATTTTTACGTACAAGACTGTAGGCTATGTATGACTTAGCTGAAGATGTTTCTTACAACAGGAGCAAATGCTAAGAAGGCAAAAATTGAATATGTTAATTGACCATGTTTGAAAATAGATTTTGTCATTGTGACAAGATTAATCTGATTCTGATATTCAACACAAAGGGAATTCCAGTTCAACGTAGTTATTTTGTAAACAGCCATCAGTAATTGGATGAAAAAAAGGTGTTGTGTTAGGAGGGTTTGGAACAATAACACAGGATTTTGAAACAATTTTGTATTTTATTAACTGTAGGGCTGATCAATACCTAATTATTATTGGGGTAAAAAAGACCTCTCAGCCAACTTCTTCCCTCATAAATAAAATTACAAAAAGACTCCTTTGAACTGGAGTGAGTCAATATTACTTGGACAGACATTTATCCAATTATGAACTGTTAAATAAGAACATTTTCTTACCAGGTAAAATGGTACATCATGTTGTATAATAATAATAATACTAATAATAATTTCAAAAAAGGTAAAATAATTGCCTTTTTCCCATTTCTTTAATTTCTCTGTATATAATGAATATATTACACCTTGGCCAAGGAAGTTAGTGGACAAAGCAGGATTTAGCCAACAGCATGCGAAAGCTGGGTTTGAGTTACATTCTAGCTTGAATGCTCTTTTATTTTTAAATACTTGAAGGGGCTGTGTTAGGAGCTCTGCCATAGTGTATGTCACTGGGAACACTGTCCTGGGGGAGCTTAGGTGCCAAAGGGGAGATGCTCAGGAGCTATGTTTTTCTCCAGGTACCTTAAAAATCCAAAAAAAAAGACAACACAGAGGTGAGGATGTTACTAATGACAACATCCCTCAGTTGATGGGTTGTTGTTTCACAGCTCTTGGAAGGTGATTCTCAGTTTCACTCAGGAGGATTGGAACTTGAATTGAAGAAGGGATTTCTTTCAGGAGCTACAAAAGCAAAAAAAAAAAAAAAAATCACTTGTCTTTGATGATGTGGTGTCCTGGGTGGCTGGTAGATGGCACTAGCACACATTCATGTGGCAGAGGTGATGAGCATCTGGGCAGGCAGGGTTCTCCCAGGACTCTTGTCTGGCTCGTTCTGACAGCACAATGTGATGGACAGTGACTTCACACCTCCTGAGACTGACCTCCAACCTCATCCCTACTTTTGTGGTGGGGTTTTAAGGATAGGAAAACAAATTTCAATTCATGTAAACAGAAGTTTGTATTTCAGTGCTTTAAAACTTTAAAGGTACCTTGTAATTCTTTGAGGATGAAGGATTTTGTGCAAATTTAATTACTACTGTGACACTGCACAGCACAAAATCCTGCATGGGTGAAACCGGGCTTAAACATGAGAACAGGCCTTCAGTGTAAGGCTTTGGATATTTTTATGGATGAGACTATTTTTTAAATGCTCACAGCAAGCAGAGAAAATTAAATTCAGTCTCATGAGACTCACTGTGCCAATGGAGAGAGAAAACACATAAAAACCATCCTGGATGACCATCAGAGCTTGATAATTATTTTTATTAGTTGTGCAGCACCATTTCTGATTGCATTGGCAAGCTCAGTAAAAGGCGGTGTGTGCTTTACAAGGGATTAAGATGAAAAAAGAGTATCTGCCTTTCCCTGTCTCTGAAGGAGTTTTGTGTACAAGGAACTGATGGGAAGTGGAGGCAGAGGGAGTTTCTGAGGAAGCAGTGGTGCCAGAGGCACTGGCATAATAACCGAAATGAAGAATAGGAGGAATTAAGAGCAGAAGTGTAGGCAGGGATGGACCTGTGCAGGGTCTGAAAAATTCTCTCTTGCCTCTGCTGATTTCCAGGCAAAGGCATACTCTTCTAGTCTTTGCTATGGAGTGTGAATATTGCTCTTAAAATTTCTAGCTATATCTAAAAGTACCACCTTGCTTCTCTTCCCATATGGCTGAAAATGCAAACTGGGCTATCCAGACTAGATACTAATTTCATTTTAAACCTTCTGCAGACCATTCACATTATTTTTATACACTAATCATTCATATGCACACCTTACACATGGAAGAGGAACTCTTGGTACTCATGGCACCCTTGGCTCAAACATAATGCTCACAACACTGTTTTTGCAGTATTATTTATGTTATGGAGTTAATACAGATACTAGCAGTTGAGTTATTACAAGGATATTTATTCAAAGGAGTGTATGGAGTTACAGTGATGACAAACTTAGCCTTGGTCTTTCCCAGAAACTGCTATGGCAATCGATTTCGGAGGGTGGTGTGAGATTGGTACTAAGATACCCTTTAGGGAGGTTTCATCTTTGACTCTTTAGTCAAAAGAAAGGATTAAAAAATGGAGCCTCCTGAGAGTCCAAATGTCATTTAAAAAACTCTTAGGAGTAACTAAAGAGTTTGCCTCTTCAGGTAATTCTGTCTCAGCTTAATAACTTTAATGCCTCTGTGTACTTGCTGTCCAGATGTCTACCACAGGGCAAATCTGGAGAAGCAGGATATCTTATAGCACTGCTAGATTTGTAGCTCAAGGCTGTCTGCATGCTTTGGGGTCAGGTTTATGGTAGTTGTAAATGACAACCTTAGTAAAGATCCTTTAGGGATCAAGATGCTGGTTATCTGATCATGAGTGTTTCAAACTCAAGCTTTACTGAGGCCTGTTGCACAAAATGCTGTTTTCTATGTTTCATCTTTGTTTCATCTGCCATAAAAATGAAAGGTTTACATGGAACTGGCCTTTAGCAAAGGGCTATGTCCATTTACCTGGAAAGGAGAGAGAGGGAACAGAGGAAGAAAAGGTTTCAGATGTTGGCAGGAGGTATTTATATGTGTGATCAAAATGTTGGAAGAGAAAAGAAAATATAAATTTCCAAGATGTTTCTCTTTTAAAATGTTAGATAATAGACTGCAAGTTTTTTTCACAAAATATTTTTCCTAATATTTAGAATCTTCTGAATTTTGGTATCTTGTTTCCTTCATATTCTCCTTTTCGTCACTTAGCATAGGCAAGTCTTGTCAGAAGCATGCAAACTTATTTTCCATCCTTTCCCTTTTTCCCTGCTACCTTTTTTTTTTTTTTTTTCCTTAGTTCCATTCTTTATTTTAGTTTTATTCTTCTGGAACTTTCTAAAATATTTAAGAATTGTATAAAAGCTTTTCTGATTTAGGAAAAGCTTCAGTGTGGTAAGGGGCAGTAATAACTTTATAACACTTGGTCTGCAAATCTTGCAGTTCTTATACCTTTAAAAGTAGTTTTTACTTTCCTATTTTCTCTATTATATTATTTTTGATGGGTTTTTTCTAATGCTTCCAAACTGAGAAAATATTCAAAAATTTAATTTATCTAAAAAGAGGAAAAGAAGAACGAATCCTCACTCATTTGTTGCATTTAGTGAGCAAAAGAAATAAGGGGTACAGAGAAAAAATGAAAAATCTAGTGTCTTTCTGAAAGAAATCTGATGACTGTGGTCAAAGTGAACTGGTTTCACATATGCAGTATTTTCTTGAATTTTTAATTTTAAACATTCAGTTTGTTTATTTATGTCTCTATTGCTCTAAGGTATAATCTATAAATAGTATTTTTGGGGCTATGATAGTTATAGGTATAATTTCAAATAAATGATGAAATTTGTAATAGTAGATTCCAATTCAGAAGTTGCTTACAGCAGCACAAAAATGTATTTCATCTGACGGCCTCTTACACAATTGTGCCTGATCTGAGGTTCTACTGGTATGTTTAAAACTACCCAAGTTCGTGTTGTGAAACAAATCTTGTGTTAAACATGCTCTGAATGTTCCCATGGTGTGAGCATACAAAATACTTCTGCATAGCTTAGCTGTTAGGTACACACCTGGTCTGTTATTGATGCATAATCTCCATAAACAATTTTGTCTAATTATGATCTAATCTTAATCTATCTAATCTTAAATTATATTTGATTTCCTTTAACACCCCCCCCTTCTATATATTATTATAAAACTCTGTTTCTTATACCATAGTCCTTCTTGGCAAAGCTTGTTGGATTAATTAGGGTAGAAAACTGTCATGCATACTGTAGTGATTGACTACACATACACATACGATGTGCTTATGTTTAATGTCTTATGCTTAAATGCCACTATACTTAACCAAGATTAATAATGTAATTCTTTCAATGTGCAATACTTTTTAAATAATACAGGTGTTTTACACATTAATAGAGGTATTTTATATATTAAAAAAGTCATATATGATGCTTTAAGGTAGTCCAAAAATATGTGCTAAGACTAAGCAATTGATATGCTTTGCCTGGTACTAACAGCAGCACTGCTGGCATGTCGCCCTGTTACTTTGTCTTCTCACCCTGTCATCTCCCATAGTCTTATTTCTAAGCTTTTTACAGAATGACAGAATATTTAGGTTTAGAAGGGAGCTCTGTAGATCATCTAGTCCAACCCCCACACCAAGGTACTCCCCATACCAATTTCTGGTGCAGGTTACTGCTTTTTCAATGCCTGTATTTGGCATAAGGACCCTCCTAGGTGCTATTGAAGTGGTAGTACAATAATAACTAGAGTGTACAATTATTTGGAACTAATATCTATATTACCTCCCAAAATTCATTAGAAATCAGTCAGATGTTGTTAATTCTAGTTGTCATTTGTGGAAGATGGACATCTGTAACACATAACTCAATATTCTGGAGAGGACATTAACAAAAATAGCTGTTCTCATAATGAACTCTATCTGTCTGTATCTTTGAGAAAAAAATTTGATTGTATGCTACAGGGACTAGATTGCATCATTATTGTTGCCTATTTGGTTGTTTGGTAAAGCCAACAAAGAACTTCAAATATAGTAAAGGAGGAAGAAGCTGTTCATGTGAAGAATTCTGTTGGGAGTGTGATTATGCTCCTGGTTAGTTTTATTAATTGTTGTGATGGACGGTCATGCTAAACACTGTGTTAGCTTTTTACTGCCTAGTATCAAGAAAAATTGGTTACTTGAGATCCAACCACTTGTTGCATATGAAATTCTCATATTTTGTAAAGAATTTACTGTCCTTCAAAAAGCAAGGTGACCATTTGACAGCATGCTAGTTCTAAAAATGTCTTTAAAAAGGTTTTAGATAGACACAAAGATAATGAGAGAAAGATGGATCATATAACAGAGAGTGTGTGGAACAAGGAAGGACTGAGAGGGAGAAACAGCAGGTCGAGGGAGTTTATCCTGCCCCTCTACTCAGCACTAGTGAGGTCACACCCGGAGAACAGTGTCCCGTTCTTGGTTCACTAGTACAAGGGAGACATGGAGCTGTTGAAGAGTGTCCAGCAAATGGCCATAAAGATGACTGATGGAGTAGATCATCTCCTGTATAAGGAGAGGCTGAGAGAGCTGCGATTGTTCAGTCTGCAGAAGATCTGTCTCAGAGGGGGATCTCATCAAAGAGTAGTTGTAAAGAAGATACTGGAGATAACTTGGAGATACTCAAAAGCTATTTGGACATAGTCCTGGACTAGCTTCTCTAGGCGACCTGTTTTGAACAAGAAGGTTGGACATGGTGACCTCCAGAAGTCCTTGTTGAGCAAGTCTGAGACATGGAGAACAGGCAGTCATGGAGAGGAAGAACATGCCAAGTCAGAAGTGCGGAAAGCGCTCTTGGGATTTTTTGATCACCACAGTCTCTTGGTACCAACAACAACCATGCCTATGATTGTGGCATCAGGTGGACAGTTTCTCTCTCTCAGGAGCTGGCCCCACCCCAGAGATGTCCTTCCCCCAGTGAATGTGTCTAGGAAGCAAGTGAGCAATGCACTGATTCCAAGTGCTCCTGGAGTGGTGAAGTAAGGTCAAACAGTGCTTGGTCTTCTGGTTAGAAAGGTTGTGCAGCAGAACACTGAGGAGCCAGCAGTTGCAAGTATGTAAGTCACCTGCAGATGAGCAATGCCAGAGTTTAGGAGTCGCAGCGATAAAGTCTTGTAGATAATCAGAGATGGGACTACGCCTAAAGGAGGAGAGAAAACAGGACGTACTGCTGCCGACAATGTTGCTCCACCCAGAGGTTCCTGTTGAACAGGATATCCGCAAGTCCCTTCTGTGCTGTAGGCAAAAGAGAGTAAGAAGGGGAATGTCACAAAGATACTCAGCAGAACTCATAGGAAGTATGCATATTTGGGTGTCTTGTGTGTGTGTGTTTATATGGGTACACTCACATACCTACATACTATATGGCAGATGCCAAGAGATCGTAAGTCAAACTGAGGAACAGTAGGTAATATGGGTGTGCCTAGGTAGAAGTATTTGTTGCAAGATGTAGGAGAGCAGAGTATCCAGAACATAGTTTTCCCTGTGAGCACCATAAGGTAAGATATTGCATTGACAAGAGCTGCATAGGTGTTCTACAGTGCCCTGTGTATCCCTTCTCTCCGGGACTTGAAAAACAGCAGAAGTGCATCAGTCTGGCAATGGTACCACATGTTACTAAATCCCTGTAGACTGGTAGGAGCAAACTGAGAGACCTGTTGGTGACAAGCAAAATTCCTCATGTACAGCCCAGCTCTTTAGTTCATTCATATTTTACAGCGTGGTTACCCAAATGGCAGTCAAACTACACGTGTGTGATCAGCATATTTGTTATTGTCTCTGCATTTGCATTGTGGTCTAAACTCTCTTGCCAGATCAGATATAAGTTTCGCAAAAGCCTATATCTGGCTTTTGCCAGATATATTCTGGAATGGAATGAGTGGTGAGAGAAGAGTGAACTTCTTATCCTCCAGCATATCTTTAAAAGTCTATTTTTGCTGGGATATCTTGCTGATTTTCTGTTTGTTCAGGCCAGCTTTTTCACTCAACCACCTTTATCACCTGTAATTTCATATTCGTGCATCAAATGATTACGGGAAACCTCTTTTTCATTAATGTACACTGATGTAGCTCTGTTCTTACAGCATTCTCCAACTGCCCATGCTGGAGCTGAGTATCATCCTTTCACGATAGTGGCTGGGAGTAGTTGCATCTCCTTTCATCCGCTGGGAAGCAAAAGTGACCTTCAGAACATGCTAAGATGTTGGTTAAGTGGACAAATATCTTCTCCTACTGAAGGAAAGAACTGAGAGCAACGAAAAATACAAATGCTTCCATTGAAACTGCCTTACAGATCATCTTTCTTCCTTCTGTTTCCCAATATATCTCTCACTTACAGACTGGAACCAAGATATGCTGAGTTTCTACTATTCCTACAGACAGAGAAGTGGCAAAACATTATGATAAATAGGGTGAAGTAGCATAGAGAGAGCAGAATACTTTACAGACTGCAGATAGATTAATCTTCAATTGTTTTTATGCACAAATGAACCTCTGGTGCACAGTTTATATTCAGTCAGTACATTTTCTTTGATAGGGCATATTCAGTAGATTGTTTTCTTTTCAGTAGATGCATGCAAAATATATAGCTTAATGTTGTGCATAGTGGCTAGCTCAGAGGGTCTGTTTGCTTAAAAATTTTTGGTGTTCCCAGCATAAACATCAGAGGGTGATGGCAGTGATTTAGTGTTTTGATAACTGCATGGTGCTTCACTAGTGATGGGCGTAGCTTTTACCACCAGGCTTGACTTGTTTCATGGCTTTTGATGATAATTACAGCAATGGAGATGCTGAGAATTGCAAGTTTCTCAAATGTTACTGCCTGATGTATTTGATGTAAAATTTCAACCCACATGAAAATAAGATTCCATCTTCTTAACAACATTTATTGTTTTTTTCCCCCCATATTATGACATATCGGTATAGCACTAAGCAGAAAAGGTTAAAATTTTGGAAACCAGTGAGAACAAGACTTGGATTTTTTCTTAAATTTCTGAATACTTTTGCTATTTGAAAGACCAGAAAGAAGATCAAATTACAGAATGCAAGTAACATTTAAGAATCTTGAAAAATTGCACCCCTGGGTCTAATTCTTATTATTTGCAGCAGCCTGTACAAGGCACACATTGCTTGCTTTCAGCTTCCAGTTCGCTATTCAATGGTAGAGGAGAAAAGCAAATATTGAGAAGAAGCAAAGAATGGTGGATTGGGAGACATTTGGTTGACAGCTTTTCTGAGATTGTGGCGGGTGAGAAAAGCCTCCTAGCAAGAGATACTCAGAAGTTGTTACAATGGCTTTAGGTATTTTTTTCCTTAAGCTTCAACAGTCTAAGGCATAACACAGAATTTATCTCTTTGTTCATAGTCATAGCAGTACTCCTGGGATTCAAAAGGTTTGCATGGGTGTGCCTATGAAGGATAAGTTAGGAAACAAGATATGTCAGCCACTTGTGCACACATGTGCCTTCCCTGGGCAGACATACAGCTACTGTGTGTGCCACATCAAGATTTTTAAGTAGCATGACCTTCCTTGTCACCTCTGTAACTGTGCATATACCAAACACGAAGATAGTGTATAAAGTGATGACAGCACAATTGGAAGCATTATTCCCTAATGGAAACTGTATCATTTGTTTTGGTGAGAAATTTGGAACTGAGTCATTCTTGTTCTCTCTGAACTTTTGCAGTATTCCTTATTTTCAGCTGTTATATCCCACATAAGATTGGCCTAGACTCACTTCAGGAGGTAGCACAGGGACAAATACACATTGTTGCCATGGAGGATATTGCTTATGGAGACTGTGGTGCTCTAAGCAGATGATTAATTTGATTTGTATTTGATATAGTATATAGTCCAATTAGCTATATATAGCTGATTTGATGCAATCAGCTTTGTAGGTAAAGAATCTGGTTTCTTAAAAGTGATAAGACTCATTAGCTTGTTGGCAGTGCAGCCTTTTAACTGCCTAAGAGAAAAGGAACCTTAAAAATAAAGGCATAGATGGTCATTGCTAGGCTGTGGTTAACCAACAGAAATAATTACTCTGTTTTCTGTAAGTTTCCAAGCATATGATAGGATTAGTGTGTATCCTGAATGATGTACTGTTCCTTAATAACTGCAACTCAGTGTCTATATAAGATGTGTGCCACATACAGTAGTTGGTCTCTGTGCTGTCCCTCTGTTTATGAAAGACTAAACTGAACCTTGCCATGTTGTTAAGACATTGTTTCTATAGATCACATATAGTGGCTGCCAGCTTCTGAGTGAAGATGCAAGCTCATTTTTTTAATTTCATTCTTTCCAATTCTGTGTGGAGTTAGTGCTGTATTAAGACCAATTGTTCTGTGCATAAACAATATTTTCCTTCCATCCAGTGAAACAGAAATGGGTGCTTTCTTGGAATCACAAATGGCTTAATTTCGTTGGTAGCCCCATCACTGTTAAGAGCAGCCTGGGCTTGGCTAATTAGGACACTGTCATTTGGCCTCAGTTAATTACTGAATGTATTTGCAGTCTGCGGGATTGGATGGAAGTACTACATAAATGTTAACTTATTATTCTGAGGGAATAGCTCCTGTAACAACATTAAATTTGTTTTTGTTAGTATTATGATGGTGATGGCTGTTTACCATTTGTTTAGAATTTGCAAAAAGCACCTGGTAAATGAGGTGCAAAACACCTGAACCAGTGAATTTCTAACCTAATATTAGGCGGGTTCTCAAATGAATTAGAAAAACAAGAACTGAAAGGAATGCAAACACGAAGCTCAGTATAATAAGACCATGTATTAAGCAAGCTTTGTCATGTGGAGATGGAAAATGTGGGGCCATAGGAAAGATCTGAGAAGATAGTACTGTGTTGGACAAGGGTATTGTGAAATCCCATATTCATTCATGTAGAAACCAGTAAAAATACACGAAAGAAAAAAGTATTTAGCAAACCACAGAGAAGGAGAACGTGCAATGAAGTCAAGGTTATTTGGGTAATCAACTGCAGCAGTGTAAGAACTTCTCACATTCATGTTTCATTTGACTGTTCTTCACTCACTGTCAAGCTTCAGTGAGGATAGAATTCTTACTGACCTTTGGCAGAGAAGGTGATAATCACA
This sequence comes from Myiozetetes cayanensis, assembly GCF_022539395.1. NCBI lineage: Eukaryota > Metazoa > Chordata > Aves > Passeriformes > Tyrannidae > Myiozetetes > Myiozetetes cayanensis. The sequence goes on from NW_026087853.1 coordinate 13,194,945, forward strand.
ATAGAGGCCTGTAATATTCTTTATCAACAAGCAGGTAGGAATGAATCACAGAGATGCTTGCTCATCTGGATGTTGTTACTGCTTTCGAGTGCTTAAGGATGCCATCTTGTAATATTGGTATCAGTAATTTCCCTTTCTATCTTCAGTGAAATCAGGTATGGTTCTTGTGCCATATCTATTTAGCCACTTGCTCAAATTAGTTGTTCCTCAGGCCCTGTATTTTGTACTGTGCAGTGGTATCTCGTCACTATTTGGTTTTGACTTTGCTAATCACAAAAACCTGTACCTAGGAACTTTCAGTTTTATTAGAGAAAAGAGGAAAGATGAATATTGGTAGATTGATGAGCAGCAGCAGCAATGAGACTCTACTGACTAGTGGGATTGGCACCATTCTCACAAAGTGAACATTGCAAATACTTGAACAGCATAATCTTTCTTCTCTACCATAGTTACATCATAACAAAGGAAAGTATAAGCAGGATCTAAAAAAGAACAACTAAATAATAGAATTTTTGAACTTGGAAAAGACCCTTAAGATCATCAAGCTGAACCATTAACCTAATGTTGCCAAGTCCACCATTAAACCATGTCATTTGTAAGTGCCACATCTGCACATCTTTTAAATACTCCAGAGATGGTGAGGCCACCACTTTGCTGTAGAACCTGTTCCAATGCTTGACAATCCTTTCAGTGAAGAAAATTTTCCTAATATCCAGTCTAAACCTCCCTTAGTGCAACTTGAGGCCATTTCCTCTTGACCTACTGCTTGGTATTTGGGAGAAGAGAATGACACCCACCACGATACCACCTTTCAGGTAGTTGTAGAGAACAATAAGGTCCCCACTCAGTCTCCTTTTCTCCAGGCTAAACACTCCCATCTCCCTCAGCCATTCCTCAGAAAACTTGTGCTCCAGACCCTTCACCAGCTTCACTGCCCTTCTCTGGACATGCTCCAGCACCTCAATGTTATTCTTGTAATGAGGAACCAAAAACTGAACACAGGAATTGAGATGTGGCCGACACCACTGCAGAGCAATTCTGTCACTGCCCTGGTCCTGCTGGACACACTATTTTTGATACAGGCCAGGATGTCATTGGCCTTCTTGGCCAATTCTGGCTCAGGGTCAGCTGCTGTAAATCAGCACCCACAGGTCCTTTTCCTTCAGGCAGTCCTTTTCTTCAAGCTTTTCAGCCAGTCTCCCCCAGCCTGTCGCACTGCAGAGGACTGTTGTGACCCAGCACTTTGCCTTGTTGAACCTCAAACCACTGGTGTGGTCCATCAATCCAGTCTGTCCAGATCCCTCTGTAGAGCCTTCCTTTCATCCAGAAGATCAACATTCATGCCCAATCTGGCATTATCTGCAAACTGACTGAGAGTGCCCTAGATTTCCTTGTCCAGATCATTGAGAAATATACTGGCCCCAATACTCAGCCCTGGGGCATGCCACTTGTAGCTGACCATCAGCTGGATTTAACTCTATTCACCACCACAATTTTTTGAGCTGAGCCACCCAGATAGTTTCTTAACAAGTGAAGAGTATGCCCACCCAAATCACAATCACCCAGTTTGTCCAAGAGAGTGCTCTGGGAGACAGTGTCAAAGGTTTTACTAAAGTCCAGGTAGACAATACCCACAGACATTCATTCCCTCATTCACTTAGCTGGTCACCTTGTCACAGAAGGAGGTCAGGTCGGTCAAGTAGGACCTGACTTTCATAAATGCTTGCTGGCTGGGCCTGATCACCCAGTTGTCCTCTGCATGCTGTGTCATGGCACTCAGGATGATCTGCTCCGTAACCTTCCCCAGCACTGAGGTCAGGCTGACAGTCCTGTACTGTCCCAGATCCTTCTTCTGGCCCTTCCTGGAGATGGGTGTCGTATTTACCAACCTGCAGTTGCCTGGGACCTCCCTGGTTAGCCAGAACTGCTGATAAATGATTGAAGGGGGTTTGGTGAGCTCTTCCAAAAACTCTCTCAGTATCCTTGGGTGGATTCCATCTGGCCCAGTAGGTGTATGTATCTAAGTGGTGTAGCAGGTTGCTGACCACTTTCCTTTTGGTTATGGGGGCTTCCTTCTACTCCCCATCCCTGTCTTGCAGATCAGGGGTCTGGGTAGCCTGAGAACAACTGGTCTTACTATTAACAACTGAGGTAAAGAAGGCACTAGGTGCCTCAGCCTTTTCCTTACTCCTGTTTTCCCCCACATCCAATAAAGGTTGGAGTTTCTCCTTTGCCATTCACTGCTAATTTATTTATAGAGTAATTTCTTCAATTTTCTTTATGGTTTAGTGGCTGTGTCAATAATTACAGGGAACTTTCTCAAAACATTGGTGTCAAGATGGGGAATACATTAAAGTGCTTGTTTGAAAGTGTAATGTGGGAATAATAGGGCAAGACTTGTCCTTAGACTCTGAATGAGAGATTTAGGGAGTAGGAAGACTAGACAAGACTCCAAAAAGAAGATAAAGAGTTTATATTTGATATAATTAAAAGGAGGAGAGAGTTAAGAGATGTGTGGGGAAGGGCAGTGTGACATTTTAAAAAAACCCTTGAAGGAGTACATTTGTCAGGAACAGGAAAGGGCTTGGTAGTATACTTGGGTAAATTTTTTGTGTGCACAGACAATAGTGTAAGTATGTAGGCAGGTTACATAAAAAAATATGCAAGCCTTGAACTAGACTGGTTGTGTCTAGTTAAGGAGATGTGAGGAAAAGAAGTAGGTTATGAACCCAGACACATATTTCCTGATAGTAAAGCCTAGGGCAGTTTGAAACTCTGTGCTATTTTTAGCTGATGTGGTGTGCTCTTCCCTGTCTCCCAATAGCATCAAGTCCTCAGATATTTCCAACTAAAGCTGCACCTTCTCTGATAGGAGCATGGTAGGCAGTAGTGAAAATTCCTTTTGAGGAATACCTTAAGGCTTTTTATCTTGCTGCGCTGAACTCAGTGTGGAGATTAGGCAATGAAGAGATGACGGAGGGACAGGCTAAAATTTTAGGTCTGCTAGAAGGGGTAGGCATGAGATTCAGTAATAGTGTAGCTGCCTTTGTTTGTGGATGAAGTACCCCAGAATGAAGCACAGATGAGAAAGAGACCAAAGCCAGTATTCCTTAAAATCCCCATCAGAAATTGAAAGAGTTATTATGTAAGGTCACAGGCAAACTCTTTAGGATCAGCTTACGTTACATCATGAACTCCCTATAACTGAGATTAAAAGCTGTATTTTCAGCTTAGTGGTGATCATGTTCTTGTGATTCCCATGGATTCCTATGGGGCTGAAATTCTTAAAGGTTGTGACACAAACAGAGTAACAGAGGATGGTTAGACAGAGTTAATACCAACAGACATCATGTACACTGAAGGAGACCCTCTGAAGGAGAACTATTTTCTTAAGAGAGCAATTGTCCTCAAACAAATTTAATTAAACATGCTGTAGGAAAAGATTTTAGAACACTGAGTCATCTGGAAGATGTGGCAGATGTCAAACCTTGGAGTTCAACAGGCTAATGAACTGTGGAGATGACCTGTATTGCATAAGTTTAACTGAAGATTTTAAAACTAAAGAGTGATGTATTGGCAAGATTCCTCAAGGATTTGCTAGTGAAGGACCAAGTGTTTGTGACTTCAGCCATCAGTTCAGTCAGTAGCCTAAAACCAGATGTTCAACTAGACTTTGTTGCAAGATGTTGTCTTTGAGGGATGTATTGAAGGACTAAGTAAGGAGGTCAGAAACGAACTAGAGGAAGTCCTAGAAATCCAAGAAGAACAAGACTCCCTTTTGCCCTCAAGCCTTTGGATACCCTGTCCCTTATATTTTGCTGACTTTATATTAGTTTAGGGCTAAGTTCCTGTGGCTATGCAGAACATCACTCCCGCCCAATCTTCCTGTTCATTACTGTTGTCACTCTATCCAGCCTCTGAATCTGATTTCCTTCCTTGAAGGCCTGGTTTCCTTTGTTCTGCTCTGCATTTCATGCAGAGTAGTTATTCAGCTGATTTCTTTAGACTTCATCCAACTAATTGTGCCAGAGCCCTTTGAATAGGTTATCATTAAAGTTATAACAACCCATTATTGTGCTTTGTCTGTGAGAGATGTGATGAAGTCTTTGTAAACAAATGGTGGATTCCCCATATAATGAGATCTTCCATGATTCAAGAGTTTTATAGCAACTGTGTAACATCAACTAGAATGTCTATGTTGTACACAAACTCCTTCCTTCCTTTCCCATAAATCAGAGGTTACTGATGTACCTCTTGGTTACAAAAGCATTATTAAATATTCTGGTAAAAACAGCTTCAGTTGCAAAAAGAAGGAACCCTACAAGGAGAGAAGCCACAAGTAGAAACTGTAAAGGTTGTGTTCCAAGAGCTCCAGATAGAAAAGAAGTTGAAGTTGGCTCAAGTGGGATGCTTTTATAATGGGAGAGGTCAAAGGAAGCTCAAGTGAGGGAATAATCTGAGGGAGAGTGAGAAGTTACACACTGTAAAAGGGAAGTGATGAGGAAGTATATGATGGAGATCAAGACAAATCATGCTATAAAAGCAGGTGGAGTTGGAGCACACAGGAAGGGGAAACACTTCTTTCCCAGCTGTTCAGGTACATATCAGTCTCCACTCCAGTCCTATTGATCTGGAGTTGTCACTGTAGTTATCAGTGAGAATTATGCAGTCCTTTGCATGTTAAGAATCATATAGTGTACTTCTCTCACCATAATGACAACAGTCAAGTTATGGGCATTTCAGATGGTATCTTTGGACCTCATATTGTTCATGCCTTACATTGCTTTAACTCCTTTGAAGTGCCATAGGCATGTATTTTAGCCATTTGTTTCTGTTGTGGGCTTTATCTTGCGGCTTGACCTCTTTTCATGCTCTTTGGGCTGTGCCTTCCCCCATGACAAGGGTGTAGGCAGGCCTGTTAACTTCTGCCATAAACACATTCCTTCAGGGTGGTACTGAGGATGAAGCAAGAGGTTAATAGGAACTTCTTCAAATAGCTACGGAGTTTTGTATGGCGGGGTGTATTTTGTATGGCACTGTGTTCTATCCTGCCGTACTGGCCCTGCATGCCTCACTTAAGTAAATCTCTCTCCAGTCATTGATGTGGGTGTGTCTGCCACTCTGGCATTGGGAGGGAGTTAGAGCCAAGCCCTGTACGTAGGGATTGCCTGTCTAACTGTAGATCTTGAACTTGGCTCTGTGCTTGTTGCTTTATGCCCTTGTATTGACACAAAGCAGATGATTGTTGAGGTCACGGCAGGTGTTGTTCTCTTTGGCCTTCCATACTGCGAATCTCCATGTAGTTCAAAGTGGTTATTGTGCTCTACCTTGTTGCATCATGAAGTTTCCTAAATGACCAGACATTTGTTTGCTTTTCAAGCCACAAAAATCCAACACAAAATGAGAGAGTTCTTGGAACATACAAAACTAATCTGCATGGAAAAAAGTCAAGTTAGCAAGTGAAGGTAGGGATATAGTTAGCCAGTTTAAGACTGTGTGGCCTGGAAGATTCAGGCATTCAAATAAACACTCTTTTACTTTTCTGCTAATCCCTCTCTGCTCCCTCTTACTTCCACCCCCCCCCCCGACTTACTCCTCCTGTTAGCTACTAATTGCTGTAATACTCTACAGGGTATGTCTTTGATCTGAGATATATATATCTATTGTGTAAGAAGAGTAGGTAAAACATAGTAGCACATCTGTCCAAAACCATTTGGAGTGGTTTTTTTCTGTGATTCTACTCTTATTTCTACCTAAAAATGTCTTTTAAAATATAACTCCAGCAGCACTTACTGAGATGAAGTAGTTGCTGTCCCAAGGGTAAAAGCTATCTAAAGGGTCATGTGTCAAAATGTTGGCCACTGGATTTTGATCTTTTATTCTGACATACTTTTATAACTAAATATCAACTAAATATAACTTGAGCTGTGTGTATCAACAAAATATGGCTGCAGGTAAGCTCAACACAGATGCATGAACATCTTTGCTGATAAACATACCAATTTTGTGCATGACAGTGTTAATTTGGTAATCTTTCACTTAGAAATAAAACTATGTTTGGAAAACAGAGCCTTTTTTAGAACTATGGAGTTTAGTAAAAACCATAAACAACACCCCAAATCCCAAGCAAATGAAAAATACTCTCTCAGTATGAGCCCTTAATTTATTTATATGATAAATACATGTATGAAACACAAGAAAACTGAAAAATTTTATAGTTTGCCAAGTTAACAGAGTTCCAGTATCATAAACTGGGTTTACTACAGAAGTTAGTCCTTGGTCATTTAGAGTATAATTTATTTTCATTTTCTGGGGGGTCAGTGTCATGGACCTCATATATGTCAGGCCATTTTCATACAAGTGAGTTCTGAGTCCACAATTTCAAAACAAAACATTTGCTTTTGAAAACCAGGCAGTGGATTTCTATTAGAAGAAATTAAAATTGGTTTTCAATTTTAAAAGAAAGGAAGAGAATATATTGCTATAAGTGAGTTATAACTAACTGCCTAGAGCTAAATTTTCACATATGGCTTTTTACTTTCCAGTTATTTGCAAGTGAAGTGTCTTGCACTTTCCATAAACATTTCATTTTATCTTTCACCAGGTACTGTTTCCTTGTTTTCTTTGAAGAGGGAAAGAATATCCATCTCCAGGCAACCCAAGGGACACCTTTGTGAACAAAGTACCATGAGGCAAGTCAGGGTGTGGATTTACAGCATGTTGCCTACTCCACCCAATGGCTTCTTTTATGGTACATGTAAAGTCTTTGCCACACATCCGCTGAGGTGCAAACTACATTCTGTTCAATGGGAGTAAGATTACATGGGCATCCAAGAGAAGTTGCTGCTGTGTACTTTAATTTCACAATCTGTATTATCTCTTAGCAACTTGTTTGTGTGGTATACATTTCCTGTAGCAAAAGGTTGTACACAAAGAGAAAGGGAGCTTAGAAGGGTATTACTTTGCAACCCTGTACTCAGTATCGTCTTAGTAAGAGGAAAAGCATATTTGTATTTGTGTACAGTGTTGTGTATTTGTTATTACGAAACTCCTTTGTGAGGTGAAATGTCCATCAGGAGTATTTTAGGAAGAGATTTTAGCCAAATAGTGTTTTATATTGACCTTTCATTGAATATTTTCCTACACAAGTAAGAGACTAATTTATTCAGTTATTGCAAGAAGACAAATAACATAGATAATATTATACTTCATGCATTAACAAAAGATTTGGAGAAACTTCTGCCTCTAAAACAGAGGATGATATTTTTATCTCATTTTACAATTCTGCAATAGATTTTTAAAAAGAAAATAACAGGACTACAAAGAGTTTTATATCATTTTGTATGGATGAGAAACTGTATGAAGTGGCTAATATATTTAACTTACTTTTCAAAAGCCCATTGTTTTCTATTTCTCTCCCCTCCTTTTAACTTTTATCTTGTTTTTCTGTTATTCCTCTAACTTGCTGCCACTCACCTTTTCACTTTGTTTTCATTTCACATACGTTTATAACATTTGTCCAATATTGTTTGGTTCATCAAAGAGGAGAGCAGAAATGATACAATATAGTAAACGAAATCCAAAGAAATCCATACTTATAATATCTGAACACTGAAATATCTGTAACTATCACTTAGTTATTAAAGCCTGTGATCTGTAGGTATCTAATTATTGAACTGTATTTGCAGATTCAGATTTCCTTTCTCTCTTTTTTTTTTGTTTTCCTTTACTTCTGAAAAAATATAGAAAAATCACAATAAAATATTTTTATTTTTGTGAATCCAATTTTTTTAAAGCATTGGAACTACAGTTTTCAAGGAATGGGGTTTTGAAAATATTTATGAATGTAAAAAAGACTGCCCTTTGCTTCTTAAGTGCTCAAATTAGTTACAAGTCGACATGTAAACTGATAAAAACTCAAATACCAAAATACTTCAAATACTAAATACCTTTGAAAAACCTTAGAACATAATTTACTTTTGAAAATGGGGCATAGGCTCTGAAATTATTATTGCGTTTCTGAGAATGTTACCTTATGCCTTTTCCATCAACATTAATCATGTCGGACCAAACTGCAGAGACATCTGACAATGGTTGCTCTATCTAGAGAATATGTACTTTGGCAAGCCCAGGGTTTCTTTTAGAAAAGTGCAAAATTTGGAAGGGTATTTTTAGAGGAACTATGAAGAGAATCCCATTAAGCTTCCAAACCCAATTGGATAAGTACTTTAAAACTAGCAGAGGACAAGAAAAAAATGTGTCTTTTAGTATTTGGAGTTATTTAGAAAATCTGTGTTAATCATAACTTGATGTGAAGAATAGCACTGCCATACTTTTTATGTGTAATATACAGCCCATTTTCTCAAGAAGCTTGTAAAAACTAAGCCAATAATCTTGGAACAGATCTCATACAAAAGGAGGAGCTGCTATCTGCTTTTTTTCTGTGTTATATTGCTTGCACTGGAGTGTGAGAACCACCTCACTGGACACTGTCGTATTTATATTTGCCTGAGTGACCACTGTTACCCTGCAATAAATGAAATGTAACCTGCTCCTGAATGAATGAAAAGTAGATCAGTGCATTTTTACTGCAGGACTTGGGCATATATACAAGAGCTTATCAGAGAGTATCTGGTGCCTCCAAACTTCCTGCCCTGATTATCATGCAGTAACCTGTTCTAATTCCCATAGGCTCAGGAAATTATTGCAATGGCCAAAACTGTAAATAAAGTTTATGCTATATGATGGAAACTCCCAGAGATTGCAACTGGATTCCCTTGAACAGCTTTGAAAATCCTATAGCAGTTGGTGTTCTGGCTGCTGACTTCAGTTTGGTTTTGATTTTGTCCTTCAAAAAAGTGGGCTGACACAGCTTTGCAGGTATTTGGACATAATGTCTTGAGATTGCACCAGGCTGTGAACAGCTGAGGAAAATCATAGTCTTGACATCATTTTACCACTGCATGAACTGTTTGTGATTCCATAGTTTGCCCTGCAGACAGTGGGGCAGCCCGGTGGAGTGCAGCAGGAGCTGCAGCAGACCCAATCCAGACCCTGCTGAAATCAAGGAGGAAGGAGTGCTTCTGTTGTCATTAGGTTGCTTGGATGAGAACCTCTCCAAGAAGCAGCAGCCACCACCAGGTAAGTCCAAAATGTGAGTTTCTTCATCTTTTTTTCTGTTCTGCACTGGACAAAGCACCTCCTGCTTTAGTAGCCATGGCAGCTTAACAGCTCTTGAGCAACCATTGCTTTTTTTCTTTCATTTCATGCCATAGCCCATTATTAAGCAAATTTTAAAATACATATGTACATTGATCTATAATATATACATTCTTCAATGACTGCCTTGTACTTGACTGAAGGGGAAGAAGGGGTGTATGCCTCTGGTAGATTTTGGTCTTGTTATGGTCTGAGGAAAACAAAGTTACTTGATTTTCTTATTGTTTTCTTCCTCTAGAAGGTATGCCTCTCCCCTTCTGATAACTTGGAATTTTTCCTAGTGAATTCACATTTCTGGTATCCCCACATGTTAATGTTCTCTGTGGAAAGAGAGTTAGTCCCAAACACCACTCCATCAGAGAGTTCACTTGCTGCGCTGCTCAGGCCCATTCTTGGCAGACAGAGCAGGTGACAGAGGAAGGTGTCCAGCAAGATGAGGTGAAGCCTGTGCGTACAGCATCTGAAAAAGACCATACTGTTTATGGAGCAATGGATATGCCCAGAAAAAGAATGCTGAATCCTCCTTGCAACAGTGCAGTGGGAAGCACAACAGGTGTACTGTGCTGCTGATCTGCCATCGTCTCTACAGAAAATCCTAAGTCAACTGGCTTTTCCATGTCCAGTGTCAATGCAGTTATGACCTCTCTGCTTCCGCATATTTGGCTTTTGAAGATTTTCATAGATTGTTGCCAAAAAACCCCAAACATCTGGGGAATAATTGAGCTGAATCATTTGGGGCATGTATCATCTAGTGTGTGTTACATGGCAATGATGAGGTAATTCCCTTTTCATTTAGTGCCACAGTTATAACTCACATTACTTGTTCAGTGATACACCCCTCATTTTCCGTGTCCCTGAGTTAAACCATTATAGGTACAATTGTCACCACTCGACCTTTTCTCCCCACCTCAGACATATTCACTATGCAGTGATTCTGCAAACAGATCCAGCCACCCAGAATGAGTTCACTAGTTCCCCTGACTAACCAAGCTCTGAGGTCCTTTGTCTTCTGGACATGTAGTTCCCTCTTCCAATATCATTACTCTTGATTTCCATTGTTTTTTGTCCTGGAGCTCATTTTCTGTGCTATTGTCAACATTGCCTCAGCATATATGTTTGTCCTTGGATGATGATCTCCACATGCCATTGAACAAGTACTCATTATGATCCTTAATTTCTTTTATAAGTGTGATTTTCATCATGGTCATGAAGTGATGAGTTCACCCAGCATCCCACAGAAACAATTTAATGTCTTTAAACTGTAGTCAAGGGAACTTGAGGCCTGCACAATTCTAAAGAAATTAAAGACATCCAGATCCTTTGTTTTCTACTAAATTAAAAATCTGCACCTGACAAATCCCATTTTGCTCATTTGCTTACTTGTTGCTAAACACTGCAAAGTCCAGACCAGAATTTAACATTTCAGTCTGTCAGAGTTGATATAATGGAGTTCAGTCCTGTAAATACAACTGCAAATAGTTGCAACAGTATAGGTGGAAACCTCATACCTCCTGACAAATTGGTGTAATGGACCAGTAACGCAACTGCATGTGCAGCTGTAATATTTCACCCTAAGGCTATTTCACAGGAGTGAAAATAATACTTTGGAAAAAAACCCACAATATTTTTCTGACCAGTGTGAATAAATATTCAACTGTAATGTTCTGAAAGAGAAGAAGTAGCTTCTTGTGAAGTAAGAAGTGTGCCTTGTTAAGAAGTATGCTAATTTAAGTCCACAGTATGTCCTATTGAGAGATCATCTCTCAGATATAATCTGCATTCCACAGAGTCTTTCTCAAGGACACATGCTCAAGTTTTTGCTCAGTTGTTTTGTTTCATTTCCCTTTGGAGTGAGCACACTGCCCTGAGACTGGAGATCAAGGAGTATTACAGACCCTGCTTTCAGGAAGGAGCACACTTTTCACCCTCAGTTTATTTATCCATACCTGTAATTCACAAATTTCCTCCCTGTGCATCAGTTTGTTGCTGCAAACTTTGAATTTCGCTTGTGTGATTTCCACTCCCCAAAGTTTTCAGTTGGGATTTTAGATTTTTTAATCATCACATGAGTCTGTGCACCAGGATCCAGTTTACAGTGAGCAATGATCTCTCCATTTTCTAATTATCAGTAATTAATCTCCTGGTGCAATATTGTCTAGTGCTTCAATGAAAAAATCCTTTGAATTAGTAGTCAGAAAGGACCAGGACCTTACTATGCTATGCAAGTGCTATGGCTCATAAATTCTTCCAAAGTTGTATAATCAATTACATTTTTGCTTTTCTTCATAATGTAACATCTGCATTACCCTGGGCTGGTTGTCACAGGAGGCATCAGGAGCTAGTCTTCCCAGAGTGTGTCTACTCTGTGAGAAACAACCATTTGTAGAGATTATAAGGGAGACCTGGATGAGCTAGGTCAGGTATCCAAAGCAGTGAAGTTGTGCAGTGTGACACTCTGATACAGGACGTGTCTTTCTGATTGGAGTTTCCATTCTGGCACTACTCTGGATTCTCAATGCATACCTAAGACATGTCAAGTGAGGTTCTGTCTACAATATGAATTCTGGACCACACAACTACCCTTAGGGCAATGTTGGAATGTCTACCTAGGGCTGCTCTCAGTTCATTCAGAAATCTCTTTCCCTGAGCTTTCCTATGTGTTGAACTCCATTCAGAAAGGCTTTGGGGGTGAGAGAGTTGGTGTTTGTCTACAATTTGTCAATGTGATGTCATGCTAGACACTTAAGTCTGTTCCAAATAAGTTGTGTGAGTGTATGGCAAACAACATGCTGTGTACAGCTCAATTGTCACATTTGAGTAGTAGCAAAGACACATCAACACAATTAGCCTGAAGTCTAGAAGCCTGCACAGTTTCAGCATCATGTCAGCGCCTTGGTTGTCTTGCATTCAGTTCTGACATCACCAAGTGATCTGCTGTACAGCATAGAAACCTCTAGGGTTAATTCCACAGATGGGAAAGTTTGCACATCACCCCTACTTTCTCACAGCTCTTTTCTTACTTTTACTTCCCTTTGATCTGCCAGTGGAAAGTCTTCTTTTCATGTTTCAGTCCTACCTGGAGAACAGTACTTCTTAATTTGTGAGACACAGTTTTTTACTTGCCCTCATCAGTTTGTAATCTCTGAGGTGTCACTGCATGTCTAGTAGAAGCAGTTCCAGAAAGTATTGTACTATAGTTCAGGTTAATCTCTCGCATTTCCCTCCCATGGCAAGAGTTGTTAACTAAATTCTTACAGCTGTCTCCAAAGTATTTAGGTAGTTGCTACTCAATGTTGAACCAAAGTTTTCAGAACTTCATTTTGTCAAAAAAACCAAACCAAACCAAAACCCCAACAAAACTAAAAAAAAAACAAACAACAACAACAAAAAAACCACAAAAAAACCAAACCAAAACAAAAAACACTCTTGTGATGACTGTCAGCCTTTTCCCTGGTTTCTGTTGTTTGTGCTGGCAGGGTAAGCTGCTTTTTACCTGTTCTTTAAAAAAACAGCTCTTGAAGTTTCTTCTATCTGAAATGCCTCAAGAATTATTGATGAAAAACGTGCTAGTGTCTGGTGCCTGAGTAAACACTTTTTTTCAGTAGTATGTTTCTAATGTAACCAAAGAGAACTACACTTCAGAATTGCCACTAGTCTGACTATTTATGCAGGACATAAAACTCTCTAGTTTTGTTCATTTTGAGAAAGCCATTCAGAAGGGAAGTCAAAGCTGGAGCGAGGAAGTAAGAAAAAGGAATCAAGTATTGTTGGGGTAGTTGTCTATATATGGTTTATCAATTTAGTATTGAGACTTTTCTCTGTGGTTGGCTGTGACTCTCACTTTGAATATTTTCTCTGTAGTATGTTTTGGGGATTTTCTCTGTAGTGTTTTTGCTTATTTAAAATCTCAAGAGCTGGTGATAAGGACTGAAAGTGAAAAACTGCCTTTTTTTTTTTTTTTTTTTTTTTTTTTTTAAGCAGGAAAGTCATATGTAATTGAAGGATGTGCTGAGGTGGAAGGGAGCTCATGTCATGGAAGAAATAGTTTCATGGGCTTTGAGGAGAAACGATGACAAGTAAACCAATATCAGTTCTTCAATGTGATGGTTCTTCAGCTCTCTTGAAACAAACTGCTCTGCACATCTTGTCCTCACCTCTCACTCTTTGCTTTGTGTAACATTGATCCTAAAGGAGATGCTGAAGGTGAGGGCAAAAGGTGTGAGTGGAGCTGAAGGAGACTTGGTGATGAGTCTTTTGAGGAGGTAGTGACTGGAATGAGGTTGGTGCTTGGAGGGCTTGTAGTACTGGGTGGGTGATTTAAAGGGGTATGAGAAGACTGGAAGGGCATTCAGGGGATGGCTATGTGCAGGGGAGTGACATTTGGTCTCTGACTTGGTAGGAGAGGTACTATACAGAAGAGGCCTATTCTATCTATCATTTCTTCCTTACTCTTTCCTCCTTTCCTGGCACCCTTATTTCTGGCTAGGAGAGCAAAAACAGCCACAAGGGGATAAAAGACTCAGAGAGTAGAGGACTCAGGAAATCCTGAGGGAATTGGCTTAAGTAATTGCCAAGCCACTTTCTGTAATATCAGAAAAGTCATGGCAGTCACAGGAAGTTCCAGATGACTGGAAAAGGGGAAACTTTGTACCCATCTCTGGGTCCCTTGCACAGGAGGGACATTGGCCTGTTGGAGTGAGTCCAGAGGAGGGACACCAAGATAATTAAAGGGATGGAGCTCCTCTCACATGAGGAAAGGCTGAGAGAATTGGGATTGTTCAGCCAGGAGAAGGGAAGGCTTTAGGATGACCTAATTCCAGCTTTCAAGTACCTGAAGGGAACCTACAGGAAAGACAGAGCAAGGGCATGTAGTGATAGGAAAAGGGGGAATGGATTCAAACTGAAAGAGAGTAGGTATTAGGAAGAAGTTCTTTGCTATGAGAATGGTGATGCAGTGGAACAGATTGTCCAGAGAAGTTGCAGGTGCCCCATTCCTGAAAGTGTTCAAGACCGAACTGGCTGTGGCTTTGAGGAACTTGGTGTGATGGAAGGTGTCCTTGTCTATAGCAGGGGGTTGGACTAAACAATTTTTAAGGTCCCTTCCAACCCAAACCATTTTATGATTTGATACTCTATGACTCTGTTGAATCCTCTGCAGAATAGACGGCTGGAGAAGTTGTGTGGGATCCTTCCCTATTTCCTCCCCAGGGAAGGAAAGCTGGGGAACTGAGCAGGAGGGAGAAGAGCTGCAAACCACAGCACTTCTGCCTTTTTCCTGAAATAAAGTGTTTTGTTTTCTGGCAAAACACTGCTGGGTTTTCTAACAGTGACCTAATTCAAGAAAAGCTTGTAGTTGTGTTACAAGAGAGTTGCATCTCTCTATATACAGCCATACCGTTCCAGTGACTGGTAGAGTGTCACTAAGTGTATCCAGGAAGTGTTGAAGAGTAAAGTGTGTTTACTTATTTATGGATAGCATAGGTCCTTGAAGAGTGAATGTAGGTGAAATGTGATTTTTCATCTGCTGGCTGTGGAGAAAAAGGAGATTGAAAGTTAGGGGAATCATTGACCAGGATGCTGAGGACATGTGTGGGTTATTGACTGTTTCATTGATTGGTGAAAGAGAGGATTGAGAGCTTAAAAAAGGTCTTTGGGGAAAAAAAAGAGACATTGAAGGAAGAGAACATTTCAGCCTTTTGGGGGCAGAGGGTGGTGTTTATAATTTGTTTCAGTTTTATTTCCCTATAATTTCTTTTTATCTGAGCTTAAAATAGGCAAGTCCATTTCACTGGACAAACAATGCAGGCTTGTGAGAATCTAGCCCAAACAAATTCTATCATGGTGAGACTCTCAGGTGGAGGAATGCTTCAGACAGTTTTGGGAACAGAAACCATGGACATGCCAGACAGTTCCAAGCTATCCTAGTCTTTGATAGTTTGGTGAATTCTTCAACCTGTTTGTTGTGTAGTGTAATAGATTTACTGGCAGGAATTCCTGTGACTAAAGGAATTGAGAAAAGTCCCATAACTAAACAGAGATACCTTGGAGTGCATACAATCTCTATAGGTCATCTCTAACAGTGCCCTACTTCCTATGCAATAATTTTTGAGAAATTCTTCAAGATCTGAACTATTTATTAATGATTGTATTTTCATTGTTGTGAGGAAACAGAAACTCCATAATCAGATGGATCACACCTTGCAGTTTACATAGGTGGCACACTCTCTCCTATTGTATTTTCAGGAGAAAGTATTGCTAGGTGCAGAAGAGAACAGCTTAATATAAATTTGTTTTCCAGTCTCTGTTGCCTCCCTTTTTAATTATGGTTATGAGGAAGTGCTTTAGTTTCAATGGGGCAACAAATTAAGAAATTCTTCCATCTCTTTGAAGGTACATAACACACCTGGTATCTGTGGTTTAGTACAGGCAAAGGAGAGGTTCTGAGGCCTTGTTTGTGCTGTAGAATTCCCTGCTTGTGCCATCAGTGGTTACTATATATAGCAAAGAGAGGAACCTCGTATAAACAAACCTCTTTCAACCTCTTTGCCTAAAGTAGATGTATTTACATTAAATTTTGCATCTGAGGCCTAAATACCTATAAACAATTCAGTGCTAACTGTGTAAGAGCTGTGGGAACTTTTAGAAAAGTCCCCAGTGTAGGTGAGGAAATTTTTTGTTCACTACCATATCATATCTTCAATGTATGCAACATTGCTCTGGAATATCCCAATCTTTAAAACTGAACAAAGTGGCTGAATTATTTGTAAATCAGTATTCTGCTTATGATATAAATCATTGTTTATGTTTGTTGAATATTTTTCATCAAATGCAGAAATTATACATCTGTGTCTAGGCCTGTTACCCTTTCCTTCACCTTCCTTTCTGTCATACTGGTAACACATGAAAGAAAAATTTGGACTTTCTTTAATATTAGTCTCTAGAGATTCACGTAGAAATTGATCCTGAATTGATTTTCTCTACTTTCTTTCCAATCATAGGGCTGGCTTTTCCATGTTCAGCAATAGGCTTTCTCCTGCAAGTGTGCTGAGGTGTGGTCTAGGTGTGTTCAAATCTGTCTTAGTCATTCATCCTTCACCTTGTCATTAGCATGGCGTCTGTATTTAATTGGGCTTCCTTCCTTCATCAGAAATCAGTTTTTATATACCATGAAAACTACAGCCCATTATTAAAAGTTAGCTCTAAGCGAGATTCTTGGCTCTTATTTATACAAGAAGCAGTGAAAAGTGTATCTCGAGTATTCCTTCAGATGAGTGGTGTGTGTGAAGAATGTACTATGTGCAAGTCCAGCATCCTGCCTCAAAGCCTTCTATTTCTCAAGTTTTACCTCATAAGCAACTTGTTTAAGAGGGGTTTTTTGCAATCTGTTGAGTTGCATGGTAGGTTGTAATCACCAACGACTTTCACTACTTGCATCTTTGTCTCACACAAAATGCTGCTGAGTTACTGTTGTGGTTAGTGTTTCAGTTGTCTTTAGAAACAGCACTGAGATCAGCACTCTCTTTTGTGTATAGTAAAGGTTGATCCCTCGCCAAAAATGTTTATGTTTTGAAGGGAAAATGAGAGAAAATATTACCCTGGTTTTAGAAAGTGAGATGCTGTGCTTGGGAATCTGAGGCTCCTGATGGACATCAAGTTGACCGTGAGCCAGCAGTAAGATCTTGCAGGAAATGCAGACAATGACACCAAGCTGAGTAGTGTAGTTGCCACACCTGAAGCACAGATGACATCCCAAAGCACCTGAATAAGCTTCAGAAGTGGGCCCATGGGAAACTCGTGAGATCCAACAAGGCCAATTGCAAGGTGCTGCACTGGGTCGAGGCAACCCCTGGTATCAGGGGTTGTTCAGCCTGGGGAAAATGAGGGTCTGGGGTGACCTTATTGTGGACTTCTAGTACCTAAAAGGGTCCTACAGGAGACCTGGAGAGGGACTTTTTACAAGGACATGTAGTGATGTATCTAGACTTCAAACAGAAAGAGAGTAGATTTATATTAGATATAAGGAAGAAATTCTTCATTATGAGGGTAGTCAGACACTGGAACAGGTTGTCCAGAGAAGTTGTGAATGCCCCATCCCTGGAAGTGTTCAAGGCCAGGTTGGATGAGGCCTTCAGTAACCTGGTCTAGTGGAAGGTGGCCCTGTCCATGGCAAGAGGGTTGGAACTTGATGATCTTTAAGGTTCCTACCAACCAAAATCATTCCATTTTCTATGATTCTGTAATTCCATGTATTAACCTGCATTAAGTGCATTGCTACCAGGTCAAGGTAAGTGATCCTTCCTCTCTACTCATTCCTGGTATACTGATCTGGAGTCCTGCATCCTGTGCTAGGCTCCACAATGCAAGAAGGACATGGATATACTGGAGTGACTCCAGTAAAGTGACACAATGGTGACTGAAAAATTGCAGCATCTGACATATGAGGACAGGCTGAGAGAGCTGGAAATGTTTAGCCCAGATAATAAAAGACCTGTGTAAATCTTAACAGTGTGTATAAAGACATGATTTTTGATAGGTAAAGTAAGAGATAGCCTGTGCTCAGTGGGATCTAGTGACAGGACAAGGGGCAGTGAGCACAAATTAAAATAATCAAAGTTCCATTTAAATGTAGAGAAAACTTGTTTCAGTGTCAGTGTTGTCAAACACTGAAACACAGAGAGATTGTGGAGTCTCCATTGTTGGAGGAAAGCAAAACCCAGCTGGACACCATCCTGAGCAACTCTCTTCAAATGACCCTGCTTTGAACATAGGGTTGAACTATGTGGTCTTTAGAGTTCCCTTCTTCAATGCTTCTGTCATTCTGCACCCAGGAGTACACCTGAGCACAGGATGTCTGCTGTCTGCTTTGACCCAGCTGAACTTGGCACAGGATCAGAGGGGACTGCTCCCCACATCCTAGATCACAAGATAGTAAGCTGATCTAAAGACTTGCTCTATTTAACACCCATGTTCTTAGGCTTCCACCCCCTGTCCCCAGGCCATGCTTGTAACTGGGATCACCTGCATTCAATGGCATCCCAGCCACATTCCTCTTCTCTGGGCACAGGGCCATATGAGTGGCCCAGGAGTCAATATCACAGCTCTTACTGCCAGTGGATTCCCCGTCTGGGAGTGGATAGTCAGGTACACATACAGCAGCACTTGCTAATACAGCAAAACAGTGTTTTAAGCCCTGCACCTCTTAGAATCATCACTGGCTTCACCTGGAGACAATCAATCCCAGCCACAGATACAGAGGAGACAAAGCAAGCTAGGTCACAAAAATTCAGACTGTCCTGGTACATCAAGCCTTGTTCTCCTGCCTTAGTGGCAGCAATACTATAGTCACTAGAAATCTCTTGTTCATAAAATAGACTGGGGCAACTGAGATGTGTATGAATGTTTGGTCTTAAGAAGCAGCAGTTTCAGTTTGAGGAAAATGGGTTTGAATCTAACAGGGTGATCGGATAGTCATGAATAATAAAAAGTCACGTGTGAAACATATTCAGTAAAGTTAAGTGTCCAGTAAAACTAGTTTCGACATCATACTAATCTCTAAAATTATAATGCATGAGTCATAGCCCTTAGATGATCTTAACCTTTACTAGAGGATACCCTGCTTTGTGTTCAGCAGCATAAACAACTGAGCAAGGACCCGTGCAGACCTGGTGAATACAACAGGACACTTTTGGCTTTACTGTAAGTAATGTTTTTTTTTTTTCTCTGTATAACAATAGGACAACAGTTTTTGAATAATCAATCAAAAAAATATTGTATTTCGCTTTAAAGCTTCTCATACTGTTTTACTATGATTTTTGTTTTTTAAAATAAAAAACATAAGTTCTATGTGAGATAGGCATGCTTATATGACATAACTCTCCTTGGGAAAACTACAGTCCTAAGTGTTTTAAATGAAGTAAAATGATGATAATAACAAATGTAACGCATGAAATGAAATGGAAATGGGGACTTAAGGATTGGGATCTAAAGTATCTAGAGGCTTCAAAAAAAAAGAAAATGTGGCTAAAAGAATTAGAGTGATGGTGGACAAAGTCATAAAGAAATCAGAGAGCTTAAACTGAAACATGTTCTAGGTATGAAAATGCACTGCCTGAAAGTGGTTTGTCATGGGGTTCAGGCCCTTCCTAGTGATAGTAGTGTTTCTATGACCATGATATTCAAAGACTGTGTATTAAAGGATATTTTGAGCATACATTATTAAAGCAGAGATCAGCATTCTTAGTTCACTGGGTTTTAGAGAACAAGATGCTGGAAAAATTGGAGAACACAAATGTGGGGCCATGGTGGGAGCTGATTAGGATTCAATGATTTTATAAGGCAGTCTGCATTTCTCAGTGCAATTCAGAAACTTAAGGTATTTTTCTCCTAGAGAGTACTTTGTTTTTTAAAAGATTCTGTAGGTGAAATGATCACATACCACAAGTGGATGTTCTGGATTTCCAGATATTCCACAGCTTTACTTCCTTCTCTCCGTTGTCACAAGTTATTGAACCACTTGTGATACAGTATTAATTTCTAGAGGTAAAAGTATTGCCACAGATGTGGAATGAATGATTTCCTTGCTGCTCTGGAAAAGGTTTTCCTACCCTGTCCATAAGTTTTAGTGTTATTGTTCCTCCAGAATTCAGCCATTCACCTTCACTTTTAACCATTGCAGCCTTCTCTGCCTAATCACCCTTTTCTATTTTTGTGATGATAAAGACTGTGACTGTTCTAGATTCCTCTATTTTATTTTATTTTGTTTTATTTTATTTTATTTTATTTTATTTTATTTTATTTTATTTTTAGGGGATTTGATTCAGTCACTGGGCTGGACATGACTTTGCATGCAGCAGGCATGGTTATTTCCATTCGCTGTTTGTCCATGTACATACTCATTTTTTCCTTCTTAATAAACAGCACCGTATTTCCATGGTCTTGATAACATCCTAATTGCTATTTCTCTCTTTTGTTATTGGCTTCTTTTAATGGTGCTGAATTGTTCAGCCTTTATGAAATCACCGTAAATGTTCATCAGTTCCTTATTAACAAGTGCATTTACTTTCTCTTTGGTGCCTGCATATGTGTTTACATGGAGACCATTCAAAAATGTATAATATTTTAACTTTCACAATGGAAGAATATTGTGCTTTTCTTTTGCTTTGATTTTTCATCAGTTAAATTTTTACTCTGCGCTCTATAGACCTGCACTTTTGATTCATAGCTCTTTATCACTTAAAGCCACATTGAAAAGAGAACACTGGAAAAAACCAGTTTCAAAGGAATTGTAGCCTAACTTTAATGAGGGCGTCTTTGGTATTACCTCATCCCTCTTTGACTTTGATTTTTATTATTTCATAATCTCTTCAGTTGGTTGAGAAATTTTCCACAGTCTGCTTCTTTTAAATAGAAAGCCGGTACCCCTCAATTCAATGTCTTGGAGTCATTGGTACTAAGCTAACTTTGTACAGTGAAGGTATTGCTATATTGCTAAACACAAGGTGAAAAAATATGTAAGCCAAACATAATTTTTCTTCTATTACAGAGTCACGGAAACATGAAGATACTGTTTTTCCTGTGTATTTTACTTATTGGAATTCATTCCAACAGTTATTGCTATGAGCCTAACCACCAAGGGGTAAGAAACCAAAATCAAAGAGCCCAAGGAAACCAAAACATGCCATGGCAAAGTGTAAGGAGCAGTGTCTGTCGATTTGCATGTTGTTTCTACAAAGAGATTTCTTCTCGCGAAAACAATCGGAATGTTTTCTTCTCTCCTTTGAGCATCTCTACTGCCTTCGCAATGCTGACTCTGGGTGCCAGATCAGACACACTGACACAAATTCTTAGGGTCCTTTGCTTTAACCCAAGTGAGATTTCTGAAAATGACATACATGAAGGTTATCGTCAACTCATGCAAATGGTAAACAGAAAGAACGAGGGCTTACAGCTGAATATGGCAAATGTTCTGTTTGTGCTTGACCGACTGAAGCCACAAGAAAAGTTTTTAAGTGATCTCAGAAACTTCTATGAAGGAGAAGCTTATCCTATGAACTTCAAGCAGGCTGCTCAAGCCCAGCAAAAAGTCAACAAATATGTAGCAGAAAGAACCAATGGAAAAATCAAGGACCTTGTAAATAACCTTGATCCACTTACTGAAATTCTCCTCATTAGCTATATTTATTTTAACGGTAAGATACACATACCATATTCTTTTACTTCATAATTTATTTCCTCAGGTCAGTCTTGGACTTCATCACCTTTTTTTGCAATATGGTTTTGCAGATGGACTCATATCTTGTTTTCCCTTTGGTCCTCACTTACATTTAATTACAAACAAAGTTTCTGAAAATCATATTCTGCCTGACACTGATGATAATTCCTAGCTAAATACATGGCAAATTTTCCCATATTTTTTAATAGATACTTCTTTCCTTCTGAAGATTTATTGAAATATATGTTGAGGAAGGAACCTTTAGTTAGGAAAGATACTTTCCTAATCCTATACAATCTAGTGGGACTCAAGCACTTTCTTAAATGCTTTGTTGTCTAGGAATTAATTTGAAATCCAGTTCTGTGGACTTCAGCTGGTTTTTTGTTCAGCAACTTAGGAGTTAAATTCAAAAAATGCTGTTAAAATAAAATGTAGCATCCTACCAAACAGAAATAAGTTTACTCCATAGTTTTACTGTTACTGTGTATGTTCATGTATCCAAAACTAAGCATTCAACAACTTTGGTTTCACACTCATGTTCTCCCTATTTTTTTTTACTGACTATGCCTTTGCCGATAGTGTGTCTGTAGTCCTGATGTGTCTAGAGGCATAGGTTTCACCCTTTTTTTTTTGATTTGCAGATTCTAATATTTTCCAGCGAAGATGGACCCACCAGTATCAGATACAAGCCTATTGACAATAAGCTTGTTTTTCTTAATTAACTTGTGCAGTCTACTTAGATACAGTCAACAGATCTTCCCAGAGCTTTTCAAACTACTGATCTAATGAGAAGACAAGGATCAAGGCTGTAAGGCTCAATCAGTGGTCTAATAACAGATATTGCATCTTCTTTTAAACCTTCTCTCTCTTAATCCTTGTATGCTGAAAACTAAAATCAATTGTACTCAGAAAAATAATATCCTATAATCTATCTGATAAAATACCATTAAGCTTTCTAATTGAAATGGAGATGACATGTTAGAAATACGATTCTTTTAAAAGGAAAAGCTATTCTTTTAAAACTCTTAATCTGGATGATTGCACTCTCCAATATGAAGGTTCCCTTGAAAGTAATTAAGAACTGTATTTCTTGGTGTTTTTTTAGTTTTTTATTTGTTTGTTTGTTTGCTTTTCATCTGTGTCTCTGCTCCTTGTATTAATCTCTGAAGATCTGACCAGAGCTAAATGGAGCTGAATGAATTACAGATGACTGATGTTTCTTAATTCTCTTGAAAACATACTTGTTTGCCTCAAATAATGTTTTCACTTAGGCTTTTATTGAGCATCAGACACATCTTTCAAAATAGGCAAAAACCCCTTTGACAAAGGTGTCATTCCTAAAAGGTAGATCCCTAAAATAGAGGTGAGCATAAGAATAAATGTTCCTTTGAAACATGAGGAAAGTATTAGTGAATATCCTCTCTGTCTAATCTGTGTGTTAAGTGATTGTCATGGTTTGGGTTAGAAGGGACCTTAATAGTCTTATAGTTCCAACCCTCCTGTCATGGTTGTAGACAGCTTCAGCTACACCAGATTGCTCAAAGACCTGCCCTTGAACACTTCTGGAGGTGGGGCATCTACAATTTCTTTGGGCATCCCCTTTCTGTGTCTCACCACCGTCACAGTGAACAATTTCTTCCTTATATCTAATCTAAATCTGAATCTTCTCTCTTTCAGTTTAGTCATTCCCCTGTATCCTATCACTATCTGCTTATGTAAAAAGTCTTTCCCTGTCTGTAGACCTCCTTTAGGTACTGGAAGGGGCTAGAAGGTCTCTCCTGAGCCTTTTTTCCCCCAGGCTAAACAACCCTAACTCTCTCAGCCTGTTTTCATAGAAGAGGTGCTCCTACCATCTGATCATCTTCATGGTCCCTCCTCTGGACTTGCTCCAACAAGTCCATGTCCTTCTTATGTTGGAGACCCCAGAGTTTAATGCAGTACTCTGAGTGGGATCTCACCAGAGTGAAGTAGAGGGGAAAATCCCATCCCTTCACCTGCTGGTCACACTCCTTTTGATGTAGCCCAGGACACAGTTTGCTTTCTGGGCTGCAAGCGCACACTACTGAGTCGTGCTGAGCTTCTCATCAACCAACACCCCCACGTCCTTTCTCCTCAGGTCTGTTTTCAACTTGAGCCATTCTCTGCCCCACCTGTATTTGTGGTTGGAACTGCCCCAACCCACATACAGGACCTTGCACTTGGCTTTGTTGAACTTCACCAGATTCCAGCAGGGCCACCTCTCAAGCCTGTCATGCTTCCATTGGATGGCATACATTCCCTCTGGAGGACATCCCTTTCTTACAGCATGTTGACTGCATCACACATCTTGGTGTCATTGGCAAACATACTGAGGGTGCACTCAATCCCACTCTTTGTGTTGCCAACAAAGATGTTGAACAGCACTGATCCTAATCCAACCCTGAGGAACATCACTTGTTACTGGTCTCCTCTTAGATAACAAGCCATTGATCACAGCCCTTCAAATGCAACCATCCAGGCAATTGCTTATCCATGAAATGGACCATCTGTCAAATTCAAATCTCCAGTTTAGACAAGGATGTCATGTGGAACAGTGTCAAATGCTTTGCACAGCTCCAGTTAGATAACATCAATTATTCTTCCTTTAGCACAACTTGCCCTAGTGAAGTCATGTCTGTCACTAGTCACCACTTAATTTTCCACCTGTCTTAGTATAGTTTCCAGGATGATCTGCTCTGTGATCTTGCCATGCAAAGAGGTAGGACAGACTAGTAGTTTCCTGGATCTTCTTTTTTGTTTTTCATTTTTTAAAAATGAGAGCTATTTTCCCCTTTTCCAGTCAGTACGAATTTCACTGGACTGCCATAACTTCCCTAATAACCACTTCATCCACCAGTTCCCTCAGGATCTGAAGATGCATTTATCAGGTCCCATGAACATATGCATCTTCAGATTCCTTAGATGGTCTTGAACCTCATCTTCTCCCACAGTGGGCAGTTCTTTGTTCTCCCAGTCCCTACTTTTGCCTTCTGTGACCTCGGTGGTGTTGCTGGTGCACTTGCCAGTGAATACTGAGGCAAAACATGTCACTGAGTACCTCAGCCTTCTCCACATTCCAGGTAACCAGGCTTCCTGTTTCCTTCTGGAGGGGGCTCAAATCTTTCCTAGTCTTCCTTTTGTCGTTGTCATACCTTTTCTTGTTGCCCTTAATGTCCCTGGACAAATTTAATTCTATCACATCTTTAACTTTCTTAACCCAATCCCTGGATACTCAGAAAATCTCTTTGTATACCTCCCAGGTTACCTGTCCTTGTTTCAACCCTCTGTAGGCTACCTGTTTGTGTTTGATTTTACCCCGTAGCTTCTGGTTCATCCATGCAGTCCTCCTGGTGTTTTTGCCTGACTTCCTCTTTGTTAGAACAGATCACTCCTGTGCTTGATGGAGGTTATCCTTGAATATTAATGGAATCATAGAATCAAAGAATCATTAAGGTTGGAAAAGAATTCCAAGACTGAGTCCAACCTTTGACTGGACACTACCACATCAACTAAACCACAGCACTAAGTGCCATGTCCAGTCATTTCTTGAACATCTCCAGGGATGGTGACTTTACCGTGTCTCTGGGCATCACATTCAAATGCCTGACAACCCTTGCAGAGAAGAAGCTCTTCCTACTTCCCAATCTGAACCTCCCCTGGCACAGCTTGAGTGTATTTCCTCTTGTCCTATAGCTAGCTGCCTGTAAGAAGAGGCCAACCCTTACTTCACTGCAACCTCCTTCCACGTACTTCTAGAGAGTGATAAGGTCCCCTCTCAGCCTCCTCCAGGTTAAACAGCTGTTTAGCTCCCTCAGCTGTTCCTCATCAGACTTACTCTCTAGACCATTCATGAGCTCCATTGTTCTTCTCTGGACATACTCTAGCATCTCAATGTCCTTTGTGTAGAAAGGGACCCAAAAATGAAACAGGATTTGAGGTGCAGCCTCACCAGTGCTGAGTACAAGGGAGCAATCACTGTCCTGGTCCTGATGACCATGCTACTGATGATAAGGCCAGGATGCCATTGGCCTTCTTGGCCACATGGGTACACTGCTGACTCATGTTCAGTGGCTGTCAAACAGCACTCCCAGGCCCTTTTCTGCTGGGCCACTTTCCAGAAACTCTTCCAGCTTCATGGGGTTGTTTGGCCAATACAACTTTCTTGGATTCCTCTTCCCTCCATGGCTTTATTCCATGATACTCTACCAAGCAGATTGCTGAAGAGATCAAAGTCTGCTCTCCTGAATTCCAGAGCAGCAGTCCTAACATCCTACTCTGTTTTCAATCAAGAAAAGTTCTTTGTGAAATCAGTGGGTGTTTTGTCTTAGTTGAGCATTAGATAAAGGTTGTTTAAATGTTTCAGGACTTGTGTCATTCATGTTTCTGTTATTAATTTTGCTTTATTTTTTCCCTTAAGCCTAATAAGGTAGAAGTCCTGTCTGTTGACAGAAGTCAACATCTCATGATGGAAGTCACTGTTAATGAAGAAACATAAAAGTATCAACTTTTGTCTCTTTAGAGTATTGGTAGTTGTCACTCTATACTTTCAGAGTCCAAGACATGCCCTAAATTCTCATTTCACTTTTTCCAAATACTAAGTGCAGGCTATGTCAGATGGTGGAAATAGCAGACAATAATTATTTCATTTGTAACAAGCTGCTTAATGATCAATGTTCAAATAGAAGTCAAAAATCAAAAGTGATTGCATCTTGTTTCATTGCTTTCTTGATGGCAGTTACTTTACTAAGCAGTGCAGTTCTAGTTTTACCTAATAAATTTGATAAAATGTTAGTTTTGCTCTAAAAGGCAAAATTTACTACAGACCAAAAACACTTCTGAAAATTAAAAACAACAAAGAAACCTTTCCAAAACTCCCCACCTTTTTTTAAAATCTACTCAGCTTCTGAAATGAATGATGTGAATAGGTGGAACTTAGCTTAGAAATTTCTCTCCACTGAGGATAAGAATCTTTTGGAGTTCCAATGTAGACAGTTTGTTTCACCATGACTAAATGAGGAGCCTTGTAAAATTTAATATTGTGAGGATGCAGTGGAAAAAGTTTCTGTTGTTGTTTTGTTTTTTAACCCAGTAGTCTGGTAGAATTAAGTTCCTCATGACTCTACATATTATTAGCTAATGTGAAGTATAAACACCTTGTCTCTGAAAGTAACCCAAACTCCTTAATTCCTGTGGAGAATTCATCCCTCATATCACCCTTCTCAAGCCCATTTTTATCTGGGAACAAGGAAAGGGGAGAATCCTCTTCAGAGCTCAGAGACAGAATGAGGGCTTTACAGACTCCTTAAAACTGTTGTCATGGCGGAAAAGTGCAAGTTTAGAACCCTTGATATGTCATATAAATGAGGGATATTACAGCCCACTTCAAAATCTGAGGGAGTTTTTTTTGCATCACATTCTACCGTGTGTTGCTATTAAATTATTCTGAGTACTCAGTAAGGTCAAGAGATCATTGCGAACTGATTTGTCTTTGAAGCCGATCCAACTGTACCAGTTTCTGTCAACTAAGAATGTGTCCTGTGGTGATATATCCTATGGTTTCATGTCCTCAAAATATCTTCTAACTCAATCTCTTCTATTTCAAGCTGAATGGGAAAAGCCTTTTGATCCACAATACACTAAAATGAGCAAATTCTTTGTGGATGGGAACAAGGCTGTTGAAGTCCCGATGATGTTTGGAATGGGCCTGTTCAAGCATGGCTATGATGATCAGCTGTCTTCCACTGTGGTGCAAATGGATTACAAAGGAGGTGCTTCAGCATTTTTTATTCTGCCTGACAAAGGAAGAATGAGGAAGCTGGAGAAAAGATTGTCTTGTGAACATATGTCAAGGTGGAGGTCATTAATCACAAAAAGGTAAAATTCTGAAGTTCTTGGTTCACATGGTAGGCAAGGAAACAAATGTGCTGGGCTATGACACAGAATCAGAACAGCATTTTTAGTTCTGCTTTATCAGCAGAAGGATTCCCACTGACCAAAGTTGAATCTGGCTCTCTGGTGTCCCTGTGTTTTCACATTCAGTACTGCATGCACTGAAAACCTTCATAGCTTTAGGATTTCTTTAATTTCTGAATTTTTTTCCCATCTTCAACTCTTAATAGGCCCCTGTTTTTGGACTTGTACCTCTACTCATGTTTTTGGGGGAGGTCTTCTGCCTTCTTCTATTTACAAGTAAATTCCTTCCACTTCAGAATTTTTTCTTGTCTCTTGCTTCCTTTCTACGTATTAAAATTAACAATAATTTCACAGTTAATACTGAAATAACAACTTCCATTTGGCAATTATGGGGGCAAAGCACTTTGCAAAGACACTATATTTAGGCTCTCTGGGGTCTTAGGAAGGCAAAATTGGAACAAGCTACACTTTTTTCAAGGTAACTTTGAGCTTAGAAGGCAGAAAGGTTATATGCTTTCTAAAAATAATTACCACACAGGACTCCTTATATTTAGTGTCCTGTATGGTACTTGCCTTTCATGGGACAAAATACCTTTACAAGCATAGGTAAAACATGTTTATAGTATCAAGCCCTTATGCTCATTAACGAATTTGGTGTGTCAAGTTAGTGACCTTTACACATACTCATTTGAAAAAACTTATTTTAGATGACTCTTTTTCAAAAGAGAAATTGCATCCTAATATAGAAACCCAAACCCAGTGTCATGCTCCTAACTGGTTCACTGTTAAATCTAAATCTAAAGAATCTAAACATTTTTTTTTTTTATTTGGGGGAAAAAAAAAGACCAGGGAAAAAAAAATCAGTTCTCTGTGCATCTTCACAGTTTTGAATCTTCTGGAAGCAGCTGCATAGTTTTTGACTATAGAACAAATAAGATGGTGAATCAAGATACATATGTATAATTTTTGTCAAAGACACAAAATCAGCTTTAAAATTATCAAGAAAGATGCTAAATAAAATTGAGGGGATTTATGTTTCCTATCTTATAATATAAAAAAGCATCCCTGTTGAAAACAAGTTTGTTTCCTGCTGTTCCTCATTTTTCATGATGACCATTCTCTCCTGCAAACTAATGACACAAAATCCTCCTTTTACCTCTAGTTTTCAAAGCAGTTGATTGCCTCTGCTGTTATGTGCTGTCTCTGGGAGGTCTTAATAAATGGGTTTGAAGTAGTATATGGAATGATTCAAAGGCTGTGGGCAAGCTATGTTTATCCCTGTTTCTATGTCTGCAAACTGATATGAGCTGCAGAAGTGCTGTGAGGGGCATTTTTCATTACTGTTGTCTGCCAAACAGGGGATAGTGCCAAAGTGTCACCAGTACAGGCAGCTGAGATCTATTTAATGGCTGAACTGTGGAGAAAACATCATTTTCACTTCTGAGAAGTGCATCCCAGTGGTTCCTTCCTGATTGCATTGTTGCTGTGGCTTTCACTTTCCTCCATATTGAAAGAAAGTGGGGGCTTGTGAAGGAGTGTCTTTACACAACAGTAAGATAGATGATTCAATGATAATTGCATCATCATTTGGGACAGCAATCAGCACAGACTGAAATTAGGGAGAACTGAGAGATCAGCAATCAATTTTCAATCCTCTAGCACTTTCATTTTTGGGTACCAGCCAGACTTGGCATTAAATGCTGTGCAACACTTCAGGTATGGGCCCTTTCCTTCCCGCCTCTCTGCTGGATGTTTTGCTCTTTGGCTAGCTTCATTAAGTGCTCCACATCTCCCTGACCTAGAGCCATGGAGAGCTGTCGTGGTTTCTCACCAGAAAACAGTTCCTAATGTCAGCACTGTCTC
Organism: Myiozetetes cayanensis; assembly: GCF_022539395.1. Taxonomy (NCBI): domain Eukaryota; kingdom Metazoa; phylum Chordata; class Aves; order Passeriformes; family Tyrannidae; genus Myiozetetes; species Myiozetetes cayanensis. The sequence goes on from NW_026087853.1 coordinate 13,224,169, forward strand.
TAACCTCTGTCTCATTACTCTGCTTCTGGCTGTAAATGTTGTGTTTAACCCTTGAAAAGTAATCGATAGATCCATATGGAAAAAGTAAGGAAGAAATGAATCAGAAATATAGAGCTTTGTGTTATTTATGGAAAACAGCAAACTAGACACTTACAATTTAGTGTCAGACATTGGGCTTGACAGAGAAAAATAATTATGTATTGACTATCTATATTATGTCAATGTGCTTTTGTCCTTTACTTTGTCATCCATTCTATCACTATTTATCATTGTCCTGCTTCTTTGGTATATATTATTGTTTTCTTTGTCCTGATTTACATGATAAATGCACAAGGACAATGGGTTTTGTTTTGTTTTGTTTTGTTTTTCCAAAAGTAACCAGTGAACTTGCATGTGTTGGATTTTTTTTTGTGCTCAGTGCCTGAAACACATAAAGGAATCTCTTTTTCACAAGGTAAATCCTCTGCATCCTTAGTAATGCATCATGATGAAGGTGCTTCCAGCAGATTGCACAAAAGATCACTTAACTTCTGAAAATGTTAGATGAAGATTCTTAGGGAGCTACAGTTGTATTGTGCTGAATGATCACTAGGTCGATTTCACTGTTCATGTGTTGGCTTACTGCAAACAGAGAGCCACTAACTACAGCCTTATCCTCTCAACCAGCCTTAGAATCATGGAATCATAGAATCAGATGAGTTGGAAAGTACCTCTGATATATTATAAATCTTCTTTTCTTCTCCTCAAATTAATGCCAGTGTACATCTCCTATATAGGCTAGAGAGAGCCTGCAGGCAAAATATCTTGAGGGAGAAAGCAAAATCAGTTTCCCTTGTGAGTCTATGTTATTCTGTGATATGTGATCAAGTGTTTCACTATACTCTTGTACTTCTTTTCTGGCAGCTCAGTAAATTTGTATCTTCCGAAATTCACTCTTTACGGGACATATGACTTAAAAAATACCTTATATAAAATGGGCATTATGGATCTATTCACTGATAAGGCTGACCTCTCTGGGATCACTGGACAGCCCCAGCATAGAATTTCCCAGGTAAGTCATACTGCTTTTTGTTTTATGGCCCATGGTTACTGATACTTGCATCACTTTTTGTACAACTATTTGTGATGCAAAATTCACATAAAGAGGCTTGGCTTTACATGAAAAGGTAGTTGTTGGCATACAGAGTATTTTGTCCATGCACTGTAAGTGCAGTTGGGTTGGAGCAGGTTACAAGTCTGTAATTTTTTAATCTAGAATGCAATTTTGATCTACATGGGGCAACCTTATAAAACAGACGTGACCAAATCGCCACCTATCCACACCTCAGTACCCTCCTGCACTGTGCTGTTACAGTCACTGCTGCTTCTGTTTGTGTTTGTCTTTAGCCTGATTGTGGGGCAAGCACAGAGCTATAGGATGTGTCACCACTTGTGTTTTATGGAGGGGAGAGGAAAAAGACTGCTTGTTTTTAAACTGTTTAGGGGAAAGGAAAATGCAATTAGGATAAACATTTGGCTTCAAGCCTATGAACAATGACTCTCATTAGTGTCAGGCCAAGGTAAAAGCTACAGACAGGTCATACTTCAATGAACTCAGAGTTTAAAGCTGGCAATCAGCGCAACTTTAATTGCCTAATATGAAGAAAACAACTACCCTCATGACCTCAGGAGGACATTAGTGAATCAGGATCTGCCAATGTCTTGACTTTGCAAGGTAAAACTTATATGTTTCTCTGCTCTAGCCCTCCAATTCTGGCTCTTCTCCTTTGCTACCATTATTTCCAAGACATGAAGAAACATAGGAAACATATTTTCAGAATTTTATTAATTGTGCTAGTCTGCATGTTATTTCTTCAGCTATGTGAACTTTTAATAGACAGCTAAATACAGTCTCACTCTCCTAACATTTGGTCTAGCTGTAAAGATCTCCATGAGTGGGTGCAGGCAATAAGAAAAGAAACAAAGCAAATGTTTTGACTAGCAGGGACATGCACCTTCTCCGGAAACAAACTTTTTTCCTGTCTGGGACTAGAAAGTTGTGCTGCATGTAGCTTGGTGATTCTTTTTCCACTTTGCTGTCTTTATGCAGTGGACTCACACCTGTCCATCTGATGCTTGTTTCTTACCAATAACTTCTTCAGGCACTTTTAGGTCACATTCTTATTCAGGTGACTATTTTTGTACCTCCTTGACTTGTAACATGTCTGTTTCTTCACAGGCTATTCATAAGGCTGTGATAAAGGTGGATGAGACTGGCACCGAAGCAGCAGCTGCCACAGGCATGGAAATAGTGCCTATGTCCGTTCCACTTATCATTAAATTCGAGAGGCCATTCCTAATCGTCATAACTATGGAGAGCAATATACTTTTCATGGGAAAAATTGTGAACCCTCTGAGAAGAGATTAAGTTAATGTACATATTACGTATGTGTTGATAAGCACTCTTAAATCAAGTATTTGACCTGATGAGTATGGCATGGCTACAGAGGGGCTCTCTGCCTCTTAACTGATGTTATTCACTGTAGATGAGACTCTTCACCAATTTAAGTTGTCATAGTTGCATGTTTGTTTGGGCCTTGCTTTTTTTTTTTTTTTTTTTTTTTTAAGAAGGTTTCATTCAGGCAGAACTGTCATTAGCTCTGGGACAAAATAGGCCTGTGTGATACTAACAGCATAGACACATTTTCTAGCAGGGAAGCTGAAGATCACGCGGGTGGAGAGAGTTGTGTATATCTGCTTCTTCCCTCATGGCTGCCTTCTCACATTTTTTTTGTGTTGACTGACAAATGGGTACAAGTTATGCTACTCTATTACTTGTGTCCCTTCTCCTACCAACATGAAGTTTGTAACTAGCATAGACCTTAGCATGCATAACGCTCACTACCTTGCATAGTACCATTGTTGTCCAGTGGGTCTAATACATCGTTGCCCTTCAGCTGTTGTCCCCGCTTGCCTGCTGCAAGTGGGTCTCAAAGAGGGTGTGTTTTCCCCCTGCAGATATATACTGGCCTACCCACTGTTTCTGTGAAATGTACAGTTCAGACTCATTCCAGGGCAAACCTTAGAGGTTTTAAGAACTTGGTCTAAGAAAAGAAGAGGTAAATCTGATCTGCAGTTCAGTGCCCAGGAGCCAATGTTTGTGAACCAGATATATAGCTCAGAGCATTCAGAAGACTACTTCTAGCCTATGCCTGCACCTAAACTAGCTTCTAGAAGTCCCCAGGCAGCAGAAAGCACAAGCCATCTCCTCCTGGTGCCAGTGTCTGTACCATTACTGTCTGTACCTGGGAGATTACCCATGGTAGTAAGAGCCATTCCAGTATTGTTTGTAGGATCAAGCACCCTACCAGTAACACCTATATCCCATCAGTGACGCTTGCCGTGTCTCTTGATATAACCCCTTCTGTTCCCAGACTGTCCAGTACTACAACATTGGTACTCTCTCATCTGCTTTATGGTTAGTATAGCCACAATATTATAAAGAGCTGTTTTCACCTATTAAGATACACAATACTCAAAGTCACATTCATAATGAACATGTTTATTTTTCTCCTGGTTTTCTTTCTTATCTATGTTTTTTGTTCTCATTTTCACAACATCTATCATTATTTTATTTCTTTGCTCATGTTCATGGTATATATCTGATCTCTGGTTGCAGGAGGGGTAAATTATTGACTAAAATGGGTTAGTCTGTTAATAGGTATTAAGGATTAAGACCAGTCTTTGTACAGCCTTGAAATATGCAGACAAATGTACTATGGTAGAACAACGTCAATGAATAAACATGACATTAAAAAGTTTCTAATTTTGCCATTTTATTTCTGTAGTTCAGAGTTAAGACTTAAGTACTGTTCAAGCAGGGTTTTTTGACAAATGTCAACAACCAGTTATTAATGTTCATATACATTAGATCAGCACAATAGTAGTAACGCCAGTAATGAGTTTCAGAAAGCCCTCTGTCTCTAGCCTGGGCAGTAGGTTATCTCTGTTAGGCAGAAGACTTTGGGAAGGTTAAGCATTCCTTTGATGCAGAGATATTTATTTCAAAGCCTATAGAGAGCATGCTGCTTCTACTCTATCAAGTGTGTAGCTTCTGTGTGTCTCTCATCTCTCTTCTAAAAAGTTCTCTCTTGATTCCCTTAACAAAACCCGACGGAATGGCCTGAAGCTGTGCCAAGGAAGGTTCAGGTTGGGTGTTAGAAAAAGGTTCTTCACCCAGAGGGTGGTTGGGCACTGGAACAAGCTCCCCAGGGAAGTAGACACAGAACCAAGCCTGACAGAGTTCAAGAAGCATTTGGATGATAGTCTTGGGCACATGGTGTGACTCTTGGGAATGATCCTGTGCAGAGCCAGGAGTAGGGCTCAATGATCCCTGTGGGTCCCTTCCAGCTCAGCATATTCTGTGATTCTGTCTTGGCATGTGTTTTGAGCTGTGTTTCCTGTCATTCCATAAACAAAATACAGGCTGTCTAGATTATACCTTTTTTATAATAGATTATGACAGGGAAACAAGAAAAATGCTTAGAAGCTGTCAGCTTTCTGTAGGGGAAACCACTTGCAACTTAAAATCACAGTGAAGAAAAATTAATTTCTGTAGCATTTAAATAAAGCAATAAGACAAAATAAACGTAGTGTTTCCCAAACTGAAAATCAGTGCCTACATCACTGGATCCATAGCAAAGCTTGACTGAAAATACTTTTCTACAGGTTCTTACAGTTATTTGCATTTCACATCAATCTAGAGGCACTTGGTTTGCTAGGTCACAAAGAGTTTTCTGACACAACTAGATCTTGCAGCCTGCTTTCCTGTGAAAAGGTACATCATTCTGTTTCAAAGTAAATCGAAGAAACCCTAACTTGAAAAGGAAAAAAAAAATGCACAGTTGCACAAAAAAACTAAATTAGAATTAGGAAGAAAAATTTCACAAAATGGAAACCATTATCAGACCAGTGAATGCCCCTTTGAAAAAAATCAGTCCCACAACATCAAATCTAAAACTGTAATAAGAAAGGACAAGGCAAACTTTGAGGAAAAGAAATTTGCAGAAGTCATGTCACATGATAATATATTCTTTTTCAATTACATCATTTTATAGAGCTTGAGGGGCCAGTGGATGTTCAAAGTATAGAAGTGTACAGGGAGGGCACTGGCAAAACAGAAAAGCTCAATTCATTGCACATGTGCTTCCTTTGCAGTCTGAACCACTATTCCAAGTTAAACTAACAATAGGAGAGTTTTCAGGGGGAAAAAAAAGGAATCAAAGAGTAGATAACAACAAATTGTCAAGACTGTTTAGTATGCTTGCAAGAGATCTTAGGTATTTCAAGAAGAAAAATGTTAAGCTTTCTACTTCAATGCAACAGTTAAATTGTCTCTGTACCAGAGTAATAAGTGACAGATGTGATGTTCAGTTTTTTCAAAGAGATGCAAATGAACATGCAGTGAGTTGCAGAACAGTTAGTTCAACTTCGCTTTTTGGGAAAATGCAGAATTTGTAGTTATGTACTATGAATAAGTATGACAAAATACTGAAGAACTAACATGACCATCATAGAAACAGAATATTTTAGGCTGGAAAAGGTCAACTCCAACCCTTAACCCACATCTGTCAAGTCCACCGCTAAACCATGTTCCTATGTGACACATCCACACATCTTTTAAATACAGCCAGAGATGGTGACTCCATCACTTCCCTAGGCAGCCTGTTGCAGTGTTTGACAACCCTTTCAGTGAAGAAATGTTTCCTAATATCCAATTTGAATCTCCCCTGGAGCAACTTGAGGTCATTTCCTCTTGTCCTATTGCTTGCTGCTTCCAAGAAGAGACTGATCCCATCTCACTACAACGTCCTTCCTCCTTTCAGTTAGTCGTAGAGAGCAAAAAGGTCTCCCCTCAGCCTCCTTTTTGCCAGGCTAAACAACTCCAGCTCCCTCAGCTGTTCCTCATCTGACTTACTCTCTAGACCCTTTGCCAGCTTTATTGTCCTTCTCTGGACAAGTTCCAGCACCTCAAGTTCTGTCTTGTAATGAAGGGCCCAAAAATGAACACAGGATTTCAGCTGTGGCCTCACCAGTGCCGAGTACAGGGGCAGGATCACTGCCCTGGTCCTGATGGCCACACTGTTTTTGATACAAGCCAGGATGCCATTGGCCTTCTTGGCCACGTGGGCACACTGCTGACTCATGTTCAGCTGGGTGTCAGCCAGCATCCTAGGTCCTTTTCCACTGGGCATCTTTCCAGCCACTCTGCCCGAATTCTGTAGCACTGCACAAGGTTGTTTTGACTTGATGCTTAGGGAGACAGTGTCAAAGGTTTTACTAAAGTCCAGGTAGACAATACCCACAGCCATTCATTCCCTCATTCACTTAGCTGGTCACCTTGTCACAGAAGGAGGTCAGGTCAGTCAAGCAGAACCTGCCTTTCATAAATGCTTGCTGGTTGGGCCTGATCACCCAGTTGTCCTCTGCATGCTGTGTCATGGCACTCAGGATGATCTGCTCCATAACATTCCTCAGCACTGAGGTCAGGCTGACAGTCCTGTACTGCCCCAGATCCTTCTTCTGGCCCTTCCTGGAGATGGGTGTCGCATTTACCAACCTGCAGTTGCCTGGGACCTCCCTGGTTAGCCAGAGCTGCTGATAAATGATTGAAGGGGGTTTGGTGAGCTCTTCCAAAAACTCCCTCAGTATCCTTGGGTGGATTCCATGCGGCCCCATAGACGTGTGTATCAGGTTGTAGCAGGTTGCTGACCACTTTCCTTTTGGTTATGGGGGCTTCCTTCTGCTCCCCATCCCTGTCCTGCAGATCAGGGGTCTGGGTAGCCTGAGAACAACTGGTCTTACTATTAACAACTGAGGTAAAGAAGGCACTAAGTGCCTCAGCCTTTTCCTCATCCATTGACACAATGTTCCCTCTTACATGTAGTAAAGGATGGAGGTTCTTCTTAGCTACTTCTTATTGCTAATGTATTTATAAAAATATTTTTATTGTCTTTTACAGCAGGAGCCAGAATCCTTTGCCAAAAATTCTTTGAAAGAGTTGATCTGTCCATGTGTTATAATGATTTGATTGATATATGTCACATACTTCTGAAAATATATAATATTCCCCAGGGAAGGATCTAAAAAAACTTGGAAGCTAGTGAGGGAGAAAGACCCTTAATAAGCAATGAGTTCAGGCATGCATTATTCAGGGAAGTCAGAGATGATGTGGGACTTTATTAGATTGTGAAGTGACATATTTTCCCAGTGGTTTCACCTTTTCCATTGGGAATGATCTCACAGTATGCAGTGACTGGCTGATAAAATGTCAGAGGAAAATCACTTCCAGGAAATATAAGGCAAAGAATACAAGGAAAGAAGCCCTTGGTTTATACTTTGCATTATGGTCTCAAGTTAGTCATTGCCATTCAAGATAGATACTCTGTAGTGGTGTTGGATAGGCCACTGAATCTCCATGCTCAGTGCTGATGAAAAATTAAACCAAGCAGTGGGGGAGATAACGATGAAAGGAAGAAAGTGAAACTCTGTGCCCATGTACTGTGATATGCCTACACTGTGTGTGCTGTGTGCAGCACTGGATACTGAACTAGATGAGTTTTTGATCTAAGCTAAGGGTACCCATTTTATTTGGCTTACAGGATGAGGTATCTGTATAGATACTATATATGCATACCACTCTGCATCTATAGGCTCAACTCAGAGCCAAAGCCGAAGTGTTTGTTTCCTTTTGCTGTTCCTGGGGGTGTCTAAGACAACAGTTTAGGGCTGGCATTTAAGGGCATTTTTATTTCCTCAGTTAACAGCAACACTTCTATCAGCTCAATGGTTCAGTAGGAAATAACTGAAAATCTAAGTCAATTTATCTGACTCAGTAGTTCAGGAGCATTCATTATAAAAAAATAAGTGTGGGTTTTTTTTAGAGATTACAAGGGTCTTTTTATCACTTCTTTGAATGATTGTGGAGTAGGTGAATTTACATTTGCCTGCTTATTTGCAATTTTGGTCTTTTAACAACCCTTGATTATACTTTTTACAAGTGCATGAATGCCTTACTATTTACCAGTGTACCTTCACAAAGACTCTAACAAGATCTATCATATCTCTTATTTGATGTTTCTTTGTTTTCTTCTTTTACTTCTCTATCAAACACCTGTATATTTTTAAAATGGGAATATCTCATTACTAGTCTGTTTTTCCCATCAGATTAATACCAAACTTCTTTGAATAAAATTTGGTTTTTTAATGTGAATTAGCTCTCAGTATATCAGTTCTAAACTGTTTTTCCTCTACATATATGACCTTAGAGTATATGATAAATCAATTTTTATTCCACAAAAAAGGCAAATGAGAATAAAACTGTGAGTGGCAAAATAATTACTTCCTTATTGTTCAGGTCCTCTACAACTGGTGCAGAAATCTTATCCATCCTGATTTGAAGAACTGAATGCTTGATTAAAACCCTTCTGTAAATAATTATTTTCTCTCAAGTCAGACTTTTCTACAGTAGATTCTAAATAATGTCCAGAGTTCTTTATACGTATTATTTTCACATCCAATAAAATGACTTTAGGATATCCTGAAAATGTTTTTGACTTTTTTTTCCATTTTATTGTTAAATGATAAGAAAATCGATCGCTTGATAGCATCTTATAAAATTAAAATTAGAATGGAACATTTTCATTATTTCTCTTTCAAAATGTTAACAAAGCAAACACATTCATGAAAATGTTCTGATTTCTCTGACTCTCTTTTCTTACATGGAAATTGCTCTCTCAGATAACTTCCAAGAAGTTTTTCTGAGAAAAGATTTTAAAAGCGACATTAAGGGCTACAGGTAGAGTCTGGGTATTTGTGCAATCTGGGAAAGTTTTCAGATGGAGAAAAATCTTGAGAATTTGTGAAGTACTTTCGTAAGTAATTGATGAAGTTCTAGCTCAGTTACAAGCCTACTATCATCAAAGGTAAGTAGGGATCTCTAGCTCAAAGGATTTAGGGATTTCTTAGCTTTGATTAAGACATTCTTAGCACTGAATGCCTATGGACCAGTAGTAAAAATAATTGCTTTTACATTAAGCTATGAAGGAAAATACATTTAGAACATGCTGTTAAAAATTTCCTGCTTTATAGACAGTGAATCCTCTTAGACATAGTCCTGGCTTGCAGGATTCTGTTTCTGGTGAGGAGACCTGTGTTTCAGAAATTACTTCAGGAAGGATCCCAAATATTTCAGAGATCTCCAAAGATCAGGGGATGTGAAGTGTCATCTGTGCTGTAATATTGGGGTGTTGGGTTTGGAGCTATAGTAATTATGTGTGTGGAGGCGAATTAGAAAAACAAACGTGTTTGTTAAGAGATTATTTCAATCATCATTAGTATGAGAGCTGGAGCATTCACAAAGGCCAGAGACCAGTTCAAACTGGTTTTCATAATCCCCACCCACCTAAGTTCTACTAAAGGCATTAATTTAAAAACATTGCATCATGAGGGAAAAAAAATACTCTCACTGGCTGATCAATGAACCTGAGAGCAGGACATTCTCACCTAGAAGTTCTTGTGACCTGATTTTTGCTCTCTACAGCTGAACCCCATTCTTGCTGACCCCAGCCTTAGGAGTGCCTTAGTGCTCTGCTGCTCTATGGAAGAAGACACCTGGGTATTTAGTGAAAATCATCTGGGCTTTCCCTGGTCCCCAAAGGTTAACTTTTGGTGAAGGGGCTTACTGTGACTCCTTTGGGAATGCCTTCCTTTATGATTCTTCAGCAGGCTCTATTTGCTATTGCCCTCAAAGCTGATGGAGGAAGCAAGAGTAGAGGAATGGTGTGACAAGATGAGGGTGGTCTGCAAGTGACTGTGGGTAACGTGAAGAAAGGCAGGAAAAGGATGTCAGAGGAGATAACAGTACGTGGGAGCCAACATTAGACAGGGTATCGACAAGTTTGGGGTAGGGAAGTCTTCATCTGTACTGAAACAGTTACAATTCCAAAAATTTTCTGTTAAAACCAACAGATTTGAGATGCCTGTGTAATGGTTGATTATGGAGAAAAATGGTTTTGTTGAACTTATCTGAATATTGATTTAGAGTAGGATTTTTAAAAGTTATATGATGTTGAGCTAAACCTTCTCCCAGTGTGATTAAAACCAGGGACCACAGCAAAATTTGATCTACTCTATATCCATTCAAAATAACATTGAAACCTGCCTTCCTTCTGCACTTGTCCCCTGGTGGATTCCTCTGTTTGTACCCTCATTTTCAACAGAGCTCTTCTGTGTGATTAGGGAGGCTGACAAGGTGTAATAAGGTAAATTGACCACTTTCTGGGTCCTTTCTTTGAGCATTAGCCAAAATCCATATGGTGTGCTTGGGCAGCTGGGCTTCTGAGTCACAGAATAATGTCATTATTGTTTACTTCAATCCACTTTGATCAACCTTATTTGATCACCTGCACAATTAAAGGTAGACACTTGATTCAGTATCAGTCAGGAGTACAAAGGAGGTAAAGAAAGCAATTCAAATGAGATGGTCCCAGATAGCAGGGTCAGTGGATCAAATGGGAAGGTGAAGAAGAACTTTTTAATGAAGGCTTTCAGAATAATGTTAGTTGCTTAAGTCTTGAATTACTCATTGGGATGGTTCTTGTTAACTACATTTTCATGTTGTATAGACACATATTTATTAAAATTTTAAGTACTATATTGCTGTTGGAACCCATAATTAATTGATTAATTTCTTTATTTCTTTAACGCAAGAACATTATTAGGAAAGGACAGGCCAGTAGTTACACAGCATTGGGTTGGGACTTGGGAGTTTCTACTTCCCTTCCCAGCTCAGTCACAGGTTCACTCTGTAGAAACTTAGCTTCCTGGCTGCTTATACCTACCCACTAAGGCTGATCATCCTTCCTTTCTTAGCTTATACAGTCAGAGCAGGATTCAGCTGCCTTACCATAGGCAAATAATATGATTTTAAAAGTACAATACTGGATGGACAGTAGATGAAGGGGTTCAGGTGAAGCAACCCCTGCTGGCATATGCTTGGGTCAAATCAAAATGTGAAAAAAAAAATTCAGTTAGCACAATGGTATTATCCTTCTCTATTTTCCTGTACAAAGTTCTTGTGTTGTAGTTACTGGTAACAGATATTTGCATCTTCTAGTCATGAAAGAAAAATTTCTGGTAAAAGGATTGGATTGTACAGTGTTGTATGGTGTATACAGATTATTAATACTTGCAATTTATGTGTGCTTAATCACCTTTCCCCATGTTGTAGTGTACCTAGGTAACTACCACTCCTTGAATACAATTGCTGAGCATATCAAAAAAGAAGACACTTTCTGTAAAGTGCAGAGGACTGTTTATGGAAGCTTGCAATTAAGGAACATTTCCATTTTCACTTTGAAGCTGTATAAAGCTGCATCCTGCAGCCCACAGATTTTAAAACTGTGTATCACTGTTACCAAGGGAGGTGCCATAGAATCAAACTGATAAAAAGTTATCCTGTCTTCGTTAGCCTCAATAAGAACTAAAGCAATGCTCAAGGCCATGGAAAGCAACTTTTTATTTTCGTGCCGTCTAAACTCAATGACAAAGTTTGATGTGTCACTTTTATTTTACAGATGAGCAAACTGAAGCCTATCACTGTTAATGATGTTCCCAAGGTCAAAACAGAGCTGCTCAACAGAGATAGCCATCCATCCTTAGTTTTCCAGTGGTTCTCTCATCAGGTGGTCCATCCCAACCTGAAATCATTCCAATATCCTGGAAAGTACTTCAGCAATGGAAAATATTATTGGAGATCATTATTGGAGTCAATAAGAGTATTTTTTCATCTATTTTGGGGGTTGGAAGGAAAATAAAACAGAATGCATACTATTCTTTCACAGTACCCCAATTGGAAATCATCCAGATATTAAAATCTCAGTAAGGTCTTTCATTACTAATATTAACATTGCAGAAACATTCAAGTCTGAAAAGAAAGTCTGTGGTAGACATGTCCATGTAGAAATAATGAAAAACAGGCCTTCTTTTGAAAGGTTCTGGGGCCTAAATAAAGGGTATTTATGTTAAAGCAACCTGTCTACTCTCCTGCCCCTTTTACAGGAGGTCTCAAGTCTTCTATAGGTCTTGTGTCATACCTGTCAACCTGCACACACTGAAGCAGCAATAGGAGATTCAGTTGTTATCGGTGCACCATACATGTAACACACCTGCTACATTTAGTGTATAATTTGCAACTGGCATTGAAACTTAAAAATGGTGATGAGTTCAATATCTGTCATTGCCATTTCTTCCTAATTCCATACTCCATTTCCTGCATATTGCTGCTAGGTTAATATTCTTGTGGTCTATATACCTTACACTTACAAATCTTTGTCTAATTTATGATATAATAGGTATATAGGGATAAAGAATTTTTTATATTTGAAGTAACCTGAGTGTCTGTGAGCTGTAATCCCAGAACAGCTATTACTGCTGCTAAATCGACACAAAATCTCTAATTTCCTTTGAATACTGGACAAATTCAGTCGTTCTGTTGCCATTGAATATAGCAGTTATTGGTTAATTAAGAACTCTTTAAACCTGTTTCAGAATGGTCTGTTCAAAACAAAACAAAACCTATAGGAAGATGTTTGTAAGATGTTAGCAAATGCATGAACTATTATATGGTTCTATTTCTTCTAAAGATGTCAAAATATGAGTTGGTGTGTGGTAACAAAACTGACCTACATGAACTGCGCAGCAGTTACATGGACTTGGGTAATGTAGACTTTGTCGTGGTTTTAATTATCAGAAGGAATAAACCCCATTTGTTAGGTTATTTCAGTATTCTGTACTTTTATTCCTATTAAAATAAATAATAGAGTGAAAGATCTAGTTCAGCATATAAATGATCAGCGTGAAGCTGGTTAACGTGGTTTCATGACTTAGTTTCAGAGTTGAAGTTGTGGCCAGTAGACAGGTGGGATTGTAATGGCTCGTGGCAGTGCGTGGTACACTTGGCATTCATGCATGTCCTCATCATTTTAGTTTCAAGCTGCTGGAGTACCTTATTGCTGCTGCTATAATGAAATGCTAGGGAAATGCCTTGTTAAATTTTAGCTTAGCATTATTAAAAACAAAACAGTAATTATACGGCATCACAAATGAAAGAGAAAACAAGAGGCTTATAACCATTTTGTAACACAGTTCATCCTTGACCACCATGACCTGTCAGTCACGAAGGCTTTGATGAGTAACATAATCTCTGTGTTTGTGACCTTTATAGACAGAATTAGAAGGAACAAGTAAAAAGGAAAGGGGAGGGGAGTTGGGGGGTGGGGGGTTTGGAGTGATGAAATAAAGAGGAAAACAAAGAAGGGGAGTGTCCAGACAAAGTTTATCTATGTTCTGTCTCCATGTTTATCTATGTTTGTAATGACAAAATTACACATGTGAGTAAACAAGTACAAAGGAAAGAGTCGTCACAAATGGGGAAACATATTTCATGTCACCACTCAATCATGGTCTTTGTTGTTAATCGGAAAATATCAGTCAGCTTGATTCATCAGCACTGAATTCCTATTAGAAAAAGTTAATAGAAACAAGCAGTACTTGTTTTCATTTGAACAATTTAAAAGTGTGTGAGAGGGCAAAGAGAATGAGAAGTGAGTGCGCACATGCAGTATGAGCACGTGTGGGAGTAAACAGCTTGCTACTTGTATTCCCACCACCTGCCCGAGGCATTAACTGAGATCCATGCAATACTGAGATAGATGAAGGGACCACATCAGCCAGAGTAGGAAATCCATCAGGGAAACATGTCTATCACATATCCACTCAGTGACATGCAGCTACAGTCAGAGAGAGAAGGTACAGACAATTGGTTTGTCATCCATATACAGGCTGAGGACCAGGTATAAGATTTGGCTCTGGATGGACTTTGGAAGAGCACCGAGTTGATGTGATACGTGGCTGTCAGCTCCATGTGTACTTTATCACAGCACAGACAGTCTGACTTCTGGCACCAAGAGTTGGCATCTGTTTCCAGTGGTTCCAGGCATAACCTCCTGGTTTCCAGTAGGGTCCTAATTACACAATGTTTGCGCTCAGCTCCTCTGCGTGGTCAGAGGCAACAGAGAGGATGTCACAGCTACTCTTCAAATGGCTGAAGATAGTCAGCTTCTTTGGCTGAATAATAGAGATGATCCTCACAAGCCTGTTTCGTCAATATTTGCTTTGTTTCCTCCTTTTTTTTGGTTGGCTCTAATTTTTATCAAGTCTGTTTAATGTTTAACGGCACTAATTAAGCAGAAGATGATGTAGCAGTATAAGTAACAGTGCAGGGAACAACATGGTCAGCTGAATGCAACAGGGCTTCTGATTTTGTAAGTACTACACACGCACTTTTCTTGGAGACTTGCAAACGATGATTTCTGTGGTTGGTGGAATTTTAATATTAGGTTGATTTCATTTGTCTGCTTATGATTTGGTTCTGTGCGGATGTTGCAATGGGAGATTAATCAAGCAGATGTGCAAGGGACCAGTGGGACCTGCTGTTCTGGGGGAATATGCTTAGCCTGAAATCAAACTAAAATAACCTTTGAAGTCATGGGGACTTATTAAATAGTTGTCAAAACAGAATACTGATGTAATCACCTTTTAGGTTGGAACAGCCTTCACAGTGACTCAAAATTACTATAATCCCACTATTGACTGAACAACCAGGTCCAATTTATAAACTCTTTTGGTGACTTAATTTATAAAACAACCATTGAATTGCTAAGGCAAGGCTTTCTAATTAGGACTGGGGTGAGTGTAATGGGGGGTGGTGGGGAGGGAAGGCCACAGTTTAAACTTAATTGCTCCTTTTGTTCCCATAGACAAACTAACATGTGGTCTGGAAGAGAATTATTTTCTGAATTTCCAATTTGCATTAAAAGTACAGCTAGATTTAGTAAAGCCTTTCTATTTTCTTCAGATTCAGTTAACAAAAATATTTGTGTGTGAAATTTTCTAATCTCAAAATATTGAAATTAATGTGATTTCATCTCTAAATGAAAAGTATGATAGGAAAACTCAATGACAATATTCAGTGTTTTCCAGCTTCTGGTAGAAATACTTCTTTCAGATTTCTGTAGAGAGCTCTGATACTAAGAAAAGTTTTTTACCTGGTCTGGTGTAGTAGAAGCTAAAAATAGAGCCATGCCTAATACAAGCTTGCTGCAGAAAAAAACCCCAAACCATACTCTTTGCTTCAGAAATTCTTTGAAATTCAGGCTAAGCTCTGTTTGGAACAGGAAGTAAACATGGACAGATACAAATTATCTTCTTTCTCACTTGAGTGTGCAACATCTCAAATATGTAGAGAAAACCATCCTACAACATGTTAAACATCAAGTAGTTTTGAAACACCCTGTGTACTACATTATTACTTAATTTTTCCACAGTACATAAGGGTTGTTTGGGTTTGGGGGTTTTATTTGGCTGTGAAGAACAGGGAGAGTTCTAAAAGAGATGCAAATATTTGAATCATATTCCCATCTAGAGCCATACTCCATCTTTTGGTTTAAGAAAATTCAAATTTAGTGTCACCACTTGCTACTGCAGTGGACTGTCATTGTTCCTCTCTGTCTTCTCTTACGCTCACTCAGCATACTCATATCTAAGCAAATATGAGAACACACAGCTAGCATATATGTTTGCTATAAAAACAAGAAAGATCATCAGTTAAAAAAATAAAACAAAATCCTTGAACTTGTGCTGCCCTCAGAAACTCTATCTAAATGTTTAGATAGTATATATAATCATCTTTCACATCTGGGAATGAATGTAGGACCAAGACAACTTTACCTTGGCAAGACATTGGAAAATATGTTCTTGGAAGAAAAGGCTACAAATAGGCTGTGTTGGCTGGAAACAAAAAGAGGAGCCATAACAGTAGAAAAGTTCTAGAAATATTTTCATGCAGAAGCTACAAGAGTAAAAAGCTTTTTTTCCTTCATAGCTTGTTACAGTTCTGAAAAGGGTTTATATGAGATGCCTCCAGAACAGCAGGGAACTGAATTCAGTAAACCAGAGACTTGTTCCAGCTCCTGCGGAGAGCAGGGGCTCACATGTAGGATATCACATCAGCATCAGGAGAACAAGCATAACAAAGAAACTTACCATCTCCAAAGAAATTAATCTATGTCCTTTGACTTCCAAATAGGATCAGTGGTCCTCTTCCTCTTGGACCCAGGTCTTTCCCACATCCCGTGCAAGTTAACCCATTGGTGAGGGGCAAAACACCATTTAACAAATTACAAATACTTGTTGTAGCCTCCCCAGAAAAGGTTCCTTCACTCCAAACATGCACCTCATTATCTGATGCAAACCTGCTGCTTCCCACATGTCTTTGTGCCCACTTCTGTGTGCACTGCTGTCATGTCATAGGATGCTCCAGGCTTTTGCCTTGAGTTTTGCCTTGAAGTTCATGCCTTTCTTCCCCCACCAGCTGTGGTCAATGACTGGCCATGTGAGTTAGTAAACAGGGCCATGAGGTAAACAGAGGTGTAAATTTAATAAGCACCAGATAGTCTGTGATAGCTGTCTGTCCCTGTGCTGCTGCCCTGGTGGAAGTGAGGGAATTTGCCCTGCTTCCAGTGAGTAGTGAGATGCCTCACATTTCCTCACATTTATCACATTGTTTTGGGGCAGGTGCTGCGGAATATTTGAAGTCTTTGAAACTCACACTCTGTCTTCCCTCATGGTAACTTATTTGTTTAGATGTACCCTATGGGAGACAATGATCATAGTAAAAAAATATCACTGTTAATTGAGATTATTGTGGACTTTAGCTCTATGTTTTCATAGCCAATGTATCGCAGTGAAGAAAAGTCTTGCCTTTTCAGGCCAGTTACAATAAAATATGATGGTTTTATTATGCTAACATTTCAATCTATAACTTGGTTGAATTTATTAATTAAACTTGACATTGTACCCATGAGAACTTTAAATATCATGTGTATATGAGATATTTACAGTTGCACTATGTAATATTTATGATAACAAACTATTTATTATTCCTTATTACCAAGCACATCATTACCATCTGCTCATTTAATGACTGTTTATTTTGTGACAGAATAATTTGAAAAGAAGATGAAGTGTCTCCTGTGCCTGTGTTTACTCCTTGCTGCTCTTTGTGCTGTAACCCATTGTCACCATGAAGATGTTTGCCATGAAGTCAACAATACTAATCTGCAAGATGGAACAGAAAATTTATTGACACATAAGTGTGACAAGCAAGGCTCTAACTATGCAGATTTTGTATTTAGATTTTACAAGCAAGCTATATCAAAAGAAGCTGATGAAAATGTTTTCTTTTCTCCCATGAGCATCTCCACTGCATTTGCCATGCTGGCTGTTGGTGCTAAGTCAACCACCCTGTCTCAGATTTTTGGAGGACTGGGCTTTGACAATCTGACTGAGGCTCGTGTAGGTGATATACATGACAGTTTTCACAAAGTTTTATCAGTAATGAACTGTGCTGATGCTAATATCACAGTAAATATAGGGAATGCCATTTTTACAGCTACTGGATATGAACCACAGGAGTCATTTTTACAAAATACCAAACAATTTTATGATGCAGATTTTTTTCCTAGTGATTTCCATAAACCAGAAGAAGCTAAGAAGCAAATCAATAAATACGTAGAGGAGAAAACTAAGGGGAAAATCCCTGAATTAGTTGGTTATCTTGATCCAAGTACTGTACTAGTTCTAGTTAACTACATTTATTTTAAAGGTAAGATATTTAACATAATATTCCAGTACATAGTTTTGATATAAAATAAAAATTTTAGGGAACCCTTGATCATTTGTTACCAGAGTGACTATTTAGGAAAGAGCTGAACTGTGCAAAACCTTCAAAGTAGAGATTAGATCTGGCCAAGAGCAGGGTATCTGATTGTTGAGAAATACTGATTGCTTAATTATGACCCAGTGTGCGTGAAAGCTATAGACAGAGAAGTCCCACTTTAGTGGACCTCTCATAGACAGGGATCCACTGCACATAGTCTCACTGGTCTGAGAGCATAACGTCTAAAGATGTTTCCAAGATCTCTATGCTTACTGTATGTGCCAGTCAAATTTGGTGGACTGATATTCTTGCACAAGGTCCCCAGTTTTATGGTAGATCCATGCATGAAAAATTGGGACAGAGCATTTTGAGGGCCTGTGTCTCTGGATTCTTGCTCAAATGTAAAGACCCTTTAATCTGCTGATGAATTCCTCACCAGGCTGAGTGCCATCAACTTGGGTAGGGGTATAACCTAAAAGGAAAGGCATGAGAAGAAGTTCCTGTGGCTGAATGTTTAAGTGATTGTATTTAAATGGCATGAAAGGCATTACATATGGCTACAGTAGAAGAAGTCTCAATTGGTCCTCATCAGCCATTTGTTGTTTTTCAGCAAGATAGGATTTACTCACACTTACTATGCTGAGCTTACTGCACAGCTAGAATTGCCTTATTGTATGTTATGCAGGAGGTTGAAATTATTCAGTGACCATATTCTCCCATAAATAGCCATCCGTTGTCCTCCATTTGAGTTGGTCTAATTTAGATGAGCCATTTCTTATGATCATCACATCTGAGTCCAATATCTTCTCTTTTCCCCCATTAGCTGCCTGGGAAAAGTCTTTTGATCCTTCGTGTACCTATGAGGATGATTTTTTTGTGAACACAAATGCATCTGTTAGAGTCAACATGATGCAGCGCGACAGTATCTTTAATGCTTACTATGACCAGGATCTCTCCTGCAAGGTGATAGAGCTGCCTTACCAGGGCACTGCCCGAGCATTGCTCATTCTGCCTGATGATGGAAAGATGAAGCAAGTGGAAGATGCTCTCTCCAAGGAAACTCTTTGTAAATGGGATGACAAACTTACGACCAGGTAACTCTAGATAGATGGATTACTGTATTTGAGGACAATTCACTGTTTTTAAAAGGAAATGCTAAATTCAGATCACCTCCTACTGGATATAATGTCCTGATTTCATAAATGAAGCAATTCCCCAAATGAGTCAGAGCAGAGCATAACTGCTAAGAAACTGCAGGCTCTCTGACCTGATAGAAAGGGTCACAGCATTGTAACAACTCCCTCAAGACTTGCTTGGCTGCCTTTTGACTACCATACCTCCTCTTTCTTTTGTTGTGGTGCCAACACAATTCATTTGCTTCACCATGAATTTTATCATGACAGATTTTATCCTTGTTTTCCCTTATTTTAGGCTTTCCACAGTTGGTCTGCTTATTCTCTGTAACTCTCTAGCCAAAAACTCTGCTAGCTGTGTACGTGGCACTGGAATGAATGAGTGGCAATGAAGAAATTTGTTTCTTTTCCAAAAATCAAAAGGAGAATGTAGGAACAAGAAGATGGAGCATCTCTCTGGATGCCAAGATTGCTCAAGGAATACAAATGCTACCATCAAACAAGTCTGCAATCAAAAGAATTCTTTCAAGTGTCATTGAATAGCATAGTATCCATCCTGCTGGCTGAAACAGGCCTGGAATGTCTCACTGCTCTTTTGTTTTCTTTGATCAACAGGAGATTAAATCTGCATTTACCGAAGTTTTCTATTAGTGGGTCTTACGATGTTAAAAACCTGTTTGAGAAAATGGGCATTACTGAAGTGTTCTCAGGTAATGCTGATCTGTCTGGAATTAGTGGCAGCCATAATCTCCAGGTTTCAGAAGTAAGTGCTGGTGATGGGGTGGTGGTTGGTTGTTTTGATCAATTGTGTCTGGGGTTTTTAAAGACTTTCTTCCCCTCCTTTTATTATTGAAGTTATAAATAAAACTCACAATGACACGTATGAACTTGCTCAGTAATTGTGCTTTTCTACAGAAAGAATCTGCCGGATCACTTATGTATTACTTTAATATTGCTATTAAAAGGCTGGATATTAAGTACATGGAAAAGTTGAACAACATTTTAAATTATTTCTTTGCACTCAAATATAATATTTTATATGATATTGTGTCAAGTAAGCTGTAAATGAGGAGCACATTATGATCTTTGTGTTGATGAGTACCTAACTTTTTAATATTCTCAAAGTTTCCAGGAGACTTCCAGTTTGCAGAAGCAGAATTTCATATATCAGTTTAAGCTATGATTTAGTGTGA
Source organism: Myiozetetes cayanensis (assembly GCF_022539395.1). NCBI lineage: Eukaryota > Metazoa > Chordata > Aves > Passeriformes > Tyrannidae > Myiozetetes > Myiozetetes cayanensis. The sequence goes on from NW_026087853.1 coordinate 13,244,313, forward strand.
TGATGCCAAATACTACCCCTGTATTAGCATTTAAATAGCAATCTTTCATTATCCTTGGAATAAGAGAGTGTTGCTATTGGAAGTCCAAACCATCTAAGAAAGTAAACTAGCTTGTACATGGGCTGTTACTATCTCACTCTACTCAGCACTAGTGAAAATAAACTTACAGTTTGTCCATGTTTAATTTTGGCCCTCCTTATTCAGTCCTGACATAGAAAACACTCCTGTTTCAGACCACTGGAGATTTACCATAAAAGAAAGTTTCATGCACTGGATTTATCACTCCTTTCTTCTCCTAAATATTCCATAAGAAGAGAATTTATTTTACCTCCTTCCTCCTGTCCCATATATAAACCACAGCGTTTTCTTCTTTCCCTTGCAGGCAATTCACAAGGCCCTGCTGGAAGTTGATGAGGCTGGAACTGAAGCTGCAGGAGCCACTGCCATAACCATGAACAGAGTTCTGTTTCTTTCAGATACCATCAAATTCAACAGGCCCTTCATTATTTTGATCTCTGGCAAGCAAACTGGCACTACACTTTTCATGGGGAAAATTGTTGATCCTACTAAAAAGTAATTGCTGAGTTTTTTGGCATATTGTTATTGGCCACACATTATAATGGGCACAGTGTTTGTACACGTGGGCTAGTGAGTGCTACTAACTACTCTCTGACTGAGGGATATTCAGAAATAAATGAGGAATTTACTTGTCAAATTAATAAGCAAAACAGTTGTAAGAAAACCACATCAAGTAAGGCTTTTTAAATGTAACACTTTCCCTAATTGAGTAATTGTATTGGGTTTGAATGGCAAGGTTTTGGTAATGGGGGTGGGGCTACAGGCGCTTCTTTGAGAAGCTGGTAGAAGCTTCCTTCATGTCCAACAGAACCAATGGCAGCTGGCTCCAGGACAGAGCTGGCACTGGCCAATGCTGAGCCCATCAGAGATGATAGTAATGCTTGTGTGATAATATATTTAAGAAGGGGAAAATAAAAGTTATTTTGCAAAAGTAATTGTAGCCAGAGAAGAGCAGAGTGAGAACAAGTGAAAGAAACAGCCCAGCAGACACCCAGGTCAGTGCAGAATGAGAGGGAGAAGGTGATCCAGGTGCCAGAGCACAAATTCCCCTGCAGCCCATGATGAAACCCTGGTGAGGCAGCTGTGCCCCTGCAAGCCCTGGAGGGATGCAGCAATCCACCTGCAGCCTGTGTAGGAGATGGGTGTCCAAAGGAGGCTGTGACCCCATGGGAAGCCCACACTGGAGCAGGCTCCTGGTAGGAGCTGAGGACCCCTGGAGAGAGGAAACCATGCTGGAGCAAGTTTGCTGGCAGGACTTGTGATCCTGTGGGTAACCTGGGATGGAGCAGCCTGTTCCTGAAGGACTGCACCCCTTGGAAGGGACCCATCCTATAGCAGTTCATGAAGAACTGTAGTCCATGGGAAGCACTCACACTGGAGAAGTTTGTGGAGGACTATTACCTGTGGGAGGGACCCTATACTGGAAAAGGAGTAGGACTCCTCTCCCTGGGAGGGAGCAGCAGGAGAAACAAAATGTGGTGAACTGACCATAAATCCCATTCCCCATCTCCCTGCACAGTTGGGGGGGAGAAAGTAGAGCCTGGGAAGGAGGGATGGGTAGGGGGAAGGTGTTTTTAAGATTTGTTTTACTTCTCATTATCCTGCTCTGGTTTTGATTGTTAATAAATTAATGTAATTTCCCCAAGTCAAGTCTCTTTTGCCTTTGATAGTAATCTCTCCCTGTCCTTATCTCAACTCATGAAACTTTCATTATATTTTCTCTCCTCTGTCCACTTGAGGAAGGAAATGGTAGAGTGGCCTTGGTGGGCACTTGACATGCAGCCAGGTTAAAAACACAATTGAAGTTATTGTTCTGTCTTCCAAATTTTCCTTGAAAGATAACTTTTTTTAAAGTATGTTGTTATTTTTCAAAGTGAATTCTCTCTGCTAAGGAGTTTTGTTACTCACTAAACCCTTTATCCCTACAGGTAGTAAGTCTTGTAATTCTACTATGTCTTTTCCAGAACTTGATGATGACCAGTATTCACCTGAGCTGGCCCCTACACAGTCCTTTCATCTTTACATTGCTCTTTGCTGCTTAGGCTGTTTATCCTCAACCAACCTATTCTTTCTCACATGTTCCAACTCTTTGCCTAGGACCTCTTAAAGAATCATTGACCAAAAAAGGAGAAAAATCTGTGAAACAATAAACTTATTCTGCTGCAGCTCTCAATGTGTCTCTTTGCAGTTCACGAGGTCAGCAAAAAACTTTGAGACAGTGACATTAGGCATAACATAAACTATCAGAGAATTGTCCTGTGACAAATGTCAAGCATGATTATTGCTATGGCTGACAAAATAAGCATTGCAATCTAAAGCCATCACTTAAGAAATTACTCCAGTCTCTTGCTATTATTCTAGATATCTTTTGAAATCAACAAAAACCTTCAGTCATTCTTAAACATATCAGGATGTCTGTAAAATATGTTTTAAAGTCTGTTAAATGAGTACAACTTTTCTCATATGGAAATTGCAATTCTTTACATTCTCTCTTTATGTACCTATTTGGGTAAAACCTGTTTTCAAGAAATACATAAACACTTCCTTGCTGTTGTGGGTCTGTTCCTCCCTCTCAACATCTCTCTGGCCTTCTGACATGTTCTCCCAAATTTGGTCACCCTACATAAAGGTGCTTTACTGAGGCCCATCAGTGCTTGGAGCATGGGTTTGGTGTTTCTGACTAAGGGAGACTTGGGGATTGCTACTGTGTATGAGCCCATTTGCACCACGTAGCAAGAACTCTGTGGAAGCCCTGAGCTATTGCTTCTTCTGGGATGAGATGCCATCAGGCAGCGGACTGGGAGAGAGCACACCTCTGTGCAAAGCAGTGGCTTTTAGAGAGTTGAGATCAATGATAACTTGCTGTGGTGTGAGGCAGCATGCTCTGTGATGGCCAAAAGCTGGGAGCAGTTCCCATGAGATCCCATTCTGATAAATCTGTGCACCAGAACTGACTAGAAGGTAGAATGGTGAGATTTTTATCAGGGTGCAGTGGCAGAAAAACAGGTTCTTGGCCTGCTACTAAAAGGAAAGAAGTTAAGAAAAATCCCATGGTTGCTAGGACAGAGCAAAGGCTGTGGGAAATAACACATGGAACAACTTCCTGCCCTATCTACCTCCCAGGCTTTACTTTTGAGAGCAGAGGCAAGGAATGGCAGGACAAGAGCTGCATTGGGAGTTTTCACACTGGACTGTGGAGAGTGACTGGTCCTGGAAAACGTATCAGATGAGATACCTTTGAATGCTGGTTTGGGAGTTATCTACCATGATCTGAGGCATTACCACAGTTGTCCTCCAGTTGACAGCTTCATGCTCCAGACCAGCAGGTTGGCCTGAGTTGTGGCAGGGACCTGTGGTGGGAAGAGGGATCACCCCACATCTCTCTGGAAGGGAAAAACTAATTAGTCTTGTGCTATACATACACTGAAACCAGAAAAATGTCTATAGTTCACACTATAGGGATCTATAGAGTCTGGACACTGAACATGCCTGGCTGATGTTACTCTCAGCATTGTTCTAATGATATTCTTTAGGAACTGGACAATTCTGCAAAGTTTTTGTAGGGATACAGGGCATTTTGTCCTAATTCCAAGAAATCTGTCTTAGTATGCCTTGTATTAATTGTCCTTGTAGCTGCTGTTTGTCTTTATGTTATAGGGAAAGTTCCTCTTCATAATACTAGAATTCTTAATGGTAGAGAAAGAAAAGAAGGATTCTGGTAGACATAAATGACTAGAATTTTCATTTGTAAACTGTGTATTCATTCTATCTGTGGCAAATACATGTATTGTATGGAGTCTCTCATTCATCTGTAGGTGATTTTATTAATACTCTTTAATATTCCTCTACAATTGCCACTCATGCATTTTTTCAGCTTATGGGACAGCTGGATCCAAACTAAGGCCCTGAAAGAGAACTAGACCATTTTTATAACCTAAAAGTGTAATCCAGTTGACCTTCTGCAGTGACAGTCAGCAGAAGGGGATAATAAAGCTTACAGTGAAGTACGTGACCCCCACCATGAACGTCCAAGATAAATGACCTGCTGTGGGTCTGTTAGCTCTGACCTGACATGCTTATATGAAGCTCTGAGGAAAAAGACTTACCTGAATAGAGCATATCTCAGATGATAATCTCTGTGAATGAAAATAGATCCACTAGGCTGGGTCCCTGAAAGTCAGCCTAGCTGTGCCCCAGCAGACCTGAGTGCCAGACTTCTCCTGGCAGACTATGAACCATGTGGGAGACTGTAAATTTGTTCTATCTGACCTTGTTTATGGTCCACTGGGACTCAGCTTGATGATAGCATAGCTTCTGTCAGTAACTTTCTGTTTGCTTTGCCTCGTGACAGAGTCCAAGTAGAATGTTGTTACAAAACATGAAGCAGTAGGATTGCAGGACTAACCCAGTATGTGTTCAATGCATTTTACCTTTCATCAGTAAGGAGAGGAGTTGACTTAATGCTTAAAGGCACAAAGCATTTGGATAGTTACAGAAGAACCAGTTGCTCACATAAGCCCTGTTTTTCAGCTGCTACCCCTACTTTGGACTTTCTTATTCCTGGCTGTGCAATTTGAGTCTCAGCCTTGGTATCTGAAGAATTTTCCCATGAATGGGCATAGCGGTCTTCTTGCCACAGCTGTGTCATCTGCTCAGCCTTTGATCGCTGCTACTAATTCAACGAAATTGGAATTCACCTAGATGTAAGCCAACTCTACTCTGATTGTGTTAGTAGATTCAGTACAACAAAAGTTGTAGGCTTTTTCCCTTTACTCACACTCATTTCAGGCAGAGAATCACCAAGCTCTTAAAAATCAGATGATTGTGATAATTCCTAGGCAGGGCTGTTTTTGAAAGGGTATTCTGGGAACTGGGAGTACCTGTAGGCTGATACGAGTCAGTCTCAGTGCCTCACAACCTGGCTGCTTATCTTTGACAAGAGTCTTGGTAGCTTTTAGTGGTACAAAAAAACCCCTCATAGCAGTGTTAATCCCTACCCATCATTCAATTCATACCCCCATAGCACAGAGGCACTAGGATTTCCAAGCAAAGAAAAAGCACAAGAAAAACACCAACATTCTAAAATGCAGATATTTCACTGAAAACTCTAAATATGCACTGCAGTGGAAGTTAGAACAAGTGCAAATTATCAAGAGGGAAAGGAGCATTGAGGACTGCCGTGGGCTATGTATCTCTGAGTCCTGTAACACACCCTCTGTATCTTACCCATCCATACAACATTCCTTGTTGGATATTGCACATCTGCCCTTACTCCATGAAGGCAGCATAGGGCTGCTTTCATTAGATTTAAACTGAGCATATATATAATATCATTCATGCCCTTTAAACTGTTAGTCAGCAAAGACTGATCTAGAAATATCTTTCACTAAATTCCCAGTCCCGGGTATAACACTGAATACATTTTTATATAATTTGGTAATTGTGCTTTCCTCAGACTAAGAGTTTTAAAGAAAACTATAATTCACCCATTTCATGTAGGTGTCCTTGATTATGATGAATACCCTGGTTACACAAAGTCAGCTCAACATTGATGCTGCTGCAAATGACTTTGCTGGCTTCTTGAAAAAAAGAATTTCTATGATGAAAGTGCCTTTTCAGTTCAATCATATCCCTGGAGATTAATTTATTACAAGTGAATTAACCTTATTTATACAAATGAGCCTTTGTTTCTCTTATGTGTATTGCGTTGAGTTTCTTTTCCATAAACCATCTGGAAACAAAATTCTTATGACTTATTACTTAACTAAACAAGAACATATCCTTTGTGGTTGGAAAACTGTTAACACCAATATGATGCTCGTACAGAAGGTCTGAAGAAGACTTTGTCCAACTTTGGCAACTATCTTATTAAGGAAAAGTTACTATATTGTTTACCATGTTTCATGTAGGAAAAACAAACCACATGGAAGATGCTCTGATCAAGAAAAATGTTTGAAAGGAAAAAATAACATAGAATAAAGTGACACAATCATAGAACCAGGTTGGAAAAGAACTCCAAGATCATCAAGTCAAACCTAAGTGTTCTAGTCATCATAAGAACTTTGGTTGCAGCCAGGAAAGAACCTCAGAGCAGGAGAAAACGTCTGTGCACAGAGGAGGTGAAAGATGTAATGAAAAGTCCTAATGCATATGAATACTGTTAGGTTTGCTGTTGTCACAGATACAGATTCTCTAGACACCAGAAAAACCATACCATAACTCACATCTTCAAGGGACAGATATTAGAACTTATATACTGTTCCTCTATCTTTCAAGTCTAAGCTGTGTCCCCTGGGTAAATCTTATGGGTGAAATTCTAAGACATTTTATGCCTCAGTTGCCCCAGGCAGAGCTTACTACCTCGTGCCCATGCCTGTCATTGTGCTGCGTGTCATAGCCCTGACATATTCACAGTTATGTCAAGAGTGACCAAACAGAGGCATTAAATAGAAGCAAATATGCTCTAGTACTTCTGTACACATCTAGCTTGTCAGGTTGTGAAAGATGGTGCAGCAATCATGACAGAAAGCTCATGTAGGTACAGCCTAGATCCCAAAGTGTCCTGTGGAGGCATGCTAATGCAAGTCATTGTTGGAACTGGAATTGTGCTGACCTGCCAGATTATGATCTGCAGAGGCTAAGAGCAACCACAATCTCTTCTTTTGCCTCCATTAAAACAGGGAAGAGAATTGCTGCATTAAACCATCTCAGTGATCTCTCAGAATCCTCAAAATCATACATTCTAAAATCTCACAGTGTCAAAGATTTGTTTAAGAAAAGGGATATGAGCAATGGAATCATATAATAAATTTAATTTTATTGAATATATTAATTCAGCTAGTTGATCGTCCTTCTGCTCCTTCACTGAGGCCAACAATATTAATCTATCAAACAATAAAAAGTTATAACACCTTTCAAAATTTAGCTCTAATACTTTCTATCTGGCTTTGAAAGCCAAAACCTTCAAGTATAATTCCAAAATATCTATATAAGGCATTTTCTTAGTGCTCAGTTAACCACATTTACATCACAGAAATAAAGAATTTAAGGTATCAATTTAAATTTAATTAGTAATACCAAGAGATTTCTCTGATAGTCAACCTAATTTCAAAATAAGAACTTTTATTCTCTGGTGAACTTGTCACTCAAAATGTTGTTTACATAGAAAGATTCTTTTACGCCAAGGGAAAAAGGTCCATAGGGCAAATTCTCCTAGTAAAATGTTATTATTTCCATATACCAGTTATAAGTGGTAAGATTTTTGCAAGAAGCCAAGCTTTTAGTGTCATTCTCTTACACCATTTTCTGCAGGTAGAACTGTTAAGCATGGAGCCTTGAGTTCTGGGGATTATAGGAAAAGGAGCCCTGTGCCACCATCTCCTGGTAAAATAAAGGAATGGACATGACAAATTCTCTCTCATTTTGAAACTAGGAAGAACAGTAGCTTTCTGGCTTGTTATTACTCTGTTGGTAGGAACTTCAATTTTCTTGTTAAGTTTTAGCAGCAGGTTTGGTGAAATGCTGCACTTGAGCAGACTGCTGTCACACAGAAGTGACGGTTTGGTGTCATGGTGAGTAGCAGATCAGCTCAGTATTGGGGAGGAGGCAAATTAAATATTAGAAATTACTGGGATAGAAAAAAGAAAAAAATCAATAGCAAATAATCATGCCACAGTCTAAATCTGTGGACTATCCACACATGGTCCTATAATAACAGAAGGATAAATGAGAAAATCTAGAAAATCTTTAGAAAAAGGTGGTGAAGTTAATCAAAGGTCTGGAGCAGCTCCTGTTTGAGGTGAAAGATCTTCAACCTGAAAAAGAGACCATTTGGAGGGCATAAAGAAGGCAAAATGAGGCTATTTTTCATTACCACATCTAATGCCAGAGCTACAGACCATCACATGAAGCAGATGTAGGAGCCCAGTTCAATGCCTATACAAAGAGGTGGTTCTGCACGCAGTTGGCAGCATATGTGGAGTGGCACATTGTAGGGTGATGCTGCAATTCCAAAGGTGTGCCAGCACACTAGTTGTTCCTCTTGTGTTCCCGACACAGACAAATTCCAGATGATCAATATGGCTTTTCTAAAAGATGTGTCTTCATTCACAATGCACAATTCACAATGCAGCCTATAAACATAAGCTTACTGGGAAGATATTCAATACTTTGTTTTTCCATTTCATGTTGTGTCTGTTATGTGTTTCACAAGAGTGACCCCTGCTAAGGAACCCTTCTTTCAGGGAGCCCAGGTTGCTGGTGGACTGAGGAAAGGCGGGACCACCAAATGTAGGGTGTCTGGTTGGAGGCAGATGAGGAATGGGAAAGAGCCTGGGAATGGGAACTTACAGGACAGAATAAGAGGGCTCCTCCACCTATTGTGGACCTTTCAGTATAGTGTATTCACTTTTTTTTTGACATGAGGAAAATGGGATTGACTTTTGTCTTTAAAAAGCTGTGAAGATGATAAAGGTGAAGCAACTTGTATTTACTCCTCATGCATCTCCTCCTGGTGCCCCCCTGCACAATAGACCTGAGCTGAAGCACCTTCTGTGGAGAATGTTTAGCCTCAGCCCAAACAGAAAGAATAAAAAAAGTCCTTGACCTCTCAGCCATCTTCTGTAATGCCAACCTCAGATTTTTCCTACTGAGTGAAAAAGTGAGATAATATAATAGGAAAGGTTAGAAAAGACCTGTGTTTACCTGGGTAAGATGGACAGGCTCCCTATTATAGGCTGCAGAAAGCAAAGTGTTGTGTCCTTCCATTGCACTGGCACTCTCCACAGAAAGTGCTCTCTGTGCATGAGGAACAAGTGCTATTTGAATTTTTTTCCAGTCTGATATTAAGTGATGTAAAAATATTTTACACCTGAGAATCACTATCAGGTGTAAATGAAAGGAAAAAATAGTATATTAAAAGTAAGGCAAAGAAATAAATTGATTAGGCTGTAAACACCAAGGTTGAGAGACATTAACTCTTCCAGAGAATCTACCATTAGAAGAGAATATATCATTTTACTTTACTTTATATCAGAATGGAAAAAAAAATCCTCATTTTATTAGCCTTTAGTAAAAAAATGGTTTAAAACAATTGCATATAAAATCTGCAAATTTTCAATCCTTCAAAGCTCTTAAAAATGCTTTGATGTTATTATTGTTATCAAAATATCACAGTTAGTTTGAGATAGCATTTCTTCCTTTTTTTTTTCAATTCAAATCACTAAGCATTAATTATTATTGCCACAGGTTCTGATTTAGCAAAGATAATGATGAAATGATTATCTTTAGTGGAACCACTCACACGTTGCTCATATGACTAGAATAAATAACAATTCCACATCTTGTGCGATCATTTATCATATTAAAAACAACTCCTAGGGCCTGTGTTTCTTCTTCTACTTGAATTACCCTCAGAGGACAATGCAAGTTTCCTGTCTGCCAGGCTTGTGCATGTATTATTAGATTATTACTCGTTCATCTTTTTCCAGTACCATGGGTACTTACAGGTGTGTGTGTGTGTGTGTATTTACATGTAAATATGTCTTTCACAAAGTATCTTCATAATTTACACTGTATTCCTTTTGAAGTTTGCATTTGATAAGCACATCTGCCAGAAGACATTCTCCTGCATATGGTTCAGCAGTAAGTAACAATGCAAACATGAACAGGCCATATCCACAACATAAAATCCTTTTGGTTTGAAATATATTTTGTGTTCACTTTACTTCAAATTTTATATTTAAAATATTTTATATTTTATAATTTAAATATATTAATTTCTTGAAAACAAATGAAGCAAAACTGTCATCAAAGAAAGAGCATATCTGAGTTCCCTGCTGGAGAAGTGCAAGTTAAATTGGAGTCTACAGTTAATGGAAAATGAGAAGCATCTTCTAAGTTTCATCTGGAGTAGAGATAATTTTCTTTATAGTAGCTGGAATGTGGATATGTTTTGGATTCGTGTTGAAAACTGTTGATAGTACAGAGATGTTTTAGTTCTTTCTGAACAGCACTTACACAGAGCCAAGGTCTTTTCTCCCTCTAACCCCGCCAGTGCTGGGGGTGCCCAAAGAGTTGTGAGGGCACACAGCTGAGACAGATGACTCCAAGTGACCCAGTGAGTATTTCATACCATATGGCATTGTGCTCAGCATGTAAAGCTGAAGGAAGAGGGAAGAATGTTTGGAATGATAACATTTGTCTTCCCAATTTATGGTTCACTGTGATGGAACTTGTTGTCGACATGGATAATTGGCATAATTCTAGTAACATTTGTAAGAGTTGTCTGCATTAAAACCCAACAGTTTAACATTGCTGAGAAGGTACCCTCCCTCTTCCTGGTAGGCTGTAATTTTTAATTAGTTAATTTAATTTAATTTAATTTTTTTTTTATTCTCTTCAATATCTTAGCCAGGTTTAATTTAATTTTTTTTTTTTATTCTCTTCAGTATCTTAGCCAGGTAGAATATTACGCATGAAAATGAAAAAAAGTAAAGCTATAAAGGCAAGAAACCTCAAAAACCAGAAAAGAATAAGTGTTGTCTGTCTTGGAGGATAAAGAAGGAATTAGATGGAATCCGGAAAATTAAATCCTTTCAATGAATTAGTTATTTGCTGGCGATATGGTAATACTGAATTGTTCTCTCATGATGTAGTCAATGTGTAAATCATAGTTCCATGATGTTCTCAAAGCTATAGAACTTAATAAATATGTTTTTGCTATTTTAAACAACATACATTTATCTTTTTTTATGTGGTTTTAGATAGCAGCAAAAGGTATCTTGAAATGGAACTGCTTCCAGAATCTCTGAGCCTGATAAATATACCTTTGATTAAAAACTGAAGAAAATAGCAAGGACTAATGAACAAAGTAGAAAGAACTTTGATTCTCAGCAGAGGTTGTGTATATCTATGTTATTATTTAAAGAGAAGAGATACTACAGCATTTCATTGCAAGCATGAGGTGTTGCATGACTCTCCAGTCAAAAAGGAGTCATCCTTCAGGCCATCCCTTCATTTATGTCCTTTCTGCCTCACTGTTAATAAACAAATTGATCTCTGTTAATGAAGATTAAGGATTATTGGTATGTTTGCAGAGCTTGCTAAACTGGAAACACTCAAGTTCCTGTTTTCCATCTTGTAAATCTTATTCACTGTTTTGTAAGCTATAATAGGCCAGTGACCACATGCATTGCTAGCTACTTTGACAATTCATAATCAAGTTGTAATTACTGGGCAATGGTTCAGTGATTTGTGGATTATGGATTATGGATCTTAACCTCACTTCAAAATCTGATGGTGGCCATCAACTTTTTGGGTTGATGATAATGTGGAATAAATGGGATGCAGATTGCACATATTACATCTACATGATGGAAATGACACTGTGACTGCTTTTGAAACACCAAAACCATTCTACTCAACAGAGGGGAGTACAATAGGTGCAATCAGATCTGTTTAAAAAGTTCATTTCCTGCCTTAGCTTCTCCTTCTGTGATTTGTCTGTATATTATGTTCAACCCTGAATATCATCCAGTGATACCAGCATATCTTTTTTAAGACCTTCTGGATGAAAGGTGAATTGGCAGCTTGTTTTGGTCCTCCTGATGTCCACTTCAGTTGCATATGGTATAGAAGACTAACCCAAGGAAACAAGGTATTCAGTGACCACATTTCCCTTTGCAGTCAGTCTCTTGTGCCATCAAAAATGCTGTTTCTTAGCAGTGGTGCTTTTGTTGTATATTTTCTAAAAAGCCAAGGGAAAACTCTTCACCAGTTCCCCAAATACTCAGACATAGGTGATGACAAACAAAGAGTAAACAACTGTCTTGACTGTAAATGTCTTACTAGACTGATAATGTCATATGTTATTCTTGTTAGAAACCTAGAGACCATTCACCAATCACCAGTCTGCCCTCCATAAGAAAAGCCCTGAAACCATTAAACAAGGTGTCAAAAGCAGTGAGGCAAAAGGGCTTTCTAAGTCCAAACCCTGTTTTGAAATCCTGAGACAGAGGTTACAGTTCCCAGGATGAAGTGAAGAGGACATTCTGGGAGGGACATTGCACTCCCACATGAGCTGTGCTGGCTCAGCTGGACCCGGGCAAGGAGTGGCCTTCACACAATGTCACAGTTTTCAGCTTCAGCCCCAAAGGGTATGGCTGTGGCTTTCCTGCCAGAAACCCACAACAGCAGGCTTCTCCTGTCAATCCTCAAGCATGGACTCAACAGGAGATACAGTTCTTGCTCTGTTCCCTCTTATCCGTAGTCCCCTCACCAGCACTGTTGGCATGTGTCTGATTTGGACAAATTATCCAAAATATCTATGTCATTACTGCTTGTTGTGCATCCTCACCAGCAATTTTTTTTTAAACTAATTAATGATTAACGGGGGTGCTCTGCATGACACTGTTCAATGGCACTGAAGAGAAGAAGGAGCAGATGAGACCAGATGAATGCATCAAGATCCTTTTTGTAGCACTGTAAGTACCCTTCTAGTTTTCTCTTGGATTATTTGTACATTCAGTTTTGGGGAGTTACATTGTTGCCTGTGAAGGGCATCTTTTTACATCTAAACAAGGGGATATAACTGTTATGAAAAAGTCAAAACATTTCAAAAGCCAGAAAGAACAGATAGTGAAGAAGGCACTTTGAGTAGTTAAATAAAAATTTGGTGTGGAAACAATACAGATGCCTATAGACTTTCTTACTACATTGAGCTAGTATTTCATCTTTGAAGAAACTGTAAGAGTATTTTGAAATTTTGTTTCTAGACAGTATGATCCATGTTTATGTCACATTTTTGTTTAACACAGATTTCATTTCCTAATTATTTGATGAATTGAGGAAGGCTAACAGGGCTGCAGTAGCCATCCTGCAGTATTGAGTACAAAACCAAGTCCTGCCAATTACTCTGGGGAAAAGATCATAAGCTTCCAGTTATTCGCAAATTTTTTAAAATATCAGTCTTAGCCTAGGATTTGGAATATGCTAACATTAAATTTAATAAACTTTTAGAAGTTTAAAATTACCTCTTTTTAGAGAGAACTAGGCTATGTAAATAGTGTATTAGCAAGTATGTTCTTTCTAGGTGATGCACTGACATGCATCAGGAATGTGAATTATAAGTGTATGGGAGAACAAAGTATGTTCTGAGAGCCTCATTTTACTTTACTGAAGCATGAACAGATTAATTTCCATGCCATATTTTGTACGTCTATTTCTTTTCCAGAAACATCTAAAAAGGAAAATGAAGCCCACCTTCTCCTTGTGTTTATTGCTGGCTGGTTTGTATGCTGTTGCCCAGTGTCATCAGCGCCCTCACTACCGCAATAAGCAGGATGATGCTAAAGGGACATATTATCCAAGACACAATTCTCAGTGGGAAGGAGCTTATCCAGTTAAGAACAAAACCTTTGTCAAACTAGTTCTCAGCAATGCTGACTTTGCATTTTCATTTTACAAGCTGGTCGCATCGGAAGCAACAGATCAAAATATTTTCTTTTCACCCATAAGCATCTCTGCTTCCTTTGCAATGCTGGCACTCGGTGCCAAGTCAGCGACACTGACACAGATTCTGGAAGGGCTTGCCTTTAACCTGAAAAAGACTCAGGAGATGGAAATACATGACAATTTTTGCCAACTCCTCCACATGCTGAACCGTTCAGACAGTGAGTTCCAGCTGAGCCTGGGAAATGCCCTTTTTATAGAAGAGACTCTGAAACCAGTACAGAAGTTCTTGGATGATGCCAAAAGTTTTTATGAATCTGAAGTCTTTTCTTCCGACTTTAACAACTCTGTTGGCACTGAGAATCAGATCAACAGTTATATTGAGGAAAAGACAAATGGGAAAATTGTTAAGCTAGTGGAAAATCTTGATCCTCTCACTGCAATGGTTCTTGTTAACTATGTCTTCTTTAGAGGTAAGAAATATCAAAGGGTGCAAAGGTTGTAGCTTAGATATTTAATGCTTATTGCAGGAAATGAAAACTTAAGAGAAAGAAACTGTAGTTTAAATATTTTAAATTGAGGAAATCATGGTCAGTATCTGGAAAGTTGTGCTATAAACTCAGGTATTTATGTTGACAGTAAAAATGTGTCCTCACCTGGTTTAGTGAAATTTTAATACAAATATCTTCCTTGAGTTTTTTAAATTCTTTGATGTGATCACAGACTCATGTTCCAGTGAAAGACAGTGTTTTCAGTGTTGTCTGTCTGTAATTGTTTCTCAGCACTTTAAAAAAAAAGAAAAAAGAAAAAAGATACAATGCTATAACATCAGAGGATGCAGTAACATGAAAAAAATTTGCTCTAATCAAAGGAAGGCTGTGGGACTAGATCCTGTTTTATACACTGTGACCATTCCTCTCTGTATTCCACTGAATAAATTTCCTTTTTGTCATAAGCTCATTGGGAGAAACCCTTCAGTACATTATACACAAGACAGGAGGATTTTTTTGTGGATCAGAAAACATCTGTAAAAGTTGACATGATGTATCGGAAAGGTTACTACAGAAATTACTTTGATGAAGAGCTGTCCTGTTGGCTGGTTCAGATACCTTACAAAGGAGATGTTGCAGCATTATTTGTTTTGCCTGACGAAGGGAAGATGAAGCAGGTGGAAGATGCTCTCTTGAAAAAGACTGTATCTAAATGGGAAAAGTTCCTCCAAGACAGGTAAGATTTTTTTGCTAAGGTAAGAGGTGACCATGCCACAGATTTGTAGTGTTTATCTTGCTAAGACAAAGCAATAAAGGCCAGGTTATTCTATTGAACTCTTTACAGTTACTGTCCTCTGTGTGGACTTCCCTTTTCTTAGCTGGAAAATGAAAAAGAGCTGTGGCTAGTGAAGAAGTAGGGCATTGAACTTGGGATCCATCTTGAGTTAAGTTCCTGGTTCAACCAAAAGTTACTTAGCAACATGATCAAGTTAACAGACCCTTGTTTCCTACAAGCATTGGGAAACTACAATAGAGAATCTGTTGGATGTTAGTGTGTTATGGACGCTGTATGTAAAAGCAGACTAATTCACCATTACTGCAGCTATTTCTGTGGTGGCCCAGGCCCTGCTGTATATTTGAACAGCCTTAGGGCAGCTAAATATGATCTAAATATGATCCTACTTGGCAGTAGTAGCTCTGCCTGTCACTGAGTTGGCATAGCTGTGTCTTTCCCCCCACTCCTTGAACCCCACTGTGGAAGCAGGGGATAACAGGCTCATTCTGCTCCAACCCTTCACATTAAGTAGCTAACCTGATCATAACTGGTATCTGGACCCTGAGAGAAGACTATTTACATTTAGAAAAACAAATGTGAAGTGTCAGTATACTGAAGCCACTAAAGATTATTACCTAGATGACAATTTGCTTTTATTTGTGTTGTTTGTTACAGAAAAATACATCTGCACATTCCAAAATTTTCTGTTTCTGGTACCTATGATGTGAAAAGGATAGTTAAACAAATGGGTATGATCGATCTGTTCACTGACCAAGCTGATCTGTCTGGGATTACTGAGGAACCTGGACTGATGGTTTCAAAAGTAAGTAAGCATATGAAAGCAGCCACAATATTTGTCTGTTCCAAGGAACCTGACATTAATATTCCAGGAAAAGCTTATCCCAATCTCTCTGAAGCATCACTCAGTCATCAGCAGTTGCCAGTCTAGAGACAAAGCAAGCCCTGTCTTTCATAAACCTGAAGCCAAACATGCATACAAGGGGTTAGAAATGCATGGTTCCAGGACAAGGAAGAAGACATACATGTAATTAAATGTTCTTTTGGCTACTAAACAAAATTATCTAAATGTAGCACATTAGCTTTGGTAAAAATTCCCCTAATTCCTCCTACAGAGGGCAAAAGGCTATTATTCCTTCCCTTCTAGTGTTCTCCAAAAGTTATTTTTTTCAGCGAGATGACAGGGTAAATTCACAATAGTACATGAAGCTGCCAAAGACAAAATTGAGTCTAGGCTAAATTACCAGGTTTCTTCCCTTCCAGAGTTTCTTGCCATCAGTCATCTTGACTGCTCCTTGGCTGCCTGCAGTTTGAGGGTTACTCTCTGCGCATGCAGTGATGGCTGTTGGCACTGCAGGGGGAAGGGGAGCAACTGGTGATGACCTTCCCAGAAGCTGCTGCTGCTGCTGGATCTCACTCCAGGCAGGGTTCCCTTTGCCAAGAGTGAAGAGGGTGGCAGACTGCTCTCTTCTGGCTGGGTTGTCAGCTGGAGGCCCTTTTGCTTTGTTCCTTGCAGGTGATTCACAAAGCCATGCTGAATGTTCATGAGAATGGCACTGAAGCAACAGGGGTCACAGTGATGGAGGTTACCTGGAGATCTGGTGATTTTCCTCGTCCGCCCCGAGTCAAATTCAACAGGCCCTTTCTCCTGGTGATTCTGGATAAAGTCACCCACACTGTCCTCTTCATTGGGAAAATCATAAACCCTCAGAAAAATGACTGATTGACAAGACTTCAGCACATCACTGCCTAAATCCCTGTGATCCTGTGAAACACTTATGTATGGATACCACTATGTACTAGAGCTCATCTTTCAACCATTACCCTTATAAACATAATCATCCCTTAAAACATAAAAACTATTTTTCCTTGTCCAAAAGTCACTAGTATTTACCCCAGCCTACAGCTGAGTATCGACTTGTAGTGTTAATGAAATACAAGTAACTTTTCACCAGTTTTGTGGGATGCCCTTTCTGACATGCTTCTGGGGGTATTCAGATTTTTCAAAGTCTCCAGATGATGTAGCTGTTGCTGTACAATCATGGTTTGTGCCTGCGAGAGAAGGAGAAGGGAAACAGGGAAAAGGAGGTACAAGATGTAAGACCTCTCTGTTTAATCCACTAACCTTTGATGATTATTCTTAAATATAGATCCCCTTAATATTGGAGCAAATTTTAAGTAATTTTTTCAGGTTTTGTAACCAAGTATGGTATGAAACTGTGGGATCAGTGACTGGGACACTGGAGAACACCCCAGTGTAAAGAGTTGATGAGTGCAGCTGTTTTAGTTTACCTTCCTCTGTCTCCTCCTCAGTGATAGTCTTCCTCATGGAGACAAGAAAGTTGCTTTTTCTTCACAGATAATGTTTATTCTACTAGAGAAGGAAGCCATAGCAGCACAAAGACTTCTGTTTTGTCTTGCTAATATAGCTATTGTTGCCAGTGCCTTGAGATAAAAGTCTTATGGAGCAGTCCATGACATAGGACCAGTTCTCCATTTATGGATTTATTGTCACTGTAGTTTCTCTTTTCTTCTACTAATGCCACCTTCACTATCACACTTTCCAGCTAGACTTGTCAGACTGTGGTAGAAAAATGGAGGAATGAAAAATTGTAGCTCCAGAGAGTTTCTATTTCCTCAGTAGGGACAGCAGAGCTTTCCTAGGGACTGTTAACCTGCTTCAAGTGTCATAAACACACATAAAAAATTCAGAAAATATTTGAGAAGTCACCTTTCTATGTTTTAGCAGTGGATTACTGTTATAGAGTAAAAACAGACTGTGAATTGATTTTTGTACCTTTCCTGAGTCCAACTACAGTAGATAGTTACACAAAGCAGTAAATATTTAATTTTTTTTTTTAGTTTTTTATTTTTTTAATGGACATCCTTAGCACATCTTATTAAAATGCAGAAAGGCAATGAAAGCATTTAGATTATAGACTGTCTTTTTTTATACGATAACTCAAACTGGTAGAAAAAATGTAAATGGCAACTTTTTAGATCTTAGTTTCTTAAGATGTCTGCTAAAAATATAACAAAAATGATGGTGAACATTTCTAAAATACAGTTTTTGTTTTGTTTGGGGATCTTTGTTTTCTTTGACATTAAGTAAATGCTATCAATATGAGTAAACTGTTGCTTTAAGAATACCAGCAAGGAATAGAAAAAACATTCCATGTCTATCTGCAGACATGTAACACTTGACATTCAAAGTCTTCTTCAAAAATCACATAAGCCAATGACAAAAGTTTCTTACTCATAACTATATTTAGTATGCTTGGTATTTAGTAACAAACAGTTGGCTTCATATCTCTGGACATATTAGGACTTGATCTTGGTCTAATACAGATAAACTGCTTCTAAAGATGATAATTTAAAAGTTCTTTGCAAATCAAATCTCAGGGCTAACTCAGGACGAATTGCCAAAGTCCAGCTTTGCAATGACAAATGACTCTGTAGGTAAATATCAAGAGACTATGTTTGTTGTTCCTCACGGACCTCAGATCAATAGTCTGCATTTGTTAATAGGAAAAAAGTATCCAGATGGTATTTTGCCAACCACATCTCACTTTGAGAGGTAACCTTCTTGCTTAACCCATTTGAAAGTGGGTAGAGAAAAATCAAGATGATTTAAGAACTGGAAAACTGAAAAATATCATGGTAGGGAATTATCTTCACATGGGAGTAGGAACCATACATGAATTGCCTTGGTTTTCTTTCTAATTTGGCAAAAATATGGTCATGTCCCTCACTGGAAAAATGCAACAAATATTTTAGTAAATAACAGGCACAGAAGGATTGCACAACCCCTCCTTTAAACTGTCAGCATTAAGGTTATCCCAAATCCATTGCAGTCATGGTTTGGTCAGGACAGTGTTTCTTCTTTCAATCTGCTGGATTTTTGCTTCTTCTTTCCTGGATTTTTATTTCTTGGTTGGCTCTCTGATTGTGAATTTTGTAACCAAGAAGTCTCAGTGCAGCCAAGGAAGGACTTTGGTCCTAGCTCCTCAAGAGTTGCTGCTGCTGCATGTAAGTACTTTGATGGGCCACTTAAGTGCAGTGTCATTGCTGGAGGATGGAGCTGGTCTGATGAACCACATAAGGGATAAAGTGCAAAGGACATCTTCTAACCCAGCCTTCATTGATGTCTACACACAAATCTGATATGGCAGTGCATGCAACCATGCACATGCAGGAGCTGCAGCCTGTGTGGACCCTAAGGGAAATCTGTTATGTAGGGTTGAAAGCAATGTTCTGTGAAGGCTGTTTTAGGTTAACAGCCAGAAAGGAAGAATTGCCAATATGGAAGAAGCTTTGGAACAGAACGCACTGAGCAGCTCTCTGAAATAAGGAGAAAAGGAAAACAAGCAGTGTAGAAATAGTAGTAAACTGTATTCGTTGTCATAACTAGGAACTTAGAAGTGGAATAAAGGCTAAAAATACAAATAAGAAGCTCTGAAACCCAGATTAATCCATGGTGGTGGTAGATTTAACTATCACGTACAAACTATGTCAAGTTGAACAGAGACTAGAAGAAAACCAGCAGTAACTTTGAGTAGCGTTTAAGATCATAAAGAAGGAACAAGTATGGGGGCAGAGGGGAAATAGCATGCTTGAAGTAAATCAAAGAAAGTAACGTATTTCAAACAGTCACTGATTAGAGCCAGTACGCAGGTCTGTCATTGTTCCCAGTGTTGTGCAGCATCCACTAGGAGGAAACTAAAGGCACCTAACAGAAACAACAGCCTTAAGGTCATGGTCTGAAAAGCAAATTGCATAATGTGCTGAAAATATCTTTAATGCTCTGTTGAATGCACAAAATAAGGATGGACAGAATTGGGGTGGTTCAGCCTGGAGAAAAGAAGGCTTTGGGGTGACCTAATTGCAGTGTTGTAGTACCTGAAGAGAGTCTATAAGTGATAGAGAGAGACTATTTACAAGAGCATGTAGTGACAGGACAAGGGGCAATGGCTTCAAACTGAAAGAGGGCAGGTTTAGATTGGATATTAGAAAAAAATTCCTTACTCTGAGGGTTCTGAGGCACTGGAACTTGTTGTCCAGAGAAGCTGTGGATGCCCCATTCCTGGAAGTGTGCAAGGCCAGTCTGGATGGGACCCTGAGAAAACCTGATGTAGTACAAGGTGTCCCTGCCCATGGCACAGGTTTGGAACTACATGATCTTTAACATCCATTCTTACCCAAATCATTCTGTGATTTTATGATGTAATGTATTTAATTTTGTTTTTCAACAGTCTAGCAATTGCCACACAATTAGTAATTAACAGATATTCCTGGGCAATACTAAGCTAATTTCTCAGCTCTAAAAGAACTTGGTGATTAATCAGAGCTGAACACCTGACTACTATTGCCACCAGGAACTTGGCAGCTATGAAGGTGCTGTGGCCAAGATCTGCACAGCCAACATCCATCAACTGCAAACCACAATAACCTCTGGGCTCAGCAAGTCCTTGTGAGAGACCTATTCCTCAAGGTAGTGCTCTCCTGCAACCTTCAAAGGGCATTAGTAACTCCAAATAGCACATGCATACTCCTGGCATGTCAAAATGAGTTACCAGCAGCATAATCACCTGTGCTCAGGGACACTTGAGCAGCAGCTCAGAGCCCCATCTGGACCTGGAAACTCTATCAGTCTGGCAAGGAGGGGGCATTACCAGGAACATCCATGGGAGATTTAAATGGCTCTAGGGAGCACAGAAACCAGGGCATGGTACATCAGAAGGATGTGGTGCAGCAGTTGGTGAAGGCAAGATATCTGCAAAGGGTGCTGAAATCTTCAAGTAGGCCCACAGCTGAAGTAGGTGCTAAGTGCTCCAGGTCTCTGCCATAATGGTGAGCACTCACCTCAGAGCAAAAACCAGTGTGTCTACTCATACAGGCACTGAAAAGGCTGTTGCTTCCACCCAGATGGAACCGGTAAGGAAGGAGATGTCAGTACAGGTGATAGCTTGCAGTGGATGCCCAGACTTTCACTGGAGGAAAGGCTGCCTGCACAAAGCATGCACGAGTTGATAACTTGTTGTGGCACGTGGATGAATTACAAGAGCCAGTATCACTATCAGTATGAGAGTGCCTGAAACAGAGATAGATAACATGGTTTCAGAACCACACACCTACGATGGATGCTACTGAGCTTGAGATGCCTTGGATCCTGATGACACAGAAAAGCAGGGCTCCAATCCAGCGCCCACTCTCTGTCATCCAAGATCAAAACCAGGTATGTTTTAAAGACTTTAGATGTCCACAAGCCAGGTCAACAAGGAGAAGCTACACCAGCAGTTCACAGTGGTTACCATAAAAATAAATGTTGAGTGATCATAGCGGGTGACTCTCTATTAAGGGGCACTGAGGCACCCACCTGCCAGCTTGATAGATAATCACAAGGAGTATGCTGCCTACTAGGTGCTAAGATCCATGATGTTGTAGACAGAGTACCCCAACTTGTCAAGAACATGGTCTCCTACGCACTACTACTTTTTCACATGGATACAAATGACACCACAAGGCAAAAAAAGGCCAGGATTGAGGAAGACTATGACACCCTGGTGAGGCAGGTGAAAAAAATGAGTGCCCAAATCATCTTCTCATCTGTCCTACTGGTCAGAGAAATGGGGACAGCCAGAAGCAGGCACACAGTGCAGATCAATGTCTGGCTTCATGGCTGGTACCATCAGGAAGGTTTTGGTTTTTATGTCAGTAGGTTGTACTTTAATGATTTTAGCCTGACTAAAATGGGCAAGAGAATTTTTGGCAGCAGGCCAGTTTGGTGAGACAGGTTTTAAACTTGAGGACTCAGATGATGGGGTCTAAAGGGGCAATACTCCTGCCACTGCTTCCTTCTGGGGAGTATGCCATACTAGCCAGTGCAGTGACAGATGTTCCTTGACTGCCTCTTAAGATGAGAATCACTGAGCTGGCCACACCAAGGGTATTTATGGCTATGGTGAATCCTCTTACACCCCTCCTAAGGAACCTGCATGCTTGATTACCTCTCCAAAGTGCCTGTACACAAACGCATGCGTGCATAAACAAGAAAAACTAGAAATCTATGTGTGGTCACAGGGCCATGTTCTCACTGCAGTTACACAGACATGGTGGGGTAGGGATAGTTCACATGACTGGAAAATTGTTACAGATGGTTATGTACTTTTTGAAAGGACAGCTCAGCAAGGCGAGCTGGTAGAGTTGCTCTTTATGTGAGAGAGCAACTGGAATGCATCGAGTTCTACCTAGGGATAAACGGGTTGAGATCTTCTGGATAAGAATTAAGGGACAAGGTAATATGAATAACACTGTTGTAGGTGTTTACTATGGGCCACCTCATCAGGAGAAGTTGGTGAGACAGCTGTAAATGGCTTTATATAGACAGCTGTAAATAACCTTCCAGTCACAGGTCCCGGTTCTCCTGGGAGACATAAACCACCCTGATACTTGTTGGAGGAACAACACGGTTCAGCACACACAGCCCAGGAAGTTCCTGCAGATCACTGAAGATAACTTTTTTATGCAAGTGGTGGAGGTGCACATGAGGAAAGGTGTGTTGCTGGACCAACAAACCAGAAGGAACTGGTTGAAGACATGAAGACTGGGGCCAGCCTTGGCTGTGGGGACTATGAGTTGATAGAACTCAGGATCCTGCATGGAGGAAGCAAAGCAGTAAGCAGGACTAGAATCCTAAACTTCTGAAGAGCTAACTTTAACTTCTTCAAAGACCTACTTAGAGAAATCCTGTGGATTAGGGCTCTAGAAGAGAAGGAGGTCCAAGAGAGGCGGTCAATATTCAAGCAACAGTTCCTCTAAGCTCAAGACCAGTTCATCCACATGATCAAGAAATCAGGTAAAGGGGTCAGGAGACCTTAATGGATGAGCAGGGCACTTCTGGTAAATCTCAAATGAAAGAAAGAAATTTATGGAATGTGGAAAAAGGGATAGGCCATGTGGGAGGACTACAGGAACATCATCAGAGTATGGAGGGATGTGACAAGGAAGGCCAAAGTCCACTTAGAATTGAGTCTGGCAAGGGATATCAAGGACAATAGGAAAAGCTTCTGCAAGTACATTAGCAGCAAAAGGAAGATTAGAGAAAATGCAGGGCCACTGCTGAATCAGATTGGTATCCTGGGAATGGAAGACAGAGAGAAGGCAAAATTACTGAATGCAGCCTTTGCCTCGATCTTTACTGCTGAGATCCAATCTCAGGAGTCCCAGACATCAGAGAAAAAGAAGAATGGTAGAGAAAGGAGGACTTCTCTTAGATCACAGAGGGTTGGGTTAGAGATCGGCATGACGGATTAAACCCCATAAATCCATGGGCCCTAATGGGGTGCACCCATGAGAGTTGAGGGAGCTGATAGATGTTGTTTCTAAGCCACTCTCCTTCATCTTTGAAAAATTATGGAGAAAACAAGAGGTACCTGATGATTGGAGGAATGCCAATATTACTCCCATCTTCAAATACGGTAAGAAGGAGGACCCAGGAAACCAACATCGTCAGTCTTACCTCACCTGGAAAGGTGATTGAATGGATCATTCTGGAGGTCAACACCAAGTATGTACAAGAAAATAAGGTTACTGGGAGTAGTCAAGTCAGAAGGAATTCACCAAGGGGAAATCATGCTTCAGCAATCTGATAGCCTTCTGTGAGGGAATGGCAGGGTGGATCCATGAAGAGAGAGCAACGGATGTTGTCTACCTCAACTTCTGCAAGGTCTCTCCTATTGGTAAGCTCAGGAAATGTGGGTTAGGTGAATGAACAGTGAAGTAGATCAAGAACTGGATGAATGGCAGAGGGCAGGGGGTCATGATCAGCAGAGCAGAATCCTGTTGGAGGCCTGTAGTGAGTGGCATTCCCCAGGGATCAATACTGGGTCCAGCCTTATTCAACTTGTTTATCAATGACCGAATGCTATAAATAAGACAGAAAGTGATGCCAGTGGAAAGAGAATAAAGGGAAATTACTTAGGTGAGAAGATTTAACACTGAACTTTCACCTCCATCAGTCAGATGGAGGGCACAGGCTCTGACTTATGCAAGTGCCACTACACTACTCTTTCTCCATTGCTTAGAGTTCAAATGTTGGCAGGATGTCACATGCTGGTTACATAGAGGCCTTAAAGCTTTAAAACTTGGAAACACTCAGAATAAAGATTCTACCCTCCAGTTTCCACTCCTGTGTTATTTTATGTGACACTTTCACAGAATCAGAATATTCCCAGTCCTCTAATTTGTCAGGGTCTTTTTGCAGGTCCTCTTTGCCTTTGAGGGAGTCAACAGCTCCTCTGGGTTTTGTGTCACCTGCAAATTTGCTTAGTATCCCTTTCAGTCCTGTGTCCAAGTCATTTATGAAGATGTTGAAGAGCACAAATGGAGCCTTGTGACCTCATTAGTGACAGGTCAGCAGTCTGATGTTACCCCATTCACTATTACCCTCTGTGCTTAACCAGTGCACAATGTGTTTATCAAGCTGTGTGCTGGACAGAAGGATTTATTTGTATGGTCTTTTGTTTAGGTACTTTCATGGATATATAAGGCTTCAAGTTTTTTACTCGTGCATGTCCTTGAGTCTTTGGGATTGCCTTGTGATCTTTCTACCCCAAGGCAAGCTCATGTATAGGAGCTGGCAGCTGATGTGACACAATCACTTCTTGCTCCTTCTTCCTTATTTTGGGAGTATGAGGGGCTCTCTCTGCACCAAGCCATGCAGCAATTGTAGAGCATCACTGCAAAAGAAGTTTCTTTTTTGAGACATATTTACATGTGTTCTAATTGCCACCCCAGTATCTGCTCAAAGACTGCTCCCTGCCAAGCTCACCAAGATGATGACTACCTCTCTTTTTGATTATGTAGATCTGGTATGCTAGATTTAAACCCAGCGTTTAGTTTGGGCATCCAACTCATTCAGTACAGTCCTATGAATCATAAATGAAACTCAGAGCTATTCCAATCTAAGATGACTCACTTTTTGGCTAGTTTTCGGATAATATAACGTGGCAATTCCTTAAAGAAATAATTCACTTTCTTTACTAAAAAAAGAAATTAAGAAAAAGACAGAGGACAAAAGCACAGCTGGGGTAAAGAGATGTGGTTTTAATTCTTGCTTCTTTAAAAAAAGTATCTTTTCTGTAGTTTTGTAGCTGTACAGATGAAGGCACTACAGAGATACATCTTAATTTAACACAGGAAAATTGAAAGAACAAATTAGTTTAGAGGTAGTAAGAGTGGTCAGATATGCCCTCTATTTGTATTTTTTAATGGTAAAGACTATGTTTATCTAGTTTCTTTTTTACTGACTGATTCCCCAAAAGGTTCTTCCCCTGATCCCCCAAGAAATCCAAAACCATTTTCTTTCCAAGGCACTCCAGTTGGATATGATATGTGTGCTTTGGATGGAGATGGAATTTGGGTGGGGGAAGATGATGAAAGGTCAGAAGAAGTTTAAGGGGAAAACAACCTCTCTAAACACTTCAGTATTCATGGAGTTTGGCAACACTGAACTAACCACTGAGACCTAAGCCTTGTATCTCATTTCTGTGGGCAAAAATGTGGAGTTATTTTTGGCACTCTGTGGATTTTAGGAGTGTTCCAGTCCTTCTTTAGAAACTACTTCAAAGACAGTAATTAAAACCCCTTTTTTCCTCATTGTTTTCACACTGGACTTTGAGCTCATAGATCTGAACTAGCATAAAATTAACCTCTGTGACAAATGTTGATGGCTTTCTGTGCAGAGATAGGTAATTTTCATGATGCTTTCTCACTCAGATGTTGGTTCCATTCCTTGCTATCTTGTAAATGACAGCCAGCAAATAAAGTCCACTGTGTGATTAAGTTTCACTCCCACATACTAACTGGATGCTCCACTAAACAATACAGCTTGAGAGCTGTAAATTACCTACACATCTCCTGGAAAGCAGCCATGCAGCTGAAACCTGTGGGGAAAACACACTGGCACACTTGTTGGCTATGTTTTCCTGAAAAGTGAAATATGTTATATAGAGGAACAGTATTTAGAAATATAACATTTTAATGACTGATTATGATCTCAAAGTTTTGATCTTTCTCTGCCATATTGATTATAAGGTTGCTTCAAGAAACCATTGGACAACATGGCTGGACAGAAGTTGAACAAGATTTTATTATTGAGTGGATGCATGTATTTTATTAAGGAAGCACAGAATACCTTCTGGAATTTCCAGTGCTCTGCTCTCCACTAGACAGACTGAGAGTCACTGAGCTCAGTTTCCTCAGATGCAATAGCTCCCAGGAATCACTGCATCAGGGACTTCCCTTTATACTTCTGCTGTCTAGTCTCTGTTCCTATGAAATTCCCCCACTTTCATTACAGGACATTCATAAAGACCTGCTGAATTTTGCTGGGAAGAATATGGAGGGTACACTAGCCAGGGCTCATAAATATAGATTTAGTTCTTGACCTCTCACTATTCAGTGGTTATCATTGATTGTAACTGTAGGTTAGACTCTCGGTAGCAGAAAAAAAACCCAACAAACCAACACCCCCCCCCCAAAGAAATAAAATAAAATAAAAAAGCTTGGCCCAGTGTTTCAGGTTTGGAAACCCATGTAAGCCATGTAAGGCATAGTGGACATCAATATGTGAACAAAATAATAATCTTATTTTTAAAGTATAAATGAAGATGCTATAAACATTAATCAATTACTATCTCTATGTACATCTAATCCTGCCCTAAGCAGCCTATCTATGTGCTTTACTTGGAGCTTTTGCACCCTGAAACAAGATTAAGATCTTGTCCATGCAGGTTTTGGTTTGTCATGTGACCCAAATTTTTGCCATGATTAAACAACAGAAATATGAAATTTGTATAGGCATTGCCAATGTTAAGCTTGAAAGTAGCCTCTATCAAAACTCAAAATGAAGAACACGTTAATCTTATTAACTGAGACCTGTTTTTCTATGGTATGGAGGAAGCGGAGTCTGTATGAGAAAACATGAAATTCAACTACACAATATTTGAAAAGCAAAGAAAAACTTCAAGGAGTGATCTTTATTTCATATGAATACATGCATCACCAGCCAGCTGTACAAACAAATAGTGTGCCAACAGCATGCTGCCAGATTAAGCTGGGTTAATTAAACCTTATTACTTTGTTAGGCACGGCTCATTAAATAGCCACTGTGTAACTGCTTACAGAAATCAGCAGTGCTTACAGTCCTAACCAAGTGAAAACATGAGGCTAGAGTTTTCTTTAATATCAATTACAAAAATTGACATGGTTTTCTCCCTTGGAAGAATAAACACAATACACCAGATCAGAATGACCTTGCACGTGAACTGTGTTTATATTAGAACTAAGAGCAAAACTGCATTCCTTCAGTAAATATGCTAAAGAGAAAAATGAAACAAGCCAGTGAGAGATATTTAATGCATCCAGAGCCTATGTTAGCATGTCTCACATAAGATTTTAGGTTGGTGTTTTTAAAAAGCCTCTTTTAAAGCAATCATTCCTACTTAAAAAAAAAAATAAATATTAAGTAACAAACTGCTTAGGATCAGTAACACTTTTTCATGGACAAACTTTCCACTAGCATAACTACAGTTTTCAAAGTTGGAGTTTTGAAATTTACACTCTTTTAATAACAGCAGGGCTCCAGCATAAAAACATAACTTAGCCAGAAAATATCAAACACCTTAACATTTCTTTCAAACATCTGCCAATGTATTCATGAAGTACAGGTGACTACTAAGCCATTTTTGGTTTGGTTCACAAACATGGATTTAGAAAATCTGTTTCCAGCCATTCTGGTTTGAGAAATTAGCCTTCTACATGATACAGAAAACTGTGTATTTAGTACATAAATTCTGCAGTTTTCCTCAGGATCAATAAATAGAATACATGGAAAGGAAATATCTTTCTTTCCTGAGGCTTTAGAGCTGAGCTATTATTTTCAAGGCTTAGTAATATGGAAATGGCAACACAACACTTTTGAACACTTCTTTATAACAGAGTTGAGTTTCTCATTGCACTTTGCTAGTTGGGAGTGTTTTTACATAGGTAACTATTAAAAGAGGAAGGAAAATTTTGAGTACATTGTCAAATTATGAAATATCAAACTTTTTATCCTAAGTAATGATTTTAGTGGCAGTCAGAAACTGAACTTCTGCTATGTTATGTTTGACTGACACGTGAGCCCCAGTTTTACCTAGATTAAATGAGAATCATAGCTCTGTATTTCTTCTGAATAATTTGACAATATCATTCATCATCTGTAGCTTCTATCATCATTGCTTGAAATGGATATGTTTACCCCTCAAATTATGCAAATTATTAAAAACTCACTAGAGTAACAAGCTCGTCATTAATCTCCAGCTATAGTATAAAGGAGCAAGTGGGCTCTGTCAAATGGTATAAGAGAGCTAAAAAAAGTCTTTTTAGGAAAATAAATGTAGGGAAAATTCTTATGTGAACCACTACCAGACTGACCATGGCTTACCTTCCATGCATTTTCCCTCCCTTGCTGAATTGAAGGCCAGGGGCAGGCAGACCTTTCAGTCCTGTTGTAAGAATGGAAATTATTGGGAAATCCTGACTGCAACCATGTATGTCTTCAAGATATACTTTAGGTAAGTTCTTCAATCTAATGCTGAGTCTGCTCCAGAGCCTCCACTGCCCGGCTCCCCCATAACGACTGCATCCTCTCAGATGCTCATCCTGCTAGATTTGTTGCCAGAGTAAGCACTGGTGAATTTTGGGAATGCATATACCATCTGTTTTGATGGAACACGAAGACAGCTTTGGGGCAGCCAATACATCTGTACTAGATATATGTTTGATAATGTGGATGTTACAGGTTTGGAGTGGGGTGGCTGTGACTACTCTGCAAACACTTGGTCCAGGTCCTTCCCCAGCCAAGACTGACATTTTGCTGCTTTGAGACGGTGCCGCTGCTTTTCTTTCAGTGTCCAAAATAACAGGAGTTTTTTAACAGCCCGAGAAAATGTTTCTGTAGAATGATGCTTAGGGCACACACTGCCTTCAGGGGGCATGGCCAGGGCTGCCTGCAAGGCGTGCTGAGCATTTGCTGATGAAAGGAACTAGGCAGCTTGTAACAGAAGCACTGGAGTCAAATAGCATAAGTACAGTCACATTTAGGAAGGAACTAGGGTGTAAAACAAAGTAGCAGTGTAGGCACCTTTTCCAGATTACTCTCTCCAGAGACAAGCCCTGTGGTTGACCAGCTGTTAGCTTGTAGAGACCTCTGCTGACCTCCTTGATAGGACAATGAACCTCTTTTTAAGCCACCACCTCTTGAGAAATAGGATAAAAGAAGTAAAGAGAGGCAGATTTTTAGAGTTTCAAAATCAATCCATGTTGACTTTCAAAAAGAGACTAATACAGGTGAATGTCTGAACAGCAAAAACATTTGTGTTTGTGTCTCTAACACAGTTATCTCACTCTATTGAAGCATGTTTTTGTTCATCTCAGAGTCATGAAGGGAATCCAGAATCAACCCCAACCCTTGCACAGAATTCTTTACAGCACTGAGTCTCTCTCCTGTTGCTCTCCACTTCAGCTAGCCCTGCAGCTGCACAGTGGACTACACTGCCCAGGCTTCCTCTTCTGTTGCCACTAAACGAAGGTTCAAAGAAAGCCTCAGTGTGAGACTGTTTCTGAACTGCTGCCAAGTTCATTTGGGGAGAAAAAACAAGTCGCACATCAATTACCTCTTCTGTTCTACTTTTCATAAAAGAGGAAGTTATCTTGGTTTAGCATGTTGTAACAGATGCCCGAGTTGCATGACCAAAAAACTAAAGCCCCAGTGCAGGCCATAACACTCCTCAGG
Source organism: Myiozetetes cayanensis (assembly GCF_022539395.1). NCBI lineage: Eukaryota > Metazoa > Chordata > Aves > Passeriformes > Tyrannidae > Myiozetetes > Myiozetetes cayanensis. The sequence continues at coordinate 13,273,960 of NW_026087853.1, forward strand.
AGTCACTAGCTCCTTGTGTCACTAGCTGGCAATAAGCTAGAAAGGTGTATGTGGTAGTACAACTGCCCATGGCCACGGACCTCTCCTATTCAAAGTGTGTTTGCAGATGGCAATTATTCATCTTGGAGACAGCAAACAAAGCCAGCTGGCCCTGCGAACATTGACTTCTACCTTCTCTGTATGTCTAGCATTAGCATTTATCTGTGTCTTCAGACAATTTTTTTTAATGCATGTAATGTTTAACAGAAGTGTAAATGTTTATGAGGCCAATACAACTTCTGAATAGTGACCAGTGGGGTCTCTACTGTGTAGAAATAAAAGACATGCTGACACATAAGTGGAGTCTAGTAGGTTGGGTAGCATGGCTGAGCACAAGTGGTGCTCCTTGCAGCTCCCTCACCCTGGTCTTCAGAGCTTAGTGCTGGACAAAAATGTGTCTCCAGATAAACAGTTATATCCATCTCAGGTAGCATATAGGGCAAAGCTGCTGCTCTTGGCACCAAAATATCATTTCCAATAAATATTTGCTTACCCTTTTTTAATGTAACACTCCAGTCTACTGACCAGCTGAGCCCTGTGGTCTTTGCTCTCTGTTTAGAGTGAGGAAATGGGGACAGACGCATATAACATCCAAGAAAACTAGCTTCATCAGCATTCACCTTTGTGCTTCTTGGTAACACGTATTTGAAGCCATGTAATGTTTAACAGAGGAAAACAGCAGTATGAGTAAAGCAGAAAGAAACAGCACAACCCATATGAGAGCAAGAGCCTTCTGAGTGTAATGTAAGTACCCAGTTATCTTTAACTTAATGATTTTGATGCAGCTGTCTGGCATTTAGTTAAGGGAGTCATAAAGCACATCTTCTCTCAAGGATGAAACCTGGCTTCTAAGCACTCAAATGACTTAATTTCAAGAAATACTGAATAGTAAATTCTGGGGATATATTACAACAGCTCCGCAAGTACAGCTCTGCTCTGAATATTTTTCCCAAATAGCTCAAAAACATCTAGAAGAAATGTGTTTAAATAACAATGGGGAAGTGTTCTGACTTCTTAACTGTCAATCTTACTTACCTTTACTAATTTCTCAAAAGCTTACAGCCAGGTAACCAAAACTGAAATGAATGAGTAAATGACTTGCATCACAAAGGTCCAGACAGAATTCACAAATTGATTTTGCTATGCCAACTTCCCCTGTAAGTCACAGTTTACTCAGGCCACATAGAGCAAAGCTGCAGAAGGACAAGCTGGCTCCTTTTCACCCAAATTTCAGTGGTCAGAGTGCTGACACGTGGTGGGGAAAATACCTGTAAATCTCTCATCTGCTCTGCTGAACCCATGATTTGAGTGCCTTTACCACTGATTGGGGGGTGAGCAGGTAACTCACAATCTTCTGCCCTGAATTTGTTCCAATTCAAGTAGGACATTAGGTGAAGGCTATTTGGAGTTACTTTTCTTGTCATTGGTACAATATTTTTAATGGGAATAGCTCCTACCTGTTTTCTGACAGATTAAGCTTCTTAGACACTACAAATCATCCCAACATGTTCTGGGTCTAACTGGTAAAAGAGAATGCAGTAAGCAAACAAACAAAAAAATCAGGCACAATGACTACAAATGTCCAAGATGCCATGATCCCGTCTCACTACTGAGCGCTACTCTGGCTATAGGCCCATTTATCTTACAAAAGGAGGCTTTCCTGATGATACCAAGTTTGGAAAGACAGGAGAGGCCAAGCCCACACCAGTGACCTCACCCTGCCATGACCAGATGTGTTCCTTCCTGTGTGTGTCCCCCATCTGGAACATGTGACATGAGTGGTCATTTAAAATAAACAAACATGTTCTAACCTAATCAGGTATTGAAGCAGAAAAGTTTTACCAGCTCTCATAATTAGTCAGTTTATATGCTAAAATGAGTCAGGAAAAAGAGAAAATACCACTTTTGAATGTTGCAATCTCATATTTTCCATTGACATAGCACTGTCATTTAACGTAAGCCTCATTCAACCTCAAATAACACAATAATCCCAAGAGTTCTTAAGAGATGAACATAAAGAATTAATCACAATGCTTCTGCTGTGCTGCCTTGCCATAAAGTGGATTTACACAGAGACAAAAGAGAAAAAAAAAACCTTTTCTCTCATTCTCCCCCTCTGACTCTTATTTTTCTTTAATACCCACTTATTTCTTTCTTTCTCCACATGTTTCTTTCTCCAGTAACAAGGAACTTTTGGTAGCTAGAGTAAAGCAGAACTGAAGTAGGCAGCAAGAGAATGGATAGGAATCACAGATAAACTCAGAAGAAAATTATTTTAAAAACCACTTCCATAGCAAAGGAGCGGGTCAGGAGATAACAGTGATTACCAGCTGAAGGCAGTAGCAAATAGAAACAAAAGATGAGATGTTGATACAGCTGCCCTGCAGCATCCAAGACCATTTTGTTCTTTGTCCATGCAGTAGCTGTGAAGAAAGATGAAGGCCACCCTCCCACTGTGCTTTCTGGTGGCCGTGCTTCACCTCAGTGTTCACAGCCTGACCCAGACTGACCACCCCAGTGACCAGAGCAATGCAACGGACCCCCAGGAGCTACATTCCCACGAGAGAGATCCTCTTGAGTCCTGCCAGAGGATAGTCCCCAGCAACACAGACTTTGCCTTCCGGTTTTACAGACAAGCAACCGCCCAAGAACCTGACAAGAACATTTTCTTTTCCCCAATCAGCATCTCTGCTGCCTTTGCCCTTCTGGCCCTGGGCTCCAGAGCCACCAGCCAGGCTCAGGTGCTGGAAGGGCTGGCCTTTAACCTCACCAACATTCGGGAGGAGGAGATACACGATGGTTTTCGTCATCTCCTCCTCTTGCTGAACCGCCCTGGCAGCCAGGTGCAGCTGATTATGGGGAACACCCTGTTCATGGACAATCACCTGAAGCCACTGAAAACATTTCTGAAGGACATCAAAAAGCTGTACAGAGGAAAAGTTGTTTCTAGTAACTTCCAGAATTCCACTGAAGCTAAAAAAGAGATCAATGATCATGTAAAGAATAAAACTCATGGGAATATAAAGCAAATACTTAAAGAACTTGATCCAAACACCCTAATGGTAATCATTAACTATATTTATTTCAAAGGTAAGTTACATAGATGCTACTTACTGCAGCACTTGCTTCACCTGCACTAAAACAAATATACCAAGTTATTATTGAATAATTTTTAAAAGAAAGGCAAGTATTTAGATGAGTCTAACACGACGAAAATATCGAAAGTTCTCACGCTTTGAAACATCATGTCTAAGTTTTTCTAGCATATGTCTAGACTCTTAAGCATAAAAGTCCATTTGTTTACAATCTTCAAGTATAGGGAATTGCCAGAGTACAACAGATTCATGCATCGTTAAATTTTTCCATCAGATTTCATCTACTTATTATTTCTTAAATTAGAATGTTTTCACATGCTGTATGAAGTAGAAAACTAAATTATAAAAATGCTGATTAACAAAAATTGCCAAAAATTTTAATTTACTTACAGTCCATGTCTAAAATGGGTAGGTACCTCTGGAGTTGAAGTCTAAATGTCATCACATTATACATATCCCAAGAGGTATTTGTGAGTGCATTGCTTTGGCAGTGATTAACTTCTTAGATGTTATACCCATTTGTAGCAGCATGCATGACACACATAGAATTTCCACACAGAAATGAATGTTTAGAAACAGATGAACTTTCAGCAAAACAGATTTTATTTCAAGTACTTAAATTAAATTTGGATTCCCTAGTCTCAGGTGCCCTACTCTGAGTACCATAGCAGAGTATATTTCTTTTCTGGAGGGCAAGGATGAAAGCTTATAAAGAAATCAGAATACTGTGGAGTTAACATTCCATTATTTGTTTTTCAAATATAGTTTATTTCTAGTCAATATTAAAAAAACACAAACCATACAGAATGGCAAGCTATAATCCCTGTCTATTTGTTTAGCCAGTGACCTGCTTTAATACAAAATAAAATATCATAGAAGATTCAGTTCAATAAACATCAAGAGAAAACCACTTTGAAGATCAAAGACCTGGAAGCCCTATTCTATTTACCATAATGCAGTTATGTTCAGGTCCAAAAGTTCAGGTTGCTCTGGCATTTAAGCTTTTCCTTAGTGCTACAAGATGAAGAACATATGAAGAAGCATGTAAGGAGCTTAACATGTTACCTTTTAAAGGGTAGACATCCGATGTGAAACTTGTTTTACAAGTAATATTCTGAAAACAGACAGCAATTCACTGGATCCTGGTCAGCTTTCATTTATTTCAAATAAAACATAAGGAAATATGAGGAAGTTACTTCATATAATTTATCTGCTTTAGAAAGGTGTTGTACAAGTTCTTACAAAATGTAACCTGAGATATTTAGTTGTTGCTGAACACAGTATAGCAAAGATGAAGGGAACAAGACCTTTAGTAAACTCGGAATACCTTTTATCTTCAAGTATGAGTGTAAATTTTCAGATATGGGTTTATCTAGTGTACGTTAATCTAGACTATATTAAGATATCCTCCTTGAAGCTGGTATTCAATTGCATTATTTCTCTTTTGTTTTAAGCTTACTGGGAAAATCCTTTCAGTATTAGGGGGACTCACAAGGATTATTTCCATGTGAATGCAAAGACCTCAGTTGAAGTGAAGATGATGACTCGAGATGGATTTTATAAAGTATACTCTGACAGGAAGCTGTCTTGCGAGGTGGTGCAGATTCCTTACAAGGGAGATGTTGCAGCCCTGTTTATCCTGCCCAATGAAGGAAAAATGAAGCAGTTGGAACGTGGCCTGACAAAAGACACTGTGTCTAAATGGGAAAAATCATTTCAAAGATGGTAAATATAGAATTTTAATTTGATGATTCGAGGTAGTCAGAATCTGAATTCTGAATACTATGACGGGTTTTACAGTTACAAGCCTGTGCTGTTGATGGGAGGTTTAAGCAATGGAATAAGTGTAAAGGGTCAGACCAAATGTTTTGGTGATTTGATACTTCTAGCAGAAATTAGAATCAGCATTGCCCTGTGGTAAGAGAAGAGATCTGTGAGGTGGAAAATTTAATTTTTTTCCCCCATATACTTTCTAGCTATTATTAAGTGTCTCCATCTCTCTTGTCTTAAACACATTAAGTTAAGAGAGGTAATACTGTGACATAGCAGCCAGATTCCCTCAGAGGGAATGGGGTATGAATTCCAAAAGAAAAACCTTCAAGGTTAGAAAAGGAATGCAAACTTAGTCCCAAAAATGCTGGCAGCACCACTCTTTCCTGTCTTACCAAATGACAGTGTTGCAGAATCATACAAGAAAGCCCAACTGATGTTTTTCTCCTTCCATGCTTTCCTTATCCTCCAGACTATCCTCTTCCATCTTCTTTTTCTTGCTATCTCTTTTAGATTAAAAGATTAACATTTTACCACAGAAGAACCACCAAGAAGTTGAGAATTTTCAGTTCAAGGCTTACTTTGATTGCAATAATAACCATAATTTTCTTTTGAACTAACAGGAGGATAGAAGTGCATATTCCAAAACTATCGGTTTCAGGCACCTATGACTTAAAGAAGATCTTAATGAATCTGGGTGTAACTGATGTGTTTTCTGATCAGGCTGATCTGTCTGGAATCACAGGAAACCTTGATGTGAAGGTTTCAAAAGTAAGTAAGTTTGTTAGCAGAAACAATAGCCTGTGGATTCCTTAACATCCAAGTGCCTTACCCTAGGCTAAGTTGCGAAATTTTACTTATTACTAGGGCTGGCTGATACTCTGAAATAGAACATTTAGCTAATAAAGTCACTGTAAACTCTCTCAGACTTCTCCAAGATCTGGAGATAAGATCTGTCTTTTGTCTGACAGGCAAAGGTGGGGGGTGGGTGGAGAGGTGGGTTTAGCATTTTACTGGAAACAACACAGAGCATTTTCTGCATGTGAAAGAAGTGTCTATGGATAACTGTTGAGGATGTCTTGCATCAGCATATTTACCTGAAAAAGCGGCCTTCATTGTATAATTCATTGTATAATTTTAAAGTGTTTAAAAACTGCTGTTAATATTGAAGGCTCTGACATGTGCTAATAATGTAAGATGGACCACACCTGAGGAAAACATCCCATTTACTGAAAATATTGTGAAGATAAAGTCTAGCATTCTTACAGCTGCTCTGTAAGCAGCACTTACAATGTTCTAACATTTTAGAACAGGGGGCTAGTAAAAGGAAAATATTAAAAATGCCCAAAAATAATTTAACAAAAAATTTGGTATCAAGGTTGTAGCCTACTGGCTAAACTGTAATGCATGTACCTTTAGGAATACATACAGAGTGGCTCTGGAGCCTGACTTCCTTTTCGTTTGAAACTGTCATTCTTTGTGAATTTGCTTGAGTATTCAGTTAATTCCACAAGGTGTGCAGTTGCTAAAGTCTGGGTTGGATACACTTGTGGTGAGGAACACTGAAAGTGATAATGCTAATTGAGACATCATTTCTGAAAACCCACCATGAGCTGTAGTGCCCTTCTTCCTGGTTCCTGACCTACCAACAGTTTTTGTGAAAGGTTGAATTAACTTAGTGTTACTTTGAATCATTTCACATTACATCCTCCAGATACATTAATTCTTGCTGTATTTTATTGTAGGCTGCTCACAAGGCTCTGCTGAAGATTCATGAGAATGGCACAGAGGCTGCAGCAGTCACTGGCATAGATTTTCTTCCTCATTCCATTCCTCCTGTTGTTAAGTTCAACCGTCCATTTTTGCTGTTGATTGTTGATCAATATACTCAGAGCATCCTCTTCATGGGAAAAATTGTAAACCCAACTGAAAAATGACTGGTCAGTGACTGGTCTAATTGATTTGAATTGTATTTTATAAAATTACCATTCATTGTATTTAAAATTATATCAAAACAGTTACTAACAATTTTCTTTTTCCAAAGAAGTCAGGTAAGAGTGTGTCATTCTTAAAAACACTGTTCTTGCTTTCTCCTTCAGTAGAAAGTAACCAATGACAGAAAGTACACCTGTTAGTGAATTATAGAGAATTTTGTAAATCAGCCTTTAGTGATAAGTGCCATGTTTGAAAAGCAAGGTAATATTCAGCTGAGACAATCAGTTTAAAACACTGTAAATAAATAAAGTATGATTAAAGAGATCATGTTTGATTTGTGGGTAGGAAGGAAAGAAAGCACTGAGGTTTGCTCCAGCTGCTGCAGGTTCTCACCAGGCCCTGGTGCTGAAGGGCTGACATGGAAATTTAATATACAAATGTAGTCCACTCAGGAATACTTTAGTTCTTCTCTTCCATGTGAATGTTATTGATGAAGAAGAGTCATGTTCAATTTCCACAGGAAAATGATTTCTCCTCTCTCTGAGGATATCTGTGTCAATTTGACACACCTCTCCTAACGCAGCCTTATGAATCCAAGGCACTGTCAAAATCCAAAGCCAAGACTTGGCACTTGAGAAGATATTGAGCAAGACAAGAGATGGATGCTGACAGAAACACAGCCAGTCTGGTGTGGTGTCAGCCTGGCTCTCTCTCTGTTCCATCCTGTGGGATCAAACGCAGATGCTTAAGAGTGATAAACACATTTAATGCTGCTCAGGGGTATAGCAGCATGGACTTAGGTTAAAAAACTAGACTCTTCTCAGTGTGTTGGACCTCATTCAATTTCTTTAAATATAATGAAACAGATGAACAGGAATTTAATTTTTTTAATCAAAAATTTGAGTCAATAGTGTCATGAGGCCATTCGATAATAGAGCAATTAGTACCCAAGAAGGAGCTACAGCCTAGAGTTCGACCTCTCCAGGGCAACTGTTACATGCCCACACCAGTCTGTGCAGTTAGAGAATTTGCCTTGAATACAGGATATTCAGGAACTTTTATGGTCAGAAGTTCCCCTTTCCTGAAGGCAGACAGTGTCATACCTCCAACATCCTAAACTCCAGGCTGGTCAGGCCAACCCTTGCAAAAGCAGGGTTAGCATTGGACCTGAAATTCTGGCAAGGATTTTTGCCTGGAAGATGGAAATAGAGGCCTGCCCTTCCATGGATGGAGAATAGGTTTGGTGGATTAATCCAAATGAATTCTCTGCAAAATACACTGTTGACTAGGTAACAGCTGAAGTAACTATAGCTTCTGACATTTCCAGTAAAAGGAAGGCATAGCTGCAAACCACACACTGGGAGAGTCAGTCACTTTCAGACCATGCCTAGGCACTTCCTTTGAAGGTCAAATCTTTTGCTATAATCACCTTTACAACACTCACAGTTGATGGCATCCACCCACAGTGTCTTAGCTTCTTTGAGTCCCCCTTTAAGTAACAAATGCTACATAAACACCCTAAGTGGAAGTGGTGGCTAAATTAGAGCTGGAGAATATTTTAGTCAGCTAAACACACAAAAGGTGCTACTAGAATTGTGTTATAGACTTGATCACGCATTTCTTGTAAATAGAAGTTTCTTGTAAATAGAAGTTCAGAAGGAATAGGGTATAAATACCTGGAAGGGGTAAACAAACACTGAGATTAATCATATTTCTGGAGTTTACATCTATGTTAGTAAATAAAGTACTCCAAGATCTGTTCCCTGACCATGAGATCAAATGGCTCATTGCTGCTTATATCCACATTGCTTAACTCTGATCCTGAAAGTCATCCAGGCTGCTTATTTGAAATACCCCTTGGCCTGTGCTAACTCCAAAAGCATGCTTAGCACTTGCTGGGAAGAATCATAGATGGCATGTGTCTGAAACAGCACTAAAAGTATAAGAATGTGAGTGACTCCAGGCTGATGCCCAGCTCTGGGCCCCAGAACTGCTCAAGGTACTGGGACAAATGGACCCAGAGTGAACAACTGAGGGGCCAGAAAGTGCCCCTCTGGCACTCAGCCCTATAAGCTCCCTCTCTGCTGGTGATCTGCCTTTTTTTGAACGACATTAAGTTCCAGGTGATGCTGATAGGCCTTCACCAGCTACTTCTCAAACGTGAGGGAACTGGAGCCCCTTTGCCCTTCTGTGGAATAAGATTAGGAAGTTCAGGAAGCACCCTTGAAAACTACTGGAAGTCAAAGATTGTGAGACTCCCATGTACTTAGCATAGACGTGTTGTGGTGGTTTCTTCTAGACAGTCCTGTGCATTTGCTGGCACAGTAACTGTGCATGCTTTTTGCAATTTTACCAGACTCCTGATTTTACTGGAGTTATATGTGTCAAGAAATTTATTTCTATGAACTTTTGCAGACATATGTTGAATGATAGATCTTTATAGGATGAGTATTTATCATGTAAAGTACATTCATCTTGCTCAATCCTTATCTTGCTGATATTTTCTTTTTGAAGTCAGAAATCCTTTGCCCTGGAATACCCAGAAATATAATTGCAAAGCTAGCATAATAATCTGATGACAAAACAGCAACAGAAATAAGTCAATGATATGTGATGAAACTGCTCCTGTAAGGAGGAACCAAGATGTTGCACAACTGAGCAGACAGTAGGGACAGAGATAATTAAATTATTCCTTAATTCCTTTCATATAGACCATTATTAGAGCAATGGGAAAAGCATGTTTGTCAGTCCTTTATATGAGTCCACTGGCTCCTGGAGTAAGAGTCCCCCTGTCCCAGCCACTGCGTATCTCAAAGCATCCAGGAGCTCCATACTCTCTTCTATGCAATTCCCCTGGATGGATCTCCTTTCTGCATAACTGTACAAAATTTCCAGTTTAGCCTTGCATTTCCCAGTGGCATCTGTCCTGGTTACATAGACATTCTCACCTACAGGAATGTGCAGTGAACCAACAAACTGCTTTCCCTTCCCTTGGTTCTCACAGACCTGCCACGGGGCAGACGTGCAGGTGATACCCATACGCGGTGATTCACCCTCATTTTCCGTTGCATTCAACAGAAGAGACACATGGTTTCCAAGAGTCTGGCAGCTATGACATAAGGGAGATTTTTAAAGGACTAGATGTGACTGATGCATTCATTATCCATGCTGATCTGTCTGGAATTGCTGGGAAGCTGATTCTTTGCAAATAATCATTTGTGAGTCTGCTGTAACTGCTGACCCTAGGAAACTCTTGCCTAGGAAGAGACTTAAGTCAGGGTCAGAGAAGCAGGTGCCTGTGAGTGGTGAGCAGAGATAGATGCAACTTTCCACTCTCTCCCTGACTTGCTGAGTGCTGCTGCATGTCCTGGGAGAAAGTAGAAGAATCACTGCAGCAGCTTTGTTATTCCTAGAAATTCCTCTCTGGAAACAGTAGCATTTTTCAGATGATTAGCTAAGCATTAAGACTGGGCTGAAAGATTAATGCTATCTATGTAAGCAGGCCTAGACTTGAGGAAAATAGCTCTTCATTGCTAGAGTTAAGCACCAGCATACTTGCTGCTCCTAAGACTTGGTCCTTTCCCATAATACTAAAATAAACTTATTGGGTACTTGCACATGTCACGAAAAAAACCCTGTCTGCAGAAATACATTCTGACCAACCCTGCCTCTGTTTTTTAAGAGAGAGTAGTTACATAGCAATAACTATGGTGGATTGATTCTTATATGTAGATAAGTTGTAAGTTTACCTGGGGTAAAATCATGCACATTCAATGGAAATAATTAGTCATTGCTAATTAGGATGGGTGCCATGCATTTTTTCCTTAAATAACCTTCTAAATAGCTAAACTGTGCCTGTTTCAGCTTCCCCTGAAAGGGAACACAGTGTAAGGTATATATAGTATGTATATAATGACATATATGGTATGTATATAATTCATGCTTTTCCTGTGCATGTATAGCACCAGGGGGAAAGAAGATCCTCTCTGTTCTCCCCAGATAAAATTTTGCTATGGGAAAGTTTGCTCATTTTATTCTTACATTTGTTTTTTTATTTTACCTATTTGTCAAGCTACTCTATACTTTGCTTTTTGCATTAGTACTTTCTAAAATACTCATCAAAGGTGTTTCAAAAAGCTAACCAGTGTTCTGACTATCTTTTTCTAATAATTTAATGAGCCCATCAAATAATACCAGCTAGGGCACACCTGCAGTGTGCACTGCAGAGCAGGATGGGGAAACTTTGCCTTTGGTACTCAGTTAGATGGCATTGTTGCATCAGGATATCCTGTGCAGAGGGTTCAGTGACACAGTGCAGGCACAGTGTCCATTGCTTTGGCCCTTTCTTAGCTTTCCATTTCTTCTCATGTTCTGTTTTCTAAAACTCATTTACCATGGTTATGCCAGACTACCTTGCAAAGCTTTTTTGCCCACAGTTCAGTTCAAGCCCAAGAGTAGCAAAGTCCCTGGTCTTTCTCCCTTTAGAGCCGTAGGTCTTGGCATCATTGCGCTTGTGTGACAGGAAAAAAAGGACTTACAGTGATTGATATTCAGAAAAAAAATAGCTTACTCAACCTTTGCTTTGCAAATAAATCTTATTTGCCCTGTTTAATATTTACCAGTGGACATTAACTTAATACTATAAACTGAATCAAGAATAAGAAAGAAGCATTGTGAAAGGTCAGTCCAGCACGGTAAGTACCATATTTTACTCTCTTAGAAGTCTTTGAATTTATGTTTTGTGTGATCCCTGCTATTTAACGCACAGTATTTAATTCTGAGATTAATTTATTTTGTACAGTAATTGGAAATTATTTTAGGGTCTGAAAGCATGTTCTGGATGTTTGAAGCAGGATTCATTCAGTGATCTATCTCATAGCTACAGTCACAGGATGACTGGGATATGAAGTCCAAAATGAATACTCAACAGTCAATACCAAGATGCCTAAAGGAGTAAATTTAGTTGCAATCTCAATGTCCTGACTATTCTAGGCTGATGCAGGACTGAAAATAGTTACATCATTTATCTCTAGTGTGCTTAAAGACCAGGCTACTTGCAGTCAAGAGGACAGAAAGATAAATCAGTCTCTCTCAAAAGCAGACTGGGGGAGTTGTGAAAAGAGTGCTTACCAGGCCAAAATGAATTAGCACCATTTAGAATGCCTTTTTTCCCAAGTCAATGTTTTTATCCAGGATTTTACACTTGCTGAGCACAACTCCCATACTCAGCCCTTCCATAGCTTATATCTCCAGTGTTTCATAATGGGCAGACAGAAAAGGGGGAATCTGGAATTAACAACTCCCCATGAAAAGTTTGATGCAAGACCTAAACCTGGCATTAGACACACAGCCTGAGTCAGATTTTGGGGCAGAATCCCATGCCCCAGGATGAATATACAGCTGCTATGAGCAATATTCAGACAATCTTTATTTCCCTGCAGGCCACTGCCTACTTCATGGATTTGGGTTTCTCTTATTTGAGATAATTTAGGTGAGGAATCTTATGGAGAACATTATTCTCCAGTATGTTTCATGATTCTTTCCCTGAAAAGGGCAGAAGAGAGAGTTTGGGGTTATGTAGAATTTGCTTAGGTCAGTTAAAGGAAGAGAAAATGTCATCAAATTACACATACACAACAAGGTAAATTACACTGTAGCTTTTCCTAAGCTCTTGAGTCTTGGGCTTTGCAACCTTATAGATAGTTTATGTGCAATAGAGAGAGACAATAAAATTTCTCAATTTATCCTCAATTTGCTGAAACACTGAAGGTAATATCTTGAAAATAATAATATAGATCTTGAGTCAGAGCTGCTATGAAAGGGGCCAAAAGACATGAAGAGTTTAAGGGCTGAGCATTGAGGTGGATTTTCACAGATATAACAGACTGTATCTCTGCAGTGTTTGAAAACTAAAGTCATAGCAGGACCACGGATACTACAGAAACATATCAGCAAAAGTTGGTCCCTCTGCCAAAGTGCTTACCACATACATGGGTGCTCATAGATGGACTCAGTCATGCACCCCAAGGCACCTAGGGAGTGCACTGAGGCCATGCTTGTCAGAGGCAAGAACTACTTCACACATAATACCTCACAAAAGCCTACACAACTCTGATTCTTCCCTTGTAATGCCACATTACTATCATTCTTCCTTTGCACACTGGCCACAAACTAAGAGAAATTACTAGACATAGACCACCCAGGAGGCCAAGTAGATAAGTATTTCTAAATAGAAAAGTAATTTTAACAACTGGCATCCAAAACTCAATATCTAGAACACAAAAATATTTTATGTAGGAAAGAAAAAATTCTCTAGCTCTAAAAGTTGCTCTGTTCTTTCCTAACAGAACTCTTCAGAAGGACAATGAAGTCTGCATTGTATTTGTGTTTGTTACTTCTTGGACTTCAAGTCCAGGGTCAGCAGCAGGAACAACAATTACCCTATTCCTCAGAAGACCATTCCCAGGCTGAAGGTGAAAACTTGCCTCATGTCAAGATAGCCCCCAGCAATGCCAACTTTGCATTTAGGTTTTACAAGCAGGTCAGAGAGGAGGCAGGTAACAAGAACATTTTCTTCTCTCCTTTGAGCATCTCCACTGCCTTTGCAATGCTTTCCCTGGGGGCCCGATCAAACACGCTCAGAGAGCTGCACAATGGCCTTTTCTTCAACCAGACACAGATGGAGGAGCAGGAGATACATGAAGGATTTCAGAGTGTCCTCCAGCTGCTGAATGACCCTCACCGAGAAGTCCAGCTGAGCATGGGCAATGCCCTGTTCGTAGATGATCGGCTGAAACTTCTTCAAAAATTTTTGGATGATGTCACGAAATTTTATTATTCTGAAGCTATTTCTAGTAACTTCCAAAATTCTCCAGAGGCTATAAAGGAAATCAATAAGTACCTGGAAAGAAAAACACATGGCAAAATTGTTGATTTAATTAAGAGTCTTGAGCCGGACACTGTGATGGTTCTTGTTAACTACATTTTCTTTAAAGGTGAGTGACAAACATGAGTAGCAGTTATATACATAAGATCTGGAAGTTCTAAGAAAGGTAATTTTTTTCACATTGTGAACCTATTCTATAATTTAATTTAAAACACATCTTTATATTTTTAAATTACATAACAAAATATTTGAAAGCCAGGTAAGAAAAATCATTTTCTATAGGAGGAAAAAAAAATTAAAAATGAAAGAACTGGTTAGTGTTGTATCAGTCTTAAGCCAGATTCAGAGCTGAAAATATTCAGAAAGTATGAGCTTGGGAACTTACGATCATGTGTTGAAAACCACAGATTTCTGTGCCTTTCAACTGGCTGTGCAAGACTTGCGTGAAAGGAATAAGCCTGAAACTGGTATGGTTGGAGTCCATGAAAAATTTACCATTGCTTTAACAGGCAAAGGCCCATCTCTTCTCTATGGCAACCCTCAACTTATATTTTCTCGTGTGATTTTTATTAAAATCATTGAAAAGAAGTAAAGTTTCTTCCTATGGCCAGGGAACAAACATCCTTAAACTGAGATAGGCTTGTTGCTGCCTCTACTGTTCATTTACAGTATTTTAAGCATCAACTAATGTGACATTCCTTTATTGGTCTCTTTTTTCAATTCTGTACTTATTCTTTTGTCAAAAGGTTCCTGGGAAAAACCTTTCAACAATTTGAACACAAGAGATGATGACTTCTTCTTGGATGCCAAGAATTCTGTTAAGGTCAAAATGATGCATCAAAACAAAGCCTTTAAAATTCACAGGGATGAGAATTTGTCTTGCTGGGTAGTAGAAATTCCATACACAGGAAATGTTACTTCATTGTTTGTTCTGCCTGATGAAGGGAAAATGAAACAGGTGGAAGATGCTCTGCTGAAAGAAACAGTGTCTCACTGGATGGAATCACTTAAAAAAAGGTAATATTTTAATTGTGGCTTTGCTTGAATATTGAACAGTCCAAAACTACTCATGTGGGAAAGGTAAAGCTTAGGTTGTCATAATAAATCACTAAGCACAACTTTGAGGAATAAGCATTGCTTAGTTTCTTTAACTCAGGCAAAGTATTATGGTTTCATAACTAAAGGCAACCCTCTCCTCAGCCCCCTCAGTCACAGCAGCGAGAGTGCTACCAGTTGTGAGGATCCTGCACATGGCTACATTGCCCTCAGGAACTTACCTTCAGTAGGAAGAATCTAGTTCAAAAGTAAATACAATTTATTTTTCTCCAGTGTGGATGGTACTTTCCAGCCAGTGACTTTCATAAACCATCACTCTGTCCCTGCACCACTGAATAGGCTGTGGTTGGTGGGTTAGGTACCTCAGTTTCTGCTTCTCTAACACAGGATTTATCTCTATCTTAGAAAACCAAGCCTTAGCTCCACAGGCGTCTGGGATGGGTGTATACCTGCCACAGCTATTGCAGGAAGGAATCTTGCAATAACAAAGTCACATTTTTCATTTATTTTTGAAAAGAAAAATCTACCTGGACCTTCCAAAATTCTCTGTCTCCGCCTCCTACGATGTTAAGAGCTTGTTTGAGAAAATGGGTATGAAAGAGGTGTTCAGTGACCAGGCTGATCTCTCTGCAGTGGCAGAAGATACCCTTCTGAAGGTTTCCAAAGTAAGTATGCAAACAGAGATGGTATTATGTATACAGCTTTTGTTATCTGAGCACTTCAGGATTTATATGGACAACAGACTTGTGGCACAGGGATAGCCCCATTTCACAAACAAGGAATGAATATACACATAAACAAAATTATTTCTCCGGTGCACTACTGAATATATGCTTTGTGTCCTGAGGGGAGTGATCCTTCCCCTCTATTCCACACTTATGGAACTACCTCTGTAGTACTACACGTGCAGTTTGGGGCTCCCCAGCACAAGGGACATGTGCACACATGGGAGCAGAGTGCATCCAGTGGAGAGTGAGTAGGATGGCTATGTGGCTGAAGCACTGGATGTATGAGGAGGGACTGGGAGACCTAGAGTTGTTCAGTCAGGAGAAGGGAAGAGGGGGCTCTTAGCACTGGCTACAGATATCTATTAGGAAGGCACAGAGAAAGTGGACACAAACTCTTCTTGGAGATGCACAGTGATATGACAAGAGGCAACACACACAAGATAGAAAATAGGACATTCTGATCAGATATTGCATAAAAAAGTTCACCACGAGAGTGATCAAAAACTAGTATGGGTTACTTAGAGAGTCTGTGAAATTTCCATCCTTGGAAATATTCAAACCCTGACTGGATTAGACCCCACGTAACCTTATCTAGTGTGAGAGGTCACACAGTGTGGGGTGGTTGGTTGCATTCAGTGGCCTCTAGAGGTCCTTACATTATATACTGTTTAATGACTTGGTGATTCTTCACAGTGAATGATGTCTTATAACTTATAACCTCTGAATTATAGATATAGGACAGATAAATAGAGGAAGGGTAGCAGGGACTCATGAGAAGAAATTTTAGATGGGCTACAGACAATGAAGGAAGAAAGTGAGGGCTGACCAAAGACAATGAAATAAGATCATGTGAATTCCTAAATATGAATACTTCCCAGAGAAAGCCCTGTAAAGTCTTATCACTGGGCTGTGTTGCAGAAGGACAACCTATAAAGCTTGTCACTATTGTATCTTTGCAGAAAGAATTTTTTTGGCATACATAGAAATTGATGCAAAATGAAAACTTACTTCTGTGTTCAATGCTAAAGATAAAATCTTACTCTGAGAACCAACAGAACAATAAATATCCTCTATGTTGCTCCGTCTTTGCAAGCAGCCAAGTTTGACTCCAACAGAGTGTTGAAGAGAGCTCTCCCTGAACTCAGAGCAGACTTTGCTTGTTTTGAAAGGGCTGGACATTGGTATTTTTTTCGCAAAAGTTCTACATTTATTTCTGTGTTTTCTTTTTAAAGATTACCTTCCCACAGTGTTAAAACTGCTTCCCTCTCTTCTCTACCTGCATTATAATCTTTGCTTTCCTTCCAGGCAATTCACAAGGCCATGGTGGATGTTAGGGAGAATGGCACAGAGGCTTCTGCGGTGACCATGCTAGAAATAACACCACTGCTTCTACCGTTTCCTCCTCCTCCTCACATCACCTTCAACAGGCCCTTCCTGATGACTATTTTGGACAAAACCAGCCACAGCATTCTCTTCCTGGGAAAAATTGTGAACCCAGCTGCTAGGGAAGACTAGGCCAGAGCAGTTGTACTCCCCAGTGCAGCGAAGAAAGCTTGTGTGCATCCCAGGAATTTCTTTGCAAAACAGGACTAGAATTGATCTGATCCCAAATTAACGAATAAAGAAATATTATGTCAAGTTTTTCTTTACTTAAAAACAGACAGTTGGGTACAAACATGAGTAGACCATTTTTACAAAATGACTCAGGCCAAAGAGGCCACCATGGAGTCTTCAACAGACAAAAATTTTCCATGCATTTATCACTGGCGTCAGGGTTTTTTGTGTTCAAATACAGAGTCCTATTGCTGGTTGAGAAACTCCCAGTGCTTCCCATTCCCTGTCCTCAGCTCACAAACTCCAAATCTATCCCTTTCAGATGAAAAAACATTCTTTCCTTCCTTTTCATTCCACTGTGAATCCCAGCAGAAGTCTCCTTCATCTTCCAGGGCTCAAAGGCTAAGAAGGGAAACAGAGACATAGACCTATTAAACTTTTCCTCTCCTAGATGGTGGATGCTCCATGGTAAAGAATAAACCTCTTCCTTCCAGCTTGACAACTGCCTCCTACCAGCTCCAGCCCTCGCTCTCTTCTGCATTCCTCAATAGTTGCTCCAGAATAAGGAGCCAAATTTTTCTGGCAGGGCAAGCATTCAGCTTTTGTGTCAATGAAAGTTGAACATCATTGCTCAAATTATCATCCTTAATAGTCTTATGCATGCACAGTAAAGCATGGGATCCCTAGGAGAATTAGATGTGGCAAAACCCATGTTCTGGTTCCATAAACTGGTGACAGCAGCTGGAGGTCATGTCTCCATTGTCCACCTGCCAGCTAATCATGTTCACCTCCACTGGCTTCAGCAAGCTCAGGCTGATCGGTGCTTCCAAGAGGTTTCTCTCCATTAAGCTGATGTTGAGGGTGCAGAAAGGTGACTCAGACACCTTGCTGAGTGCTGATAGGCAGAAGCAGCAGCACCATGTGATGGAGAGCTGTGTTGCAGTATTAAATTTAATTAATTAATTAATTGGCAATTAAAAATAGAGTAGGATAGCTCTCACATGGGATCCTCCAGGCCAGCAAGCGCTGTGGGTTTCTGCTCCACCACAGTCCTCCATGGGCTGCAGGAGGACATCCTGCCTCACCAGAGTCTTCTCCAGGAGCTGCAGGAGAATCTGTGCTCCAGCACCTGGAGCACCTCCTTCACTTCTTTCTGCATTGACCTCACTGTCTGTGGGGCTGCTTCTCTCTCGTTTTTTGATTCTCAGATCTGCCACACAATATTGTTTTCCCTTTTCTCAAATGGGCTTTCCCAGAGGTGTCACCATCTTTATTGAGGGGCTCAGGTTTATTCTGCAGTGGGTCTGTTAGAGCCATCTGGAACTGGCCCTTTCCAGCCCAGGACAGCCCTGACCTCTTTCTCACAGAGGCCACCCTGCAGCCCCCTCTGGCAGCACCTCTGCACAGACACCTTGTCTGTACACAGAAACCCCGTCCTCATATGAGGTTCACTATGGATAATGTGATTTAATGGATGGCTAGAACATTTTAATGGTGCTAATGAACTACCAGGAGCTGTAGTGAGGCTCCCTTCACAGTGTCCTCTCAGCATCAAGAGCTGAAGGGCACTCCTCAAACACAACCAGAGCTGAGTGCCACTCCCTTCCCCCTCACACCCTGCTCTGAGGTTTCCAGCCTCAGCTCTGCTCTCCTCCCTCAGAGAAGTTGGAATCAAACAATGCCCTGAGCAGGCCTGGGGCTCCTTGACGCTGTTGGAGGGCTTTGGCTTCTGGCTAGGCTGGGTCAGAGCTACTAAATCCTTCTCCCATTGTGGTTTGGTTTGGGAGAGCCCTGACAGGTCATACGGCTGAGAAAACCATAGTGTGCATATTTGCAACAAAAGATAATAGAGCCTTTCATGTGAGCAAGCACAGACCTTTTCCCAGTCCTACAGGCAAAAAAACCCCAACCTCTAGCCAACCTATTCACACAGACCTGAAGACTTGCTTAATGAAAAATATTTTCTCTATAATCAACCCCTTGTCTCCAGAGTTTAAAGACAGAAACCCAGTAATGCTCCATGGAAAACCTGAGTCACCTATACCTGTCTAGCTCATTTTGTCTCTCAGGAAAATAAAATCATTTGTTTCAGCACTGCTTGAAGGGGCAAACATCTGCTGTTGGAGCCAAGCCAAGGATTTCAGCATTGCACAGCACTGGGCTGCCAAGCTACAAGTCTTTTCATCCACAGCTACTCATACAGCTTGCCCAGCCACTGCTCCCCTGCTTAGGGAGTGGTGAGGTTTAGGGGAGCAGTTAACTGTGGGCTACCTGGGACATGTTAGAGGGAAGGCAAGAATAGGAGTAAGTAGGAAACTGTTTATATTGCCTCATTTCTTCCCTCCTACTCTGCCCAATTCTGGAAAATGAAGCCCAGGAACAACTCCAGACTTATTGTCTAGTAGTAAATATCTGAAATAGAAACCTTTGTAAAAATTCTTAATTAACTCCTTATCAGAACTGTGAGATTTTCTTATGGAAAATAGTACAAGTTTGCTTGGTGCCTAAAAGCAGTTCTTTGAGAGTAGAAAAAAATATTTCAGCTGAGAAGATGGTTCCCAGCTATGCTTTTGTAACTTTCCTGCAACTGCATATAAGAACAACCACTCAAAAAAAAGTTTTAAAAGGCAGACCAGTGATTTCTCAAATAAGCAGTTAAGTTCAAAGACTTTGTTGGAGATTTATATGGGTTTTGGAAAGGGGCTTAAAGAGTTGGAAGAGAAAAGGAGTGTTGAGCTGATTTGCTCAGTAATTTTAGCTCCATGGTGGAGCTAGGGGGAGTATAGCAAGAACATGATGACTTAACAGAAAAAGTGAAAGGTTTACAGATGTCTGGAAAGTCTGCCATAAAACCAAAGGCAACACAGTGGCCCAGCTGTAGATACCCTGAATGAGCTCTGGGTGAAACAGAAATTCTACCAAGAGGAAAACAAATCACCCTGGGCCAAGATAACAGCAGCAGACTGCTAAGCATTCACGTTTTCTGGAGCAACATGGAAAGAAGAGGGGTGGGAGAGTAAAAGCTCTCTGAAGAAGACAAGGAACCCTTGGCCACACTCGAACATCCAGATGCTCCTCACACTTAAAACATACTGACCCAAGGGAGAGAAAACTTGGAGCCAGCACATGGAGTGGACTGCCCATGTGTTGTACCTCTGTGTTATTAGGGGATAACTAGCCTTGCCTCATCCTCCACCAGCATAGCATCTGCAGGTAACTAGGTAAAATCTCAAGGATAGGGACTTTGATCCTTGATGATTTCTGTTGTTAACTGCAACAGTAACATCTACCCCTACTGTACTGGAATATTAGGCATACAGCATCTGTAAGCACATTGACAATTAAAACTAGACTGCATTAACTTTGCAAGCTTTTGCCTCTATTTTGCATAGATTTTGACAGCCAGGTCTCTCTATTCCTTCATTAATCATCTGTCTTTGCTACTTTTAGTGTCAAGGCCCTATCTGAGAAGGCATTTCTGAAGTGTTCAGAGGCAGCAATGCTGTTGCTGAAGCTTGACCTGGCACTGCCTACAGTCAACCATAAGTGGGGATGGAGATTATCTGAGCAGTGCTTATGTTTCATATTTCCAAATAGTCTGACCTGACATCCGGCAATTTAATGGTTTTTTAGAAGCAACGGGGAATGTTGTAAGCAGCAAGCTGTCATATTTGAAAAGCAACATATTGCACTTCAAAGTTACTGTGAACTCTCTTGATTTATCAGAAATGTACCTATTGAAATAATAACCATAAATAGCCCCAAGGCAGAGTCTGAAAAACACCCACCACGATTTACCCTTAGCTAACATAAAATGGTGTATTAAAAGTTATTACAACAGCCTGTTATGTTGGAGTATTTTTCTTGTCTGGGTCTCTCAAGTCCCTCTCTTCTGTAGGGTTGCAGTACCTCCCAGTTTGCTAAGGTATTTCCTTTACAACTGCCTTGCAAGGAAGGAGATGAATCTGAGGATCTCAGGTCCATGTGCGTTAAAGGAATTCCATAAGACCAATGCACTTGACTTCCTTGCTTGGAGAACCAGGTACTGCTACCCCACTTGGCATGTGTTATTTCCAGTAACACCTGGAGCTCCTCCTTGGTGGTTGAGAATTCAAGCAAAGAATTTCTCATGATCCCTTGGGAAAACTGCTGGTTTAGCCAATAGCTATTATATATGCACAGTCAAGTGGATTTTCTTGCCAGCTGTATTTCTTTGAAGATGTGCCCGTACAGGCAGTGCTGGGGCAGCTTGTGTCAAAGGGGTACATCAGGCTTTTAGTCTTTAAAACTGTAACTCCTTCTAGCTCTGTTAATGTTTTCCATGAAACTTGTAAGTAGTCCTAATTTTTAAATCAGTGAGTCTTTAGGCAAGTACATCACATTTACACTAAAATTTTGCATGCCTATGTGCTGTGTGGAAGTCCATGGAAGCTATAGATGTGTAGTGATTTCCTGTACTGCAGGTGGCATTTAAATATGTCACTGAAAAAGGAAATAGAGATCCACAACTTCTGTCTGATATAGGAATACAGCCATTCTTTCCAAATCTCTGCAGGGTCATACAATGCATTTACATCGCCCTTTTTTCAACTCTCATTCAAGAAAAAAGCTCCCAAAACTGAGAACTATCTCTTCTGTGAGAAACAGTCTGCAATCCTGGACATTCACCTGAAGACCTAAAAAAATCTATGGCTGAACTGTTGTAAAAGTGTGGTGAAAGTCCGGAAAGTGGTCAAGTTGACTCTGATGAAGCAGTTCAGATGGAAGAATCAGGTCCCTCCCCGAAACAGCAGATGGCAGTAGGTCAAGCTTGAGATGCAGATTTCCCAGTATCCCTGCTCCCCCACCTACAACCCTGCTGAGGCCCACATGTGCATATAGATGTGAAAGCGAGAAAGCAGTATCGGGATTCCTTCTCCCTGACAGGATTAATTTTGAACAATTGCATTTTCCATCTTGCAAGCTGTTTGGTGTAGAGGACTTTTTGTAGTCTGGGAGGGTTGTAAACAGAAAGTAAGTTGTGTGAAAGTCCTCTCATAACTTTTAAATTAGTTGGATTTTATCAACAATTCCAAACTAAAGAAAAAAACCAACCAGCTACCTTAAATAAAAACTCTGAATGACTGTCACTTTTCCATCTACATCCCTGTCTCTTGCATTCCCTGTGCTATTATTACAGAAGGAAAGTAAATTAGATATAAGCTAAACATGAGCCAGCTCTCTGACTCAGCCATTAAACCACATGTTGTAAGAGTTCAGGGCAAGAATTCTCAGTTGCACCAAGGAAATAGAGAGTTTATTAATTTCCTCGTATCTCACAAACTGAGACAGTTTGATCTGGAACTGATCTGAAACATATGCAAGGGCCTCAGCAAAATAATAGAAGCAACTTAGAAAAAAAATTTATAATACTAGAATTCCTAAAACTGCAGACTTAAAGAAAATTATTTTCCATACCTTTCACCAGAAATATTGTTAGCTAGTAAAACTCTCAAAGCACCAGTAATTATGAGTCCTACTTGGTGAATCCAGCCATCTAGTTACAGGATAAATATGCCATTGCAGAAATAAGATTTCTGTGGTCAAAAAAAAAAAAAATCAAAACAAAACTAGCTAAACACAGATTCATTGAATATTTCCTAATGATTCCTCTTTTGCTTCTTTTAGGTTTAGTTTTCCACTGTTTCTTAAAAACCTCGTGAACAAAGATTTTCATTATAAAATGAACCAGGATCATGCCAAAATATCAGTTAAACCCTAAATGAGGACCAAACTGAGTAAATATTACAGTGAGCCTCACAAGCACTAAGTGGCTGCCTGCTTGGGTGGTGAAATCCACAGACATAGTAAATCTCTTCTTGTTTATTTTACAGAAATTAAAATGAAGGAGAAATAGAAGGTCCACTAGAATTACATGCTATAAAACGCCCCCCCCCAAAAAAAAAAATTTCACTGGAGAAACATATCTTTATTGGTTGCTATGTTTACATACACCTGAGGCCAGAAGAGGACAGAAACAAATACCTTGACAATACAAGTGTAGTCTGGTCTCTTGCTTTTCAGACAATACCACATGGGCAACATATTTCTCATTCTCCATGGAAAAAGCCCTTTTGCCTCTAAAGGTCTACTCTGAAAGGGGGAAGTGCTCCTTCCTTATTTTTACTTGAAGCTGAATGACATATATAGAATGGAAGCTTTTTCTTCCCAGAGTGTTTCTGCTTGTGGGCTGTGATGTCAAGATTTACAATTCCCTCAAAGGTGATAAATTCAGCATCTTGCACAACTGGTGGGAAGGAGAAGAGTGAATAATTCTTTTAGAGTTTCCCCCAGAGTGGTCATGTGGAATCAGTGGTCATTACAGCCCATGCCATGGTCATGTGGTCATCATACTCCAACTGAAATAAGACCATTTCTCTCTCTTCTTACTGGAGCAGAGCCTGCTAATTGATACTCCAGTATGGAAAACTGTAAGTCCCCCTCCTTAGCTCCTTCAACACTATAAGGAGTAGTTTAATTATGAATTAGTAGTGTTTGGGTGGTTTATGCTCAAGAAAGACTTTAAAGGAGTAATTAGAGATATTAAGATAGGTTTGTGAGTCAGTTAATAGGGAGTGAAAAATAAAGTATTTGTCTGGCAGTATAAATGGAAGCTATCATAAAAGATAAATAAAAAATGGGAGTTGACTTCTTCATACCAAATAGGAGATGCTAGAAAATGTCAGTTTGCAAAGGGCTTGGAAACAAAAGAGAAGGAATTACCGTGCAGTAATAACAAAGAAAAGCCAGTGAAATCTTCAAAAGGTCAAAGTCTTGGGTCTGAGTGAGGAAAAAATTGTTCCTGAATCCCAGAGAAAAGAAATGTGTGCCCCTTGCATTCTGTTGATTTATTCATTTACACAGCAGCCTGGCTGCTGTTCCAAGTGGTAATGCCAGCCCAGGCTCCAACTGGGTTGACACAGGCACACAAAGGTTATCAGAGCAGTTGGTTCATTAACACAGTGGTCAGACTTGGAAACCACAAAGGCTGTGTGCAGGCAGACACTAACCCAAGCATGATTTGGGTCACATTTTGAAGACAGCTGAATTCCCAATTATTCAGGCACATGGACACCCACGTTCCCCAGTCCCATGCTGAGATCACTCTAATTAACCACTCAATGTTCTTCTAAATCAGTATCTAATAAAAAGCTCTTTTCAATGCCCTGTTCTCTTAACCAACAAGTACCATCCTGGCTGACAGTTACCATACCTGCTCCTCTACACTGGTCTTCCCCAGCTGGACTTCGAGAGTATTTTACCAAACCTTGTACATAGGTGCACAAGGTTTTTACCAGACCTTGATCTCTGTAAACTCTGGCTGTTTCCTTGAACTCTTCATCATGCTGAGCCTTACGAGATATAGGGATCAAAATTCTTAGGGATGTTTTTAGGTGGGCATAGACAGACTAAGCAACTCAAGCAATATTCAGGGTACTAAACACCTCATTTATCAATATACCACTTAAAGGCTTCCTATTTAGCCTTAACCAAAGAGCATCTCATCATGACACCGCATTGCTAACTTTGGTCTAAAGGTTGAATTAATCTTAGAGCCATAAACTAGAAAAATTTTTTCAACACTCAAATATTAAATAAACTAAAGTAGTCATGATTTGCTGTTTGTGATCAGCTTAGTGTCTGTCATTAAGTTTATTCAGAGTACCAGATGAAATATAGTTGCCTTCAACTTTGTAATTATTATTTTAATTAATCTTAATATTTATCTGGATTTTGAAATTTAACTGATTGAAATATCATCTCTTTCTAGTAACCAAACATGGGGAAGAGAATAAAACAGACACTTATCTTCAAAGCAGGGGTGGATTTTTCAAGTATCAGAAATGCAATTTAGAAAAGATGTCTCAAGAAGAAATATTGCATCTGACCCATGCAACAAGCACTATAACTTGTTGGGATTTATGAAGGAAACAGCTTTACTTGATATTTCTTAATTTGGAGCCATGCTGCTGTTGGCTTTCCTTTGAAGACTTTGAGTCAGAGAAGCAGGGGAAGGAGAGTACTTGCTATATCCTACCAGCCTTTTGCAAGAAAAGCCGTGTGAAAAAACCACCCTTCATTTCTGGCATCAGCCTTAGGAGACGGGAAGAAACAGTGGAGCCATTGGGATCCAGACACACTGAGTTTGTGTTATTTTTGCTCTCTTGTGCTGACATGCATCTGTGCCCAGAAAAGCAATGTTGCCACTGCTTGCTCTACAGCTACTGTACTAACTTTGTTTGCTCTGTTTAATGTATAACAGTGTGCTCACTGTGTGAGCCTGATCAAATAATATAAAAACAGTGCAAAAAGCAGTAAAGGTCAGATGAATGTGGTGCGCTCCTTCTGAAAGTGCAGTGAATACCAGTAAATTTTAGTAACCAGGGACATTAAACTCATGTTAGTTATCTGTGTCATAGATTAACCCACTGAAAACTTTAATTAATTCATGCCCAGCTGATGTAAATCACTATGGCAATGACAATCTATCCCGTACAAAGAAGTTCTTCTTTAAGCCAGCTAAGAAGAAAGAGGAGGTTTTCACTACAGTGCATGTGATTTTTGAGTGAAATTTTTAAGGAAAGAGCAATAAGGCAAACATGGATCACTGAGCACAAATTATAGAAAGGTGAAGGATTTTTGGGAAGGACTAGTTCTCAGTGTTAATAGATAACTAGGGTATCTATTTCTTTGGTACATAGATGACCGCTCCCACATACTTCAACACATACAGCCTGTCAGAGCAGAGGCCTCGTAGCATAGAATAGATCCAGGGAGTCTCATAGCAGAAAACCTGCAGAGAGAATCAGGAAACTCAAAAGCAAATCTACAGCTTTGTATGAATGGGCTCCTACATCTGGTCATTGGTACGGTCAGAGGGCAGTGATTTGAGGGGCATGAAAGGATTAGAGCCAATGTGGAGAATGATGATCAGGGCCTTTCCTGTGAAGGCAACTGAGAGGTGCAAAGGGATGGGAGGGGGTGGGGAGGAAGAAGGAGGATAGGACGAATAAACCAATAAGAAGATAAAAAAGAACAGGTGATGAAAGAATGTTGAGGATGGTTATATTGAGCCACATCAGGACTGGAGTGATTGGGCATTGGAATAGGCTGCCCAGGGAGGTGGTGGAGTCATCGTCTCTACAGGTGTAAGAAGAGATTGGACGTGGCACTTAGTACCATGGTCTGGTTGACAAGGTGGTGTTTGGTCATAGGTTGAACTTGATGATCTCAGAGGTCTTTTTAGTTGATTCTGTGATTCTGTGACTTGACCATTTGGAAAATGCACAGGTAGATTCTCACAGCCAGTGTTACTTACATTATCCAAGAAAGAGAACGGTCATAGCAGAGAGAGAGCACAGTCAGTTTTCAGAATGTGCTGCTGACTACATCCCCAGCTGCAGTCCCATGTCAGCCCCTATCTGACCACCACAATGAACAGAAAGAGAAACATTTCCCAAGTGAAACTGGGGCTGATGTGAAAACCTGGCTGATCCCAAGGAGGTTCCCAGGAACACTAACTTTGCATTACATTCTAAAATCAGGCCTCAGCAGAAGCAGGTGATAAGATAATTTTCTTCCCTTCTTTGAGCATCTCCATGATCTTTGCAATGCTCTTTTGGGACCAATCAGCTACACAAGGAGAAGAGGAGGCTCAGGGGAGACCTCATTGCTCTCAACATCTACCTGAAAGGAGGTTGTAGCCAGGTGGGGGTTGGTCTCTTTTCCCAGGCAGCTAGAAGTAAGACAAGAGGGCATGGTCTCAAGCTGTGCCAGAGGAGGTTTAGGTTAGATATGAGAAGGAAATTCTTTACAGAGAGGGTAATCAGGCATTGGAATGGGCTACCCATGGAGGTGGTGGATTCTCCGTCCCTGGAGGTATTTAAGAAGAGACTGGATGTGGCACTGAGTGCCATGGTCTGGTAACCACGGCAGTCTTGGTTCAAGGGTTGGACTTGATAATCTCAGAAGTCCTTTCCATCCCATCTGATTTTATGATTCTATGATTTTATGATCACCTTTTCCTAAAGACACTTCTATTCCCAATGTGCAATGGTGTGCTGACTGGTCAAAACATGGGAGATCTGAATAGCTGATCAGCAAATATTAAAGAACAGAGAGAAAATAAGAAAGAACAGAGGGAGCCCTCACTGTCATTACAACATGCTAGAACAAACACATACAAACTCCTGATGGAGTTCAAGGTGAAAAAGTTGACCTTGTAGTATCTTTAATTCTTGTTTATAGTACTAGGATGTCACAGTCAACAATTATTTCTTACATCTTGAGCTTCTGCTAGGGAATAGAGTCTGAATGAGCAAACGGCATCTACAGGGGGAAGAATGTTTTGTAACAAACAGCCCTGTGACCCCAAGCTAGTGCAGTGTGACTATTCTGGGAAGACTGGAAGTGAGTTCAAGAATTAGGAAACTCATCAAGGAAACAAGTACTTCTCTTAGACAGAACCAGAAAATTAGATCCTCCCAACAAATTCCAGTGCAAGTTTCCAGAAGGCTTTCTGGGGAAATCCTGAGGACCAGGATTTGAAGGGATTGTTGATTTCCTTATTCCAAATGCTTTTTATTAATCATTTCAGTTAACAACACTTCAGAGGCAATGAGAAACATCTCTTCCCAGTGCCACTATGAACAACAACTCAATTCTTTTGATTCTGAAACCCTTGTGATCTGCTACCCTTGTTTTAAGAGGACAGGGGGAAAAAAAAAAAAAAGAAAAAATGAAAAAAGAAAAAGACATGCTGTGCTCAGCCTTTCCCTGCACTACCTGTGCTTCTAAAATTGGATTTGTCCATTTCCTTTCAGTGGAAATGATCCACCAATCATTGTTTATCACTTTCCCTCATCTTCCTCCCTGCTGCTCCATGAGCTGACAGGCAGAGCAGCACAGGGAATAGGGGTGTGTAGCAGCCACTGGAGATGTCTATCCACTGACATGATCTAAATATGCTATTGTCTGTAATTACATCTTTGCCCCTCCTGGTTGCTTTATGCACAGGAAAAAATACAATGGCTAAATAGCATTATCAGTAGACATCCACGCTGCTCTCTGTACTGATCATGGTAACTGCCTGGCCACTTTTCATTTTATTTGGCTGTTGGGTTGCCAGGTAAGGCGGCACAAGGGATCCAATAATGTTGCTGCTACTAGGGTAAGGCAGCACTGCATGAATTACAAGGTCCTTCCCTTTCTCTTCCCTCACAACCCACCAACTGCAGGAACTCCACCAGCTGGTCCTTACCAGGGCTGATTTGGAAACTGTAACAAAGTGTTATGTTGCATGTCTAAGGGCAAAACAGGTATAAATTATGTGCTTTAGACACCTGCAGATTCCACGCTGCAGTTCAGCATCTTACAGACTATCTCTGGTTTCTTGTTTGTTTTCTTCCACTTCTATTTTACTGGAAATTTTCCTTCTTGATCCTAACCAGAAACACAGCCTTCCTCCTGAACTGTTTTTTTCCAAATGTGAATTCAATTTACTGAGAAAATAACTGCACATTTCACAGTGCTAGATCACTCTCCTCTGCTTAAACTACCTGAGTCCAAAAGACAGAATTTTCCATGCAGCAGTTGAGTTATCTATTCCTTGTAATTTCATGGCATTCAGGAGTTTCAGTCACCAGAACCAGGACTCAGCTGCTGCTGAAGTGAGTGTGCGTGGAATGGGAGCCTTTGCCCTTGGAGGCAGGTTGGTGCCTGTACATAGTCCTCCACATCCTTCCCTAGTTTCCACTGGTCTCATCCCCGGATCAGCTCCTGAGTGAATGAAACACAATGCCAGAGCTGTTCTAACAACCAGTTTCAATTCTGCCCTTTGAATGAAAAGCATTGTCAGAAAACCGCTGCTCATTTTCTCGGTAAATGAGCTGAAAGTTTCTCCAAGTGATCAGCATGTTTTGTTTGACCCCAGCTGAAAAGCAGTGCACTACTTAGCTGGAGGAGGTACTGTAAGAGCCAGACAACATTTTAAAGAAGCTTTTAAAATACTGTTCCAGTTCAGAAACTGTCAAAATTAAATGCTTTAGTTTTTCATCTAAAAAGTATCTGGGGAGAAACTATTCAGCGGATTCAGCAAAAGCTTCAGAAGTTGCTCTGGGCAACCTGACACAACATGTTTGAATGAAGATGAGTTTTGACAGGAATATTTCACTCTGTCAAAGGCTCTTCCCTCTTTGCCATGCAGCTGACCCTCCCCTAAGTAGAAACTCCCTCGGTATTTGTGCCAAAAAACCACAGGCAATATATACATTATTGGCTGTTCCTCAGGAATGATTATCTATCCCTGGTCTGATTAATGTTTTTGATAGAGTCTGGGTTTATAACGTTGTTCAACAGCTAAAGAAATATGAAGAACAGGACAGACCCAAAAACATCCACTTCTCTGACCTTCTCCATGTACACTGGAAATAATTGACTAGAGCAGGAATATGTATCTCCAACAAATGGTCAGATTCAGAAACAGCTACTGAGCACCAGATCTTCCACAAACTGAAACCTTCAGAGGTCCAAAAAACCCAGTTATTGCTTTTAGCTTGTCATCTCCTGTCAGCTGCATGGCCATCATCTCCCAAAAGCTGGGTGAGTTTCTGAGAATAATGAAGAAAGTAGAAAGTTTAAAGTCAAAATAAAACCACACAAGTCTTCTCTTTATAAGCAAAACAAAGCTAACAGTGAAACTTGTCATTAAAATGCATTTTTACTGAATAAGAAATATTTCAGACCATTCCTCTTCAGCCAAAGACATAGGGTAATTCTTGCCTGCTAATATCAGTGCACTATTTGGCCAGATTGTATTGGATATATCTGTATATGTCCAGGTTACTCGTGATGGTGGTCAAGACCACTTGTGTCTGTTTTCTACATCCAGGATCATCATCATGTAAATAATAGCAAACAAAGTATAATCAAAGTCAACTAAAAACTGAGCTAAATCAATGCTGGATTTGCACAACTGTCTGTTTACATATTAGGAAATACAGAAGTTGATGTGGCCCTGACAAACATGTCTCAAGACCCCCTGCGCAGAAATCTTTACATTTGCTTTTGGGAAGGCACCTTATTTTTACATTGAACAAAATGCTGGATATTGCTTGTTTCAAGTATATGAATATCTGTGGTTGGAAGTGAGACTGAGAGCACAGAGTTGAGATTTTTCCATCTATACAACTCAGAGTCAAAAATTAAGAGTCGTGCTGGAAAGATAAAAGTCATGGGTTGCACAGGCAGTTGATAACATGGCAGAGGAATATACAGATGTCAGGAAGAGCTGAATAGAAATGTAAGAAGCATTTTCCCCTAAGCTTCAAGGCAACCAGCCAAAAGAAAAACCTTTAATAGAGGGAGGTGAAATCCTTCTTATGCACAATAAGACCAGAACAAATATAGGAAAGCCCCAGTATCAATACAGCAGGGAGAAAAAGGGATCAAGAGCAGCTCTTCAGAAAAGAACTTAGGGGTATTGGTAGATAAAAAGCTGGACATGCCCCAGCAATGCGCACTTGCAGAAAGCAAATCATATCCTGGGCTGCAGCAAAAGAAGCAAGGCCAGCAGCTTGAGGAAGGAGATTCTGCCCCTCTACTCTGCATCGATGACACCCCACCTGGAGTGCTGCATCCAGCTCTGGAGTCCTCAGCACAGGAAAGACATGGACCTGTCGGAGTAAGTTCAGAGGAGATGAAGATGATCAGAGGGGTGGAGCAACTCTCCTGTGAAGACAGGCTTAGGGTAGTTGAGGGGTTGTTTCAACCTGGAGAAGAGAAACCTCCAGGGAGACCTCACTGAAGCCTTTCTATACTTGAAGGGGGCTTATGAGAAAGATGGGAACAAACTTTTTAGCATGTTGCAATAGGACAAGGGGTAACGGTTTTAAAATAAAAGAGGGTTAATTTAGACTAGATATGAGGAAAAAACTCTTTACAATGAGGGTGGTGAAACACTGGAAGAGGTTGCCTAGAAGGTTGGTAGATGTCCCATCCCTGGAAATATTCATGTATCTGAACGGGGCTCTGAGCAACCTGTTCTAGTTGAAGATGTCCCTGTTTATTGCAGGGGGGTTGGACTAGATGTCTTTTACAGGTCTATTCCAAACTGAAATATTCTGTGACACTGTGGAAGTAACATCATGTTGGCAGCAAACCCACTTCCCATCTTGACCTCCCTGACCCACAGCAAAGCAGGAGCCCAAAAACTCCGTTGTCTGTGTGGCTGTTTGGCATCACAGGATCCTACACTGCTACCATCCCTTCTGTTCAGTAGCTTGGGTGTGGTTGATCATTACAAAGATGCAGATCAGCCTGACAACATACAAGTTTATAAGTCAAACCATGATATTATCTGAAATATTTTCTTCTTCACAATCAGTACTTCCACTGCTTTTGCAGTGTTAGAGTTGGGTAAAAGATTTTCCAGCATGAGCTGAACACAAGAAGGCTTTTTCTCTAATTTGCCAGAGAGCTGAGGAAAAGGAGATAAGCAAAAGCTCATGTCATCTCATTAAGATGCTAAATTATTCATAAAATATTCTCATAAAATGAAATGTGGGAAATGTCAAGTTCACAGATAAGTGACTGAAGCTGTTACAGATGTGAAAGATGTTTATGAATCAGATGTTTTCTCTAGTCACCTTTGTCACTCCACCAAAACCGAGCAGCAGATCAGTAACTACAAAAAGCAGGAAGCATTTGAGAAAACCACTCACAAAGCCAAAGATTTTGATCCCATAGACAAAACGATAATTCTTGTCAACAACATTTTACTTGCTGTAGGAAGAACAATGCAAGAATAGTATATGCAATCCTGCCACATCTCACTCAGTGATGTCATCCAGCTCTCCCAGGCTCATGCCCAGTCACCTCTGTGATGCCAGGGAGGTCCTGGGGGCATGGTGTGATGCTGCCCCCACTCAGTGGCAAGTGCCGTGAGCAAGGACTGCAGCTCTGGAACACCTGGGAGGAAAGAACCACCTTCAGTGAGCTTGTTACTCCTAACCCAGCACTTACATAAAGCTGTAAGAGTGCTGAGAGCTCTCTAAACCACAAAGTGTGGTGTGAAATATGCTCCAGAGACATCAGCTTGAGGCTTTTTGGAGAGATGCAGCATGTAGTGTTTAGCTGCAACATAGTGAATATTGAAAAACGTTTATGAACACTTGAGTGTAGTCACTCTGTCTCTGAGAACTGTGGATCTAGGCTGCATCTGTAAGAAAGCATGCAGAAATTATGATGTCTTGGCCAATTTTGTTCTGTCATTTGCAGCAATAGTGATAAAGGTACTTCTAAAAGATATTAATTTGCAAGCATACACGTGTAAATATGGTGGGTATGGGGTTCTGAACTCTATTGATGCTAAAAATACCAGTAATCCACCTAAAAGCTTTGTAAAAGACTAAAGAGTGTCATATTTCTAATGTTACCTGTAGTCTCAATTCCAGAAGTTTTTGCATTTGCCTAAATATGCTTGAAGCAGGAAAATTTATCCCAAGGAAGAGTATCTGGAGTTCCAATGGCTGATCATCTATTTTAAAACAATTTAATGCAAAAAGTGTTGTAAGTTACTTGCAAAGACATAATTATATTGTTTTAAAATTGTTGAGGTTTTTGATTGAAGATTTATTGAAGAGTGCAAGGTCATTTCACTGCCAGATACTTTCACAACCAGACCCAGCTGAGGGTTACTAACGTGGATTTCCCAAAACAATTCATAATACACAGCCAATACAGAGATTTTAGAGTTACATTGCATACATCTGATAGAATTAGAACTATGTTGTTATATACTGTAGGTATACTTGTATACAGTATTTAATGTGTGCTACAAATATCTATAAATGTTCCAGTCAGTACTTCTGGTCAGAAGGAAGAATGAAGGATACAAAGGTAATGACAAAATATTAATTAAATATTATAAAGAAGATCATTATAAGCTGCAGGCACTTCATCTTTTTTCAGAATGCCCCAGTTTTTCCAATTGTGCAGAAAACATACCACAGTGGAGATGCCCTAATAGAAAAACAGTATTCAAGCTTGTGTAATCCTCCCAAATATAGTAGTGCAATCTCCAAATGTAATCCAGATGCTGATAAAAATAGCAGGGGACAAGGGAAAAAGAACTAAGGTAAAGCAATCTTTTCAACAAAACCAAAATAATTACATCAAAATGTATATTTTTAATGGGTATAGGCATAACTGTAAGAAATTTCACTCAGGAAAATCAAAACAAATTGCTTTCTCTGATATCAGCTGTCAGCGTGTTTCTGCATCCATCTGACCAAGTGCAGTGCATTCTGTGAGCTGTGATAACATAAAAAAATAGTATAAAAGTAAGTTGGGGATGGGGGAAAGTGGGAGAAGACCTCCACCAAAACTGCTGGGATCAGTCAATGACCTGAGTCCATCTTCTTCTCCCACAGAGGGACGCCTTGGGTGAGAAATATGCTCTACACATGTTAAATGCTGCTTTTAGGGCTTGAGCTTTTGTTTGTGCTTACTCCATAGCATATTAATTAGATTGCTTTTTATCAGAGCTTATGCTTGCTTTATATGCGTATCAGTAAATTGCTTTAAAACATATTTTTTCAGTATCACCAACAACCTTCAAACCTTATTAATCTGTCACAATTTGTATTTCTAAAAGTGTTATTTTGTAAACTGTTAAAGTGAGTCCTTGCAGTTGCCAGGGGCAGATAACACCTTGGCAAGACCCACTGAGGGGTTCTGACTCTGTTGAGTTCCCTCTAACAAGGGAGGTCGAGGTACCCTCCGATCTTGTGTATCTTTTGGTGATGGTTCTCCTTGTGAGATGCTGACAGATTGTCAAACACCAGGGTCTCAACTTTCCTGGGGGACTGAAGAGCAAAAATCTGAACTGCCACCTTTCACATGACACAGGTATAAAGACTTGCACTTTGGAAAACACAATCCAGGAGTGAAATAATCCAGAAAATATGTAATTCCAACACAGGCTGGAATCTATCACACTGGGGAGCATCTCTGGGGAGAGAGACCTGGGTTTCCTGGTGGACAAGGAGCTCAGTATGACTGAACAGCCTACTGCTACAGCAAAGAGAGACAACAGGATACTGGCTTCCATCAAAAAGGGCATCACAATCAGAAATAAAGATGTCAGAAATAAAGATGTCATTATCCCACTCTCTTCAACACTTGTCAGACCACACCTGGAATACTGTGTTCAGTCTTGGTCCTCTTTTTAGTATACAAAAAAGATGTGGATAGGCTGATGATCCAAGGAATGGGAAGCCAGTCGTAGGAGGAAAGGCTGAGAGAACTGGGTTTATTCAGCCTTGAGAAAGGAAGGTTTAGGGGATACCATATCACTGTGTCCACTATTCAAATGGTGAACAAAGAAGATGGAGACTCCTTTTTTTTAAGGAGACACTTGGAAAAGACAAGGGTTAAAGGGTACAAGTTATTCTTGGGGAAATCCTGATTAGTCAGAAGGGGAAAATTTTTCACAATTAGAACAATCAGATATTGAATAACCTCTCCAGGGAAGTGGTGGATTCCCCAGTGTTGGACACATTTAAGATTCAGTTGAACAGGGTGCAAGGCCAATTTGTCTAGACTGTGCCCTTGCCAAGAAAGGTTGGACAAGATGATCCTTGAGGTCCCTGCCAACCTGGTATCCTATGATTCTATGATTTTTATTTATGTTCTCTGTAAATGGTCATACTGAATCTTTCCCATACTGAAGTTCACTGAAACTATTCACACTCCTTTCAGACTAAACCTTGCCATTTTCTCCCCCATGGGTATTTCCATATTTTTCTGTGGGTTTAACAGATCACCAGAGCATAATTCAAGCTTGAAGCTGAGGGTAGAGAGGTAATAACTTCCACTGCAGAGCATTTCCAGAGCAGATGGGTAATTATGTAGCCTGTGTAAGATCCTACTGGTTTAAACATGTCACAAGTAAAAAGAAGTGAAACTTAACTCGTGCCAAAATCTTCACTTGGTTACCCTAATAATGTATACAAGTCTCAGATATTGCAATCGGTCAATCTCCTTAGCAATAAAAACAGCAGCCTTCAGTGGTCATGAATAAAGATTTGTTGATGTGGATGCAAAGAATTCTATAATGTTTAAAACAATATAGTCACTTAAATGCTTTAATCTTTATTATAGGTTTCTTTTTCTGAACAGTGGCAAATGCTTGTGTAGTCTGAGATTGTCCAACTGACATGAGTGAACAGACCTGTTCAGGAAAATGAATGGGAACAAAGTGTTCATCAGAACAGCCCATGCTTGCTGGGAATTACTCAGAAGTTAAACTGTGCTGTTCCAAGTAGGTGAGCAATGCCTGGACATACCTCTGTGTACAGCCCATACACACTTCAGGAAGGGTCTGCCTACCCACAAGATATTTCAGCAGGCCAGACCCAAGCAAGTCCTTCTTGTTTTGATGAAAAATAAGTTAATAATGCATCGTTCTTGGCTAAGAACCTTCATATGCTCCAGGGGCAACTGCAACCTCTCTGTGTCTGCTGGGTGTGAGTGTCGCCACTGGTTCCTACTCCAGCCCTCAGCTCAATTCAACAAGACAATTCATGCTCTGC
This sequence comes from Myiozetetes cayanensis, assembly GCF_022539395.1. Taxonomy (NCBI): domain Eukaryota; kingdom Metazoa; phylum Chordata; class Aves; order Passeriformes; family Tyrannidae; genus Myiozetetes; species Myiozetetes cayanensis. Next base: position 13,309,655 of record NW_026087853.1, read on the forward strand.
TATGCCTAGACAATCCACAGCACTGTCTCATGGGTTGCTTGAATTAGACCACAGACAGACAGCTGTCTGCAAGAATGAGATTTATTTTCTTTTCCTTTTTTTTAAATTAAAGACGAAAGTGAACCACTGTGTGTAAGTTATCCATCTGTGGGGATACTGATGTGTGGGACAGGCCTGACAGTCTGCTTGGGCCTTTATGTGGTGCATGGCCTTTTCACTATCTTTACATAGCACAGTTGGGAGATATTTTCCAGTGCCAAGGGTGCAAGAACAGTCCTGTTTGCTCAGTGAAAAGTGCAAATGTTTTTTTTTCAGGGGACAATGTTCTTAAAAATATTGGGATGGACTGGATGGTTGGACTGGATTTACATTTATAGCTTCCCCCATCTCCCCATCTCAGTTACAGATACCTCTTAGCTGCTCGGAGCATCCCAGGTCCCTCTCAGGTCCAGCAAAGGGTCAGAGAAGACTGTGCTTCTAAGTGAAAAATAAGCCAACATTTAAAAAACAAACAAACAAACAAAAACCAGCAAAATAAAATAAAACCAACCAAACAAAAACCCACAAAAAATTAATCAAAAATTTTTTTCAGAGCATTGGAGAAGGCTAAAAAATCAATTTCTTAAAAAAAATTGAGAGAAAGAGAGAGAGAGAAGATTTGGGGAATTATAAGCCACTCAGCCCAACTTCAGTTCTTGGAAAAACATTAGAAATATTAGGAAAGCATCTAAAGATGATAAATAGCAAGAAAAAAAAGCAGGATGACAAAATGAAAATGGTTTTGTCAAAAACAAACCACATCAGACCAACCTAATCCCCTCCAACGGCTGAGTAACAAGGCTTGTCATTAGGAAATAGTTGAGCTTAAGTACAGCTTACTAAGCAATATCAAGGTTAAATTCAGGATCATAAGATGTTATTGTCTTACATGACATATTCTTACAAAAGGTACAGAAATGCACTACAATATTAGTGCAAGATTGGAAACAATTTTCAAAGGTTTTGGTGATCCAGCCTCAAGGTAAAATTGGGATTTCTCAGGGGTGTGCTCTGGGTGTAGGCTGACTCAACATTTTCATTACCACTGGTATAAGAACACCGAGTATGAAAGGAGAGAGAGGCAGAGTGGAGCCCAGGGGCAGGATATCACTGCTGAGTACAGGATTATGGAGGATCCAGTTTTGCCTCTGGAGAAATGTAATGTCAAATCAGTGTCAGCAGAGTGACTCCAGCAGTCCAAAAAGCACAGCACAGCCATCTTCATCCTGGCATTTTCTAACTGCAGGAGTTTGCAGTTAATGTGTTCTGTTGAGGTGCCTGGCATGTCACAGCCCTTCTAGAAGTCACAGATTTTATCATCTGCAGTATCCCATACTGCCAGTTTCTGAGGTATCTAAGTCATAATAATTACTATAGATGGTGGATGGGACAGAAAACGAGACTCTGATGGAAGAGAAGACAATGCAAATGCTGGAGCGATCAGCCTAACATACAGGAGACGGTAGACTTATTGGGTTCAAAATCTAAATAATTTTAATTATTTAAATAATTATATTTAAATATATATTTAAATAATATGAGCTAGTTTTCAGCCTGCTGGGTCTTTCTGTAAGTGGCCAGTCTCCAATTTCCTAGCCATTTCAGAGAGATCTAAAGGCATCTGGGCAAAGGTGATATGCTTTTTAAGGAGAAAATGTTTCCACAGGACATGTGTAGAAGTTGTTACCCCCTTGAGCAGCTTCCAGGACTTAAATCTTTTATGAACCATATATCTCACAGCTCAGGGCAAGAGGTGTGCAGATATTTTAAACCTGCAGCAACCTAGGGCTTTTCTTTGGTGAAAAAACTCAACCATTATCAAAATAAAGATCTAACACTGAGAATGTTCAGATGACATAATTTTAGAGCATAGAAGCAACACGTTCACTGAATCTTCCTCTTCTCTATGGTTCTCCAGAGGGAACAATTACAAACAAACACAGAGAGGAATGCAATTTGCCCACATTAAAGGTAAAGAACTACCAACATGCGTTCTCAGACCCACTCACATACATTGTTTATTCATGGCTCAAGAAAGAAGAGAATAAGTCTACTCAGATAATAATAATAAATGTATATGTGCAAAATCAAACATGCATTTGAACATTTTCCAAATTCTCTTCTTCTGTGCTAAAGGATTTTGTCACCAGAGACAGTTCTCCCCATGGTTATCACAAGCTTTCTTTTGGAGATGCTTCTTGCACACTAAGGAAGCAAATGGATTTAAAACTCAACCTCTTGAAAACCCCACTAAGGACACATCCTAAAACTTACCATCTTAATGGACATATGTGAAGGAAAATGGCAGTACCAAATCTTTCTTTGGTAGCAGCTTACTTCTAATTTTTAAATAGCCTATTCAAGTTTGCCTGTTCCCAGGTCCATCAGTTTTCTTCTCCCCACCACATAAGCTATTACAAAGTGTATCATTAGCAGGCCTGAATTACAGACAGGTCTAGAGAAATCAAGGCAGCTACGTGGATCCTACTGAGATCTAGTCACTGCTGGAAACTTTTAAAGTCTCTGAGGAGAAAAGCAGGGTCCTGTGCAGTGTTGCAAGTCTGAGCATAGGCAGCATCACGGAGGGTGTGTGCCACGTGCCATGGCTGTGGCACGCTGGGAGCACGGCAGATGGTCCACCAGACTTGTGTGTCCCCAGTGTGCAGAACTGTGTGCTGTGTCTGGGCAGTCAGGATGGAGGCTGTCTGCTTGCCCTGTGCTGGCTGTGCTAGGGCATACGAGAGCACAAGGGAGATGAAACCTTCTGGGGGGCTGAGTGTTCCAGGGAAAAGCCTCTGGGCTCATATGGTGAGAAGCAGAGGGGAGTCTCTCTGCACAGTAAAATGCAAGCCTGCAGTGCCAGTGCAGACAGGGACTCCCTAGAGCATGGTTTCACAGTAATTTTTATTATAAAAGGAGAATAATTTACTTTGGAAGGCACCACTGGAGGTCATCCAATCCCACCACCTGGTCACAGCAGCACCAGCCTGGAATCTAGCTCAGGTTGCTCAGGGCCATGTCCAGCCAGGTTTTGGATGTCTGCAAGGATGGCAGTTTCACAGCCTCACGTGGTGATGTGCCCTTGTATTTCACCTCTCTGAGAACATTACTTTCCTTACATCCCTTTTACGTTTATCGTGCTGCAGCTTTCATCCCCTGCCTTGCTCACTATCACTGCACACCTCTGGCTCCATCTTGTCTCTAACGTAGCCCACTATGTAGTTGAGAACAGTAAGTACAGCTTCTCCCTTTGCCTTCTTTTCTCCAGGCTGAAAAAACCCTGGTCCTCCAGCCTCTCTCCCCATTTGTCCTGGGCTTCAGCCCCCAAAGACCACCAACCATCTCAAAGAGATGGCAAGGATGTAGAAGATGAGACACGTCTGGCAGCGGCATCCTGCACTTTGGTCAGGTTAAAGCAATTGTGAAACCACAGCCTGAGAAAAGAAAGAAGCAGAATCCAAGACAAATTTTGGAAGTGATAGCAAGTAACAGTCTCCTTGGGACCCAGAGGGTCTATACTGTATTGCAGAAAGAAATTGGTGCTACACTGGGAAAAAGGAAAGGGACTCACTGTCTCAGGGGACAATACTGCGTGTGTGTTCCCTTATTGGAGCTGGAATCAACATCTGAGCAAGACACTCCCCCTTGGAGTGAGTTCAGACCTACTGCGGGGCTGGCAGGGGCCAAGGCCAGTGCACAGCACAAAAGCAAAGAAGCAACTTAAAGGTGAAGGTCTGCTGTATCATCACTTGGAAGGACTGGAGCAGCCCCTTGAAACAGCTGTACCTGATCTGTATTGGCAGATCTGTATTGTTGCAGCAGGTCACTGCTGAATTGTTTCATCTAACCTTTCCTTTTGAAACATGGTGAGAAATAGAGCTCCACAAATTAAACACGGCCTGGCAATGCAGACAAAGATACAGCTTTCATCAGCTCCATGCTGACATTTACTCTCAGCACTATCATAAGAGGGACTCTGGGCTCTCTGTACTCCAGAGGGCATCATCAGAACAGACACAACTCACTGTTTTTTAAAAAGGCTTTTAGAGAAATTAGCTAAATATTTTAAAAACACAAAAGTGTTTCTGTACTAGAGAAGCAAGTATACAGTTCTCCTAATTTAAATAATTATTTCTTTTTGGACTACAGCTAGTCCATTTCCAAGTGAATTCATGCTGGATGACTCTTTTTAATGTTGCCATTTTACTAAAAAATTAAATAGTCATTTTAAGATCTTTTAATAATAATAATACTTTAAAACTCCAAAGTAACTTGGGGTTCAAAGTAATAAGACACCTACTGTTTCAGACCAAGAGGACCAAAGGGGAGGATTCCTGTCTCTCAGAATATCAGAACACTGCTTACATAAGCCCACTGCCTGCACAAAAAAAGAGCTACTACTTCATATGCAACATATTCTAATATCAAATATTGAAACAGTGTCCCAGTAAATTTGAGGATGGTTTACATGATTGAATGAAACTGTTGTATATATGAGGAAAAAGAAATCAGGTATCACGTTGCATATAACAATGGAGATTGATATAGATTAGATTTTATTTACTTCATTTTTCTTGCACTCCCACAGAAATGTCAGCAGCTGAAGGGCACTTTCAGCTGCAAGACCAAATTGCTCTTAAATGAAGTCATATTAAGTCGATTGGTTTTTTCTTCACTTTTCTCATAGCTGCACTTTTTTTCTTTAATTGTGTTCTCATTTGTCTCTTGGTGCAAGTTATTATTTGTCTTCAGTCTGAATATGTTCTAGGTAAGTCTATGTAACCTCAGAGGCTGTTTTCATTTGTTAGTTTACAGAGAAACAGGCTGCATGTGCCCAGCTGCTGTTTTTTCAGACTGTAAACAACTCAGACGCATTTTATAGCAGCCTGGATCAAAACTTGTAGTGAATTGTTCTGTTTACCCTTGTGCAGCTGGAAGAGGAGAAAGAGAGGAGAAGCCAGGAAGGTAAGGATTGGCAGCAGTTCCAAAAGCCCAATATGCATGGAACCTTCTATGCTGAACCTACTAGTAGTTTCTCATGTGCAGTCATACATGCTGGAAACAGAGGTGAAGGAATGCTTACCTTTATTCCTAACCCTTAGGAAAATCCTACCAAAACGTTTATCCCATTATTACAAAGCTTTTCTTTCTGAAAGACTCTTCCTTGAAAGTGTAGTGAAAGAAAAGACATTTTAACTGTAAGAAAGACACTGAGGTGCTGGAGCATGTCCACAGAAAGGGCAACAAAGCTGGTGAAGGACCTAGAGCACAAGTCTTATGAGAAGCAGCTGAAGAAGCTGGGGGTGTTTAGCCTGGAGAAAAAGAGATTCAGAGGGGACATTACCAGTCTACAACTACCTGAGAGGAGGTTGTAATGAGGTGAGGGTTGGCCTCTTCTCCCAAGTAACAAGTGATAGGACAAGAGGAAACAGCCTTAAGTTGCTGAGGCAACCAGGAGAGGCTTAGTTTGGGTATTAGGAAAAATTTCCACATTGAAAGGATTATCAAGCACTGGAACAGGCTGCAGATATTTAACAGACAGGCACTTAAGGACAGGATTTAGTGTTGGAGTTGGTAGGGCTGGGTTAATGGTTGGACTTGATGATCTTAGATGTATTATCCAACCTAAATGATTCTATGATCCTACAAAGTATAGCACCTTTTCTCCTTGAATTGCCCATCTCCCAAGGGAATGCTCCTCCTCTTTGGAAGGCATTCACCAGGGCACTGACCTGTGACTTTTTCCAGTCCATAACCACATTAGCACAACCCCGTGGTTGCCCCTCCATGGGTGGTGCAGGAGAATCCTTACAAGGGGGTCATGCAAAACACAAGTGGCCTGACCACATGGGTCCAGCTCTGTGTGAAAGCATGCTCTGGTGTACTGGCCTGACACTTTCTTGCCTGTCCTTTGGCAGTGTCTGCGCCTTGTGTAAGCTCACACTTATGGAGCACAAGACAGCACTTTGTCCTTATATCAATTGTGGTATGAGCTAAAGGGTGAAACCAATCTGGCTGAGGTGGGCTGGGGACCGTGGGCTCCTGATTGCCCATCTCTACCATCATGCTGCCATCCCTACAGGAATCCTCAGCCACTACAAACATCAGTACTGCAGCTTGAATTTTAAGAAAACTAGAGATGTCCCCAGAAACCGACCCTTATTAATGGCAATGTAGATAATTAAGAAATAGTCTATCATTTTAAACAAATATGCCAAATAAAAGCAGTTAAAAGTCTGGTGTAGAGGAAGCAAAATATCTCTGTGAAAATACTAACTTGAGATTTGACTACAGCATTCATTCAACTGTCTTTTCCTTAGGCTCATGTCTAGTATTATGTATATGTTTAATTTTACTCATTTCAGTACTTCTATTATATGAACTCATGCAGTTTACAGAAGTTAATGATGCACGTGAAGCATTTGCTAGAGTGAGTAGTACCTGGATTCCCAGCAGGAGCATGTGTAGGAGGACTCATGACTGTTCTAAGCAAAGGCAGAGTTTGGCCATGCATATACAGCAAAAATGAGGTGCCTGCCCTGAAAAATCGTCTTCACTGTTTACTCTGCACCATTTCTACAGTAGTAACACTTGTCTGCCCTGGTTAATGTTTTCTAGAGGACATTTTGCTTTCATAATGCTATTTAACAGTATAAATAAGAGAGGGAGCTGCAGGATAGTCCTGGTGAGACAGCAGGATCCTTGGAAGCTGCTGTAAGTAGTGCTTTTTTTGCTTCCTATAGAGACTTCAAAAGTGCCTCCTCTTGTTGCAAGCAGTTGATTTTAAATCTTTTCATCTTAAATTTAAATCTGTCATAGATAAAGATATTTTTATTGGGTCAGCTGGATATAAAAGACATAAGCATCACAATTGAGGCAATGAGTTGCCTGCACATTGTCAGGTGACTGACAGAAGGAGTAAGAATCTAAAAGCCAGAGCAGGATATCTAGTTGCCTTGCAGGACAGCAAGGTGGTCTCTGGACACAAGAAATCCTAAAAGTGGGACTTTCATTGATGTACTTCCTGCTAGAAGAAATAGGCTCTGCTCCATTAAAAGCCTGAGGGTGGGTGCTTAGAGTTGGTTTGTGTTTTTTTTTTTTTTTTAATGTACTGGTGATTCTTCTTAAGTAATTCAGTTGATTTTTATATTGAAGGTCTACAATAAATACCTTTGCTTAGGGGATGGTATATCTACTATCTGCTTCCCTTTTAGATGAGACATTATTGCACTAATCATCAGATTACAGGACGATTGAGAGGGAAGGAGAGAAAATGGTGAATTTCACACACTCAGGGGAGTGAAGATCACAGTGAAGTCAATATGCTCAATGAGCCAGAGACTGGGCTGTGGTCAGGTGTACACTGGAAAATAGAAACTGGGAACCTGGTCTCATCTGTTCTTACAGAGAGAAGAAAATCTCCTCTGTCTCACCTGACTTCCCTAACCACTGCACTCATCTTTTTTATCTACTTTTTCATCCTCTGGTCTCAGTAGTGCTTCATCCCTGAGTATGTGCAGTAACTCAGGTTCAACAGCAAATACACTTGGTGGCTTGGTAGAAGAGTGAGAGCTCATGTTCACCTGTTTCCAGGTAAAAGGAGGTCTAGAAGTGGGTGATGCCACTCTCTGGGTGAGCTCTCCAGTGCTAAACTGGCTTACAGAAGATAGAAGAAACAGGAAACAGCTCTGTGAACAGTCACATACATTTCTAGAGGATATTGTAAACTTGGCTTCCATGTTTCTGCTGCAAACAAATTACTTTTAATGAAATACAGGGTTAGATTCTGTGAAGAATCCAATGCCCTTGGCTTGTGTTTGCAACCTTCTAGGGGCCTCAGGCATAAAGGCATCAGAACTCTGAATGACAAGAGAAGTAAATGTCTAGATGATCAGTCTGGAATAGGCCCTGATCATGTCCAGGTGCATGTAATGAGGTATGCAGAGAGCTTTCTGGCCAGACAGGAAAGCACATGTGAGTTTGTTGAGCTGTTTGAGTAGCTGGTCCTATAGCAGGATTCTGAGGTCACATTCTTGCACACAGATATGGCTAGTCAAGTCTTTCTTTTATGTTGTTTGCATTTGGGTTTGGGTTGTTTTTTTTGGGGGGGGAGGTGCTTTGGTGATTTTTTTTAATATGTTTCTGAGTAGCTGATATTAGTTCAGCAGACACCACTGATGGTGGTAGTGGTGGTGCTGTGTCTTGTGGGGCACCTGGTACCCCCATTGTGCAGCTTTCAGGAAACAAATTTCTCAGATTTCCTCATTCAGAAACAATCAGGAGGGTAGCAGCACCATCTGGTGAGCAAACAGTTTTCTATTTCATGCCTGTATATGTCTTTGAGTAATACAAGTTTTCAGGTTGACTGAAATGAGATTGTCAGAAGTACCCTTTATGGGAGAAGTATGGGATGAACATTCATCTCCTGGAATATTACATAGGACTCTAAAGGTAGAAAGTTTCCTTCAGAATTTTCTGTCCAAATCATGGAGATAAAATCAGACCCAAAATGGATAAATTAGCTATATCCACAAAGAAGCAAGCTCTGTCAATCAAAAACCTCAGTCCAGCTCACTTGCAGGTTTTCTGGTGAAATTATTCTAGGGTAGCTTCAGCTAATCCCAGTGTTCTCCATTTTCTTTCTGAGTAGGGAAGATAGTGTGAGAGGGAAGAGATAATATACTCAGCAAGTGTTATCACCAAGTCTACTACAGATTAATTGCTGAAAACATTATCCTCCCTGCACTGGCATGCTCCTGTATCATTGTCTGGTTTGACTGAAAGCTGTTCTTTAAGCAAGATATTCTTGAATACCACAAATGAATTGTCATTGTAACACACACAAAGAGGAGAAAAGAGGCAGATGTAAACGTGTTTCTTTCCAGGCTATTCAACAAGTCAGTGTAGATTTGGATTTCAAATTGAAGTGCTTTTTACTTCTACTGTGACCTTGGTGGACAAACTGTTGTTTCTGGAGATTATGAGTAAAGGTCTTAAAACAGAGAGCTTTCTGCAAACTTAGCTCTTTCAGGAAATTTCTTAAGGGCTTTATAGCTCATGTTCTCAGCTCTTTGCATTTTAATAAATCATTAGTAAGCATGCTTTGTAGGAAAATCCCTTAATCATTAAGACCATATGAGAATCTGCAGCTTCTCTTTCACACTGAAAAGGTCTCTGTTGTCAGTTTGTAACTGGTTGATCACTTGCTAATCTAGAAGCCACAATAACACCATATGAAATACTAAATATTGAGTATGAAGTAACAATCCTCAATTATATTCTGAAGGCTTAGATGATGGAAATTTTATTATAAAAGTATTTTTACATTTCAAAGAAGGGACTAATGGAGTGGGCCATTTGTATCTTCAAGGCTTAAACAACAAAAAAAACCTCTACAAACTGCAGCTGCCAAGTCTCTTATAATCCTATGCTTTTAAAACCAACCATTATCAAGATTTTTGTGAGGGCTGACTCATGATTCTTGACTGTTTGTGATTGGCCAGTACTGAGTAACAGATGGATGATTCAGATTCAGATTGTATTTAATTATCTGTGAATTCAGAGCTGTAATAAAAGGAAATTAATTCCATGAAAGTACATAAACTAACCACAAAATATGAACATGTCATAACTACATAGAGCAAAAATATCAGGATAGGGAAAATAGCCTTCAGAAAACTCTAACCAATTTTTTACAGAACCCTAACACCATAACCATGTTATATCCACTAGCCACAATTTTGAGGTCAAGTCAGTTAAATATCCTGTCTACTTTCCAAATAGATAGAAATTGGCATTTTGAAGTGTACATAGAAAAGCCCATCCATCTATATTTTGTAATAAATATTGAATGTGATGAGATAGGGAACAGGTGGCAACTTATGTTTAAAATGAAATGTTTCGTTTTTTGGTATTCATGTTATTCTTAATAAATTATGACTGCAGCTGAGTAAATAGTTCATAGTAAATAATTTAAACAGAGACAACTTCTGAATCAGCCTGCTGGATATGTGGAAATAGATTAAGCTTAGCTCTGATGCTTTTGTTTGGGAGTTGATTTCTTTTCAAAGTCTGACTAATACATTGGCTCACTGATAGCACTTTTAAATATTCAGAACTGGAGCTCTTACACTGTGTTACAAGTAGCTAGATACACTGAGAAGTATCATTTCAATGTCAAAATCAGAGGAGACCAAACTATAATTTAAAACTACTCTGTACAGTAATTGAAAATGTAGTTACCAAGAACCCTTCTAGTGTCAGTAGCACTGTAGGTGTCATTGCAAATAGGCATGCTTTTTAGAATTACTTAAAAAACATGTATATGTTTGAATATTTGATTACAGTTGAAAATGTTTTGTTAATCTTGTAAGTCTAACTCTAAGTGGATATTCAACTACAAATATAATTTGCTCCCTCTGATTTTATAGACAAAGCCGGACTGTAAGTATAGCACTTTCTGACAACAGAAAGTCTCTCAAGTTGAATCATGCAGAGATGAAAGGTGCAGTTGCTGTAATATGTCTCTCCTTGCACAATTTTAGCAAATCTGGCTTGTTATCTCCCCAAATCCTTTGCAACTCTTTTCACCATTTCTTTACCCTGGATTCCTACTCTGAAATGAGGCCTATTGGGACATTCATATCCCCATTTCTGAAGTCCCTTTGTACTTTGGAAGCTTATACAGTGCAAGGTATCAGGTTTGCAATGAAATGTAGCTATGACGGCCAAGTGTAACACATTGATAAATGTATCACCCTTCAAACAGTAGAGCATCTGATAAAAATAAGGTCTTGTTCTTTGTTAATGAAATTGATTGCTTCTGGAGTGCTGAAAATGAACCCATTCAATTGCTTTTGTTGGTCTATGAAAAGACAACACATTGTTTCAGGTTCTTATTTAAAGCATTACATTACAACAGCCGCATGCAGTGCTACAGGTTGGGGGCTGTAGCTGGAGTGGCTGGAGAGCAGCCAGGCAGAAAAGGACCTGGGAGTCTGGACTGACAGGAGGCTGAACATGAGCCAGCAGTGTGCCCAGGTGGCCAAGAAGGCCAATGGTATCCTGGCCTGCATCAAGAATGATGTGGCCAGCAGGAGCAGGGCAGTGATCCTTCCCCTGTACTCAGCGCTGGTGAGGCCACACCCGGAGTGCTGTGTCCAGTTCTGGGCCCCTCAGTTCAGGAAGGACATTGAGGTGCTGGAGCAGGTCCAGAGAAGAGCAACCAGGCTGGTGAAGGGACTTGAGCACAAGTCCCATGAGGAGAGGCTGAGGGAGCTGGGGTTGTTTAGTCTGGAGAAGAGGAGGCTCAGGGGAGACCTCATCACTCTACAACTACCTGAGAGGAGGTTGTAGCCAGGTGAGGGTTGGTCTCTTCTCCCAGGCAGCTAGCCGTAGGACAAGAGGGCATGGTCTTAAGCTCTGCTTAGGTTGGATATGAGAAAGAAGGTTTAGGTTGGATATTAGGAAGAAATTCTTTACAGAGAGAGTGATCAGGCATTGGAATGGGCTGCCCAGGGAGGTGGTGGATTCACTGTCCCTGGAGGTTTTTAAGATGAGACTGGATGTGGCACTGAGTGCCATGGTCTGGTAACCACGATGGGGTTGGATCAAGGGTTGGACTTGATGATCTTGCAGGTGTTTTCCAACCCAGCTGATTCTATGTTTCTATGAGTATTTCTATTCAGGAAAAAAAAAAAAAAAGCACCTATTCCTTAGAGAGGTAGGGGGTTATATTCAATTTGCTGCTGAAGAACAGCCACCATTAATTTGTCCTTTCTTGAAATAGGGTGCCTTATGAATCTGACCAAAACTTTATTTAAAGACATCCTTACTGCCTATTTGCTCAAATGTTGTTTGTATGTAGCTACTAATTGCTACTTGCATGAATTTCTTCTTTCTCTCTTTACTCATAGAGCATCCAAACTTCTTGTATGATGAGCTTTCCAGAAGTTATTTAGATCTTGAGTTTCAAAAGCAAAGTGGTACTGCAGTTGTCTAGTGATTATCCATGGTATGTTTTCTGGTGGGATAGGCTCCATTCTTCGTCCTGCTGAGGGTGCTGTGTATTCAACTAATCCATGGTGAATTTTGCCTTTGCAGGTATTTAGGGTGAGGGTGGCAGAAAGAGTTGGTGGAGACTTGCCAGGAGGCCTGGGAAAATAAAATTTAAAAAAAATCTGGCAAGAATTGGAGAACTTGAAAACTGAGGACAAAAGAAAGAGATACGATTTTTTATTCAGTGATAATGACAGAATAACTCTTTCTACCTGAATTAATTTACTTACTTTAGAAATATCTTCCTTTTTTTTCTTTTTCATAGGATTTTAATACAAGAAGATGAAGAACACATTCTACCTAAGTTTGCTACTGGTTGGGTTTCATGCTGTTGCCCATAGTCAGCTCCCTCCCACTCATCACAGCGGACATGATCCAAACAATCCTGAACACCACATGCATCATGGAGGTGAAGCAATTGCTTGCCTCAAGCTTGTGCCAAATAATGCTGACTTTGCATTCCAGCTTTTTAAAGAAGTTACACTGGAGGCACCTAATAAGAACATTTTCTTCTCTCCTGTAAGCATCTCCAGTGCCTTTGCGGTGCTGGCCTTAGGGGCTAGATCAGCCACTCAGACCCAGATCCTGGAAGGACTTGCCTTCAACCTCACAGAGATTCAGGAGAAAGAGATACATGAAGGCTTCCACAACTTAATCCATATGCTGAACCATCCTGAGGGTGGGGTCCAGCTCAACCTGGGGAATGCCATCTTTGTAACAGAGAAGCTGAAACTTCTAAAAAAGTTTTTAGATGATGCCAAAGCTCTGTATCAGCTGGAGGCTTTTACCACTGACTTTAACAATCCCACGGAAGCTGAAAAGCAGATCAATGATTATATAGAGAGGAAAACACATGGAAAAATTACTAATTTGGTCAAGGACATGGATCCACAGACTGTAATGCTTCTGGCTAGCTTTGTTTTCTTCAAAGGTAAGCCTTCCAGGGTTCACATTCATGCACACATGCACATTCATTCTTACAAACAGCCCTAATGTCAGCTACCTCACTTCAGAGCTGGTCTGGGGAGAATTTCAAATTATCTTTGCTAGGCCAGAAGATCCCCTAATGCCATACTGGAAGTGGTGGAGAGGTGGTAGGATCCTGCTTGGCATAGGGAGGCAACTGTGGGCCACAGAGGCTTGGTTATCTTTGTGGCAGCTCCAGGAGCTCTGCTCTGAGCCACAGCTGCCTGTGTGCTCAGCCTGGGCACATGTCATGGGTTTAACTGTAACTCCAATTGCCCCGTGTTCTTCTAATTTTCAATAAGGGCACTGAGACTCATACATGACCTAATCTTTTTAATACCTCTTTTTAAAAGTATGCATGATTCAATAGACTGATTTACTACATGCTCCTTTTTTTCCCCCTATCGGAGTCCTTTATATATACACTAATATTTATATAAGGAAAAAGCTAGTAAAGAATAAGGAAGAACATTTTAAGGAACAAAGTGGAAACGCTGCATTTCTGATGTGGATTAGATGATGTGCTCTTAAGCCTGATCTAACACATCTACAAATTGAGGCTTATGATTAAAGTTAATAGAAATTAAATGCATGCAGTACATGAGTGCATAGATTATGTTTACAGAAAGGCCACTTGGATCACCTGAACAGAAAAGCAGTGGTAGACACAAAGAAAATGCCAAATTATTTCACTACTGGCATCTGAAACATAAAGTGAAACTGGAATCCAATTCACTCTTTTGACCAGGTAAAAAGATTCTTGCCTTACTGGGATACACGTTTTAAAGTGTTATGTTTGAAACTTCTGTATTTAACACATGGAGGAATAGGTGAATATTATTATAAGCTATATAAAATTTAATCTATGGTGGGATAGAACATGGGATATTTAGTAAAATTCTCCTTCTTTGTATCAGGCAACTGGGAAAAGCCTTTTAATCCAGAGCATACTGAAGAAAGGGATTTCTTTGTGGATGCTGAAACTACTGTGAAAGTCCCTATGATGTACCAAACGGGCAGATTTGACTTCTATTTCGATGAGGAGCTGTCATGCACTGTGGTACGGCTGCACTATAATGGGAGTGCTACTGCATTTCTGGTTCTGCCAGCAAAAGGGAAAATGAAGCAGTTAGAGCAAACTCTAAACAAGGAAATCATCCAGAAATGGTCAGACCATCTCTTCCAGAGGTAATCTTCTGCCAGTCAGCTGCAGCAACACCTATATTTATAGTATTTTACTTTTTTGGGAATGCAAAGACTATGAACTTGGTGATTCTGGGAAGTGAGTGGGTTATTTTTGGCTTGTGTGCCCTACCTGTAAAAATCTTGTGGCTTGTTTGTATTTAACTATTCTTTTGTTGATGCTTGAGTGATTTGCTACTCTCCCAGCCAGAGTAGAGACCATCCTGATGGGCTTCCAGGAGTTCCGAATAGCAAGCCTAGATTGGGGTTTCTAAAACACTCCATCAAGTTAGTGGAATGGTGGCAATTTTAAGGCAAATCTTCTATACCAAGATTTCAGCTAATGTGTTTTACCTCTCATATATCACTGACACACCGTGATTCAGGCCCATGTCTAAACATTAAACAAACCATAACTCTTACAGTTTGTAGTATTGCATCCATACATAATATGTCCTACACAAATATCTTCCTTATAGAAACCCTTGCAGAACTCAGCAGTTGTTAGAACAAGCCAGTGACTAATTGTGGATGTTCCGATTTTCTGGCATTTTGTTTTGAAACTATAAAAATCTAATGAGGTTCAGTTATCTTCAACCATTGACACTAACATCAGCTAACATGTTTTACAACCTTGTTTTTCTGGAAGAGAAGAGATCTTAGCAACAGCAGATGAGTAATATCAGATTAATATGTGCTTAATTTACCAAGCTCTGTCCTGATTCACAACTAATAAGGCTGTGCAGTTCACACCCATGTATCTCAGTGCATCATCATAGAAATACTAGCACAGTTAGTAAAAACATAATGGGTAGCAAATTGGATATAAGTTAATAATGTGATACCTCAAATATAAAAAATAAAAATGTGTCATTCTCAGCTGCAATATCAGGAACTTCCTTCTCTCAATTAATTTGTGGTGCAAGCTCATTGAAGATAAACATAGGAATAAGTTCTTCATGGGAGAAACTGTGAGAATCAAATGGAAATTTTCATTCTACTCATGTGTTGAGGCCAGTGCTAGAGGTCCTATCCCCTTCTAATGCACTGGGCAGTATCATACAAAGGCTACAGTAGCACAGTTCGGATCCTGTCTGTTTTGCTATTCAACCCAAGCTGTCTCTGGGCAAGGCAGCAAAAGACTTGAACTACCTAAAGGGTAATCACTGCTGCAGGTGACTTGGATGCTCTGAGCATCCCTGGACAGTGCCTGAAAAGAAATCCAACAGATAGCACACAAAGCAGGAGCTGCCTACAAATAGCTCACAGTCAAAGGCAAACTTGATCATGGCCAGTCCACAGGAGGAAGACAATTAGAGGACATGGCATCCAAAAGTGCAGACAGCAGGGCACAGACCTTTCCTGAGCCATGCCAAATGGCACAGTTCTGCCAAAAATACTTCTTTGAAGTGCTGGCGTTTGCCACACTTCTCCCCAAGCAGACTTGTCAGGACTTCACTACAGCTCTACACCTTCTTGAGCTGTCACATGGCCTGTCACCACAGCCCCTCATCTTTTCTGTCTGTAAAGCGGGGGCTTTATTACTGTCCTACTTAGCAGAGTGCTCTCAGATTTCCTAAAGCAAAATACCAGATAAATAGTATTATTATTGTTATTATTATTATTAAGAATGATAGCGCTTCTATACCATGAGAAGCACCAGCAATGGAATTAGTGCCCATTGTACATTCAGGGTCCAAATCCCTGGGGTTTGACACTCATGGGAATTGCACAGCTTTCTCACCATCATTTATATTGGTGAAAAGTCCTTCTCAGCACCCACTACGTTTCTCTTCTACCTAACAGCTTTATGGACCTCTACTTCCCCAAATTTTCTATTTCTGGAACCTATGAAATCAGTAACACCCTTATGAAGATGGGAATTGTGGATGTGTTCACCAACCAGGCAGATCTCTCTGGCATCACTGGCACCACAGAGCTGAAGGTTTCCAAAGTAAGTCTGTGGCTGTTGGCCCTCTCCTTTCTTTCACAAACATGGAGGAAAACCCCTCAGTGACAGCATCCTGAAACACCAGCTAAATACAGCTCCCAGCTTCCCAACTTGCCTGCAGCTGGGCTCACTCAGGCCTCAGCCTGCAAGCTTACAAGAGGAGTTTGGTCCTTGGTGACACTGGAGATCAGGATAGATTGCTGCATGTCTGTTTTTTGCAAGACTGGTATTGGCCAAGATTTTTTGGGCAGTAACTAAAACATGAGAGAAACATCGACCCCTGGATCCTCGAGGGGAACCACTAATGCTCCCAGGCACACCCCAGCCTGTCCTCCCCACCTTGGAGACTCAGTTTTGGAGGTAAAGACAAACACTTAGAGGTGGAGTCTCCATCCTTCATCCAATCTTTTGGACTTCTTTTTTTTTTTTTAGGGGATTTCTGTAGCTCCATCCTGGTCCTCATTTAAGCAGCCATGACTACAACAACACATCTCTTCTGCCTCTACCCACTTCTCAGTAGATGCCTCAAAGTAGGGCTGCTTTAAAAGGAGTCTGATTCATCCTTCAGGTGGCTGTTGACTCCCCAGAATGACTGTATTTTCTTTTTTCCTAGGTTGTTCACAAGGCTTCTCTGGATGTTGATGAGAGAGGTACTGAGGCAGCAGCAGCAACTGGTGTTGAAATAATGACAATGTCTCTTCCTCCAACTATTGAATTCAACCATCCCTTCCTCATGCTGATTTTTGACAGAGATACAAACAGTACACTCTTCATAGGAAAAATAGTTAACCCAACTATCACTAGCTGAAGTGACATACGAATTTTATTTGCTATTACTGATTAAAGACGTGAAAATGCAAAACATGATTTATTTCCATTTGCACCAGTGTGTATATTGTTCTTTTTCAGCAACAGTTTTCATTTTATACTATCGTAAAAACTATTTACCATGACACTTGCTGAAGAGGAAAGAAGGAAATGCTTTAAATTCAGCTAGTAAAGAATGCCTTTTTTATTTGACTGAAGGTCAAGGAAAGACCCAAGATTCGCCAGCATTTGAAGAGAAACATACATATTACAATTACAATTATTCCTGCTTAATATGTGGTTGTCAGCCAGAGCAGATAAAACTATGAAAATTTTTGCAAATAAAGCAGAAGTGGCTGTAATTTATCATAGGTAAGTAAACAAGAGATGGGAATAGTTGGATCAACATTGCAGGATCACAGGAAAATGAAGTTTCTAATTGAGACAGCACTAGGAATGTAAAAAGCTGCTTTCACCAAAAATCCTGTGTTATGCCCCAGAATCATTTCATCATTCTTAGTATTAATCTAGTAGCAAATGTTTCTGAGTTTCTTGAAGCTCAAAACAGAACAGGAGGATCAAACCTGCTCTTGAACCTGAAGATTTTTCAACCACATATTGCCAATTTGACAGACTTAGATGGAGTAGCTTGCTTCTCATACATGTATCCATCAGCAGTGAGAAGGAGCATGTAGTTGAATGGGAAAGTGAGGTATTTGGATGGCAATTACACAAGCTGAGATTTATGGAAAACCTAAAATGAGGCTCTAGAAAATGGTAGATGTTTCAAATATTATCCTTTTACAGCCAAAAATGTAGGTAGAGAGCACTCAATAAGCACATCACTGACTCAGAGAGTGGTGACAGGCACCTAGGTAGACCACAGGGCAGCTTGGAGACTGGCTGGTAACCATTTTCAATGGACCTGCCTTTGCAACAGGTACCAGAAAGAGTACAATTACCGCTTCTTTACCTAAAGTTGGGGGAGTCTGGAAAGAGAAGAAATGGTGTCCTGGCATTGGGAATGACACCGGGAGCAGTCAAATAGCTTGGGAAGCTAACAAAGCCAAAGCAAGGTCTTGTGTGCCCTCTGTGAAATTAAGAGCGAGTGTGATTCTATTAGTCTGCTGCAAAGCACTGTCTCCCCTATTTCAATCAAAAGGAAAGCCCCCTTTGTGCTCTTGTTGCTAGTAAATACCCCCTGTTAACTCTCATACACAGTGCTTGATGGTGTTTTTTGACTAAACAGACAGTACATTTCTAGTGTCTTCTTGCACTCTCCTCCATTTGTTTGGGTGGCTTTGTGTCCCAATGCCCAAAAGTGGCAATTAACAAGGCACCCTACCTGTGCAGGATTCTTGTCTCCCTGACATACAACTGCAAGATGCAGCCTCAATGGGATCAGTCTCAGCTGTTATCACAGCTGCTGCTATCACAGCTACTGTTAACTGCTGTTAATGAATGGGCATTCTTCAGCAAAGCAGTGGTGAAACCTTGAGGGAGAAGAGAGCTCAGAGGTGAGATCTTCAGCTATGTATTGAATTCCCTGGAGTTGTGCTAATTTGCACCAGTTGCAAAACTGACATAAGTGATTTTAGTAGAGTGATTCTCAGTTTACATCAAGAAATGATGAAGGAAAGGAGGCCACAAATGCACAGTTACCTGTACAAGACTAAATATTGCTTGTAAACCACTTTGCAGTGGGTGAAGACATTAACATAGAAATACAGCATAATAGGAGGAAAGTTGTCCCCATGTGGTTCTGGCAGAGATGTGAAGATGAAGAGAATCTCTCTCATCAGCTAAATCAGCTTTTGCTGATTAATCCATAACTTCTTTCCTACCCTTAGTACCTATGCTCTCACAGACATGTGTCCCCTTCAGAAGCAGGATGCAGGAATTCTGTTTCCCTCACACGTTCCAGGAAAAAGAGCCCCCAAGGCAGTAGGAGGGAGGTACAGGAGCAGACAGGCTGCTGAGAAGAACTAGCACTCCACAGATTGTGCTTCTCCTCTCACTGCATCTCCTATACGATTTGTGTTTGTAAAATGCGTTGGGGAGGATACAGGGACAGTGAGCAGTGTGGTGTATGTGGGCCAGCCACGGGAGAACAGAGTGGTGGTGACGACGGGAGTCTGCCGTTCCCACAGGGGATTTCCTGTCGATGTCAAGTTCGGTGTCCAGGAGCCGTCTGCCAGACTTGCTTCATCAGGCAATAGCTCCTGGTGTACTGACATCATGCTGTGATTTTCCACTGCAGGATTTGCCAGAGACAGTGTTAAGAAGAGGCAGGCACCACACTTAGCACAAAAGAGCAGCAGACAGCTTGCTCCCTGCCTACATTCATGCTGCGCTGTGCTGTTTGTTATGCAGCCCATTCTCATCTCTCCCCCCACATCCACTAAGTCCTAGTCTCCTAATCCTGCTCTTGTTGCTGCAAGCAACAGAACAGATTTTTCCCTACTACAGTCACTCTTCTCGTTTCCTCTCTGCACCAATTCTTTTTCACAGCCTCCCACTGTCCCTCCCACAGACTAACATTTTATCCCTCCCACCTGATGGCACCGTTTGTTCACGCAGGAGGTGAACGCTGCCGGCTCAGCTGTGGTGCCTGTTCCACCAGCAGGTCCTCCTCTCCTCCTTCCCTAAAAATGGGAGGCATGAGGCAACGGGGCTGCCTGCTTTCAACAGACATCTTGAGCAGAGCCAGGAAGGGTGGGAAGAAAGACAGGACTTCAGGTCACTGAGCTGTTGCCATCTGGGGTGATAGGCAATTGGGGATATAAATGAGCCAGTGATGCATCTTGGGAGCAATTAAAGACCAGGTTCATTAGCCACTGACACAGCTGGCACAACTATAGATTGTGAGGATGGAACTTACAGCTGTGCTTGTAGTGATTTGAGTAACCTGTTTGTCTCCTGGCCAGATGCCAAGCTCTATTTCACTGACTGCACCAGGGCAATGCCATTGGCTGTAGCCCAACAGCTTCCAAGTCCTCCAAGTACCGCATCCCAAGACTTCAACAACCTCCTGGGCTCACACACTGTTTGGTGAAGGAGGCATTTGGGGTTTTGCTCTTTTCTCACCATTATCCAAGGCTGTACCTGGAGGAGGGGAACCAAAAGTCATCCCACTTCCCACCCCACATCCTTTAGCCCCCCTACAAAGAGGAGTCAATGAAGAAACTCCCTATTTACGCTTCAGGCAGGTGTGATCTGATAGCTCTTGCTCAGCAGGAAGAAAGGCATGGGTCAGTGTAACCTCTAACTTTGCAAATGCAGCAGTGTTGTTGTTGCTTGTAATGCAGCGACCTGCTTTGTGTCAAAATAACAGCACAGGCCTTGGGTCTTTTCTGCTTCTTTGTTTGTAACAGTAGTTATCCAGCAATCAGGTGCTATTATCTAATTTGTTTAAATTTTTCCATAGCTTATTAGGATAGTATGGTATAACATTTACATATCAACACACATACAGATATCTCTCTACCCAGAAGATATTAAGAACAAGTAGTTGTTCTGCATTGAATGGTGTATGGCCATAGAATGAAAAGTGAAGGAGTACAGACACGGTGGGATGATAACAGGGGACTGGAGAATATAGGCACAGGATGACACTGAACACCTCAGAGCTATAAACATCTCACCAGTGCTCTGTTACTGGTCATCAAAGGATTGCAGACTTAGGAGCTGAGTGAAACCACTTTGGGGCATAACCAGGAGAATGGAGATGAACCGAGAACACAGTAAAACGTAGCACAGGTAGTAAGTTTAGGTGCAATGTGAACCTCTGAACAAATGAAGGAAAAGCAAGGGCATGTGAGCAAACACGTAACAATAATCCCAAACGGACCCCAGAGCAGAGAGATTGCATCCACTACCCTTGTACTCCTCCCACAAGGATGCAGTATGTGGCCACCCTGCCATCCCCTTGCTTAGGGCTGAAGCCATCAACCTGAGGAAGGAGTAGGGCAGAGAAAGGGTGAGTATAAAACAAGAGAACGGGGAAGGTACTAAAACGTTTGTTTGTATAAACTTTAACTATACATAATCTGAACAGTAAGTCTTAGTATTGTAACCAGGCTATTGATTCTTGGGTAAAACTGTTAAGATTTTAAATACACTACTGAAAAATTCTCATCTTTACATACAAGGCATGTTTCTCCATGATAACAAGATTTTGAGTATAAGAATATGGTGGGAATCCAAGCCACCTACTTGGATGCAAAATAATTGTTAATATCAGCGAGTCCCCTGCACACCTTGATAGAGCCAAAGGACTAAACAGCCCTATGTTTTTCTTGCTCCCTACATGCAATATGACATTGCACTCATACAGTTCAAGATAACACAGCACTCCAGCTACAGGAGGATGTTCCCGGAGGTCACTGAGAAGGAAAGAGGGGCAGAAGCTCATGAAATATGCAAGAGACTCACATGTAGCCACATGCTGGGTCCAGAAAGGAATTGGTAAAGCTGCCCTGGATGTCAGCTTTTGAGGTATTTGGAGCAGAAATACATCATGGGTATACTTCAAAAGCAGGTTTTTAGTGCAAGATCAGCTTCACGGGGTGATACCAGAGGTCCCTTCTCCCAGTGCCTGGTTGATGGGGGCACATGAAGAACTGATGTTTTGAAAAGACACCCCCCCCCCAACACCCCTTTATAGTCAACCAGTGAGCTCTGCCACCTGCCAAGTGGCTAAAACCTTGTGGGACCAATGTGGGAGAAAAGGTAAAAGTTGGTGCAATAGGAAGAAGAGGAATTAGAGGCAAGGAGACAGCCCTGGGTGGCAGTCAGGTTCCCATTCTCCTCCAAAGATCTTGATGCCCTCCCATCAAGCCTGCTGGTGTGTGTTGGACCACAGGATGTTCAGCTCTTCCCCACAGTTGGGCAGCAAGACCATGAGGAAGGCTGGCACAGGACCAGCCACATCGAGAAAGGGCAAGATCTGGAGACTGTGAGTGCAAGGGGACACCCTCAGGCAGGAGGCTGTGACACACAGCCCAGGGACCAGCTGGGTGACCACTCTGGGGCTAACAGGATCCTTTCTGCTCTGTTGAGATCTGTCCCATGGACAGAATTTCACACCGCTTTGTTAGTCCAGAAACTGAAGGCGGCAGTACAATGGGCATCAGTATGACTCCTTTTTCTGTGCCTCCTTATCTTATCTGATATACTGATACTCTGTTATTCAGTCACTAGATGTTTAGCAACTTGATCAAAAGCACCTTTTTTACCCCCCTGGATAGCTATAAGAAAAAAGATTTCATCATTATTTATTTTGTCTTATCTTCAGTAGCTGAGCCAGTCAGCTACTGATTAGTGGAAGGCATCAGCATGCCTCTACCACTGACAAAGGAGAGCAGCTAACTGAAAGGAGACGAAATTACAGCTAAAAACTCTTGTAGGTTGCTTTCTTCATGGTTACATGGAGTCTATTTTAAAATAAATCTTCCCAGCTGTAAATGACTGTCTGTCCTGTGACAGCAACACAGAAGTTGCTGTGGCAAAACCCCTGTGTGCTCATTCATGTGTGCCAGAGCGCCCAGCCTCTGACCAGAAATGCCACTGAAACATACGGTGGTGTTGGTGCTGGAGCACTGACAACAGCCAGCATTTTTAAGGACAACTTGTTGTGGACCAGGTGTGACCTGTGGTGTGTGGGTTATTCATTGCAGGGGAGAGAGAATCTGGTTGTTTATGTGATCACTCTCCAGCCAATCTAAGTATAATCTGGAGCACTTGTATTACAGCTTGATCTAGTTCTATCCATTATTTTATAATCCTGGGTCTGCTATGTTTTTTTACACAGAGAAGCTTTTTGCCTGGTAAACGGTGCAGCTGAGAGATTATCAGACTACCTGGTGTGTTGAAATAGCTGGCTTCAAAGCACAGGAAATAACTGTTTAACTAATGTAACATGTCTGGCCACAGGTAAAAGTCTAGTGTGACCTAATACTTGTATAACATCCAAAACTTTTACAAAAGCTTTAACAATACATACCTAAAGGATTTATTTTTCAATATTCTCAAAATATATCCTGAGTTCCTCATATAGTAGCAGGAAAACGACACATTTTTGGATTCACTTTGTGATGGAAATGAGCTCAGCATGCTGGGCAGCGGGGATGATGCTATGCCATGTAGTCCACTGGCACCAGTCAGAGAAACCTGGCTGACTGAGCAGTCTTCCCAAACAGGCAGATCTTGTATGCATTTTTCTTTGTCAAGCTGACATCTTTTGGTCACAGAAGAAAAACTTCCTAATGATTCCAGACTTCAGTAAAATATAAAAGCAAGGTTCAAGAAAGAAAGGGTGTGTTTAAGACACGGCTGCAGAAAAGCTCAGCCCCCATGGTTTAGCACAGGAGGTCAGCCCACTCTGCTTCTGCCGATGGCACTGGGACTGGCAGTGCTGGGGGTGAGCCTGGCCACATGTGGGGCCACTTGGGATGAGAAAACAGGGATATTCCTACAGTGAGGGCTGAGTATAAGATGAGTTCAGGTGGAAGGAACCACGGGGTTGCAGCTCTCAGCCTCACTGCCAAGTGGTGAGCCACTGACCATGATGCAAAAGTTCCACTGCCATCTACCTGGTGTCCCTGAGTGTCCTGTCCTTCTCCAGGTAGCACAGATGGGGACAGCAGGGGAAAGGAGAGACTTCCATGAAGCTGGAAATCTGAAGTCAGGAGTTTAAGTGACTTTGCTGCCATATTTGTAGGCATGATCTCCCCTGCAAAAAATATATCGACTTCCGAATGTCCCCTTTAACCTGATATGAGCAAAACCACAATTTTTACGATATGACAACTGATATCACCACAGACACTTGAAGAGAGCCAGCACATTTTGTTTCAACTCAGCTCTATCTACCATGTATATAATTTTGTAACCAATAGAGGTTACATTGACCCACACAGGGTGTATCTTCATGGCTCCTGAAGTGCTTCAAGAGGAGATGTCTCACATCCCATGCACAAAACCATACATCAAGGTAGCACAAAATCTTGATATTTTTGAGATTACCAGGAGACTGTGATAACAGGACTTGATAACACACATTTCTCCCCAGTCAAATGCATCACTGTTGAGATTCAAAAGGAACTCTGGGTTCTAGGACTCTGCTCCCTCCTGGCTGTTTACCCACACCATTGAGAAGTGCTGATGCTGTTTGACATGCCAGCAGAGCTCCCTAAGTGGGCTGTACTCCACCGAGGCATGCTATCTTCACAGATTCCTTCCTGAAATCTGCTCTCAGGGTGGCTGCAATTTGCCACCATTCCTGAGTAAACTTTGGCTAATGGGCAAAGGGGCACAGCCCAGGTCTTTCCAGCTCTGCAATGGTTCACTTAATGTCCTGCCACCTAGCTATGCTCAGATTCATTGTATTTCTGTCATACAGATGCATTCACATACAGATACACTTGCACACACTGACACATGCTCATCTATGTTGTACGGTTTGGAGACACAGAAATGTTAACCCCTGTTAGTAAAACTAAAACAAATGACTCTAAAGGAGATTGTGGACAAGACACTTTCAGTGCACAGAGGAGATTCTGTGAGAAAATGCTTTGCTAGCTTATACCTTTGTTTTCTGCTCTCTCAGGTCAAATTTAAGATAACACTCATGTTTGCACTGCAGTGAGCATGCTGACTTTGCATATTTCTTCCACCCCCACTCCCTATTGCTTGATTTTAAACTAGGAGATAAAACTCTGGGCAAAGACTCCATTGCACAGCTCATTTTTCTTTTCAGTAGAACTGAAAAAGAGATGAGGCATTTGCATTTCATGCATGCTTTATGATCAAACTTCCAGCCTGGCTTCAACTTCTGCTTTTGCAATCTCATCTGTTAGAGCTTGTTTGCTTGCAGGCTTTCAGTATCATGCTGTGGACTCTCCTCAACACTTGCATCTATCATATCTACTTGAACTAGACATGCTGTCACCAACATAAACTGCAGCATGTGCATAATTAACTACTAAAACAGTCCTTGCCTGAGCAAGGACAGTTAAACCCTCAGCCTGCTCAGTGAAGTAATACAGTTATGTCATTATACAACTGCTGTACAGAGACTGGTTTTGCCACTTCCCCTGAGCAACATGAGCTGTTATGGGCACAGCTGTACTGGTTCAATTGCTGCTTTAGGGAGTCTCTCACTGGCTCAGCTCTCAGTGAGAACTCCAAACCTACCACACTGTGGCACGTCTGGGCATGCCTAGAGTAAGAGCAGCTCTGTAAGTCAGCTAAGTATGGGAATCACACAGCCACAGAAGGTCAAAGGACCTATTCTTGTCATGCTAGTTAGCAGTGGAAGCTGTGAGTTTTGCAAGGCTTCACATGTTGAATACTGGTCAAAAAGGCAGAAACAGCTACACCAATTTCCAAAAATTATATTGAGTGATGTGCTGAATAATTCCACCTTCCATTACACTATATGCAGAAAAAACCAAGGTTCTTCTATGATCTAAAGGATTGGTTTAAAATAATATAGTTCTAGATTGAAAGTTTCCCATACAGAAACTTTTGTTCTTGCATAAGAAATCCTTTTTTGTCACATGTTGAAGAGTTTAAGAATCAGAGCTCAACCAAGAAGTCACTCATGCTGGAATGAAAGTCCACACAAGGATTTAGGGTAGTAACACTTTCTCATTACAGTTCCACTGCATCATTTCCTCAAGCAAACAGCCTTATGTAAATTACATTTTACTGATTTAACAGTAAAACACATCAACACTGAAAAGACTGCTCTTTTTCCTCTCTTCATTATTACAATGGTCTATATCTTACAGGTTTCTTTCTTCAGATGGAAAACATTAGTTCTCTATTTTTCATGTTCTCTTTAGCATGCCTGATCTTCTGTAGCCCATTGTGTTATACATCACCTAGGAAGAACAATTTGTTTTGGTGCACGATAGCAGGAGGCTGAGCATCTGAGCACATTGCCACACCTGATCCACATTATGCATGTACAAGTCTAAGAAGGAGTTGAAACCAGATATCTGGAGCATGTTAAAAGCAACAGTGTTTGCCAGTCCAGCCTATATGGAGTACAGGGCAGATTATCAGTGAGTCTGACCTTCCACAAGTATCAAAATAGGTCCAGTGACCGTGTTCTTCCTATAGAATGGGAACATCTTTGTGTCCAAGGTTAGATCTTCCAATGCATATTATGGATACGTTGTGCCTAAGCTATGAAGATACGGGTTTGGGTGGCAAATGTATGAACCATGATGTTAAAGGCTAAAGTCTTTTCTCAAGCAGTCTCTTGATATAGAGTCCTCAATTCTGTGCTATTACTGCACTGTGTGTTCACAAGAGCACTTGTTTGCCTGTTGGTCAGAGAGAGCAAAGTCTTGTTAAATATAGCTACTTGCTCAATAAAATGTAGTTGAAGTATCATATTCACTCTACGCTTATCTTCTACTAAACAGAAATGTTGGCTTACAAGAAGTCTGACCACAGGAACTGGCTGTCCTTTAGGAGGACAGTGACTGGAACTTGAAGACACCACTGCTCACTGAAGAAGAATGGGTGGTGGCTTTTAATTTAAACCTCCTGTCAATGCAAATGCTTCCATGCTCATTACAATGCCAAAAAGAAAAATGAATACCTCCATCAAAAGCAAATTATACGATGCAGAAATCTCACATTCGTTCTATAATCACATGCTGGCCAAGGTTACTATCATTTACTATAGAGTGACTTCAGTGGGATCCAAAAATTGTTTCATTATATAGGGAGCAAAATAGGTGCTTTCAATCAAAAATGACTAAGAAGGAACAAATGAAGATGGTAGATCAGGCCTTCTGGGAGGTAAGAAGGATGTCTTGGATGTGTTCAGTCACTTATTCTGATCTGGCCACAGCCCCAGGAAGTGTCTGAAGTAAGACTGCTCCCACACTGGAGACACTACTCTCCTTAAAGGAATATATAATACAGTGTATTATAGGCTTTTAAATACTTCAGTTTGGCACAAAATCCTGACTGTAGGAGGCTGGGAATCTTTCCAAGAGAAGGCATAGAGAAAAGCACTGATATTGTGCTTATGGCTGTAGCACAGAAAAGCAAGACCAACCTACAGCTGAATCTCCAGAGGGGCTCTGACGGTGAAGGTGCTTCGAGCTGACCCACGGTACACATCCTCTGGGAGCACAACTTTCTACTCCAAGTGAACCAGGGTCCCAAAGAGACTGCATTTCCCACATGGGAAAATGCTGTTGCTAGCCAAGGAACAGATCTCGAATGGTCAGTTAGTTTCATGGATTGATGGAATCTTGGGCCAGGTTTTGAGTGTCTCCAAGGTTATTTTTCTTGAGCTCTGTTCAGTAAAGTCTCAGCTTTCTGCAGCCTTGATTGCCATACTTTTCTTCTCTCCTCCCTCCAGCTGTCCTACCACCCTATAGGAATGGATACTTAAATAAAAACTGCTCGTCACGGACATACCTCACTAGTCTTTGTTATCCAGGAAGTTAATATTAATGGTTCATTTACCTCCAACACATCGCTGGGCCTAACTTAGCAGCATAAAGATAAATATTGCTCTTTTTTGTATATATAAACAGTTATCTGGCCTGTGGATTCAGCGAAACCTGGTTTCCGTAGCTTCTCTGGTGTGCATTATATGATGTCTAGAGAAGACAAGCTCATCACAGTGCAGGCTGTAAAAGTGTCTGTCCTGGATCAGGTCATTCAGCTTCATGAACTTGATATACTTCAGACCTTTATCATTTTGCCACAGCAGATGCAAAACCAGAATACTTTCAAAATATATAAAAGAGAGAAGGTGAGAGAGGGAATGAGACAGAGAAAATATAACCTAAATTTTCTCAAAAAATCCAAGCCAAAAATTCACTGACTCCAAGTTGCAAAGTTTGATGGCACTTTAACCAGAAAAATCAGGAACTGAGAAAAGCAACCAAATACTGTAGTTGTCTAAAGGAAACCTCTCAAAAGAGCTATAAACTTAGCACCTGGTTTCCATCAGGAGTGAAAGATGTTCATGCATTTGCTCTGTTTCCCAAATAATTTTCCTAACATAAATTATATTCTCATTAGCAATGTAAGTGCATCCTTAAGAAGTCCCATTTCAAAGATGTGTAAGGTTGCTAATTGGTATTAGCGCCTAAATCAAGGAAATGAAAAATTCACACTGCACATCTGGCACTGCCCACATATTAAATGCAATATTCTTATGAAACATAAAGAAAGCCATATTTAAGTCCCTACACAGCTCACAGACAGCGATTGCTGTCCACTTAACTCTTTCACTGTCCAAATAATCTTCCTTATCAGAAAGAACCAATGGAAATATTAGCTAGTGGGTTTTTGGTATAACATGTCTTTTTCTTGAAAATTAATATTATGCATACAACTGAGTTACAGACACAAGTATGCAATGTCTCTGGCCTTACATTTGAGGCTGATCATTATGGATGCCATTTATTATCCTTTGAACTCAAATTCACAAGAACTGTGTTGTTGTCATATAACGGCTTCATATGTTGTTTGAAGACAATATGAATGTCATCTTAAAGATTTGTTTATCTGTCCTTGCTTCTCCACTTTAGTTTTACTGTCTTCAGGTAAACACAGATACCATCTTTGAAAACCTCAAGAAGGGCCTGGTAACAAGAAATGGGTAGAAACACACAGACACTGACTTGTGTCACGGAAGAACAGGTAGTGTAAAGTGCTGAAGCAGTTTAAACAAAGACATCAAGTCCTGTATGAAAACTAATGCCTGATTAAATACTCCATGTAAGTGCAGCCAGGTAGATAACAACACACTTTCTTGAGGAAGAAGAGTGGCTTTTGAATACCCACCTCATGCAGCCTCGCACCGAAATCACAAGCTCAGTATCAGCCCTGTAGCAGGTCACTGTACTGATTTCTCTGTTCAAGTGGCAGAACCCCAAAGAAACCCAAGTACCCAACCCCACAATGCAGAGCTCTTGGGCAGCCACTCTGGGCAATGTGGGTAGCACTAACTTGCACTCGTTTGGTACTTAGCAACCCTCAGCACATTTCCTAAGTGCCCGAAGGCACCTTTTGCTCGTTTGTTGCAGAGGCCAAAGTGCAGACATTTCTTCATTACATCAGATAATTGCTTCAGGCCAGACAGCCAAAGACTGCAAGTCCCTGGAACACAACTTGATTATCACAGCAGTAAGGAGATGAACATACAGTGCATGTAAACACAGAGTTTGGAATAAGAAATAGTGGGAAAATAGATCATATTTCAAGTTAAGGTCATCAGAAGTCACTGATTGCAAAATTTTCTGCCATTTTGCAGGTGTAGTAATAATGGGGTTTACCTCTTAGATATACCAACCCCTTGGACACTTTGTAACTCCTGCCTTTCAAGTTGATTTTTTTTCAAGAATTTAAAATAGAAATGCACTTGCCTTTTACATCTACTGGAGAAACTTTGAGATGACTTCCCAAGAAAACAGAAATATCTTCCAATGCCATTTTTTTAAGTTTGTGTCTCCTGCCTGCTTAAGTCCTGTCTCATGACACAAACTGAATAAGGCACAGAGAAGGACAGCTGTCCAAACACGCAAAATTATCCTTCTTACCATCTGAGAACTAAAGGTTCTGATGACACCTGCTGGCTCTATGAGGACTCGGCAAACACCAGCCAGTCCCTGCTGCAGCACTTCAATTCTTCTGTGTAAAAATGCAGGATAAATAAATTATTGCAAATTAAAATTTCCCATTGTTGCAAGTCAGAAAGTCACAAGAAAACAAGTCTGGCATCTTTAAAAGGTCATTTACTTCACCCCTGGAATAAAGCAGAGGTCCATGCTACTTCCATCACACCTCATGGAGGATTGTTTTACCTCTTCTTGAAAATTGATAGTGCTTCTCTGGACACACTGTTACCCTGTTTCTTTATTTTTGCATTTCCTACACAAGACTCCAAAGTAAGATGTCTTATTAAAAGACAATTACAGTTTTGTGCATTCAAGGACAATTATACAGTGCCTTACTATGAAGTTAAAAATAAAATGGAGATAATTCAGCCCTATGTTATGAAATACTAAAGCTTTACTCTTTGTCCATCTTGTACAGTAATGCACCCATCCCACCTCAGGTGAGATAAAGGAATATGTACCTTCCAAAGATGCTATAGGAATCCTGTCACATGAACAGTAGCATAGGTCTAGTTCTCTACAGAAGGGCCAAGCTTATGGACAGGGTAAGCCTGGAGCCACAGGGTGTTTGCATCCTGATGACTTCAATTATATTGTGCATTCTTTGAGTGGGAGAAGCAGCAGTCACCTTGATGAATCAGCTTGTTGATAAACTAAGTATGTTCAGGAGACCGTAAAAAGAGCTGTTTTATAACTGTTGGAGAATAATAGTTTATGTGTTGTAATTTCACAGTAAGACTTCAGAAGAAATACAGATCCCTGAGAATCATCCCTGTGTATCTTCTGAACTACTCCAGGCATTTTGTTTACTCTAAAAAACATGGAAGAGGTTAGATCACATTCAGTCGAAATATTTCCTAAATTGACACTTTTCACCTTTATTCCTCTCATCAGACTCCAGCCTGGACAGTATCTCTGACCGATTTCAACTAGCTCCATCAAGACAGGTGTAAATATCCTGTGTCTGCCCTTGAGAAAGCAAATGGATAGCCACTCGCTGGGGACAGAAATTTGCAAGGCCTTGAATAAAATATATCTGTTTGGTTACTACCTTGTTTGAGCAATGCAAGAAACTCTGTTCCAAAAAATCTCTTACCGTGAACCTGGTACAGATACAATTAATTAAACCACCTGTCTCCTTCCTGGAACCTGCTCTCAGTAGTGTAATTATGCCCATCATATCTCATAGCCCACTTTGAATCTCAGCTGTGGCTGAGTTACATACTGCTAAAATGGGTCATGGCACGTGGAACAGAGGCATTACTTAAGCAAGTACTATTGCTGTACCAAGGAGATTGTAATTGGGAGGAATCATGGCTAGCGCAGGGAACCTAAGCCAAAAAAACCCAAATATTAGGATGACTGGTTGCTTCACGGTCAGGGAAGGTTTCCTAAAATAGACTGAGGAAAGCAAGTAAGAGGAAAAGCAGCCACTGAAGCAGAGATGTTGCCAGCCTCACAGGAAGAACTACAAAAGGATGAAAGGGTCTTATAACAGAAACCCTCTGAATACTTGGAACAAGCCACTCAATCTGCCTCTGCAGTATCTACCCCCAGGTACTCAAGAGTCACAGGGCTTTGTCAAACAGATTGGTGAGAACCTGGACTACATAATTACTGCCAAGTTTTTCAGAGCTACATATGCATCCACAAACAGTTGTTTATTAGAAAACAGACGGTCTTTAGCTCAACTGCTGACCTATCAGTTGCCTATTGCTCAGTCTCGGCACTGTGCCGGCACAGGGTCCCAGCAGAGACACAGCTGGGCAGCAGTACACATGTATCGGCCTTGCTTGTTCTGATCTCAGAGGTGGTTTTGTCCCAAACTGTGGAGAAGTGCAATTTTGCAAAAGGGACACACTGGCAATCCCCTCCCAGCAACTCACTCTGCGAATATGTATAGTTTGGCAGAGTGTCACCCATATGCTGTGTGGCGTTTCACTGCTCAGAAAGCTCTGCAGAAACCAAAGGGCGACTGACAATATAAATAGTAGTTGGTGGGAGGAAAACGTTACTCCCGATAGTGTAAGGAGAAAAACTAGCACAGGCTTTGTGAGTAACTAGAGAGGAAAACAATTCCCTCAGATCTCTGTTACACAGCCAATGTGCCATTCCTCCACGTAAAAGAGGACTGATACAGGTTCTGTGGTCCAGAAAAGATTCAACTGAGGAATTCACGGACTGTAAGATTTCTTTAAACCCTTCTTTTCAGTACCATCTATAAACAAGACAATATTTTGAATATTAAACATCAGTATTGCGCATCTTAGCTCATTGCAGAGCTTCCAGCAGTGACCACACGTCAGAGTCCTGGTGCGAGGTGGAAGAGGCTTGGTCGCTATTGTCATTGCAAATAACTGCTAATTTTGCTGAGCACAAAAACTGGCTTCTATGTGCATCAGGTTTTCCTCGCATTTTCTTCTTGGGCCACAACCACAGTACCAGAGTCTGCAGAAGATGCACAGATTCAGAGGCACATCACAGTAATACAGCTTTGTCCAACCATATCAGATGCAAATTTCTTCCATGCAATGAGAAGGCATTTGAATTTCAAATCCAACTGAATTAAACACAAATAAATTTAGACTACGAGGTAGGGGAGAAAAAAGTCCAGTCACCTGGACAGAGAACCAAAGTTCTGAAGTCACTCAGGGACATTCAGAGTGGAGGGAATAGACTGCCTGATGTTACAGTAGGGCCTTCGCTTAGTAACCCCACCTTATGCTCCCACATTCTGTAATACAATGCCTACACTGGGGGCTTATTATGACCAGGATTGTTTCTAAAAGGAAGAATATTTTAAACTAATTTAAACCAAGGAACAATGTAAGTAGCTAGAGCCTGTGACCCCTCTCTCAAACTTTCCAAGAGCATAAAACTCACAACTGCCCTCCAGTAACATGTCCTTGCAACGAGGATTTAAACCAGGTTAGACCATGGAGAGCCAGTTTTCAGGTCTTAAGCCCTTCCTAATCAAATCTTGTACTTCAAAAGTAAACACTGTTTGCCCCTTTATAGAAGCAGTACTCATCAGCAACAAACAAAAGCCTTTTTGCATTGAGTCCTGGATGCCGAAGTCCATTATGGGCTTTCTAAAATGTCCAATACTTCCACTTACACCACATGTAATATTTTTTTTCAGTTCAGTCAAAAATTAGAGACTAGCCCCCTTATCTCACATTTTAAGGCCAAATTCTTTTTCTTTTACAATCTAAATCAAAATGTTCTGTTTCACGTGGGAGTATTTTCAAAAGTAATTTAGGAGCCTGAGGGGAAGATGGGGAGTTCCATGTATATGCTCTATTTGGAATTAGACCAATGACCAAATAGTGACGAGTTTAGATCATGCCCATGTATAAGGGTAGATGACCTTCTGGAAGAATTATGGTGAGGAAATCAGAGCTTGTTTCACGTAAGAAAGCTTTCCTGCCTAGGAGAGGCATCTTTCCCCAGAGAAAGTTTTAGATGTTTTCTCCTCCTGCATTCCAGAGAAATGGTCCCTGGCATCAGAAAAAGATTAGTCCACAGACATGTCAAAGGCTTCCCACAGACAGGGTGGACAGAAATTATAAAAGCCCTGAGAAGAAAGGGGGCGTGTCCTTCTCATGCCTGGTGTATGGAGCGCCATTAGGATAATCTTCTTTTAAGTCTAGTGTTCTCGACTTTGGAAATAAATTTAGCCACAATCCTTCCACTGCCTGGCATTTCAGGGATAACTGTGTGTTATCTTACTTCACACCATGCTACAGAAATTGCTGAATAAACTGTCTGGAAGAATGTGTCTTACCCAAATAATAATGCTGAATGGCCAAAATCAGCCTGTCAAACCTGTCCAGGCAAGACCAACTGAAAATTCAAAAACTTTGTCCATGCCTCCCATAGCTCTGCATAACTCTTGTGGGAATACCAGCTTCCCCACATCTTGTATTTTATAGGAGAAACATCCCTCAGTGCTTATCAGCTCGTTAATGTTGGCATACTGATACGTCACCAAATAGCTGGCATGCTCTTGAAAGAGGGAGTGGAGCCCTGGCCTCTCCTCCAAAAGTATGGCCAAATGGCAGGACGAGGGAGCTGTTAACACCCCTACAAACGTTCTGTACCTTCTCCCTCCCTCCCTTCCAATCTCCCTCCCTCATGTTTCCCCTGCCTCAGTGAATTGTGACATAGCCTTTTATGTAACGGGGTATTTTAGGCAGGATTGGATACTGCTTCCACCACTGAGTAGTTCAGAGCCTGCTGTAAAGTAATTCTCATGGACAACTGGATCTGTGGGGCCACAACCTGACAGGGTGCTGAAGGGCAAGATGCAAAGAGTTTCTTCTTTTCTTGTTTCTCATGAAAGACAGAACATATTTACCGGAATATAACCCTCCCTCATTATGCTGCTTATGGGAAACAAAATTCAGTGTTTATAAAGCAGTTAATTTATAACAGACAAAACCAGATTACCACTCTTTGGAAGGGCAAATATTTGTTCAAAAACATCTATATGGGACAGGCATCTTCTTCTCATTTTTAAATACAGCTGACTGAGAAAAGTAACAGAGGAGCTACCTAATAGGTAAGACAAGATTTATATGAAGCATTTAGATTGTAAAAGAAAGATTATATTTTTCATATATATATATATGCAATTTTACATATTTATCAGTGATTCTTTAGATGAGCAGTTTTAGTTGGTCTTAGGTAGCTTCTAATATATTTTTCTCTTGCTCTAATGCCTTCAGAAGAAAAAGGCATTTACACAAGTAACTTCTTTAATACTGCTAGAAACAAGTATTTCTTAAAATGGAAATAATGTTTATTTTGTTCTAACACATACACGTTTATTAATGAATTGTCTATGCATAAAGTGAGTTATCTAAAATTAGCAATAAGCTTTACTTGGGTCTAAAAACCTGAGTCTATAATGTACAAAAATTCCAATTTATTGTTCCCAGAACTGTTTTCCTATTTCTAGAGGACATGCTTTATTTCTAACTGTTAGTAGAGGAGAATGATATAGCTGCTGTAATGTTAACTTTAAATTTTTGCGCTCTCAGATTTGCGGGTAATACTTGGTGCAACTGCAAGGTTCTTATTCCTGTGATGTTCATTACACCCAAATAAATAGCATTTGTGTATGCTACTATTTGTGTATGCTATTATCAATCTTTTGACTGTTGAATGGTCTGGGATGTGCCTGTAAACAAGAGCTTCCACGTTTGCCCTGTCCTTTCAGTCTGAAACCTACTCGTGTTGGGATGGCAGAGCTCTCTGGAAGGCAGCTCACCACTTTCCCCATTCAGTCCCTTTACATCTTCCAAGGGAGCTGGTGGCCCACTTGAGCCAAGTACTGTCCCCACCTCTCAGTGAGAGACGCAAGAGTGACATCTGCCAAAGGCAACACTCCCAGATGTCGCACTGGAATTGCACTATGCCTAGAAAAGACGAGGAAGTGCTGACACTCTGCAATGCCTAATGGGCAGTTAGGCCTGATGCTTTTTTAGAGAGAGAGACTGTGGCAGAAAACCCTTTCTCTGTGACTGAATATGATCAAAAGCAAAATTTTCCAATCCCTGCTTCTTTGCTAGAGCTGACTCTGCAGTGTCCAAATATCCTTCTTTGAAGTAGGGATGACTCCCAGAGGAAAGAACCTCCTTCTTTGCTGCCAGGGTAGGCACAGCATTGCAGCAGGAGCAGCACCTCTGTGCCTGCGTTACTTCCCACAGAAGTGGGTCACTACATAAGCAGCAGAAATGCCCAGCAGTTACTGCAATAGCTCTGAACTCCATTGCTTACAGTCCATCAGGGGACAGTGAGTATCCCAAATGTCCAGAGATCACATGCACCATTTGAATAGCAAGTCAGGAGCTGAAGTCAAGCAATTCTTTTCTTTATTCCAGTCCTGCAAAATCCAGACACAGAGAATCTCATTGAAAATAAATCAGGAGTTAATGGGAAAGAAAAATAAAGAAAAAAATATTTGCTGCATATTTTACTCTGTTCTCTGTCTGCCATGTTATGCCTCGAGAGGAGGCATAACATTCAGGATTTCACTGCCTCCCGATTAAGTCATGACAGCCCATCTGTGTTGCACCAAGTACAGAACGTGACCTATTATCTCAAAAGAAAATAGCACACCACCTGACTGCCAAAAGCACCCTGTGACTTGGCACCTGAAAATCTCAGTACTCACATCAACATACCTTTTCAGGACTAACTCCCACAGCCTGAATCAGCCAACTGTGAAATTCAGCTGAACTCTGAATAAATTGAATAAAAGCAGTTTTCCCATATGCCAAATCACAAATTATACAATGACCGTAATTTGCTGTACAGATCCTTAACTTAAAGTAGTTTACAGTGCTATATGATTCTAGACTATTGAATCACTTACTACTTTAATGATGGACCATATAATCCATCTTTTCATGTCACTTATCACTCTGCATGCCACTGCTTTACAAAAGGAATCTGTGCAGGCTTGGTGATCTTGGACATCCTGCTTAATTTGCAATGGGAAAATGTATCTCCAAAGATTGTGGCCATTCAAAATTTTTCCACAAGGTGCAATTCAACACTGCTGTCTGGGAGAGAATTCATATACTGCTTTAATGGAAAGATGAATGGCAATCATATTTGCACTTTATGCTTGAAAAGTGTGTTTCATGTGCAAATTTACACAATCAATGTCTGATGCTAAAGTTTGCCTGAGGTCTACTCTAAGATGTGTCCAGTTTTCTCCAAAAGTTTTGTTGGTCAGAGGCGAGACTCTGTATTAACTTTTCTCAGAAATCATAACTTGTGTAAAATACTATATTTTTAAACATAGAACAACTGTTTCATCCTTCTGCTATTTGACATTGAAAACGCTATTTTCAAGGAGGAAACAGCACTGATGAACCTATTTCAGCGTTTACTGGACAGAGAAGTAGAAAAGAGCAGGGAATCCTATGGCATGTGATCAGGAGGATGATCTGAATGGAGTAATAAACAACCTATGGCAGAAGGATGAAAAGTGAAATGAAATTATGAAACCCAAGCATATTGTTTCCACCACATGCTGCCTAGAATTCTTGTGCTTACAGATGACACCAATTTCACAGGGTGGACGCTGCAACACAGCTTTTCATTTTTCATCTTTTGTTTTCCATTTTTCATCTTTGAGCTGCATATTGTGCTTGAAATCTGGGTTTCATTTTGTAGAGAAAATACAAGTGAGCAATGGAAAATCAGTGAACTACTGACATGAACCAGCAATACCAGAAGATCATAGTATCTTTTCTGGATTAATTTAATTATGTTGGAAACTTCTCTCTTTTACTGATCTAAATTTGACTTTTCAAACAGGAGTGAGATCTTAGATTTAGAGTATATACCCTGAAAATGCAGAAAGATCACTTCATTACATCTGTGACATTTTCCCTTGTGAAGAGAACAAACCAAAAAGTCATTGTGTTGCCTTTCTTTTTTTCTAGAGAAAAAAAAGAGCTCATTACTGGATGTCAACATGAAAAAAGGAATTTACCTACTTCTCTTGAGTGAAATATGTGTTGAATTCGTCAAGGCTGGCATCAAACCTAACATTTCAAAGGAGGAAAAAGACAATAATTTCTTGGAAAAAAATAAAAATGTCAATATTTCTGAAGAGTGGTATCATCAAAAAAATATCTCTAAGTCTTTTGAAGACCAAGGTCTTGAAGACTTCACTCTTTACAACTTCACTGAAAAGACTGCAAATTTTGGATTTAACCTCTACAGAAAAATTGCAATGACACATGACAACAATGTGATCATCTCCCCCCTTTCTGTATCAGCTCTCATGACTGTTTATATGCTGGCAGCCAAAGGGGAAACATACAGACAAATAGTAAAAGGTCTAAACCTCCATGCTTTGAAGGACAGCATGGATGGCCACCATTTACCAGCCTTGTTTAAACAACTGATAGATAACATCACAATGAATCAAGAACTTCTCCTCATGCAAGGTACTGTTTCTTTTATCCAAAAGGACTTCAGACTCAAGGAGTCTTTCCTGAATTTATCTAAGCAGTACTTTGATATGGAATTCCTAAGAGTGGACTTTGAAAACTTTACCCAGGCAAAACTTCTCATAAATCAAAACATTTACAAAAGGACCAAAGGAAAAATCCCAGATCTTTTTGAAGAGCTTGACCACCATAATAAACTGCTACTTGTGGACTACATTGTCTTTAAAGGTAATCTCTGGTTTTATATTGCAAAATTATTATTAGAAGAATCAAAACTCTTAACTTCAGCTACATTAGGAGGAGCTTAAATGAATTCAGATGTCCTTTTTCTCTATGTCTCTATCTAGATTTACTTCCTTCCATTAGGCTTGTTTAATGGGAAATGATTTTTCATGATAGGGAACCACGATTCTTCTACGTTTCCTTCCATACAAGAGTCTCAAAGAGAAAAAAACCTCTTATTTCAATACATTCCCAAATGATCTCTATGACTCAAAAGCATGTTTAATTTTCATTCATCCACCAAAATGAAAAAGCCTTGATCACAACAGTCTTGAATGCTGGATACTGGACATAAAATTATGGACTGATTTTACATCATACACAAAATCATTGAAACAAAAATAATGTTTCTATTTCCATCAAGAATCCCTTTCCCCAGAGAACCCAGCTACCCCATTATATTACCTACAAGGGGAGGGAAAGAAATAGCTGTGATGGGCACAACCATTCTGTGGAGAGGTCAGTGCTTTACTGAATCCCCATCCAAAGGATTGTGTAATTAAATTACATACAGGCTATTAAACAGCTGGTAGAGAATCTCAGAGAAGGTTACATGTCAATAAAGGTCAGATGCTCATCAGGCATTTAATAAACAAAGAGGATATCAATTCTGAACCTGAGTGGCAGCTAACCAATCCTAGAAAAATATTTCCCTTATTTCTGTGCAAATGAAGGAGTTTGTGGATTACTTCCTTTTCCTTTTTCTGATGTAAAAAAATTCTGTGTATAATTTAATGTACTGAAATTGTCATCCACTTATCCCAGGCACAACTGACAGCCACTTCAATTAGATACAGAAAATATCCCATAGATTTTTTTTTTAAGCTTTTCTGAACATTTTTCTCAACAAATCTAAAAGCAAATGATGATTTAATTTCTTTCTTTCCTTAGGCAAGTGGGTCTATCCATTTAACTCCAAATTTACAGAAATGGAGACTTTCCACATAAACAAATACAGAAGTGTACAGGTACCCATGATGTTCAAGTCAGATAAAATTAATTCAACTTTTGATGAGAACTTAAGATGCACTGTGATAAAAACACCTTATAGAGGGAATGCCTACATGCTGATTGTTATCCCAGAAAAAGAGGGAGACTACATTTCACTTGAAGACCATTTGTCTACAGAGCTTGTGGAATCCTGGCTTGGAAACATGAAAATCAGGTATTGCTCTGACATCCATGGGCCCTGATGTCTTTGATGTCTGCTGCAGCAAATCAACAGAGCTCAACAAAGATTAGCTGGTCTTCCTAAGCCTTTTCACATGTTAGCATCTCTGTGGCATTCGGTATCTACAGAGCAGAGGTCCTTTATTGGCCTGTCCACAACCCAAGTGTCACATGAAAGTTCCTACTCTGGGGGGACAAATCTTTGACTCATCTCAAAAGTGTCTGTCTTTCTGAGGACACAGTCAGTGTAGTCTTTCCATATTCTTCCTTAGGTATTCTCTCTCCTTAAATATAGCACTGGCAGGCAAAGTCCACAATAAATCTAAACATGCAGTATATTTATGAAACATTTCTTACCAGGGGAAATCCAGAGTAACTGGTAATTTTGAATATGAAAAAGTAAACCCTAATTATTCCTGTGGAATGTAATTCCTGAAGTGACAATTATTTTCACTAGTCAATAAGCCAGTGTGTCACCCTGGTATCAAGGCACTTGTAAGTGTCACTGGAAGTATTTTATACAGAGAAGGAAATGATTTCTCGGATCATTGGCAATCAACAGGTCAGAGATGATTTTCTGCCAACCTAAATGCCAGCAGAGACTCTTCAGTTTTTGTCCCCTCTTTCTCTGTATAAAGCTTAATTCCTGAGCAGTGTGCATTTCAGCAGCCAAATGTTCTACTGCATAGCCCAAGTTTGCATTGAATGCTTTTGGGTTTTTTTCAACAGAAAAGTGGATATTTCAGTTCCAAAGTTCAAACTACAGCAAAAATATAAAATGAAGAAACTGCTTCATGCTCTTGGAATTAAAAAACTCTTTACACGTACAGCAGATCTTAGTCATCTCACAGATCAAGAATATGCAGCAGTTTCACAGGTAAGCCTTCCAAAATTCTTGCTATTTGGATTGTAATAGTATATAAATGGCCCAGCCAAGAGACTGTCATACAAGTTTATAGGGACACTAATACCAAAGTACCTCATATGAAATCTAGACACCTTATTCAGTATAGATCTCACTTCAAGTATGAGGTGTATAGAAGTAAGGGACAGTTACATCTCACACATGCTCAACACCTCCCAAAGCTAATCCATCACAGGAGAAGAGCTCTGCCTCAAGAGGAATATGATTGGCAGAGAAGGAGCACAACTGCATAAAAACTGTGAACAAGGAAGACATTGTAAATCCCAGTCAAATGGCAAAAGCCAGAGCAGAGAGAGAAAGCCAGAGGGAACTCATCATACACAGTCCAGAGACAGGCATAATTCTCAAAAAATAAAGAACTTTAGAAAGTTCAAATAATAAAATCTCAAAAAGGTAACAGGGAGAAAGAGAAGTCAAAGCACTCTTGTCTATTCTTCTGCATACCATGGAAAATTAAAACCAGAATCTCACAGCAGAGCACTGGTGCAACATAGCTGTATTCCAACCCAAATGGATGTTCTACTTCATATGCTGGAACTTTTAAAGATCCTTTAAACAGGCAAATGCAAGAGCGGTGAATGACCAAAAAGACAGGAACACAACCCCAAGGAAAAAAAGGAGGAGGAGCTACTTTGTACCACAATTTAAGGGAAAGCAAAGATGAATTTCAATAGACTGATAGAAAACAGAGGCAGAATGAGAAGCAGAAGAAATGGAAAACAAAGGACTTGACAATCACACCAATATCAAGAGGAATAGGTCTGTGTGACAAGAGATGTCTTATAAAACAAACCAGTTGGTCTATAGAAATGACAAGTTGCTGATGATAGAAAATTAAAAAGCATGATCAAAGAAAGGAGATAAAAGATATACCACACAAAGAAACTTGTACCTTCAGAATGGAGTGTGTGGAACAAGATAAAATGCAATTAATGCTAAATACAAATTACATTAGAGTAGAAGTAACAAAATTTCTGAAACAGGATGAATTTATGAACAGTTGAGGAAAACAAGACCCAGACGATACTAATCTGACACAGGATTTAAAAATGTAGCTTTGTAAACTTACGTAAGGTGAAGAGCCTGGTTCCATCTTCTTTGCATCCTTCCTTCAGGTATTTGTATCCTATGAGAAAGAACTCTCCAGGTGCTGCTCTTACAAGTCTCCCTACACCAAATCCTTATACAAGCCTTTGTGATTGGCCAGTTAATAGGGTAGTATAATAAACACCTCTATACAGGTTTCAAAAACTCTAATGCCTGACCTGTAGGTTTTCAAAATTGTGCTGGCTTAGCAAAACAACCTTTCTGGGAAAATGTAACATCTAAAGAATAAATACTTAATGGATTAAAATTGCAGTGATTTTCAGTTTGTTATAAACTATTTCACTGTTGGGAAATACAACGGTAATCTGCAGCACTTTTCCACCCTTCCTCGTGATCATATAACTTTCATACTGATTCTCAGCAGTTAACTCTATTGTGTTATGAAAAAATCACACTTCAAGAGTAGCTACTAACTGGTATTAGAAACAGTATGTGCATCAGCTGCAAAGTGCCAAAGGAGCATCCTGTTCCTGTGGATCATGAAATCTAAATTCATTACTTAGGAATGTTTAGCAGAGAACTCAACACTGGTGAAGTTCTTTAACTAGATCATGTAAGTAATTCCTAGAATTAGGATTTTGGGAGTTGGAAATCCACTAGCTGACCAAGCAGTTCACCAATACAGACCCAAACATAGAGGAAGCACTCAGAGATATATTCAGGCTGAAAGAATAAAATGGAAAAGAATCAGATTCTGCCCGGCTGTGATTTCAGTGGGAAGGTCCTCAAACCAATCCAGGACTGTACCTCATTGCTGCACATATTTAATCTGCGCT
This sequence comes from Myiozetetes cayanensis, assembly GCF_022539395.1. Classification (NCBI taxonomy): domain Eukaryota; kingdom Metazoa; phylum Chordata; class Aves; order Passeriformes; family Tyrannidae; genus Myiozetetes; species Myiozetetes cayanensis. The sequence goes on from NW_026087853.1 coordinate 13,351,555, forward strand.
ACCAAATGAAAAAATTAGAAATATACAGAAAAAAGCGCCAAGATTGGTGCATTTCCCTAAGCTCTCACAAAATCAACTGTGGATGACATATCCAGCTAGTGTTTTTGACTGATAAAAACACTCCCTATTTTTGAGAAACTCTCCCTTGCACAGTTAGGTGTCAAAGAAGAGCACTATACAAATGCAATGGTTGCTTCATGCTACCAGCTGCAAGAAGAAAAACCCCAATCTCTAAGTGAGGTCTATGCTCATAAATGTGGAAAAGCACAATGACTCCTGAACTCACATCCACAATGAAAGTATTGTGGGCATGGTGGCTGCATTAATATCTTTGCTGCTGAAGCAGACAGCACATGGGTCTACCAGTCTAGCAGAGTGAGACTGCACTGACCTACTCACTTTAATCCTTCGTAGAAACCTACTTCAACAGAATGTCTCACTTGGAAAAATATTCTTCATGTTAATATTCATTTCTGTCACATAATTTATTTCTACCTTGTACTTCAGGTTGTTCAAAAGGCAGTAATTGAGGTGGATGAAGAAGGAACTGAGGCTGCAGCAGCCAGTGGGTCAGAAATGATTGCATTCACGGTGCCTCCTGTCATCAAAGTGGACCGACCATTCCTTTTCATGATTTTCGAAGAAACTTTTAAAACATTACTGTTCATTGGAAGGGTGGTTGATCCAACAAAAATGTGAATAAAGGTAACAGTGTCTATTCTTTGGTAGATAAGAGGAATTATTTTTATCTTATTAATTTGTACTAGAATAAAAAGACACCGAAATATGAAATGTGAAAACCTGTTTTGTTTCTCTAGTTAGCACTAGGTCATCCTAGCAATTATTAATGCCAAGTAACAAACTAGATTCACTAAGGCTCAAAGTGGCAAAAATGTGACTTTCAAAATCTACATCTGAAATTAAAAAGAAAAAAACCCACAAAAAATAACAACCGAACACAGAACTGAACTTTCAAAAATCAGTATTTTAGTGGTGTGAATAAACCCCCTGATTCATATGCCAAAATATTCCCAAACACTGCATTTTCCTCAATGTTATCTTCTTTTCCAAAGACACTTAAGAGTCTAGTGACTTCAACGTTAGAATACTTCTACCACATAAAAACAGACGCAGTATCAAGCCCTAAAACAGAATTTATAGCCTCTCTCTAGAGATCTTTAAAAATGACAAAATTGCAATGACTCTGTCAAGAAGTCTACTACATTGCCTGTGAGTGTGACCTCTTCTAAAGTGTTTATGCAGAGTATCAAATCACCTCATTTTCTCAGAGTACATGATGTAACTGCTTTGAAAATATTCCCTGTATTAAAGACAAAATAAAAGGTATTCTGAATGTGGAAAATCTGGCCTATGAATGGCCTTCAGAATTCAGGTATTCTGAATGTGCAAAATGTGTGTACTATTTCATAACACCAAGCTGGGCCTCTACTAAAACCAAAATTTCTGCCTGTAATATCATCTAGATACCAGGGTGAGCTATGTAACAGGATTTTATGACTCAACTATGACAGACTTTGGTAGGAAAAAACCATAGCTCCATAAAATTGGAATAAATCTATTCATGGAGTTGATCCTAGAGTCCAAAACATGTTCCCAAAATGTTACAGAAAAATATTTCCATGATCTAAATACAATTCCCTTTATTCAAGTAGAGCAGTGATTTCAATAGAAGTGCAAGATATTAACATTCATCACATTTTAATTAGCAGAGTCCTATATATAAAGTATGAAACAACAGAAAAATCTACTTCTAGTTTTATATAACTAACAGATCTAAGCCTTATTCTACTTGCTCATACAACCTTCACAAAATAGTTGCCAAAAAGGGAGCAGAAGAGTCTTCAAAATCATTTGGCAAGGAGCTTCAAAGACGTCTGTCAGTAAACACACATGGACTGATGTATCCACGAGGGAAGATACAAAAGATAAATTAGAGGATAAAGATGGTAAATCTCAAAAAATCACCTCAGTTACCATTAGATGTCTGCCCACAACAGCCCAGACACTGGGGTAAGACACTCGCAAAAGGACTTAGGAGGAGGCTCTGGTATCTGACTAGACTACTAAGGTACATCTAACTTAACTCCTCAATGCAGTATGAATGTACCCAGAAAGAGAATCACTCCTTCCTGCTGCTGGTGTATATGAGAACCAACCAATTACACTGTACAGTTGACCTTCAGCTGTTATTCTGGACCTAGAGGTGATCAGCAGGTAAAAACAATGCTTTGAGGGGTTCAAAAGCATCAGAGCTGTTTAAAAGAACTAACCCAGAAGTGAGTGGCCCCTAAAAAGACTGCTTGGATGAAGGTCTGTATTGTGAAGGACTTATGAAAATATGCACAAGACACCAGAGGTATTCCACAAGGAAGTTGCCCAGTCCAAAAAATGTCTAAATAGAGCATTTAAAGATTACATAGCAAGAATTTATTACATAACAGGGTTATTGAGTGGAGCACGTGTTATCAGTATTGAATAAGTCAATCAGCTAACAATGACAAACAAATGATAGCTGACATGAAACAAAAAGACAGACTGTATAGAGAACTCATTACATGCTTATAAGGGGAGAAAGAGCTTAGATTCATTTCTGAACTTACTGGCTGTTTTGCATTGCTCTAGTAAAGGCATTGAAAGGGCAAACACAGTTTTGTGTCCTGTTCTGCAGCTGGCTACTGCTGATCTCAGTTTGGTCCCTAGCAAAAGTCAGACTAAGAACAGATTGAGCAGTCTCCTGTGGCCCACGGGTGAGCAGCTGGAGCTGGCACAATGAGTTAGTTGTCCATGGGGAGCTGAGAGTATCTGTTTTCATTATGAGACAAAAGCAGAACCCAGGAGGAGCCAGCACAGGTCATCTGTGTATCTATATCAGTAGTGAATGTTAAACACTGCAATACTTGCAGAAACTTTTAAAGAAATCTCTCATTTACAAGATCCTACACCAGGCTGCAGAGCAAACTGAAAACTTAAGTGTTTCCACAGAATATAAACAATGTCTGTGACTTAAGTCAGAATACAGGTAAATCCAACTGCAGTGTAAGAAGCTTAAGAATTCAGAGAGTGAAATACTGCCAAATCCAGAGACACAGTTTCTACTTCACACAAGACAGCATACATCCAGCACTATTACTATTTTAAATAAATACCCTCTATGGGTAAATGCCTTTATTTATTTTAATTATAAAAGATGCCCTGAGAATTTTTTTCAAGAACATGCATGTACAGCATTGTCCTAGGTTTTATTTTGAGTAAATCATCATTCATGTTTTTACATTATAAAAAGTAACCACACGCGCATACGCATACACAGATCAGATCTTTATCATACACCAATAAATCTTAAAAACCACATATTTCTGATATCAATATAGTTATGCTGCTTCCATTTTGGAATAGAGAAGCTGACAATAGCTTCATAGGCTCCCTCTCAAGTACTGGCATAAATAGCACTTTTTAAAATAGGATTGCATGGTTTTCCACAGATAAATTTTGATAGAAACATTAGCATTAGTACAAACAAATGCAGATGACTTCACTGAACCATGATAGCTTGCAATTACAGCTGATTAAAAACTAGATTCATTATTATAAATTATTCAAGTGAAAATACAATCTGAAATACTAAAAATTAAAACAAGTATTTATACAACAAAACTTATGAAATAAAACTTTTTTTTACATCATCTGGAGACATTTGCTTTTAGATTGCTTTGAAACCTACACAGAATTTTTATGAATTGAGTAATTGGAAAAGCATTAACTCCAAATTCACAGCACAATGCTTCTAAGGTTTATGGGTTTTTTTAAAGACCGATGAATGGTTCTGGACTTTGGTCTTAAATCAGATTCTTTAAAATGTGGGATTACTTTTTCATATTCATAAACAATTCCTTCTATTACTTGCATAAAACATGTGTGCTAAGAGTTGCTAAAATTGTAGATAAGCCAATTAAATAATGGGTATGTGCATTCTAAATCCAAGAATTTGAACTACAAAGGCATAATAGAAGAAAACAAAATCTTCACTTTAGCTACAGCAGTAAAGAGCACATAGCTGAAGTTATACTTCATATAATTTCACAATTCTGCAACCATTATATTGTTTATCAGAACATATTTTACAGCTTGGAATTTTATTTAAAAAATTTACTTAAGAGTTTTAACATTGCAGGATGTATTTTATTCATTCCAGGTATTAGAGAGTCCCATCTGCTGCTCCCAACTTATCTCACAAGAACGTTGCTTCCACCAGTCTCTGGTTCCCTCTTTTTTTCTGTCAGATGATCTAGGAGTTTGATTTTCTGTTTTTTCTTCATACAAAAGAAGAAATATACATTATTTGTTGTTGCTATATTATTAAATAACATAACAAACTGTTAATGTGCACAATATTTTAACATAATTATTAGCTGCTGTACTTTAAAAATTACTAGTTGCTCTACTGCACTCACTAAAAAAGCCAAATGGACACATTCTGAGGGCATTCTTCACAACAAGGGTGAAGTTCTCCATTAAGTTGTCTACAGAAGGCCCTGTAGAGATCTGTCTGAGTGAGATGGTTAAGCCACTACAAGCAGTCTACTCATGGCTACAAAAAATGCCAGAGGTCTCCAGCCTGATCCATGATAAAATCTGGGGAAAGTGGAGATGGGGAGGAGAGAGAAATTTAGAGCTCATTACAGTGTGATTTCTAGGTCATCTGTTGACCACAGTGTCATCTGGGTAGTTTCTGTATTATTCATGCCTTCATTTTTTTAATCTTTAAATGTACTAGTTTTCAGCTTCACAGAGTTGTGGCTATGTCAATTAAAAACTGTTTGTATTGGTCAGAAATATTTCAAAGAATGGGGCTCAACGTTTAGAACTCTGCGGAGATATTAATTTGCATCAATATTTTACAGTATCATTTACACATAACACAATATATTGATCTGTTTCACCCTTTTAAAACTGCTGAATATTTAAAATCCGCATATATTGTATGATAATATATTAGTGTCAGGATACCTACTAGTTTCATCATAAAAATATGATGCAAAACACATTCCACTTCCACTGGACCTCAGAAGTCCTTAAGCGTCTTAAATGTCAGGATGAAAACATGATTAGAAGTTGGAAGTAACCAACTAAAACTGTAGGAGAGCAGTGACAGAACTATTTCATTTTGTGCTCAACTTCCTAAGCAATTATGTGACTGAATGAAAGACAGTATTTAACACACTTACACATATAAGTGGTACAATATGGTCACACAACAAAATTAGATGTCCTAAGGTTCAGCTGTGGACAGCTTATAAAATACTGATATAAATTTATTATTAAAAAATTAATTTCTATGCAACAATAAACCTACTCCTGCTTTTTACAGAACAGAAAACCCACACCACTCATTCTTGAAGAAAGTTTTAATTGAAAGTGAAATAAAATCAAGCAATACCTGTATGTCTATAGGTAAGATGCAAGATTCTTAAATGCTGTCTATACGCTGTGGATATTTTTACTGATGAATCTATAAAGTTTCTAAATAGTTTTAAACAATTGCATACTGAAATCAGTCATATTACAGCAATGTAAACTCAAGCAAAACAGATTATATCTATCCTAATTTAATAAAACTGAAAACATTCAAAAGAATATAATAAAGCTACACAGCACAATGATACAAGATTGGACTGCTTGACAGAATGCAGTGTTCAGGATTCATGTCAGTGTCTGCACTAGGATGATTCATGATCTAACTGGCAACTCTTCAAGTGCAAGTCAGAAAAGCATGTCTGCTCTGCAAAGTGACTGAAGTAAGATCACTTGTGGGACAAAATACTCAACCAGTACTCCTTGTGATTCTTCCTATTCCATAAGGTACTTAAAGCAGAGATTGATCCTCTTTGTGATTCCACCATTAAGTTATATGGGTGCATCTTTAGTGTAATTCTTTCATTTTCTATTGCCTTACTATTACCTAAGGTCTAGCAAATTACACCAATGCTAATGGTCACTCTCCTGTCTTGTGAGCACTGGAACATGATGTACTGATATTTTTTTCTTGAATATACCTTATTTTCACACATATCTGAAATGGAACAAACCACATGTTTGAATTCCTGAATATGGTAAGTGAAGACCTCAGTTCTCCATCAAAGTCACTCTGAGTTTTGAAAAATTCCTGGAGCATCATCATATATGAAATCAGAAATTCTTCATCCTTGCAAACTGCACTGTATTGTCAGAAGTGAACATTTGCCAATATTCAGTAGAGCAATTTTATGGAAAATATTATGCTTAAGCAATTAGACAATATGTTATCCAAACATACATCACTTTGAACTAAGAATCATTAATTATATCTGTTTATATTTGAATTATTAAACAATGTGTTACTGCCCACATAACACACCTAATTACTTAGAAAAAGCAACATATTAGAAGTTCTCTTATTCAGCTTGCAGAGCCAGCAAACCCAAAGTTAGGATTTGCCAGAATTAGGATGAGATGGTCAGTGCAAAGTTTAACCAGCACATATGTAAATTACATGACGATGCAGTCTAAATATATACTCGATTATTATTTTCTCAAAGTTTTCTCCCTGAGTGAGTTCACTGAAAGTGACACTCATTCATGAGCACCTATTCTATTGTACTTCTCATTATACAATTTTCAGATTCTCCTCTCAGAGTCATTTCCATCAACTGCTTATATATTTGGATATCAGTTTTATCCATCCTTCAACTTGGAAAATAATGTTTCCTTGAAACTGGTATGTTTGAGTTTATTTATTTTAGTATGTGTATATTTAGCACCAGGACTGACTTTCTGAACAAAAGAAAGTTAAAAGGTACACTCAAAGATTTTTGTGGTTAATGAGGTTATGCAAATGAACGCATTTACTGCCCAACATTCCTTTATCTGTATCTCTTAATACCTCCTTATAGAGCTGCTCCACTTTCTTATAAAAATAATTAAGTATTGGGCCAGATTACAAAGGAGAAAATTAATCTACAGCTCAGCAGACATTATATCAACTTGAGAGATGTGTTTTCCCTCAAGAAAAACTCTTATTCAGAACTAAATGTAGGCCATCCTAAGCCTCCTCTTCTTTCTCCAAAAACGTTTGTCTTCCCCTAGTATATCCTATTGGCATCTGATACCATGCAGTTTAGAGACTTTCTGAACCAGGGAAAGCATCCAGATCTTTGTGTTTGATCAGATACAAACTTTCAAATACTCTGCTGTTAAGGAATTCATGTGGGAAGGGTACCTTGAGACTTGAAGCTGGGCGAGTCTCTTACATTCCACTCTCCTGCCTGAAGACAAAGGTGTAAACTGCCCTGTGTGAGCCTTTTTCTGTCCCTTTGTATTCAAGCAAAAGATATTGGTTTTCTTTTAAGTGACAGATACAAAAACCTTTGAAATCTGGAAAAGTTTTACATGATGTAAAAAATATGTTTAATTAACCTTGGCATCTAACTGCTTTGTGAATATTAACACATTTAGTTTCCCCAAATCCTTGTGAGACATATGAGTAATTGGAATTCCTACAATGATTGCTAAAAAAAAAAAAATCACATTTAAACTTATTTTCTGGTTTTAAAGCAAGGGGACAGAGGTATATAGTGAAAGAAAATGAGGTTTTGAGCACATCTAATTTTTGAAACTACGTAGCACTCTGTGACATTTTACATTCTCAAGATACATGTCCCATTTACTTTATAGACATCTGAAAATGTCAGCATATCTACTAATCTAACTGTTAAGTTTGAAATAATGCACTTTGAAATAAGTGACCACCTAATGGTCACCTATAAAAAGTCTGAAGTACTGTGGGTATTATTAAGATGAAGGCATTAGACACTGGCAAAGACAGAGAGAAAGGGCACTGTGATTTGACACCTTAAGGTACAATTACTGTGAAACCACTTAACACAAACAGTCCATCTTCATTCACTACTTACCTTCCAACCTTTTCTACCGAGAAAGGCAATTTTAAAAACAATACGTGACTACACAAGCTTGACTTCATTCCAGAAAAAAATTGTCTTGTACAGTGAAGATGGTAAAACTCCAGCATACATCAAGTATGCAAGTATACAAGTAGACAAATGAATGCTGTTCAGAGAACTTCTTTTCATGTTTGTTCAAATTTTGAGTGCTTTATTTTACAATTTACGAATTGTATAAACTTAAAATTGTGAGTAAAGTTGGGGGGATGTTTTGGTTTGCTTTCTTAAAGGAATGTGAAAATACTGAAGTGGAAATATATATTTATATTGATACTTAATTCACCAGAAAAGACCATTCAAGAGATAACACTATTTTTTCCTCTTTATATCTGGCAAAGCAGTGTAAGGTGTTTCCTCTTTTCTATCTTGGCTTCTATTCCACAAGACTACTTTTCTAAACAGCCTTGCTTTCTTGCTACACCTGGCTCATTTCCCTTCTCCATTCTGCCTTGGCTACAAATGAAAATCTCTGCTAGCAAAGAAAAGTCTAAGTTTGAGCACCCAAAATTACAATTACTCCAATGGCAGTAATTTAGACCTACAAATTACAGTGTAAAAGGAATCTGCAGGGAATTTCCTGCCAGAGATTACAGAGATTTGACTAAGTATGTGTCACAGTGATCTTCTAAGACTTACAGTTTTATCAGAGGAGCAAACAAATACATTCTTGATTTTGTTCTTGCAAAATATTGAACAGTTTAGGCTGCTGTTTAGAGAGAACCAGCCTAGGGTAGATGCCTAGCACTGAATTTTTGATTTATCTAAATGGCTAAATTATCTAAGGTAAGGCAAAGAAGGCAGCATTAATAACAAGTAGCAGTACCAGTTCATTGTAAGTCTCAAGATTCATCATTAAATGGTTACATAATGATAAACTATATAAGCACATAAAAAGAAGGATAATGAAAAATTAAGTAGTCTAAAAATACTTATATTCTATTTCTCCAATTACAGGCAGCTAAATCACCGTGACTGTAATTATTATATATCAAAGGCACTAACCTTCACTTTGTCCCATTCTACCCTCCCCATAATCTAGCAGCTGAATGCAAACATGTGCAAGAGAAACAATGTGAAAGACTAATTAGAAGGTAATGCCATCTTAGAAACACTTATAATTGCACACATCACATTTCTACCCTGCTATTTTAGTATTTCAAAATCTGTGTGCAGAGGTATCATAAATATAGGCTGAATTTTACACAGCTCCTTTGAATTCCCTTTGAAAATGTTCCCCGTAAGTTTGGTTTAACCTCTCATTAACCACTTACATGCTCATCCTTCGGGACTGACTCTCCTTATTTCCATTGTTCTTTTGGTCAGCTGAGCTAAATAAGTTGTGAGAAGAAGGACTAGAAAGGAAGGCAGCATTCCCACTACTACCAGTAGAAAGAGCCCGGAATGAATCATCTGAAATAAAGAGTTGCAGCTAAGACAAAGAATTTTGGTGGAAAAAAATACACACAGAGTAAACAGAATGAGTTGGTTTTTTCCCATGGTAATAGTGGCATATTTCCTATGGCACTAATCCAAAATTTGATGGGAATGGTTTCAACTTAACATTTCTTCAAGTATTTTTATGAAAAAAGAAAAAACCCTAATAAATAACGAGAATACATATTTTTTAAGAAAATATTAATACATTTAATACATGAAAATAGTAGGATTTATTTGGCCAATCTTTAGCTGCTAAAAATGTAGCTATTTAATATAATTTAATTGTCTAGTGGCCATTGGTAGTGAATGGAAAGACAGGTTCCTCTACGAAGTCATTCATCTCAGTCTTATCTTTTATCATCCAAACTCTTCAACTTCTAGTGGAAAGAAGTGCAAACAGCAGTTTCTCTTTCTCAATTCAGTAGCAATTTTATGTAATACTCCTTTTTCTTATGTAAAATAGGTGGGGGAGAACTGCAAAACTGATCTTTTTATGATATCCAAAATTCCAACTGGGTCATGACACTCATTTTATTTTTACTACTTTTAAATGCAATCTTAAGTAAATTTTTAAGAAAAGAAAGAGAAGAACCTGAAAAACACACTAACTACACTACCACTTAAATGTTCAAGTGTATTGGATATCTATATTCTGCTGTCTTTAGTAGAATGACATCTTAAAATATGCCTGTTTAATGGGCCTACATATTCAACATCCACACAAAAAACTAAAGTAAAATATAATACAATAACCTACTTACCACTAAAGGATAACATACAGCTTTTTCCAATTCCTGATATTGAAGATGTATATCTTGTAGCAGAACTTTTACTTCAAAAACAAACAAAACAAAACCAAATTGCTTATTTCAGAAAGTGCTCCTCTCACTTCTATCATACTGCTGTTTAATAATCTTGGAGGACATTTCTGAGTTTATATGAAGAAATTAAATGAGGAAGTTATGCTGAAATCTCTTCAATAATGTAGAAAATTAGATTTAGCGGTTCATACTGAAAATTATTTTTAATATATGACAGAAGGTGACAATAATATATTAACTTCAAAAGAATTCACAAAACTTTGTAGTCTTCAGCATGCCTTAGATGGTATTTCTTCCCTCAGCTAATCAATTAAAGAGAAAGTTGAAAATTTAGATCACAATTCAGGGAGCACATCATTACTTTCATAGATTCATGTGCATATAATTTCGTAACAGCTTTCTATTAGTAAACAGTTGCCTATAAGGTAAGCAATGAAGATAATAAAGATACTTAGGACACTTGTCTATGTTGCTGTATTTTGGATGCAGTGCTTGAGTACTGAAAGACTGGCTTCGAACCAACTTGGATTTTTTTTCTTCTTTGCCTAAAATTAGTAAGAGCAAATACTTTTTAATATGAATATCATTGCATTTCCTCAATAATTAAGAACACTTTTACATATAATTTTCTGTCAACCCATAGTAGCTGAAGAAATGGAATTAAATACTTTAATAATGAAAAAAACACCCTGGGTCACTATTTATACACTAAGGAATGAAAAAAACCTTAAACCCCACAGAAAACACATTCACTTCTAGGAGTGGAATGTTTTCCTTTGTATAGTAGGTGAAACTTTGGTCCACAGTTGTCCACAGCAGCTTTAGGTTTGATCTGCTGATATGAGATCAAAGCATTCTAGGACAGTTTATAAAACAGTTCTAACCTGCTGATGTACCAGAAGAGCTTCCCGGAACAGAGAGATTGATACTTTTTGCCAACACTGATGATGCTTTACTGTCTCTACCTACAAAAAAAAAAGTCCAGTATAATCACTTCTGTCTTAAGACTTAGATTTATATAAAAGAGAGGACGTAACATATCACAGTTCCAGGACAAACAGTAATAAATATCAAACCCAGCGCTACTAACACTTCAGAAATACCACAGAAGAGTCCTTGCCTTACATGCCAAAATGAAAAATAACAGAGAATTAAAATTGTAATGTATTATATTAATAAAGCCAAAATAATATACATATTATTATATATAATATATAATATATAATGCGGCCAGTTTTCATAAATAACTTTAGAAATATATCGAAGCAAATTTTATTGCCACTTCCCTAAACTCTGTGTAGGGTATAAAGCATCTCATTTCTCCTCCTTTCTCTACTACTTTTGTAGAAGAGTAAGGCATGCACGAACAATATATACACAAATAAATAAACTTACGCTTCTTTTCAAATATTTTATCATTAATATTTGTAGATCTTTTTTCAGTTTGCTGCTTCTCTTTTTCTAATTGTTCCTAAAAAAATGAATAATTTTCTTGAATATTACTCAGGAAAAAATAAATAAATTGTGTTTCAACAAGGGATTGCTTCCAAATCACTGAGATAACAGTTCATTCTCTCCTACTAGTAGTACAACCCCTGTGAATATCCAGAGAACCAATTAAACAGTACAGAATGAAATCAGGCTACATATCTCATAAAAATCACACTCTATAAAAAGAGAGTTGAAGTTCAAATCTATAACTTATTATTAAAATAATGCCTGGCCTTTGGGTTTCTTTATATTTAAAAAGATACAGAAATTGTCAGCTGGCAATGGAATAATTTTCTGTTACACAAATACACTGAAATTAGAACTGGCAATATTTTTAAT